>NW_023425573.1:72327253-73563190 GCF_014108245.1 Pipistrellus kuhlii
GATTTTCGCCATAAGTTGGAACCCATCTACCTAAGCACCTACGTCACTCATATGACTCACATGAAGCACCCACACAGCAGTAATAAAGTGAAACAGTAATAAATAAATAAATAAATAAATAAATAAATAAAGATAACAATTCCTGACCTTTACGTGTGGTAAATAAACAATAAAAACATAAAGCTCATATGTACATATGTCAAAATGACAGAATTTTTTTAAAATTAATAAATGGGAGATGGCAATGTAATCACGAAAACAATGTACATCAAGTATGATGCAATGCAAGGATTCTCTGTATATCCACCCAGTATCTGTGAATGTGTAAGTTGTGGGGACCTCATTCCTCTGGTTATTTCAAGGATTTAGAAAGAGAAATAAAGAGATCTGTGCTTGGACTTATGCCAAATTACCACCATAACTCACAACCTTTAGATTGTATTTGTTATTAACTACTGAACCTAAATTCATTTGTTGGGTTATAATTTTGTTTGAATTATAAAGGGCTTTAAGGTTATTACACCTGTGGTCAATAACCTATACTAATAAAAGCCTAAGTGTTCCTCTTGCCCTCACACAATGCCCTCACATCATCACAAGATGGCCACCACAAGATGGCCAGCAGGGGAGAGCAGTTGTGAGTAATTGGGCTGTTAGGGGAGCAGTTAGGTGTCGATCAGACCAGCAGGGGAGCAGTTAAGGAGCCATTAGAGGCAATCAGGCAGGTGAATGGTTAGGAGCAAGCAGTCCCTGATTGTGAGAGGGATGTTTTACTGCCCTGTGAGATAGGGCCTAAGATGGCAGTCAGACATCCCCTGGAGAGTCCCAGATTGGAGAGGGTGCAGGCCAGGCTGAGGGACACTGCCCCCCATGCACAATTTTAATGCACCAGGCCTCTAGTTGAGTATATTAAGGAAGGAGAAACTAGCTTAGGTATGGTTTTGTAAATGTGTATTATACTGTTCCCTGGGAGTTAGTAAGAGCAGTCTAAGTTTCCAAAAGTCTATGATATATCATCTCTTCGCTGAATAATTAATACACCTCAGTACATTTATGAACTCAGTACTCTTGAACCCTATTTTTAAAAAATTAAAGATGGTAAGAAGCAAGACATAAGAGGAAATTTGTATTTAACATTTGATTTAAGTACTCTGGTTAAGTCTTCCAGTAGAGCAAAGATAGGCAGGCATTATACCCATGACTCTTAAGCAAATAGACTTTACCCATTTTATTTTATCCTCATCATATTTTTGGGGGGTATAAATCCTCAATAATTGTCCTTTGAACATTTTCTTTTCAAAAGCATCCCAGGAATTTTAAAACATATGCCATCTCTGTTAGTATCTTTACTGAATCTCACATTATCCTTCAATGATATATTTTTCTTGGTGAATAAGACATTCTCTTTCAATTGTAATGTTTTTATATTTATGTATTTAAAAAAAATATAAAATATTTCTAAATATAATTTGAAAAGCTCTCATAAGCTATACAAACTAGAGGCCCAGTACATGACAATTGTGCACTGGGAGGGGCTATCCCTCAGCCCGGCCTGTGCCCTCTCACAGTCTGGGACTCCTTGCGGCATGTCTGTCTGTTGGCTTAGGCCTGATAACCCTGGGGATCAGTCTAAGCCAGCTGTCAGACATCCTTCTTACAGTCTGAGGTTCTCTCGTCTGGGACCCTCGCTCCTTACTACCCACCTGCAGTGGAGGTGTGAGAGGCTGCTACCACTTGCCAGCTGTGAGCCTGGCTTCTGACTAAATGGCACTCCCCCTGTGGGAGTGCACTGACCACCAGGAGACAGCTCCTGCATTGAGCATCTTCACCCTGGTGGTCAGTGCATGTCATAGCAAATGGTTGTTCCACCATTTGGTCAATTTGCATATTAGAGTTTTATTATATAGGATGTTTTAATTTGATTATTTTTCCATTATTTAATTAAAATTTAAAATTCACCTGTTTTTTTTTTTAATTATCACTTTCCTATCATAATTAACTAATGTATTTGGATACATCTTCCTACCTAGTGAGTTTCCAATATATTTTTTACCATTTTCAAACATATTATATTTAAATTTTGTAATTCATAAAGTGAAATTTTACTTTAAAGTATGTATTTTTTATTCATGAATTTTTAAAAAAATAAATTGTATTCTTTCTATCACAAATAATTAAAATACAGGCATTTTATGCTATGCTAAGTGAAGTTATTTTACAGTTGAAAAGCAAATCACATCTAAGATATTTAAAATATGATATTCACAAAGCTAAACCCAGGGCTGTTTGTGAGAGGGCAGAACTTGTCCTGTCACTAGAGAGCGCTGTGTAACTAGGAAACAATGAACAGTTTGTCCAAGAAGGTGAGAGGTATGACATTTAAAAGATAAAGATAAATTTTCTCAAATATGCCTCCACAAAAAGTGGCCAATATTAATTCTCACACATCTGAGAATTTCACTGAAGTGAACCTATTATAAACATTGACTATTTTTCATTAGAAATATATTTATCATGTTTAACACAAAAATACAGGGTAGAGCAAAAGTAGGTCCACAGTTGTGAGTATATGAAACAAAGTTGATTCTTGTATTATTTCTTATCAATTATTATATTACTAGAGGCCAGGTGGATGAAAGTCATGTACACGGGGTGTGTCCTTCAGTCCAGCTTGCACCCTCTCCAATATGGGATCCCTCAAGGGATATCTGACTGCCAGTTTAGGCCTGGTAAGATCAGATCTAAATGGGCAGTTAGACATCCCTCTCACAATTCAGGACTGCTGGCTCCCAACTGCTCACCTGCCTCCCTGCCTGATAGCCCCTAAATGCTTCTTCCTGCCAGCCTGATCACCCCCTAACCATTCCCCTACCAACCTGATTGATGCCTAACTGCTCCCCTGCCAGCCTGATTGCCCCTAAGTGCCCTCCCTAAAGGACTGGTCACCCTTGGCTGCCCTCCCCTGCAGGTCTGGTTTCCCTCAACTGCCCTTCCCTGCAGGCCCAGTCATTCCCAACTTCCCTTCTCTGCTGGCCTGGTGACCCCTAACTGCCCTCCCCTGTAGGCTTGATCACCCCCAACTGCCATCTCTTATAGGACTGGTCCCTCCCATAGGCCCTCTCCTGCTGGCCATCTTGTGGTGGCCATCTTGTGTCCACATGGGGGCAGGATCTTTGATCACATGAGGCCAGCCATCTTGTGTATAGGAATGATGGTCAATCTGCATATTACTCTTTTATTACATAGGATAGAGGCCTGGTGATGGGTGGGGGCCAACTGGTTTGCCCTGAAGGGTGTCCTGGATCAGGGTGGGGGTTCCCTTGGGGTGTGGGGCAGCCTGGGTGAGGAGCTTGTAGTGGTTTGCAGGTAGCCATACCCCTGGCGACCCAAGCGGAAGCCTTGCTATCTGGGATTTATTTATCATTAATAATTGAAACTTTATAGCCTAGAGTGGAGACCAGGGCTGTTCAGGAAGCTTGGCTTCTTCCATCACTGGGAAAACCCAAGCCTCCTGCAAGCTCCATGGTTGCACCCATCTTGGTTGGGTGAATTTGCATACTCACTCCTGATTGGCTTGTGGGCATAGCAGAGGTATGATCAATTTGCATGTTTCTCTTTTATTATTGTAGATTTTACATATAAAAATGATAATTCTACTTTTGTCTCACCCTTTAATACAATCCTCCTATATAATAAAGAGGGAACATGCTAATTGACCTTCACACTGTTGCAAAGATGGTGGCACCCACAGCCAATAAGGAGGGAATATGCTAATTGACTGCCTCACCCTCAAAGATGGCGAAGCCCACAGTCACAAGATGGTGGCTTCCAGTCCCCTGCACCCTGCCAGCTGCCTAGGGCCTGCCCAAGGCTTGTGCTACCCAACCACCCAGAGCTGCCTGAGGCTCAGGTAACCAGATTTGGCTGAGGCTTGGGCTGCCAGCAGTGACAGCAGCAGAGGGGTAATGGGACATCTCTGTTCCCTAATTGCTGGATCCCCTCCTGGCCCTGAGGGCTCCCTAACTGTGAGAAGGTCTGGCAGGGCTGAGGGACCCCACCTTCAGTGCAAGAATTTTCATGCACCGGGCCTCTAGTTGTATAATATTTTGGAAAACATAAATAAGCAAAGATAAGTAAATAAACATTTATACAACCTAGCAAATCAATCAATAGCAGTTTATACATTTTATGTGCATATTGTGTATGTGTGGAAATATACATAGGTAGAGATTTAAGGTTTTTTCTCCCCATAATATTATAAATTCTTAGCTTTATTTGCTGAAATATTTGCAAGCCATATTTTAGTATGTGAATTATGTGAACATACTGTGATTAAATTAACCATTCCACTATTATTGAACAGATTGTTTCTAGTTTTACAGTTGTAACTATTAGTTTGAATAACATATTATTAAAAACCTTTTTAAAATTTATATATTGGATTACATAACTAATAAGTGATATTGAAATACTGATGGGTTGGATATGCATGAATGTTTTAGGCTATGATAGGGACTGCTCATTGTCCACCCACTTCCACTCTCTCCATGCCTGCAGACTGTCATGCGGTGCAGCTCTGGCAGTAAAACCTAACAGAAGATGGACCCATGGAAGGTTCTGTTCAGAGAAGACTGACCCGCTTGGCACTGCTCCTTTTGGCATTTAGCATTGGAATGTGATGAAATGCTGTCACAGGCCTGGAGTTTCAGCAGCTGCACATGGAAAATAAACAGCAACCTGGGAATGGCTCAGAGTGCCTGCACACAGGAACTACATTGAGGGAGGGAGAGAGACAGAACAGGGAATGAGAATGTATTGATCAGCAGCTGCCATTCCATCCCCAGATTCTCCATCTCCAGGTTTCTCATTTATGTGAGACAATCAAACACCTAAATAGTTTAAGTCACTACCACTTTAGCTTTGCTATGGACAGTTTAATTCCTAATTTGTATAATGGGCACGAGAAGCACATCCCACAGCTGCATATTAAACAACCCGGCTCATTGTGCTCTTACCGTCCCTGGATGTCTTACCTGGCAACCTTCTATTTCTCCTTTCATATGGAACAATACATTTTTAGTTAAAATTGTATTTCTTTGATTCCTACAGAGATTAACTTTTATTCCAGAGTTCAGCTTGTTATTGTATGTGTTACAAAAGAACTTTAGTCAAAAAGCCCAAAGTCCATGTCATCGGCAGCTCCTCAGACTCTTCTTTCTTTGCCTCCACTTTCTTCTCCTCAGCTGGGCAGCAGTGGTGGGGCAGGACCTCCTGCTGGTGCAGAACCAGCTGCTGAGGCAGGTCCACCTGCCCCTCCTTTCAGATGAGTCCCCCAGGCCATAAATCTTGTCCTCTGTCACTGTCATGCAGGATAAGGGCCCAGTAGATGCAGGCAAGCTCCCAGCCAGAGGCCATGTAGTGGCTGAGCACCGCCCAGCAAGGTGCTAGTCGCAGGGTCAGGCAAGGGGCTCACCACAATGTGGCCGTAGCTTCTCTGGACTGAGCACCTTCCAGCAGCTGGGAGAAACAGAGATTTCATTTTAAAAATATGATCATTTACCATTTGTATGTCTCATTTGCCTGTTTCTATTGGGATGTTTGCTTTACTAAATTTATAAAGGTGTGTGTTTTTTTTAATTGCGAGTATCAACTTTTGATCTTCCTTATGTGCTCTATTTCCTATTTCATCATTTATTACTTACCGATTATTGCAATTTTTACTTTGCAGTTTTATTTATGTGTAAATTTATTACTTTCTGTTCGTTGTGATGCCTGTTGGTGCTTTAATGCATGAAAAAAAAAATCATTGAAATGTTTCTGTCCACAAGTCAAATACTGACATGTCTCTCTGGTTGTGTATTAATGCCACAGTATTTCACTAAGTGCAATTTAGCTGAAATCCATTTCACATAAGGAACATATCCAACTCAATATCTTCTCTATCAAATAACTTATTTTCCCATTTATCCTATATCATTCTATGTGTTATTTTGTGTTTCTTGATCACACTATTATAGATGTCTATTATGTACCAGAATTGCTACAAATAGAATAATGAAACAAACATCTTACCCAGAAGGGATGAGTCGTTTACTTTGCAAATAGGCAAATAGATCATTTCAGTAAGATGTGATCAGGACTGGGAAAGGGATCCTCCCTGGGTACTTTGTCTTTTTCCCTTTCTGTCCTACATGGGGTTACATGTGAAAGCAATCTTTCACATACTTCATCGTCTCTACAATTTTAGAAAATGTGTACGTATCAGCACACGGGGCAGCAGGGCACACTGTGCTTGGTTTGTGTGATGTCACTGGTTGAATTACAAGGTGCCCTCTCTGGAATTCATCCTTGTGTCACTAGTTTAGCCAGGTCACGTGCAGAAACACCTGTGTTGGGGCACCCACAGGATCTGCCTTGAAGAGAATAATGTTCCCAGAGGAGAAGATAACCATGCCATCAAAAGGTTCTCCGCAGGCTCAGATTTTCAAGCAAGATACAGAAGCCAGCAAACTGTTAGAATCCCAGCATGAGATGAGTCTGTATGAAGCCAATCACAATGCCACGGTCAGAGAACTCTCCTGCCCTTCTTCTCTTACTTGAAAATGAACAAATATAAACTTCCATAACTTTGCTTTATCTTATTATTATTTTTTATTAATTCTTACCTGAGAATATTTTTCCATTGATTTTTAGGGAGAGTGGAAAAGAGAGGGAGAGGGTGAGAGAAACATCGATGTGAGAGCCACACATAGATTGGTTGCCTCCTGCAGGAGCCCCAACCAAGGCCCAGGCCAGGGAAGAGCCTGAAACCAAGATACATGCCTTGACTAGAATCGAACCCAGGACTCTTTGGTCCACAGGCAGTCACTCTATCCACTGAGCTAAACCAGCTAGGGCATAACTTTGCTTTGTTTCTTACTCCAATGGCAACAATGTTCCCTCTTATGGTCAAATTAACTTAAAATTATATTTTAAAAGGAATTTCTCTGTTTGATTTTATTTCGACCTCTGGGCTGTCACTTTGTGAGCTAAAACTTGTAGACAGAGTAATGTTGTGACAGTTGCCCTTTGTAAAGAGTGGTCCCAAGCAATGATTACAGAGTCAGAGGAAGTTAGGAACCATTTTCATGTTGAATCTAAAAAAAAAAAAAAGAAAGGAGTACAAATCCCCAAGTTCTTTGCCATAGGTTTCAGAAATGTACACATTTCTCATAGTTTACCAGATGTTTGACCCTGGACACCTAAAATTATACTATTTGAAAAAATTAATAAACAGAAACCTAATTTAAAATGGAATAGGGAGCCTAGGAGAGAGAACTCTCATGCTCATGCCAGCTCACTACTGACCCCTAAAGCCAGAAATGTACCTTGCATCTCTGATAGGAAGCGGCACTACTGTACTGTCTAGGCAGGAAGAAATAAAGGTTTCTCTTTGCCCTGTAACAGTCCAGTCAATGGCAGCTGGCCATAACTCAGCCAATAAGTCTCTACACTTTAAAATTTTAGTCTCCTCCTAAGGACTCTTCGTTTACAAAAGTCCCTGGCACATCCATACAAGAGCCTTCCTCTCCTTTGTTTCTTTAGACATGCGTGTGACTCACCATGAGACTCCACATTGTTCCTGAATGAACCCATTTGGCTGGGGAAATATATGCTCTCTAATTGTATAAGCTCAGCTCTTCTGATGCCAGGTTGAGAACACTTAGGCCAAAGCATTCTCTTCTGCCTCAGTCAGGACTCACAGGGCGTCACAATGCTTAAAATGGAGGGAGAACAGAAATGAAAAGATCAAGGAGCACAGTGGTGTTTGCCAATAACTCCAACCCATTTATATTTCTTCCTCTCAACAGGGAAATCCCTAACACTGTGGCCCAGGTGTCTGTTAGCCATACCTCTTACTGGTTCCCACAAGGCTGCACACATGCTTTTCTGGCATCTGAGAGGCAGTGATGGGGAAAGCTGCAGGCACCACGGCGTGTTGGTAGGGTTGAGATAAAAATCCAGAAAACAATGGAGAGACGGAGAGAGAGAAACTTTATTTTGATGGATTTGTTGAATGGTTAATATTTAGATGAAATAATAGACACTTTTCTAAAGTATTTATGAGGTAGATAGGATTTGCCATTTTCTAAGTGTGTCTATGAATATCACCACCTTTTGGAAGCTAAAAAATATTGCACAATGAATCTATATCATAGATGTTTCCTCTATCCTTGAATGCTAGCATTATAGAGATTAGAGTGGTTCTCCAGTGATCAGAAAGTCACTAGTTATTCTTTTTTTAAATTTACTAATTGAAATCATTTAAGATATTACCTAGTATAAGACTCTTTTTTATAGATGAAAGATTTTAAGACCATACCATGTTTATTTGGTAATTAACATCTAGTTCAATATAACCCTCTAATGAAGAAAAAAAAAAGTTTAATAACTACTTCTACCATGGTTATTGTTTCCTAATCCTGGGCTCTTGCCACTAGACAAGGGTGTCTACTAGTACTTTCCCACTTTTTCTACTTGGTTCATTCATTCATTCATTCATTCATTCAACAAATTCACTCATTTAATAGAAAGCTGAATCTCTCCAACCCCTCTCATCTCATGCCAAGCTCACACACCCTTGCTCTGTTGTCTACATGTACTTTTGCTTAAGCCCAGTGGAGGAGATAGAAACCTTAAAAGAGTTCCAGGATTCACCCATGCAGTGACCATATCAAGAGCAGACACCAGGATAAGGCCGCTAAAGTCTGGGTATCTCACCAGTGATGCTGAATTATCATTTCCTTTCTCCTGCCTCATTTGAATGTAGGGATCTCAGTGCCCACCATAACCCACTATATTTATTTGTTTGTCTATTGATTTTTAGATAGAGATAAAGGAAGAGAGAGAGAAACATCGATGTGAGAGAGAAACGTCAATTGGTTGCCTCCTGTATGTACCACAACCAGAGGTTTAACCTGCAACCTAGGTATGTGCCCTGACAAAGAATCAAACTCACAACCTTTTGGTGTATGGGGTGATGCTCCAACAAAGTGAGCCACACCAGCCAGGGCACTATATTGTTTTAATCAAACATTTTTATGTCATTGGTGGGTTTTTGTGTTTTTTGTTTTTTCTTTTTTTCTTCTGTACTTTGATGTGGTCAACTATATTCTATCTCCAATTTTGCTCTGATCCTTAGTATTGTCTAGTTTCTGTCACCTCCATTACCCTTTTTGTTGTATTCTGGATTTCTGCTCCAAATTATTGACAAAATCTGAGAAGTTGAGTTGATATTTGGTCCTGCATCAGGGACAAGTCATTTACTGCATGCCCTTCTGTTATCCTTTACCCTTCCTTGAATTTATTTCCTGCATCTCTGCTTGAGTTTGTTGTTTTTGTTGTTGTTGTTTTGTAATTTTCTTGAATTTGTATAAGAGCAATACATAATTTCCCATGACAGCCACCACCACTCCCTATCACCATCTAACACATACCAATTCTTACCCACCAGCAGGCATGGTGTTGATGACCTAGTATTTATTACCTCACTTAGTCTTTCTAAAATCAGTGTGAAGTAGCTACTAGTGCCACTGTCCCACATAAGGATTGATCCTTATTAGACTCCTAAATATTTATAGAATGACTGATGAACGGATCTTCATTCTACAATAGAAGAATCTGGTGCTTAGGAACACTTTGTACCTTCCCTTAAATTAGGCAACTAATAATAACAACAGTTACCTTTTATCAGAAGCTTACTAGATGCCAGGTAGTAATCCAAGTCTTTTACAAGTATCGGTCACTCTGTTTATTTTGGTGGTGGTGTGTGTGTGTGTGTGTGTGTTTTCTGCCTCATCATCCCATGAAGAAAAAAAGAAAAAAGAAAAAAGAAAAAAAAATGGCTTCTGTGCTCTTAAAAGAATGGAATTAGGACAGTAGAGAATGAAAACCTTTTCCTCTATCTTCCTAGAATTTATAGTTGAGTCTGTGAAATAACTGAGAGCAGGCAGATTAACAGAAGGAAAGGTACATACATTTGTTATTTTTAAATGTTATGTACACAGGGGCATCACAGGAAGAAAAAGGAGTAATACCCAGAACAGCAGTGAGGTTTGGGAACTTATTAATCATCTTAATAGGGGAAGGGGAGGGGTACAGAAAACCCTAATGGGAGAAATCTTGAATAAGTAGAAATTCAGGTTAATATGAAGAACAATGGTTACTTTTACAAACTACTCTTTTCTTTTATATTTATATATGTTATTGATTTTTACAGAGGAAGGGAGAGAGATAGAGAATTAGAAACATTGGTGAGAGAGAAACATCGATCAGCTGCTTCTTGCACGCCTCCTACTGGGGATGTGCCCACAACCAAGGTACATGCCCTTGACCGGAATCAAACCTGGGACCCTTCGGTTCACAGGCTGACGCTCTATCCACTGAGCCAAACCGGTTTTGGCTAAACTATTCTTTTCTTTGATCAAAACCCCATCATCCCAATT
Source organism: Pipistrellus kuhlii (assembly GCF_014108245.1). Taxonomy (NCBI): domain Eukaryota; kingdom Metazoa; phylum Chordata; class Mammalia; order Chiroptera; family Vespertilionidae; genus Pipistrellus; species Pipistrellus kuhlii. The sequence continues at coordinate 72,337,738 of NW_023425573.1, forward strand.
ACAAATATATTCACAGAAATTATTTTTCCACTCAAATTCCTCAAGCATCTTTTCATTAGTGCGACTAGAGACCCTGGTCTTCTATGTTGATAATTTTCCAAACTTTACAATTTGATTATGTCATGGTACTTGCACCCTTCAGCAAATATCTTGTATTTTTTTTTTTAAACTTACTATATAGTGTTTGTACCTTGCAGTAATTTCCTGGATCAGAAAATACGACTTAGAGTGAATTTGCTGCACCTGAATTTAATATACAGTCAATTGAATATTATTTTAAAGATTATTGCATGCAATAATATATATTACATATATATATATATATATATATATATATAATATATATATAATATATATCAATTTTTACATTTTCTTTTGGTCAAACTTTACAAAACATCAATATATATAAACACTAATCCTTTCTTCTTAAGTGAGTTTCCATGGAAAGTCTTTTTTATTCAAGTTATAATTAATAGGATTTTTCATCTTGTTTTTAGCATACCTGTTCCCTAGGATATACCTAAAGCTTTGAAACAAGATAACAAAAGGCAGCTGAAAATTATATTTTACATTGGAATTCTGGGATGAAAACATAAGGCATTATTTACATGAATGTTGGTTATGCTGTCTAGTATTTTGCAGATTAGGTCATATTCTCTCCAGAGCTAAGCTGCAAAGTGTGATGGAAAGAACCTGTTTTTTGTTTCTTTGTTTTATTTCATTGGGGTGAGAGTAGTAAATAAAATTATTGAAGCTTCAGGTGTACAATTCTATAATGCATCATCTATACATTGTATTGTGTGTTACCGTCCAAAGTCAAGTTTCCTCCCATCACCATTTATCTATCCTTTACCCTCCCTCTCCTACCTCCTTTTCCCTCTGGTAAACACCATACTGTTCTTTGTCTATGGATATTTTGTTTGTTTTGTTTAATCCTGTCACCTATTTCATACAGCCCTGCAGCCTGCCCCCATCTGACAGCTGTCAGTCTGTTCTCCATCCATGAGGCTGTTTCTATTTTATTAATTAGTTTATTTTGTTCATTAGATTCCACATATAACTGAAATCATGTGGTACTTGTCTTTCTCAGAACCTGGTTTTGGTTTTGAAGTTAGAGAACTTACTGTGCTCAAGTTCTCACCTGCCCCTGGGTAACCCAAGCAACTCCTGTTACTTTAGACTAATCAACTCCTCCCCCAAATTAGGAAATGGCAATAATACATACTTCACTGGGTTATTATAAAAATGAGTAGAATAATGTGAAAATTTCCTTATATTTATTCAAGAAGCATTTACTGATACTATGTTATGTACCAGTTTACTAAGGATATACAGATAAAGTAGTAGCTTGTAAAATTTAAAGCAATATACAAATTATGTAGGTTTATTCAAAGATCTTAGTTAATATATCATTGCCTGATATATAGTTTAGTCCTAATATTTAACTTCAGAGTTTCAAAATAATATTAATATATACTATACTGAACAGATCAAATGTGATCAGATTTGCAAAGGAGAATCAGGTATAGCAGCCTCCTTTATCTGCATCTTCTTTTTCCACAGTTTTCATTAGTATAGTCAACTGTGACCCAAAGCTATTATTTAGAATATTCTAGAAATAAACAACTCATCAATTACTCATGATTTATGTAATGAATAGCATAATAAAATTTTGCTTCATCTTTCTCTGTCCTGCCAGGATGTGAATCATCCCTTTGTCCAGAGTATACATGCTGTAGCTACAGCACAAGGCATTTGGAGAAAAAGAAAGACCACATTCACTTTGCTTTTAGTACATTGTATTTTGTAATTGTCCTATTTTATTATTAGTTATTGCTGTTAATTTTTACTCTTCATAATTCATAAATTAAACTTTACTGTATAGGAAGACAACATAGTATATATAGGATTCGGTACCATCTGTAGTTTCAGACACCCAGTAAAGGTCTTAGAACATAGCCCTGTGGATAATAGAGGACTACTGTATATGATTTTTAACAATCTCCACCTTCAGTCCTGCCCATATACTTTTTTTCTCTTTATTAACTTTCAAAGTTAATACAAAGTACACAATGTTCCTTTCTGATCTTGCTTTTCCTTATTATGCAACTGTTTTTGCTTTCTCAAATTATATGAATTAGGATGATGATGCTTCATTGTTTTGCTTATTCTGGAATTAAACTGCACAATGACAGAAAGACAACAAATTATCATTGTTGTGGATGTTAGAGAACAATTGATGCTTGCACTTCATAAGAGGAAATGTCTCCAATGGCTATAATAAATGCAGGAAATCAAGCCATTTAGGAGTCTCAAATAGCAAATCCATCATGACACATTTGTTGTGAAATTGTCTCTGCTGTTCTGTTGATGTTTCTAAATGGCTAGGAAATGACTTCTCAAAATCCATGGTGTGATGAGCGCCAGGTAAGAACTATTTGGCATCTTTCTTCGTGGATCATTTTCATATGGTAATTGGAGACTCCAAGCTCACCCTGTGTTTCCCTTTTCAAAATTAGGGAGCTCCTTGTGCTGCATATTTAACATTGTATTGTCTTCCTGTTATCTTAAAGTGCTGTGGTGAGGATGTGGCCTTAAGGATCCCAGGGGTCCCTCAGCAGGTTCTGGAAATTGAGGAGTGGGGAAGGCTGCTCATATTTGCTAGAGGAAGTCATTTAGCTAGGTAGTTTAAACACAATTTTATTCAGACGCTAATAGGTTATGTCCTGGCTTTGCCTTTATTTATTTGACTTCCTAAGTTTTAGTTTCTTAAATTATTTAGTGAAACTAGAAGCCTGGTGCATGAAATTCATGCACTTGGTGGGTTGGGGGGAGGTTCCTCAGACCTGCCTGCACTTTCTCACAGTCCAGGAAACCTTGAGGGATGTCTCTGGGAACCCCATGGAAACACCAGACATCCTTAGTACTGTCACAGCCACAAGGGGGATCACTGGCTGAGAACAACTGATGCTTGCACAATGAAGCATCATTGTGGGAACACACTGACCATCAGGAGGCAGCTTCTGCATTAAATGTCTGCCCCCTGGTGGCCAGTGCATATAATATCAATGTGTCTTTCCATGTTTGGTCAACATAATACCCTTTTATTATATAGAATAATCTTGGTCCATACCTTAAGTGGTTGTAATGAGTATTTAAAAACTCAGTGCAAGTAATGAAATCTTTACCACGTCTGATATTTAGCAATGCCTCAATACATGTAAATTGTTGTTTACCACAGTCAAGATTAGAAGTATCTTGGCAGGGCCTGTGACTTGAGGATAACAAATTTATCAGATTTGGGAACACACAGGGAGTGTGCAAAAAAACAGAAAAATAAAACAAAAAAAGGAAGCCACCCAATTACCAAAGGGAGGAGAAAATGTAGTACACAATTGTCTCATTAAATTGAATTCTAACAAACCTTTTAAATAAAGGAAAAAAAAATGTGTGTAACTTATTTTAACAAAAAAGAATCTGAGAAACAAAGAAATTAAACAACAACATACCCAAGATTACATCGCTATTGTGGTGCAGAGTTAGCATTTGATCCTGTGTCTATCTGACTTAAAGTCTTATTTATTTATTTATTTATTTTCACACAAACCAATATTAAATCTCAGGCATGCTCAGATTAGGAAGCTCTAGGTAATACATATGCATGTAAGCTCATGGCAGTGACCAGACTGCATTTGAGAGCACTGATATATCCCTGATTCTTCAGTAAAAATTATTCCCACAGGAAAGTTTTGGGGACTTTCCACCAGGGTAAGACATGAATGTCAGGGTCTCAGTTCATGAGTGTTTGTACAAGTGACTCTGCCATCTGGGTAGAGAAATCAGACTAGTGTTGACAGAATATGCCCAAGAAGCAGAGCACCAGGGACTCTTAAACTGTCTCAACATCCAGGGAAGCAATATAAAATAGGCACTGTAACAATAATGAAGTAATCATATTTATTATAGCATTGTGCTTCTATTTTAGACACTGTAAAAATGCCTTCTTCATAGGAACTCTAATTTTTATAATAACCCTGCAAGGCTGATGTTGGTATTCCTATTTTATGGAACTAAAATTTAAGGTTCTAAAAGATACTATAATTTGCCCAAGGTCCTATGATTAAATAATGGCAAAAAAATCACATATATTAGAAATTAAAGAGGCTTGGCCTGGAGGCAGGGCAACTGAATCCTATTCATAACTGAGAATTAGTAAAGCTTTCAGTTGACCATTTTATCTTTCAATATATAGCAGCATGACAAAAAGAAAGAGCACTTGACACTGGCAAACTATTTTTTGTCTCTAGTTTTGCTTCCTGTTATAAAATGCAGCCTTGGACATATCATCCAATTAAACTATTTGACCCTCAATATCCTCAGTTGTAAAATATGAGAATAATATTTCAGATATCTTCCACTGTAATAAAATAATGAATAGAAACTACATAAATTCAAAGATGATATGCAAATGTGACATTATTTTTGCCTATCTCCCTGGAGTTACATTTGAATAAAATAGGTTAATACATATGAAAATACTATCCAATTCTAATGAAAAATCAAGAACCATTAAGGATAAGTTTAACCATTCCTGTAACATATATAGATGTATAAATATTTATATGGAAAGGTAATTGGTCTGCTTTATGTTCTTACTGTTACATGATCAAAAGATTTTTAAAAACAATTATATTTATCATAAATTCTATATTTTTAACATAAAGAAAACAATGGGGGACTTCCACTCAAGATGGTGGCACAGGAAAAGGTGGTGTTTAAATCCTCCCACACCATATAAAAATTACAACTACTCTGCAGAAATGCCATCATTCAGAATTGCCTGAAATCTAGCCAAATAAAAGTGCTATAACTAGGGGTTTGAAAAAAAGAAGCCACCCTTGCTGGCCTCGTGGATAGAGTGTGGGCCTGCAGTCTCAAGGGTCCCAGGTTCGATTCTGGCCAAGGGCACATATCCAGGTTGCAGGCTCAATCCCCAGTAAGTGGTGTGCAGGAGGCAGCCAATCAATGATTCTCTCTCATCATTGATGCTTCTATCTCTTTCCCCCTTTCCCTTCTTGAAATCAATAAATATATATATTTTTTAAAATAAAAAAAAGAATCCTTATCAAGACTGGCAGAAGGGACAAAGATGCCGAAAGGGCTAGTCCAACACCCACATGTGGTGGATAAACATTGGGATGGCTGTATCAGTTGTGGAAGTCCTCCGTGAAGGGTGAGGGGGTCTCATCCACACACTAGGCCCCCAAACCCAGAGTCCAAATGCCAGGACGAGAAGTTTCTACAACTTTTGGATGTAAAAACCAGTGGAAATTCTGGCTAAGACAGAAGGATACTGGAGCCCCAGGCAGTTTCTCTTAAAGGCCCAGCACACAGACTTACTGGGACTCATTCCCTCTGAGCTCCAGTGTGGGGGGCATATTTTTCTACCTCTACCTAATATTAATTTTTAAAAGGTGAAGGGATTAAGAAGTACAAATCGGTTGTGAAAAAATAGTCATGGGGTTGTAATGCATAGCATAAGCGAATATAGTCAATAGTATTCTAACAACTATGGATGGGTTAGATGCGTACAAGATTTATTGGTACCATTACTTAGCAAGTTATATTTAATCACTAGGATGTACACCTGAAACCAATATAATATTGCACATCAACTGTAATTGAAAATAAAATAAAATGATTAAAAAATAAAAGAACAGCAGGGACAGCTGACTTATTTAAGCAATATAATTAGTCAGCAATAATAATCAGATTATAATTCAGATTTTACTTCACAATTTTATTTCATTCCCCTACATAAAAGGATGGATTTTTATATCTACTGGGAAATGGTAGAAAAATTAATCTAGTTTCTTCTTCAGAGTATTTCTATTTTAAGAGTCATCTTTCAGCCTAAAACTTTTTTAAAAAATCACTTTTAACCAATTATTTTGGTTCTTTGATGAATTATACAACAGGTTTTCTTTGCTGCTTTGGTGGATCTGATTTCTGTTCTGGATTCTATTCTTGAACTCCTCTCTTTGATGGACCCAACATTCTCCGGATTCCAGAATCCCTTTCCTAGTTCTCTGTCTAGTAAGCCAAGGCTATGAAATAACCATTTTGCTGTGCAGTTCCTCAGACTAGACTGGGCTGTGTCCAAGTGGCAAGAGGATACTGAGAAGTAAAAAACAGTGACTCCCCCGGCAGAATTTTCTGGGCCACAGTTTCTCTGGTTGGAAAGGAGCACTTCTGTGTGTCAGGGTTTCCTGTGCCTGCATGGTTACTGCGACCACAGCATGCAGCTCTAGGAGCAGGACTGCCCAGAGGGACTAACCTTCCTGTTCATTGGCCTTAGAACAGAGCTTCTCTTGCAGATCATCCAACCCTCAGCGGGTGCACACTGATGGCTTTATTCTGCCTTTAACGGCAGGCTGGAAGAAATAGGAGCAGGGAAATATCACAGAAATACAGGAAACTTACCATCACGTAATTCATACTGTTAAGAGTCCCTCTAGCAAATACGTTTTTCACAGGTCTCTAGTTAGGTTAACATCCATCCCTAAGTCTGATTCTGTTATAATTATTAGAAAAGCCCAGAACAAAAAGACTTAGAACTCTGCTATATAATTCACTAAACTAATAGTTTTCTTGTTGAGACCTAAGGAGTCAGCATATTTCCCTGAGTGACATTCTTTTGTTCAGGTTCAATAATTCCTTTTTTAGTCTCTAAATTTAAAATCTATGTTTGCAGCCTTATTGGGGTATAATTGACATACATTTTTAAGTGTAAAGGTATACACTGTGTTTATTTAATACACTTATATATTGCAAAATGATTACCACCTAGTGTTAGCTAACATCTCCATTACATTACATAACTGTCTTTTCTTTTTTATGGTAAGACATTTATCAATCTACTCTCATAGTAACTTGCAATTGGATAATATGGTATTAGTTATAGTCGTCACGGTGTGCATTAGATGCCCAGAACACACTCAACTTATAAAACAGGTTGCACACTTTGACCACTACTTCGCACACACACCCTAGTCTTGATAACCAGCAGTCTATGATTTGTTTCTATGAATTTGACTTGTTTAGATTCCACATATAATTATTATAGAGTATTTGTCTTTCTCTGACATATTTCATCAAGCATAATGCCTTTAACTTTCATGCAACTTGTAGCAAATGGTAGGATTTTCTTTTTCCTCATGGCTGAATAAGGTTCCATTGTATGTGTATTTATTTGTGTGTATGTGTATGTATCAAATTCTTTGTTAATATATTCAAAGATATACACTAAAGTTGTTTCCCTACCTTGGTTATTATAAATAAAACTGCAATATACGTGGAAGGGCATATATCTCTTTAATACCATGTTTCATTTATTTATTGCTTTTACTTATAAATGAGATTATTGGGTCCTATGGCAGCTTTATTTTTAAGTTTTGAGAAAATGACATACTATTTTCCATAGTGGTTGCACAAATTTAAATTCCCATATCACAGCACACAAGGGTTCTCTTTTCCCCACATCTTTACCGATACCTGTATAGCTTGTCTTTTTTATGACAGCCATTCTAATAAGTGTGAGGTGCTATCTCATTGTGGTTTTGATTTGCATTTCCCTGATGCTTAGGATTGTCCCACATATTTTCGTATACCTGCTGGCCATTTGTATGTCCAATTTAGAAAAAAGATCTATTCACTTTTTCTGCCCATATTTCCCACTTACTTATTTAGTTTTTGGTGCTTGTGATTTTGATTTTATGTCCAAAATAATGTTGCTAAGCCTAATGTAAAAGCGGTTTCCCCATGTTTTCTTCTAGGTGTTTCATGTATCACATTTAGGTCTTGACTCCATTTTGAATAATTTTTGTGAGTGGTAAAAAGTAGGGGTCTAGTTTTATTGTTTCACTAGTGAATATCCAGTTTCTCAGCACTGTTTATTTTATTGCCTTTGGGGATTTCCTGGTAAAAGACTTTTTTTTTCACTGCTGCTTTAAAATTTTTTTCTTTGTCTTTGATTTTTGACAGTTTTAATTATAATTTGTATAGAGATATTGGTTTCAGGTTAGGATTTTTTTGGATTACTTATTGGTTTCATGTATTTGGTTGTCCAGATCTCTCCCCAGGGTTGGGAATTTCCCAGCCACTATTTCTTTAAGTGAGCTTTCTATCCATTTCTCCCTCTCTTTTTCTTGGACTCCATCATTTCCATGATGGTTTTCCATAAGTTTCACAGACTGTCTTCATTCCTTTCTTTTTTTTTTAATTATTGCTCTTTTGGTTGGGTAATTTTATTACTAGATCTTTCATATAACTCATTAATTCTTTCTTCTTGTTCAAGTCTGGTATAACTCCCTGTTGAATTCTTCAGTTCAGTCATTGTATTCTTCATTTTGTTCTTGTTTTTCTGATATTGTTAAAGTGTTCATCTGTGTGCTCTTACAGCTTTCTGATTAGGTTTAAAGTAATTATTTTGAATTTTTTATCAAACAATTGCTGTATCTCCATTTCTTTGAAGTCAGTGACAGACTTTTTTCCCCCAGTATTCCTTTAGTGGAGTCATTTTCCCCTCATTATTTTTTATCTTTGCTATCTTTCAAAGTTTTCTGTTACCTTCTCCGTACTTTTTGGACTGACTTCAATAAGGGAAGCCTTTCAATTGAAGGGGGTGGGTATGCAGGGGCATGGCTCTGACCACAGGTCTGGTGCTGCAGTCTGCACCATGCGTGGGGTATGTGATATTTCTTCAGCCCAAGCTATTAGGACCTTGAGAGCTTGTTTGGAGGTTCTAGCAGGGGAGCGCAGCTACTCGTATACCCTTGACCGAAGACCGGTCCTCTCCTCTTGGGGGAAAGTTGTCCTCTTCGACCGAACGCACAGCTTCGGGAGGGACGCACATGGATCGGTGAGGGAGGAGGGGGACACCCGCCTAGCCAGCCAGATCAGCCGAATCAACCCTGGCGATCAATGGGGTGACAGATGTCGCAGCCAGATCGCCCTCACATCCAACCCAAGCTATTAGGGTCCATAGCATTGACAACTGTGTGGTTTTAGCAAGTAATGTGGGAAGTGTGCAGTGATTGCACAGACTGATGGGTCCTAGGCATATCTTCCAATACAAGTGGCTAGGAATCAGGGCAAACAGAATTGGTGACCAGAGCTAGCGGTGTGCACACACTCAGATGCAGGTACTGTGTAGTGATGGGGGCTGGTTGTAGGCAAACAGCAAGTGCTGTGCCAGGGCCACCTGCAGGTGCAGAGACTCAAGCAGCTGGCATGAGTGGCCCAAATAACTATGGGGCAAAATGGGTGAAGTCTGCAGAGGGTTCACAGTGGCTGTGTTGGCTGTTGGTTTCGTCAGTGGGGAAATCTGCTGAATTTGTCTGTAGAGCAGGCTTATGTGAACAGTCACTCCTGGTGCATGTGTGCTGATAAGAGTTTCTGTTTTTCTTATTCCTCCTCCTATACATTTCAGCTGCATTGGTCTGGGTGGGGCGAATTCTAGAAGACTTTCATGCAGTACCTTGAACTGGCTGGGGAAGCTGGTAATTCACCCAACGCTGCCTATCCTGGTGAGGGAGACTTTCTCTGGCTGAGGAGTTCCTTTGTGATGTTGAAAGAAGCCAGCTTGGCCAGGGAGGGGGGGATGCAGGCCAAAATGCAGTTATCAGCCTACTTTTCTTGGGCAATTATTCTCAGATGTCTTATTTCTATTATGATGCTAAAATTTCCAAAGTGAACTCTGGAAGTTTCCGAAGCTGTTTTGTTTGAGGGTAGCTATCCAATCATTGATCTTTGCAGGGGGGATAGGAGGCTGAGTTTATTTATGGCCCCATGTTGGTCTTCCTCTGCATTTCTTATTCCCATAGAACTGGAAGCTCTCCATGTCTGTTTTCTTGTGAACTAGAATTTCACCCACCACATTTACCTGTACACATGTTAGCATTTGTTCAAATTTTATACCAAGATACTGCTGAATTTAATATTCAAAATTGTGCTTCAAGAATGTAAACATTTTAGAAGAGTAATTCCTAACTGGAAACTTGACAAACAGGCCTTTGTAACTAAAGTAGATAATAATTATGACTTTTTTCCTCTGGTTGAGTTTGGTTATATGTCTAGGGTGCAGAAGGTTGTTATTTTGAAATGAATTAAATATTTATGAAAATATTTCTACCTCTTTAACCAGAATGAAGTATCTATTGTCACGTATAGCAATAGCAAATCATAAAGCCTTAGGAAGATATATATATATTTATACACACACACACACACACACACACATGTATATATATATATATGTGTGTGTGTGTGTGTGTGTATAATACTTTAAAGACATTGAAAAGTTATTATAAGATTATCCATTTGAAACTCCTTTCTTTGTAAATATCAGGTAATCAGTCAACCACATTGAAATGAAAGGTGTTTTACTACTTAGTTTTCTTATTCAGTAAACACATAAGGACATTCATTTATGTTCACTTAAAATCACTTCTCAATTGACAACCATAAAATTGTAACTTTCTCTAATAGGCAAAGAATTTGATATCCACATCTCAAAAGTAATGACTGTTATATATCTTATTCAACTGACTGGTGGGTCAAATGGGTCCTATCTGGTATCTTAAAAAAAGATAGCTTTTTGCTTGATGATAAATGGTAGCTTCAAAGAAAAAAAATCCATCAATAAACTTCTAACTTTAGCTAATCCTTTTAAATGTACACTTTTTGGTTGGATTCTAATAATGCATAAACATTTTACATACTTTAGATGTGCAATAAGTAGAGATAGTAGGTACTTAGATAAGAGAAAAGATGATAGATAACTTACAGATAGATAGATGATGGATAGATAGATAGACAGATGACAAGTGATCAAAGTTAAATATTTTTAAGGAAGTATCTTCCCCAATAGGCACTGACTTGGGGAAACTTAGGGGAAGATTCCAGATGATTGAAGACTGACATAGGCATTACTCATGAAAGAACCACATATTTCAGAAAGAGGGGAAAATAAAGACTGCTGCTAATGATTTCAAAATCACCATAGCATTAAATATAATAATACCATGAATACAGTACTTTCTTGGAATAAGATAGAGGTTATCTCATTAGTGTTATTAAAATCCACATTTTATAGACACATTAAATGAAGTTCGTGGAAGTTGGGGTCCTTCTTCCAATGTCACACAGAAACAACACATTATGATAGGATTTTGATGCATTTTTTTTTTTAACTCCAAAGCCTGGGAGTTCTTTCCACTGTTCTAAGATGCAAGATTCACAAGGGAATCAAATCCTGGAGAGTTGAAAGGTAGGGATAAAAATCAGTGTAGAGCAGAAAGGATATAGATGCAGCATAAACTATTTGGGAGTGTGAAAAGCAGACAGATATCATGACATCATCTAGAAAGTTCAGAATTTGAGCTTGTCTTTTTAAAGACTGATGTGAGTACATTGGTTCAGACCTGGGTTGGATAATAATTACAGTAAAACAAAAACTTGTTTTCGATGATTCTCTAAGTAGTTGAGCATCAGGAAGAAAAGGTGGCATTGATATCTGCTTTCCTGCCAAAATGCTTCTCCCTTTTTTAGTTACATTATGACAGAGGGAATGTAAAGCTATGGATCGTATGCTTTAGCTAAAATAGCTATTATAGCAATTATGTTTCCCTGAAACATATTTAATTAGTCACATTGTATTTTCTAAATATTATTTTTCTTTTTTAAACAGAGGAGGAAAACGTATTCTCTCTCTACCTGTTTGAGTTCTTAGCTGAAACCTTCTGTAATGGAACACAGATTAGCAAGAGAAAAGTGAACAAAAGTTTATTAACATGTATACCTCAGGTACACATCGAAGATGTCCAGGAAAATTGAGTAACTCCCTATTTGTCCAGGCCACCATCTTAAATGTCATCTTCAGCTGAGACAAAAGACAGATGTTGGGACAGGAGGGAGTGGCAGTTGTGAGAGATTACCAGGGAAAGCATGGTAAAGGAGGATCGAGTTATTTATGCAGATGTAAGTCACCTTCTCTGTTGATCAGATTCTGTTATGAGTTAGTCATCTTTTTCCTTCTGGCACAGAGTGAGAGCGAGAGCTAGAGCGACCCTTACATACAGGAATTTTCTTTATGAATGTAAGGCTCCTTACAAAGGATGACCTCTATCTGCAATTTCTCAAAATGATACTTATCCAGAAAAGCACATTCTGGGGCTGCATATTCTGCTACTCTTCACTTTCTTCCCATTTCTCAAAAACATTCAAGGCCATATCTACAATGGATTCTAAATAATCTTCCTGCCTAGCATGTTAAACTCTAAGTTTTTCTCCAGCATTAATTTTTACATGTGGTCTTTAAATCAGCTTTCTCACTGTCCACTTACCATTTAGCTTCTCAACTCAGAAAGCGGAAAGAGGTCTCAGGCTCATCCTATTAGGGTTAAGATACAATGCTCTCCTAAGTAATTTTTGAAAATATATATTATTTAGTTTATCATGCTTTCCTGCTAATGGCTCCTTAGTTTACACAGCTAAGGTCTCTAGCAGATCTCATTTTCAAGAAGAACTATGCTGTATTCTGGTTGTCTCTGGTCTTTAGCTACTGGTCATTATTCTCAGTTTTGATAAAGAAAAACTAGTCTTTGAATATGACTCTTAAACATGTTTTAAACTTGGCAGTATCTAAGTTACAATGTCTTATGCTATGTCATCTATCTTTGAATGTTTAAGTATTTCTTTTTAGTGCTAATATCAATTTAAATTTAACTTGCTTTAAATAATGCTCAAAAAATTGAGTTGTACTTTTGCAATAATATGAAATTTTTCATTTTGAAATTAAATTTAAAAATGATCATTGATTTCATATTGTGTAGAAGACACAGGATAAAATCTTACTCAAATCCTGTAGGATTCTTCTAATCTCTTTGAACACACTGGCTTTTTTTCCTTTCTTAATTCCCACAAATTTCTTTTCATATAAAATCCTATTTTCTATGTTTTATGGCTCAAAATTATAGCTCCAACTATGCTAAGAAAATCTGACATTGTTAACATTAACATATGCTTGTATCTGAAACATAAAATGTATGTTTTGGTTCCTTAGTAACATAAATAGTTGTCAAATGTGAAAAAAAAAATGCGCATTTCCAAAATGTATAATATGATTTCTAATTTATTTAAAAATGAAATTGCCAGTTTGGCTCAGTGATCAGACCATGGGCTCCACAGACTGAAGAGTCCCAGGTTTGATTCCGGTCAAGGATACTTACTTGAATTCCAGGCTCAATCCTTGACCCTGGTGATGGCTCCTGCAGGAGGCAACCAATCAATAAGTATCTCTCTCATTGATGTTTTTTTCTCTCTGTGTCTTTTCCCCTCTCTTCCACTCTTACTAACAATCAATAGGGTGGAGGGGGGGGGGGAGATATCCTTGGGTGAGGATTAACAAAACAAAACAAAAAAAGGGGGGGGGGGGGATTGTAGAAAACAAAAAGCTAAGTCATAAAATGTATTTAGTACTTAAAATAAGAAAACTGCTTCCAGTAGCTTCTTTTGGAACTCATAACCACATTTGTCTAAACTCCCACACCCTGCAACTTCAGTACACTGCACAAGTGGACCAATAGTGAGCTAACTATCAACTTACCTCATCCCAAGATTAGGCTCTCATCTTAAAAGCTGCAATAAATTCTCACATTTCCACACACAGCTTATTCTCAGTTTGCTGAATCAGCATTCTGGGCTATGCCAGCTATATTTCCAGAAATATGCATTTCTAAAGCAGTATTTCCAGATATGCTGAATCAGCTAGCTGAAGAACAAGGCATCACAGAGATGAGTCTGAGCCCAAGTCTATCAGTGGAGATAGTATTCAACCTGTACACAATGCAGATGGCAAGAATCTTTTAACCTAATACTAGTTACATGTACATAAGTACTGTTCTTGTAGTTGTTGTTTTTTTCAATTTGGTTAGAGAAATTCTTACTACCTGTCTATGAAAGACAAGCAAAGACAGGCTATAAAATCACAGTGTTTTTCATAACTCTCCAAATTTGATTCATTAATGTGATTATAAGACTTTACAAAGTGATCTCTGCTGTTTTGTCCTATTTAAATCAACTTACATCTGTTATGCTACCATATCATTAAAATATATTTATTTGATTTGTCATATCAACTTCAGAAATTTATGGCTATTGATTGATAAAGCAACCCCTTATAGGAACTCAAAGAGCTGATGATTATTTGCTTATCTAAACTTATGGTTATAAAAAATTAATATTGAGATGGTTATAACTAACAGTTTTGGAATTGTTTGTGAGCTGTATCAATTTCTGACTGCTGTCACTATAAAATAGCAAGTTGAAAGGCTTAATCATCAGATGTCCATCTCATGCCTAGTTCAATTCCCATCACCAAAATATAATCACAATAACACATTTACTAATTCATAATGGCACAAATATTTTGCATTAGTATGTTGTTTCTATTACAGAATCTCTTCAAAATTTCCAATTAATATGTTTGAAGAACTTCAAGAAATATCAAAACAAGCGTATAGTATACAATTTTTAAATTTTCTGGGCCAGTAAAAGAATCTTATATTGACTAAATAAGATCATACATTAAATGAATTGATTTATCCAAGACCTAAATAATTTGTACTTATTTATTAATTTTACATAATTTGTAAAATAATTTATCTATCTAATGGAATTTTATAATCATTCACAAAGATATGGAGGCGTAAATCCCATAAATGCAAAGGGTCAATTAAAGTCACACCAATCTAGCCAAAACCGGTTTGGCTCAGTGGTAGAGCGTCGGTCTGCGGACTGAAAGGTCCCAGGTTCGATTCCGGTCAAGGGCATGTACCTGAGTTGCGAGCACATCCCCAGTAGGGGGTGTGCAAGAGGCAGCTGGTCGGTGCATCGACGTTTCTAGCTCTCTATATCTCTCCTTTCCTCTCTGTAAAAAATCAATAAAATATATTTAAAAAATAAATAAATAAAGTCACACCAATCTATTTTTTTTGTTTTTGTTTTTACCAAATGTTCAAGCTCTATTTGTTAGATACTGATATTTATATCAAGTCTATTTGACTCTGCTGTTCCCTCTAGTTCCATTCCTCAGAATAAAAAATGATTTCTCAGAAATAATTTTGGCAATTTTCCTCCTTCTACATCCTAATTTATAAAGAGCCAGGGTCCATAATGTACAAAACGATGCAACAGATGATTGAACACCAAGCTGCACATGCAGCAAGCTCAGGTGGGCGGGGTCTAGTGAACAGGTTGAACTGCTGACCTCTTGGGCCCTCCTGGGTCGCTGCCACAGATGCTGTGGCAACCCAACACTGACTGCTGCTGCCAAGGTGGGTAACATATGATTGGATGGGGGCCCCACCATCACCCCAAATAAGGAGGCTCAGGCTAGCTTCCTGGCAACGGTGGACAGGGCCTCCCTTTGTGGGGTGATCAATTGCGGAGCTCCCGGACTGGGAGAAAGTGCAGGCTAGGCTGAAGGAAATACAGGATTTTATATGTTTTATGGCTCAAAATTATAGCTCCAACTATGTGCACGAATTTAGAATAGGCCCATGGAGTGCACGAATTTCATACACTGGGCTCTAGTGTATATATAACTTATTAAAGCACCCCCATTCCATTCCAACGCCACCTTATTTGATTGTGTTGGGTCCCTTCCGTATAGATTTCTTGCTAAAGGAGGTGGTGGACCAAACAGAAGTTACAGAAACACTGCCATCTTGAAGGTCAGTTTAAATCTGTATCCAAAGAACTTCAGGGTATTTAAATAAATCTTGATTTTCAGTTTTCTTTTAACAGTTTGTCAAACCAAATCTTATGAATAGCAACATATTAAGTAGATAAAAATGAAATAATGAAAGACTAAAGGGCAGGAAGGGGCGTGAATGCTTGATGCTCCCAGCCACTAATCTCTTGGGTCTTGAGGCACTTGTACCAAGTCCTGGGCTAACTCAGCACAGTGTGAGACACTAAAACAGAGACTCCCTGAAGTCTCTTTTAGTTCCAGCACTGTAATTGCAATTATTAGACTTTTTTTTTTGTAATTTCTGAATTTAATCTAAATTGTATATTAACTTTTATTATTTAAAATGTGGCTAAAATACATTTAGCATACAGCACCATGACATTTTTTCTTCCTCTTTAGACTTGAAGATACTTTTATGTTTTCTTCTTTTTTTTTTAAATATATTTTATTGATTTTGTACAGAGAGGAAGGGAGAGAGATAGAGAGCTAGAAACATCAATATGAGAGAGAGTCATCGATCAGCTGTCTCTTGCACACCCCACACTGGGGATATGCCCGCAACCAAGGTACATGCCCTTGACCGGAATCGAACCCGGGTCCCTTTGGTCCCCAAGCCGACGCTCTATCCATTGAGCCAGACTGGTCTCGGCTGTTTTCTTCTTTTTATCTTCCTTTTTCCATCACCATTTATCCCTTCTATGCCCTCTCCCACCTCCACCCACCCCTCCTCACCACAATCACCACTGTTGTCCATGTCCATGAGTTCTTTTTTTCCTTCTTCTTTGCTCAATCCGTACACCACCCCAGCAAACGCATCCCACCCTCACGATCTCTCCACACACACCAGAGCTGTCTTCCTGCTTTCTATCTACGAGTCTGTCTCTATTTTGCTTGGTAGTTTAGTTTGTTCATTAAATTCCACATATAAGTGAACTTATATGGTACTTGTTTTTCTATAACTGGTGTATTCTACTTAGCATAATGTTCTCCAAGTCCATCCATGCAGTTGCAAAGGATAACATTTCCTTCCTTTTTATGGCCAAAGAGTATCCCATTATAAAAAAAGAAAAAAAAACACAAAAAAAACAACCGCCACAGCTATTTTATCCACCCAGGGGCAGTTGGACTGTTTCCAAAACTTGGCTATTTTAAACTATACTGCAATGAGCATAGGGCTACATATAGTTTTTTTTAAATTAGTACTTTGGATTCCTTAGGACACATTCCCAGAACTGGAATTGTTGGGTCATGAGAGAGCTCCTTTTAAATTATTTGAGGAAACTCCAGACTGTTTTCCACAGTGGCTGCACTAATCTAGTCCCACCAGCAGTGCATGATTGTTCCCTTTCCTCCACATCTTCACTAGCACTTGTTGGTGTGAGACTTCCTTTTATAAGGCAGTTTGTTTTTAAATTTTTAAATTTAGGTCTATGCTTCCTCCTAATTAACAGTTCTACATCTTTATCTTTATTGAACAAAATAAAAGTGAAGAAATGGTTTCCTAAGCACCAGTATAATATGTGAAAGGAACAGAGTTCTAATATTAGAATTTGCTTCTTAAAAAAAAAAAAAAATGTACCTGTGTTTTCTTAACACAAAAGAGAGGGGGGGAAAGTAGCTCTAAAAGAAAAACACTTTTATTGTGTATGTTTAACTGATTCAAATTTGATTTTGTCTATACTTCTTAATTAATGAAAAAATGAGAAACCCTACATAATGCACTAAGGCAAGAATTACAGTCTTTTTCTGTGAAGTGCCAGATAGACGCCTTTCAGACCAGAGGGTCTCTATTGCAACACCCCAGCCCTGCCATCGTAGCACCAAGGCAGCCATAGACAACACATACATGAACAGCCAATATTCTGTTGCAACACAATTAACAAAGGAAGCAATCGGTGGGTTTGGACAGTGGCCTGTAGTTTGGCAATTTTTGCTCTTAAGCGAAAAGAAAGGCAGCTACCCTTCATTGTGCATCTACTATACAACAGCTGTTGCATTCCAGAATATAAAATTAATGTGAACATTTAAAAAATAAAAAAAAAACACCACAAAATTTTTTTTAAAAATTTGAACGTCAATCTATCCTTTGGCTAGCTATTGTATGAATTAGACTGGTAGCGAGTGTGTGATTTGAAATGTTACAAGTTTGAAGGGAGCAGTTCTGAAGGAGACGCTGAGCGTCACAGCACAGCACAGCACCCACAACAGGAAACCTGCAGAACAAATCTGTCCTTAAGGGAGTCAACAGGAAATGGAACTTCAGGAAATGGAATACAGGGTAAATGCGATCTGAAAAAGGAAACATTTTGAATTGCTAAATTTTTATTTAAAAGCTGAAATATGACTTTAACCACTCTTTCTATTACAGTAACAGAATTTCAGCTTACTAGCAGCCCTGCATTACTTACCCATAGGCACATTTATTGATAGTTTTTAAAAGCCTTAACAGCAAATGCTCTAACTTTTATGGTTATTGAAGGAATACTTGTAGTTGAATCCAGAAACTCTGCTTTATAAATTCAGTTTTTGCAAAGCTTCCTGTTACAATATCCTTATCCTCTCTGTTTTTGCAATCTTGCCCTGCATAGTCAAACACCATGCACCTTGCAGTGCCATCAAGTGACATGTAAAATGCTTTCAATCCTTCAGGAAAAAAAAAAGATAAATGATTTAACATTTCTGAAATAACAGCACTTTGTATCATAAATTGTCCAAAGCAGTGACATTTTTGGTAATAGTCCAGTTTATGTCCAGTCTCATTTAAAGAAAAATGGATGTTTATAACATAGTTTGAAAAATACAGCCTGAACATTAGTTTAGCATCAGAGCTCTGTGTCATCTCTAGAAATTTAATCTGAGGAACTTTAAAAGCCCTGGGGATATAATTTTAAAGATTCTAAAGTTTAAAACCAGGAAAAACTGAAAACAAACAATATCCTATAAAATCTAAAAGTGAGTCACACAAACCATGAATGGATGATCAGCAAAGGGCACCACATGCTTGAGAATTCTGAAGAACACTGGGCTCAAAGCATCTCCGCCTTTGCATGTGTCTGCGGCATCTTTCTTTTCTCAGTAGAGGAGCAGAAGTTCACTTGAACATGGGATTCCTAACTTGAAAACCATCACATCTAGTAAAAATATAAAAGTAACACCTCACCACACTGCCTAAAATACGAAACCTCCTTTTCTCTCTGCAGTTCTCTACCTGCACACTCTATACTTTCCTTATTTTTTTTTTCCATAGCACTTTATCATACACTTAGAGGTTTGTTTGGTTTTTCTAGCTGTTTTACTAAAATGGATGTTCCATGGACATTGCTTTTTCTATAATAGTTTTGGATGTTACTGATTTCCATCTTTATTTTCCCAGCACAGATGTGTGAGGTCCTGAGGTCCTGATGATGTAATTTATAAAAACCCTCCCTTCTTACACTCTGGGGGAAGGCTTTCCAACTCCAGCACTGTCAACATCCGGGCTGGCTGGTCTATACTTGCAGGATGTGTAGCAGCACCTCTAGTGTCTTCTCACAGATGCCTGTCCACCCACTCTCAGTGGTGACACCAGAGGTTGCCAAATGTGCCCTGAGGAGCAAACAGGGCTATAGAGGATTTAATTGAAACAATTTAGTTGAAAATTATTAAGAATTTCTTTATACCTGAATTCTGAAGCAGTGAAGAGAAAAAAAGGATCAGAGAGAAGATCAGACTGAGACAAATACACTCACACCACAGGTAAGTGGGCTTGCTACTCCTTGATCCAAGATTAAGCAAGTTCAACCACTCTGACACAAACAGTCCTGGATACATAGCCCTCCATCCCGGGGGCTGGCCCGCACTGCCCTGAGTTCCACATAGGAGATTGCTGGGTCACAGGAGTAGATGAGAACACATCTTCTTGGCAGGTTGGCAAATACAAAGAAAGTTAAAGGCAGAGACTCACAGGCTCAGTCTCTCCAGCCTCAGGAAGGAATAAACAGTGAAAGATGCAAGGGTCCACTCCATGTGCTGGACAGTCTTTCTATTCCCTTCATTCCACTCTCCACCCCATTCCAACCCACCTGTTCCCTTCATTCCACTCTCCACCCCATTCCAACCCATCTGTTCCCTGCATTCCACTCTCCACCCCATTCCACCCCATTCTGTTCCCCTCAGTTCCACTCTCCACCCCATTCTGTTCCTTCAGTTCCACTCTCCACCCCATTCCACCCCATTCTGTTCCATTCATTCCACTCTCCACCCCATTCCACCCCATTCTGTTCCCTTCAGTTCCACTCTCCACCCCATTCCACCCCATTCTGTTCCCCTCAGTTCTACTCTCCACCCCATTCTGTTCCTTCAGTTCCACTCTCCACCCCATTCCACCCTATTCTGTTCCCCTCAGTTCCACTCTCCACCCCATTCTGTTCCTTCAGTTCCACTCTCCACCCCATTCCACCCCATTCTGTTCCTTCAGTTCCACTCTCCAACCCATTCCACCCCATTCTGTTCCCCTCAGTTCCACTCTCCACCCCATTCTGTTCCTTCAGTTCCACTCTCCACCCCATTCCACCCCATTCTGTTCCCTTCATTCCACTCTCCACCCTATTCCACACCATTCTGTTCCATTCATTCCACTCTCCACCCCATTCTGTTCCCTTCAGTTCCACTCTCCACCCCATTCCACCCCATTCTGTTCCCCTCAGTTCCACTCTCCACCCCATTCCACCCCATTCTGTTCCCCTCAGTTCCACTCTCCACCCCATTCTGTTCCCTTCAGTTCCACTCTCCACCCCATTCTACCCCATTATGTTCCCTTCATTCCACTCTCCACCCCATTCCAACCCATCTGTTCCCTTCATTCCATTCTCCGCCCCATTCTGTTCCATTCAGTTCCACTCTCCACCCCATTCCAATCCATTCTGTCCCCTTCATTCCACTCTCCCTGTCAGGCAGCCCTCCTCTGTGCCAGAGAGACAATTCTCTGGGATCTCCTGGTAAAGTTCCCTCCAATTGGACATTTAGACCACGAGTTAGTGTAGTTTCCTTGTTGTTAGTGTTGGGGTGTTTTGATAACTTTTTTGAGAGAGAGAGAGAGAGAGAGAGAGGAAGAAAGAAAGAGAGAGAGAGAGAGAGAGAGAGAGAGAGAGAGAGAGAGAGAGAGAGAGAGAGAAACATTGATGTGAGGAGGAGAAACACCAATCAGTTGCCTTCATTACACGCCCTGACTGGGGACCAAACTCCCAACTTGTGTGTATGCCCTGACCAGGAATCAAACCCACAACCTTTTGGTGCACTGAATGATGCTCCAACCAACTGAGCCACTGAGCAGCCAGGACATGTTTTATTATTTTTGTTGGTTTCGCTTTACCACCCCACCCCTGTTTTCTTGCACCCACCTTTTGTTAAATCTTTAATTTTAGAAAGATTTCAAAAGTATAGATAATTTTAAAACTTTCTATGAGAAATCTTATGATTTTTTCATATAAACTCACCAATTTATCATTTTATTATTATATTTGTCTTAGCATATTCATACTACATATGAATATATATTTATAAAATTATTTTTATAAACCATTTCCCATAATACTTTAATGTGTCTTCTTTCTAAAAAACATAATCTTTCACATAACTATATTAAATTTAGGAAATTTAGCATTGAAACAGTGGTCTTCAGAGTGAGCTGCTTCTGCTCAGACCCCTCTGAGGCACACAGCCCTGAGGGGCAGTTGTTTTACTCTAGGACAAGCTCTATTGCAGAATAACATATTGGATTTATTGTTAGGTTTCAAACCCACTTGCAAATGTGCTGTTAGCTCATGGGACCATGAATAATGTCGATAATAATAATAATAATAATAATAATAAAAGCATAATATGCTAATTAGATCAGAAGTCCTTCCTTCCAGACAAAGCTGCAGCAGGTGGGGGACAGGACCAAGGCCCTTGCACAAATTTTGCATATCAGGCCTGTAGTATGCATATAAAAGTGATATCCCCAGAAGTCCTTGGGTTATTCATATTTTGTTTCTGAGCTTTGCAGGTAGTGCCTAAGAGAAGAGTGTCCTCATTCATTCAGTTTTCATTAAGTTTCTGCTCCATGCAGAACCATTAGAAAGGGCAAGAGGGAGAATGAAAGAAATAGAAAAATAACCCTATGAGTTCTAAACTTAAAAAGTATGAGGGTTTTCGTTTTCCCTCTGAAACTTAAGAATGAATATAACTTAAATTTAAAAATTCAAAATGTTTTATTGGACAAATACCAGCACAGACTTCTGCTATTTCAAAAGCCTTGCTTGACAGCAGACATAAAAAACTAATCACGAAACACTTCTCCTATTCCAATCGTGATCTCAGAAGTTTTCACAATACAATAAACTAAGAAGTTATTATCAACTGATCAAAGCAGACATCAGAATAAAACAATTCTCCCATCTCTGATGTAGATCCGAATAAGCAGTGTACTGTGAAAATCATTTGAAGGCTCCAGGTATGAATGAGGTACAAAACCCCAGCCAGATCAGCCTGTAGACTGTTGATTCTGTAGAAAGAATCACCCAAAGCAGGATTAGACCAGCAACTTCAGAAAATATGAACAAAAATATTTTTACTCATGTACCAGGCAGCTTTCGTCACTCACGTTAGGGACAATCTGTCACAAGATTGCTTTTACCCTAAGGCCCTGAAGCAGGATCTGGAAAGGTGCATAGCCTTTAAAGGACATGATAATGACCTTACTCACCAGACTTACTACACAGTGGGTAGAAGAGAGTCCCCAAGTAATATGCAAAATGACCCAGTCAAAACAGAGATGTAAATCATATCAGAACTCTAAGCCACTCAGCTGAAACCAGCAAAAGTCACTAAGAGGAAGCAAAGTCCCTAACAGTAATATCTGAGCCACGGTAAAGAATTTTAACTACCAATAAGTTTCATGTGAAAGCAAATGAAGTTTGTTTGTTTTCCCCCATTTTCCTACGTAGGCAGATGTCACCAGATCAGAGACTGATTAACATTCCAGAGTTGACTAATCAACAGAGATCTTGGATTTCCCCCGGGGTAGCACGATTCCATCAGGCTTACGTGGGTGAACAGAAGGAGAACATTTTTATAGGCTTCGCCTCAGGACACTCAAAGGAAAATCACATTTCACTGTGGTAATTGCATTTGCAACACAGAAAACAAAAGAAAAGAATGTGACAGGTTGCACATGAAGCAATCTTGCTACCTATAATGTTCTTGTCCTCAAGGTAAAATCTAACTAGTCATGCAAATTTCTTACACTTCTCACTTGGAAACACACACACACACACACACCCACACACACACACTCACACTCACACACAAAAAACCTATATATATATTTAAAGTCCCTGAATTAAAAATAAAAATGACAGAAACAAGAAGGAACAGTTTTTGAAACAACAGCATAGTCACGTTCCCAGTGAAAAATGCTATAACTGGTACTAGAATAGCATGTAAGCTATTGAATCAGAGCCTTTCCTCCTCAGGAAAAGTGAGTTTACAGTTGTGAGTACATGAAACAGAGTTTATTCTTGCAGCCCCGACTTCATCCAGAAGGTCGTCCAGTCTAATTAGCATTTTATGCTTTTATTATTATAGATTACAATTATTACCACCTCTGGTAGAAATATACCAAATTTACTTTTTTTTTTTGTAATTCTCAAGATATCATAAATATTTTTATTCTTTTAATAAATGTTTGTAGGAAGTTAGATTTTTAACTTCTTTAATATTAAGAATTGATGGATTTTAGGCAATGGTCAACTGGTAAACTGGTTCTCAAAAACAAAACAAAAAATAGCCTTTATTTGTAGTTTTCTTCAGATTACTGTAATTATAACCCTCCCTTTATGGCCAATGTCACGTCACTACATCAGAAATTTGCAAGACATGCACAGTCGGGTTTCATAGACTAGCTCACTCTGGCACTAGGTCAATTAAATAGTAGCCAATTATTGGAATGGCTAATTCGCTAAATTACAAACCCAGCAAATGATTAACTCATCAAATAGTAAATATGTTAAATAATTGATATACAAGATGGCAAATTTATTAAAAGCCAATTTTCCAGAAGGTAAGTTGCTAAATAAATAAATAAATAAATATGCCATATAATCAATTCACAAATGACATTGCTTACAAAACATATAAAATATCTTAAAGAGAAACTAGGACAAATCTGTGAACATTGTGCTTTTAAGGGCAAAACAAGAAAAGCTTAAAATATAAAGAAAGATAGGTACTTACACATATGGGAAAATCCATTGGAATATAAAATATGCTACCTGGAATATGAAACACACATGATCCTGACATTAAACCAAACTAGACTCAGAACTATGTAGCTAAAATGCTGAGTGGCAATGAATAATTAAACTTTGAAAAGATATCCTAATCAATTTGGCAATCGATTAATTTGCTATTTTAATCAACAAGCAAATCGATTTTTCAGTGAATTATCTTTACTTATTTTTATCATTCTTATTATACAGTGTATTTGTGTTTTACATCTGACTATCCTAAAACACAGAAACTATTAATAATAGCAAATTTAGTGATTTTTTAAAAATATTCTTTTTTAATTATTTAAATTTATATTGAGAGGTAGAGAGTGAGAGGTAGAGAGAGAGAGATTTATTGTTTCACTCACTGAGGTCTTGATATAAGCTTTCAGCCCTTTTTAAGGACTATTGTTAAATAATTTGTGTCTAATTATTGGTTTACTGTCCACTTAGAACTATCTAGGCATGATTTAACTTACATTAATCATTCTGAACACAATTATTAAATATAGTCTGTCTAATCTCTACCCTTTAATTCCCTGTCAGTGGTCATCTGTAGCTTTTCTGTAATACAGTTTTATGCTTTCTTCTATTTGCAATCTTAAACACACCCCTCAGCTCAACACATACACTGTACTTCCTTCTCAGCTTAATTACGTTAAAAAGTATCTTAGAAGAGTACATACTGAGAGATCTGAAACAAACTTCAGCATGTCATTTAATTTAAATTGGATTTTATTAGTGGTGAAACTACATTCCAAATAAGTGAAGTGATTTACAGAAAGTCATAGGGAAGTGGACGTATTCATTAGTATTTCACTATGGATAGAATATTTATGCTCATCATTTTTTAGAGCTACACTCATACAAAAAATAAATGAGCTTTGTTTCTTTATCCTCTTGAATCTTGCTCTGATTTGTTACTTGATCTGACAAATAGACTAAGAAAGGAGTTGTGTTGTATAAGTTCTAGAGCCTAGGATTCACAGGCCTTTCAGATTCTGCTGTTTCCCTTGTATAAGGTTGCCTTGAGCACACCAGGTAAGAAAGGCCACTTACCCACCTGGAGGATGAGAGAACACGGGAAGGAGAATCGGGACCAGCACCAACTTCCCAACATAGCCGCGGGGACATCCTGGCTGTTCCAGACCAGCTGAATGAGGCAGCATGGAATGAGCCCAGGTGAAGCAGCAAAGTAACTTATCAACTAATCTTTGGAATTGTGGGAATTAATAGATTCCCAATTTTTTAAGTCACTATTTTGAGCTGGTGCCATACATAGCAATTAACTGATTTCCCAACATAAGGACATTTCAGGTGGCCTATAAAAATGTGTACACATTTTCAAAAGCAAGGCAAACAAATTTGAATATCAAGATGAAGAAAACAGTAAAGGTAGTAAGAAAAAAAGGATGTGTATAGGTAGAGAAAAATATAGACTCATATCCAAACATATGGTTAACAGTGGCCTAAACAAAAGCATATGAGCTACTCAAGAGAAGTCAGAGGCACCTGAGAGATGCCATTCCATGAAGAAGGATACTTCTCGTGAATGTTGGAAATCTATTCTTCCTGGGGTTCTCACATTTCTTTGTGTTTTACCAGAGGGGCACTGCCTTTGTATTGG
The DNA here is from genome assembly GCF_014108245.1 of Pipistrellus kuhlii. Taxonomy (NCBI): domain Eukaryota; kingdom Metazoa; phylum Chordata; class Mammalia; order Chiroptera; family Vespertilionidae; genus Pipistrellus; species Pipistrellus kuhlii. The sequence continues at coordinate 72,363,467 of NW_023425573.1, forward strand.
ACTATCTTTTCAAAACTATTTATATAGTGAAGAGCTTTGGAAGATAGAGGTAATATTCTCTTAGAGGAACAAAGGAATGCTTGCTTACAAGTGAGTATAAATATCCAGTTTCCTTGAATGCAGGTTTCCATTTCTGTAAGACAACCCACACTGTGCAGGAATCATCAGCTCCTCTGAACTGAGGCTGAGGAAACCAGTGTCAAACATGCTGATGCTGGGTGCTTGCTGTCCTGTGAGTAATAAAGTCATTTGTCTCTGACCCAAGAATCTTGTGTCATCTCTAAGTATCCATGAAACTCCAGCAGGCTAGCTTGTTAGCTTGTAAAAAGAAAATAAAGCTAAAATACAATATTTTGTAGTTTTAACAATGAGATCTTCTAAGTCCTGGCTGGGTGCTTGGTTGGGTTGGTTACAGCATTTTCCTGATTTGTCAAGGTTTCAGGTTTGATGCTCAATCAGGGCACAAACAAGAAGCAACCAATGAATACATAAATAAGTGGAACAGCCCTGACTGGTTTGGCTCAGTGGATAGAGCTTTGGCCTGTAGACTGAAAGGTCCCAGGTTTGATTCTGGTCAAGGGCATGTACCTTGGTTGCAGGCACATCCCCAGTGGAAGGTGTGCAGGAGGCAGCTGATCGGTATTCTTTTTCTCATTGATGTTTCTAGCTCTCTATTCCTCTCCCTTCCTCTCTGTAAAAATAAATAAATAAATAAATAAATAAATAAATAAATAAATAAATAAAATATAATAAAATATAATTATATATATATATATATTTAAATAAGTGGAACAACAAATCTCTCTCTCTCTCTCTCTCTCTCTCTCTCTCTCTCTCTCTCTCCCTCCCTCAAATTAAAAAAAAACACACAAAATGAATCCAAATAAACATACAATGAAGTCTTTCAAAACATCCATCTAATAAAGAGCTAATATGCTAATTAGACCACATGGCAAACAACCTTCTGGAATGACCAGCGGGTGGGGCTGTGGGGCAGTGAGGCAGCTGGGGCCACTAGGCAGCTGGGCTGTGAGGGCCAAGCCTCTTGCACGATTTCATGCACTGGGGCTTCTAGTATTTATAAGGAGCACCAAACTAAAGTTGTTTGCCTTGGGAAGTGTGTTTGTGTGTCATCCATTATTAAGAAAAGGGGGAGAAAATAATATACATTACTGAACCCCATAGTTTTATGTTTTATTATGCATAGTAGAAAATGTAATGATAAATACTTACCAAAATGCTAATAAATGGTAATAGTTTAATTCATTATCCCTTTCACGCTTTGTAATTTGTAATAAGAGAAAATGCCTTAATCCAAATAATAAACAACCCATGGGTAACTGCAGGATTAAGCAAATGAATGAGAAAATATTTTATGGCAGAGATTTCATATTTCCCACAGTTCACATGCTTCAGCCAGCTGTTTATCTCAGCTGCAATATGGTAAAAGTTAAGAACTTGGCTTTGACGTTAAAGAGACCAACTCCAATTGTGATTGCAGAGCTTCCTTGTGATTGTGCAACTTTGGGCAAGTGATATAGTTTTATTAGTTTCAGTTGCTTATCTTTGAAAAGGTGATAATTGTTAAATGTAATGACACAAATCTGACTGCATTATTTTAAGCATTAAAAAATGTGTGGTTTATTTTACATATTCAAATAACTCAATAAATGAAAGCTTCCATTATCATTTCACAACTAGGTATTACTGGTTCTTTTTGGCAAAAACATACAGAGGCCCATAGCTTCTGGTTTATCACAGTTTACCAAAGGGGAGCACACAGAACATGTCTGTGGAGCACACAGTGACTTTGTAATTAGAGTCACTCCAGGCGGACATGAATTCTGCCCTACACTCAGGCATCAAGGCAATGCCTAGCACATGGAAAACACTCGGTAAATATTTACTAAATGAAATAGTAGATAAATGGTCTGGATACTCTGGATTTTAATTCCAGGAGTTATGAACAAAAATAGGAGATGAGATTCAAATAAACCTATGATGGATATCCGTGAATCCATGCCCCTTAACAGCCAAGGTGGCTCAAGGATGGCCTGGGGCACAAGAAAGTAGGCGTTACCACTGAGGTGAAAGTGCTGGCAGGTAATAGTATAGGCTGCAGCCCAATCAGAGGAGGCACCTTTCTGTAGCTCATAATTGCCAAAGGCCTGGGTTACGCATCTGCATCTGTAGTAATGGGATGGAGGCCACAAGAGGAATTGGAATTTCAGATGTCTCTTATTCAGATGTCTTTATTTTGTGTTCAGGCCAAATGTTTTTGGCCTGAACACAAAATAAAGACAGATCATAACTCAGAAATTAAAACGTTATTCTTTTTTAAATATTTTTGTTTTTAGAGAAAGAGGAAAGGAGAGGGATAGAAACATGGATCAGCTGCCTCCAGCACACCCCCACATTGGGGCTTGATCATGCATGTCGGGCACGTGCCCTGACTAGGAACTGAACCAGTGACCTCTTGGTTCATGGGTTGACACTCAGCCACTGAGCAACACCAGTCAGGCAAACTTGATTATTTTTTACAAAAAGAAAATAAATTGTATAATTGTATTTTTAATATTTTTGTTATGTTTAAGCAACATAAACTTATTTGGTTAAAAAATGAGGGGGAAAAATAGAAAGAGAGAGAGAGGAGAGAGGAGACAGAGAGAAAAAGAGGAAGAAAGAGAAGAGGAGAGGAAAAGAGAGGAGATTGGAGGGGAGGGGAGGGGAGGGGAGGGGAGGGGAGGGGAGGGGAGGGGAGGGGTGGAAAGGGGCCCCAAATAAAGGAAAAAAAAATTAAGAGGAACGAAGAAAATAAGTTATAAACTTCACCATCTTGAGGTAAAGTCTCTTAAGGATCAGTGAATTTTAAAGGCCAGAATGCCTATCTACTCAAAATCCTGTTTTTACAAATGAAGAAAGAGAAGCTGGGAGAGGCTGTTACTTTCACAAAGTCATATTCCAGCTCCCTCTCCATATATTGATGACTGAGGAATAACTGAAAGAAAAGTGTGCTTACCAGAAATGCAACCCCAGCTGCTGCCTGGGTCCCTCCTGTATGCTAATCAGCTAGCATTGATCCAAAACTGTTCAGGCCAAAAACATTTTCCAGAGCTGAGAGTCCCAGTGATTTTGACTTTTAAATATCAACGTTTAGAGTACCCTTTAGAGAACTTCATACAGGAGTAAAACCCTTCACATTTGGCACCTTCCGGGCAAGCACGGTCTTCTTCGCAGAGCGCCAGCTCTGTGCTGCAGCACAGGCATCCCTGCCAGATGAAATGCAGCGCAACGAGCAGAAAAAACACGTCTGGAAACACTCTGTTGTCCTCATAAAATGGAGAAAAATCAGAACCAGGAAGTCATCAAGTGTATTTAATTTGGATCCAGTCATCATGTTTGGAAAGCCATGCTATTTGAAATCATATTGCCTCGGCTCTCCGATGATTCACAGGGTTTGTTGTCTAAATGTCTGGCAAATACTCCAGGCCATTGCTACTGGCATGCATGTCTAACAGATGTTAAAAATGAAAGGCTGACAGTTTTTACAGCATAATTAAATCTCTCCTTATTTCTCAAGTGCTATTTAATTTAATTTTAATCAAAAGTAATAACCATCCATACGTGCTGTAATAGCGGCATTGATGTCCCATGTAAGGCATTACCTATTGTGCTTCAGGAAGAAGTCTCACAATAAGGAAGTCACTTGATAAAGTGGTTTTAATACTTTCAAAACATTTAGAAGCAATGAACATACTCAAGGGAGACAAAGCCTTAGTTTGCCCCATAAAATGTTAAAAAGTCCACGTGGCCAGTGCTCCAATATGACATAGTGTGCCCGTGTCCCGCCTTCATAACTAAAAGGAGAGGAGAGTTTTTTCCTTAGAAAGACTAGCTTATAAAATTCACGTACTAGAAAGAGATGATTTTTATTCATCAAGGCTACTGAAAGTAACTGAACAGATGATCCAAGGTATTGATTGGTCTCTGTCTTTGTCTGTTAGGATTGTTATGGTAAAAGAGCACAGACTGGGTGGCTTAAAAACAACAAATTTACTTCTCGCAGTCTGGAGTGTGGACATTTAACATCAGAGTGTCCATATGGTCAGCTTGTGTGCCTGGTGATGTTCTGCCTGCTGGTTCATAAGTAGTGGTGGTCTTGCTGTGTCCTCTCTTTGCCGGAGGGGGAGGGATCTCTCAGGCCACTTTATGAGGACACCAAACCCACTCTTAATATGATCACTGAGAGCATGAAGTTCTCAACATATGAATTTTGGGAGGACACAGATATTTAATGTATAGCAGTCACTGAGAAGTCATTGAGTTTAACTTGTAAATATTTATTTCATTGGCTTGGTTATGAGCATGGCTCAAATAGACACAATGCTTAGGATATAATGGAATCACACATTTTAAAGCTAGAAGGTACATAGGGTATGAGCTGGTCTAACCTTCATATTTTACAAACGAGGAAGGTAGAATCCAAGTGGTTAATTTGATTTACCCAAGTACCCATAACCAATGAGTTGAAGAAACAGAATCCTGGTGTCATGATTCCAAATCCAGTAGCTCTTTCATCTAACTACATTGTCTTTTCATTAATGATAGTATAATTATGTTATACTTTTCTATGTAAAACTTCCATAATTATGACTTTATTTTAAGTAGAGGAAGTCCCCATCTCTCTCTTAAATTGGTTTCTGTCTGGCTCACAACTTTATTGGAGTTATCACAGAGGCTAGTATACTGGCTATTGTTTGGAATTAATTAACACATTTTAAGTTAATTTAGGCCCAAGTCTGTGGTATAACTTATTTTAACATACTAACAAGAAAGCTGTTGTACTTGAGACAGTTGTTACATATTGTCTGGCCATACTATGTTTCATATAATAAATTGTGATGTTCTTGTTGGCTTTTCATTGGTTGACTGTGAAGGAAACCCATTTAGGACAAATGTTAACAATGCTAGAATATCACATGAGTCACTCTTACAGAACATAAAATTCTCATGTAACCAAGCCTGAAATGGTGGTTGGGCAAGAGGTACTATAGTTTTGAATCCAATACAAAATATGTGGAATTTAGAACCTCTTGGTAGAAACCAAAGCTCTGTTACATGCCCATGGTTATTAGAGTGGGGAGCCTAAGCACAGATCATCTGGAATTTGTGTGAGGCATGATACAAACATCTAAAGACTGCAACATGCAACTCTGGTAGTATGAGGAAATATATAAAGCAGATTAATTTTAAGTTGATATACCTGATAACCTGATGCCTGAACTTCTCCCTGAGAACAGATTAGAGTGATTAGAGGTAAAAAAAAAACAAAAAACAAAACAAAAAAAAAAAACATTGAGCAGTAGGCATATGGGAAAATTTGGGATGGCATTACTATTCAAGTGGGCAAAAATAAAATTATGAGCTAGGTAAAAACTGGGAAAGCCTTTGAACAATTCAAAAAGAGGAAGGTTAGAGATATTTGGGGAGGACAAAATATACTGTTTTGAATGCAGTAATTTGGCCTGGATATGAGAGTGTCAACCATTGAAAGAAAGTATAGGAGAATTTAGTAATTTTTATGATTTGGTATGGGGCATTGTAATAATAAAAACAAGTAGTATTTTATAAATATAATATTAGACATAATATGAGAAAAAACAAAATTAGAAAGTCAGACAGGGAAATAGTCATTAATCAGCACCATTTTATAAGGAGATAACATTTTAGAAAAATAGGGACTGTCTAATAGTCATTATAAAAGTTATTTAGGCAGAAACCGGTTTTGCTCAGTGGATAGAGCTTCGGCCTGAGGACTGAAAGGTCCCAGGTTCGATTCCAGTCAAGGGCATGTACATTGGTTGTGGGCACATCCCCAGTAAGGGGTGTGCAAGAGGCAGCTGGTCGATGTTTCTCTCTCATTGATGTTTCTAGCTCTCTATAGCTCTCTATCCCTCTCCCTTCCTCTCTGTAAAAAAAAAAAATCAATTATATATATATATATATATATATATATATATATATATATATATATATTATTCAGAAGGGTTATCTATGCTTAGTATTTAGGAAAATTAAGTATCTCAGGCTTAGTTATTATAAATCAATAGAGCTGCTTTTGTAAGTTTAGTAGAAATTACACTGATAAACAAAACTAAAAAATTTAAAATGAAAAATATTTAAATCACACACACACACACACACACACACACACACACACGATGCAAGAATATTTACTTTCTTGTGACTCCAAATTGACATGATCAAAATACTCAGTGACTGTTGAATCAAATGGAGTTGCTCTCTCAGCAAAAATTGCACTATGGCACTATGTTGCTAATTGCATAGCCAGTTGATAACTCAGATTATGGTAAATAACATTATATAGATATAGAATAAGAAGAGAAGAAGCAGACGTGAAAATTGTGTAGCTAGCTTTTTCTTGGGAGGAGATTTGGAGAGGAATTTAAGAAGGATGGGACGGCAAAAATTAAGCCATAAATAAAGGGAATTTTATGTTGGGGATGGTGTTAAATTAATTCTGTATGCCTGAGGCAACTTCTGGTACCAGATATTTTTTTCTTTTATTTCACCTACTAACCATTTTTCTTCATTTGTGTGATCAATAATTCATTCTATTTTTTTGCAGCACTGTTCAGAAAGGAACTCCAAGTATGCAAGGTGGAGAAAGCTCTTTCTCTGAATGGCCTGTTAAAATGACTGGAGATTAGACTACTGATGTGGTTCATGTCTTTGCTCTTCCTGTCATTTTTATGATGGATGGTTTACATCCAGTTAGAGGAGGTATGAGAGAAGAATAAGGAGCAAATGCTGGATTTAACATACTTAGATAGTGATTTTTCAATCAGTGTGCCCCAAGAATTTCTAAAACATGCAATACCTGATTGTTTAGTGAGGGACACTAACCTTTTTTGCCTTAGATTGTCAAATAAAAAAATGTCAACAGCGAACACAATGATAGCCATCTGATATAAATGAATTAAAATTATATCTATTTTTTTTTATCAGATTGGCAAAAAAAAATTTTTTGGTGTGCCACAGAAATTTAGTAATTAGTTTATGTGTGCCATGAGATGCAAAGTGTTGAATATCACTGACATAGACTATGTTAATATTGAAAAAGAGTTAAAATCAATATAGTAAAGACATATCCTATCTAATGAAAGAGTAATATGCAAATTGACCATCATTCCAACAGACAAGATGGCTGCCCCCATGTGGACACAAGATGGCCACCACAAGATGGCCAGCGGGGATGGGCAGTTGGGGGTGACTAGGCCTGCAGGGAAGGGCAGTTAGGGGCAATCAGGCGGGAAGGGGAGCAGTTAGGCATCAATCAGGCTGGCAGAGGAGTGGTTAGGAGGTGATCAGGTTGGCAGGCAGAAGTGGTTAGGGACAATCAGGAAGGCAGGCAGGGAAACAGATGGGAGCCAGCAATCCTGGGCTGAGGGACACCCACCCCCATGCATGAATTTTGTGCATTGAGCCTCTAGTCCTATATAATAAAAGCCTAATATGCTAAGTGTCTGGTTAACCAGTCAGCTGTTCAACTAATTAAAGTATAATATGCTAGTAATATGCTAAGGCCAGTTAACCATTCACTATGATGTGCACTAACCATCAGAAGGTAGATGCTCTGACAAGTAGGTTAGCTTGCTGCTGGGGTCTGGCTGATCAGGACTGAGCGATATGGGCCAAATACGCCCTGGAGCCCTCCCTTGATCCCTCCCTGGCCCCAATCATGCTCCAGTGGGGTCACTTGGTCTGGTGTGCACCCTCTTGCAATCCGGGACCCCTCAGGGAATGTAGGAGAGCCAGTTTCAGCCCAACCCCACAGGTCAGGCTGAAGGATCCCACTGGTGCAAGAATTTGTGCACCAGGCCTCTAATGACTTGATAAGATTTGCTACCTATGAAAAAATTAAAAATGATTAAGAATTACTGATGTCATAAAAATATGGGGAGAAAATTATTTTAAAAATTTTGCACAACCCAACAAATCAACAAATGACAAGTGCTGGCAAGGATGTGGAGAAAGGGAACCCTCATGCATGCTGGTGGGAATGCAGACTGGTGCAGCCACCGTGAGGAACAGTATGGATTTTCCTGAAAAAGTTAAAAATGGAACTCCCATTTGACCCAGTAATCTCACTACTATGAATATATCCCAAGAAACCAGATACATCAATTAGAAAGAATTTACGCACCCTTTGTTCATAGCAGCACAATTTACAATGGCTAAGATTTTGAAACAGCCCAATTACCCATCAGCATATGAGTGGATTAAAAAACAGTGGTACATCTACACAATGGAATACTATACAGCTATAAAAATGACTATTACAATTTGCAACAGCATAGATGAAACTGGAAAGCATTATACTATGCAAAATAAGCCAGTCAGTGAAAGATAAATATCATGTGATCTCACTTATTTGTGTAATATGATGAACAGTAAAAACTGATGAACAAAAATAGATCCAGAGGCATAGAAACTTTGAACAGATTGTCCAACCTCAGAAGGAAGGCAGGGGAGAGTGTGTGTATGGGGGGAAAGGGTAAGAGATCAACCAAAGGGCTTGAATGCATGCATATAAGCATAGCCAATAGACACAAACAATAGGGGGGTGAGGGCATAAGCTGGGGGAGGGGAGTATCAGCAGCAGGGGTGAAGGTCAATGTGGGGAAAAAGGAGACATATGTAATACTTTATACAATAAGAAATTTAAATTCTTTAAAATATAAAAAGTAAATTTTTTGTACATTCACTGTATTAGTTTTATATCACTGTATGTCAAATTATCCAGAATGTAATGCCATAAAACAATAAATATTTATTATCTCATAGTTTCTATGGATGAGGAATCTGGTCATTGCTTAGCAGTGTGTTTTTGGCTCAAGGTTTCTCATGAGTTCACAGTCATGAGGATTTGAATGCTCAGCTGGATTTGTGGAAGGAGTGGCTTCTAAGCTCGTTCACATGATTTTTGGTCACCCTCATTGTTGACTTTCGCTGCATGGATCTTTTCAGAGAGGTGTCTCATAATATGGCAGTTGGCTTCTCCCAGCATAAGAGAGCAATGAAGGGGAAAGCATCCAGCATGAAAGTCATAGTCTTTTGCAACCTAATCTTGGCAGTGACATTATATCATACTTGTCTACTATATTCCTGATATATGACCCATTATTCTATTCTTACTGCAACCCTATATGGTAAATATATCAACTGTCCTTGTTTTGTAGATGTGCAATGGAAAGCAAAGCCTGAATAATTCAGGTTTGTACCCAGGTTGTACAGATTTTGAGTAACAAAATCAGGATTCAATTCTAGTCAGTGGATGCAGAGCCTGTGGCTTAAATGCCATGTTATACAGCATCTGCGTATCTTAGTGTTCAAAATGAAACACAGACATAAGTGTTCTTGATGGTGTGAAAAAAGGCCATGTATTTGTCTTAATTAAAATATTCCAACATGAGAACATCTTCAAGATCTATGTTTAAAGGAAAGTAAGAAACTTAAATATTTGCTAGGAAAGAGTAAGAAATGTTATTGGTCATTGAAGTGTTAGTGTTCAAATTCATAGAAGGAATGGAACATGTAGGTTGTATGAACACAGGATATAATGGAAGATATAGAAAGCCTGATATCACACATTAGCAGCCAATGGTTGGATATACTTTAGCAAGAGAGGTGGGAAGGACAAATTTGGTCTATCTTGCATTTATTCTGATAAATGTTTCAGCTCCTCAAGATCTGATGAGTATAATTTTTCTCTGAATATTTTATCTGATATGTTACTATATTCTTCATTTCAACTATGCCATAGACTTCCCCAAAAAACATAAACCCATTTTTTTTCAATTTCTATGCTTTCCACTAACTATATTTGCTTGAGTTTATATTTTATATAAATAACATTAAGGAGATTCTTCTAACTTTATTTGGCCACTTCTGAAAATAATTCAATCTGCACTCCAATGGTCAATAAGTAATATTTTAATAAATATATATTCAAACAATTAATACAAAAGAGAGTGAATTCTTGGAAATGTTAAACTCAATTCTGATGCTACTACTTTTCCAGTTCACTCAATAGAAGATATGTGTTAAAATAAAATAAAAAGAAATCATGCTTTCTAAGCACATATTTTCCAGGTTAGAAATCATTCTGCATGATGAATTTAGGCTGTGGAAGTTTAGTTACTTTTCATAAAAAGAAAAAAAAAAAGTGCTTTGGTGAGTGTAGCAGAGATTCAATAGCACAGGGTAAATTCACTAGGTTGAATAAATGAGAATAAAGTTCATTCATTTTACTTTACTTCCCATTGCAAATCATGCTGAATAAAACTAGCACTCAGTTGGTAGTAACTAGAGCTCAGTAGTACCTTAGCTATACAACCAATTAGTTGAACTTCAGTTAAGACCACAATTCTCAATTTTGTAGTGTGTAAAGGGAGGCATCAAAATAGACATGGTCTTAAGTTTCTCTTAGGTTTACTGTCCTCTGATTTTAATAGTTTTCATTTTCCATATTCTGACCTTTTCACTTCATTCAGACTTTTTCTATTTTCTGCTCTTTCTAATCATTATTTTGAAACATTTTTAGGAAAATTCAATAAGGCTCATCATATCAGTATTTTTATTAGTAGTAGAAGTATTTTCCAAGATTCAACTGGGAATGATTTTCACATAATCATTTCTGCCAATAAACATTGAACTTCCAATGGTCATGAAAAAAACATGCCTATCTATATAATAAAAGGGTAATATGCTAATTAGACCAGACATCTTACAGATGTCCTTCTGGACAAAGTCACAGTGGTAGGGGCAGAGGCAGAGGTTGTTAAGCATATCAGGCAGGCAGGCAGAGTCAGTTAGGGGCAATCAGGAAGGTAGGTAGAGTGGTTACGGGCAATTAGGCAGGCAGTCAGGTAAGCAGTTATGAGCCAGCAGTCCCAGATTGTGAGAGGGATGTCCAACTGCCGGTTTAGGTCCGATCGGACCTAAATCGGCAGTCGGACACCCCCAAGGGGTCCTGGATTGCAGAGGGTGCAGGCTGGGCTGAAGGACCTCCCCTCCCATACATGAATTTCATGCACCGGGAGTCTAGTTACTTTATAATTGCTGAAGCAGAAATTTATTCTATAATTCACATGAATACTTAAGAATTGAATATTTTTTTCTGTTATTACACTTATATTTCATATATAATATTAATATTCTTCAAATACAACATTAATATTTCTTCAGCATATATATATTTATTAACCTATCTACAATAGTAAAGAGGGAATATACAAACTGACTGTCACACCTTCAGAAATATGGCTTCAGAGGCCTTGTTCCCATAATGAGCCTTAATGACCAATCAGCGGGGACCTGAGGTTGCGTGGCCCTGGGCCAGAGCAGGGGGCCTGAAGCTGCACCCCCCATCATGTGGGGCTTAACAGGGTCCTCAGGCCATACTCTCTGCCTGGTGGGGCTTGACAAGAGACTTTAGGCTGCACCCCCCCAACCTTGCGCCAGGCCAGAGGACCTCAGGCTGTGTCTCCCACCCAGCAGGGCTTGACAGGGGACTTCAGGCCGCACCCCCTGTCCTGCAGGGCTTGACTGGGGACCTGAGGCTGCAGCACCCTCCTCCTCTTCCAGTGCCAGGCCAGGGACCTGAGACTGCTACCCCCGCCCAGTGGGGTTGACAGGGGAATTGAGGCTGTGCCCCCCACCCAGAGGGGCTTGACAAGGATGGGGCCAGCCAGGTCTGGATTTCAACCAGTGGGGGTGGGGCTGGCTGGGTCTGGGTCTTGCATGATTTTGAGGTGCCACGGGTGCGTGGGGACTTGACTCCAGGTCCCATGGCACACCACACACTCTGATAGGACGAAGGTTTTCATATACATTTTACTAATTTTCTTTCGTCTCCGACACTTCTATGTTAGAGAAAAGGAAAATAACAATATTAAATATTTCCTCTAATTAATCTCCTTTTAATGTGCATCAATTTCTTGCACTGGGCCACTAGTTACCTTATAAAAGAGTTAATATTTAGAAAATAACATTAAATGAAGATGCTTAGAATAATTTTATGCCTACTTCAATATCTTGAAGCAATAGATTTCAATAAAAATCTATTCTAATAAGCATCACCAATTTTATAATTTTTAAAGTTCAATAATTAGATGAATTAACTATTTCTTATTTTTTAATTTTTATTTAATAAAACTTTTTACTTAAGTTAAAAAATGATACAGACAATTCCATTGTTTCTCCTAATGGTAACACCTTGCAAAACTATAGTACAATATCACAGCAAGGATATAGACATTGATATCCATCTACGGTCAAGTTGCAGCACTTTTCAGTCACTGCAAGGATCCTTCTATTGCCTTTTTATAACCATACCAAAGACCCAGTGCACAAAATTCATACACGGGGAGAGCTGTCCCTCAGCCCAACCTGCACCCTCTCCAATCTGGAACGCCTTGAGGGATGTCCGACTGCTTGTTTAGGCCCGATCCCAGTGGGCAATCAGACATCCCTCTCACAGTGCAGGACTGCTGGTTCCCAACTGCTCACCTGCCTGCCTTTCTGATCATCCCTAATCGCTTCTGCCTGCCAGCCTGATCACCCCCTAACCACTCCCCAGATTGATGCCTACTTGATGCCTAACTGCTCCTCTGCCAACCTGTTTGCTCCTAACTGCCCTCCCTGCAGGCCTAACTGCCCTTCCTGATAAAAGAATCTCATCTATCACATCCAATTTGTGGCAGAGGGAACAGTGCTGAAAGCTCACAATTGACAATTAGTTGTATTGCCAGAAAGTAATAATACTCATCAGTTGTGCACCTAACTCTTTGACTGGAACACACATGGTCCTATCTACCCACAGAAAGGGGTAGATAGGACCCCTAACTGCCCTTCCCTGGAGGCCTGGTCATCCCCAACTGCTCCCCTCTGCAGGCCTGCCCCCCCACCCCATCTGCCCTTCCCTGCAGGCCCTGTCACCCCCAACTTCCCTCCTCTCCCAGCCTGGTCACCCATAACTGCCCTCCCCTTCAGGCTTGATTGCCCTAAACTGCCCTCCCTTGCAGTCCTGGTCCCTCCCAAAAGCTCTCCCCTGCTGGCCTGATCACCCACAACTGCCCTCCCTTGCAGGCCTGGTGTCTCCCAACTGCCCTCCCCTGCTGGCCATCTTGTGGTGACCATCTTGTGTCCACATGGGGGCAGGATCTTTGACCACATGGAAGCAGCCATCTTGTGTATTAGAGTGATGGTCAATCTTCATATTACTCTTTTATTAGATAGGATAGAGGCCTGGTGCATGGGTGAGGGCCAGCTAGTTTTCCCTGAAGGGTGTCCAGATCAGGGTGGGGGTTCCCTTGTGGCAATGGGCGACCTGGGTGAGGTGCCTGTGGTGGTTTGCAGGCTGGCCATGCCCACTGGAAATCCAAGCGGAGTCCCTGTTATCTGGGATTTATTTATCTTCTATAATTGAAACTTTGTAGCCTAGAGTGGAGGCCTCCATCTCTGGGGGCAACTCAAGCCTCCTGCTCTGTCCAGCTCTGTGGCTGTCATCATTTTTGTTGGGATTTATTTATTTTCTATTATTGAAACTTCGTAGCATTGAGTGGAGGCCTGGGCTGGGCAGGGCAGGCAAAAAACTTGGCTTCCTCAGTTGCCAAGGAAACCCAAGCCTTCCTCCTGCTCTCTGTGGCCACAGCCATCTTGGTTGGGTTTATTTGCATACTCACTTCTGATTAGCTGGTGGGTGTGATTAGTTGTGGGCATGGCTCGTGGGTGTAGTGGAGGTACAATCAATTTGCATATTACTTTTATGTTAGGTAGGATGCCATTTGTTAATATTGTAATAACTGCAGGAGTCAATAATTCTCAGGATTGTTCCCTGCCACTTACCATCTAGGATCATGAAGAGATTGCACTGCCTTTCTTTCTGTGGGTAGATAGGACCATGTGTGTTCCAGTCAAAGAGTTAAGTGCACAACTGATGAGTATTATTACTTCCTGGCAATACAACTAATTGCCAATTGTGAGCTTTCAGCACTGTTCCCTCTGCCACAAATTGGATGTGATAGATGAGAGTTCTTTTATCAGTCTAGATTCTAGAGGAAATATAGTAAAGATGTACAGCAGAGCCCCAGTCCATCAATCAGAGGGAAGGAACATGACCATAAATAAACATTTGTTGTTTTCATTTTAGTTCTTATTTGTCATCACCACATTACTAACCTATGTTGACTAATAAAATAACTGTTAATATCTACTATATTTATAAACTCATGCTGGGGGTACAATTAATCATTTCTACCCCTCCAACTATTGCTAGGAATGAGAAGGAAAAGCCATTTTTAAAATTATTGTTATTTTTAAAATATATTTTATTGATTTTTTTACAGAAAGGAGGAGAGAGGGATAGAGTTAGAAACATCGATGAGAGAGAAACATCGATCAGCTGCCTCCTGCACACCCGCCACTGGGGACACCAGCACTCTATCCACTGAGCCACACCGGTTTCGGCAAGGGAAAAGCCATTTTAAAAAATTAAGATGCCACCAGACATTTTTATTAGAAACTAAATAGTAAACCTCTTTCTATAAATATTTTTAAAATTTGTTTGGTTGTATTATTCTAGTCAAAATATTAAGATATCATACCATTAGATCTATTTCTTTTAATCATTTTATTTGTATCTCTTTCTAACTTTCTATTAAGGAAATCAAATTGTTCAAATTTATTGAGTATTTACTATGGGTCAGACACAATTTTAAGCCCCTTAAGTCTATTAATTAGTTTAATTCTAACAGCCACCCTATCAGATATGTACTATTGAGGTCCCTGTCAACAGTTGAAAAATAAAGGTCTAGAGATGTTAAATGAAACCCCCAAAGCTATCTAACCAACAAAGTGCATAACTAATACCCAAATCCAGATAGCTTAGAATTTCCACTCTAACCATTAAACAAGATGTTTAATGTTCCACAACCTATCTTATTTAAGATATAGAAAGGATTCATAGCTTTTGACTAGGGGCTGATAATTACTAATTGAACTTCAGAGGGAAAAATGTAATTTAGTCAAAACCAATTTGGCTCAGTGGTAGAGCGTCGGTCTGCGGACTGAAAGGTCCCCTGTTCAATTCTGGTCAAGGGCATGTACCTGGGTTGTGGGCACATCCCTAGTAAGGGGTGTGCAAGAGGCAGCTGATCGATAATTCTCTCTCATCAATATTTCTAACTCTCTATTCCTCTCTCTTCCTCTCTGTAAAAAAATCAATAAAATATATTTAAAAAAGAAAAAAAATGTGATATATATACACATACATATATGTCAAAATATTTTCCCAAAATCTGAATGTTTGAGTATTTATAAGCTTTTTTAAATTTCTGAAGAATATGCTGATAAAATAAAGATAGGAATAGACTTTTCCAAATAATTGCTCCTTTGAGTCAAACCAAAGGTGAAAATTCCTATCACATCTAAGTGCAGAATGACTCCCAATTACTGAATAAAGCAACTGAAAAACCTAGTCCTAATACAAAAACAACTATTGAAAATACTGGAGAGCAAACAAAAACGGAGAGATTGGGGGTTGAGACTGCACCTCCTCTTTAATGATGGCAGACAGAGGACAACACAAGTAATTTCCTAAGTCTACAGTTTTTCATCAGATGCTAAGTATTTCTGTCTTGCAAGAAAGTGATTTGCATTGTGACTAGGGACAGGAAAAGTGAAGCTAGGAATCTGTGTACACTGAAAAGAGTGGAGAATCCTGGGATGGAATGAGCCAGACAGAGAATTCACAGACTCTTCCAAGCCACATCATGTTTTATTTGAAAACTGGGTTAATGTAAAAACAAACAAAAACAAGTTCAAGTGGGGAGATCCAGCTATATAAAAATGTATTTTTGGCCTGGATAGAGCCAAGAGTCATTGATCAGAAAATCCTCTCTAATTTCTCTTCTAAATCATATGTCTAAACACTGACTTTAAAAAAAAAAAAAAAAGAATTTTTAATTTTTTTTTTTAATCTGGGCTGTTGTTACCTTTATAATTAATTCCTCCCAAGACAATGTATTTTGGTTTCAGAAATGCGCTTATACTATAAAAAAAGATACAGAGCTCATTAGGATCACACTAATAAAAGTAACATTATTGTGGAGATAAAGAAAGGTTAAGTCACAGCTTACTGTTCTGATATGTTCCAACCTAATGGAGAGCTAAGAAAAAGCAACACAAAACAATACACAATCAAACAAACACACAAACAAGCAAAAACACCAAGTCATTTCTACCCTTAACACAGCCTAATTTCTACCCCTAACTAATTAGAATGTCAAGCTATTTCTTCATTTGAAGCCTCAGTTTCCTAATCTAAAAATGGAGTTATTTGAATTTGGTAAACTTTTAAACACCTTTCCAGCTCATCCTGAGCCTGAAAGAGTTGACTGTGTCATAGAGACTAGTTAGTGCCTATGTCAAGATTTACCAGAATTTAGATTTCATAAAAGCATAAAGTTTGAAAATCATATTTTGCTTAATTAATGTGACCATATTTTACTTTTGTTCAGTTAAGAGATTTATGAAAACTGTAGAATAAAAATAAATAAAGCTATCAAATATCATCTAACTTCTTGTGGAAAAATGAGAAAAATTTAATATAAAAAAAGGAATAAGAAATATCAGAATAAAGCACATAGCTTTAAAATTAAATTTATGGAAAACTTGTAACATGGTTTAGGCCTTCGGACTGAAAGGTCCCAGGTTTGATGGCCAAAGCCTTCTTTCATTCTGTGGCCAAGAGAAATTTTAAATAAAAGTCTTTGGAACCTTTGGCCAATTCTGTTGTATTTCTCCTACTTATTCAAACTTGGGCAAGAAGCTATTGTGTTCATAAGTCAGAAAGCCTACTTCTTTATTACAAGATATATCATTTTTGTCCCTCTCCTGATAGTCATCTAGCCAATATGAAAAATATTGTTGGTCTCAAAGAACAAATCAGACTAATATCTAGAATATCAAATGTAGACAAGGATATACAACTGGAACCCTCATATATTGCTGGGAGAAATGTAAGATGTTACAATTCTTTGAAGTTATTTGGCAGTATCTTATAGACATGGATCTCCTATATGATTGAACAATGTCATGCCTAGGAACTTTGTCATGTAAAAAACAAAGATTTGTATTCAAATATCAATAGCAATTTTATTTAAGATAACTTAAAATTGGACAAAATACAATAATTTCCATCTACTGATAAACAGATTATCAAATTATGGTATATCTTACAATGGTGTAGTACTCAGCAGAAAAATAAACTACTCATCATGCAGCACCTAGAACAAATCTTAAAAACATTATTCTGAGCAAAATAAGGCAGGTAAAAAAGCATACATAGTATAAAATTATGCTTGAATGAAGTTAAGGAACAAGCAAAAGCAATCTATGGTCAGAGAAATCACATCAATAGTTGCCTGGGGTTGAGGGCAATGGTGGTTGATGGCAAAGCAGTGGTTACATGAGAATATTGTTCTGTCAAACTCATCTGACTATCTATTTAAAATGTGTGAATTTTATTATCTGTAATTATTCTTTAATAACATTAGTTTTACAAAGCAAAATAGTGCATATTCAAAATTTAGACATTTCTTTCCCAAAGCTTGTTAGAAATAGAATAATTACAATATTAAATTACTTCACACTTAAAAAATTAGTCAGAAATGGAAAAAGATGCAAAGTGTATATTCAACAAAGTTAATTTGATATATATTTGATATATATAGTCATGCCTTTCCAGTGTGGCTCAGTGTTTGAGCGGTGACCAGGAGGTCATGGTTGGATTCCTTGTCAGGGCATATGCCTGGGTTGTGGGCTCAATCCCCAATATGGGGTGTGCAGGAGATAGGCAATCAATGATTTTCTCTCACCATTGATGTTTGTAGCTTCTTCTCCCACTCCTCTCAGTAAAAATATATTTTAAAAAATACAAGTAGTCATTTCAAGGTGACTGCTTTGAGGCAGAAGCAAGATATGGAACATGATATGCATTTAATATTCCATTTTAGTTGTTTTGTTTTGTTTTTTAAATGCAGGTTAGCTAATGGTAAAATTTGTAAGTGTTCTTCTTTAGGCCACTTTTATTACCTATAATATGATTGTTGTTATAAATGTACCTATAATTTATTAATGTGTAGATACATGTTATTAAACATTCTGCTAGCTACCTTAGGGGAATCAAGAATGGGTCTTATTATTTATCAGAAAATACCTAGCAGATCGCCTTATATTGAATATATTGAATTGTATTATGTTGAGCTAGTGTTTGAGCTTTGGCTCAGCTTATATATAAACTGGGATGAATTATTTCATTTCATTAAACTCAGTTTTTCTCAATTACTGAACAAACATGTCAAGTTCTACTTTGTGTTCAAAGCCAAATCTATAAGTTAGGAATAATAGATCCATGGAAGGCCTGGCCCCTGACATGATGCAGATGACAGTCAAATGAAAGATACATAAACATACCAACCGTAACACAGCACTGTGGGAAGTGCCATGATGAAGAATGTGAAGAAAGATAGGCATGGAATGCTAGAATCTGGCCTAAAACAAAATCTGGAGAGGTCACAAAATTGAGAGTCACTGTAGATTTTATCACTTGTATGAACAGGTGGAAGCCAGAAGCATCTTCAAAAATAAGGGAATTGTAGCCTAGAATGGAAAATGGCCAGATGCCACAGATGTGTTATGTGTTGGAAGAGAGCAGGTCTTATTATCCTTTCTATCATGTGAGGTAGAAATGCATCAATGGTAGTCAAGGCCAACCAGAGATGGTGGGTCACTTTAGGACTGTGCTAGAGCTTCCCTGTTGTGGAAAGTTGACAATGGGAGCAGATGGAAAGGCCTACTGCTGAGTGTTCCTTCCTCCCAGTCTTCCCCATGCCCAGAACTGGACAGTATCAGCATAGGGTGGCAAGCTATAGAAAAAAGATTCTGCCTTTTTATAGTGCTTTCCCATTTCTTCTATTGCATTTTCTATGTTGTTTGCTAATTTAGAGGAGTTCTTAGTAAAGTAAAAAAAAACACACAAAAGTCATTTCTCATTTGTAAGCAATGTCTAGACCTTCTTAACTATCCACTCTTAGGGTGATTTTACTTTTGCTGTCCTTTGTTGAACAGAAATATTTTATCAGTATTCTTTCAAGTTCATCAAATATTTTTTCTAATTATCATGTTTTAAAATCTATTAAATTCTTCCCAATTTGTATGTTCTATTGTTATCTTTATTATTTTACAGTACTCATAAAATTATTTAATCTATGTGGAGACAAACATTGCCTATGCCATGGTGTAACAATCAATTTTGGTTGTGAATCCATTAAGCTTATAGATGAATAGGGAGAAAATTTATGTCTTTACAATAGTTAGCCTTTTTATCCATAAACATGCCTTGTATCTACATTCCTTAGATACACTACTAAATAATCAGATACATTCAAATTCCAAATACAGAAACATACCATTACATTTTTACACACACACAAAAATGGTTAAATTAAAAAGACTGATATTATTAAGCATTGGTAAGAATTTATAGCAACAGGATTTTCATTCACTACTAGTGATAGTACAAATTTATTAACCACATTGGAAACTAGAATTATTTACTAATGTTGAATATATAATAGCCTTAGCATATAAATTTCAATTCCATGTATATATTTACATCTCTACAAAAATAATTATATCATTTTTATGTGTCATACATTAAAGCTGAAAATAACCCTATTAAAATGGCTCACTAGGGCTTTTGGTCAAAATGACAGTGTAGAGATCCAAGATGGCTGCGCCCAGGTGAACACCTAGCCGCAGCCGCACACAACAATTTCAATAAAATACAACTAAAATATAAAACGGACATTGCCCAGAACTACAGGAAGGTTGACTGACTGGAAATTCTACAGCGAGAAGCAAGGAGAAAACCAGAAGGAGGCGCGGAGGAGCTGGAAAAGCCCAAGGTACGGAGACGCGGCATGCGGAGAGGACGGAGCCGGAGAGGAGGGAGCCCGAGTGCCTGGCGGGCGTTCCCTAGCGGAAAGGAGACAAAACTCCGACTGTGCTGGGCCCCCGACTGCTCTGAACCCCAGTTCTAGGCCAGACCCTGGGGACCCAGGCTCAGCCATAGGGAGCCGGGCTGTAAGGCAGAACCCCGGGAGAGGCAAAAGGAGGTCCCGGAGGAGCGCACAGTGCGTGCAGAGAAGGGACGGTCGGCTGTGCCGCGGGATTGCCCTGACGGGAAGGAGACTGGGGCTCCAGACTGCTCTGAACGCCACCTCCAACTCCACTTCCAACTGAACTGAACCCCAATACCGGGCTCATTGTGGGAGAGCATAGACTGTTTGGCAGCAGGCGAAAATCGAGGGCACCTTTCTCTCAGAGGTGCCGGCAGCGAGCACTGAAGGACCCGAATAGGGCGGGGCTGACGGAAGCCAAAGCTGCAGGCTCCACCCTGAAACCCCGCCCCATCTGTAACTGCGAAATGCGACAACAAAATAGATCACAAACGAAAGAAATGGAGGACAAAAAGCGTCTGGATATAGAGTTCAAATATACACTTACAAGGTTTTTCAAGAATTTCCTAGAAAAGATGGATAAGGCCTATGAGGATATGAAAAGAGATCAACTAGAATTAATAAGGAGTCAACAAGAAATGATAAGGGATCAACAAGAAATAAAGAATACATTGTCTGAAATAAAAAATATTTTACAGAGTCCTAAAAACAGAAGGGAAGATCGTAAGAATCAAGTCAAAGATTTGGAACATAAAGAGCCAGAAGACACTCCTCCACAGAAGCTAGAAGGCAAGAGAATCCAGAAAATTGAAGATAATGTAAGAAACCTCTGGGACAACTTCAAGCGAACCAACATCAGAATTATGGGGGTCCCAGAAGATGAGAGAGAGCAAGATATCGAAAACATACTGAAAGAAATAGTGACAGAAAACTTCCCCCACCTGGTGAAAGAATTAGACTTACAAGTCCAGGAAGCGCACAGAACTCCAAACAAAAGGAATCCAAAGAGGACCACACCGAGACACATCATTATTAAAATTCCAAGAGCAAAAGACAAAGAGAGAATATTAAAAGAAGCAAGAGCAAAGAAGGTAGTAACCTATAAAGGAGCATCTATACGATTGTCAGCTGACTTCTCAACAGAAACCATGCAGGCCAGAAGGGAATGGCAAGAAATATTCAAGGTGATGAATAGCAAGAACCTACAGCCAAAAATAATCTACCCAGCAAAGCTATCACTCAGAATTGAAGGCCAGATAAAGAGCTTCACTAATAAAAAAAAGCTAAAGGAGTTCATCACCGCCAAACCAGAATTATATGAATTGCTGAAGGGGGTTCTTTCAGAAGAGAAAGTAAACAAAGATAAAAATTATGAACAACAAATACATAACTATCAACAAGTGAATCTAATAACCAAGGAAATTAAAAAAATCTGATGAACAATATTAACTGCTGAATATAATAGAATCAGAGGTATGGAAGGGGAGTGAACTGACGATTCTTGGGGGAAAGGGGAGAGGGGGGTGTGGGAAGAGACTGAACATAAACTGTGCACCTATGGATGAGGACAATGGGGAGAGGGGAAAGGGCAGAGGGTGGGGTGGGAACCTGGTGGAGGAGAGCATTGGTGGGGGGGAAAAAGGGAACATTTGTAATAATATGAACAATAAAAACTTATTAAAAAAAAAAAAATGACAGTGTAGGTAAATCTGGCATGCAAACCTTCTACAACCATATCAAAATTACAACTAACTACAGAAAACCATCATTCAGAACAACATAAATTCTAGCTAAACAGAAGTCCTACAACTAATGGTACAAAAGAAAAAACCTCATGAACATTGTATGAGGTGAGTAGACACACAAAGGACTGATACCACACCACGTGTGGCAGATAAAAATTAGGAGAAATACCTTGGCTGCAGAGGTCTCACTTTTGGTGAGAGCAGGAAGGCAATTATTCTTAAGCTGAAACTCAAAATTCTATTGTCCCACTTTAGGCTAATGCAATAAGCACATTTAAGATAAATTAGGCTAAGCTACTACGGTAGTATGATATTGAGCAGGTTTGGTGTATTAGATCCAATTTCAACTTACAATAAATTTCCTGAGATGTAACCTCAATTAAGGAACATCTGGAGAGTGGATGGTGGTAAACTGAGGGAAAGGCATTTTCATCCTCAATGTTGACCTACCCTTCACTGTTTGTGACTCTGAGTTGTCATGTACAAAGAGCCGCCATCAGCAGCCCTTCACTATGAGGACAAGATGGCCCTGAGTTGTATGTGTACCGCTGTGCCTGCTGTAGCTCCTAGGCTATGTGTCATCCTCCAGTTCTGAAATCAATTGTTGAGAATGCATGTGACAGGTGTGTGACATCAGCCATCTAGGCTCCCATGGAGGAACAGCAGACTTCAGACTGCTCCCTGCATTTTCCCCTGTGTAATATTTGATAATTTTATTTTTCATTCTTTTTCTATTGACAATTCTTTACCTCTCCCAATCCCTACTGGAGAAAGAAGGGTAAGGAAAGGATGTTTCTGTAGATACCATCAGCCTCTAAGTCTCCTGAAGATTTTAAGTTTTATAAATCTACTAGAGGCCCTATGCATGAAATTCATGCAAAGGACTCAGCCCTCTCAGCCACAGCTTCGTCCAGAAGGTCATTTGGCTATCTGGTCTAATTAGCATATTATGCTTTTATTATTAAAGATGTCAGGAACAAATCTCTGCTTTTGAAATCCTTTTGTAGATGGGAGAGATTAATTTGACCCTTCTTTTAAACTTTTCTTTCTTTTTAAAAAAATATATTTTATTGATATTTTTACAAAGAGAAAGGTAGAGAGATAGAGAGCTAGAAACATTGATGATGAGAGAAACATTGACCAGTTGCCTCCTGCACAACCCCTACTGGGGATATGCCTGCAACCAAGGTACATGCCCTTGCCCAGAATGGAACCTGGGACCTTTCAGTTTGCAGACCGACGCTCTATCAACTGAGCCAAAGTGGTTTCAGCTTTCTCTCCCTCCTTCCCTCCCTCCCTCCCTCCCTCCCTCCCTCTTTCTTTCTTTCTTTCTTTCTTTCTTTCTTTCTTTCTTTCTTTCTTTCTTTCTTTCTTTCTTTCTTTCTTTCTCTCTCTCTCTCTCTCTCTCTCTCTCTCTCTCTCTCTCTCTCTCTCTCTTTCTTTCTTTCTTTCTTTCTTTCTTTCATTCTTTCTTCTTTCTCCATCTTTCTTCCTCTCTCTCTCACTCTGTTAACAGTGGGATCGCCCTCTGTGACCCCATCTGTTACTGGTGGAAGTGGAGCTCTTGGGGTGCCACAGGGAAAGGCACTTCCTAAAGCCCCCTGGGAAAAGCCTTATGGTGGAAACCTCTATTTCTGTGGAATTAAACCCCTGGGTTTCCATTGTTCTATTTCCCTCTATTCTGCCATAGAAATTGCCTCATGTGGTCTTCAGCAGGGCTCATATCAAAGCCAATACCCAGGACTCTGCTCCATATTAAAGTCCAGCTCAGTCCAGTATCCAGGTAGCATAGCTTGTGTCCCCAGCTGCAGTCCATTATGTGTGGAATGGCATGGCCATGGGCCATGTGGCTGCTAAGGGCACATGGCTATGGAGGCACATGGGTAAGTGCTGGTCACAGAGCCATCAAGAACAGGAGTGCAAGAGCAAGCGTGAAAGCAAGAACTCTTTGTCTTGGGGTTATAACTAGAAGCTTAACCAACCCTTCCTGTGCTTGCAGTAGCTGCACTCCCCTCCCCTCCCACTAGGCAATTATCTTCTTCCCAGTTTAGACTGACAGACAAGCACCTTCCGTACATTACCCCCACTTCACTGCACATGTGCCCTCCTCCCCCTTTGTTTGACCCCCTTTCCCTAGTGACCTGCAGGTTCCCTAGGGAGTTTAAAGCTGAGGCTTCCTGATCAAGCTGTGCAGATGACCTTGCTTATAATGGCTGGCCTTCCCTCTGGCTCTCTTCCTATTATTAATATTAACTAGGTAGTTCCCACAGTAACAACTCTGTCTAGCAGCTTAGATCAAAGACAGTAAACAAGATTAGACAAAGGTCAGTTGGAACCCTCCAAAAGGCTAAGGTGGAAACCAGCAGGTGGTCAATCTCTTGCCACACAATGGTGTCCTAAACTCCCAGGAAGTTTTGCAATGACATCTATTTCTCCAAACAACAGCCTTTGAGTTGAAGATAACCTTAAGGAAACCTTATTCACACAGCAAGGAAAGAATGCAAGTAGTCAACGTTCTGAGACACTAAAGCACACCTTATCAACTATCCTTTTTTTTTATTTTTATGAAACTATTTGTGAAAGTATTATATCATTTCTTACCTTTTTAATTAGAGCATTTAAAAAAGGAATGTCCTGAAGGTTTGGAGGAGGAGAGGGAAGAAGGAAGATATCTGTAATACTATCAATAATAAAACATATATTTAAAAAAATAAAATAAATAAAAAATGAATGTCCTTGAGACAGAGTTGTCACTATAAGCATATATCCTTTTACACACAATCACAGAGGATAGGCTTCAGAACTGGAGCAATATAGAACTTCTTTCTCCCATACTATATGTCCACATTGTAAAATTTTTGCACGTAGAAATTTATGATGTCCCATCATTTAAAAGTAATCTTTTACAATTACTAAAAATTTAAATTGATATAAGAAAAAATGCTATAATAAAAACTTTGTAAATTATTTAATTGAATGAAAATGGCACTTTTTCTGTGTTTGGTTTCTAGGTGTAGCATATTTATTCATTAAAAAACATTTTAAAATGTGTAAAACACATACAATACAATTTTTAGAATTAACAAATCTTCTCTGTAACTTAAGCCAGGTAAACACATTGTATAGCAAAATAACTACAAGCCAGATCCAGAAACTACACTGCTACACTAGAATGTTCCCCTGAGCTTATTTATCATAACTGATATCTCCAAGAGGTAATAGTTATTCTAACTTCCCCTATCAATTGGATTCTACCTGTTTTTGAACATCATATAAATTAGAGGATATGGTATGTATTTTTTTTGCAATGACATTTTTGCTTTGCATAATAAAAATGTCTGTGAGGTCTACCCATGTCATTGCATGAGTCAGTAATTATTATATTTTTATTGCTGTGTATTAGCCTAGTGTATAAAATACCCCATTTTATCTATTCTTTTATTTATAGAGATTTTTATTGTTTTCAATTTTTGGATAAAACTGCTATGGACCTATGTTTAGTAGACATATGCACTCTATTTTCTTGAGCATGTACCCTAAGAATAGGTAGTATTTAATAAATTCTGCCAAGTAGTATTACAAAATATTTATAATGATTTTTATTTCAAACTGCAATATGTGAGTCCCAGCATTTCCATATCCTTACTATTAGTAAGGATAAAAACTTTGCATTGATAAACTTTAGTTCTTTTATAAATATTTTAGCCATTTTGATGAATATGCAGTGGTATCTTTCTGTGCTTTCATCTAATTTTTTTATTGTAATCTTTATATTTTTTAAAATATATTTTATTGATTTCAGAGAGGAAGAGAGGGGGTGAGAGAGATAGAGACATCAACAATGAGAGAAAATCATTGATTGGCTGCCACCTGCATGCTTCACACTAGGGATGGAAGCCTCAACTAGGGCATATGCCCTGATTGAGAATTGAACTGTGATCTCCTGATTCACAGGTTGATGCTCAACCATTGAGCCAACCATGTTGGCTTTATTTTCATTGATTTGTTTTCTTATTTGTTACCTTCTTTATTAAATAATTTTAATTCACTATAGATTCATATTCAGTTTAAACATATTTGATATTACTGTTTCTATAATGCATCGATAGCTTGTGTCTTGTCATTTTAATGTTATTTTGTTGAGATTAACACAAAATAGGTCTATCAGCATCTCATGTAAAAGAAAAATACATAGGCTTTGAGAAAGCTTGAGAATTTTAATAAAATGAATGAGATTTTAGGCATGGCCTTTGTGATCTTGAGGGGAGGTCTCTAAGAGCTCCTGCTCTAGTTTGCAAGTAGGAATAATCTAGTATCCAAATAATGCATCAAAAATATTTAGTTCTGTGCAGAATACCTGGACACTAGTGTTTGCATAGGCAAGAGTTCCAAATAGCTTAGAGTTGAGTTGTCTAAAAAGGCAGTACTACTGTGACTTTGAATTGATTTTATTCTAGACAACATTTTTCCATTTTTCTTTCCTTAGCCAAAACACTTGTTTATATTTTTTTATTGTAGTAGTAGATAATTAAAGTATTTGAAAAACATTGGTTCTAGTGAACCACAAAAATCTTCTAAAGAATATTTTTTAAGTGGTTTTCTACATTATCTCTGCCCAGGAACAAGAGTAGCAAATTAGCTTATGTCACAAATGGAGTAGAGTTAGCCCCTTCAATACAAATGGACAATTGTGCATCTATATTTATTCTTTAATATGTTTCAATATTTCAGACAATGACTATAAATGAGAACAAGTGTGTTAAGCTAAATAAACAAAGTTAAGCCCAACTTCTAAGTTACCTTTAACTATTTAGATAAATACTTGCCTGAGAGAGATTAGCTTTATCCTAATGGTATTAGCTCATTTCCTTAGAAAATATGGTATGTTTCTAATAATTCCACATATAATATTCTTGGTAAAAATGCATACAGATATACACACATATTTCATAAAAATAAAACACTGAGAACACAGTTCTTTTTTTAGAAACTCATTAGAGGCCCAGTGCATAGATTTGTCCCTCAGCCTGGCTTGCACCCTCTCATAATCTGGGATCCTTCGATGGATGTTGGACTGCTGGTTTGGCCAGGCCTGTGGTGATCAGTCCGACATCCCCTGAGGAATGTAGCGGTGTGGGACGTGGCAGCCAGCCAGGGAGAAGCTTGAGCCCGGGCCAGGCACCGTGCTGCTTCCGGTCATCCCAGCCCCTCTGTGCTTGCTTCCGCCACCACTTGGTAGCGCTGCTGCGGAGGTGGAAGAGGCTCACACTGCCAAAGCTGCCCTTGCCAGCTGTGAGCCTGGCATCTGACACTCATTGGTCGGCTGAGGGGTGCTACTGTGGAAGCACACTGTCCACCAGGGGGGCAGCTCCTCCATTGAACACCTGCAACCTGGTGGTCAGTGTGCATCATAGTAACCAGTTGTTCAGTGTTCGGTTGTTCAGTCATTCAGTCGCTTAGACATTATATATATATATATATATATATATATATATATATATATATATATATATATATACACACACACACACACACACACATACATACATACACTAGAGGCCCAATGCATGGATTCGTGCACCGGGGCAGTCCCTTGGCCTGGCCTGTGCCCTCTCCCAATCTGGGAACCCTCAGTGGATGTTGGATAGCCGGTTTTGCACAATCCCCACAGGCCCTATCCAGATAGGAGGGAGCCCAATCCTGTGCATTGAGCATCTGTCCCCTGGTGGTCAGTGCACATCATAGCAACTGGTCGTTCAGTCACTTAGGCTTATATATATATATATATATATATCAATATATAGACTAGTGGCCTGGTGCATTAAATTTGTGCATGGGGTGGAGGGGTATTCCTCTGAGATCCCCTTGAAGGATGTCCTATTGCTGGTTTATAGGGATAAGCCTAAACCAGCAGTTGAACATCTCACAATCCAGGTTTGCTGGCCCCTAACCACTCACCTGCCTCCCTGCCTGCCTGCAGATTGTCCTTAACCACTCTGCCTGCCAGCCTGCTCACCCCCAACTGCCATCTCTGTTGGCTTGCTCACCCCCATCTGCCTCCCTGCTGTCCTGCTCAATCCAAATTGTCCCCCTCTCCCTACTGTTCTGATCACCTCCAACTGACCCCCATTAATGGCCTACTCACCCCCAATTGGCTCCCCCTGCTGGTCTGCTTACCCCCAACGGCCCTGTCCCCCACCAGCCTGATCACCCACAACTGCCATCCCTTCTTGGCCTCTAACTGCCTCTACCTCAGCCCCGCCACAAGGTGAGGGGTTAAGGGGTGTTTTTAAGGTGACTACACCCCCTTATGGGTGGGGGTCCCTGCTGGGGTGCCTGGCCAGTCTGGGTGAGGGGCTGTTTACAGGCTGAACATGTCCCCTGGCAATCCAAGCTCCCAGCCACTCTTTTTTTTCTTTTTCTTTTCTTTCTTTTTTCTTTTTTTTTTTTTTTTTGTCAGTATATCCTTGAGCAGAGGCCAGGGCCAGCTGGAAGCAAGTATATGGAATTTATTTATCTTCTATAATATAATTGAAACTTTGTAGACTTGAGCAGAGGCCTGGACTGGCCAGAGTGGACAGGCGGGAAGCTTGGCTTCTTCTATCGCCAGGGAAAACCCAAGCCTCCTGCTCACTCCAGCTCCATGGCCACTGTCATCTTTGTTGGGTTAATTTGCATACTAGCACTGATTGGGTGGTGGGTGTAGCAGAGGTACAGTCAATTTGCATGTTTCTCTTTTATTAGATAGGACTAGTGACCTGGTGCATAAAATCATGCACATAAAAAAACAATTAATTAGAGGAAACATTTTAATATTGCTATTTGCCCTTTCTCTATAAAATAAGTCTCAGAGATAAGAGAAAATTAGTAAAATGTATATGAAAATCTTCCTCCTATCAGAATCTGGAGTGTGCTGTGCACAGTCAAGGCCCTGCCACCCTGCGTGCACCTTGAAATCATGCCAGAACCAGACCCAGAAGGCCCTACTCTTGTCAAGCCCCACCAGGTGGGGTGTGTGGCCTCAGGTCCCTTGTCAAGCCCTGCCAGGGCAGAGGGCATAGCCTGAGGTCCCCTGGCTTGGCCTCAGGTCCACTGGCCTGGCCTGGAGTCCCCCAGACCAGCCACAGGTTCCCTGGCCCCAGCATGATGCTGTGTGGCCACAGGGCACAAGAGTACGAGGGCATAACAACCATTTGCATATGAGCTCTTTATTATATGGTACTAGAGGCCTGGTGCATGAAAATTCTTACAGTGGGTGTGGGTCCCTCAGCCCAGCCTGCCCCCTCTCACAGTCTGGGAGGCCTCAGGTGATGTTCTACCAAAGGCGTAGGCTCACTCCCCACAGGGAGAGGATCTAAGCCACAGTCTGGCCTCTCTCTGCAGGAGGAAGCTGGACTGATCAGAGGAAAGCATCACCCCATCCCCCTGCTGCTGCTGCCACTGCTGGCTGCTGTGGCTGCTGGCCCATTTCAGCCCTCACAGCCACTGCAGCTTTGTCCAGAAAGACATCTAGAAGACTTCCAGTCTATTTGGTCTAATTAGCATATTACCCTTTAATTAGTATAGATAGATAGATTCCTGGATGCTTTCCTGGAAAATCATATTTGTAATAGCCACAGAAATAAAAAATAGTCATATTGTAATCATTTATGTATTAGGAAAACATAGTTAAAATAGCCTACCCACTCAGCCATCAAAACACTTTGCCAAGTTGCTTCTATATGTGACTCAAATCCATTCTTTTTTCCTCCTCTAGCTTCCTCATTTTTAAATTATGTCTTCTCAGCATTTTTAATGTATCCTCTCTGCTTCCATTTACAATTGTTTATCTCTCCTACTCTGAAAGGAAAAAAAATCATACAAACAAAACAAAACAATTCCATGACTCTTCCAATTCCACTATATATCTGATTTATATTTGTCCTTTTAAAAAGGCAGAACCATATTATCCTTCGAGATTTCAAATGATGCTAATCACCCATTAATGCTCATTTATTTAACTGATACACCTGCCTAGGCTTGGGGATAACTCGTTTCCTCTCCACGGTTGGGTGGAGATTCCTCCTGAGATTGCGTGTGTGTGCCAGGGTGCACGCAGACCACCTAGGGGATAACGTGAGATATAAAATGTTGCATTCTAATCTTCACACATGCCTTCAAATTTCATTTGGAAGAAAAATTATAAAATGAACCTCCTTGTGTCAATGTTTTTGCTACATAATTACTCCCTAATTGAATGCAATCTGGATACTGTATTGTATAAGAAACAAACATCCCATTGAAGTTTTGCATTAGAAACTGTCAGAGATATTTGTATTTGGTATAAGCTTGTTGCAAACAACTGATCAGGAAGTCAAGAGAGAAAATTTTGGACATTTCAAAAAAAATTAGTGAGGTTTTTAATAGTATGTGTAAAGTAGAATGTTATTGCAGGCCACAAATCCTATAGTACTAACACTGCGTTTAAAACTAGGATGGACACATGTAAGATATGTTTATTTCCAAGATATTGGCTCTAAATTTCCCTTTAAACAGCATTGATTTGTTCTTGAAGAATAACTCTCTTTCTGGTTTTATAATTTATCTTTCCAAAGGGGGGCTAAGATAGTCCTTTTCCCTCTACTTGCTACTCCATTAAAAGGATTTCACACTAGTTAGTATGTCATCATTTCCAGTCTGTCCTGTGTTTTATATACAATTAGTTATTAACTTCTCTAACCACAAACTTTCTCCATATCTTCTGTTTATAATTTTCATTAAATTCACTCCACTGTACATTATTAATCTTTATGGAGATGTATATTAAAACCACAATTAAATCAATGAAATGTACTTTACACACATGGTTAAGATTCAAATTCCTGATGAATATTCATGAGGATTTGCAGCAAACAGTACATTCATACCTTACTAGTAGTATTGTGAATGCTACAATCATTTTGAAAAACTATTTAACAGTTTCCAAAGAGTTAAAACTAAAATTATCTTAACATTTAGCAATTCCAAATCTAAGTGTTTCTTCAAGAGAAGTGAAAAAAACAGGTGTGCATTAAAACACATGCACAAGAATGTACTAGAAATAATACAAATGAGCATCAACAAAAGAACAGATACATTTTCATGTATTCAATGGAACAAAGGGATAATCTCCTGAAATATACAGCAAGAAGAATGCATCTCATTAATATGTTCAGTGAAAGAAGATACACAAAATAGAGTGCACTATCTGACATCATTTATACAAATTCCAAGAAAAAGTGAAACTAATTTATGGCAATATAAATAGGGTGGCGGCTTCTTCTTGTGAGCAGGATGCTCACTGGGACGGGCCATGCAGAAATTCTTTTATAAGATGGTTGTGGTGAGAGTTATTTAATTGGATACACTGAACCATACTCATAAGACTGTGCATTTTGCTGTTTATAAAAGATATCACTATAAAGTATTTTGAGCTATGACGTTAGGTTCCAAACTTGTCTTTCAATATTCACTTGTATCAACATGCTGGAAGTGAAGGTTTTTTTCTCCTTTTGGTTTCTACCTAATAGACTGTCCAAATAATCACTTCTTAATAAAGATCCAAATTGCAGTGGCATTTTCTCTGTTTTCTGCGTCCCACACGGAAAATGACAGATTCCTGAGTGGAAGAGTTGGGGATTAAGAAATTAGAGAAAGAAAGAGACAAGAGGCAGAAATAGATTCATAAAGCTGGGCGCTAGGTGGGCGCCATCTCTTTGATGGAGAGACAGTCACACTCACCACAGACAACACAGCATGTTTATTGGTTTCCAAAGGGGAGTTTAAAGTCAAAAGGAGTTTCGGGTGAGCCCAGGTCCTATTCATCTAGACCTGGGTAAGTTCCTCATTTTTTGGTACAGGATTTAGCACATCAAGATCTGGGTAAGTCAAGGTTCCTATTTGTTCCTCATTCCAAGCACATGGATAAAGATAAGAAATCAGCACTGATCACGGGATTCTGACAGTGGCCTTGGGCTCAGCTGATAAGAATTAAAAGAATGTCCATGTGCCTTCCCAGATGGCTCTCTACACCAAATATTACCTCTAGTAATGTTTTGGAGGAAATGACCACTTACCACTGCCTCAAAATGCAGTACACTCACTTTATGACTAGACTGGAGAACTTCGCTTCTAGTCAATCTGATCTTGAGAACAAGCTGTGGGAGCAATCCCTAAATTACCTCAGAGTTGCAGACAGAAAACTGCTGACATAGCCAGCTGTCCATCCCCCAGAAAGGATTGGCCTTTTTTTTCCCCTCAGAAAAGTGCTGCAAGCAAGAAGCAAGAAGGAAAAGAAGTGGGCCCTGAGAAATCAAAATAAATAAGAAACAATTCCTCCCAGGATCCATCACCTATAACACCATGACTGCACCTATTGCTAATGGGACCCAATGATTAGCTTCTAAGAGACAGAGACTGAAAGTGTTCATATCAGTGCTCCTCCTCCATTGAGGGTGAATAGGAGAAATGTTCTCACTAGTGACGGAAGAGATTGGGGTTCCTCCATCCATGCTGAATAGAAGAATTCAGTTCATTATGGTGCATTTATATAATAAAATAGACAATTATTGGAAGCTGCCTATTGCCTTCACTAGCAGAGAGGTGTGGACAAGGAACCCGGAAAGCTGGTCAGCCTTGAGGCTCTGGCAAGGGTCAGAGCCAGACACTCACTCTCGGGTGGAGACAAAGGGAGCTAAAGCAACTTCTACCTTTTAGTCTTACGTAAATCCTTGCCGATGGGCTATCACTGAGCTATTACTGGAATTGCCTGCCTAAGGGCTATGGGTGATTCCCAAACCTGAATAAAAAGGATAGCAAGGCCAGAGCAAAATGAAGTCCTCCCTTGGGCTTCCACCTGCCCAGATTTCCAAATTATTATATTGTCTTGTCTCTTTCATTTGGGTGCAGCCTCCTCCAGAGCTCAAACCCAAACCCTGAACCTGAACCCTGAACCACACAGGATGTGGAGGATACAGTCTTAGAAAATCACTGAAATTTATGTCTCTAAAAAATAAATAATAATAAGTTAAGGAAGTACTAATATTGTGTTATTGCCAGTATTTTTAAAACAACTGTAATACCAGTTACACTGTAAAAAACACTATTTTATACACACACACACACACACACACACACACACACACACACGTCTACCAAAAAATGTATACACACTTGAATAATTTTAAAAGCAGGGTTTATTAAAATACATTTAATCTTCAAAATATAATAGAATCAGCAAAGCTGTACTGGCTCAGTGGGTTGAGTGTTGTCCCATGGACTAACAGTTTCCAGGTTCACTTCCCAGTCAGGGCACATGCCCAGGCTGTGGGCTTAATCCCCAGGAGGGGGCATGGAGGAGGCATCCAATCAATGATTCTCTCTCATCATTGATATTTCTCTCTCTCTCTCTCCCTTTCCCTTTCTCTCTGAAATCAATAAAAATACATTTAAAACATGTAATAGAATTGACAAAGTGGGTATACCTTTTTGGGATATCCTATATAATAAAAGCCTAATATGCAAATTGTTCTCTCAGGCAGTCCTTGGACCGGGAGTTCAACCACTTGTTATGACATGCACTGACCACCAGGAGGCTGTGCAGACCATGGTGGGTGTCATCAACAGGGTCTGGCAATGGAGATGCTGCCAACCCTGATGGGCCTCAAAGAGAGGGGGACCATGGCACGATGGTGGAGCAGGTGAGTGGATGGCATTAAGTCAAGGCAGGTATGAGCAGGAGCACAAATGCCCAGCCGATCACCCTTTAAACCAGTAGCAGTAGTAGGGAGTGGGGCCACCACCTGACTCCTAGGTGCTGAGGGAGCTAGGCAAAGTGTCCAGCCCTGATGAATTGTCCCATAGGCGGGGTGGTGGAGCAGGTGAGAGGGTAGCACCAGGCCAAGGCAGGATGTCAGGGGGGGTTGCAAGGCTAAGGGCACGAGTCAGGGCCTGATCTCCGCAGCCCATCTCAAGGGACCCCACCCGTGCATGAATTTGTGCACCAGGCCTCTAGTTCATACTAATAAAAGGGTAATTAGACTGTACATCTTCCAGATGTCCTTCCAAATAAAGCAACAGTGGCAGGGGCCAAGGCAGAAGCAGTTAGAGACAATCAGGCCAACAGCATAGGGCAGTTAGAGGTGACCAGGCTGTCAAGGGAGGGCATTTAGGGGCAATCATGCCAGCAAGGGGGGCAGTTAGGGAGCAGTCAGGCATGCAGGCAGAGGTGGTTAGGGTAGGCAGGTAGGCAGGCAGGCGAGTGGTAAGGAGCCAGCAGTCCCAGATTACAAGAGGGATAGCCAACTGCTGGTTTAGGCCCGATCCCAGCAATCAGGCCTAAACCAGCAGTCAGATATCCCTCGAGGGGTCCCAGATTGGGAGAGGGTGCAGGCCAGGCTGATGGGACCTCCACCCACAAGCATGAATTTTGTGTGCTGGGCCTCTAGTGTATATATATGTGTGTGTGTGTGTGTGTGTGTGTGTGTGTATGTGTGTGTGTGTGTGTGTGTGTATATATATATATATATATATATATATATATATATATATATATATATATATAAATTTGCTTTATATATACATACTAGAAGCCTGATATACGAAGATTCATGCTAGAATGGGCTTTTCTTTCCCTGGCTGCCAGCATCGCCTTTCCACTCTGGCCCAGCCCCTTTCCACTCAGGCCCCTGAGCCACCTCTTTCTGCTCCAGTTCCACCTTCCCACTGCCCAGAGTCCCTGAGAGACCAGGGTACAGGCAGAACGCCTGTGTCATTGGCATGTGATGATGCAAGCATCCCACCTCAGTCACTGGGTGCCTGTGTGTGCTAATTAACGGCCATTTTGTTGGGTTAATTTGCATAGCATCCTGATTGGGTGGTGGTGTAGTGGAGGTATGGTCAATATACATGTTTGTCTATTATTAGGTAAGATATTTGAGGCCTGGCACACAAAATTTGTGCACAGGGAGCGGGTCCCTCAAAACATCCTGCACCCTCTTCAATTCAGAACCCCTCAGGGATCAGGCAAAAAATGGACAGTCAGACATCCCTCTTGCAATCCAGGACCACTGGCTCCTAAACGCTCACCTGCCTACCTGCCTGATCTCCCCTAATTGCTTGCCTGCCTGCCTGATTGCCCCTAACCACCTCTGCCTCAGCCCCTGCTGCCAAGGCTTTGTCAGAAAGGATGTCTGGAAGGTTATTCAGCAGTCCAGTCTAATTAGCACATATTGATTTTAATATATATATTACAGTGTTTTATATACTCATGTAAATGTTATGATTGGTCATGTATGGATCCTATGTATTATTTTTATATTCCTTATATTTCTGTATGTTTCAAATTATTTATTATAATCAATTTGCCTTATATAAATCTAAAGAATAAATTAAACAGACATACAAAAGCTTAATCATACATTTAAGAGTAATAGAAGATAGATTCCTAAGACCTCTGGGAAAAGATTAAATTTTGTAAAATAATCCAAGAATATAATCATCATCATTATCATCAAAAAGCAGTGGCATCTGGTAGTTAGTCACTGAGAACTCAAAGTCATACCTGCCTAGAGGACTAAGCAGCACATGAGGGGAAAACTGAGCACAAACAGAGACACTGCTTTGTCACATACAGTAAGTGTTGTGCAAGAAGTGCAGACAAGAATGGTAGAAATAAAGAAAATATTGGGTCTAGTAATAATTAATGTCGTTTTAAAACATTCGTTTAAAATCTTGCTTGGCGTTGACTTGTATTGACATAACCTTCAAACACGTGGTATCTACAGAACGTGTGAAGTGCAATTAACAAGTTTTGCTTGAAAAAGTTTGTGTTTGGTTTGGTTTTTGTTGCAAAACTAGGGCTAAGAAGATGGCGGATGAAGAGCATATCCGGCACTGCATGCTTTACGAGTTCCAATTAGGAAGAAAAGCAAGTGAGGCTGCAAAAAACATCTGTAGAGTTCTTGGTCAAGATGCAGTTAGTGCCAGAAAATGCCAGTGTTGGTTTGAGAAATTTCGCGAGGGAAATTTTTCATTAGATGACAAGAGTGGTCGAGGCCATGTGTCCAATTTTGATCAAGAAGCTCTTCAAGCTCTTTTGGTGCAAAATCCTCAAATTACCCAACAAGAGCTTGCGACAACTTTAAATTGTTCACAAAAAACAATTTCCAATCAATTGCATGCACTTGACAAAGTCCAAAAGTTTGGAAAATGGGTTCCTCATGAGTTGACCGACAACAACCGTAATCAAAGAGTCACAATTTGCAGTTCGCTCCTCTCTCATCAAAACCGTTTGCCGTTTTTAGAGCAAATTGTTACCGGAGATGAACAATGGGTGCTGTATGTTAATTTGAAAAGGCGGCCTCAATGGTTGGACAAAAATGAGGCTCCACAGCCCACGCCAAAACCTGACTTGCATGCGAAAAAAGTGATGTTGTGTGTTTGGTGGAATTTTAAAGGAATTCTTCATTATGAACTTTTACCATCTAACCAAACCATTACAAGTGCAGTGTATAGTGCCCAATTGGAAAGGTTAGCCCAAGCTTTAAGAGAAAAAGAACCCGCACTGATTAATCGGAAGGGCGTAATTCTTCACCACGATAACACACGACCGCATACTGCAAGAATCACTGCTGAAAAACTGCGCCAGTTGGAATGGGAAGTTCTCCCTCAACCTGCATATTCTCATGATATTGCCCCTTCCGATTACCATTTGTTTCGTTCTTTGCAAAACTTTCTTCTTGGAAAAAAATTTAATAATGAAGAATGCCTCAAAAATGCATTAACTGAATTTTTTGCATCAAAATCACAAGAATTTTACAACAGAGGGATTAAAATGCTTCCTGAGCATTGGGTACAAGTAGTAGAAAACAACGGCAACTACAATATATTGTTTATTTTATTTTATTTTATTTATTTTATTTTTTAATATATTTTATTGATTTTTTTTGCCCCCCTCCTTCCCTCCCACACATCCCCTCCCTCCCCATAGTTTTGTGTCCATTGGTTGTACTTATATGCATGTATAAAAGTCCTTTGGTTGATCTATTATCTCTCCCAGATCTTCCTCCCCTCCCCGCTGTAATTTGACAGTCTACTTGTTGATATACTGTCTCTATATCTATCTTTTGGTTCATCAGTTTATAATGTTCTTTATCATCCACAAATGAGTGAGTTCATGTGGTGTTTCTCTTTCATTGATTGGCTTATTTCACTCAACATGATGTTCTCCAATTCCATCCAGGTTGCTGCAAATGATGAGAATTCCTTCTTTTTTATGGCAGCATAGTATTCCATTGTGTAGATGTACCACAGTTTTTGGATTCAATCATCTGCTGACGGGCACCTAGGCTGTTTCCAAATTCTGGCTATTGTAGATTGTGCTGCTATGAACATAGGGGTGCATATATCCTTTCTGATTGGTGTTTCTAGTTTCTTGGGATATATTCCTAGAAGTGGGATTACTGGGTCATATGGGAGTTCGATTTTCAGTTTTTTGAGGAAACTCCACACTGTTCTCCACAGTGGTTGCACCAGTCTGCATTCCCACCAGCAGTGCACGAGGGTTCCTTTTTCTCCGCAACCTCGCCAACACTTGTCGTTTGTTGACTTGTTGATGTTGGCCATTCTGACAGGTGTGAGATGGTACCTCATTGTTGTTTTGATTTGCATCTCTCGGACAATTAATGACTTTGAGCATGTTTTCATGTGCCTTTTGGCCTTCCTTCTGTCTTCTTTTGAAAATGTTCTATTTAGGTCCATTGCCCATTTTTTAATTGGATTATTCATCTTCCTTTTATTTAGTTGTATAAGCTGTTTGTAGATGTTGGAGATTAAACCTTTATCAGTGGTATCATTTGCAAATATGTTCTCCCACACAGTGGGCTTTCTTGTTGTTTTGTTGATGGTTTCTTTTGCTGTAAAAAAGCTTTTTATTTTGATGTAGTCCCATTTGTTTATTTTCTCTTTAGCTTCCATTGCCCTAGGGGTAGTATCAGTGAAGAAGTTCTTTTGGCATACGTCTGAGATTTTGCTGCCTGTGGATGCTTCTAGGATTTTTATGGTTTCCCGTCTGATGTTTAAGTCCTGTATCCATTTTGAGTTTATTTTTGTGAATGGTGTAAGTTGGTGATCTAGTTTCATTCTTTTGCAAGTGTCTGTCCAATTTTCCCAACACCATTTATTGAAGAAACTGTCTTGACTCCATTGTATATTCTTGCCTCCTTTGTCAAATATTAATTGAGCATAGTGATTTGGGTTGATATCTGGGTTCTCAATTCGATTCCATTGATCTATATGTCTGTTCTTGTGCCAGTACCAGGCTGTTTTGAGAACAGTGGCTTTGTAATATAGTTTGAAGTCTGGTATTGAGATCCCTCCTACCTTACTCTTCTTTCTCAGGATTGCTGTGGCTATTCGGGATCTTTTATTGTTCCAAATGAACTTTTGGAGACTTCTTTCTTGGTCGGTGAAATATGTCGTTGGTATTTTAATGGGGAGTGCATTGAACCTATAGATTGCTTTAGGAAGTATGGACAATTGATGATGTTGATTCTACCAATCCATGAGCATGGTATGTTCTTCCATCTCCTTACATCTTCCTCTATCTCTTTTTTTCAGTGTCGTGTAGTTTTCTGCAAATAGGTCCTTTACTTCCTTAGTTAAATTTATTCCTAGGTATCTTAATTTTTTTGGTGCGATGGTAAATGGAATTGCTTTTTTAGTCTCTGTTTCTGCAGTTTCTCTGTTGGTGTATAGAAATGCCATGGATTTCTTGGCATTAATTTTGTATCCTGCTACATTGCCAAATTCATTTATTAAGTCAATTAGTTTTTTAATGGAGTCTTTTGGGTTTTTTATGTACAATATCATGTCATCTACAAATAAGGATAACTTTACTTCTTCTTTTCCAATTTGGATGCCTTTTATTTCCTCCTCTTGTCTAATTGCAATGGCTAGTACTTCCAGTACTATGTCAAACAGGAGTGGCGAGAGTGGGCATCCCTGTCTTGTTCATGTTCTTAGAGGGAATGGTTTTAGTTTTTGCCCATTGAGTATAATGTTGGCTGTGGGTTTATCATATATAGCTTTTATTATGTTGAGGTATGATCCTTGTACTCCCACCTTGTTAAGAGTTTTTATCAGAAAAGGGTGTTGGATTTTATCAAATGCTTTTTCTGCATCAATTGATATGACTATATGATTTTTATCTTTCAATTTGTTTATGTGATGTATCACGTTTATTGATTTGCGGATATTGTACCATCTTTGCATTCCTGGAATAAATCCTACTTGGTCGTGGTGTATGATCTTTGTGATGTTCTTCTGGAGTTGATTTGCTAGAATTTTGTTGAGGATTTTGGCATCTATGTTCATGAGGGATATTGGCCTGTAATTCTCTTTCATTGAGTTGACTTTATCTGGTTTTGGTATTAGGGTGATGCTGGCTTCATAGAAGGAGTTTGGAAGTGTTCCTTCCTCTTGGATTTTTTGGAATAGTCTGAGGAGGATAGGTTTTAGTTCTTCCTTGAATGTTTGGTAAAACTCTCCTGTGAAGCCATCTGGCCCTGGGCTTTTGTTTGCTGGAAGCTTTTGAATGACTGTTTCAATTTCTTCCCACATCACTGGTCTATTGAGATTTTTAGAATCTTCCTGATTGAGTTTTGGCAGTTTGTATTTTTCTAGGAATATGTCCATTTCCTCCAGGTTGTTCAGTTTGTTGAAATAGAATTGTTCGTAGTATTTTGTAACAATCCGTTGTATTTCGGTGGGGTCTGTTGTTATTTCACCTCTTTCATTTCTGATTTTGTTTATTTGGGTCCTCTCTCTTTGTTTCTTGGTTAGCCTGGCTAGAGGTCCATCTATCTTGTTTATCCTTTCAAAGAACCAGCTCTTGGTTTTGTTGATCTTATGTATTGTTTCTTTGGTCTCTATGTCATTTATCTGTGCTCTGATTTTTGTTATTTCCTTCCTTCTGCTTACACTGGGCTCTTTTTGTTGCTCTTTTTCTAACTCTTTGTGTTGTAGAGTTAGATCATCTGTTACCATTTTTTCTAGTTTTTTTGCAATAGGCTTGTAAGGATATGAACTTCCCTCTAAAAACTGCTTTTGCTGTGTCCCATAGATTTTGGATTGTTGTGTTTTCATTGTCATTTGTTTCCAGGATGTTTTTAATTTCTTCTTTGATTTCTCTGGTAACCCAGTCCTTGTTTAATAGCATGTTGTTTAGTCTCCATGTGTTTGATTTCTTTGGATTATTTTTATTGTAGTTAACTTCCATTTTTATGCCATTATGATCTGAGAAGATGCTTGATATGATTTCTATCTTCTTGAATTTGAAAAGACTTTGCCTATGTCCCAAAATGTGGTCTATCTTTGAGAATGTCCCATGTGCACTTGAGAAGAATGTATATTCTGTGGCTTTGAGGTAGAATGTTCTGAAGATGTCAATGAATTCCATCTGGTCTAGTGAGTCATTTAGGATTGATATTTCTTTGCTGATTTTTTGTTTAGATGATTTGTCGAAGGGTGACAGTGGGGTATTAAAATCTCCTACTATGATTGTATTGCTATTAATCTCTCCCTTAATGTCCTCCAGCATTTTTTTTTTAATGTATTTGGGTGCTCCTGTATTGGGTGCATATATATTTACCAGGGTTATTTCTTCTTGTTGGATTGTTCCCTTTAGTATTATGAAGTGGCCTTCATTATCTCTTGTTATGTCCTTCACTCTGAGATCTAATTTGTCAGATATAAGTATTGCTACCCCAGCTTTTTTTTCATTTCCATTTGCCTGGAAAACTTTTTTCCATCCCTTCACCCTCAGTCTGTGTGCATCTTTTTTTTTGAGGTGGGTTTCTTGTAGACAACAGATGTATGGGTCTTGTTTTCTTATCCAGTCTGACACCCTATGTCTTTTGATTGGAGCATTTAATCCATTTACATTTAAGGTTATTATTGATAGGTACTCATTTGATGCCATTTTTGTTCTTTACCGGTGTTTCTTCTTCACTTCCTATTTCTTTATTTTTATGGTAGACCCTTTAGCATTTCTTGCATTGCTGGTTTGGTGGAGATAAATTCCTTCAGTCTTTTTTTGTCTGTGAAACTCCTGATTTCCTCTTCAATTTTGATTGATAGTCTTGCTGGGTATAGTATTCTTGGATTCAGACCCTTCCTTTGCATGACTTTGTATATTTCATCCCATTCCCTTCTGGCTTGATATGTTTCTGTTGAGAAATCAGTTGCTAGTCTGATGGGGGTTCCTTTGTATGTAACTTTCTGTCTCTCTCTGGCTGCTTTTAAGATTCTTACTTTGTTGTTGTTGTTTGCCACTTTAATTATAATGTGCCTTGGCGTCTGTCTTCTGGGATTCATTTTGCTTGGGACTCTGCGAGCATCTTGGATTTGTGTGGGTTTTTTATTCTCTATCTCAGGAAAGTTTTCTGTCATTATTTCTTGAAATACTTTTTCCATGTCTACCTCAGTTTCCTTTCCTTCTGGAACCCCTATTATTCGAATATTATTTTGTTTTGTATTGTCCCAAAGCTCCCGTAGGCTCTCCTCCTGCTTTTTAATCTTTTTTTCTAGAAGCTGCTCTAATTGGGTATTTTTTTCCATCTTGTCTTCTAGCTCACTGATGCGGTCCTCTGCTTCATCTAGTCTACTCTTTATGCATTCTATTGAGTTCTTCATGGTAGTGATGTCATTTTTCATTTCTTCTTGGTTCTTCTTCAGTTCCTCTTGGTTCTTCTTCAATTCCTCTTGGTTCTTCTTCAATTCCTCATGGCTCTTCTTCACTTCCTCATGGTTCTTCCTCATTTCTTCTTGGTTATTGTCAAATTTCTCTTCCATTCTTTTTAGCCAACCTATGATCATTATTCTGAACTCTTGCTCTGGTAGGCTGCTTGCCTCTGACTCATTTACTTCGTTTTCTGGTGATGCCTGCTTTTCTTTCATGTGCGGACTATGTTTTTGTCTCCCCATGGCCTCTCTTCTCAGGATGTCTGGTTATGTGGTGTTCCTTCTCCTGTGTTGATTTAAAGGTACACAATACAACACTACCAGGTACAACACAAGAGGCACTTAACAGGAATGTATTTACAATATTAATAACCTCTAATAAAGATGAACACTAGAGAAAGGCAACTTAGGGGATAAGGAGAGAAGGAAGAAAGGTAAAAATAAAATAAAGAAAACTTAAAAAAAATAAAAATTAAAATTAAAAAAAGAAAAAAAATTAAGTAAATAAAATTTAAAAAAGAGGGATAAAGAGATAGAAAAAGAGGAGAAAAAAGTAATGACAAAATGAAGTTGGAAAACAGGGGAAAAAATAAAGGAGAGAGAGAGAGAGAGAGAGAGAGAGAGAGAGAGAGAGAGAAGCAAACTAAAAGAGAAATGGGAAACAAACTATATATATGTGGAGAAAATTGCCATAGAACAACCACTGAACCCAGCCAATGCCAGTAACAATACTTGGAGATTAATACAATCTACAATAGCCCCTATTATTAAGTAAGGCTATGATATACAGAAGTAAAAGAAACAAATAAAAACAGAGGATTTTTTTTTGTTTAAAAAATACAAAGCAACAATAACAACACAGAAATAAGCATAACAATTTCACTAAAAAGCATAAAAATTCACAATAATCAACCTTTACACAAACCATGAGAAAAGGATAGAAAGTAGAACAGTTTTTTGTTGTTGTTGTTGTTGTTGTTTTAAACTAGTTAATATATTGCAGAGATTGGTATTTATACACTTG
Organism: Pipistrellus kuhlii; assembly: GCF_014108245.1. Taxonomy (NCBI): domain Eukaryota; kingdom Metazoa; phylum Chordata; class Mammalia; order Chiroptera; family Vespertilionidae; genus Pipistrellus; species Pipistrellus kuhlii. The sequence continues at coordinate 72,406,102 of NW_023425573.1, forward strand.
GATCAGGGGTTGGAATTTAGGTCTATAAGTATAGTGAGAGCTTTAGCAGGGGGTTCACAGAATGAATAGAGGAAAAACTAAGGCCGGAAAGGGATAGGATAAACTGGAGACTAAAAGGTTAAAGTTTAGTAAGAGAGTGATGGTGTAAAGGTTGAGTTGAGATACGGTTGAATGATGCTATAGTAGAGATTAAAATAGAATGAAGTTTACTCTCAATGTAAAATAAAGAAGAAATAAAATGGTACTGGAGAGGAAAAGAAAAAAAAACAAAACAAAAAACTGCAAAATAGCAGTAGTAATAGTGATGATAGAGATTGAAAAATGTAATAATTGAAAAGGTAAAATCAAGTAAGGAAAAAAGAAAAAAATTCATTTCTTAAGTAAAAGATGTAAAAAATGAAAATTAAATAAAAGATGTAAAAAATGAAAGTAAAATAAAGAATAGTAAAATTAGCATAAAAATGTCCAGTAGTGGTCATTCACTTCCTCTGTTGTTGTATGTGGCACACCTGATTCTCAGACCAGAGAATCTTGTAGTTCCCAGCATTCCACTGCACCTCAGTTTTGTAAGGTAGTCCTTAATTTTAGGTAGGCTATATCTTAGTTATTTGTGTCCATTTATTTTTGATTAATTAAAAGAAAAAGAAAGAAAGAAAGAAAGAAAGGAAGAAAGGAAAAAAAAAGGCAGTTTGTAATTCAGCCCTTAGGTGTCAGTGTTACCGGTTTGACCTCCAAGTCTTTTGGTTGCTCTGGCCTTCTTTCTCTATGGCTCTAGCTGGCAGAGTGCCAGCTGGCTCCCAGACTATCTCCTCTGGCTCCTATCCCTTGTTTCCAGGTAGGCAATTTCCCCCTGAGATTTCCCGGATATGCCCAACTGTGCAGTCCTTCCCTAGTATTCAGATGCAAGGGGGTGAAGGGGATCAGGCGCCGAGGTGTCCAGGTGTTCTGTCCTTAGCGGGACAGCTGCGATTCTTAACAAACTGTCCTGTGTCCCCCTGGCGTTTTAGAAAAAGTCCCGCTTCTGGGGATGATTACGCCAAACCCCGGACTGGGTATTGCCAGACAGGTTTCTCGCTGTGGCCTTCTTTGGGCACAGCTCTGGCGCAGCTGCTGCGGCGCTCCGGGGCCGCACTGGGGGCGGGGCCTCGCAGTGCTCTGGGGCTACAATAGAGGCGGGGCGGTATTGCTCCTGGGTCGCTCTGGGGGCGGGGCCTCGCGGGAGCTCCGGGGCTACCGCTGCCTGCGCCGCCAGAACCCTCAGGCTATCCCCGCAAACTCTGACCTTTCTGTGGGTAGCCGATGAACTCCGTTGAATCCACGAGTTTGCACCGATTGGGGCGTCACAGGTGCTCGATGGACTCCTCCCCTGTGGGTTTTCCAGGCCTCAGAGATGCTCCTCCTTTCCTGGTAGGGTGGTGCAGCCTTCGCGCCGAGGCCGCTCCGGGAAAAGTTGGCAGTGCTGGCTGCTTGGTCAGGAAATCCTGTCCAGCAGACCCTTCCTTACTTTCCTAGAGATATCCGCTGCCCTTTAGCTGCTAATCAACATTCCCTGAGCTACTCAGACTCTGCCTTTATCTGTTTTGGGAACGGAGTCAGAACAAGTCCATCTGTTCGGTCGCCATCTTCAAGCTCCGCCCCCGCAACTATATTGTTGATTAAATTTTGTTGTATTGTTTAAATAAATTCGATTTAAAAAAAGTATTAGAAAACGACATTAATTATTACTAGACCTAATATTACGTTTGCTCTGCAGTAAAAATTTTTCCAAAGAAAATTTCAGTGTGAACATGCTTCACAAATGGTTAGAAAGATCTGCAAAGGAAAAGGGAAAGCTTAAGCCTTCTAAGAGGCAAATTGGCGTTATAGACCCTTGCCACCCAGCCTGGTTAGCTATGTGCTACTTAGTGTGAACATTGCCCAAGTAAAGAAATGGCATGGGAATGGCCATCTGGAATCCCATTTTACACGTGGAAATTGATGAGACACACTAACGGCCTTAGAATTCCCTTCAACAAGTTAGAACTCATCACTAACACACATTAATAATTAAAATCACTCCTGTTTGTTTGTAAATTGCTTTTAATTGCTGTAGCCTAGAGGTTATTTATTATGAAAGGTTGAAGAAGTAATTATAATATCTAGGATCCTTGATACAGACCACCAACGAAGCACAATAAGAGAAAAGATTTAGGTTTTGGCTGAAAGAAGAAACTAAGAATAAAATTGAGGGATAAATCACATGTTCCCTGATCAGTTCAGAAGTAAATGACGTAAGATACGTAAGTCTGAAAGAGAAACAAAATTTGTGTTCTGCCATTTTCTGTTTCACAAGAAAAAATAAAAGGAGTGCATTAGTTAGGGAGTTGCAATTCTTAGAGCAATGTTTAAAAAGTCTTATTCTCTTAGGATAATAAAAATGGTTATATGAGTAGCTACTATTTTTCAAGTGCCAAGTTCCATTTTCTATGTTTGAATTGCTGCAAATTTTATCTTTAATCTTTACAGCAGTTCTGGAAAGTAGGGGTCATTTTGTTCATTTTGCAACTGAGAATCAGTGGCTCAAGGAAAACACTATCTGTTGTGCATGGAACTAGGGATTGAGCCTAACCTATCTAATTCCAGAGCCTTTTCTCTAATATTGTACATTGTCCTTATTACAGAAGATGAAAAAAGCGTCAATTTCTCTAGAAGTACTTGTATCCAGGTACAATGCATGCAGATAATAATACAATAAAAAAAGCTGAAATAATTTGCATCTACTTAGTCCCCTGTTTTCCTTTTGATAATGTTTTTTTACATCTCTCAAGAAATACAATATATTTAGATGGTGTGCTCTAATTTATATGTCCTCTGCATTTGTATCCCGCAGACATTTGGCTGTCTGCATATGTCAGGCCCCAGGCTGTAAAATTCAGAGCAAATTGCTTTGAAATGGTCTCCCTGCAAAGGTCCTTTGTTTAACTTCTGTAAATCTGCTCCGAGTAGCTTTCCTGATGTGACTTATGCGGTTTATGAATTTTTACACACCAATATTGTTCAGTGAGTGAGCAAAAATAGTTTTCTAGAATCCCCAACCTCACTTTTTTCCTCGCTCTGCACATGTTTTATTTTTGGCTGGTTTGCGGACATGAATAACCAACAGTGTTGACAATCTGTGTATTCCCACTTGAGGGCCAGCATATTGGCAGCATAACAGAGAGAGACTGTGTTTTTCATGTTAAATGAGAGAATTGTTGAGTCGTAATAGATATTTTATGCACTGAAAACCTCTGAAAAGTTCTGCATATTATTCAAATACATGCACACGTAATTCTTTGTGGGTTTTTTTTTCCTGTCTCTTATTTATTGTCATTATCTCTATTTTACATTTTGACCAAAAGATAGAAGCTGTGAGGAGAGAAAAGTTTATTTTGTATATACTCTATTTTGCTTTACAATCTCTCTCCAACATAAGGCATTCTATGATCCATAGCTTTTTTTATCCAAATCTCCCACATAGCAATTTTGCTCTGAGTTTTACTCAGTGAGACATATGCCCTCTGTTAATAATCATTACATAATTTAGATTTTAACTCATTATTGGTAAAGCCCATGTCTCCTTTGATTTGTATTTGCAGAATCGAATGCATCTATTCATTCTATGAGCATTTAGTGAGCACCTACTATATGCTATCTCTTGCTCTGTGTGACATAAGCACAGATGAATAAAATGATCTCTATTTTAAAGGAATAAACTGTCTGATGGTAGAGATGGCCAAAGAAGGATTAGAGTATCACAAATCAAGAAGCTCTCAACTATTCTTCAGTTTGGGTGAGGATGAGGAAGTTTTTATAAAGCACACATCTTAGTTGGTCTTGGTGGAGTTAGCAAAGCATACAAAGAAAAGTAGGGCATTGTATGTGGACAAGCATTATGTGCAAAGATATGAAGTCTTGCAATCACTCACATGTGCAGAGAAGTGCAAGCAGTTTAGTGTCAGTAAAGAATAAGGCCAGTTGAAGAATACCATTCATAGAGTCCAGTTTGGAGTCTTCATATGTCATTCTACGAAGCTTGAACTTTTACATAGACAAGAGCTTATCTAGCTAACATGTCATATTTTTGTATGTTAATTTTAGTAATAATTTAGAAATAATATGAGCACTTTACTCTTTTTCATACACAAACCATTTTCATGGATGTTCACACATGTAAATACTGAATTACCTGCATAAGGACGATATTAATAAGTACAGGCATAGAAAGACATTACACTGTGGTGAATGAGACTATTGCTTACAGTCAAGACAGATATAAATTATCACTTAAAGTGACAATATTTACTACTTGTCAGGGTACTTAACTCTTATTAGTTTAACATATCCTAATGGGAAAAACTATCCCATTCACCTTCATATGCAAAATTAGTTACCTTAATGATAAAGCTGTTTTTCTTTTCTACGAAGTGTGCAGTTGATCTTTTCACATACTTCAGACTTCAGTTCCTAAACTTAATAAATTGAAATTTTTGTTTGGGATTATAAAACTGTATAATGGTTTGGAATACTTTTCTTTCATTGCTTCAGGTTATGACAAAACAAAATCAGAGGCTGAATGGTACCGGAATGACCATTTGTTACACCATGCCAAGGACAGATGATGACAAATAGAGATGCCACATGAATACAGGCCCTCTGTAGTCAGTGTGGAGATCATGGTGGTGAGTGGAGAATCTGATGATCAGATGAGGCGTGGTGGGCAGCCATTGGCTCCTTGCACTTCACCCAGATTTGGTTCTGATTGGTCAGTTTCTATGCCATTCAGCATCAAAAGCTCTGCCACCTAGGCAAGAATGGTTCCTCACGGTTCACCCAGACTTGGTTCTGATTGGTTGGTTTCTATGTCAGTTAGTGTCTCCAGACCTATCAATGGGCCTGATCAGAGAGGTGAGGCTGATCTGCAGCCCCAGCAGAGCCCAAAAGAAAGAGAGGCATGGCTGATGGCCAGGCCCAGAGAGAAAGAGTGAGGCAATGGCTGATCAACAGCTGCCACAGAAACTACAGATCAGATCCTAATTCTCTCTATAGGCCTCTCTTCAGGCCTGTTCCACAGCCCCCTTGGCAATCAGTGCTGGGTCATTGCACCTGCAGGGGCAGGCAGTCAGTGCTGGGTCGCCACGACAACCCAACACTGACTTCTGGTTGGTCAAGACTTTGGTCATTTTGGATGTCACAAACTCTGGGTTTTTATATATTAGGATTCAAGCCTTCCTTTGGCTTATGATAGATGACCACTCTGCCTGCCTGATTGCCCCTAACCGCCTCTGCCTTAGCCCCCACTGCACAGCTTCCTCTGGAAGGATGTTCAGAATTATGTCTGGAAGGTCTTTGGGTGTCCAGTCTAATTAGCATACTATGCTTTTATTATAATACTAGTAGATTGTCCATTCAGTACTCATGTTTGAAAAACTGTAATAGGCAATGGGAAACCATTGTGACATAAAAGAGGTGCCAAAGAATAGTGAAACCTGGCATTTATCACGTCCAAAGATCTTGGTTCACAGCTTTGTTCTCTAAATTCTGTGACCCTCAGTTTTTAATCTGTTTCCACATATTTAAAATGGAGACAATGATATCTGCCTTTCAAATTTCAGTGAAATTATGTGTATAAAGTGTCCAGCATACAACTTGTACCTGATAATGATAGAACTGAACTCTAATTTTCTCATCTATGAAATGAAAACATTAAAACGCAACTCACAAAGATGTGTAAGTGTGATGAGGTATGTATTATAGAATCATGTTCTTTATAAGAAGAAACATAAAATTTGTTCCAGCTGTTGTCCCTTTTATAGAATTAGAGACAAATTATGTTTTCCATTATGAAACAAATCATTTTAGTGACTTCTCAGCAACATTCCTTCAAGAAAAGTAGGTACACATTTTCCTAAAGGGAAGGTATGTAAATAAGCACTTTTGTTGTGAAGGCTTAGGTATTTATATGGAAGAGATTTTAAAAGACTCTTCATCCTCACACATGTTGGGAAACAGAGCTTTGGAAAAGGGGAGGGGCTGAACCAATTTCCCAAGGACCCCAGGAACCTAATAAAAGGATAGGATATAGGATATAGACACCAAAACTTTCCTCAGAAGTGTCAAACTCAAGGACACTGGGAAAAGTGGAATAAGACAACCCTTGATCAACACTGATGAGGAATGGTGAAATTACCATGAGCAAAGAAAAAGATTATTATAGCGACAATATTACCTACCAATTATTAGAAAATTCTGTATGTCAGAAATGGTTCAAAAGGCTTTAAAATCTGTGATGCATTCTGTTTATATCTATTTCATAGGTAAGGATATTGAGGCACACAGAAAGTTAGGAGACTCTTTTAAAGACACACAGCTCATAATAGCTGGGTGATTAACATTTGAACCCAAATTTAATCCAGAGCCTATCTTTTTTTAGTATTACACAAATCTCCTTTTTCCCCATTGACCTTTCCTCCGTTACTCCCCACTATCACACCCCACTACTGTCTGTGTCCATTCGTCATGTACATATGCATTCATATGAGTTTTTTAGTTGATCTCTTACTACCTCCTCCCCCACCTTCTCTCATAGGTTGTGCAGTCTGTTCAATGCTTCCATATCTCTGGGTCTATTTTTGTTCATCAGTTTATGTTTTTCCTTATAATGTTAGCCACTGTGTAGATCTGTCTCTGGTGCATCATACCAGAGAGTGAGCTTTTGTCTGAATAGACAAGGAAAAAAGTAATCCTTGCTCTTCAAAGGGATGAATTATAGATAATGCCCTAATATGGCAGATAAACTCTGGAAACCATGTTATTTACAAGAGCACTTTCCTGTGTTAAAACCATCCCCTCAGGCCACAAAGCAGAACCTGAGCTTGTTTCTAAATTGATGAAGTAGTGGTGAGAATGAGTACCCTGTGGACATCCCGGACACTGATTGGTGCACAGGGATCCTTAAGCATATTGGATGGGAGCCCTCTAGATGAAGAAGAGAGGGTGAATCCTTGCAAATTGAGGCATGTGAGGGCTCAAGCATGTGACCTTGACTAACTACTGGAATGAGGCTACTGGTATCACCATAGAAAAGTAAAGTTTCACACTTAATTTACACATACAACATCATTTGACAAAAGGAATCTTATTTCATAAATGTTAGTATTTCTTCACTTCCATTTGCCTGTATGTGGATATATATATATATATATATATATATATATATATATATATATATAATAAAAATGATCACTTAATTGGTAAAATGTGGGAGAAATAGTAGAAAGAACAGTAATATAATCAATCCGAATATCAGAACCAGGGAGTTCCAATATGCCCTTGGACTACATGTTGTTCTTTCCATCCTTGCTCACCTCCTAGAACGTGTTCCTCTACCTATGTGATCAGTGTGAGACCTGCTGTGATGTCTCCTGATTTGTATGTCCTGAGACTCATGCTGAATTTGCAAATGGTATGGCACACACCTCTGAAATCCATGTTCTCCAACATATTCTCTAGTTTCAGGCCCATGTTCTCTGCCACTTTTGATCCTCCAAGAGAGAGACAATGAACTCATGCTATAGGCCAAGATAGATGCTCAGAGTCCTAGAACTCTGCTGCTTTCTGAGTTCTGGCTGGGTTCTGGGTTGCAGTTCTCTGGAAAGCTGGTTACAGTCTTACAGATGAATGTACTGGAGGGGATTGCTTCATTTTTCTGGGTCTCAATAATTTCTTAATCTGTATAATAGGATTAATAACATCCACTTTTCAAGATTGGTATGAGGAGGGAATATATATGTGTATATGTATAAGTATTTTTACATACATATGAATATACTAGAGGCCCAGTGCATGGATTACTGCACTGATGAGGTTCCTTGGCTTGGCCTGCAGAGATTGAGCTGAAACTGGATCTCTAATATCCCTCGAGGAGTTCCAGATTGCAAGAAATGTCAGGCAAGGCCAAAAAATCCCAATGGTGCTCAGGGCCAGAGACAGTCCATGCAAGGGCTCCAGGGCATGTTCAGCCCATCTCACCCAGTCCTGATTAGCTGTTTCCCTGAAAATAAGACAGTGTCTTATATTAATTTTTGCTCCCAAAGATGCCCTAGGTCTTATTTTCAGGGGATGTCTTATTTTTCCATGAAGAAGAATACTGTACACATTTATTGTTAAATGAAAATAAAGAAAATTTATTACCTGTATACAGTACAGTAGTTGTCAACACAAACCAGATAAACTGTGAATCTTACAGTATCAAGAATTTACTCATTTATTCAATGACAATCATGTCATCATCTTTTGGAACATCATCATAACAATCCAATTCCTGAATTTCCTGTGACTCCATTTCTTTCAGAATCAGTGGAGCAAATCTCTCATGTTTAGCAATAGCACTGTCTTTAAATGAGTACTTCTTGTCAAGGTAGCCTGCTTGCAGAGCATTTTCAATGCAACTGTCAGTGATTTTCTCCCATGAATTCTTTACCCAAGTCACAAAATTTCTAAGACAGAGTCGGGGGGAGTGGGGGAGGGAGGCTTATTTTTGGGGATGTCTTATATTTCACTCAGAAGGAAACCTGTAAGTAGGTCTTATTTTCGGAGGATGTCTTATTTTCGGGGAAACACTGTACCTGTCAAGGTGTCTGCCCCCTGGTGGTCAGTGAATGTCGTAGAACAGTTAAACAGTCAGAGGGACAATTAGCATATTAGGCTTTATATATATATATATTAGAGGACCAATGCATGAAATTTATGCAAGGGGTTTGGCCTTCACGGCCTTGGTGGCTTGCCTTCACTCTCACAGTCCCAGCTTTGTCTAAAAGGTCATCAGGAAAGACGTCCGGAAGGTCATTCAGCTGTCCATTCTAATTAGCATATTACATTTTTATTATTATAGACTAGAGGCCCAATGCATGAAATTTGTGCAAGAGTAGACCTTCCTTTCCCCACCTGCTGGCACTGGCTTCCCTCCAGCACCCAGGACTTGGGCTTGCCTACATCCACTGGCAGGCACCCAAGACCCAGGCTTCCCTCACAGCTCCAGCTTTGTCTGGAAGGTCATCCAGAAGGATGTTTGGTCTAATTAGCATATTATACTTTTATTATCATAGACTAATGGCCCGGTGCATGAAATTCATGCATGAAAGGGGGGTTCTTTCAGCCCAAGCAGCACCCTCTCCAATCGGGAACCCCTTGGGTGGATGTCCAACTGCCAGATCTCTAAACTGGCGGTTGGACAACCCTCTCACAATCTGGGACTTCTGGGTCCTAACTGCCCTCCCTTGCCTACCTGATCTTGCCCCTAACTGCCCACCTCTATGGCTTGATCTTACCTCCAACTGCCCTCCCCTGCTGGCCTGGTTGTCCCCAACTGCCTTCTTCTGCCAACCTGATCTTGGCCCAATGGCTCTCTCCTGCCAGCCTGGTCTTGCCCCAACTGCTTTCCCCTACTGGCCTAATCTAGCCCCAATGATCTTCCCCTGCCGACCTGATCTAGCCCCCAACTACTGTCCCTTGCTGGCCTGATCGCCCCCAACTGCCCTTCCCTGCCAGCCTGATTGCCCCTAACTGCCTCTGCCTGCTTGATCATCCTTAACTGCCCTTCCCTGCCAGCCTGTTATTTCCCCCAACTGCCCTCCTCTGCTGGCCAATTTGGTTCTGATTGGTCAGTTTCTATGCCAGTCATGGTGAAAAGCTATGCCCCCTAGGTGGCCATAATGCTCCTCACAGTTGACCCTGATTTGGTTCTAATTGGTCAGTTTCTATGCCAGTCAGCAACTCTGGGCCTATCAATATGGCTTGATAAGAAAAGTGGAGTTGATCAGCAGCCCTGGTGGAGGTCTGGAGAGAAATGGAAGCATAGCTGCTGGCCTGGCTCAGAGAGAAAGAGAGAGGCAAGTGCTGATGAACAGCTGCCACCACATGCTACAGATCAGACCCTGCTTCTCTCTTCAGGCCTATCTCTGGGCTTGATTCCCAGCACCCTCAGCAGTCAGTGCTGGGTTACCGCAGCTGCACCCATAGCAAGCTGACTGCAGGACTGACTTCCAGTTGGTCGAGCCTCTGGTTATGAAAAACCCAGGGTTTTTATATATTAGTACTAGAGACTCATTGCATGAATTCATGCACATTGAAAGGAACCTTGGCCTGCGAGGCTACTGTGGGCACAAGGGCAGGTTTCAGCCCATCATCTATGCCCCTGCCTAGCCCCTCCCTCTGTGCCCCCATTTGCCAACAACCCTGCTCTCATTACCACCACTCCTGTGTGATGATGGTGTTGGCCCTGCTCACACCTACTGATGGCACCCAGCGATCGGGACTGGAGCCAAGAACCAGCTGTGGGTGTGAATTGGGCTGGTGCTGGTAGTGGGTGCAAGTGTCACCCATCAAGAGCAGGGGGAGGTGGAGAAATGCTAAAGGTCATTCTGGGGCTGGCAGCCTCCACTTGCACTCACTGATGGCACCTAGCAATCGGGACCAGCACTGGGAGCCAGCAGCGGATGTGAACATGGCTGGCACTGGCAGCAGATATGAGTGCAGGTATGACTGCAATGTGTGGGAGCAAAGAATTTTCAGTAACTATCAGAGGCTCATCTTGATGATAGTAACTGGTGCCCCACCTTGGTCTGGTGGCCCCACTCACCTGCTCCACCATCCCACAGCAGCTGATGCCCACCATATTCAGTGCTCTCCCACCTTGCTGCCAATACCCACCATGTTCTATGTGTGCCCCCTTGTGGTCAACGCACTTCATAGCAACAGATTGTTCAGTTGTTCCCTCATTTGGTCTAGTTGCATATTAGGGTTTTATATATATAAATAGATAGATATACTGACATATAGACATATACATATATAATATTATATAGTAAGTGCCCAGTTAATGGGAGTTTCTATAAAGTTTCTTTTTTATAATGATTCCTATAGTCATTCGTTACAAACAGCACAGTTTTTTATTTGTCATTTTGTAAATAAGTATAGTTCCATTTGGTACCAACAAAGCAAAGGACTGTCAAAGGGAACATTGTAATAGGTGAGATGTCCCATGGTCATGTTACATGCAATGTCACTCCCTTCTTTCTCCTAATATTAAACCAGACCGAGAGTGAGTAAAGTTCACAGATAAGTTTCTGAAATAATTGATTTCTATCTTCTTAGTTGAATGAAAAATCATTTAATATAATCAGGTAAGACTTCAATAGTCATCAGAATCAACCTTAGCTTTGGTTATGCTCTTAAAACCGGTCACATACTTTCAGGGGGACAGAGACATAGGGGACCCGATTGCACAGTCCTTTTAAATTCTAATAAGTTTCTCCTAAGCATATTTCAAAATAGCGGTAGTCCCTCCCCACCGCTTCAGCAAAGGCTCAGAGGCAAGATTCCTTTCATCTTCAAAACACTTCAAAGTTTATTTTTGAAATGGAAGTTTCTTTTCCCATTGAATTCAGAGAGCTTTGTGGGCTTCTGTGAGGGAAGGAGCTCCTGGAACTGAGGAATGCATTTAAAATGCCCGTGATGTCTCAGTGCCTCCCTGATAGGCTGCTGACCTCCCAACATATTGTTATTTTTTGTTGGTTTTAACCTTTCTTTTTTTGGCTGGCTTTATCAGAAGTTGAGGGAGGTGCTTAGGGCCTAAGAGGGACTGGTTTGTCTAAAATTTTTTTAAATGTTGCCTTTTATTCTCTACCTATGGATTATTGAGAGATTTTTAAATTAGGTTAAGAAAGGAAAGATGGAGAGAGGAGAAAGAAAAAATAGGAGAGAGAGAAAAAGAAGAGGGAAGGAGGGAAAAAGGGAAGAAAGGAAGGAAGGAAGGAAAGAAAAAAAAGAAGGAAAGAAGGAAGAGAAAAGCTTTTCACCTGCATACCTTCTTTATGTTTTCCCTAGACTGACAGCAATCAAATATTTTCGATTTAGGAGCCTAGCTTTTTGTTTGCCCTTCTTTCTTTTGATTTGAATCCTCCAGAGCCAAGAGTTTGCCTTTGAGGAGTCTATCAGAGGCTTTGGCCACGCCCTCGGCTGTAATTAAGGCAGATACTGGGGCTGGGAGGGCAGCTTTAGCCCTGATCCCTGGGCTTAGCCAGTCACAGCATGGGCCTCAAGGTAAAAACTCTGCCACTTCTATAACAACAGACTTTTGAAGCTCTGGACTAGGGGTGTCGAACTCAATCAGAGAAGAGGCCAAAATCTAAAATCCAGCCTAAATCGCGGGCCGAATGGTTTACTGAACAGTCATAAACTGTCATTGTGATGGAAACGCAGCGGAGTGCAGTGATGACAGCGCGGTGCGGGCCACATTGAAAGGCCTGGCGGGACGGATTTGGCCCGCGGGCCTTGTGTTTGACACATGTGCTCTGGACAGATGCAATTCATTTTCAGCAGTATCATCGAAGGTGGTGAAGAAGGGAGGTTAGAAATTTCTTCTTGGGGACTTTTCAAACTGGCACAGAATAATCTGAACTTGCTGAAAGCTTTGCATCAGAGATGATAGGTCCAGGGTGTCCCATCCCCCATCTTCATGTATCTTGTTTCTATGTGCTTGTACGGGGCTGTTATCGCTCCTCAGTCATATTGTTTGCTGTTTTTCATGAACATATGTTCTCTTTCTCCAAATGGATCTTAAGCACTTTCATAAAACTCGTATTCCTTACATTTTACTTCACAATGATTTACAATAAGTTCTTAACAATAATTAATGATGTGGGATTTGTTTTGCTTAAGTCAAGATGAATAGTAAATTTGTCATGAAAATCTGCTTCCAGAGGAAATCTATGAAAAACTATGTCCCTTTTTTGGGGTGCTGGTGATGTGTGTGAATTAACTTTTCCAGTTTAGGTTTTGTTTGCGGCCTATAATTTGGTGTAAAAAAATATAAGCAGTCATTGAAACTGTTTCAAATAAAATATACTGCAAAATATAGAGATGGATTCCTCAATATTTCCCTTTATTTTTATTAAAATAGCTGAAATCTTCTAATATCTAATATGAGAACTTCTGTAATTAAACTGAGCACAATCGGACTGTTATCAGTCTTTCAATTCTTTAGCTTTTTTAAATTCAGATTTGGGTTATTGGGAAAATGGATCAGTCCCTAATTATTGTATGTAAGTGCAGTATTTTAGAACTGAAAAGAGCTTTTGAAGTCCCATGGCTAAATTCCACCAGTTTTACAAATGAAGAAATGCAAAAAGGTTGAGAGAGTTGCCCATAATCATAGAATCACACAGTTTATGTGGGGCAAATCAGAAAGGTAGAGGGAGGAACCAAGGGAGGGAATAGAGAGAGGGGGAGAGAGGCAACTTATGTGAACAGAATTGGCCTCGATTACCATTTTCACAAAGCTGATTTCTTTGGCCAACACCATGCCTTTGACATTAGAATTTTGATTTTGTATTTTGCTCTCCTTGTATATATTGTGTTTAATGGATATAAATTTGGTTTAGAAGCTGTAGGCCAGCTTTTGAAGAAGGATACAATACTTGAGAAATAATCAATATGCTTCCCTTCCCCCTATAAAACTGAATTGAAAATATCCCATTCCACCTGAAATCAGTGCCCCACCCAAACTCATGAACTGGAAGCTGTATGTATCTACACTCAAATGCCCACTGTCTGCTGGCCTTCATATGTGTGCACATAGTATCCACAGAGGATACTATCCAAGATCCCCTGAGACAGCAGATGGTAGAGAGCTGTAGGGATACCATGTTTTCTTCCTATACATATAAATATATACATACCTATGATAACATTTAATTTATAAATTAGGAACAATAACAGATTAACAACAATTACTCATAGTAAAATAGAACAGTTATAATACTAGAGGCTCAGTGCATGAAAATTTATGCACTAGAGAGGGGAAACTCTCAGCCCTGACTGCCCCCTCTCACAGTCCAGGTGGGAGGCAACCCAGTGATCAGGGGAAGGCAACTCACCATCACACCTCTGCTGCTGCCACTGCTGGCAGCACAAGCCTTAGCTGGCCCCAGTTACCTGTGCCTCATCCTGGCCCTGGGTGGCTAGGGGGCTGAGGAGACTGGGAGACTCCAGAGGCAGGCACCCCAGCGGGGCTGAGGGAACTGAGCGCCACTATCTTGTGGCTGTGGGCACTGCCATCTTTGAGGATGGGAGAGTCAATTAGCATATTTCCTCTTTATTGGCTGTGGGCATTACCATCTTTGCAACACTGTGAAGGTCAAGTAGCATATCCCTTTTTATTAGAAAGGATAATGAAATTGACCTCTCTCAAAATACTGTACTATACTCACCCTTCTTATGATGATATGAGATGATAAAATGCCTATGTGATGAGATGAAGTAAGGTGAGTGACATAGGCATTGTGATGTAACATTAGGCCATTATAATGGTTACATGAATACAAGCACTGCAATACTACAACAAGCAATCTGATAACCAGGACATCTACTAAGTGACTAATGGTTGGATAGTGTATACAGGCTGGATATGCAGGTCAAAAGAAGGATTTACTCCCAGTGTTGATGAAATAGGATGGTGTAAACTTTCATCACACTACTCAGAATGACACTCAATTTAAACTTATGAACTATTATTCTATAATTTTCCATTTAATATTTTCAGACCACAGCTAAGCACTGTTAACTAAAGCTGCAGAAAGCATAACTTCAGATAAGGGGATACTATGGTGTACAGTTATATTATGCCTCACACTTTTAAAACAGTTACTTATACTTAAGCTCTTACATGCTGTTTGTTATAGAGATAGGTATAAGGCTCTGTGATTAAAGTTTCGAGTAAATGAGCTGCTCCACACTGATAAGTTTCAGCTGTAAAGGTGATTTCAACTTAGAAGCAGTCAAGGAAAAAGACTGAATGAAAGAAAGCCTCACAGACAACTGATGGGCCTTCAGAAGACATGCCCTCTCTCTTGGGTCTATATCCACTAGAAAAAAATAAAAGTCTACTTTGCCCAGGTCTGGCTCCCTTCTCTTTTCCTGATATTCTATAACCTAAGATTCAAACACTATCACCGGAGAGTCTCTCCATCTTTTCTGGCCAACTCGGGAAGCTGGGAGGTCCTCGGAGTGCCCTGGAGGGAGATGCCCCCGGGGGTCATAGGATGACTCCATTTACTCCAACACCCTTCTCCTCACCCCCTGGAGGAAACCTTGGACACCACACTGAGAAAGACTCCGGAAGAAAGGAGGCAGGAGGTGCAAACAACGTTCCTGGAAGCTTATTTCAGATTTCTGTCATTTCAAAGTGACAACATCTCTGATTTAGGGATAAAATCTGTAAGAATCCAAAGGAATCAAGAATTTCTCTATAGAAAAGGACCTAAGGAGATATCAGACCAAATTTTCCAAAGTGATCCATGCCAGATTTCCTGATTTAAATACTTCAATATTAGCATCTGAATCCAAAGAGACCGTTTAAATGATTTCTGAATAAAGAGACAATTAAGTTTAATATGAATGAAATGAATTATTATGGTTCTCAAAAGAAGCTCTACCTGAGGCTCACTTCGAGACACTGGATGTGTTGGGCTGTTCCCATTTTGAGTAAAACTGTTGCATGTCTAAGGAGAAATATGTTTTTGGACAATTCACCAGGTATAAATCACAGCCTAATCACAAATGACATTATGAGAGAGAGTTGAAATAACCTTGACCCATCTTCATTTTGCTGATTACATTCAGTTGGGTTATTGGCCAATTATTGTTGAGTTTTAAGGGTTCTTTACATATTTTGAATACCAGGCCATTTTTTTTATGATTTACAAATATGTTTGTTTTGTTTTTTTTCTTTCTCGGGGTTATCTCCTCTCCTATTTAAAGTGTCCTTTGAAGCACAAAAGTTTTTAATTTTAATAAAAAGTCAAATTTATGTATTTTTCTTCAGTTGTGCTTTAGTTATTGTATTAAACCACTGACTGACTAATCCAATGTCTCATGAATTTATATTGATTTTTTTTAAAAATAACTTCATAGTATTAGCTCTCTCTTACACTTTTCATTCATTTCGAATTAAATTCTGTATATGATATAGAGTATGAGGTCCAATGTTATCCTCTACCATCAGGGTATTGAATTGCCCTGCACTGTTGGTTGAAAAGACTGTATTTTCCCCCATTAAGTTATCTTAGCACTTTTGTTAAATATCAATTGACCATAATATATGTATTTATTTCTGGACTCAAGATTCTATTTTATTGACTAGTATATCTCTTCTTATGTCACTACCATGCACTCTTAATCATTGTACATTTTTATTGTTTTTAATTCAAGAAGTATGAATACTAAAATTTGGTCTTCTTACTTAGTATTGTTATGGCTATCTGGATTCCACTTGAGTTTTAGGATTGAATGGTCAGTTTCTAAATAAAGATAGTTGAAGTTTTCATAATAATTGTAAAAGAGATTGCATTGAAGCTGAACCTCAATTTGAAGAATTCTAACTACTTATAACAATATTTTCCCCCAACTCATGAACATAGGATGTCTTTCCATTTATTTAGTTATTTTTTAAATTAATATTTATAGTTTTTAGTGTATGCTATGCAGGTCTTTTGTTAAATCTATTTCAACCATTTTTTTTTATTCTACTGTAAATGTAAATATTTTTGGAATTTAATGTTTGTATAGTTCATTGACAGGATATAGAAATGTATTTGATTTTTATATCTGGCTGTGTATCATGACACCTTGATGAACTCATTTATTACTTTTTAAAAAAAAATCCTAACCTGAGGATATTTTCCAATTGATTTTTAGAGAGAATGGAAGAGAGAGGGAAAGACAGATAGAAATATTGATGTGAGAGAAACTCATTCATTGGTTGCCTCCTGCACATGCTCTGCACAGCCCCCAGGTAAGGGAGGATCCTGCAACTGAGATAGGTTACTCTTGACCAGAATTGAACCCAGGATCCTTCGATCCACAGGTCAACACTATCTGAGCAAAACTGGCTAGGGCTTCATTTATTACCTTTAATTGTGTGCATGTGTATATTCCTTAGAATATCCCCTTATATGCAAATTAAAATAGCTTTCTTTATTCCTTTTCAGTTTGGATACCATTTATTTATTTCCCTTTTCCCTTGGCTAATTGCCTTAGCTAGAACTTCACACATTATACTCAATGGAAACACACACACACACACACACACACACACACACACACACAAAAACAAAAAAACAAAAAAACAAACACAACTGCAAGCATTTCCCTTAAGATCAGGAACAAGACAGGGATAGCCACATTCATTACTCTTGTTCAATATAGCCCTGGAAATCCTAGCCACAGAAATCAGACAAAAAAGAAGAAATATAAGGCATTCAAATGGGAAAGAAAGAATTAAAATTATTAATATTTGCAGATAACATGATATTGTATATACAGAAATGTAAAGATTCTACAGAAAGTGCTAGAACTGATCATTGAATTCAGTAAAATAACAGGATACAGAATAAATATCCAGAAATCAGTTGCATTTTGTATACCAATAATGAACTATCAGAAAATTAAACTAAGAAAACAATTCCATTCATAATTGTTTCAAAAATAATAAAATATCTAGGAATAAATTTAATCAAGGATATAAAATACCTGTACTCCAAAAATTATAAGATGCTGAAAAAAATTAAAGAAGATACAAATAATGAAAGCATATACTATGTTCCTAAGTAGGAAGAATTCGCATCATTAAAATGCTCATACCATCCAAAGCAATCTACTGTATAGATTCATGAAATTCCTATCAAGATACCAATGGTGTATTTCACAGAACAAAAAAAAAAAATATTCAAAAATATATAGGGAACCACAAAGATCCCTACTAACAACAGTCATCTTGAAAAACAAGAATAAAATTGGAGGAATAATGCTACCTGATATCAAACTATACTACAAAGACATAATAATCAAAAAAGCATGATACAGGCATAAAAAAAGACAGATCAGTAGAACAGAAAGAAAATCCCTCAAATAAACCCATGCCATTATAATCAATTAATATTTTATAAAAGATGCAAAAACATGCAAGCTCATAAAGATTGCATATTCAGTAAATAGTGATGGAAATATAGGACAGATAGGTGAAAAAAGGAAATTAGACCACATCCTTATACCATAACACAAAAGGAAGCTCAAAATAAATTAAAACTTTAAATGTAAGATTTGACCATAAAAATCCTAAAAGAAAACATAGGCAGCAAAATCTCTCACATTCCTAGTAGCAACATTTTCCCCCCTGATCTATCACCTAGGGTAGTGGTCGGCAAACTCATTAGTCATCAGAGCCATATATCAACAGTACAACAATTGAAATTTCTTTTGAGAGCCAAAATTTTTAAACCTAAACTTCTTCTAATGCCACTTCTTCAAAATAGACTTGCCCAGGCTGTGGTATTTTGTGGAAGAGCCACACTCAAGGGACTAAAGAGCTGCATGTGGCTCATGAGCCATAGTTTGCTGACCATGATCCTAGGGCAAAGGAAACAAATGAAAAAATAAACAAATTAGACTATTTCAAACTAAAAAGTTTTGCACAGCAAACGAAACCATCAACAAAAATGAAAAGGCAACCCAGTGAATGTGAGAACATATTCCCTGATACATCTGATAAGAATTAATATCCAAAATTTATAAAGAACCTATAAAACTCAACACCAAAAATACAATCTAATTAAATAAAGGACTTTAATAGACACTTCTTCAAAGAGGACATACAGATGGCCAATTGACTTATGAAAAGTTGCTCAATGTCATTAATCCTCTTATAAATGTAAATTAAAAACACAATGAGGCATCACCTCAGACATCTCTGAATGGCTATTATCATTTAATCAACAAACATCAAGTGGTGGCAAGCATGTGGAGAAAAGGGAAACTTGTGCAGGGTTGGTGGGACTGCAGATGGGTGTTGACGCTGTGGAAAGCAGTATGGAGTTAAATTAAAATTAAAAATAAAACTGCCTTATGACCCACTTCAGGGATTTTTTCCAAATAAACCTAAAACCCTAATTTGAAAGAATATACACACCACTGCAACATCATTTAACTTAGCCAAGATTTGGAAGCAGCCCACGTGTCCATCAGAAGGAGAGTGGATAAAAAACTAGCGGTACATTTAGACAATGGAATACTAGTTGGCCATAAAAAAAAGAAGAAAATTTTACCCTTTTAAGCAGGATGGATGGACCTGCATAACCTATGCTATGTGAAATAAGCCAGTTAGAGAAAGACAAGCAGGGTATGATTTATTTATATGTGGAATTTAATAAACAAAATAAACTAATAAATAAAATAAAAGCAGACTCATAAACACAGAGATGAGGCTACCAGCTCTCAGGGTTTGGGGGCTGAGTGTGGAAGGTTTGAGTAAAAAAGTAAAAAAAAAAAGTAAAAGAAAATACGTGGGTACAACAGTATGGTGATTGCTGAGGGTACAGGGGGAGGAGGTAGGGGAGTGTACAGGGGGAATAAATGGTAATGGACAAAGACTTGATTTAGGGCAGTGAACACACAACACAGTTTGCAGTTGATGTGTTATAGAATTGTGCATTCAAAATCTGTATAATTTTGTTAACCAGTGCCACCCCAATAAATTTAATCAAAAGGAAATAAAAGTGTTTCTGTCTTTGGCTTTAACCAGTTTGATTATGTTGTTTTTAGTATGGATCTCTTTGAGTTTACCTACTCAGATTTCACAGATTAAGGTTTTTATCAGTGGTAAGGTATCAGCCATTATTAAAAATATATATTGTTTGTACCATATTCTCTCATTCCTCCTCTTCTGAGATTTCATTATGCATATGGTGGTATGCTTGATATTGTCCCACTTGTGTCCGAGGTTCTATTCATTTGTATTCATCCTTTTTTTTTTTTCCCTCAGACTGAACAATAATTGATATATTTTTCAGTTCAATGGTGCTTTCTTCTGCCAGAACCAATCTGTTACCTATTGTCTCTAGCAAATTTTTCATTTCAGGTATTTCAAATTCAGAATTTCTCTTCTGTAATTACTTTTCTATCACTTTATTGATACCATCGTTTGGTAAGATTCCTCTTTATTTTACTTAGTTAAATATATAGATTCCTTAGTTCTTAGTTATTTAAAATATCAGAGAGAGGGTCTTTGCCTGGTAAGTCTAACATTCAGTTGCTTTAGGCCCAGTTTCTACTGGTGGTTAATTTTTTCTTGTATGAAGCCATATTTCCTTGTTTCTTTACATGTATTATAATTTTTATTGAAAAATATATATTAGAGCCCCAGCCTGTTTTGCTCAGTGGGTAGAGTATTGGCCCTTGGACTGAAGGGTCCCGGGTTCAATTCCAGTCAAGGTTCAGTTCCCTGGCCCTGGTTGGGGTGTATACAGTGGGCAACTAATCAAAGTGTCTCTCTCACATGAATGTTTCTATTTATCTCCCTCTCCTTTCTACTCTTCCTAAAAATCAAAGGAAAAAATATATATATATATATATATATATATATATATATCTCCTCAGGTGATAATTAACAAAAAGAAAAAAATACATTTAAGTAACATCAAGTGGAAACTCTGGAAATCATATTCTCTTTTTTCTCTAGCATCTATTGTTATTTCTGTTTGTTGTTTTTTAGTGCTTCTACTGAACTGATGTTTACAGACTTTGTATTATTTGTTGTGAGCGGCCACTGAAGTTTCCACTCAGCTTATTAACCAGCTAATGCTTGGAGAGATTTTCTTTATTTCCTGGAATCAATACATTTCCTAACCTTTTCTAAGAAACTGTCTTTGCATCTTCAACACTCAAACCAGCAGTTCACAAGTCACCTTCGCCTCAACATTCTGCTTGCACAGCATCTCAAGGACAGCCAGAGTTAAGATTTAGGACTTTCTTCTGGTCTTTATCCATCATGTGCAAAGCCCTGGGGATGCACACAGCTTTACACATGCGTGTGGTCTTCTAGATTTTCAGGAACATCTTTGAGTTTTAAAGTCTTTCATGAATATCTCATTGTTCAGCTTTTCCTTTTAAGCTTTTTTGGTTAGCTTATTGTTTGCTCTAACTATTAACCACTGTGTCAGACTATTACAAAGTTAAACAATTACTGTAATTTTTTAAAAAAAATCAGCCCTAGAGAAAACATTTTCACACTTACTGAGGTCAAACACAGGTCAAATAAAGAGCCTGTAAATAGCAACTTCAAGGGAAGTACCAGGTGAGTCTAATAATGACAGTTCTCTTGGTATGAGGCTTTGAAAGAATTGTAACCCTGCTCTCCCCTTTCCTCCTCAGTGGCTTGCAGGCTCCTGGTTTTTACTGTTTGTGAGCTGTTGTTTATCAGAGTTATCATAGGTACAAGAGAGACAAGAGAAGTTGTAACGCTATGAAGAACACTTTTTTTAAAGCATGCCTCAGCAAATTTTCTTGAATAAATGCTTGCATTATTGCTTTCCCCTGAGATATTCTTTTGAAGCCTCTGGTTAATTTCCAGAATTCTGTAAACTTGACTTTGACAGTTTATCCAGTTTTCTCTTTGCTGTTATTGAGGAGAGAGTTTTCAGAAGTTTTTACTCTACTATTTTAGTTGTTGACTGCCTGAAGTCAAGGTTTGATTCATAGTAGATTCTTTTCTTAATGTGTGACTATATGTAAGAAATATGTCTAATGTCAAATGTGGAAAATAGGCTTTATCCATTCCACAAACAGTGATTGAGGACCTATTTTATTTGAGTCTCTCAGCTAGATACTGGTAATAAAAATAAAATACTTTTCTTGACCTAAAAAGAGCTCACAATTTGGGGTAGAGAAGGCAAGCATATAAACAATTGAATTCCAATATGTTCATTAACAAAAACAGCAGGTGAAGCAATCATAGTATGAAAAAGAAAATTCATGTGGATGGAAAAAAAATATTGTAAAAGTTTTGTGTGTGTGTGTGTGTGTGTGTGTGTGTATGTGTGTGTGTATGTGTAGCTATGAGGGTTAGAGGATCTTGAAAGGAAATTGAAATTACCAGACTCTATTGGAAGGAAATTTGTATAATCTATATAGATAAAGAGATAATGTGCTAATGGTCCTAATGCTGTCACAGTCACAACCGCTAAGGAGGAGGTTACCTGTGTGTGCATAGAAGGGTGATGCTCCCTGAGACAGGGGGGCAGTGGGGAGGCACCAGAGGAGACCCATGCCCAGGAGGGTGGGGGTAAGAGCCTGTAGCAACCTCCTCACCCGTCCTTCGCCACCCACCACTCGCACTCAGAGTGTTGTGCTGCTCAGCTGCCTGGGGAAGGAGCACAGTGTAGCAGGCAGGAGGTTTCCATGCTCTCCTCTGGCGCCATGATGGGGCAGAGGCACCGAGTTGCTCTGGATGGGGAAGCAGGGAGGCACCTGGAGAAGGTGAGACTGAATGCGAGACTTGAGAAGGCACAGAGGAGTGGGGAGATGAGGGGCTGGGCCAGGCATGCTGGAACTCTGCATGGAGAGGTTCAGGTGTCAAGGCAAGGCTACGGGTGGGTGGGTGGGCTTGCTGCACAATTTCATGCGCTGGGCTCCTAGTTTTATACTAAGCAACATGGTATAATACATAGAACCATAAACTCTGGGATTAATCTCCCTGGGTTCTAATCCTGGCTTTGCTACTTTTAGGTCACTGAATTTGAGCCAATCACATAACATCTTTGAGTCACAGTCTTCTCTTTGATAAATGGAGTTTCTATTAAGTACCCACTTCTAGGGTTTTTCTGAGGATTAAATAAATTAACAAATCTTACATATTACTGTGCCTGCTAATAACTTTATGTAAATGTAAATGTTAACTATTATTATTATTTACATATAAAATATAGAAGTTTAGAAAGTATAAAAAAGAGATAAGCACACATTTAATAATATGAACTACAGTAAAATTAACAACAAAATCTTGTCATTTGGTCGGGATTCCCAAAAGAAACAGTGATTCTCAATGTTGGAGGTGAGGTAGATACTTGTAGGGTGCATTAAAGTCTTGGGTTGAAAGCACAAGTTTGTGTTCCTTGAGTGTATGAAGGTGGAGAAAAAAGTTCTATAAATCATGCCATTTTCAATAAATTCTACCAGCCTCTCTAATCTTTGAACAGCCTGTAGACTTATGGTGCCTTTTCTCAAACAAACAATCCATGTCACATCAGGAGCCAAATGTTTTGACTTTTTATTATACATATAGATCAACAGGTTAACTAACGGGCTATCTAGGGAGTCAGGAAGCTCCAAGCTTCTCATTTCTTATAAATATCAACTCCACACCATTCCTAAAACTTGTTCTTGGACTAAAATATTTTCAGTCCTACAAGGAAAGGTAGATCCTTCAGTTGTGGCAGTTCTAGGTTGTTGACTTGGCAAAGAAGTCATATTAGACTGAGATAGTGGACACAGGAGTTTGTGACTGGAAAAAAAAAAAGTCTGATATTTCTCTCTCATTTTTTTCCTCTCCTAGGTTTAGTTTTTAGGCAGAAAATGAGAATTCAGGAGAAAGATGAATTCCATCATATAAGTAAGTGGCAGTACTGAAACCTTAAGTTTGTTTTGTAACTTGGGGCAGCCTCAGGCTTTTTCTTTCCATTCAGCTAACAGTTTGATGGGGTGAAATGGAAAGAGGCAATGCATGATCGGACTAGATCTTTTTATAGACAAATATACTTTATACTTTAACTTTCTGTGATGGAAGAATATAGGTCCAGAATATATGAGATCACTTGGGCCAGTTGTAAATGATGTATGAAATGAAAAATCCTCAGAGCCATGGTATGCAAACACTGTCATGCAAGGCCATTCACAGCTGTATTAAGCTTAAACAAAGCAGAAAGATCAAAAATTTTCAGGCCAAAAAACACATACCTGCAAGGATTTGCAGGTGTGCATATGAATATGCATGTGCACACATGAAAATACACAAAATAAAAACCACTTTGAAGAGTATTATTTTTTTAAATTTTAATTCACAGAAGCAATTATAGGAGCATTTTTCTTCCAGGGCATTTTCTTTCATATTATCTTATACTCATTTGCAAAAAAAAAAAAAAAAAAAAAAAAAATCCTATGAAAAATAATTGAATTCCTAAAGGCCTAAAATGTATTTTTGATATATTGAATTACAACAAAAATAAAACTAAGCAAACATTAAACAGAAAGATGCAACTGGGTAATTGTTTAATCTAAGTTAGTTGAATAGAACATAGTGTTAATGAGGCCAAATACACGATTTAGTTCCTAGAAAGTCTTTAGGAGTTTGTAGTTTTCTTACCATACAGCCTAGTTGGCCTTATATGTTGGGACGGTTCCAACGCATGCATTGTCAGAATAGAAATAAGTCACCCAAAACCTGACTGCCCAAAGGGCTGAGCTCTATCTACCCCTGACGCTGACGTTCCTTTCACTCCTCCCTCACTTCTAAGAGCTGATTCTCCCAGTGAAGTCTCAGCCTCAGCTGCAGATTGTGATACTAGTCCAAAGCCCATGAGCTCAATGCTTTTAAGGCTTAAACTCAAAACATCAGGGTTTGGAGTAAGGAAAGTTTTATTGATCAGTAAGGTGACAACTCACAAGGTCAGAGCACTAATCCTCAAATCCACCTTAAGAAAGTACAGAGTACAGGCTTTTTTTTTATGTCATGAGAATGAAAAATGGGCAGGGCTCTTTTTGTAAAAAAATGCAAGCCCAAAGCCCAATTCCTCTAATGATGAACACGTCTAAAACAGGAGCTATTAGCTTGAAGGCATAGGAACAAAGCGAGCTTAAACAAGATGGAGCTAGACCAGCATTTCACTCTATTACATGTGTACATAGTCAACCCTCTTCAGGGCAAATTTTTGCCATATCTGAAAAAAATGCAGTGCCATTGAAAAGAATTTTAGGGATAAAATAGGCAAGTTTAGGGAGTTTTAGAAACAAAGAGGGTCCATTAGGAAGGAAGGCATAGCTGAGGGCTTAGAGCTGCCACAGGACATATATTCACAGAAACAAAAAGGGATGCCGGGGTTAAGGTAAGAGGAAGACATCTATTCACAGAAGATAGGGAAAAGCCACAGGGTGTGGGGAGAAAGAGGAAACAAACTCTCACAGAAGATAGAGAAATGCCAACACATGGGAGAAAGAGGAAAACTGGTTTTCACAGGAGATGAAGAAATGTTACAAGATAAGGGGGAGAGGTATGGGGGGGGGGGGACCACATGGGGTTTGGGCTTTAAAGCTGATGTTCTGCAAAAAGAGTGACTATTAGAAGCGAGAATGAAGAAACAAGAACTACAGCCTTTACAAACTTTAGGAAAAAGGAACTCAGGCGTTTACCCCTAGGCATCCCTTCTCTACATGGGAGTTTATATTTCCTTCCAATAGATTTCTACCCTTTTCACATAACACCTTTTGTGCATGGCTTCATTCTTTGAAAATATCTGGACGAGGACCTGAGAAAGAAATCACCTTTGCATCCTGCTCAGGAAAACAACCCAAATAACCATTATCTTGATACTCCAGTATAATTTGAACAATCCCTTTCTTAGAGTATACTCTAAAATTATGTTAGTTCTTCTACTCTCAGTAATTCATGATTTAGCCATAAAAGTCAATGAAAAATAGTATTGCCCATTCAAATATTATTTATGCTACTCTAAATTTTTCAGACTTTTTTATGGTAAAAATGTGTACTTAAATGCATATTTATATTTTTAAATGTGAAATTAACATTTTAAAATAAATTGGGGATGATTGCAGTCATTAGTTACTTGAATATTTTTTTCTTATCTTTTTTTTTCTCTTCCCTCTCCTTTTGACACTCCCATTACCTACTTATGTTGGTACACTTAATGGTGTCTTGAATTTCTCAGAGGATCTATTCATTTTTGTTCATTCATTTTACTCTCTGTTCTTTGGATTGCAAAAGCCATTTTTTTCAATTTTTAAATATACTAATTATTTCTTCTGCAAGTTCAATTCTAATATTAAGGCCCTCTAGTGAGTTATTTATATCAGTTATTGTACTTTTTATTTCCATTTGGCTTTGTTTAAATTAATGTTTGTATCTATTTATTGCTTTTATCTGTTTTATAAGATCATATCATCATGTTTTTCTTTATTTCCTTAAGTATAGCTTCTCTTGTTCTTGGAATATATTTATTATGGCTATTTTGAATTTTTTATTACTAAATCAGATATCTAGATATTCATGTACAGTTTCTATTGCCTATTTCCCCCTCCCCCCTAAGATATGGGTAAAAATTTCTCCTTTCATTGCATGTCTCATTTTTGTAGCTTGGTTGGAATCTAGACATTTTAGATAATGTTTCAGCAACAATGTTTTTTCTCCCATATGTGTATGTGTGTGCACAAACATTTGTTTTTTACTTGTTTATTGACTGGATTAATATATTTAGTGCAGCTTAGCCATCCCTTTTCAACCCCAGCAATATGAAGTATGATTATTGTGATAACAGGGTCCTCTTTGACTCTTTTTCCATGCCCACTAATTGCTGGTTGACTTGTTTATTGTATTTAACAATTCTCTGGGCACAGTGATGAAAGCAGGGACCTACATCCAAGATTACTCTACCCAGCAAAGTTATCATTTAGAATCAAAAGATCGATAAAAAACTTCTCAGATAAGAAAAAAAATAAAGGATTCATTACCAAACCAGTGTTATATAAAATATTAAGTGGTTTTCTTGAAGAAGAAGAAAAATATGAACAATAAAATGGTAATAAATGCATATTTATCAACAATTGAAACTTAAAAAAATATAAAATAAAGGAACAATCAGAACAGAAACTGACTCATAGTTACAGGGAACATGTTGCTGGTTGCCAGATGGGAGAGGGATTAGGGGGATGGGTGAAAAAGGTGAAGTAACTAAGAAATTCAAATTGTTTGTTACAGAATAGTCATGGGGATATAAAGTCTAGCATAGGAAATACAATCAATAATATTCTAATAATTCTGTGGTGTCAGATGGATATAAGATTTATATTGGGATGACCACTTAGTAAATTATATAATGTCTAATCACTAGGGTATATAACTATAACTAATATAATATTGTATGCCACTGTAATTGAAAAATGATTAAATGGCAATATTCCATTACATGGATATGCCATTTTGTTAATCCATTCAAAAGTAAATAAATAAAACAAGTCACAGAAGAATTTTTAAAATATCTCACAAAAAGACAAAGATTTTGAATGGCCAAAGCTAGCTTTGCTCAGTTTACAGCACAAATCAATAATGGCTTACATGCCATGGCTGGTGTGGCTCAGTTAATTTGGCATAGTCCTGTATACTGAAGTTGCTAATTTGATTTCCACTCAGGGCACATGCCTGGGTTGTGATCTCAGTCTCTGGTAGGGTGCATGTAGAAAGCAGCCAATTGGCCAAAACCGGCTTGTCTCAGTGGATAGAGTGTCGGCCTGCGGACTGAAAGGTTCAGGGTTTGATTCTGGTCAAGAGCATGTACCTTGATTGTGGGTATATCCCCAGTATGGGGTGTGCAAGAGGCAGCTGATTGATGATTCTCTCTCATTGATGTTTCTAACTCTCTATCTCTCTCTCTTCCTCTCTGTAAAAAATCAATAAAATATAAAAAAAAGAAGGCAGCCAATCAATGTGTTACTCTTACATTGATGTTTCTTTCTCTCTCCCCCTTCCTTTTTCTCTCTAAAAATAAAATATATATAATTTTTAATAAAAATAATAAAGTCTTATGAATAAACATGATATTTATTGTGCACATATGTTCTGTCTGCCAGTCTTGTTTCCTTTTCCATTGGGAAAACCTTTTCCATTTACCTACTGACACTTCAGTCTCTTCTGTTTCCATACCACTGTTCTTGCTTGGACCATTGAACTCTACTTCCTTTTATTAAAATTTCTAATTTCTTTTTTAAAAATCACCCACTAACTTTATTTAAAAGAAGGAGCTGTGTCAAGTTTATAACAAAACCATAAGACCTCACACAGTAAAACAGTAGGTATTCTGCAAATATCCATTGACACTTATTTAATGCAATTTTTTTCAAAATAAAAAAATATATGAGAATAAAGATTATTCCAAATACTGTACCTTCTCTAAATACAGTATTTCTCATGTTTTTTTTTTTTTTTATCTTCCAATGAGTATAACTGGCTTGTTTGCTAAAATTATTTTTCAGTCGAATCTCTTGAAAGCTATACATTGTGTTTGGAAAATAATTGGCTTCGATTTTATCATTTTACCTGATATAATTAAAGTGGAAATGTTTCACTTCAGTGACACTAATTTGCTGGTCCTGCTGTCTCCATTGATAAGAATCAGTTTAAGAAAAATACAAAACACATTGATATAGGAAGCAGTAATTTGCCACATCCATCATTTCCTGTCTGCTGTGGAGCATAGTTGCCAAGGTTTCTAAATTAATATGATGAAATTGGAGGCAACTGTAATTATAATATTTGATATCTTCCTCCATTATTCTTCATCTATATCATTCCATTGAACTATATGAGAAAAGGAAAGCCTACTATTCTTCGTGTGTTATTATTTGCTAACAAATTGATTCATTGTATTTCTCTTTCCTTCCTAATTATAGTTACCCACCTTTCCCATCAGTAAAAAGGTAGAAACAATATGTCTTTGGCTCCTTGACATCTTTTATTTCCATGCAATATAAAGCTTTTATAGCTTGTAGGTTCTCAATCAATAGATAATGAATGAACACCTATCAAATTCAAACATAATAGAGAGAATCTGATAGCTGTAAAATGAGCTACTTGAGATAAGGGAGGAGAACCAAGATGGCAGCCTAGAAAAGCACCTAAGCTGCCGCCTCTCACAACAATTTCAAAACAACTAAAATCAGAACAGATATCATCCAAAAAGACAGGAAAGCTGACAGAGTGAGAAATCTACAACTAGAAAGAAGGAGAGAGGCTTATGGATTGGATTGGGAGCTACAAAGTGCTGAGGCAGTGTGATGCACATGCAGAGAGGAAGTGCGGCTGAATGCCTGGCTGGCAGGAGGGGAAAGGAAGTCCCTGATTGAACTGAACCCTTTCTGACTGTACTGAACCCTAGCCCTGGCCGAAACCCCGTGGACCCAAGCTCATAGGGTGGAGTCTGGACTGTAGAGAAAGGCACCTGGAGACTCAGAGACTGGGTAATTGGGGGAGCCGGGAGCTGCAGCAGGATGGGTCTATGGTCGCACGCCAGTGAATGTGCAAAGAGAGGTCTGACTGCGGACGTTGCCGCGGCCTCTCCATAATGGAAGGAGTTAGAAGCTCCAGACTACAGAGACCAACCCAATTCCGGGTGAGCCCCTGGAGCACCCACGCTCCTGTACAGGGAATCAGGACAGTCGGGCAGAAACTCAGGGGAGCCGCGGAAGGCAAAGGTCAGGCGGAAACTTAGGCAAGCGCACAAGGGCAGGACTGAGGAGAAGCCAAGACTGTCAGCTTAAACCTAAGACTCCACCCCATCCAAGATGAGCACAGAGGCTTTTGCAATTTTGCAAGTCTGATCCTATAAGACTATCTCCAATATAGAAGGTATCCCAGCATAGACACAGCTGATACCCACATCCAATTGGCCTCAAGGTCAACTCCTCCCAGGGATACCAACAACAATCAAGACTTAACTACAACAAGGCTGTACAGGCAGTCCACAAAGGGGAGCACCAAGACTGTCTACCTCAGGTAACTGGGAGACTGACCCACTGAGCCATATAAGACACCAAACATACAAAGCCATCCTACCAACACTGGAAAGCAGTGAAAATGCCAAGACAAGGAAATAGATCTCAAAGGAAAGAGATGGAGAACAAAAGACTAGATATAGAATTCAAAACCACAGTTATAAGCTTTTTAAGAATTTCATAGAAAAGGCTGATAAAATAAATGAGACCTTTGAGGATATGAAAAGAGATCAACTAGAAATAAAGAATACATTGTCTTAAATAAAAAATATTATGCAGAGTCCTAAAAACAGAAAGGAAGATCACAAGAATCAAGTCAAAGATTTAGAACATAAAGAGCCAGAAGACACTTCTCCGCAGAAGCAAGGAGATAAGAGAATCCAGAAAGTTGAAGATAGTGTAAGAAACCTCTGGGACAATTTCAAACGAACCAACATCAGAATTATGGGGGTCCCAGAAGAAGAGAGAGAGCAAAATACCAAAAACATATTGGAAGAAGTAATGAAGGAAAACTTCCCCCACCTGGGGAAAGAATTAGACTTACAAGTCCAGGAAGCACACAGAACCCCAAACAAAAGGAATCCAAAGAGGACTACACCAAGACACATCAGAATTAAAATTCCAAGAGCAAAAGACAAAGAGAGAATATTAAAAGCAGCAAGACAAAAGCAGGTAGTTACCTATAAAGGAGCACCCATATAATTGTCAGCTGATTTCTCAACAGAAACCATGCAGGCCAGATGGGAATGGCAAGAAATATTCAAGGTGATGAATAGCAAGAACCTACAGCCAAAAATACTCTACCCAGCAAAACTATCACTCAGAATCGAAGGCCAGATAAAATGCTTTACTAATTAAAAAAAGCTAAAGGAGTTCATTACCGCCAAACCAGAATTATATGAATTGCTGAAGGGGGTTCTTTAGGAAGATGAAGAAGATAAAGATAAAAATTATGAACAACAAATATGTAACTATCAACAAGTGAATCTAAAAATCAAGGGAATTAAAAAATCTCATGAACAGTATTAACTGGTGAATATAATAGAATCAGAGGTATGGAAGGGGAGCGGACTGATGAGTCTTGGGGAAAAGGGGAATGGGGGTTGCGGGAGAGACTGAACATAAACCTTGCACCTATGGATGAGGACAGTGGGGGGTGGGAAAGGTCAGAGGGTGAAATTGGAACCTGGTGGAGGGGAGAAATGGAGGGGGAAAAAAGAGGAACATTTGTAATAATCTGAACAATAAAGATTTATTTTTTAAAAAGAGAGAGATAAGGTAGGTTAGAGTCCAGGTAGGATAATGAAGCATACATTAGAAGTCTATATATATAAAAGACCAATGAATATGAAATTTTAAATATGAGGAGCATTCGAGGGGTTTCATGGGACAGAAGTTTCAGATAAGAACATGATGAATGGGTGTTTATGGGCTAAGTACTGAGGATTTTAGCCAGAGGTGAGGGGATGCCATGAAGAAGGAAAAGGTAGGAATGAAGAAGGTGTATTTTAGGGAGAGGGAAAGAGTTTGCAGTCTAGAACACAGAGTTTGTATAGGTGCATGACCAGAGATGGAGTTTGTTTTTTTTAAAATATCTTTTATTGATTTTTTACAGAGAGGAAAGGAGAGGGATAGAGAGTTAGAAACATTGATGAAAGAGAAAATTCGATCAGCTGCCTCCTGCACACCACCTACTGGGGATGTGCCCCCAACCAAGGTACATGCCCTTGAATGGAATTGAACCTGGGACCCTTCAGTCCATAGGCGACATTCTATCTACTGAGCCAAACCGGATTCAGCAGGAGAGGGAGCCTTGATGCACAATGCAGAGTGTTGTGAGGCTGGAGGCACTGATGGCTTTTTTAATACGTAACTGACTTGAGGAAAGGGATATTTTAGGGATGTCTTCTCTAGCTTAACTTTTTCTTTAAGTTTTCTTCTAATATTAGGAATAGTAATGAAATATATATGAAAGTAAATGTACCCACTTTATGGTATATTTAGTGAGTTTTGACAAGTGTATATACTATGTACTCGCACAAAAAATTAAGATATATAATATTTCCAATACTTCCAACCTTCCTCTATGCCTCTTTTTAACCAATCTCTACTTCTTGCCACTATAGATTAATTTTACATTGCTTATTTTCAAAGTTTTTTCTTAGGATATTTCTTGTGCAAGTCACCAAAATATTAAAATATTTTACTATTTCTACTTTTAACAACAACAACAAAAAATTATCTCCTCATAGGAAGAGATGGCACAAATGTAGGTGGAGGATTACTGGTGACATAACATAATTCTAGAGATCATATTGAATCATTCATGATAACATAAAATTCCAATTAAATTTGTTTATCTCATTTTTATTTGACTATTAATAAAATCAATATTGCTTATTTGTGCATTAATGAAAATAATAATGTTAAAATCTGGCTAGCAAATAAATAAAAGAGTTTTAAGTTGGAACACTGCTATCTTTTGTAGACATTTAAGCATTTATTTCTAATTAACATTTTTTTATATTTTTCTACTAAGATGTTTATTTTGAGATTGAAATATTGTCAGAAGCCATTTAAAAGCTTATCCACCTTTCCCATCTGCAAAAGTAGAAACATATAGAATGCATATGCTGAGCTTACATATCTATTATAGCATTCTTACATTTTCTAGCCATTTGAAAACATTCTTAGTAGATAATACTTTCAAGTTTTCTAAATAGAGTTAATACTCTTGTTATATATACATGATAATTCTCTCTACTCATAAGATTTATGAGTATGTCAATTTTGAGGAAACAACTTTTTTCTAGATTTTCTTTCATATCTAGCATCAGAAGAAAATAGAGCAGTATTTTTATAGTGCAATGAAATCTCCATTATTAGTGACTGAAGGAATAAGAAGACTAAGATACTGCCATAGTAATGGAAACTGATTTTTAAAGCATAGTATCTCGGGTGGAGTTTATAAATTGTGATAAGAGACAAATATAGACTGTAAAATATTAATTCAACTAACAGATTAAAAATAAATTGATTCAAAAAATTTTGGCTAAGTCTTGGATCATTAGTATGATTTTAAACTTGATCTTTATAGGGCTATGACTCAAAATTCACATTGCCTGTTAATAGAACCTTTAATATACATAGGAGTGAGGATGATGCATTAAATAAAAAAATGACACTCCAGTTCGAGGTTTTAAAAAGTCATCAGCTGATTGTCAATATTAGATTAGTCTTACTCCACCCCAATTGAAATATTCTCTATTGTTTTTAATCTTTCTTTGTCTTTCTTTTATTTCCCCTTTTCCTTTTTCTCACACTTATTCTATCTTTCTCTAATTCTCTGTCTCCCTTCAACCTCCACCTCTCAGTGTTTTCAGGATTCTTAGAATTTATGGTAAGCCATAGACAATGAATTCATAATTATAAAAATAGAACATTGTTTATAATAACTTATAAATATGCACTTTCACTTACTGAATTGAGATCCGACTAATTAATAATCTATCTATAGAAAACAATTAAAAGTTGCATCTTACATAGAGAGGTCTAGATCAACAAAGGAAAGAACCACTGGAATGTGTTTCTATTTAAAAACCATTGTGAGAACATTTAAATGAATCTTCTAGCATATGGTTATAACAATTGCTACTGAGTACATTATAATTCTGCAAAGCATTGTTATTCCTAAAAATCCCTGATAACTCAATAACAGTTTGGTTTTTGTTGTTGCTGTTTTTTCTGTTTGTTTTTTATTTACTCTGACTCATACTGGTCATTTGGGCTAGTTTCCAAATTTAGAAAAATATAACAGTATTTGTTATTCATATTTTTTTCTAAGATTTAGGAACTCAAACCTGACAAAAATATTTATTTACATATAATAAATTAAATTTCTAAAAAACCTGAGATATATTATTTCAATTAATGTCCTAGAGAATAAAATATGAGATATAAAAATAATCAAGTTAGTAATGTACAGAAATTAAGAATACATTTTTTTTTCTTTGCTACATAATTTATGGATTCTGAATATGTTGGGAATCATTCCAAAGGTGTGGAAATTTCTACTTTGCAACTACATGTATCAACATCAACATATTGCCCAGTTCTCCTTTCTCTTAAATAAAGAAAATATTTGCACTGGCTAGAGAAATAAGTCAAAATCGCTTTCATTTACAGCAGGTCCCTCTTATCCAGGGGGATATGTTCCTAGGTCCCCGGAATGCCCAAAACCATGGGTGATACCAAAGTCTACATATTTTTTTTTCCTAAAGACACCAATTATAAAATTTAATTTATATATTAGGCACAATAAATATTAACAATAATAGCCATTAATAAATTTAGACAAGAGAACAATAAAACAATATACAATAGTAAATTACACATGTGTGGTCTTTCTCTTTCTCAGGATATCTTATTTACCCTACTCTCCTTTCCTTGTGATGATGGGGGATGATAAAATGCCTCTATTGAAATGAAGTGAGGTGAATAATACAGACATGTGAATAACATTTAACTACTATTGACCCTTTGAGCATACTTAAGAAAGACGATCAGGCCGGGACCGGTTTGGCTCAGTGGATAGAGCGTCGGCCTGCGGACTGAAAGGGTTCGATTCCGGTCAAGGGCATGTACCTTGGTTGCGGGCACATCCCCAGTGGGGGGTGTGTAAGAGGTAGCTGGTCGATGTTTCTCTCTCATCGACGTTTCTAACTCTCTGTCCCTCTCAATTCCTCTCTGTGTAAAATCAATAAAATATATTAAAAAAAAAAAAAAGAAAGAAAGATGATCATCTACTTTGGGTGATCCCAGATTATTGAGCCATGACTTTGGTAAATATGGGTATCTACTTTAAGCAGAAGTATTGCTTAATCTATGTTTCTTAACCTTCAAATTAGAAATGAACATTAAAACTCTTCTTTAAAATTTTGTTGTTTGGTTCTATGAAACTAAATGTAAATGTTATAATTCCATGTTGGATGCCTACAATAGAAGGAACTTTATAATGGCCTAAAATGGTTACTGTAATATTCCACATTCACACATTCCTATATCTTAACAATGATAAAATATTTAAAATTTGTGAGATATCTGTACATTTATACTTTTGTGATACCGAGAATATCAAATTAATAAAATTGATATGCCCATAGTAAATTTGATAAGCTTTCTTTTCCCTTATAGCCAAATTCCTAGGCAGAACTCTGAGGAGTCCAGTAATACTAAATTCATATCCAGTCTAGTTTGTTATGAAAAATATATGTCGAGGTAGGAAGATGGGATATTATTCTTTAACAGGTCTTTTTGTTTAATATGCAAAATATTTAAATATAGGGTTTGAGGCCTGTGTTATTTTACTAGGGAACTTATTTTGACATAACAAAATAACACAGACTGGGTGGCTTAAACAACAGATATTTATCACAGTTTTGGAGTCTCAAAATCCAAAATCAAAGTGTCAGAAGACTTGGTTTCTTCTGAAAACTCACTCCTTGGCTTGGAGATGTGCACATCATTTCTGGTGTCTCTTGTATGTCAATATTTATTCTTCTTAAAGAACACTACTAATGTCAAAGATAAATAAACCCTGACGTTAAATGAGTGAAACCAGATTCTATTCAGTAACTGCTGAGAGTAGGGTGAAAACTGAGATCCATTCTGGTTTGCCCAGAGGTTACTGGGTTTTTTAAAGGAAAATAAGGATGGAGGAGGAAAGAATAGACTCAAGTAAATAATTACAAAGGCTTGGTCAATGTAAACTAAATTGGGTTAGCTGGACCTACTATAGTAGATGTGGAAGTTAGGATTGTATATCCTGCCCTCCCATGGAAACTGAGTGATGGAGGCCCTATCATTTCTGATGATCACATTTCAAGGAATGGAGTCCAGGTTCCTGAGAAAGGTACTCCTGAGTTGTCAGAGTTACACATAAACTCTAAGGGACAGAATAAGAAAGGGTTCTTAGAGCATTTACTATTGTGAATTGAGGATTAGCCTCAGGTGTTGACTGGAACAAACAGTAAATAAATTCTCCTGGCAACTTTGAGTTAGTTTCTCAGGCAGATTTTAAATGGGAACTGGGGTTATTCGCAGGATGTAGCCTTGTGCTGCTAGAAAAGCCAGGTTTGGTGGAATTTCACTCAGTGCAGAGGTTCTGGCAGAATCATTCTGTGCCCAGAATTCTGAAGTTCTAGCCAGTCAGGTTGAATTAACGCCATGCTAAGGGCCTTATTTTAACTTAATATCTATAAAGGCCTAAGCATGAATTCATTCCTTGAGTACATGGCACCAAAGCAATGACTATCTGTCACAGTTAAGCAATCTGACACCTATTGGAGGGGTATCTAAGAGGAAAATATCAAATGTGAAGTGAGGAATAAGTTTTACACATGAAAATTAAGTAACAACACCATCCTATAAAATAAAAGAGTAATATGCTAATTGACCCTAAAGGTAAAACAACCGGGAATGACTGGTCGCTATGACCAGCACTGACCACTGGGGAGCAGTAATCAACACAGGAGCTGATCCTGGTGGTCAGTGCACTCCCACAGGGGAGGCTCTGCTCAGCCACAAGCAGGGCTGATGGCTGCAAGTGCAGCAGCAGTGGTGGGAGCCTCTCCCACCTCCTCAGCAA
The DNA here is from genome assembly GCF_014108245.1 of Pipistrellus kuhlii. Taxonomy (NCBI): domain Eukaryota; kingdom Metazoa; phylum Chordata; class Mammalia; order Chiroptera; family Vespertilionidae; genus Pipistrellus; species Pipistrellus kuhlii. Next base: position 72,442,430 of record NW_023425573.1, read on the forward strand.
TGCTAAGGGTGTCGAACTGATATCCCCCAATGGGTCCCAGGCTGCCAGAGGATGTATGACTGCCAGCTTAGGACTGATCCCCCTGGGAGTGGGCCTAAGCTGGTAAGTGGACATCTCCTGAGGGGTCCCAGATTGGGAGAGGGCACAGGCCAGGCTGAGGGACCGCCCACCCCAGAGTGCATGAATTGTCATGCACTGGGCCTCTAGTTCTCTATATAATTATTTCTCAAAATTAGTAGTAGAGGTCATGAATATGTAGAGAATGACAGATAAATAATACTATGGTAGTGTTTTTATTTTGTTTTTATATAGAAGAGTTTGAGAACTTAATCTGAACCCATGTAGAGGGGATATCACGGTGGTAATACTCTTCCCATTCCTCAGTGGGAACAAGCCAGAAGCAGTGTCAAGGTTTGAGCAGACTGATGTAGATTGATGTATGCAGGAGAGCTGGATTCAGGTTTTAAATGGAGAGTATGTGATAAACTCGGCCTAGATTATAATTTGGGAACTCAAACCACCAAAACAGGTAAGGGCAAAAAAAACAAAAAACAGTTTGACCCCAAATTGCTAAAAATATATTTTTCAAAATTGAAGCAAAAGTGGTTATTAAACCCCCAGCTGTCTCAAAAAATGGCTAGACTTGAATGATATAACAATTTTGAGCAGGTGGACAGGAAAACAGAACTTCTAATCACTGCCAACCCCCACAAACATAATTTTATATTCACTGGAATTTTCATCTAATGTTCCTCTATTATTTTCATCTGTATTAAAAATAAATTAGGCAATTTGCTCTGTTGCCCTTCCTCATTTTCTTCAGCACTTAATTTCCTAAAACAAATGAAAATATGCTGTGATCACAATGCATGACAACCTAATTGAAAAACAGAAAGTGAGCATATTAACCGACATTTAAAGTCCTTTGATATTTCATTTACAAGAGGAATGTTTCTTATTTTCCCTTGAACGTGTTTCTGTGAAACCTAAACAGTAAATGGCCCTTCCATCATTAGTTCATCATTACCTCCAAACCCTAGATGTTGAGAACCGAAAATAAGCTATTCTTTTATATCTCACAAAAACCTGGCAAAGCTTATATGCTTCAGCAAGTAATGTTCTGTATAAATTTAATTCACCAACTTATTTTTCTCATTTATAAAGATAAAGCAAATAACATTACCTAGATAACTTAAAAAATTATGCCAAACGAAATACGTTATAAATAAACGTATTTTACATATATAAGAAGAAGAGGGGAAAAATAAATCCCTCATGCTAATTACAAATACCAAACATTCAGTTCATTCATTGCTACTTGATGCCCCTGTACACAGGCAAGCCGGGGAAGAAGAAGCTAACCTCATGTGAGGGCTCGAGAAGGACAGTGGACACAGAGTCCAGAGAGGCTCTGTCCTAACCTGAGGAACTTGGTTTCCCTCATTTTCTCCCTATAATGTGGACAAATATGCACTGTTTAAACTTTTTAAATTAATGGAACCATTGAAAGCAGTTACATGTAACCTCAGCATAGAAACAAAAGTTCAACAGGAACTGCTTTAGCTGAATCCAGGAAACGACTCTGAGTTGATCTATCTGTCCTCTCATTTCCCTTCCATTACAGAACTTGCCAGGTTCTGAAAAGTCTCTTGGGATTGACTATTTCTTTGACCCTTTACATTTTAAAAAACATATGAACAAAATTCAAGTGCATGCTGACTAAAATCACTTGTTCCCGTGGTCTGTCTCTTTTTGCCTACTTTTCTTCTACTTTAGTGTACCTAAAATGCAACTGCCCTCACTTCCATTTGTTCCATTGTTATATTTTTCATTTTCCTTGGCGCTTCTTTTTGGATAATCTTAATACTGCAGCTCAACTAAAATTCTGGCTCCTTCTTTACAAGTATTAGGTAGTGTAATGGTGCTATACACCTGATTCAGAGCTCTTAGAAGACACATCTGCTTTGTGGGAATCAAATACAAATACTTAATTTGTGTACAAAGATATTAATCTGTCTCCAAATTCTTCCTGTAAGCTTATTGTAAAAAACTGCTCCATAGAAACATTTCCAAGCATTTACAGACTCCGATGCCCCAGAATCCCCCCACAACCCTTCCCCGCAGAAATCAGCCACAGTGAACCCCACAGTGTACTTCACATTGCTGTCCACAGAGAGACATTGGGCCTAGTCTTCTTCAAGCTTTCTGCAGACAAAGTTCCAAAGACAGCAGAAAACTTTCTGCTCAGCACTGGGGGGAAAGGATTTGGTAATAAAGGTTCCTGCTTTCACAGAATTATTCCGGGATTTATATGCCAGGATGGTGACTTCACATGCCAGGATGGCACAGGCGGCAAGTCCTTCAGTGGGGAGAAATTTGAAGGTGAGAACTTCATCCTGAAACATATAGGCCATGGCATCTTGTTCATGGCAAATGCTGGACCCAGCACAGATGGTCCCCCGTTTTTCACCTGCACAGCCAAGGCTGATATTGTGGCAGCCATGGAGCACTGGGGCCCAGGAATGGCAAGACCAGCAAGAAGATCACCACTGCTGACTGTGGACACCTCTAATAAATTTGACTTGTGTTTTATCTTATTGTAATTCCGGACTATTCCTTCTGTAGCTCAGGAGAGCACCCCTGCACCCCCATCTGCTTGGAATGTTCTATAATCTTTGTGCTCTGGCTGCATTTCATTGGGTTCCATAACTTCCTTATCCCTTCCCAGTACAGCTGGATTGCAGAGTTAAATTTATGATCCTATATAGTAAAAGGCTAATATGCAAATGGTCCCTCAGAAGTCCAACTGACCAGGAGTTCCACTGCTCACTATGACATGTACTGACCATGAGGGGGTGGTGAGGAATGAAGGAAGGCCCTGGCTGGTAGCTGGCAGCTGGGAAGGAAGGCCCCAATTGGTCCTGATTGCTGGCCAGGCCTAGGGACCCTATCTGTGCCCAAATTTCATGCCCCAGCCTTCTAGTCATAAAACAAAAACTAAAAACAACAACAACAAAAATATCTCCATTATAGATACATGCCCCTTATATTCACAAACATGCTTTACAAATTTCCATACCCTAGATCTGTCTTTTAATTATGTCTCTCCACATGAAGTATCTTTTGCAATTTTCTCACTTATCCAAATATAAAATCTGTTTCTAGTCAAGATGCTTTTTCTTTATGCTTTGAATATAAGTCCATTCAAATTAAGTGAAGTAATAAATGACAGGTTTATTGTTAGTATAAAGTGATTTGACAATAGGAAAGAACCAGGAATAAAAGGCAATCAAACAAGTGCTTGTGAATATGTGCCACACTCCTCTTTTCTCTCTTCTCTGCTTCTCTTTAAGCACCTACTCAAATCACACGGCCCAATATGCCATCAGAGTCAACTCTATGTGACACTTTTTGCCCTTAAGCCAGTATCAGTTCTGACTTGGTTCAGATGTTTCCTCTTTAAGGACCATTAAAATCCCCAGCTTCCTCAAAGTCACCCATCTATCCCTGAAAAGGCCAGCCCTGGTCTCTAAGCCATCTTTGCAGACACTAATAAATTTCACTTAACTCTTAGAATTACTTGAGCCTGAACGAGTTGTATAGGGAATAGCAACCTGGTTCTGAACCATAGCTTAGATGCAACCCCAAGATGGATCTCTTCTATAATTTAACGGAAAGAGTTTACTAGTAGACACAAGAGAAATTTTGTAATAGATAAAAAGCATGTCTTAAAATGTATTCACTAATCTTAGGACAAGCTATTTCCCATGATGTTTCTTCTTACTATATAATCTGTTCAAATAATTTATTATGAGATAGTTGGACCTAAATTCATCAGTAGTAACTTTAGAATTTGGTATAGGCAGATGGGTTTATATTGGATCCTAAAATTATAAGTTTAATAAAACTAGTTTCATCATTTCAAATATGGCTATTTACTATTGGGTTTCCAGGACAGGCTGCTCCCAAATGTTATACTAATTTCTTGGAATTAAAGTTATTTGACCTTGACCATCAACCAGTGCAAGAAAGGCACATGGACCTCCCTTGTCTCTTTGCATGCAGGAACTAAATATTCCTCAATGAAAGGGCCTGATAGAGATTTTACCACCAGAACTGAAGAAACCAAGACCAAAATCTCTATAAAAACAGGGAATATGCTAATTAGCCAGGCATCAAGATTGCTCAGGAGGAGCTGCTTATGCAGATGGGTGGGAGGGGACTGCATGCTGCCCCCAGCCCCAGAGGCTGCCAGGAGGCTGAGGCTGGGGGTGGGCCAAAGTGGAGACACAATACACAGGAGCGCTTGTCCCCACCCCAGCGGATACAATGCAGTGGCTGGTGTTACACATTTCAGGCACAGGTCCCAGCCCCCTGCGGGATGCCTCCTTGCACAGTGGGAGGTGCGGCACCTCCTCACGCGATTTCAATCATAGGTTGGGCCTCTAGTGTAATATAAAAATAAACCTCGTTGCTTCTTGACTAATTTACTACCCAAGTCCAATTCCTAATGCATACTCAAACCTAAGTGGCTTTGCCCTGCTTTTTCTTCATAGTTTTATTTTCTTTAAAGAAACAATGTTAAGTTTTATGTTAAAAAGTATAAAAGCTGGCTGGTGTTGTTATGTTTTTTGTTAAAAAATATATAAAAAGCTGGCTGTTTCATCATTCGGGGAACAGGATCTCCTGTGTGCCTGTATTAATTGGTTATTTTCCTGATGATCTGGTCTTGTGTCCATTTTATATTAGTTCAGCCATAAAAACCTAAGAAGGATAGAGAGGGGAGTCCCCCACCCCCATCATTACCGAAAGTTTGTGTAGCATATGTCAGTGAAAAATTTTAAAAGTATGGAAATTAATTGGAAAAACTCCAGTGTGTAGGGAATATTATAAACTCTATCTCATGCTGGATAACTCTGAAATGCAGAAATGTTTTCTAATCCCTGTATTAACATTACTAACATATGATATTGTCTTCATAGCTTTTCAATAATTGACATTAAGAAATAAAAATGATTAAATATACTGTCTTTTTATGTACAGGAGGCAATTAATTTTGCTTCTTGTAAATGTGTATCTGCAGAGCAACAGCATCTACTGTTACTCATTTTCCTACCACATTTCTAGTATGCACCAAATATGGATTATTCAACTTGAGATTTAGATGCTTTTGAAGAGAATACATTTACAGTTCACGGAGAAATGCCTTGGGCTATATTTAGAAAGGGGAATTTCTAACAAAAGAATAACTGGTATCTCTTACACAAATGTTAATATCAGTTTACCCTCACAAGACCTGTAAATGGATACCGGAGGCATTCCTTCATTTATTTGTGTATTTCCTCACAGAAAACAAGAGGAAGAATGGCCCTGCCAAGCAACAAGTTCATTGCATTAAAATGTGCACTTTCTCAATATTTTATTTTTCTTAGATTAAAGACAAAAACCACCCAGAAGTGGTGCATCGACCAACTGATGGGGAAATGATTGCCCTGTACTATGGTGCAGATGTTTGTGTACCCTCAAAATTCATATGCTGAATTGCTAATCTTACAGATAATGATATTAGGAGCGGGGGGGACTCTGGAAAATGATTCTATCAGGAGGATGTATCCTCATAATTGGGATTAATGTCCTTATAAAAGAGACTCCGGAGAGCCAACTTGTCCCCTTCTGCCGTGTGTGGTCAGTGAAAAGGCAGACATCTCTGGGGAAGCAGACTCTCACCAGACACTGTCTCTGCCAGCACCATGATCTTGAACTTTCTTGCCTCCAGAATTGGGAGAAATAAATATGTGTTGCTTGTAAGCCACTCTGATTATAGTATTTTTGCTATCGCAGCCCCAGTGGCTGAAAGCAACCTGGGATTTTTATTATTATTTGCATTTAATGAGCTAAATAATTCTTTAGAAATATTTATGAAAATGTTAAGTAGTGAAGTATTATAAATTGTTTTTCTGTTTTCTCAGCACCTTAGTAGTCATCATTAAATAATTATTTCTTAATTGATTAAATGAGTGAAGGCAAAAGGAAAGTAAGAAGACATTTACTTCATCTAATTATTTTCAAACTGCTTCACAAGTACAATAGAAACACTTCTGTTTAAAGAGACAGCCTCTGAACAATACATATTCTCTTTACAACTGGCCTTTATCTATGGGCAGCACATCTCTATAGCTCAGCCTCCTTGCTCTGATGAAGGATAGGGCTTATTTCTTTTCTTAAAGTTCATTTTGAATTTCAGAAAATTGTGATGAATGTGGTCACTAATAATAACCCACAGGCAATCAGCCCCTTTATCTCTTACCAGGCTCAGCAATTGCCTAAATCAAATTGGAAAGGAGGAGGAATTCAGAGAAGTAGCCACCTCCTTTGAACCTCCCTATAATAGATTCTTACTTGCAGCTTTTGTGTTTTGCTAGGAAAGTCTTTGTAAGTCTGTCCTTTGTCTTCAGAGTAGAACACTAGTAGTTAAAGAGGCCCAAACAAATTTTGTTCACAACTATTTCAAAAGGGAAAGAGAGTTCAGCATAGAACCAGGCTCAATCACAAATGATGCAGCCTGGACAAATGGGAATTTATAGCTAAGGAGCAGAATGAGGATCGAAGGATCAAAATCACTAAGAGAAAACATCAAGGGTGATGGGAGAATCCAGCCAAACCTGCCCAACAGTACTTTTTCTGAAAGAAAGCCCGGGTGATCAGACATCACCAAGGGCGTGGTAGGAGATGAGGAACCCAATTGGATATCCAGAGTGAGCAGATATGGAGGATGGGGATTCTAGGTAAAGTGAGTTAGCAGGATTCTCACTAATAGAAAATGCAGAGGTGAACACGCAAGTCCAAAAGTAGCACCCAGTTGAAAGAGTGTAAGGAAGACTGAATAGAGTTTGATCAAGGAGAGAATCTTCTTTATCAGAGATTGACTAATGATCTTGGGCTTCCCTTGAAACTCTAGTAAACAGGGAAGAGCTTCTAGATTGACTAAAGAAAAAGGAAACAATGCGCCAGCAATGCACAATAGAGTCAGTCATTGCTGGTTATAAGTTCCAAGAGGTATTTTCAGGTATTTCTTCTTTTTTATCTCATTTCTAATAATGTATACAAAAAACAAAAACTAAATGCCTTAAAAAAATGTGTTGTTAAAATATATCTGGATTAGGAGCACAAAAGGCCTAAAGAGAACATATTTTTAAAAATATGTTTGAGACAGAGAAATAAACAAGGACTAAAACCATATTATTTTTTTCAGAAATATTTTGAAAATACAAATTCAATCTTAATTATATTATTTTGTTTTTAAAATAAGTGAAATGTATCTCTCAGTTTTTATTCAACCACTGCCAAAATAATTCCTTTACTACTAAAGTTCATTAATTCTAAATCATGTTTTTGGTGGTTTTATTGTTTTACTTTTCTCATCTTTGCAGCTCTGGAATTAGCATGTAGTTTACAATCATTTTTCCAGGTGAAATCATAATATAATTGTCTTTTTTTTTTTTTTTTTTTTTTTCTCAAGTAATGCACAGTCAAACCTGCAGGGTGTGTATTAGAAGAATTTGAGAGCGTACTGTGAGGACAGACTGCTCCTCAAATGCTCTTGATGGAACAAAGCAGGAGGACACTTTGTGGAGAAACATGGACATAACCACTGAGGTGCAAAACAGTATTCAAAAGAGTTGGGTTTTGGTGAGAAGTTTTAGAAAAATCTTTATTTTGTATAAATTTTACCAAAATACTTGATTTTGTCTTTTCAAACCTATGGCTTCTTACTATTCAATCAATTGGCTCCAAGAAAATTACCGTACTTTAAAAGAGTAGCCCCACTGGGAACTGAGGCAGATATTTATGTATTTTCTTATTTTCTATAATAATAAAGTGTATATATCACTAAAAACATTTTATAGATGCCATGGGACATAGGGAAGATAAATTTTCCACAGCTAATAGCTAATGAATGGTAGTTCTAGAACTTTGAGCCTATGTCTTTCAAGCTCCATCTTTCAAAGAGAAGCAACCATCCATTAACCTTCTATGTAATTAATTACTGGTCAGCACCCTTAAATTAATCAAACACATAATGTATTCACTTATTCATATTTGATGACTTTTCATTGAGTGGCCACTATCTTCCAGCATAACTCTGGATAATAGGTATACAACAATAAGTAAACAGAACAAACATTGTGCATGATGGAGCACATCCCAGTAAAAAAAACAGGCAAAATTTAAACAAAGCAAATAAGTGTAATGCATGACCTTATGGATAGAGATAGATTCTATAGAGAGACATAAAAAAGGGAGGGTGCAACAATATTCGACAGGATTGTCGAGTAAAGTTTCACTGGAAAAGCAGCATTTGAATAAAGACTTAATGAAAACAAGAGAAAAAAGATTGGACTTATCTAGGGAAGTGTGTTTCAGGAAGAGAGAAAAGCAAGAGTAATGTCTTAAAATAGGACAACTGACATATTTTCAGAACTACAAGATAGAAGTCTGACTGGATAAGGTGAGTTAAAACTAGAGTTATAGAAATAATTTGAGAACAGCAATGAAGTAAGACAATTCATAAGGACATTCTTTGGCTTTTACTCTAAGATTGGAAAGTATTGGAAGATTTTAAGTAGATTTGTGTCATGAATTGACTTACGTTTTACAAATATGACAACAGCTCCTACTGTGCTGAGAATTAGAATTGATTGAAAAGGACAGGAGAAGAATCACAGGGACTGTGGAGATTATCACAGTAAACCAGGTAAGAGATTGATAGTGGCTTGCAGCGGAGAGATAACAAGTGAAGATAATAATAAGAGATTGAATTATGGATATATTTTGAGGGTAGAATCTAAATTATTTGCTTATGCATTAGATGCTGAGAGATGGGTGTGAGAGCATAGAGGGGACAAGAATTAAACTAAATATTTTGACCTGCACAAGTGGATGATGAGAGGTACCACTTACTGAGATTACTGAGATGAACAAGATTATATCATAGGAACAGCAGATTTTGGGAGTGGGTAATCAGAATGTCAGTTTTTAACATGTTAACTTTAAATGCCTATTTGATATTTAGTAGGGTTGTAAAGTAGTTGATAGAATAAAAGAAAACTGTAATTCATGGGAAACATCTAGGTAGGCATATAAATTTAGAAGTCACTGAAATATAGAAGATTTGTAAGGATTTAAAAAGAGGGGATATCTTCAAGGAATCAGTGTGGAAAGGTGTTGAGGCCCTACTTATTTAATGATGAAGAGAAATGAGCAGGTAAATGTTAAGGAGACTAAGAAAGAAAACCTGGAGAGATGCCAAAAGAATATGGCATCCTTGAAGCTAATTGGAAAATGGATTCAAGCAAGAAAAAATTAACAGCTATAACATATAGAACTGATAAGTTAAGTAGGAGGAGGATTTAGTATTGCACTTTGGATTTAGCAATGTGCAAGCTATTGGTGATCTTAAGGTAATTTTGTAAATGGTGCAGCCAAAGCCTGATGGGACACGACCCAGTGGAGAACAGGAGGGGAGAAATTGGAAATAGTGTGTTGGAAAGTTTGTGTTTTTGTAGTTTTTTTTTTTTTAAATAAAAAGAAGAAAACTGAGACAGTATCTGGAAGCAAAGTGGAACTAGAAGAAGGCCAGGGATTGTGTGATGTTGGAGCTATAAAGATGTGCAGGACTCTTATCAGTGAGAAAGATGGAGTTCTATCACCTAACTTCAGCCCAGGAAAAAGTTGTTCTTTGTGAAGATAATAAATAATCTATCAAACAAATAAATGTATTCAATAGCTGGTACCCAGAATGAAGGAACACTTGATATGGGAAACTGGAGAAGGGTGGCCCAAGTTAGTTCTAACAACTTTATGGGAGAGGTCAACCAGGTGTTAAACACTGCACAAAGGGAAACAAGTAGTTGTACTGGTAATTTTTTCTAAAGTTATTATAAGGCATTAAAATATGTATCCCTTACTCTCACTAAAAGACAGTGATCCTTCGTCTTGCTCTCACCATTTTCTGTAAATTGCCCAATGCGATTCACCTGAGGCCCAGCATATGCCACTCCACCAGGCAGATTGTGGACATGGCAGCTGCAGGCACTGAGCGCCTTGCATGAAGCCAGTTCCCAGAGAAAAGATGCCAACTCTCTCCAATAAGCCAGGTCTCGCAGAACAAGCTGAAGCCAGCACTTGAAGTTAATCTCAGAGTCATTAACTGACTTACCCCAACTTGAGTTTAAAAGATTTCTGTTAGCTGACTTCACAAACAATTTCTTAATTCATTTGACCAGTTTAAGAGGTATCTTCTACATGACTCAATTTCTACTCCAGAGGAAGAGATGCTTTCAAGACGTTGACAGAGGGAATTAACTTCTTGTCACAGACATGCCACCAATTGGGAAGCACACTGTTGTTTGGATTTTGCTGGCTGAAAGGGTAGTTTATTTTTGGATAAACTGAAATTAGCATATAAATTATCACATGTGGTAATTCTGAAAAGGCTTGACAGCTAGCATTTGGATAGGCAGGATGGGTGCCTGTGTGAATTGTATCATTTGAGTGGCACTGGTTAGATTACTTATCCAAATCCTCATTTGCCCTCTCCCAGTGATATTGCCTGAAGCCTGAAGTGACCACCACACACACTGTTCCTTAGCACACCTGTTATTTACTTGGTGCATAGCCTCATTTCTTTGCCATAGTTGGGCCTGGGCAGGTTACCTACATTAGCATGAAAATAAAAAAGGACTCAAACCCAATAGTGTTTATTGAGTAGCAATTATGTGATCAACATGTAAAACAAGAAATTTGGAGGACAGAGTTATTGCCCTCAGTTAATGATCTACTTGGAAACAGCACTAACATAAAATTGTCATGCAATCTATAGGAGTTTATAAGGTGAAAAGAGTTATTGCTTGCCAATTTCTATAATTTGTGAGTTGACACAATGGGCCAGCAGTTAGAACTTCTGGGATGATATCAGCTGCCAAACTAGTGATGAGGGATCAATTTATCTATAAGGGGATCTTTATACTGGAGATGTAGCTGCCTTTATCAAATTATCTTCTGTATAATGAATGTTTATAAGAATATTTTCTTACTCATTTATGTTGCAGTATTCAATTTCAAAACAATAGCAGAGCAAAACAAATAATTTCAGAAACATGCTTCTAAGACAAAGCAAGGCCAACATGCCTTCACTACATCTAAAGTTCCCAAGTTGAGTTATTCTCTGAATTAGACATTCTAGGCTTCTGGGGCAGGTGCTAAATACTTGATTGGGTTATTTTGGTTTTTACTAAGCCTGCATTGATGTACCATAGATCCCTTCTAGTGTGCAGTAGTCACCTGCATAAAAAAACTTTTTGAGTCCTTGGGCATTTCGATGAGTCTGTTAAGACAGTCATCCCACAAAAGGGAAATGGAGAGACCAGTGTTGTGAATTTCCAATGCAACTTATTCCTTTTTACTTCTGATTAGAGAAAGTCTGAAAGTAATGTCATTGCATAAAACTGGCTTAATTTTTTTTTTATAATTGTAACCTAATTATTCTTATTCATAAATTGTAAATATGACATTGTTATCCTCATTTTATGAAAGAAAAGATGAAAAATGGTAGCTGAGGGATTAAGCAATATTTCTGAGGCTCACAGAAACAACTTCCAAGTGACAATGGTTTTTCTGGTCTATCTTTTGTGTGTGTGTTTCTTTTCAATGGTGAGTGCTCCACTGAATTACCTCTAGGCCTCCACAACTATTAAATAATGTTTTTTTTTTATTTCCTACTTCTCAAATGTAGGTACTTTTAGTCAATAGGGAAAACAAAAGTTACGTTAAGGTATAAGCAGAAGTATCTGAAATTTTCCTATAAACAACACATTTTTATTCTCTAGTATCTTTTCCTTGTCATATAATTTAGGTGAAAGAAAACTCTTCTCTTTTTGACTCCGGCATCTTAGAACTTGTTTCTCTGACATTGCTAATGTGCCCATGAGGATAGGGTCTCATTTGATGACTTTAATAAAGGAAATATTATTTCTGAGCACTAAAAATATATCATCTAAACCAGATAGCACTGGTATACTATTATAGTAAAGATGAAAGACAGAGAGAGAGAAGGAAGAGAGAGGAAAACAAAGGGAAGGAAAGCAGGGAGGGAGGAAAAGGTTAAAAAAAAAAAAGAAGGAAAGAGAAAATTTTAAAAAGAAAGGAATTGAGAAAGAATTGTCAAGTTCACAAGACTGACTTGACTTCTCCTGTAAAGGTAACAGCTACTTTCAGATGTGGATGGACAATGGGCAACGTATTACTTGCATCGACAGTGAAAAGAATAAGCCACACATACTTTTTGAGGTCCTTGTACCCCAAAAAGGATCACATGAAGCAAAAGTTTACTGCCACACAAATTATGGGACATGTCCATTAACTGGAGTCAAATCTAGATGCTAACTAAATGTATTGTTTTTGTTTTTGCTTTAATTCTGTGGCTCTATTTTAATGGGAGTGAAGTAGAAAACCCCCCCCCCCCCCCGGAGACAATGAAAAACTGTCTCATAGCCGCCTCCAACACAAGTGAGGAGGGCAAGTGGGGGATGGCCTCCTAGCAGCTCCTTGCAGCCACCCTCCTCCCCTGTCCAGGGGGGATCTGGTGTTCTCCTGAGGTTTGGAGGAGCTGTGCTTTGAGACTGTGACTACAGGGATGTGCAAAGTCTCTGGGATGCACTCAGGGCCAGTTTTTCCCAACAAAGATCAGAGCTGTGATCAAGCTTATTTTAGTTATTGAGCCTGAAAGTAAAGGCCTATTACCTTCTTCATATTTATCAACTTTTAGTCATTAAATGCAAAATCATTGATTCATTTACTGACCATACACTGTGCAAGTCATAGTGCTTGATATTAAAAAAATAAATAAATAAAGATAAGAGAGATTCATCACCTTTTCATCATGAACATAGAAGAGAGATGAAGAAGGTGGTAGGACAGTGAGTGCTGTGACAGAATTGCGTGCTGGGAGCAGTATGGGACCACACTGCAAGTCAGTTTCTGCATGGAAAGGTTCATGGTCAAAGCAACACACACTGTTTAAATCTTGAGATATGGAACATTGTGCTCTAGTTTAAAAAGGTAAACAAGGACAAAATCCTAGACAAAGGCTAGGTGGCGGGGAGTGGATTTCTGATTTCATTTCTAGTTCCTCCACATGGAAGTGCATAGCACACAGCCACCCACATTCAAATTCACAAGACTTTTCATAAGCATCTGATTGAGTAATTTTGAGTAATTCAACGTGTCTTAAATTCAGAATGTTTGGTGGGGAGGGAGGGACAGAATAGATAGAGACATGAGATGGGGATGAGGAAGCAGCCCATTGGTTCACAATCACAGTCTTTGGGTGCCCTATGGTAGATTTTTATAGTACTTCGTGAAGGTTTTAAATAGTCATCAAAGATACTGAATAGGGGGCTGGTATATTTTGACATAAGTGTCACGTTTGCACATCACTAGTCATGATGAGCAGAATGGTTCAGAGACGGTTACCCTGGGGGTCCAAAGGCAAATTAGAAATTTTAAATGAAGGCAAAATGGAAGGTATGGGAAATCAGATTTTAAAAGGGAGAGACTGCAGACTAAATGTGAACCTCCGTAGGAGGCAAATTGGGGAATATTGTAATTCACATGAAAAAAAAATCTTCTCTTTTGAACTCCTATAGCTTAGGACTTGTTTTTCTAATATTGATATTGAAATTAACAGTTTAATTCACTTTTCCACCCATGAGATAAATGCTCATGTACTATCGTGCCATAGTGACACTCGGTTGCCCTTGGGTTTAATTTACATTGACGGCCTATTCGACTGTTTTTAGAGGAATTGAATTAGGTTGTACATGTATAACACACAGGAAGTTTAATGAGGTTCAGACCTATCTCCCAAAGCTACCACAGTGTAAACAGTGTTTCACTTGGGAAATTAGACTCTCTCGGCCACCTTCATTAATCTGCAAGGGGGGTTGGCTCCCCTTTGTATTATGTATCCTCAACAAGTGAAAACAGAATGATAAACAGAAATTTATCAGTTTCCAAAACAATTTACACTAAATCACTTATGAATTTCTGGTTCCATTTCTAGTTCCTCCACATGGAAGTGCACAGCACACAGCCACCCATATCCGAGTCCACAAGACTTTTCACAGGCACAGAGGCCTTTGGGTAACTGTTTCACATTAACAGATGTGGAAAGGTAAAACCTATAAAGCCAAGGAAAACAATCCTGGACACTTAATTACTGGGTTAGAAAAAGCAAACATGGCCTGCAAATCTAATGAAGAAGGGTTATTTATTAGTGCTCTCTCTCCTTCTATCACCTGATGCATTTTAAGACACTCTCATAGACTTTATCCTGTGAGAATCTAATTAAGACATATAGGATAGCTTAGGCAAAGCATCTATCTGAGAGACTAGAAAATTCCCTAAGTGCACTGCCTGAAGGGATGTGCTTTCTTAAAGGGTCTGTGTTTATGTATAATTGAAGTAACTACACTATGCAAGGGGCAGAAGTGACTATTCTCTTACACAGAATGGAAAATCTACTTCTCAAAAGTTTACTCTACTAAAAAAAGAAAGTGATTCATGGATCTAGATATAGGAACCCAGGCATATACTATGAGCAAATTTTCTTACCCACAAACACAAGCAAGAGGCAGGCCATTAATCATGGTTGTGTAAGTCTATCTACACAAAGGGTCTAGAGACAACTAAGAAAGCCGGAAGCCATAGTCTGCAGGCAATTGGCAAAATTAGATTGTTTGCACTTTTCTAGACCTACCTGCGTTCCTCCCCTGGGATATAGGAGGGATAGTTTCTTCTTTGGCTGAAGTCTCCCTGCTCATGTCTTTTCAAAGCAGAACCAGGGTAATGGCCATTTCAGACAAAATGCTTGTTTGGATTGGAATGAGTCAATCCTACATGCCGCAAAACAAGGTGCCAACTATTTTGCATTATCTGATTTACAATTTTTCTAAAATATGGTTTATGTTGCTATTTTTAGGTAATAAAATGGAGATTCAACTAGTAAGAGCTTCATGTCTGAATTCATATAGTATAAGCTTCTCAAGGAAGGAAAATGAGATTCACCTTCAATTATAGAACCACCAAATCTGGTTCTTTTGCCAAAATATGTATTAAAATCAAAGAAGGTGGGCATGTTCATAACAGTGAAATGGAAGTAATTTATGATATGGGCTAGCTTTAGGAAGCATGCCACCATTAGTGATTAAAATCTATTTGTGCAGGTTTGGCTAAAAAGGCTAAATTGAGTGTTGGTAGCTGTGGTGTTGATCTCTGAAAACATTGTTTCAGACTATGGCACTTTCACCAATAGTTTTCACATTGGAAGAAAGGCTTTTTGAACTGTTGTAGTCAAATATAGAAATGCTTAAAAGTGCCTAAAGAATGTCTAAAAACGTTAGGAAGGTTTTGAAATGTTTCCTTGAAACTTAAAAGTGTGATATTAAGGACACATTCCCCACTGCCCTGCATCATGTGTGCCCCAGAGATAAGGATTTGAACTTCAGTTACTGACTCAGAGTGACTTGCCAAGATAACCATTTGTGTGAGTGATGGACTCCCCCTAGATAACCACGTGTAGCCCCTCGCCCTGTTGGAGATTAGCATGTGTGCACTGACGTCATTCATGGACAGCCACCTGAACTACTGCGGGTAGGGAACAGGCTTTAAAAATAGATCCTGGCCACAGTCTAGCAAGCAACGCAGCTCCACATTCCTCCTCTTACCAGACAACAGAAAACGGCTAGCACCTCCCAATCCAGGCGTGACAAAGCTCTTGGGTGAGGAACGCCGGCCCTCTGCATCCGGACCAGCCCAGCTGCTGGACCTCAGAGGACATCACCGCCGGGATCCCCTTAAACCTGTACCCGCAGCATCAGCAACTTGTGTGAGCAACAAAGTGCTGTGTGATTTGCAACTGCATATGTTTCAGGTGGTGTAATTCCTCTGGAGTTAATGGAATTATTTTGCGTATGCTTAAAATTTAAATTAAAGCTTCTGGTCTTTTTGGTCCTAAGCCTGCCCTTGGTCCTGCTCGTGTAGAGTAGCCTCTTCGCTAGCTACTACTTGAATGTCCCAACTCCTGCATGGACAAAGTTTATCAAAAGAAAAGCCTTAGATAAACCCCCAGATGCTTTCTCGGGATCTACTTGGGACATGAGCCAACAGAAGTGACATTTACTTTCTTTAGAGTGTAGGTAAGAGCTTGAATATTCAATAGTTTATGCCTGACAGCCACCTCTCTTAATGAAAACATCAAAAACAGGTACCAAAATATACTTCTTACACTCACACTCTTCTCTGAGAGCACTCGCCTTTTCCATGTAGCTACTTTTTGGATGCAGATGATAACCAGAAATTCGCAGGTATATCACATTGCTTAATCCTTGCCTCGATATACTTTCAAAGCGTTGCTTGCTCCATTGTCCTTCTGGAGTTTTTCATAAAGAATTGCCCAGGTGTCTGGGTAGATTCACTCTTTACGAGCATGCTCTATAGGCACTCTTCTCTCCCAGGAGTCCCTGGGTCTCTGCTAGTTTAAAAACACCCCAGCAACCTCTCCCTCTCTGCTGATGTGACATGTGGTCTGTGCTGAACGCTGCTTTTCTTATGACACTGAAAACAGGCCCTCACAGTTAGCTTTTCAGCTTAAGTAAGTGAGGACTTCAGGATTCATTAGCTGCTCTTGGAGCACTTGCTGAGGGTTTGTGCTATTGACATCACCCCCTTGTCTGCTCTGGCTGACATTAACATGCCACTGCTAGCAACTTTATTGTCAAAACGTTATTGTATTTTCAGACAAATTCTTTCTGTAGATCAAATCCACCGAGAGCCCTGCCTCTGTTTAATTTCTGCTCAGCTCCAACTTTTTGCTGCAGCACCGAGAGACAGGAAGCCACAGGCTTTCAAAACACTTCAGATGTGTATGGTTACCAATCTATGACATGCAAAAGTGTTAAAAATCTCAGCCCTTACACCCCGGGGAAGTGCGGCTAGACTGGAAGGCAGGAAGTCATTGAGAATTCACAATTCATTTTTCTGAAATGCCAAGAACAAGGCTGTTAACTCTCACAAAGCACATAGGCAGGCCCTCCGAGGAGAAGGGGGTGGAAAGCATTCAAAAAGGAGCCTCCAAGAGATGAACCAAGAGCATTGTTCCAGCTCCAACCAGGCAGACAGACACGCACCAGAGGTTTTGTTCTACCTCATTGCCATACTGTATCGACTAAATACAGATTGATTTGGGGTTTTTAAATGTAAATCTTTTTATCTTTTGCTTTCCTAACACAGGGAGAAAAGGATACATGTTTATCATAAAAGATATATATATATATATATATATATATATATATATATATATATATATATATATATAAACATTAACAAGTACAAAGAAACAAACCAAAAAGCAATACCCATAGTCCTTCTTGTCAGATAAGCAAGCGCTGGAGGTCTTCATGATAAAATTTGTCCTTTTGTTATTGTCACACCACTGTTTCCCCAGCCAGTCCTGAAACCCTGTGGCTGGTCTATCCAAACACCACTATTTTATGCTGCTCTCCCCTATACACTCTTAAAAGTTTTTTCCTGTTTTGTAGGGATAATGTCTATACTCCATTTAAACATTGTCTACCTTTCCAACTGCCGCTTACATTTAATAGAATCATTTAAAATTAGATATATTGTTTTCTAATTTTTTTTACATATTTGATTCATATCTTACCATTTCTTCTCTCATTTTAGTTTAGTCCCTTCCAGAATTGTTTCACTTTTCTCTAATCCCATTAAGAAAGAAAAAAAAAAAACCTTTTAAAAATGAAAGCTAACTTAAAACCACAATGATTTATCGTACATTACCACTGGAGAGTTAAAACTGAAGAAATTGAACAAATAGTTTCAGTGCACGTTGAACTCCTATGCACTGCTGGTAGATATAAAATAGTACAACCACTTTGCAAAATAGGTAAGATGCTTCTTTAAAAATTAAATGTACATCAACTTTAAAACTTAGCCATTTTACCTGCATGGATTTACCCAATAAAAATAAAAATAAAATATATGCCTATACAAAGACTTCTAGAACAATGTTCAAGACATAGACAAATACTAGAAATTGCCCCAAAATCCATCAAAGGATCAATAAATGTTGGTATACGCAAGGTGACCTGGAAAATATTCAGCAATATAAAAAAATATATTGATATTGATATATGCAGTAACATAGATGAATTTCAAAATAATGTTGGAAATGGACCTCTGTGATTCATTTCCAGCATGGTGGGCTTTGATAGAATTTGCTGAATTTTCCCAGGACAATCAGAATGTAGGGAGGAGGGAAGAGAATGTAAAAACAAAGAAATGTGCACATGGGCCAGCATCATGGTGGAAACCCCCAAAGCTCCTGCTTCCGCTAGACAGGAGGAGGTGGAGGCATCTAGAGAAGGCTTCAGCCCAATTTTTTTTAAATATCCCAATGGGAGACATCGAGACCTACACATATGAGGAAACAGGTGACCCCATGGTGCTCAGACAATGTGAACTGGAGGAGGAACTGAATGGGCTGTGTTTGCCGACCCAGGTGACCTGTACAATGGGATGGATGCCTGCTCTTGAGAGCATATTAAAAGTTTCATTTTTGCCATATTTCTGTCTTTGAGTCTGTTATTTGAGTTCAGACAAGTGAGCATTTATCACAATGGGAAAGAAGACCAAAAATCCCACCAAAAAAACAACATACTTATAGGATTCCATTTACATAAATCACTAGAAAATTAACACTAATCTCTAGTGAGAGAAAGCAGATCAGTGTTGACTGGAGAATGTGGGATGGAGATTGATGGGGTGGCATTGGAGATAGAAATTCCAAAAGAACATAAGGACACTTAAAGGGTAAATAAATATGTTTACTATCTTTATTGAAATGATGGTTTTATGAATAGTATCTATGTATGTTAAAACTCATTGAAATGTATATTTTAAATGAATGCAATTTATTGTAAATTATAATAGCTTAGCAAAGCCAAAAATCAGTTGAAAATTAAAACAGAGAGCAATCACCTTCTTATTTATAACTGAAAATTTTACTGATCCAATGAGTAGAACACCACAGAGAAAGTAAGGCACAAAGGCAGGACATACCTTCAAATAGTTTAAATATTTTGGGCTCCTGAACATATGAAGGCTGGGGGTCCATACATAAGGAATTTTCAAATGACTGAGATCTAGGACATATGCTAGATGAAACGGCATGCTGCTAGAACTAGACCAAATGTCCTTGGTTTCAGTAGATGCCAGAAAAGAGATTAGTCCTGACAGAAGGGACAGAGAGCAATTCCTGAGATTCCTAGCTCACACAGCCAGACTCGGGGCCAAGTGGTGCTGGACCAATAGCCAGCCAGTCTTTTAGCACCATGATAGCACATCTGGGCCAGCACAAGCTTCCTGTAGACTGCTTTATTCAAAACCACAGAACCTTAGTTATTGGATGATGGTACTTGTCCTTATCACCATGGAGAGAGGCTCATCGGCAGACATTACACATAGAAGATGGACTCTTAAAACCTCATCCAACTTCTGAGGGGCTGCCTTCTGTCATTTATACATGGTTATTTTCATAAATGTATAGTCTCACAACTAAAATATCAGACAGCAAGGCTGGAAAAGTCATAATGTTATGGAGTTGTAGGCAAACTTGAGACCCTTAGGGACTTCCCTTCTAGATACCCTATAAATCTACTTTATACAAACCCTACACACTTAAATTTCTGCCTTAATTGCCAAGCTTTTCCAGATCAATATTCTGTGGCATTTCCCATATATTTTTGCAAAACGTTTTGAGCCTTTTAATTTCATTCACAACTCTCAATAACTCTACCTTTCTCTTTTAACTCCCCAATACTATGTTATCTGTATTATTCTTATGTTACTTTGTTATATATGTCTTACTATGCTATTTAGACAGGGAAACTGTGTCTTTGTGGACAATGAGACAAGTGAGCTATAAGTTTTAAAAAGACACAGGTTATAATCTTACGGCATATGTATCCTCAAATTAATTTTACAAAGCAGAGTCACACGTTATGTTTTGTTCCTAGATTAGGATATAAAAATACTAGGAAAGACCTGGCCTGTGTGGCTCAGTTGGTAGAGCATTATCATCCTAGACACTGTGAGGTTGCTGCTTTGATTCTTGGTCAGGGTATATTTCCCAGGTTGTGGGCTTGATACCTCGTGGGAGGCATGAATAATTATTCTCTCTCATGCTCTCATTGATGTTTTTTCTGTATTCCTTCCTCACTCTCCTACTCTCTCTTTAAAAATCAATAAAAATATATTGGAAAAAAAAGATTAGGAGAGAGAGATAGACAGAGTCAGAGAGAAAGAGAGAAAGCAAGGAAAATAAAAAGAGAGAAAGGTTTTGGGATTGATAACTATCAATCTACATACCATTTTAAAGTTCTATTTTTCTTCCAACATTTTTAAAATATATTTTTATACTCTCTGGGCTCTGTATTACAACCATAAATCATTAAGTCAAAAAGTAATCAATGGATAAACATAAATTTATTAATTCTGTGAAATGTATTGAATATAATATTTTAATATGTTTTTGAACTACTATTTTGACTCATTTTTTAATGTCTTAACCAAGTAATATCAAATGTGTTCTTTATTGTCTAAAATCATTCCTTCTGGAATATCTCAACCCACAAGGGGAAGAACAAAACTTCTGATCTGTTTTGATGGTTCCTTTCTTCTTTTCTTTTTCCCTTTCTTCGTTACTATTGTCTGCTTGTCTGACTTACTCTCTTTACTTCCTTCCCTCCTACCTCTCTCTTTCTATTTCCCTCCTTTATTCCTTGTATTTGTTTTTCCCTTCCATTCATGTTATGAATTAAGTGATTTATCTCCAAAATATATAACTTAAAATCCTAAATCCCAGTAACACAGAATGGAAACTTAGAAATAAGATCACATATGTAATTAGTTAAGATGTAGTCATTTGAAGTAGAGTGTTTACTTCCAATTTGCCTGGTGTTTTTATAAGTTGAGGAGAAGACAGAGATGCAGAGAAAGATAGTTAAAGACTTTAACCTGTGGGAAAGCAAAAGGGAGGTTGTCGGCACATGACCTGAGTGTTGCAGGATGGAGAGAAGGCAAGCAAGTCTGAGAATTCTGTGACAAGAGGAGGAAGGAAGGCAGTGTGGAGGAAGCATATCCATAGAAGGTCTGATAAAGCTTCAGAATTCCGAGAAAGATTAAAAAGAGGTAATTCTATCTTGATCTCAGTTAGTAAAACCTGAAGAAGGTGACTGCTACTTCAAAAGTGACAGCAATGCAGGACTTTAAGTAACATGAAAAAAATCAAAGAAAACTGATAACACCATAGAATCAAAATAATTTTCCAGAGACCAATCCCAAGGACATGGAGATTTGTGATGCACTCAATAAAGAATTCAAAATAGCTGTTTTAAGGAAGCTCAATGGGCTACAGGAAAACACAAAAAGGCAATTCAATAAAACCAGGAAAATAATACAGAGACAAAATAAGAGGACTAACAAACAAAAAGGGAGAGAGAGAGAGAGAGAGAGAGAGAGAGAGAGAGAGAGAGAGAGAGAGAGAGAGAGAGAGAGACCTGGAAGTAAAATATACAGAGAGTGAGATGAAAAAAAAATGTGATAGAAAGAAATGACAGAAAAAAAGTCTCTAATTGAAGACAGGGAGTTTATAATTATCAAACCAGAGGAGAACAAAGTAAAAAGAATTTAGAAGAGAGAAGAAAGCCTACATGAGCTGTTGGATACCATCAAAAGAAAAAACAAAATAAAAATCAACCTGTGAATCATTGGTGTCCCAGAAGGAGTTGGGGAGGGAGGAGCAGAAAACTTATTTAAAGAAATAAGTTTGGCGAGGAACTTCCTTAATCTGGGGAGAGAGTAGATGTCCAAGTTCACATAACTCATGTTTAAGTAATTCAACTAAAGGCATCTTCTCCAAGACACATTATGTAAAAATGAAAAAAAAATAAAGACAAAGAATCTTAAAAGCTGCAAAAAGAAAGAAGCTTATAACTTACAAGGGAACCTCCATAAGGTAATCCGCAGATTTCTCACCAGAAAACTTATTGGCCAGAAGAGGGTGGTATGCTATATTCTAAGTGCTGAAAGAAAAACAAAACAAAATAAAACAAAAACTGCCAACTAAGAATACTCTGGCAAAGTTTTCCTTTAGAATAACTACATGGTCAGATAGTCTCTCATTCTCCCACATAACGACCAAGGCTGACCATGTTGTAACCTATGTTAGATTTACATTAGACATCTAGGACACGGTTTTCATCCCTTGGACTATCTCTGGGTTCATTTCCTTTGCGAAGATAAGGCATAGTCTAGGACAGAAACTAGACGGAGGCAGAGAGATAAAGCAATCTTTATTTTCTGCTTTGAACTAAGTCAATTTGGCTGAATGAGGCTTGGACTTAGGAGCCCTCCATATTGCCATGACCAACTTACTAGCATTCTTCATCAGCATTTGGGCATTGTTCAGTTAATGAGCCAACATAACTCTCACTGTAATTGGCCTTATATGATATAGCTACCATGGGGACTCTACCAAAATGTAATTGATTGTGGGGATTCTTGACACATGGCTAATAAATAATTATAACTGTACCTAAATCTCACCTACATTTTGAGGGGAGAGGGTTGTCTGAAACTTTGGTATACTCTACATCAAATGCCAATATCATAACAGTTTTAATATATAAGTATCAAGACTATTTATCTTTCTATAATTGATGTATTTTTCTTGAAAGTACTGCCTAGTTCTTAATATAAATCTGAATAACAGGGTATGACTGTGCTAGCTGTATCAACAATATGGTTCTGATAGATATTTTTTATTTTTAATAGGGAAAAACAAAACTGACTTCTGTCTCTGACTTGGTATCTGATGCAACTTGATGACAGGCAGGTAGAAAATGCAATGATTGGGCATTTGCATGTATTCTAGTTCAGGGCTGGCCTCAAGTGTCCCCCCCCCCTTCCAGGATCCTTGGATTTAAAGGACACTTGTCTATCTCCAACCAGGAAGGGTAATTATTCTTTTCTGTAAAGAGCACATTCTCCAAAGAAGAGAATAATCAACAGGGAAATCTAACAACTCTACTTCTCTTCAGTGTGGCATGAGTTGGAAGATTCTCAACAATGTGAGAATGTTTAAAGTAAAAGCATTAATGCTTTCTGTAATTCTTTATTTTCAACAATATGATTAAGAGAGAGAAAACAGAAGCATAAGTAATACTCCCTATAATTTAATAATGTGTTATTTCTTCAAACTGTAAGAGAGAAAACAGGAGCATGAGTAATACTCTGATTAAAGGAGCGAAAGCAAGCATAAGTAATACTCCCAATAATTTAATATGTTATTTGTCTTTCATGTTGATGTAGCTTTGCAATTAAGATTTTATTTTTTATTAAATAAAAGAATCACTATCACAAAACAGATAGTATTTAATAGAGTGAATTATATTTAAAAATATTTTGTATCATTTAATAAAAAATCATTTTGTTATTGAGACCACTATTTTACCAATGTAATGGCCACTTTCTAAACAATTTTTATGAAGGAAAGCAGTCATCAAAATTTATTTTGACTAAGTTATTCAGTTAAATTTATAAGCAAGAAAGGAGGAAATGTATGTAGTTATATATTTCTGAATGACTAATCCAATATGGACTTGTTTTTCTAGAATGTTGTAGTTAGAAAGCAGATACAAACTATTGTGGTTGCACAGATATCTTAAATACTTTCTAACGATCAAAATATTATGTTACACTTGCAATAACTGCTTAACATGATTACTGCCAAAGAAATTCCTTAAAATCTTTTCAAATTGGCTTCTATATCTAGAAACCAGGGCTCCTTACATGTTAGAAATCAGAAAATAATTGCAAGCATTGACTAAAGTTTTACCCCCTACAGTTGTTAAGTGAATGAAAGCAACAAGGGAGGGGTAGCAATGTGCCAAGAAAAGGCTAAAATGGTTTTCTTGTTGGGAATGGTAAGCATTCCCAACAAGAAAACCATGTCAAAGAGGAGGTAAGCTGACTTTCTTTGAAAGCTGACACAATGAGGGAACTTCTAAAGCAGCTTCATTTACAAAATAAAAATTCCTTAGTTTCTATTGAAGGATGAAAGGATGAAGGATGAAAGTAACTTTTTTTTGCCTTCTTTAAATCAGACACAATTATATTTCAAGCTAAAATGCTCAACCCAGATTTTGTCATTGGACACAAATAATGTAGTATTTACACATTAAATGGAAGGTTAACTTATTTACATGGCACTCTTCTGTGCTTTTTTTTCTTCATTATGGCAATCATGCTAGAATTATTAGTAATATTTGCCTAGAATACTCCCCCTTTATTCCTTTAAAATTGTTTTCTGTCACTTATTAATAGGGATAAGGGGGGGGGAGGGAAGAAGAAACAAGATGTAAGACATTGTGTTCCTACCATAAATCAAGTTATAATGAATGGGGCCTCTTTTCAAATGATATTTCTATAAATAGAAACCATGGGGATCTGTCACAAAATATCCAAGGCTCTGGAAACTCAGTAAACAGATATAGAGATCTGTCCTCCAAAATACCACTATAGCCTTCGAAGATGTTAAATTTCTCCTGTCAGCATTCCTACAATTTCTACATGCAAAATAACTCCCAGAAAGTATGGAAGAAAAATAAATATTAAGCATCCATACCTGATTTTGAAATTTTCTCTATGATTTTGCATAAATCGCTATTTATCTATAAACACCCTTTTAATGTTTTCTTCCAAATTGTTTTAAAGGCCTTACAGCAAGAATCCCTGGTCTGGGTTTTAAAGTTTCTAGTTATATAACGATTGTTTATTACAATGTCTATAACAGATCAATTAAAAAACCCTTCAAACATAATTGAGGTCTTCTGGGCCCTAAATGATTCTTCTGTTCTGTAAGTCACTTCCGTCCATTCCTGAAGTCACAATATAAAGAGTCTTGAGGAGTAATTTAAAGTTTTAGAGATGCAAGATAACGGCTGAGTAGGTGGCTGTTACACTCACCACCTCCCAGGAACGAACTGCAAATACAACCAAAAAATAGATAAATCAACCTGAATAGCTAACTGAAGACTAGCTGAAAGAAGTCTTAAAACCAAGGATTTACAGAGGAAGCCACACAGAGATTGGCAGGAAGGGCAGAGATGACTTCCACTGGTGGTGGCTGAGATTCCAGAAGGATATCTCAGCTGCAAAGGTTCCCCCTGGAAGTGAGGGGGGTCTCAACTCCAAGCCAGGCTCCCCAGTCCAGAGCACCAGACCCAAAAAGCAGCACCCACATAGCACCTGGCTGTCAAAATGAGTGGCATTATGACAGTCAGGGAAAGACAAGGTGATGCTAGACACATAGGCACACTCTAAAAGGACTAATGAAAAAAATGTCATTTGTATGCACTCACCCTGGGTTCTTGAAGAAGAAAGACAAAGGGGACTAGAATCAATGAGGACAGACTTGAGTTTTTGGCTCTGGGGAGAGAGCTGAAGGGACAGCCTTTAAAATACCTAGGCTGAGTCACTCTCCCCTATTGTAGAAGCCAACTTTCTTGAGTGGGCCACTCCGCTACACGTGGCATCAACCTGGGGGAAAGGAATAGCATCATCCTCTGGACTCCCTATAGCTCCCACCTTGCAAAGCTTGTGCCTCACTGAGCAGTCAGCTGCCTTGGCTAGCTGTAAAGGTTTAGGCAGGCTCAGCATGTCAGCGACTGAGTTGTGTGGCTTTGGGCAGGAACCACTACTCTCACCTCTTCCCAAGCCTGACCAGCACCTCCCCCTTATAGGAGATCCACTAGCCCCATCCTCCCAACTCTCAGCAGCCCTTTCCTGCTGAGATCAGCTCCTGGAAGAATCTGGGACAGGCTGGCTTTTGTGACTCTAGAACAGAAGACACTATTTCCTCACATGCCTGAAGAGTACAGAGACATACCTTCAAACAGACAAATCTTGGTCTCTTTGGTCCTGGTCAGTTTTGCTGGTCTCACCCTGATGGCTCACTGAGACTCTGACTCACAACAAAGCTGTGCAAGTACCCAGCAATTGGCAGCTAGACTTGGTATACCTTGGGGCATTTGGTGAGTGGCCTCAGACCCAGCACTGGCACCCAGTTTGAACCTATATCAACCAAATGAACACCACCTGCTTTGTCTGGTGATTCACTGAGAAACTACCTCATGCAACTTGAATGCTGGCAGAGGCTCTGTTCAGTGACTGAGCTTAAGCAGCTAGCAGGCAGAGGCAGATGGAGGCAGATCTTGAGGTGCCCTGGAGCTTTGCTGACCTGCCACTGAGCCCAGTGCTGGTAAAAGATGGGCATCCCATGTACTGATCCATGGGCCAGGTACTCTCTTTCCTAAAGTATATGTAAATGGATGTACAATTTTCCTTTTCTAGACATATTTCAGACATTTCTTGTTGGATAAATCTTTCTTAGATATACTCTCAAGCATTATTATCCTAGGACACTTCTTATGTCTTTATAAAGAATTTGTCTATATCATCAAATCTTTTTCTTTTCTAGGCTTGCTATTTTGATGATATTGTAATTCCTCCTTGTAATATAATTTGATTTCCCCCATGATTAGTGAGTTAAGCACTTTCTTATATATTTATTGACTATTTAAATACTCTGCTATTTTATCATCATTAATTTTGTTGACATATACAGAATCAATCTTTATTCCAAAAATATTTAAAGAAGCTTTAAAATATAAAGCCAAGTAGGTGAAGAACTTAAAGGAAATTATTATATGAAACTATAAGTAAGTTTAACAAATTGAATATATATATATTGCTTTAATGTATCATGTAAAAGCAGACCACACATTTATATCTGTATTCTAGCAACCAGAGCAAAATGGAAAACTCTACCATAACCTAATTCAGTATTGATAACATAAAACACAGCCACCTATTGCTTAGAAACATAGCGACTCGTAGGCTGGGATTTGGAAATGTTTTGTATTGGAACAGAGGATAGAAACAGGCTGTGTCCCACACTCAGATTTGTTTGGCTTGGTTTTGTTGCACGGGTTTTTACAACATCTTGAATTGATTATTAATATTTAAACATCAAGATACTTACATACTAAATTCTTGGTTCCAAATTGTTCTTCACAATTCAAAACACTTGGACATATCGTGCCTTTGCACCTGCATGAAGCTGAGTGGCCATCCCTTAGAGAGACTACGTGTTCTCCATTTTACAATGGTTCCCATCAATGCCTTGTGTGAGATGTCATTCATCATCATTCTTGCAATGGTTCTATTTATTTTGTAGTTAGTGATTTTCTGCCATTTTACACAGCCCATTTACCTCATTTCAGTTTCCGGCTGGTCCCTGTAGGCATCTGTGTTTATAGACCTCGAGGAGTGTATTGAAGGTAGATACATCAGATAAGGCTTCAGAAATGTTATTTCTCAAGGAAACAATATGCTATGAGATTGTCAAGTTCTGGTTTTATTGCTAAACATAAGATGAAAACCCCAAAAGGCTACTACTAATAATCTGAAATTAATTTATATTTATTTTGACACATAATATCGGAGTATTTTCTGAAAATGCTATGCCTTAGAAATTATATGCTGACTTTGTTAGTTGTGAAATTCAAATGAAAATAAAACACACAGCCAGGACCGGTTTGGCTCAGTGGATAGAGCGTCGGCCTGCGGACTGAAAAGTCCCGGGTTCGATTCAGGTCAAGGGCATGTACCTTGGTTGCGGGCACATCCCCAGTAGGGGGTGTGCAAGAGGCAGCTGATCGATGATTCTCTCTCATCGATGTTTCTAACTCTCTGTCCCTCTCAATTCCTCTCTGTGTAAAATCAATAAAAAATATATTAAAAAAAAGAAAAGAAAATAAAACACACAAAATATGCATAGACAAAGAAGTGTGGTGTAAGTAATGTAGATAAATTATAGGGAATTATTTTTTTAAGATGTTTGAAAAACCACGTACTGCTCGCATGGATAACTGAAACCTGATCATGTGGTGTGAAGTATTTTATATTATACTAGAGGCCAAGTGCACAAATTTGTGCAAGAGTAGGGTCCCTTGGGGTGTCCAGCAGAGATTATGCTCCAGCTCGTACCCCCAGCCTTACAGCTCTGCAGCTCCACCTGGCTCCCCGCCTGGCTCCTCACCTTAGCCTGGCATCAGCCCCTCACCTGCTCCATCATCCCACCTGCTGGGAGGGAGATCAGTCTGGGCCAGGCCCTCTGTCTGGCTCTCTTAGCACCTGGGAGCTGGGTGGCAGCCCCACTCCCCACCTTTGCAGCTGGTCACTGTCTGTAGGGCAATTAGCGGGGTGATCAGGCCTCAGATTGCACCCCCTGTCCCTATCCCGCTCTTATTGAGGCCCATCTGGGCTGGCAGTGCCTCCACTGCTGCCTACAGCAAGCACTGTGTCCCCAAGCCCACCATATTCTGCACCACCCCTTGGTGGTCAGAGCACGACATAGCGAGCAGTCGAATTCCTAATGTCTCGGTTGAACTCTTTGTCAAACAACTGTCTGAGGGGACAATTTGCATATTAGGCTTCTATTATATAGGATTTTCATATAATACTAAAATTTTAGATTAATAGGAATTGTGTGATTAAATTTTGTTATTTATGATATTAAGTAAATTTTTTTTTATTGATCTCAGAGAGGAAAAGAGAGAGAGAGCTAGAAACATTAATGATGAAAAGGAAGCATTGATCAGCTGCTTCCTGCACTCCCCATACTGGGGATCGAGCTAGATACCTGGGCATGTGCCCTGACCAGGAATCAAACCTTGACCTCCTGGTCTTAGGTCAACACTCAACCATTGAGCCATGCTGGTTGGGCTAAGTAAATATTTTATTAAAAGTACATACACTCAGTGAAATTTTGCAAGTAAACACATTGATGAAACTTTCATCACTAAGATCAAGAA
Source organism: Pipistrellus kuhlii (assembly GCF_014108245.1). Lineage (NCBI taxonomy): Eukaryota > Metazoa > Chordata > Mammalia > Chiroptera > Vespertilionidae > Pipistrellus > Pipistrellus kuhlii. The sequence continues at coordinate 72,471,505 of NW_023425573.1, forward strand.
TAGATTAATCAGCATTGCCAAAATCCTCCATCATTTTTTCAGCTAATTGTCAGTCTACCCACTTCATACCCACACAAAAATTACCACTGTTTTGACTTTTATTGGTATGGGTTAGTTTTGCCTCTTTCTTAATTTTGTATAAATAAAATCATACAGGTTATATCTTTGAGACTTCCCCAGTACAACATGATATTTGGAGGATTAAATCATGCTTTTATATTAGCAATAGTTAATTTTCTTATCATTATATAATATTAGAGGCCTGGTGCACAAAATTTGTGAACTGGGGTGGAGTAGTCCCTCAGCCCGGCTTGTGCCCTCTCACATGCTGGGACCCCTTGGGGGATGTCCAACTGCTGGCTTTGGCCTGGTCCTCACCCAGTCGTACATCCCTCTCACAATCCCTCTCACGCTTACTAACCACCTGCTCTCTCCTTACCACTTTGCTTACTGCTCCTTAGTGGCAGGCCCCTTACCACTCAGCTTGCTGCACCTTAGCGCTGCCAAGGAGATAAGAGAGGCCCCAACCACCACAGCTGTGCTTGCCAGCCCTGAGCCTGTCTTCTGACTGAGCGCCGTTCCCCCTGTGGGAGTGCACTGACCACCAATGGCAGCTCCTGCATTGAGTCAGTGCACATCATAGCAGCTGGTTGTTCTGGTCATTCCACCATAGCGGTCTCTTAGGCTTTTATTATATAGATTGCATTGAATATATTAAAATTTATTTTTAAATTTTACTATAGATGAACATTTGGGTTAATTGAGCTTCTATGAATAAATTTGTGTATGATTTTAACTGTACATATTTCTATATTTCTTTTACTTGTGAGGAAATACTGGGTAGATACTAACAAACAATTATCTAAATGGATTAATCCACTCAAACTTCCACCAGGAATGTAGAAAAGTCCCAATCACTCCATGTCCTCACCAATACTTCCTATTACCCATCCTTATCTCCTACAAAATGGGTTTTACTAGGACTACATTGAATCTATGAATTAACTTGGGGAGAATTGACAGCTTTATAATATTATGTTTTCTGAGAAGTAAATATGATTTATTCTTGCATTCATTTAAGTCTTCTTTAATTTTAAAATAATTTTTGGGTTTTATTTTTTAATACAGATATTTATTCTTGACTATTTTATATTTTAAGTATAATACTGAATATTATATTTAATTAGATTTTATTTTGTGTATGTTTCATACTGATACATACATAAATATATATTTTAAATTAAATTTACCCTGTATTCAACCACTTTGCCAAACTTTCTTATTAATTCCAATTATGTTCAATAAGAGTGATTATAATGGGCCTCATTGCATAGCTTTTGATTACAGAGGAAAACTCTCAAAATTTCTAATCACTAAGGATAATCTTTGCTATAAGTCTTTTTAGTATAACCTTTATCAGAATGAGAAAGTTATTTTCTACTAATGGATTATCAATATGATGAATGTCAAATTTTACTTAATTGTTTTTTTGGTTCTGGAGATGATAGTTTTTACTTTATTTTATTATTATTATTTTTTTAATTTTTATTTTTTAAAATATATTTTATTGATTTTTTTACAGAGAGGAAGGGAGAGAGATAGAGAGCTAGAAAAGTTGATGAGAGAGAAACATCAACCAGCTGCCTCTTGCACACCCCCTACCGGGGATGTGCCCGCAACCAACATATGTGCTCCTCCCCCCACTCCCCACCCGAATCAAACCTGGAACCTTTCAGTCCGCAGACCAACGCCCTACCACTGAGCCAAACCAGTTTCAGCTATTTTTTTTTTAATTTTAATCCAATAAAATGGATTCATTTGATTTCAATTATTAACCTACCCTTACTTATGCCATATTACTAGTACTTTTCTCTCTTTTATAGAAATCCATATTATGTTACATATTTTGAGGCCATCTATTAGATGCATACAAATTTAGAATACCAGTAGTTATGTCTTCCTGATAGATTGACTTTTTAGCATTATAAAATATCTATTTTTATAAATCAAATTAAACTCTAGTTTAATGGTTTTGAATAGCCTGATATGTTATTCTTTATCCTTATTCTTCCAAACTTCATGGATTCCTCTTTATCTACTTTCTTTGCACTTAATAAATTAACTATGATGTACTTAGGTGTGGTGTTTTAGAACATCATGGCATTGTAGAACACCTTAGTGTACATTTTTATGTTTATTGTTTATTTTTAAAAGTTCTCAGCATTACTTTTTAAAAATAATGCTTTTGCCCTATTCTCTTGAGCTTTTCTTTTAGGCATGTTAATTATACATATGAAAATGTCTTATTATTTTCCATATGTCTTTCTTATGTTTCTTTATTTAAAAAAATTAAACTTAATGGGGTGACAGTGGTCAAAATGATCACATTGGTTTCAGATGTGGGGTTTCTATGTTACAAGACCTGTATTATTATTGCACTGTGTGCCCAGCACCCAAAGTCAAATCTTCTCCAGTCATCATATGTTAGGACTTCTTTAACATCCTACCACACCCTCTCCTCTGGCAATCACCACACTGCTGTTTGTGTTCATGAGTTTCAATTCTATACCCCACATATGAGTGAAATTGTTATGGTCCTTAGCTTTTTCTGACTCACATATAGAGAAAGGAGCAGAATGGCAAAAATGAGGAGAAGGAGAAGGACCGAGAGGAATAAGAAAGCATAAAAGTTGGTCCATCCATGTTGCTGAGAAATTTTTATTTCCCTGAAATATAGCCAGATAATTTGCACTAAACTTTCTTCTACTTTGCAAATCATCTCTTTGATTATTTCTTATTTGTTGTAAATCAAGATATGAAATTCTTAATTTCTGTTAGTTATGTATTTCAAATTGTAGATTCCTATATGATTATCTTATAACTAATATAATTATCTTATTTATCATTTATTTGCTTATATATTTTAAACTAAGCTATATCTTTTTTATGTGTACTGTTTTGTTTAATTTTTAAGCAGCTTTATTGAAGTATAAGTGACATAATAAACTGTGAATATTAAAAGTAGTAGTTTAATACAATTTGACTGAACTATACAAAAGTATGAAGTTTGTCATAAACACACCTATGAAGCCAAGATCATAATCAAGATAATCAACATATTAATAATTCCAAAGTTTTCAAAACACTGATGTTGTGGAAATACCACTGTAACTATTAACTAGTTTCCATATTCTAAATTTTATAAACATGGATTCATGAATTATACATTGGTTTTATGTGTTTTTTTAAACTCTGCATTATTATTTTGAAATTTATCCAAATTGTTCCAGATTTCAATAGTTTAATACTTTTTTTTTCTGATGAGTAATATCCCACAGTATGGCCAGGTTGCTTATCCATTCCCCATTTGGTGATTGTTTGGTTGGTTTCCCATACGGAATTATTGCAAATAAAGCTGATACAAACATTTGCATACAATTTGTTTTTATGGACATTTTCCTTCTGTCCTCTTGGGTCAGTAAATACCTAGGAGTAAAATGGTGTGGTGATATGGTAAATGTATGTGGAACATTTTTTAAAACATATGAATGATTTAAAAGGTGAGGGTGCTATTTCTCATTTCCTCAGCATATGAGAGCTCCAGTGGCTCCATGTCTTGGCTATGGTTAGTCTTTTGAGTCTTAGTCAATCATAAGGCTGTGTGGTTTTTATTTCCAATTACCTAAATATGAAAGAATATTAATATATTTTCATGTGGTTATTTGCCATGCATGCATCTTCTTTGATGAACTGCATGACCCAGTATCTGGCTGATCTTTTATTTTAAAACTGCTAAATAAGTGAGTTTAAGAATGTTGTATACTGTAAGATCAATATACAACATTCAATTTTATTTTCATAGGCCATTAATGAAAAATTCAAATTGAAAAAATTTAAAAACTGTATATTATAGCATTATAAATGTGAAAAGTGTAAAAACTGACAAAAGTTGTATAAGACCTGTATCAGATAGTGATATTAGAAATGAAACCAAATAAAGAGTTATCCCATGTTCAAGACTCAGCAATATTGTCAAAATGTCAATTCTCCTCCAAATAAAGTTTTTCAATCTTAATCAAAATGCTAGCAAATTTTGATTTAAGTTTTTATTAAAGATAGACAGACCAATGGAACAAAATAAAGTTCAGATTAGACCCACAGATATTAGGACAACGATTTCCCACAAAGGTGTAAAAGCAATTAAATAGAGACATGACAGTCTTTTCAACAAATAGTGCTGAAACACATGTAAAACAAATAAGATTGAATCCATAATATCTGCCATATACAAAAATAAATTCAAATAGATTTTATACATAATTATCAAACCTAAAACTTCTGAAAATGAGCATATTTGCGACCTAGAGTTAAGCAAAGATTTCTTAAACAATATACAAAAAAACACAAACAATAAAGTAATCAATTGGATTTCATAAAACAAAATATTTTGTTCTTTGAAAGATACTGTTAAGAAAATAAAAAGACAAGCCACTGTTTAGCAGAAAATAATTGCAAATCATGTATCTAATAAAAGACATATTGAGAATATGTATTAAAATCTATTTGATTAGTCTTTATCTTCTTATAATCCCAATATCTGAATTATCTATGAGTTTTATTTTGGTCAACTGGTCTCATCTACTGGCATTTTTAGTAATTTTCATGGAGTGCAAGAAATTGTGTCTATAAATTTGCAGTGACTCTGCATGATTTTATATTCATTCAAGATGATTTATTTTTGTTTGACAGACAATTATAGTAGAAACAGACAATCCCAAATCCAAAATAATTCTGGTAGTTTTAGGAAAGCGTTAAACCATTTTTGAGGCTTTTCTGTTTTAGTTTGCCCTCTTTCCTTTGGTGCGGACTTTCAGTAATCACAATTCAAAGTCTGAAATGTTAATCAGGTCCTCTCATTCTTGCTTATATCCAAACTTTAATTATTTTTCATTCTAGTGACATGAAACTACCACAAACTTTACCTATATTTTTAGCTTTTACTTGGACCATTGGCTTTTAACCTTATCATCAGTCACAGGTTAACAATCAGCACACTTCTCAAATGCAAAAACGGTAAAGAAAGTTGGGCTCACCTCAATACATTTCTACCTGGGGTGTTAGTCCTTTAAATTATGAATCTGTTGGCTTCTACTCTTATTCCTTCCAATAGTTATTTTGTAAATTAATTTTATATAGCTTTTGCAGTTGTTGACAGCCACAATACTGGTCTGATAGAAGCCACTTTGTCATTGACAGAAGTGTATGTCTCTCTCCTCGGTTATTTAATAATATAAAGTTATTAAATATTAGAAAGAAAATGACATATAATTTTCTCCAAAGAGTTCTGAGCAATTCACAGAATCCATATCATCAATCTTTACCATACCCTTGTCAACACTGGTAACTCATTAGCTTTCCAAAGGTCACCCAACAAACCCATCAGAGGTCCAGAAATAGAAGTTGAACATTCAGCTGAATCCCCAGAGCCACATAGACTATTGATGCCTGATATAAAAATTACACCCTCATTCAGGAAGTACTAAGTAATTCCATCAGTGGCCAATCTGTCATTTTCTCTGCTCCATATCCTCCATAAGAGAAGGAAAGAAAGAAATAAAGAACATTTTGGTTTGAGATTTTCAGTAGGATGGCTGACTAGTATTGTTTTTTAAATTATTTTTAATTCTTTAAAATACTTTTCTATCCTTGAGAGTAAATGTAAAAGGGCAAAGACTCCTCCATTTTCTGATTGTTCTTAACAGAAACTTGGATAAAGTGGAAACTTGATCCTATAGTTGTTAGATCGGAGATTAAAATTGAGGAAGAAATCAGGACATAATTCCAACATGTCACAGAGGTAATCATTCAGCCATTCATGCTAAAAGTATTTATTTAATATATAAGAGTAGATGGAAGTAAGTGTAAGTTGTTCTTATGAAAAAGACATGCTGGTTATGATTATTACAGAAACCTTATTAACTCTGTGTTTTGTGTACTCACAACTGTAAACCTACTTTTGCCAACCCTGTATAACATGTAAATCACTGTTTCTAGTGTGATGGAAATAGCAATGTACATAAGACAGAAATCCCTAAACACAACACATATATAGTCTTTAGGAAAATTGTGATAATAAACAAATCAGCTGTGGAGGAGGAAATCATGACCATCTTTATCCCAGATTCTTCACTGGCTTGGAGCTCATTAATATAAATGACAGCTGATAAAACTATACTGCCTGTTAATTTACTTCCCTATCCTGTGATTTTTCTTCTCTAAGAACATAACCAATCTGTGATGTCAATTAGAGATTTAAGAGGATATATCTGAATCAAAAGGAAAGTGGAGTCCTGGCTGGTGTGTGGCTCAGTTGGAGCATCCTCCCATGCACTGAAAGGTCAGGAGTTCAATTCCCAGTCAGAGCAAATACCTAGGATGTGGGTTCAGAACCTGGTTAGATGCATCAGAAGCAACCAATAATGTTTTCTCCTCTCTCTCTCTCTCTCTCTCTCTCTCTCTCTCTCTCTCTCTCTCTCTCTCTCTCTCTCTCTCTCTCTCTCTTCCTCATCTGTGTTTCCCTACCCTCCTGTAGCTCCCCCTGCCCCTCCTTCCCCCAACCCCTCATAACTTACTGCCCTGCCCCCTCCTGTAGCTTTCCACTGCCCGCTTTGTAGCTCGCTGCCCCACTCTCCTGCTGATCCGTGATCCAGTCATTACATAGTAGGTCATTTTGCTTCAAGGCATAACGACCATTTGCATATTACATCTTTATTATATAAGATAATACAAAAATAAATTGTGTTTTGAATACTCACAATTGTAGATCTACTTTTATTTCAAATTGATTACTCAACCAATGCCCAGTTTTCATCTATTGTATAAGCTCTAGATCTGCTTTTTAATAAATACAGATAATTCTCATTCTCATTCTCATATACTTTTCTTACCCTCCCATCTAACCTAATCTTAGAGGATACAATGACAAAAGAAGGGACCACAGTAAGTATAAGAATACTATTATTTAATTTCCACTTACTAACCCTTTTGAGACCTGACACCAAAGATTGGAATGGCCAAAACATGTGATCATTAAAATCTATTTACTGTAATTTATTATTCCCATCACTATTACTAGTATCTGCCATTATTACAGTGACAGTTAGTTATGGTCATATCAGCAAAGATGCCAAGTCTCTTGGGAGTATGACCAACCCCACAAGATTCTGTTCATTGTAAGGGCTCTCTTACTGTTATATCCTTTTCCTTGGCAATTCCTTCAGTCAGTATAGCTACAAGGAATTCTAAGGGGAGGAAAGAAGCTATTGAAAAAGTGTGTAGTTGATAATAGTTGCCATATTACGTCTTCATAAAATGTACTATAATTTCATCTTTCTGGTGGTTAATTGTGAAGATGTTCTCTAATATATTGAATCTCATGTGTACTTTATAGGGTGAAATATTAAAATATAAATAGTTTGCCATGCATTCTCAAATATGAGCATAGTATATACTTATATTTTCTATATAAGAGATTGCAATGTCTGAGCAATAATCTGCCATCTAATTTACATTTTTATAATATGTCACAGATAGGAAAATATTCTCCCTCAAACCTATATATCTTTCTCTTCTAGTTTTTTTTTTTAATATTGCATAGGAATACAATTTTCTTAATATACTTGGAGCCAAAAAGAAGACTCTATCACTTTTACAAAACACTTAAAACATCTGACTTCACCAAGTGAGAATTTTGAAGCATATTGCTATCACAAAATTTACTATTTTGGGTCATAAGTATCACTTAACTTTGCTTATTCATTATGATAACCTAATGAACAGGAAAGTATTTTTTAAACTTCTATTTTCATATTGGCCACATTTTCTATACACATACTGTTTTTATAAGTACAAAATACAACATTTTCAAAGAGACAGCTGCCAGGTATGCTCAGATATTTGAAAATTATAAAGAAAGAATAGGCTATTTACCTCTTCTTTGAATGTAGATGATATACCTCATTATTTAATCACTAGGAAATAACATGTCTTTTAAATCCTTGGCTAACTGATACCTACTTTACATTTCTTAATCTTTAATTTATTGCTTTATAAAAAATAACTTATAAAAAGATGCATTCCCGCCGAAACCGGTTTGGCTCAATGGATAGAGTGTCGGCTTGGGGACTGAAGGGTCCAGGGTACGATTCCGGTCAAGGGCATGTATGTTGGTTGCGGGCATATCCCCAGTAGGGGGTGTGCAAGAGGCAGCTGATCGATGACTCTCTCTCATCGATGTTTCTAACTCTCTATCTCTCTCCCTTCCTCTCTGTACAAAATCAATAAAATATATTGAAAAAAAAAAGATGCATTCCCTATTCATTGACCAAAATATATTACTGCCTTCATGATTTTTTGTTTTGTTTTACTCTTACAAAAGATTACTATTAGTAACAGCTCACTTGAGAAAGAAATTAGTATGGCACAAGAGGCAGAAAGAACTATTAACTTACATAGATAGACCAATTAAAAAGTGTAAGTTCCAAGTTGGAGGCTATGGCACTAATTTTACTTCATGGGGATTTTGTACCAAATAGTTCAGCTTTAGTGGAAATGCATGTTTAAAAAACAAATTAGGCCAACATTATGGAGAATATCACTGCCAGTTCATGATAGGCTTATCATATTCACTTTTCTTTTGTTTTCTATTAGCATTGACAAATTAGATCTGCATATCATAATTACACCGATTCTTCTTCCCCCCTGCCACCAAAAATTCTCAGTGCTCTGCTCTGGTCATTGGTACAATGTAGGTATTCTTAGTGTAGTCGTTAACTACATTGAAAAGGGCCTTATGAAATAACCAAAAAAGTACCACATTTACCACAGCAGTATTGATAATGAGTTCATGTTTTCCCCTTTGAGGGAGGGAGCTCCTGGAGATCTAGATCCTTGTGGTGGGTGCACCTGGAATGCAGATCTAGATCCTTGTGGTGGGTGCGGTGCACATGGCTTCCATACAAATGCATGGTTTTGAGGTCTGGCACTTAAAATAGAACTATTTTGCCATATAAACAGGAAGTAAGCTCCCTTCATGCTTTCCTTCCTAGATCTGAAGGGAATGTGAGTGGCCCTAGTTTCCTCCCATTTGCAGTTCCTCCTCAATGCTGCTCCAGCCCAGTAGCTTCTTTCCATCTTCAAAATTGCTTTGTAGACCAACTTTATCTGAACGTGTACTCTGTCCAAAGATTAGTCAGCCCTTTTGGATGGGCTCCTCCATGGATTTGATGATGATGTGGATTCAAAACAAGGTCTGAGTATGAGCCCCAAGAGGTCTGCCCTCATTCTCATGAAAGCCCTATTTGTCCTTTTATTTCCCAAAGAACAGACAGTTTAGGTAACATGAAATAGAACCCTGCTTTTCCAGAAAGACAGCTGACACTCACTCTCACCTACAGTTTTAACAGGTCCCTTTCTGCGAACAATGTTGATTAATTCGTCTTTTTCTAAGATGCAGCGCCTTTGCAGTGACCCAGTTAATCTCTCAGAGAATGATGGGTGTTCTCTTGTTTTATGGCATTGCTTTATCTCTTTGACAGTTTTACTGTTCACAAGCATTTTATTGTAGTTTGTTTTCACCTCTGTCAGTTTGCCTTATTTTTGGCTTTTCCTCTGAGATCCTCTTTTCTTCAGTTGCATGAAGTCATCACTTTAGATATTCAACCAGAGTGCTTTCCTACAGCTGCCTATAAAATTGTCTTTATCTTTGAAGGAGTAGAGGATGGGAAGCATGTAAAGAAATTATGAAATTCTCAATTCCCTATCCTCACAAACTGCAAAGGAGTTTCCACTTTTATAAAGCTGACATTCAGAGGTGTTACATAGTTTGCTCAAATGACATCCAAAGGGTAGATAGATGTCTTAACTCTAGTTTGAAGCTGAGTTTGAACCCTAAGCCTGTGGCTTATCACGTTGGCTCCTGATATTAAGTTCTGTATGAATTCTAGATCATCTCATTAAAGGCTGGTAATCTGGATTGAGTGCAAAAGTAATAGAGGTTTTACTTTTTAATGCCTCAGATTTAACCATGACTGAGTCTACACTTCAATTTATCAGCCCACAAGACTTTATTTGAGAGTTAGTAAAAGCATCATGCAGTACCTTGGTGTAGTATCTTTCTCACCTGTACCCCCACTTATTTGGAAACAATGGCTGCCTATATTGTACCCATTTGTGTGGTCTGTACCCAGAGCTGAGTCAATCATAACATCCCCTGTCCCTGGACATGATTATTGGTCTCCAGATGGGCTCTTGAGATGAGTCAGGTTAACTAGAATCCTACTCTGGGACACTTTTGCTAGAGTGTCATGGAAATACCTCTCTTATCTATTCGGTCATGGAATTCCAATTGGCCATATTCCATAGCTTATGTAAAAAGTCCACCAGCTTTAATAGTAATGTATACCATTTTAAAAACAATTAAGGCAGCATAAAGGAAAATAAAGCTGCCAGTTCATTGTGGGAATGAGGTAGAGGTAAAAAAATAAAAATAAAAGTAGGAGAAGACACAAAGAAAAAAATAGAAGGAAATAAAGAAAAAGGGAAGATGAGCTTCTACTTTTATTCTCTGGATTTAGTCATCTTTGGAGCTCCATCCTTATACATTTTTGGTAATATGAGCCAAAAATATTTTTTTCTAAAATAATTTTATTGGGTTTCTGATAGGCTTTTCTTGGAACCCAAAGATCCCTAATATACACACCACCCCAATTAATTATGCCACCATTAATTTTGTTTCTATCACAGGTCAACTCTGGTTAAGGATCTGAAAGGTAAGATAAAGTGCAAGAATGTATTACATCACTTGAAAGGGTCAAACATTAATTCATCATCACATGACAGCCCGTCTCTGTAGCATAATGAAAAAAAAAAAGACAAAACAAAATATCTGTCTTGGTGTATGGAACCTAGGCTATGAGAGCAACTCTGTTGGTAATCTGTGTCACCTTTGTTACTTTGTCCTTTAATTTCCCCTTGTATAAATGACAATAATTGTCCTATATCAATCTAAGACACCTTCTGTCCTAAAACTCTATTACTCTCTAACATGGAATACTACTTAGATTAGCTTCAGTCACTATACAAAGGTTCAGATATCTAAAAAGGGGAAGCATGAGGAATAAGAGAAAGACTACAGGGATTCTACTAATTCATGGCTTGTTACTAACCTGGTGAGCACAGACAGCCCAGTTTTCATGCTGCAGTGAAGATAACAGTGTACCACAGAAAGGGGGTGGGGCTCTGAAAAGGAGACCGAGGAACTCCTGGCAGATAACATGTGCCTTATGGGTGCTTTAGTATGGTATATATCCAAAGCTCTGGCATTCTGGAGTTGATCGTAGTATAAGGGCTATTCATATGTTTCAGCTTGCTTATGTGAAGTAGATAATGACTGTAATTTTCATTGAAACTTATCTATTAGGAGAACTGGTTTTCACCCAGTGATCGATCACAAGCTGTTTCTCAAATGCAAAAAAAATGTATATAGCATAATCCTCCTTTCCATAATAAATGCATTGAAATATATCTCACCCCTTGGGCTATTCATATGTTAAGAAAATGTCATACATACTTCAGTGTGCGATGGTTCTGAACAGTACATTATAATGGATCAAACATTCCCTCTGTTACAACAGCATCTGCCCTAAAAATTAGTGCAAAAGTAATAGAGGTTTACTTTTTAATGCCTCATTAGAGGCGTAAGCCAGGTGTTTTTCACCTTCAGGCGTGAGCCAGGTGTTTTTCAAATTTCTGCCTCTGTGCTGGGAATCAGAATGAGTGCAACTTTGGGTTTTACAGCTCTTTGGCTCTCCTGGATATAAGTCCTGCTGGTTTTCAAAGCCAGCTGTTATGCCCACTCCTCTTCCTGGTGCAGGTTACCCATGCTGGGGTTGGGACCCCCTCGCTTTTCATGAAGGACCTCTGAGTTTGTGGCATCCCTCCCACTTGTGAGCCACCACATGGAGAGTGGAGGGTAGGTAGATGACTAGACTTAGTTTAGTCTCTACCCCTCCTACCTATCTCAATGGGTTTTTTCTTCCTATTCTTTTTAAAAAATATATATTTTATTGATTTTGTACAGAGAGGAAGGGAGAGAGATAGAGAGTTAGAAACATCAATGAGAGAGAGTTATCGATCAGCTGCCTCTTGCACACCCCTTACTGGGGATATGCCCGCAACCAAGGTACATGACCTTGACCGGAATCGAACCTGGGTCCTTTCAGTCCCCAAGCCGACGCTCTACCATTGAGCCAAACTGGTCTCAGCTCTACCTATTCTTAGTTGTAGAAACTGTTCTCCTAGTCTTCAGGTTATTGTCAGAGATAGATGTTCTGTATGTGGGTGTAGTTTTGATGTGTATAGAGGAGGTGAGCTCAGGATCACCCTACTCTGCCATTGTGAACCGAAGCCATGCTCTTGAAAGATGATTTAGGAGAAACCAAGATGGCGGCATAGGGTAGACACCTGAATGCAGCCTACCACAACAAATTTGAATTTAGAACTGGAAAACAGGGGAAACATTGCCCTGAAGTGCCGGACCGCTGGCTGAGAGGAGGCTCTACCATCTGGGAAGGAGACAGAAGGCACGCTGAACCTCAGGAACTGGGAAGGTGCTGTGAACTGCTTGAGCGAAAAGGCTGCCGCCTGACTTTGCTGCTGGCTTGCTTGCAGAGTGCGGAGAGGGAGGGCCAGGCCGAGTTCACTGCTGGCTTACTCCCTGCACGCAGAGAGGGCAGGCAGCTAATGTGAGGCTAGCTTTCTTGTTCAGGAGGAAAACAGAAGCACCCTATTGCTCTGATAGATGGCCCCAGACAGGAAGAGGCCAGACTGTCAGGCAGTGGGCAAAGATCTCTCAGAGGTGTGTGAAGCCAGCAGCCATTACTGTGGGACTCAGAAACCAGACCCTCATAGTAAGGGGTGAATAAAGCTTGTCTGCACCATCCTGAGACTCCACCACATCCAAGCAGAGCACAGAAACCTTTCCAGTGGCTAGCTTTCTCATTCACTGCGAATAAGACTCTTCTAGAGAGGAACAGACAGGAATCCAAAGCTTGTCTGCACCTATACCAAAGAGGTGCAAGTGCCTGCAACCAATCCTGTGGGATTCACCAAATCTTGGCTGTGCCACCCCAAGACTCTGCCCCATCCAAGTGGAATATAGAAATCCTCCTAGCTGAGACACTTCTGATCCTCATAACAAATTGGCTTGGAGATCAATGCTTCCCAGTGATACCAACAACAAGCAAGGCTTAACAACAAGACCACACACACAGCCCACAAAGCACTACACCAAGACTGTACACCTCATGTAACTGGGAGGCTGACCCACTGAACCATATAGGACACCTTAGCACACAAAGCCACCCTACCAACTCAGGGAAGCTGTGAAAATGCCTAGACAAGAAAACAGATCACAAACAAAAGAAATGGAGGTCAAGGAGCTACTGGATATAGAGTTCAAAACCATGCTTATAAGGTTTTTCAAGAATTTCCTAGAAAAGGCTGATAAAATAAACGAGACCTATGAGGATATGAAAAGAGATCAACTATAAATAAAGAATACATTGTCTGAAATAAAAAATATTATATAGAGTCCTAAAAACAAAATGGAAGATCACAAGAATCAAGTAAAAGATTTAGAACACAAAGAGCCAGAGAACACTCCTCCACAGAAGCAAGAAGATAAGAGAATCCAGAAAGTTGAAGATAGTGTAAGAAACCTCTGGGACAATTTCAAATGAACCAACATCAGAATTATGGGGGTCCCAGAAGAAGAGAGAGGGAAAGATACTAAAAACTCACTGGAAGAAATAGTGACAAAAACTTCCCCCACATGGGGAAAGAAATAGACTTACAAGTCCAGGAAGTACATAGAACCCCAAACAAAAGGAATCCAAAGAGGACCACACCAAGACACAACATAATTAAAATTCCAAAAGCAAAAAACAATATTCTCTCTGTCATTAAGAGAGAATATTAAAAGCAGCAAGTCAAAAGCAGGTAGTTACCTATAAAGGAGCACCCATATAATTGTCAGCTGATTTCTCAACAGAAACCATGCAGGCCAGATGGGAATGGCAAGAAATATTCAAGGTGATGAATAGCAAGAACCTACAGCCAAAAATACTCTACCCAGCAAAGCTATCACTCAGAATTGAAGGCCAGATAAAGAGCTTCACTAATAAAAAAAAAAAAAAAGCTAAAGGAGTTCATCACTGCTAAACCAGAATTATATGAATTGCTGACTGGGGTTCTTTAAGAAAAGGAAGAAGATATACATAAAAATTATGATCAACAAATACGTAACTATCAACAAATGAAACTAAAAGCCAAGAGAATTAAAAAACCTGATGAACAATATTAACTGGTGAATATAATAGAATCAGAGGTATGGAAGGGGAGTGGACTGACGATTCTCGGGGAAAAGGGGAGTGGAGGGTATGGGAAGCGACTGAACATAAACTTTGCACCTATGGATGAGGACAATGGGGGGTGGAGAAAGGGCAGAAGGTGGGGTGGGAACCTGGTGGAGGGGAGTAATGGAGGGGAAAATAATGAGGAACATTTATAATAATATGAACAATAAATATTTATTAAAAAAAAGAAAGAAAGATGATTTAGCTTGTTTGTGAAATATCGATCCTTGCAGTTGTTTCACTGTAACCACAAAAAACAGGTCTCAGACTGCCAAGTCATTGTCCCTGCTCCTGTCAAGATCTATTCTTTTAGTCACTTTCAAATATGCAATGCAATATGATCAACTACAAATACCACACTACCAAACATCCTCTGACTTGTTATGTAACTGGAAGCTTGGATTTTTTACCCCTTTTCACATTTCATCTACTCCCTATCACAGTTTTGGGCAACCACACAAGAATGTCCCATGAAAAGGCACAGAAGTTGCTCATCCTGAAAGACGCTTGACCCTGGAGATTCTTGAGATGGAGAGCTTGGCCTTCAAGATGCTAAAGAGAAGGTAAAAGTTGAACTGATTTTTATTTTTCTTAAGTTTTAAGAGTTTGAAATGACATGACTAAAACAAACTCCTGATTTTGGGCTGAGTACTTATACTTTGGCTGTTGTCTTCCTCTGAACCACACATGTAGATATTGTGGTGTCATCTAACACTTGTGTAATTTCCTCTACCTATGATACTACAACAGCTGGACATGAGCCCAGGGAGGAACAATAGAAAATAATATTCCTGAGAGTCCTTCCTCCCCCCAATGAGCAGACTCAAAACAGAATGAAATAGAAATGTGTGCATTAGGAACCATGTGAGGTGTATTAGGAAGAAAATGACAACTTGAACCAAAAACATTTTTTAAAAGCACTCTAAAGTATAGGGCCCCTATCTAAAGTGCTCCAGATGTTTAAGGCCACTCTGAGAGTGGGAATCCTAATAAGAATGTTCAAGGCCAAGTTTCCATAGGCAGGTGCAAGGACACGGCAATTTCACTATATACACTGTGTAAGCATGCTCTTCTATAATATAATCCATAAAACTGAGGTCACTATTTTGCAAGAAGCCTCTTTTATCTAAGCTAGTATAAAGTATGTTACTAACAAGCCCCTGAGAAGCTACTGTTATGTGAGGCTGCAATTGTGGGGGAAATGTATTACTGACTAGCTAGTGTGGCTCTTTTACTAGGATGGCTCCTATGTTTGCTACTGTATTAGCAAGGACTGCTTTACTGGACTGCTTTATCTGATGGCTCCTTGTAGCAATGGCTACCTGGACTACAATAAAGACTCTCTTATTTATCTACAACTTCTCATGTCTTCTCCATCAAATATCTGGTGTCCAAGAAGGTCCAGTCCCTAGCAGAGGGGCTCAGACCCAAGAATTGGCATAGCAGGGCAGGATAAAGGACCTGTACTCCCATAAATGACACAGCAAAGCACTCTGTGAATATTCCATAACACTAGAGCTTAAAGAAATGACAACACAATATTGTGCTATTTTAAATGTGAAACACAAACATCTTGAATGCATTCAAATTTTTTTAACTAGTTCCTACAGAAACCAATAAATTTTTATAAGAACCAAAAACCTGACATCTCTGTCATTAAAAATGGATCAGCTCTCTTACCAATTTGTCTCATGCATTGGTGTTTTTTATATAAAAACTAAAGGCACAGTCCATGAAATTCATGCACTTGGGGGGAGGGTGTCCCTCAGCCCAGCCTGCACCCTCTCCAATCTGGGACCCCTCAGGGGATGTCCGACTGCCTGTTTCACAATTCGGAACTGCTGGTTCCCAACCACTCACCTTCTGGCCTGACTGTCACTAATAGCTTCTGCCTGCCAGCCTGATCACCCCCTAACCCTCCCTTGCCAGCCTGATCAATGCCTAACTGCTCTCCTGCTGGCCCAATTGTCCCCAACTGCCCTCCCCTGCTGGCCCAGTCACCCCTAATTGTCCTCCCCTGCTGGCCTGGTTGCTCCCAACTGCCCTCTGTTGCCAGCCCTATCACCCCTAACTGCCCTCTGCTGCTGGTCTGGTCTCCACCAACTGCCCTCCCCTGCTGGCCATCTTGTGGTGGCCATCTTGTGACCACATGGGGGTGGCCATGTTGTGGCCACATAGGGGTGGCTATCTTGTGCAAGGGCGTGATGGTCAATTTGCATATCACCTCTTTATTATATAGGATTATTTTGTTTGTAGTTTTTGTTCTTTGTGTAAAAGAATTCCTGAATGTTCCTGTTGTGAAATGCATCATTCATTTCCCATTCAATCATTCCCACTCTACATTACGTGCCAATCTAGTGAAATATTTTCACATTGACATATGTCAATTTTAATAAGGACATACTTTGGAGATTCCAACATGTCACTTTCTTTAATCTTACTATTCTTCACAGTGTGATTTTAGGATCTCCTTTCTTTTTTTTCTTTTTTCTTTTTTTTTTTTAATATATTTTATTGATTTTGTACAGAGAGGAAGGGAGAGAGATATAGTTAGAAACATCGATGAGAGAGAGTCATTGATCATCTGCCTCTTGCACACCCCCTACTGGGGATATGCCCACAACCAAGGTAAATGCCCTTGACCGGAATCGAACCCGGGACCCTTCAGTCCCCAAGCCGACGCTCTATCCATTGAGCCAAACCGGTCTTGGCAGGATCTCCTTTCTTATGAAAATCAGAAGAGCATCCCAGCCTGCAAAGTTTTACTACAAAATGTTCGCTCTCTACCCCTATTTGATCTTTACTAAAGGCAAAATCTGATAATCATAATTAAAATAAATGAGTGACCAACTATGATTTAATGTATTCCCTTTCATTTGAAATAAATTCATTTTAACAGATGTTAGTGATTTTACCCAAAACCATTATTGAAAATTCAACATCGTTTAGGACCAGTGGAAGAAATATTTTAGGTCATTGAATCTCTCCTTCTATAGACTGTGATGGTGATTTCTTTGGCATGTAGAGTCAACTCTGACAAGCAAGCTCCTTTCATTTCTTATTTTCTGTAAAAGTTGTATCCAACTAAGTGACTCTGTGCTTAATATATGCAATAAATTCCTGATTTAAAATTCCTGGTAATTGAGAAATTAACAAATTGGGGGAAATGCAATCATCTCACAATATTTAAAAGTTTTATAATAATATTTTGATATTTTTTGCTAACCATGTGATAATTGAAAAAAAAATTAAACTTAAATTTTAGAATTACATGATTAATCTAATGTTATAAAAGAAATAAACCAGGCCCTAGCTGGGTTGGCCCAGTGGATAGAGCATCAGCCTGCAAACTGAGGGGTCCCAGATTTGATTCTGGTCAAGGGCACATACCCAGGTATGGGCTTGATTCCCAAGAGCCAGCCCATCAATGATTGTCTCTCATTATTGATGTTTCTCTCTCTCTCTCTCTCTCTCTCTCTCTCTCTCTCTCTCTCTCTCTCTCTCTCTGTCTTTCTCACTCTCTCTTTCTCTTTCTCCCTCCCTCCCTCTCCATTCCTCTCTGAAATAAGAACAAACATTAAAAAAAAAACCATTAATGTATCAATGTCTCTGATAAAAGATAGAAATACATTCAACATTCCAATTTTCTATAATTTTAAAGTGCTTTTTCTTTTTTTCTTGATAGCTATGAAACTTACATTTCTCTACATTTTTATTGAGAACATCAATATAAATCTTGATATATAAGAATCTTGTCTATTATTTCACTTCAATGGCTTCTTCTGAAGCTTCAGTTACTGTCTACTACCACAAGGCCATTGATATCAACTTCTTGGTTCATAAAACCATGAGGCATTACAGGTTTAAATCAGTTTCCAATACAATCTGTTGCCCCAGACATTTTTCTCCATGATCTTTGCAATATTGCATCTGTAACGCCCTGTCATATCACACAGAAAGGAGGAGGGTGGGGGAATGTGAAAGGTGCCTCCTGAATGCCATCTCTGGTGATGGGATTTTTCTCTGTGAATTACCACTACTCCAATCCAATGGAGAGAAGCTAGAGGCTCTACCCCTCTTCACCATCTATCTGACTAAACTTATCCACCTACTTCTGAAAGCATGAACAACTTTCAGAAGATGTAAAGAACCACCAGAAGGATACAGAATACAAGTGATGTTCAACCAAATGATACTAAGAAAGTCAATTCTGGACATTATATGACTAACCTGAATACTTGTAAATTTAAAGACATTTTAACCGTGAATTGAGTAAAAATCTCCCACAAGAGGAGAAATGGAGTTAGAACAAATATGTTCTTTTCACCTATACTTTTTTTCCTACCTTATGAAAGCAAATTACCTTCCCTATGAGGTAAACTTCTGGAAAAATCTTGCAAGATAAGCAATAATTCACTTAAAAAGTTATTTTTATTAAGTATTCAGAGTTGTTTAATATCCTTTAAGAAAACAGCATCTATAGTTAACATTTATAAAAAGATAGAACTATTGCTAACTTTGTAAATGCTATTTTCTCTTGTTTGTACTTTTTTTACACACTGCCCTTATCTCTAGGCATTTGAGAAAAGCACAAGAAGTTAAATGAACCTGTTACTCCAAAGCCACATAAGATCATATGCTAGGGTTTTCTACATCTTCCAAACCTTAAACCTCAGGGTCTCCATTCTTCCTACATCAAGCCATCCATGCATAGGCTGGTAAGCTGGGGGATGCTGAGTACCTGCTATTTAGATGGAGAGGGAACAGCTGCTGGTGCACCTGGACACACAGGTCCAGGAATTAGAGCAGAAGAAGAAAACATAAACCTGTGAGAGGCACCAGGAGCATTTCTCTATTTACTAAAGTAAAGTTATCCCAGCAGAAAGGGGCCCTAGACCACAGAAGTGAAGGGTTTGCATCACTCAGCATTTCCCCAAACTTGATTGTGGATCAGAATTATCTGCAGGTGAGGCTTTAATTCAAGTGGCCAGTACTCTCCCTAGAAATTCCGCCTTAGAAAAGTTGTGTGGAGAGTGAGACATTTTCACATTAAAAAAAATTATTGTGTGACTAATACATCAGGTAATTGTTATATCCAGGCAAGCTTTTTAATCAGTATTCCATTGATAAACGGGAAGGGCCCACCAGTGACAATAGAAGGGGAGCAAGCACCTGTTAAGTCTCATTTTGTGCAAGATGGTGCTCAGTTCTTTATTTTCCTTGAGTAAATTATATTCTCATGTTACAGATGAAGCAACAGAGCCACAGAGAATGTAAATCAGCTCAAGGTGTCACAGCAAGAAATTACCAGACCAGAAACTTAGATTCTCTCCCTTTGTCTACCTTTTTCTGTTTTCTCCCAGAATAGATTATGCCATCATTAATTGCTTTCATCAATTAAATAAGGATACTATTGGGTATAAGTGATTTTCTTTTTAGTTTAGCAACTTTTAATGTTTTAGCTTCATGAACACATCTAGAATGTAAATTGAAAACCCCTGTAGTCTTAAAATGACACTCAGCAATATCGAATATCAGCGGAAAGGTCTTATTGTGTATATTGAAAATCCCATCATCCATTTCCATGCTGAGCTGAAGCAGTGTGATTTTTCTCACTGGCAGGCCATTTATCACTCCCCACCAGCCATCAATAATTGATTAGGGAGATTGGATTCAGCACAATGCAGATCAGCTAGTTTTAACAACATAGAGTTCAGTTTATGTCAAAATGTGGTAACTTTTGAATCTCTCTGCTTTCTCATCTCTGGGGAGTGTCACTTATTCCCTTCACACTAGAGAGAAAGAAAGAAATGGGCAGAAGGGGAAATAACTAGCTAGTTTGCTTTATGTCAATGGCCCTAAAGTAACTTGCTCCTCACCATTTGTGGTTCTCTCCCTTACACAAACACAAAGAACAAAAAGATGCTGGAGGAGCCAACCCCTAGGCTTTTTGGTGCAGAGGCTCCAGGCCATCTTCTGAATTGCCTGGAAGGAGATGCAGATTCTCACTCAGCCTGTTCTTTCTCTCCTCAGGAACTGTCAGCATCTTCCCTCTCCCCTCCTTTCTATTTCCAAAGAACACCAGTTTCGGAGCAGTACTCTCGCCAGCTTTTGTGTTGACCATAAAGATAAGTGCAGAGGCTATTTGGTTTAAAGCATCACAGCATAGACACAGGAAGCAAAAGCAATAAACTTGAGTAGGATTCCTTTCTGTGATGCTTCAGGGTTTTCTTGTCTTGACTCCTTTCTAAAGAAAAAAAAAAAAAAGAAAGATTTCTAATTCCTGCTCTTAGTTGTGCACTGAGAGAAAGCTCTTCCCTTTTTATTGTGCTTCTTTGGCACAAAAATCTGAAGATTCAGTTAACAGAACAATTTGGACCTCCTCTCAGTTTCAGGGGGCATTTGCTGTCCTGGGGCATCCCCATTCGGGTAAGTTGGAGAAGAAATGAGAATCGTTAACACTGAGGGTCTGACGTGCCACATGAAGCTTTTTTAAATGGAATAACTGGTTAATTACCCAGGGTAGTTCTACTTTAAAAAAATATTTTTCAACTTAAAAATGAAAGCAATGCAATAAAACCCAGAGTGTGGACAAGGTGAGTCTAGACCTAGAACCTGCACCCTCTTGTTGGCCTGGATGGTTACTGCTTCTCCCATCACCGCTTCACCCATCCAGTGGACTGTTCTCCTTATGGGAAGATTACCACTGAATTCTTCTTGCTTGGCCAATATTCCTATGATTATAATAAGTCTTTGACATTAACCAAAAAGTAAAGCAATTTTCTTTTCCCCAGAAATGTAAATTCACCCTGTATGTCTGCATTTAGGATGGTAGGAATCAGTTGGTGTGGGACTGGGGCTGGTGGCTTCTTAAAAATAAAATTTTCAGACATATGTCTATCCCCCACCCCTTTCCTGTCCCTCAAGCTTCCCTTTTTTGATGACAAGAGCAGAGACAATCACTGCTTGCACCAACATCAACCAGCTCAGATCACAGCTTAGCTGTCTGCCTTCAGTAACATTTTCTCCCTATCTCAGCAAAAAATGAGCTGAGTGTATAAATAATGATAAAAGAAAGGCTTAGCTTCTTTCAAAATATGCACCTTTAGAGAAATGAACAAACTTTTGAGCTCAACGATTGCCTAAGGCATTTTAAATAATTTATTTCACTCACCTAGGAAGCAAGAGACATTATATGATTACTTCCATTTTTGTTCACTTTTGCTTTTATATGACCAAAGGCCTAAGCTCCCCCTTGATGCCCTCCTGTAACTCCCATAATGTTAATAGAACATATAAGCACTTTTCAAATAGGTCAGGGCAGTGCTTACCCTGAACAATTTCACAGGTGCATATCTTTCCTACTCTTCCTCCCTGACCTCTGATAGATATATAATATGTCATGCTAATGACTAAGTGATTAATACTGTCCTCTGAAGCAGTAGGACCTTACTCCTAACCTTTCTCTATCATAAATCTCAAGGAAGATTTGTTTCCTATACTTTTAAGGAAAGAAGAAAGCATTCAGTGTTAGAAAGAGAACTGTGCTTCTGAAAACATGAACAGCAAACAAGAAATTCACTCTGGCTGTATCGCTTCACTTAAAATGATATCTAAAATCTCATGTAAAATATAAAGTGAAATAAGCCAGAATAATAGCATGTATAGTTTAACTTATGAGCAAAATATAAATGTTGAAAAAATTTGTACCAATAACAAACACTAGTGATCCTGAGAAAATCAAATGGGAAAGTAGATGAAACTTATTTGTGATATTATTCAAGACACATGATTTAACTCTCAATTAACAGGCTCCCAATATATACTGAAGCTAGTACTAAAATCTGAGGTTATAAAAATAAAAAAAAAATATGTCACTTCCTCTGAAAGGGTCGGTAAACATGTAAAAAAGGAAGACAAAGTGTAAACAGTTACAATGGATGAAATGCAGAATATACATAACAATCTCTAACTTAGTCCAAAGAGAGAAGGAAAACTTTGCAAGAGGAGGCACTTGAGAAGTTGTTTAATATCCTTTAAGAGCACTATGAAAAGGAAGTGTACAAATAAAAAGATGGGTATAAAGCATGTGCATGAAGCCAAGGAATGTGACAATAGAGTGCATTGGAAAAGAACTTTAAATTTTTTACTTTTTTTAAACATACACTTACCATACCATCTAGCAATCACACACTTAGCTATTGATTCAACTTGTTTTTAAACTTGCACACAAATATTTATGTTATCTTTATTGACAATTACCAAAAACTATGAGAAACCAAGATGCCTTTTAATAGGCAACCAGATGGACTGTATCTGCACTGTTTTACCACTTACAGATAAAATGAAACAAGCTATTAATTCACCCCAAGACATGGGTGTATCAAATAAGCCAGACCACAAAAGATAGATATGATATGCTTCAATTCATGTGGCACACTAAAAACTAAAAAAGAAAAAATTATAGAAATATATCAATGGTTGTCAGTGGTTTGAAGAAGATAGTATACAGGATTCTTAGAGTGATGAAGAACTTTTGGATAGTACCATAGGGGTGAATATATCACACAAGGCATTTGTTGAAACCATAGAACTTCACAGTACAAAAAAATGAGCTCTTAATATATGCAAATTTACAAAATCAGCCAGGTGGTAGAGAACTAACCAGGATGGATTGTAGACTGTGACAAAAGTCTACATGACATAATCTCATTGAAGGTGGTGGTAGAAAAAGTTTCTGACCTAAGTAACTTTAGAAAGCAGATTCTTTAACTGGAAACTATAAGACTAAAGAGACAATGATGGATGTGCTCATAAACACTGTACTTTACTTTGGATAGCTGCATATCATGGGCGTATAAATTAAAAATTCTGAAACTGCTTTGCAAATATACTGAAATTGGATAAATAAGTAAATTGATGGGAGTCATGTTTCTCACTATTGGAGAATGAAGTTGCAGATACTGAAGGGAAAAAGGAATAGATTGAGACTCAGTAACATCATTATGGACTCATGTTTAGATACATATTATAGATATAGAATGAAAGATATAATTATAGACATAATGTGTGTGGACAGGTTAGTATACATACATATATTGCCTTGCCTTATCCATTGAAATATCCTAGAAGCAATGACACCTGGATAGTAATGATCTGGATTTCTAATACCATTTTCCAGTAAAAGAAAGCAGGCTTTGAGAGTTTTAGGATTGGGGCAGAAATATAAAAAGTGCTCCTCGGCATCTTCTAGTCCAGAAAGTGAAGAAGTGATAAAAAATAAAAGGACATGGTAGCCAACCTGTAAGAGTTTCCAATGGCCAAAGCTGGAACAATTTTAGGATAAAAATAAGTGACAAAATATTGGATTGTAACCCTATATTAAATAAATATATAGTTTATACTCATATAAATAAATGATTTAATGAAATAAATGGGGGTAGGAGAGATATCTCACATGTAAAATAATTTCAAATAGAGTACTGTTTCAAAACTTTAAACAATACAAAACAATCAGATAAAAACCAAAAGGAAACTGGATTGAGTGGGGCTGGAACTGCTGGGGTGGGCTGGACACCCCAGCAGTGTAGACTTCCTGCCTGAAGTTGCCATGAGGAGTTCCCTTGGAGGAGGATCTCAGTGTCAAAGTGGCAGTCTAACTGGGAGAGAGTCCAGGAAACTCAGTCAATAGGAGAAGCAGAGTGGGAGAAGGCAGAAGGTCTTTAACAGGTCTAAGGAGGAAAACCACAGATAAAGAAAACAGGTGAACCCTAAATAGGTTCTTAGAAAGGCTGTGTTATGGTAGCCTTAGCAAATGAGTTCACCACTTAGGATGGCCACACAGGAACTAAAACCCCACTTTCTGTGATTTTAATTATTGTTGTGTACAGCACTTCCACAGAAGGTATTTCTGAACTTGTTTTAGGAAGCCACAAGAAGAATGCATGTTCTTCCAAGATTATGTCAGAGGCAAAGGAAGGATAGTCATGGAGACAACATATTCAGGAAATATAGCTCCAACGTGCATGACTCCATCTCAGTAACAAGTTCAATTGGTGGAATGCTGAGGGTAAGAAATAAGCATAGCCAGTGAGCACTAGTCTCTGGAGTCAGATTTCTTGGGTTTAATTCAGGTTCCCTTACTTACTATTTATATTATTTTGGGCAGTTTGTCCCTAAATTTTCTTATTTTCTAATCCTTAAATATAAAGTGCAATAAGACAGAATAATACCATGTATTAAGTAATACCATTTATAAAATAGTTCCAGTTCATGAGGTGGGTGTGAGATTTATCAACAAGTGCAATGTAATTAGAATAGTACCTGATTCGTTGTATGCACTCAGTAAGCATTAGCTGATATTGTTTATAAAGCAATAGCCTCACCCTTCAATAGAATCATGAACGGGGGTGCGGATTATTGTCTTGTTTTGTCTGCTTCTATTTGTTCGAGACCTATTAGGTCATGAAGAAATGGTTGTTGAACAGATCTTACCTAAATTTCATGAGATAACAATTGGAAATCACATTTTCAAAACAAGGTTTAAAAATTATAAGAGACTAAGGAAGAGAATTATTCAGCCCTAGCTTGTTTGGCTCAGCAAAGAGAGTCAGCCTGCAGACCAAAGGGTCCTGGGTTTGATTCCAGTCAAGCGCACATACCTTGGTTGCTGGCTCCTCCCGGCTCAGCCCTGGTTGGGGCATGTGCAGGAGGCAAATCAATTGATGTGAGAGGTGTTTCTTTCTCTCTTTCCCTCTCTCTCCCACTCTCCCTAAAAATCAATGTAAAATATCATCAGGTGAGGTAAGAAGAGAAGAGAAGAAAGAAGATTATTCAGTCCTTTCCCATATAATGTCACTACTGTATTTTCCCTCCCTCACTTTGTCCAAAATGTTACCTAAAACTACCAAATGGAGGAACAGTGCCTGTGGCTGGCTTGTCTGTGGGTCATAGGAGAGAGCTGTGTGCATGGAGGTATCGAAAATGTCCCTCATTGTGTCCCAAACAGCAAATCCTTCTCTTGTGACCTGCCTTTACAGGGACATGAAAAAGAAACAAAAAAGTGCAGTCATGCTACCATCTTCCCTGTATATTCAGTTCAGGCAAAGAGCACTATCAGCCTCTGCAAGTTCACAAAGCTCTCAGAGCACAGGCTGAGCACCCCTTGGGGGTGGATACAACTTAGGTGGTGGAACTACCTAAAGGAACACAAAAATAGCTTTCTTGAGACCAAAGGGACACCTGCTAATTGCTAAAACCCTGAGAGCAGGCATGTGGATGAACTGTTTGAGGTCTGACAAGTGTTTCATAAAGGTGAGCTGGCTCTGTGTCTAAAGAAGACATGATCACCTTGAGGACGTGTGGCTGCCAAAAACGTTCCTTTGCTCTGATGATTAACAGGGTTATTATTTATTCTTTCTGTGATTACCCTTGAATATGTGGCACAGATTCTTTGTCATCTAAAGGAACACTGTTTTTACATTCCAGGGAGAACACGAGAAGGGTTTAATTACTCTCCACGGCATCTGTTTATTTGAGTCTCCTTATGAATAATCATGTAGACCAACATATCCAGATGGCCAGGCTCTCTTGCTATTCCTGCCTTTTCTTCCTCTCTCATGATTAAAGACATTTTATTTTATATCCAGAAAAGTCACCTATTGAAAGACGCTTGAGGATGTGGCTCCAAATGCCTGAGAGAATATGGAAAAGTAAATCCAAATGCCAGGATTTATGCTATGCATGAAATTCGTGCAAAGGGCTCAGCCCCCACCTCCATGACTTAGTCAGGAAGATCATCCGGAAGGATGTCTGGTCTAATTAGCATATTATGATTTTGTTTATAATAAAATGGCTGATAGATGGCTGATTCATATTGGTACAGAAAACATATCTCAATCTGTTTTCTGAATAGCACCACAAGCCAAGGCACATTATTTGTCCTTTGTAAGGAAAATATAGGGCTTATTCATGATCAAACACATTCAGAAAATATGGTCTGTTGTGTATGTCTTAGAGATTCACCAAAAAGCCCAGTGATTTTATAGCAATTGGCTTAAATCTGTTCAATATAGATTCCTAAACTCTGACCTTAGAATAATTTTTTGTGGTTTTCACTTTTATAAAAGTCCTGTAAGACATCAGCTCTGTGGGTCTCATTTGGGAAAGACTGCCTGCCATACATCAGCTCTCTGCTGTAGAGCTTAAGACATATTTTATGATGGTGCATTTGAAGCGCCAATCATTTAGAACTGAACTTGCTCCTTTGGATGACCATTCTGCTTTCCGAACCAGTCATAGGGCGGAGGGCATCCAGCCAAGTGTATCCATCCAATGGTCTTAGAGAATTAGCCTCACTTCTATCTAGAGAGGTTATTTTATGGCTTCCAAAGTAATAGAGTGCCCTATTCTTAATGCAGCATCAATAACAGCAGCTGCTTCCTACATAGGCTAAAGATTAACAACAGGGCTTGGGCAGATTTATAGGGCAGGTTATTACACCCTGGAAATAAGAGGGTGTTACTAATTCTCTTCCCTTGCTTTAATAGACTGACAGCTTCCTGGGCACCTGGGAGTTTCATGACGCAAATAACTCCTCAAACAAACCCCCTGGGAGTAGGAAGCCCAGAGGTGACTCTGCTCTCTCTGTGGCCTACACTATTCACTGCTGCAGAGAGACAGCTGCGAAAACACCAGTTATCACATAGCACTCCTGAAAATGTGTGATAAACTGGTGCCAACCTCACAAGAACTGGTGCTTGGGTAGGCAAGTGCATACACCCCCCCACACACACTCATTACACTCCCCTGGTTCCATCACAATCTGTTTACATCCCATATCCAGTCCACCATGACCAAATTCACTTGGAGCTCTTCATCTCTTCCTTTTCACCCTAAGAGAGATGGAAGTTGATATTAATTCCCAGAGACACAAAAGATAATGCCGAACTCTCCAGGTGGAAGCAGAAGGCCCCCATTTCTCCTTCCACTGTATTAGTTCCTGGGGTACCGGTTTAGACTTTAGGGTCTGAAATTTCCACTTGTTCAGTGAGGAGTTCAAATCCAGGCCAAGAGACCCCACCTGTGCATAAATTTGGGCACTGAGCCTCTAGTCTAATAAGTATTTTCAACCTTTGTAACAGACTAGGATCTGGTCCTTGGAGTTTGAAGATCCAGCACATTATGTTGATCTATTGCAAGGTTCCAAGCATTCTGCGGGAAAACATATGTGCTGAAACAGACTTCTCCTCTGGAGACAGCTATCACATCCTCTTCATCCCATCCTGGGGTCAGGATCAGGCTGTGATGTGGACATCAGGGTATGTCATTGGACCAAGTGTATTAATAATAGTGGTTAGAAGGAGGGATGTGGGCAAACTGCCTACATTTAATTCTAGCTCTGCCACTAACAAGAATTAGCATCAACTCCTCTGAGTCTCAGCTTGCTTACCTGTTAAATGTTTTAAAATACTAAAAATTGTTGTTAACAACTATTCTATTCCATATGTTTGGTCAGAAGATTAATAAGTTAATAAATGTAAAGATCTTCAACAGGGTCTGGAATAAATCAATCTGTCAATAAATGTTAATTTCTTGGCATTTACCCCTAATTTAATTTTTGAAAAGCCCTATTGAAGGAGGCATCATCATACCCAATTTGTAAAGATAGAAATTCAGGCAAGCTGTCATTTTCCCAGAGTCACATAGTCAAATAATAGACCTAAGATTCTGATCCATTTTCTCTATCACTATTCTATGACACTTAGTGGCTGAAATACTTCCTATTTCTACTTCAGTGGCATTAACAACTCCATAAATTAATATGTGGGTTACACATAGTTCAGAAACCACATGTAGTGAGGTACTGTATCATCAATTAAAAGAGTTACTTAAGAGCTGAGGAGTTTGATTATGTTCAGTTGACCCTTGAACAACATGGGTTTGAACTACATAGGTATAAGTTTGAACTACTTATACTCAGATATTTTTTCAATAAATACAGTATGCAAATGTATTTTCTTTTTCTAAAAAAAATGTCTTAACATTGTATTTTCTGTAACTTTTTTATTGTAATACTTCAGTATATAATATACATAGCATACAAAATGTGCATTAATGTACTGTATGATTGGTAAGTCTTCCAATCAACAGTAGGCTATTAGTATAATAAGGCTTCTGCATCCTTGGTTTCCCAACCATAGAATAAAAATGCTGCTTTCCATATGCAGTTGGCTGAATTGCAAATAAAAAATCCAAACGTGCAAAAAACTGACTACTGTTGATTTTGGGGAATTCAAAACTTATATGAGAATTTTAAAAAGTATATTTTGTTATTTATTTCAGAGAGGAAGGGAAAAGGAAAGAGAGATAGAGACAGTAATGATGAAAGAGAATCATTGATTGGCTGACTCCTGCACACCCCTACTGGGGATCAAGCCCACAAATAAGGTTTGTGCCCTTGACTGGAATTGAACCTGGGACCCATCAGTCCACAGGCGAACTCTCTATTCACTAAGCCAAACCAGCTAGGGCTTATAAGAGGATTTTTGACTGTATGAAGGGGTCAGAATCCCTAACCTTCACATTGTTCAAGGGTCAACTGTATATCAAAATGATTTAGTCATAACTGCACACCTATTGTTTCTTTCTCACCTACCTGGGCCACATGAGAATTTTGCCTTTATCAGATTCTCTATTGCAGGCAACCAGCTTCTGTGCTTTAAAATACTTCCATGTACCCAGGTTAGTGTGGCCCAGTTGGTTGAGTATCATCTCATGCACCTAGGGTTGCCAGTTGGATTCCTAATTAGGGCACGTGTCCAGGTTGCTGGCTGGATCCCCAATAGGGAGTGTGCAGGAGGCAGCTAATCCGTGGTTCTCCTTCTCTCTTCATCTCTGTCTCTAAACTCAATAAAAATTTATTTCAACATTATAATTAAAATCAATAAAACATATTTTAAAATAATAATTAAAAATTGATCACTGCATTTGCACTAGGACTGTTCTTCCCATGGTTCCTGAGAGATACTTGATTCCTTTGATGGTGGCTTGGGCTCAAGAATATTTCCGTTTCCTTGCCTAACTTTCACTAGAACTGCACATTGGTCTAAGTTACTTATGCTTAGCTTTCTTTCCTTCCACTCAGCCTATTTTCTCTTTTCTTCCTTTCTTGTCTCTCCTTCAATAAGGGTCAGACTTGCATCACGATTCACCAGTTCTCTCAGGCTCTCTCAGTATCACATCCATTTTATTTCAAAAGCATTTTCCCTAATTCATTTCTTACCTATTTTATTCCAACTTGGCATCTGCTTTTCAGAGGAGTTGGATAAACTTCATAAGTTGCAGGACAGTTATTTGCTGTCTCAATTCTCACTTTCTCTCCTTAACATCTATTAGTGTTTATAAAAAAAGGTTACATATGTCCAAAAGGGCAATTGTCACATTGTGTATACATTTTCAATGCCAAGGGTATAACTTACAGTTAAAGTGACTTCTCTTAAAGGAAGAAGTAAGGAAGGAAGAAAAAAAGAAGAAAAAAAGATATTTATTGAGTGTCTGCTATGCTATAGGCATACTGTTCTGATGGGCAATTTTCTTTCAATTCCAAAGGAATCTTATAATTCAGATTTGCAAATGAGATTGAAAAAGTATAGGTATAATATAAGCAACCCATATTATAACCCAAATTTTGGAAGAGCTCAAAATTTTTAACTCTTTTTTTTTTAATTTTGTGCTCATTTTTGTATATTATAAAGAAACTAAAACACAGTATTTTCTACTGCATTTTAGATATACTTTTTAGGCAGGCATAAATGAATATAATTATGTGAACACACACAAATGTATACACCCACAAAGAGTGAGATATCCATATATATGTATATGTACACACACAAATATATAGCTGAGGGTAATGTGATTACAAACATATACATATATGTATATAAATATATGAGTAGATATAGACATGAATATATAAGCTCAGACACAGATTCTGCACACAGAGGTTTTTTTTGTGTATTATACAGGTTTGAGTTATCCAAATCCATGGCCCATATTACCATTAGGATCCTTTGTTACAATGAAGTAGTCTGTTCTTACTAAATTAGGATTTAACATGTAGAAGCCTGAAGATGTCAATGAAGACAAAGTATCAATAATGGCTGGTGGGTTCTGATCTATATGTGAATTCCATTCAGTTCTGCAAATGCCATTAGATGTGTGAGGTAGGAGTGTACCAGGTCCCATGAGGAAACCGATAGCTCAGCCTAGGGAAATGGCATCCTGCTACTGGGTCCTGCTGAAATCTATGCTGGCCTCTGCCAATGCAACCAGACTAATTAGTAGCAAGTAAATTATATCATCCAAAAATTCTAGAAAAAGACACATATCTGCTTTCATAAATGCCTCAACTTATGAACTCCTCTATGGACCATAGTAAAGTAGGAGAATTGGTCTGAATAACAAATTCCCATGTACTAAAAGCCCACTATATATTTGAAATAGTACTAAAAGCTTTTAATGCATTAAGTTTCATTTCATTGCATGTTCAAATTACATCCTATATAATAAAAGATAGGACAAATAGACCAAAAGATAGGACAACCAGAACAACTAAACAACTTAACAACTGGTTGCTATGACATGTGCTGACCATCAGGGGGCGTGTGGAGAACATGGCAGGAATTGGCTGTGGTGGGATGGTGAAGCAGGTGAGCAGGTGCACCAGTCCAAGGGGGCACCAGTCATTGTCATTGGTTACTGAAAATTCTTTGCTCCCTCATGCACCATAGTCCCACCCAGCACTTACACCCATGGTTGGCATTGGAGCCACCACTCACACTGACTGCTGGTGCGCAGCACTAATCAAAATCACTTGGTGCCATCAGCGGGTACAAGTGGTTACTGCCAGCCCTGGTCACCCCTAAGTGCTTCACCACCTCCCCCTGCTCCTGAGGGGCAATTGGGGCAACAGCTATGGCTCAAACCTGCTGACAGTGTCAGCCCCACTTGCACCCCCTTGCACTGGCCTCAATAACTCTGCACCATCAGTAGGTGTGAGCAGGGCCAGTGCCATAAGCACCTGGAAACAGCAGCAGCGGAAGCGAGCAGAGACCATGGGCCGTGGCAGGGGGGATGGGCTAAGACCCGCTCATGTACCCACTGTTGCCTTGTGGCCCACAGTTCCTTTCAAGGTGCACAAATCTGTTCACAACTAGGCCCCTAGTTGTTAATAAGTAGCTGTTCCTGGAGCTGTCCTTCTCCAATACATAGGCCACAGACACCTGCCGTTGAAGTACAACACCCATCACTGATCTCTCTCTTTTGACAACTTACTTTGATCCCATCTCCATTCTCAATTATCACCAGTGACTCACCCCTTACCCCACAAACATACACATTCAGTCCCATCTTATATAATTTGCATATAATATGCAAATTAAACCTCACACCCTCATAAGATGGCTGTCTATGACCAGGCCAGCAGGAGGGTTATTGAGGGAATACCAAATGACTGAACAAGCAGACTGTGTGGGGT
This sequence comes from Pipistrellus kuhlii, assembly GCF_014108245.1. Lineage (NCBI taxonomy): Eukaryota > Metazoa > Chordata > Mammalia > Chiroptera > Vespertilionidae > Pipistrellus > Pipistrellus kuhlii. Next base: position 72,503,518 of record NW_023425573.1, read on the forward strand.
GACCAGGCCAGCAGGGGGATTTAGTGCGGAATGGCCAACAACTAAATAAGCAGGCTGCATGGGGCAACCAGGGTGGTGGGGGGTTGTGAGGAGCAACCAGGCAAGCAGGGAGCCAGTTGGGGGCAACCATGTTGGCAGGGGTGGGCAGCTAGGTATGACTAGGCCAGTGTTAGGGGCATAGTTAGGAATGACCAGGCTGGTAGGGAGGGGGCAATTGGGGGCAACCTGGCCAGCAGTGGGGGGCAGTAAGGGCAACCATGCTGGTAGGGGGGACAGTTAGGGGTGACCAGACAGGCAGGCAGGTGAACAATTAGAAGCCAGCAGTCCAAGATTGTGAGAGGGATGTCCGACTGCAAGTCAGACATCCTCTGAGTGGTCCTGAATTAGAGATCGTGCAATCTGGACTGAGGGGATCTTTCCTCCATGCACAAATTTTGTACACTGGGCCTCTAGTTATTTTTATATTATTCTCAGCATGTATAAATGTCCTGGACCCCTAATGGAATCATCCAACTTCACCTCTGAATGAAGAACCAGACTCATTGCATCTTATGTGCTCTACAAGGCAATGCCCATCACAGCAGTGATGGCAAGAGGTTCATGCTGGCTCCCAGGAAAGTAACTGGCAGACTCTGTCTGAGCCCCCTGTGGCTGCCTGAGCTCTCCTTCATCAGCCTGCATGGAAATATAATAGTCATGCTTCCATCCTTTGATCAGGGATCACTGTGTGTAAATGTGACCAAGCTGTTGGGACTTAGATTAAAACAATAGTTGCATCCAGGCAAGTAATGTTGAATGACACTGATGCCAAACTTTTTCCTAATCAATCACGAAAATGAATAATGTGTGGTAGGCTCAAGTTTGGGTTGACAAGTGGGTAACTAAAGAGGGTGACTTCCATGTACAACAGAGAAGAAAAGCATGAGGTATGACTTATATTCTGTATATGGAGCAGCAGGTACAGATGCAAGACCTTTGTAAAAAGAGAATTTGAGATAGAAAAGAAACTATTGAGTGCTGCTACTTAGCTAGGCATTGCATGCATAATTTACTCAATCTTTATCAAAAGTCATTGAGTCATTCACCAACTCTCTTCTTGATTCTGTAACATACACAGTTCTAAGTACTGGAGACTTAACCGAGAAAGAAACAGAAAAGGTTTCAGTATTATGGAGCTTATAGGTGGGAGTTAGGAGGAAGGAAATAAATACCTAAATAAATAAGATGATTTCAAAGGGCAATAAATGCTACAAAACAGTAACATAGAGAACTGTGCTACAATGGGGTTATGAGCAGAGTCACATTTTATAGAATGGTTAGGGCAGGCAATTCTGAAGAGAGGACATGTTAACATACACTCGAGTGATGGGCAGATACCAAGCCCTGTGTGAAGGTCCGGAGGGAGAATGTTCCCAGCAGAAAAATTAGCAGGAGCACAGGTGCTGGCTTTGGAATGATGAAAGATGACTGAGGTAAGAGTCCTGGGATGAAAGGCAAGCTTTACTGGCTCAGTTTGTGCATTTATTGTCAAGGTCAAATATTTGTATTCAAATCTTCATGTGCTAAAAATCCATTGGGGGATTTCAAAAATAGGGAGTGGCAGTGACATGATTCATAGGACATTATGGGGTAATGAATTGTGGAAGACTAGCCCATTCACACATAATGAAACAGTGCAGATTGAAGCCAGGGGCATTTCAAAAATTACACAAATATTTAAAAGCAGAGCTGGGATTTAAACCAAGGGAAGCCTTGGCTCAACCAGTAAAGGAGATATTATTGCCTTTGAGGCTTTTTCTAGGACACCAAGTGAACACAACCTTGAACTATCAACTAATGTAATGCTAGACATTGGTCAAAATTTATAAAAGTATTTTTTCCTTTTTATTTTTTTATACACAGCACAGAGTATTTTGAAACTCCTGTCAACACCTTTACCTTACTACAAAAAAAGTTATTTCTATTACTGTTTAATTTCTAGTGCCTTTTAGATTTCATTGTCCTCTGATTTTGCACACAAATAATCCCACTTTGTTGTGTTTTGTAAGTTTACCATTGAAGTATTACAGATGTGGCCCTTTTTCCCCCATTGGCCTCCCAGCCCACCACGCCCCCTAACCAGGCCTTCCTCACACTATTGTTTGTCCATGGGCTACGCATATATGCATATGAAGTCTTTGTTTAATCTTACTGCCTTTATTGTTTGGTTGAGAATTGGAGTGAAATTGAGAATGGAGCTCTGGCCATGTGCATGGTTTGAAAAAAAAGGATTTTTATGAGTTGGCTCTAGGGGAAGAATTTTCAATTTTTTGAACAGGTTGTATTAATGAAATATAAATGTATAAATAAGTAGCTTACTCATGCTTCTTGCTATTATAGATTAACTTGTAGTGCACAAATCTTTTACAAAAAAAAAAAAAATGCTGACTAACAGACAAAGCACATCTGCTTGAAGACATCATGGAGCTATGAAGATAGCCCAAACTTAGACCCACATTCCAGAAGAAAGGATGGAAATGCCATCCCAATAGTCAGAGTCAGTCTTTCTCTTGAGAAGAATAACACCAATCTTAAACTCACTTCTTTAGAGAAGAAATGAAAAGACTTTTAGTTCATTTTGCAAGCCAAAAATATTAATATGAAAATGTCATGAAGTTATAACAAAGGAAAAAATTCAAATCAATCTCTCATGAATGCAGATAGAAACACACTAAACAAAATATTAGAAAATCATACCCAATAATAAAAACTCCAATGCATACATCTATAATAAAAAAGCATAATATGCTAATTAGACTGGGCATCCTTCTGGACAACCTTCCAGATGAAACCAGGGATGAGAGGGAAGCCCGGGTCCTGGGTGCCAGAGGGCAGCTGGGGGAAGGAAGGCCTACTCTTGTACAAATTTTGTGCATTGAGCATCTAGTATAACAACAAAACATTAAAACTTAGGTACAGTAATCCCCCTTACTTGCAGTATCATTTTCCACAGTTTCAGTTAAAAGATGTATCCCGCATGGATAAGTGGTGACTACTGTAACTAAAATGTATATCAATAATGCAACACAGATTTAAATTTCAAAGTTATCAAATTCTCTAATTTATCCTAAATAAAGCATAAAACCATGTGATTATCTCAATAAAGGAGGAAATCATACCACATGCCATATACAGAATCCATTTTTAGAAAAAGTAAAGATCTAAATATGAATGACAAAACAATAAAGGTTCTAGAAGATGGAACATGATCATCTTTTCATGACCATGGGTAGGTTCAAAATAAGCAATAACCATGAAAAAAAATGGTGATGGACTAAACTGCTTAAAACTAAGAACTTTTGTTTATTGAAAATGATGTCTAGAGAGTGGAAAGGCAAGGCAAGCCACAGAGTAGAGGAATATATAAGCAATACATACCTTTCACAATGCCCTTAACTCCCTAATATATAATGCCTTTAGATCAATAAGAAAAGGCATTAAGGAAAATTCAAATAAAATACAAACATAAGATTTGAACAGACATGTCAGAAAAGGTCATACACAGTCATTAAACATATTAAAATGTGAGCAACCTTCTTATTCATCAGGGCACATAAATAAAATTCATAATAAAATATTACCACACAATCATCCAAATGGTAAAGGGACAAAAGACAGGTAAGTATTGGCAAGAATATGAAGCAGTAGCACCTCTTATACTTTGCTGGCTGAAGTAACACGAATATAATTACCTTGGAAAGCTGTTGCTTTGAAGTGGAACATAAGGAAGTACCCAGTAGAAAGGTGTACCTACATATATCAAAGCATGTATACAAGTATGTTTACAGTAATCCTGTTTTTGATAGATTAGCCTCACATTGCTAACAGCTTCGTTATTCCACAAAATTAGATGGGCTAAAAACAGCTACACTCATGCACTGGAATATTGTACAGCAAAGGAAATGAACAACTACTGCTACTCACAAAAACATGGGTAAATATCAAAAATACAATACTGAACAAAGCAAGTCAGACCTAAAAGAATACATACTCTAAAAATGTATCTGTGGAAATAGAAGTCAGAAAAATATGTATCTTTGGAGAGAAGTCTTGGCTGGAAAGAAGGAGGAGTTGGGCTTTAGGGATGTTGGTAATAGCCTCTTTGTAGGCTTTGTGTACGTGTATTCCCTTTGTAAAAACCCATCAAGCTGTTCACCAATGATCAGTGCTCATGTTGCAGGTCTGCTGGGAATGGTTGTCACGGTTGGCTATCATGGTTGGCTGTCACTGCCTTCTCTGTCCTCTTCATTCCAGGACCAAGGCAGAAAGGTATGCAGTTCTTTTAGTGGAAGGAAAAGAGAGCAAGACACAATCACAGGACGCATCCTGACCCTGCTGCTCAGGGGATGATGGGCCACTTCACTTACATCAATACCAGCTCAAGTCACAGGACACCTTGATGCCCACGGGGCAGCAACAGCAGTTGTGCCACTGGGCTGGGGAGGAAATGTTTTGATAGATACTGCCATTTTCCCCCAGTGATTTTCTTTTGGGCAGAGTGATTTCACACACTTAAATAGCAAACTGTTTCTTTCTTGATAAATTTAAAGCATTCAATTGAAACAAGAAAAATAAATGGTGTTTTTAAGAATTCCCTCAAATCCTCAAAGAAATTATAGGAAATTGATTGCAAATAAAACTGCTCGTAAATCTGTTGGGTGAGATTTCTCTGGTAGCAAGGTTTACAAATGCCCGGACAATTCATCCATCTCACCCATCTGCCAAAGCTGAGTTACTAATCACACCGAATTGCAACTTCAGAGCTGTTTCGGAATGTACTTTTATTCTGACCCCAGAGGTGTTATTTATAAAACCAGTGTAGAAATTTTTAATTAGGTAAATAGAACATTCCCCCACTCCCACCCCGGAAATGATCAGAGTATATATGCAGGTATGTAACCAATTTAAATGCAAATGATTCAGATTAGATTAGTTATCACTGAGCTCCTTTAAATCATGTATAGTCTTTAAAAACATTTCATATTTCTCATAAATGAATAAGATTAACCTTTCTATCCCCTCAGTATAACTAGGATGTCTTTGCACTGTCACTATGAGAAAGACAAATTGTCGGTGTGTGAGGAGTTTTGTGGGACTGGGAGGTGCTAATGTGAGGACCTACTGTGTATCAGGAAGCCTTTTAGGCTATTTTTACACACTACCTCATGTTTTTCACAATTAGTGGTGCTACCGCTTCCTTTTACAGAGAAAACTCTTTTGGTGTATCACCTATAATGTCCCCAAAAGTCCTGCAAAGTATTGACCACCAATTATCTGTGCAGTATAATATGTTCCAAGACCCCCAGTGGTTGTCTGTATCTGTGAATACTACCCACTCTCTATATACTATATTTTGTGTGTGTTTTTTCCCTATACTTACATACCTATGAGAAAGTTTAGTTTGTAAATTAAGTGCAGTAAGAAATGAACAGCATTAAGAATTAATAAAATAGAACAAGTATGACAATATACTGTAATAAGTTATGTGCATACGGTCTCTTCTCTCTCAAAAATACCTAACTGTACTCTGCTCACTATTTTTGTGATGATGTGAGATGGTTCAATGCCTATGTGATGAGATGAAGTGAAGTGAATGATGTGATGAGATGAAGTGAATGTGATGTAGCATTAAGCTACTATTTGAACTGATGATATGTCAGAAGGAGAGTCAAATCTAACACACATTTCTTTTTCCTTCTTTATAATTTCATGGACAGAAGATTCATTCTTACCATGATCTTAGCAAACTCAGCATACCGTTTTTTTTCCTTAGTAAGTTAAGAACTTGCACCTTTTTACTTAAAGGAAGTACTTTACAGCGTCTCTTCAGCATATCTGAATTGCCAGCATCACTACTCTTGCACTTTGGGGCCATTATTAAGTGACATAAGGATGATTTGAATACCAGCACTCTGGAAATACTCATGTCCACTGATAGTCAAGTTAGCGAGCCAGTAACTAATGGTTGGGATGCACGTACATTGAGGGGAAATGTACAGTGAGGGGATGTGCTAGGGTTGGGGGAATTCGTGTCCTGGGCAGAACGGAGTGGAACTGTATGAGATTATATCATGCTACTCAGAACAGAAAGCAATTTAAACTTATAGGTAGTTTATTTCTGGAATAGTTCATTTAATATTTTCAGACCACCATTTAGTGGTTTCTGACCCAGTAACTGAAACTACACAAAGCAAAATCATGAATAAGGGGGTGCTATTATATTTACCTAAATAACTTACTCAAATTCATATAACTATTAACCCAAAGTTAATGGTTCTCTGACAAATCACCCTCACCATTCTTTTCTTCCACTGTAGTAATAGTTGGAAACTCTATAGTCTCATAGAAGTGCTAACAAAAAATCCTCAGATTGCAATACTCCATGTATATTAATTACCATTTCAGTTTTAATTTGATCATAACTTATTTTTTATCCATTTCCTTCTGAACAGTGAAAGGAAACTTGTAAATAAACTGTGATAGACATGGTTCATCACCTGGTACATTGTAAGTTATAATGGTTTGTAGTATCATTGATTTACCAGGCCTCCTCATCAACCATATCAAAGATTACAAAATGAAGGTGATAATAACCACAACAGGTGTTTGTAACTGTGTGTGTGTATGTGTGTGTGTGTGTGTGTGTGTGTGTAAGAGAGAGAGAGAGAGAGAGAGAGAGAGAGAGAGAGAGAGAGAGAGAGAGAGAGAGAGAGAGAGAGAGAGAGAGAGATGTAGGCACAAACTCACAAATGGATTGGGGATAAAGATCTCTGATTGGACAGATGGAAGGATGAATTGATAATCTAACTAGTTAGTGTAGTAATATGTGCCATCAAATGCATAACTGTTGGGCTTTCCTCACTCTAATTTACAGCAGAGATGGAATGGAAGGGCTGATGATGGAATTTAGAACAGCCCAGACATCCCTTTAACCACACCTAAACTTGCAGAGTTTAAACTAGAAAAGAGATACCTCATGGACACTTGCTTCTGACTTTATGTCTTGGATTGCATTCCTTAATGAATAATTATTAAAACATCAGTTTTTTTATTTTTGTTTTTGTTTTTAATCAGAACAAGGGTAAATATTAAAAGCCAAAACCAGTTTGGCTCAGTGGATAGAGCATCAGCTTGCAGAATGAAAGGTCCCAGGTTCAATTCCAGTCAAGGGCATGTACCTTGGTTGTGGGCACATCCCCAGTAGGGGGTGTGCAAGAGGCAGCTGATCAATGATTCTCTCTATAGATGTTTCTAACTTTCTATCCTTCTCTCTTCCTCTCTGTAAAAAATCAATAAAATATATTTTCAAAAAGAGCAATTTTAAATTACTTATGTCTTATATTGCAATATTTATTTTTATATATTAGAAAGATCCTTTGTAAAGAAGAAAAATGTATTTTTTTTTGTGGGGGGGAGGGTGCAGAGGACCTAAATAGACTTTTCCAAAGAGAACATGCAAATGGCCAAGAGACATGAAAAAATGCTCAATGTCACTGATCATCAGAGAAATGGAAATTAAAATGACAATGAGAAATTACCTCACACCTACAGAATAGCTACCATCAATTAAACACACACACACACACACACACACACACAAAACAAACAAACAAACAAACAAACAAACAAAAAAAAAAAAACACATACTGGTAAGTATGTGGAGAAAAGGAGAAAAGGGAACCCTTGTGCACTGTGGTGGGAATACAGTCTGGTACAACCACAATGGAAAACAGTGTGGAGTTTCCTCAGAAATTTATAAATGGAACTGACATTTGACCCAGTGATCCCATTTCTGGGACTATATCCTAAGAAGCCTGAAAAACCAACTAGAAAGAATATATGCACCCCTGTGTTTATAGTAGCATTATGTGCAATAGCTAAGATCTGGAAACAGCCCAAGTGCCCATCAATAGAAGAGTGGATAAAAAAGGAATAGTACCTTTATACCATGGAATACTATGCAGCAATAAAAAGAAAGATCTCTTACCCTTTGAGACAGCATAGAGGGACTTGAAGAGTACTATGGTAAGTGCAATAAATCAGTAAGAGAAAGAAAATAATCACATAATCTCACTTACATGTGAGCTCTATGAGCAAAATAAACTGGCCAAAAAAATAGATACAGAAACACTGAAACATGCAACAGACTGACATATTAGAGGGAAGCAGGATAGAGGTTGGGGGAAGAAGATCAGGGAGAGATCAACCACAGAACGTATATGCATATATGCATAGCCCATGGTCAAATAATAGTGCAGGAATGCCTGGGGAGAGTATGGAAGAGAGGTGGAAAAAGGTCAACTAGGGAAAAAGGGGGCATCTGTATACTTTCAACAATAAGTATTTTTAAAGTCCATTTTTATTAATGCACAGACCCATTTCTCCTTCTTATGCATTGTTCATGTTCACTACTCTCAATGAGAATAGGTCGTATGGCCACCTTGGTATGGTCAGAGCACATGCTGCCCTGCATGGGTATTGCCTCTACTGCACAGCTCCCTGCCCCATCCTGTCCTGCTCACTCATGGGGGTTCCCTGACCCCAACCCCACCAGAACCTGTGTCTCAATGAGCCCTTTGCAATCCTCACGTATTGGCAAATGCAATAAATAAAATAACAAATTCCATTTTAACATATCTTCCATTGATTTTCAGGGGACTTGTCAGGAAGGAGGAGAAAAAGGACAAGGAAGAGGAGAAGGAAAGAGAACTGATTAATAATTATCATTGGCAGGAAAAATTCCAAGCTGTAGTTCTTTCATTTTGATCTTTCCCAAAGATAGTGGCCTGGGCCACTGTCTCTACACAGTCCCATCCTACATATTGATGTGCTTTCATTATTACTTTAATGAATGACACAGCATCTATGTTTATGACATCAGTCTTCCCATTCAATCTCTGAACAATATAAAAGTTCAGAGACAAGAGCTCCAAACAGGCCTTTTATTTATTTTCCCAATGTCTGGTCGGATGGCACTTAAAAACATTCTGGTGTTATACAGAAGAGTCAACCTTCACTTATATATAATAATCACTCAACTAGGACCACACAGTTGTTTCATCGGAAGAGGCCTATTTTTTCAAAAAGTATTCTAACTTTAATTCATGCAAAGATTGTTGCCACTGTGGAGCACTCCTACAACCTCACAGCTACATTTAGTGCTTCTGGAATGTTTGCCCCCCGAAGGTGCAGATGATTCCATTGCTCTAAATCAGTGGTTCTCAACCTTCCTAATGCTGCAACCCTTCATGTTGTGGTGACCTCCAACGATAAAATTATTTTCATTGCTGCTTCATAACTGTAATTTTGCTACTATTATGAATCCTAATGTAAATATCTGTGTTTTCTGATAATCTTAGGCTCTACAGCAGCAGTTCTCAACCTGTGGGTCACCTAAGACCATAGGAAAGTACAGGGTTCATTAACAGTAGCAAAATTACAGTTATGAAGTAGCAAAGAAAATAATTTTATGGTTGGTGGTCACCACAACATGAAACTGTATTAAAGGGTCATGGCATTAGAAAGGTTGAGAACTGCTGCTCTAAATGGTACCACTTCCTGGGAGTCCTATATATAGTTTTTATGTAAGATTCTTTTATTTTAATGTATTGGCATGAAAAGTATTATATTGTTTTATTTTTTGTCTGTATTTCAGTTAATAATAACTAGTTACCAGTTAACTATATTTTCATCTGCTGAGTACCAGTCACAGAGGCAAGTGCTTTTTAAGGATTATCTGATTTAAGCCTGACAGCACCCCTAGAGGTTAGTGCCAGTATATTAAAGCAAGAACGATTATATTGTAGTAAGTGGATTTAAAAATAAAATTACATGAAATGTGGTGCCATGTTATTAACAAGGTAATGGAGTGAGCAGTGTGAGTCTGTGTGGTGAACCCAGTGACAGTCTGGGGTCTTGGGGGCAGTGAGGAAGGTCAACACAACTATGCAATCCCAATCTCTACCAGTTTGGCCTGGAGTTTGGCGCCATCTGTGGATGGTTTTTAGTTCCAGCTGTTGAAAATTCTGGACAGTGGCCAATATATTGATAGCAACCTCAGTGAGTTGGTGTCCATTTCTTTTAGCTCTGTTCAGAGAGACAAGGACTCCCATCTCAGATAGTAAGAAGTTTAGCCCATCCTTATTAGAGAAGGTAATTGAAAGAGAAGTTGATCCAATTTCTAACATGTAATAGGCAGCAGTTTGGGACATGGTATCACAAAGTTTTAACTTATTTGCAATTTGAAGAGCAACTTTCCTATGTTAATGCAGCTATAAGAGGTGGTGACTCATGGGCCCAGGCTGCAGTGTGGTGACTGCCATAGGGCAGGGGGGGAGGAGAGGAAGAGAAGTTATAGGGGGATAAAATGGTGATGAAAGGAGACTTGACTTAGGGTATGAACACACAATGCAACATACAGATGATGTGCTGTAGAATTGTACCCCTGAAACCTATATAATTTTTAAAACCAATGTCACCCACATTAATTCAATTAAACACACACACACACAAAACAAACAAACAAACAAAAACAAACAAACAAACAAAAAACACAGGTGGAGATGCATGGGAACCCAAGCTGATCTTGTTGATAAAATAGGAAAATAGGAAATTGTCCCAGGACACATGGAACCAAATGCCAGAGCCTAAATGGAACCAAATTTGGTTTACCTTCCAAGCAACATTAACTACCCAGGAGGTGAGATGAGGAAGAAATAAAAATATATAACAGATATTAAAAAGTTAATAATTTATGTGTCATATTTCATTTGGGAAAATCTTGGTGGAAAACATGACTAGAGATAGAACATGAGAGTCTCTCATCTAGTGTAAATTCTTCACTTAAAAAAAAAAAGCAAACTCCAAGAAAATGGACCTTTCTTTCCTCCCCTTCATCATCTCCGAATTTTTATATTAATTGATTTGAGCGGTAATTTTCATGAACTGCACTTCGGTATCCCTCCCCCTACAGATGCACACTCTGGTCCTGGGCCATTACCAGAGCTGCGGATCCCAGCCAGTGAGCTCCAGGGCCAGGGCTTGGCTGCAAGCCTGTCTGCTTTAAATGGCCACCATAGCAAATAGCACAGCTTCCCCACACAGTCTGTGTCCTCTCCTCAGCCCCCTCTTCTGCTAATTCAGGAACTCACTCTGAGACACTGAAATATCTGTCTTCAACATCCCCTTTCAAAAGGCAGACCAGAGCATGGGTAAGCTAGCAATTGTTATTCAGCGAGGCACAAGGAGGAGCAACCTTGTGAATCAATCACTCACGTAAGACCAGGCCACCATCCATTCTGCCTCACAGGAAGCATGAAGCCTGCGAGGAGCCTCGTTTCTTTTCTGTGAAGGTGAGCAGAACAAGTCAACCGCAAGAGGATCAATGTCTGTGCATTGGGCTTTCAGGGCCAGTAATCCATTGGTTGGCCCAGTAGTGCCCTTCAGGGACCACAGAGACAAGCATCACTCTATGTGCTGAAGCATGAAGTGGATAAACCAGAAATGCCCCGATAAAAGCAGGAGTAAATGGGGTTCAGATTCACTCCTTTTCTTATTTAGTGTTTAATGTTATCAGAGACTTGGCCAATCATACAGTTCAGAGATTAAAAATAGCATTAAGCTAGAGAGACAGAACTCCTAGAAATATAGCTAAGTTTTCCAGAACATCTTTAACAGATCTTGGGGCTCTGAGCCCACAGTGGCACTTGTAGCCTAGTCAACCCAGCATAGTGCACCATAAAGTCAGTTTCCTTTCTCACATGGAAGGAAACAAATACTTTTTAAAAATAATACCAAGGAAATTTCATTAGAAAAGAAATGGGTGTGTTTCTACTATATTAATGAAGATTGAGGGTTGCCTAACAAAATTAGCAATTAAATGGTCACCATAGCAAATAGCTTCAATTTTTATTTTCATAGCTTTATACGCAGATTTGTTTATTCTTGGCTGGAGTCTTTCAACTTTTCATGAGCATGTTCCTGACATCATCCTGGGCACAGGGATATACAACATCGAAATAAAAATGGTTTCATGATTTGCATTTGATCACAGTTTTTAGGGAAGATAGATGAGAAAGCTAACAAGTTTGAAACAGTTAAATTCTAGTGAAGACTATGGATCTGATGCTATAAAAGCCCATTGAAGAGGCATCTAAGTAAAATCCAGATTTCTGAGTGTGTGTGCGTGTGTGTGTGTGTGTGTGTGTGTGTGTGTGTGTGTATGCAGGATTATCATGCAATTAAATGTTGAAGATGAGCCATATATGTTATATCTTGAGGATGGATGAAAGGCTTTGCAAACAAAGACAATAGCTGATTCAATGGCAGGGAATACAGTGATATTTGGGAATCCACAAACCACTTTGCTCCATCTGCCAAAAGGGTATTGAGATTCACATCTCTGGTTAGGAAAATTATACATCTCATTAATTTTACAGCCTTGCTCCTCTCTTTGGATTTGCCATAGCTTGATTCAATTTTCTTTGTTTCTTTTTGAGATTAAAGCTGATTGACCTTTGAGAAAGAGAAAGGGATATTTACGTGTATTGGTAATCGATTTGTTTGAAAGTCAAAGCTACACAGAGGTTATCTTAGAGAGCTTCACAAATTTAGTAAGCACAGTGTTTACTCCAGTAACATTTCCACTTTGCCTGAAGCATTTTTACTCTGCCTGACCTTTATATAACACTTTAATATTCATATTTGGCTGCTGAACTTTCACAACTTTGTACAGTTTCAAAGCTGCTAATCTGATCATGTCTCTCAGTTCCTCTCACCTTTCTCATTTTTGTCACTCTGCTGACAGCAAAAGAAGAAACAGATTTCATTTAAATTTTGTGTCATTCAGGACTGATGACCCAGGGGGATATTCAGGGCATATCTTCCCTTTAACAAGAATAGTGTAAGTAAGGAAATTCGAATGAATATAGCAGTTCATGGTATGGACTCAGTTGCATCAATCAATAATCATTTGCTTACTCTCAACCCAATGTCATGCAATGTTCTAGGAGCTGAGGCAAATAAATTCATGTGGTTCCATTAAGAATTACCCTTAACCTGATTAAAAATATGAAACACATAAATTAATTCATTTTATTTATCCACCCAACACACATTTCTACAGCGCATATGCTGTGTTATAGGGCAGGGATAAAACAGAAAACAGGACACAGACCTCACCTTCAAGGCACGAGCTTGTGTTCACATGGAGAATGCTGACAAGGGAAAAGAAAATTGCAATGCGTTGTAACAATTATTAGTACAAAAATAAGCCCAGGGTCACCAAAACCAATCTTGGAAACTCTGGAAACACTCTCTAAAACATGTCACCTCTTAGCTGAAATCTGAGGAGTGAAACAGAGTTTCCCAGTTTAAGAAGGAGAGAAAGAGTGATCCAGTCTGGCATAGCTGAATTGTGTCCTTCAAAAATTCATTATTTGAACCCCTAACTTCAAAATGTGAGTGTATTGGGAAGTAGGACACTTAAAGCAATGATTGCATTTAAATGGTGCTCTCCAAGTAGGCCCTACCTAATCCAATATGACTGGTGTTTTAATAAGAATAGGAAACCCAGGGACATTGGAAGGGCACTCATGGAGAGAGGCCTTGAGAGAAACCAAACTTGCTGACATTGATCTCAGGCTTTCAGTCGGCAGAACTGTAAGAATATAGTGTGTGTGTGTGTGTGTGTGTGTGTGTGTGTGTGTGTGTGTGTGTATAAAATCATGAGACCAAACCAACAATGAATACTGGTTGGAGAATTAAAGATGGAGCAGGTGGATATATATAAAAAGAGAGCAATCTGCCGAAACCGGTTTGGCTCAGTGGTAGAGCTTCGGGACTGAAAGGTCTCAGGTTCAATTCCGGTCATGTACATTGGTTAGGGGCACATCCCCAGTAGGGGGTGTGCAGGAGGCAGCTGATCGATAACTCTCTCTCCTCGATGTTTCTAGCTCTCAGTCTCTCTCCCCTCCTCTCTGAAAAAACTCAATAAAATGTATTTTAAAGAGAGAGAGAGAGAGAGAGAGAGAGAGAGAGAGCAATCATGGTCTTAGCAGTGGCATCTCTGGCAGGGGGGGAGGACATTGGCACTGGAAGCAGTGGCATAAATGACCAGGTGCAAGGAAGCAGAGAAGTGAAGGAACATCCAGGAAAGAGGTGCTGTGAAGCAGAGATGAAACATGCATTTTCATGGAACAGATGGATTCTCAGCGCAATGGTGACAGCCCGTGCACCAAGGAATCGCAGGAAGATGAAACATAAAACCCAATTATGTGAGGGCCTGGGGCTACCTGAGAGTATAAGGCAATGACAGTCTTTCAACCTTTCAGTGATCCCTCCCTAGCTCTCCATAACCTCTTCACAACAGTGTCCCCCAGGGTTCAATTCCTGGTTCTCTTGTCTTCACTTTCCACATTCCTCTAATTGAGATCTTTAACCCCTTATACTCATGCCTCCCAAATATATTACTCAAGCCTAGATATTTCTTCATAACTCCAGACTCTCCGATCTTATATCTTTACCTAGATGTCTAAAAGGCATCTCATATTCAGCATATCCTAAACTTAATATTTTATTTCCACCCCATCCCCCAAATCCTACGGCAATCCCAGTTATCTTCATAACTATTGATGTCAATTCTTTATTTAAGGAAGTTCAAACCAGAAATCTTAGTTGTCCTTGACTTTAACCTTTCTCTCATATTCCAAATCTAGACCATCAGTACACCGTATTGGCTCTTCCTTCCAAACATATCTGAAATCCAACCACTTAGAGCTGCCCACTCTCACCGCTCTCATATAAACCAACAGCATTGCTCACTGGATTATTGCAAGTTTCTTCTAAGTGGCCTCTCTGTTTTTATCCTTGTGACCCTCCTCTCCCGTGTTTATTCTCATCACAGTAGCCAGAATCATCCTCTTAAGAGTTCAATCAAGTTTCTAAACTCTAGCACTATTGCCACTTTGAACTATATGATACTTTATCATGGAAGCTACCCTGTCTATTATAGAATACTAGAAGCCCAGTGCACAACATTCATGCACTGAGGAAGGAGGTTCCCTTCAGCCCAGCCTGCACCCTCTCACAGACTGGAACCCATCAGGGAATGTCTGCCTGCCGGTTTAGTGGGGAGTGGGTCTAAGCCAGCAGGTGGATCCCCTGAGGGGTCCTCAGCATTACCTCAGAGGCAGGAGAGGCTCCCGCCACAACCATTGTGCTCACAAGCTGTGAGCCTGGCTTCTTGCTGAGTGTCTGCCCCCTAGTGGTCAGTGCACACCATAGTGACTGGTCATTCTGCTGTTCAGTCAATTTGCATATTAGGGATTTATTATATAGATTTATTTAGCAGCATCCTTGGACTGTACTCACAAGGTACTAGCAGCACCTCTCTTCACAGATGAAACAACAAAAAGTGTCTCCAGACATTACAAAATGTCCCCTTGGGAAGGCTGGAATATGATCATAAAGTTAAAAACAAAAAATCAGGACAAAAGCCTAAGTCTTTTTAAGGGATTATAAAGACTATCCCCTCCAGCCTCCCCAGCCCTTCTCCATGCCTTTGCTCTGTCGCTCACTCTCTCTCCCTTGTGCTCTCTGCTCCAAACCCACTGGCCCCTCCTGTTCCAAGGAACATCAGGCATGCTCATGGCCCTTTCCCAGGAACAGCTCACTCCTCACCACTTTCAAGTCTTGGTTCAGTTGTCATCTTCCAAATGAGGCCCTCCTGATCACCCCGCTGAAATTCACAGCCCAGGACTACCATCTCTGTGGCACTGACACCAACTGTATGCTCCTAATTTGGCTACCACTTACCTCCTAACATACACAGCATACTGATTCACTCAACAGGTATTTACAGAAGACCTCTTCTCGGGTAGCCACTGGTCTATACTGCTGGAGTTGGGGAGTAAGTAAAGCAGAGGTCCAGAGTCTAGCTTGGGAAACAGACACTAAGAAATTTGACAAATGGAGGATGTAACATGTCAGATGATGCTAAATGCCTTTGAAAAACAATGCAGCTAAGGAAATGAGGAGTGCTGGTAGGGATGTTGCACTTTTACGTAGGATGGTCAGGGAGGCCTCATTTAGCCTGGGAGATTTGAACAATTGATCAATTTTATGTTTGTTTGTATGGTCTAACCTGCAGAAGCTCAATGAGGTCCATGATTTTGTTTTTCTTATTTCATTCCAAGATAGTTCTGCCAATGTGAATAGAGCCTGAGATCTAGTAGGTGCTCAGTGGCTTTTCTTTTTTTAAAAATTTATTTTATTTTTATTTTTTTAATATATATTTATTGATTTTTTATAGAGAGGAAGGGAGAGAGATAGAGAGCTAGAAACGTCGATGAGAGAGGAACATAGACCAGCTGTCTCTTGCACACCCCCCACCGGGGATGTGCCTGCAACCAACATACATGCCCCTGACCGGAATCGAACCTGAGACCTTTCAGTCTGCAGACCGATGCTCTACCACTGAGCCAAGCCGGTTTCGGCTCAGTGGTTTTTCTTGAATCAAGGAAAATGATTTGCGTCATGAAAACTTTATCATTTTGTTCTGATGGTAAAGAGGGGAAGACGTTCAACTGAGACAGATGTCACTCATTTCTGGCAAGAGCCTGTTATAAATGCATCACAGACATTTGACCTTGGGATTATCTGTATCACCTGCTATGGAGAGAAAACAGCAGCATAAGTCACTGCAGGAAGTGTTACGTGAACGGGGCATGCAGTGTTTTCAAGGTACATCGATGAGAGAGCCCCCTTCACACAACAGGAGAAGATGTTTAAAATGCCTTGAAGAGTATACATGCATACAATTTCAACTAATGGACACAAAACTCTGGGGAGGGAGGGTATGTGGGGGGGGGGCAATGTTAAAATATGTACACAGATAATAATTTAATTTAAAAAAATGCCTTGAAGAAAGGGTAGGATTGCAAAAAGAATGAAAAACAAGTGGAACCTGGTGAGCTACCCATCTCCAGAGCTCTGCTTGTGCCCAGCCACTTGCCTCTTTCACTTATGACTAGCATGCCCAGTGAGATCATGTATGTTATTGCCCAGCCCAGGACAACTTTTGTAAGTAAAAGGGGACCTTATTCATAATTAAACCAGGAAAATGGGTGTAATTTGGGACTGTTACAGGTATGCCTTCATTAACCTTATGGTGTGCCCTCTTCTATCATTGTCCCTTCTTTAATACAGTCTCCATCATGCATGCATCCCTGCCTTCATTCCTAGCTCAGTGTCAGAGGGGAGGGGTCTTGCCTCTTCTTACTCCTCACTTTTCATCATTCAGTGAAGGGGCAGGGCAGAGAACTCCCCTGTGTTAGTTGTTGGCTGTTTCTTAATTACCTTCAGCTCAAAAGAATGCCAAAGTGACATATTTCAAGGCAACATACTCCGATCCCCTTCACAAGAGTCTATGGGAAGAGATAAACTACTTTCTGAGCATAGGGAAAGCCCAGTAGTTATAGTTTCCACAGTGAAGCACAGGAGCAAGAGAAAAGGAGGTGGGTTTTAGGTTTGAGCCAAACTAAGAACTGAAGGGTGAGCAGAGCTTGTTGAAACTATATTAAAAAGTGGCCTGCAGAGCTCAGCTTACTGACTCCTCCTGTGACTCCTAGCACCTCAGCACTACGCGGGACCCCAGGAAAGGCAGGAAGAAGACTGGGTGCGAGGTTCCAGGGTGAATTCTAAGCAGAGCTTTCCAGGCAGCTAAGTCTGTATTTCCATCTTTCCAGGAATATGGAAAAGAGCCCTAGTGTCTTACAAATGCAGTGTGCTCTGTCTTTTTGCCTTTGGTCTTTGGGGCCTGCAACATTCTCCCCAACAGCTCATAACACGTTTCATGATGAGACTGAAATGTCCTTGCCTCCATGGAGGCCTTTTGACTCTTCCCAGTGAATTTTTCTCACTCATTCCCATGACATGTTGTACGCACTCTATTATGACATCAGCACCCAGTTTCCAGTGTACTGATAAGGTCTAGCACCTTTCAACAGAGTATTGATAATGTCTTACACTTGGCACATATCTCCATGAAATGTCTCACTGTTTCCAGGAATTTGCCTTTTTCTTTCCCTCCCTCATTCTCTAGTCTGGAGAGCATTTTGATTTCGATTTTGATTCTAAGTATTATAAAGGCAGCAGTAATGTGTGGACATATTTGTCCGGAACTTTGCCTCTGCCCACCGTACATCTGCCCACCGTCTCCTCCAATAATTACCAAGTGCGGAGCTCGGGCAACCTCTAAGTAGCACAGAGCATCATTGTCATCCCTTCTTCCAGGCTCTTTATGTTCAAAAGGCAAAAACAGGGGCCAGCTATGTGGTGGTGGTGGTCTCAGTGGAGACCTAGCAGCAAAGGAGCACCTTCCAAAGGAAGGGAAATCATTGAGCAGAAACATTTTATATCTTAACTTTCATGATAAAGCTACCAAACTGTGAGAGTGAAGAAAATGAGATAAAATTTACCTTGGCCAGAGCCTGCCCAAATGGCTTTTGAAGGGATTCAGTGTATTTGGATAAAAGCTTTCAGGCTCTAACTGCCTTTCAGAGCATGAGCTGGTGAAGATGGAGTCGCCAATGTGCCCTTAGATAAGCTGACTGAAAGTACATTAGAGAGAGCTGATGAGTTCTCTGGTTAAATGTGTCATTTTCTTCAAACAATGTTTGTATTGGTTTCACCTTCATTTAAATTCTGCAAGTAAAAATTATCTCAGTACCTAACACAGATTGGTATTGTGTAATAACCACTCTGAGTTGTGAATTTTTCTTTCAAATTCCATTCTTAATGTTAGGGAGTTAACATGCAAGACTTTGTGCATGAATATCCTGTGTGATGTAGTCACTATCACTTTTTTTAATAACTCAAAATAAAGTTCACCCTCCACCCCCACCTACAAAGGAGAAATGATTTCAATACTGTTAGTAATGACATTAATTTCATATTGAATAATGTTAATGAAAAACACTCAGATATTTATAGAAGTGTATTTGGAGCATTTTTTGGTGCTAAACTGTGATTAAGCCTACCTATTTATGGCTTTAGAATTTCTGAGGCTTTGTGTTAAAATTTCTAATACCTCTACTTGAAAGAGTGCACAGTGTATAGCTTTTTCTGTGACTCTCTTTTGCTTATTACATTTTAAATAACTGAGGACTAAGGGAATACCTATCTCAGGCTCCTCTCTTGCTGGGTACAGTACTATGTGCAGAGCTTAAGCTGAGAAGACTTTATTATTGAAAAATAAGTAAATAATTGTTACAGAATTTGATAACTTCTATACAATAGGAAGACATCATGGGAGAAATGTTGGAACAGACATGTCTGGGAGGAGTAGAAGGGCTGGATTAGGACAGGGAAGCAAAGGAATCTTTTTTTTTTTTTAACAGAAATTTTTTAGGAAGAAAAGAATTATCTAAGATGAAAAGGAGGTAGTATTCTTGGATACCTGAACAGTGCCCTCAAGGGCTTGGAGGTATAAATGATTTGGTACAATAAAGATTTTAAATGAAGGGGAAAACAGTATGGGAGTGAGAGATGTATAGAAACATTATAGGTTTGAACCAAGTTGTGAAACCTCTTTGAATAAGCCAAGGAGTTTGCTGCTGTTTTGTTTTGGGGGTGGGGGGAGAAGCCTAGAGAATTCTGGTCAACAGAAGGTTCATAGTGTATGGCTTGCCCTAAATAGTAACTATGTCCCACTTTACATTAGATCTCAGAATAAATAAAAGTTCATTGAATTATGCTAAGTGAAATAAGCCAGGCAGAGAAAGATAAATATCACATGATCTCACTCATTTATAGAATATAATGAACAACATAAACTGATGAACAAAAACAGATCCAGAGACAGAGAAATAGCAATCAGATCATCAAACCTTAGAGGGAAGGTAGGGGAGGGGAGGGAGAAGGGGAGAGATCAACCAAAGGACTTGTATTCATGCATATAAGCCTAACCATTGGATACAGACAATAGGGGGTAAGTGCATGAGTAGGGGTGGGGTGGGGATGAGGGGGTAATGGGAGGATAAGGACACATATAATACTTTGATCAATAAAGAAACATTTTTAAAAGTTCATTGCAATAATAGAATAGGAAGTGAATGCCAAAGTCAATGGGCTTTATTGCTGAAATATTTTCTTGCATATCTTCAAATCGATAGTTTTGTTGCTGCTGTTGTTTTTAATTAATCAATAATTTCTAAAAGATGTGTTCACTTGCGTGAATCAGCCATTGTATGAAAGAGTCAGGTGAGAAAAGGCAATTAGTAATTAAATTGACATAATGAAACAAAACAAAATAAAATGATCCTAAGATACTGAACACTTAAAACTTAATTTAATATTATGTGTCATTTGTATCTTAATTGAAAAATTCCAATAACATGAACATTTTTAGAGATACTTTATTGAGGATAACAACAACTATGACATAGGAATGGCAGGATTATTTAAAGCAAGGTATGGACTTAAAAAGTACATCAATAAAAAAAAAAAGCATAATATGCTAATTAGACCAGACAGCTGAATAACTTCGCGGACATCCTTTTGGACAAAGCCGCAGAGGCAGAGGCTGAGGTAGAGTTGGTTGAGGCGATCAGGCAGGCAGGCAAGTGGTTAGGAACTATTAGGCAGGCAGGCAAAGTGGTTAGGGGTGATCAGGCAGGCAGGCAAACTAAGTGGTTAGTAGCCAATGGTGGCAGATTGCAAGAGGGTGCAGGCCCAGCTGAGTGACCTCCCACTCCTGTGCACAAATTTTGTGCACTGGACCTCTAGTATATATACATTACACACACACACACACACACACACACACACACACACACACACACATATATATATATATATATATATATATATATATATATATATATATATATATATATATATATTGTGGTGCTTGGGGCCTCTCAGAATTTAACTGATACTTTTGGAGTAGTTGCCACACTTTTTAAAAAAATGTTTTGACTGTTAAATGATATCACAAATACTACAGCCAAATGAACGATCTAGATCAGTCCTTGGAAACTGTCTTGTGATTGGGCCCTGTCATCTTTGAGACAATGATACTATTTCTAGTAAGTATTTATTTTAACAAAGATTTGTCACATACATAGAGTGATAATTTTATTATTGCTGATATGATGAGTGGAAATTACATAATCCGAGTGTTTAGCAACATGGGAATAGGTTAAATAATAGTTAAACTATGAGCTATGTACTTATTATTATAGTAAAATTCTTGTGATAATGGCACACATAAAAATAAAGTATAATATACACACATGCTAATTTTTTAAATTATGTGTACAAAACTGTACACCTGGAAAGTAATGCATCACCATTTAGTAGTGGCTATCTTTTAGGTGGTAGGGTTATGGACCATCCATTTTTACTTTTTAAATTATTTTATATTGTCCAAACATTTTACAATAACCATAGATTGCTTCCATCAGAAAGGGAAAATAGGCCACAAAAATTGTGGACTCTTAAAGATATCTTTATAGTCAGTTGCTGACTATTGCCCAATATGAACAACTGGCTTGGTCAACACAAAGGAATGTGCTCACCCAAGAGTAATTATTTAGCAAGGCTTATGGGAGCTGGCACCTGGCATTGGTTTGTCACATAGACTGTGTAGTATGAAAGGCAAATATCTACTCAGACAGGCATCGTGGAGTGTCCTTGGAGCCTTTTGTAAGTTCTTACATTTCAGGAATTTCACTTCTCTGGCATTCTAAAAATACTGATGCTCATGTGTCATTCACAGAGATTTAATAAGTTTGAATTGGGGCCTGAGGGTGGGTAACCTTTAAAGCTCCTCAGATATTTTTAATGTGCATTAATTTAATAATTTTGGATATCAACAGGGGTTGATCAAAGTGCAATGTTGGTCCTAGACTTCTCTTTACAATTTGCAGCAGATTTTTCCCCATAAATTATATAAATGAATGAGTTCTGAAATTGAGAGTGAGCATTTGGAAATGTTTTTAGCAATTTGACATTGCTATGACATTACAACTCATCAAACATTTTTTGCCTCTCTCACCTGAATCTTTCATCAAATTTTGTCTGGAAGGTCGTTCAGCTATCTGGTCTAATTAGCATATTATGCTTTTATTATTATAGATATACTTTTTAAGTCCATATTTTGCTTTATATAATCCTGCCATTCTTGTGTAATGGTTGCTGTTATCCTCAATAAAGTATCTCTAAAAATAGACTGGGTCTTTTTAAGGTCACTTAAATCACAAGAGCTGTGTATTTGTCATATGCAAATGCCACCTATCAGTTTATGATGAAGTGGAAAAATAAAACTTAATTCTTCAAGATACAAGGTTTACTGTGCTTAATTTCTCAACTATATTGTAAGTTATTGAATAAGCCCCATTTAATGTATCACAAACTATACCTACAGCAGGTATTTCAAAGGCTCCTTGAATTATAATAAATGATGGTTTAATGTTTCTCCCATTTAAAAAATTAATTAAATTTTAAGGGGGCCATTAGTGTCTTGATGTCTTTACAATGAAATAATTTACTTAAGATATCAGAGGTTTCCAACACTGTGGTTAGACTATTTTACAGCAGAGCAAGCTTCCTAATGTCCTTTAAATGATCCCATGGCTCTTATTTTACCCAGTTGACCTACTTGTAACAGCCCTTCCTGGCCCAGACCTACTGTCTCACTGGCAGGGAGAAGCTGTGTCAAATACAACAGTGGCATCCTCAGACCGTGGCTCATTTGTCTCAACCTTGTAGAACTTACATGCAGACCTATGTTTGATGCTGCCTATCCAACACGCTCTTCCTTTCTCTCACTTGTTGGGCATTTGGGTTTGGAGATATTTACCAAGCAGTAAAAACTGGATTGTTGAAACTATACATTTTGCTAAAAACTGCCTTCTGTTCTAACCTCAGAAGATTACTTAGAACAAAGATAACATTGTCATAGATCTATGACTGTGTCTTTATGAGCCAATATTGCTATTTACCAAGGCTATAATTGTCCTCAATTATCAAGATAAGTCTGATAATACTTGGCTCCATAATTATGACTTGATAGATGTGGGCAAAGGTAGATGTCTTTGTCAACAAAGACAACAAAGATGTGTTTTATGAAATAGCTTGAGAAATTAAAAAAAAA
This sequence comes from Pipistrellus kuhlii, assembly GCF_014108245.1. Classification (NCBI taxonomy): domain Eukaryota; kingdom Metazoa; phylum Chordata; class Mammalia; order Chiroptera; family Vespertilionidae; genus Pipistrellus; species Pipistrellus kuhlii. The sequence goes on from NW_023425573.1 coordinate 72,526,712, forward strand.
GAGACAAGTTATATTAATTTATATGTGTATATATATTTAAAATAGTGGTAATGAATAAAGAAGTAGAAGAAGATCCACATGGTTAAATAAGATTAGCAAAGACAGAGAGGTAGGTAAGGTGCACAATTTATTTGAAAATTTCTAGATAAGTGTGTCTGAAATAGGGCATCTTAGGGTGCTTGAGACAACTCAAAACATATAGGTCCTCTGAAAACATTTAAAAAAAAAACACCACTATACTGACATTTGTTAAAATGGTAAAGAAGAATTTCTTTCTGCAGGATTATTTCAACAGGTGTGAAGACTACTACAATAAGATAGAGAGGAAGCCAACTCCAAACAAAACAAGGGTAGTTAGGACTCACAGTTAAGCAGCAGAGTAAGGAAGTCAGTGGATAAAAACTTACTAAGAGAGGACACACAACCAGGGGATTCTTGCTAGACCAATTTAACAGGTTAAAGATGGACTAGGGATCCGAAACTGGTTTGTGCATGGAGTGTCAGTCTGCGGACTGAAGGGTCCCAGGTTCGATTCTGGTCAAGGGCATGTACATTGGTTGCAGGCACATCCCTAATAGGGGGTGTGCAGGAGGCAGCTGGTCAATGTTTCTCTCTGATCAATGTTTCTAACTCTCTATCCCTCTTCCTTCCTCTCTGTAAAAAATCAATAAATATATATATATATATATATATATATATATATATATATATATATATATATATTTAAAAATGACTAGGGTAATCAGATAGCAAGAGTGCGGATGAGGATGGTGACCATATATCTAGAGTGATCAGATATCAAATTTGGGAGGTTGTAAATTCTCACTAAATTGACTTACCAGAATTTTTCCCCCCTCTAAAACTGGGCTGAGGAAAGCAGGTAGGAATGTAACTGTAAAAAACATTTCTTTAATATGCCTTTTTCTCCTTTTTATTCAAACTGGCCACATCCAGCACGTTGACTCACCTGCCTCATTCTCCCTTGCCCTGCCACTCTCTTGATCATTAAGCCCTCAGGTCAATGAAGCTCTGATCAGCATCAAATGATCTTAGGAACAAAACCTTGGGTCTATTGATCCCAGACACAGAGTTTTGGTCAAGCTAGTGATAACATCTAGTCCTCAGTTGTGTTTTAGCTCCAGGCCCAGAAAAGAAGCTATACCAGATGAAACAAGGCCATGGCTAACATCAGGACCAGATGCAATGACTAATCAATCCTACCTAGCGTTGACCAATCAGTAGAGACTGTGACCCCGACCACAACCCTACTCCCTAGTTACCATGATTAATCATTTCCCCCCTATGTAACCCATCCTCTGGAAGCCATGGGAGCCAGGTCTTTGAGCATTAGCTCACCTGTCCCTGGGCATGGGCCACTTCCTGAAAATAAACCCTCATTTTCTTTGCTGCAAACTCCTGTTCATGTCTCATTGGATTCTGATATTTGTAGGCAAATGGACCCATGTAGTGTGGTAACAGAAGAGCAGACCCAAAGAGAAGGCCTAGTCAAAAAGAAGGCTCAGAAGAACCTGTCTAAAATTTTTTCAAAAAGAGAGTCTTCATAGAATCCCATAAAATGTGCACATATGCTTGTATGTATATGTTTGCATATTTAAATAAAATTTTAAAAATAAGTATGCTTTTTCTAGAAATTGTGGTAAATATAGGACATTTAGAAATGGAACATCCATTATTTCTCTAACCAAAGACATGTTTTAAATATGCAGTTGCATTTTTAAAAATTTTAGTATAGTTGTGTGGACAAAAAGGGGCCACGTACCAAACCTGAGAAGCCCAGGGCAGCCCTACCTAGTGGGCCTTACAAACTCAGAGACCTACAGTAACCACATGGGATGTCCTGAATTTAAATCATAACTAGAAGTTGTTAGATTTGATGGAGCAATTGAGTTGATGCCCTTCCACTGGGAACTGACTTCTCTGGACATTTCACTATGGACATTCCCTTTGCTGAAGACCACTTTTCACTTGCAGTGACCACATTCCATTCTTTCCCCTCCGAGTATGCATAAAGAGGTCTCCGGCCAGAAAAATCCCCCCAAAATTCCTTTAAAAGCCTCTGACACCCCTCATGGGCACTGAAGCCATCCAGGCTCAGCCACCTGGTGTGGGGATGATCAATAAATTAGTAATCCCTCATCACTCTGGCTTTATGCTTTTCTCCTTTGGCAGCCTAACAAAAGTGAGTCATGTTGGATAGTCATGTTTTGGGCTGGTATTTCCCTTCACAAAGATCAGTCTTTACCTTCACTAAGCCTGTCTGTTGTCCTATTGCATCTATGATAACATACCTTTGGAATGTCAGAGTAATCCCCTCTTTCTAGACCCCTCGAGCAAAATCCCCCACCAGAACAAAAGACCACAGAACTCCTCACTTTTATCTTGTCTGCTGCATACCATCTCTATCTGCTATCAATGTTCATCATTAACTTTTCTCAACCCACCAATATAAAAGAAGTATGTGTCTATCTGTTTTCCTTTTTATCCAATCTCAGGTTTTCCCACTTGGATTTCTCCCACCTCCTTAACTATCACCAATGAATTTCATGTAACCTTCCTAATGTCTTCTTTAATTCTGATGTGGTAAAACTGCCACATTTTGGGGGCATTTTTCTGTCTGTGGAGATTTAGTTTCCCAGCAACTGTCATAAATGTAGCTTAAATAAACTCACAATAACAATTTTCTACAGGTTTGGATGTTGTTTATATTGACAGACAAGCTCAGTGAAGGTAAAGACTGATCTTTGTGAAGTAAAATACCAGCCCAAGACATGACTACCCACCATGACTCACTTCTAGTTATGCTATACAGTATTATATTTGTTATATAAATTTTGAGATAGAGTTTGTGGTAAAACAGTTATAACAATAAGGGTTGTAAAGGTTATCACTAAAATGGTAAGACCAATCCCCAAAGGATTTATAGCTTAGAACTGGTACAAGACCAGCTTGATCCAGTATGGCCACTAATTTCACCTTGTGGTAACAGCTAACCTCATCATATGCTCATTATGGTACATTAGCATCCCAAACCACATACCCTATGCAGCCCTGATCAGAAACAAAAAGCCCATAAAAGGACACAAAATGGCCAATGGTCCTCTTCTGAGATCCCAGATTAATTCTAAATGTTCTCCTGCCTTATTGAATGCCCTATTCCTCCATTAAATGAGCCTCAATAGAAGAAGTAACTTCCACTAGGGAGGGGCTGCCCTGCCTATGGAGTAGCCTTCTCTCTGTCCCACTGATTCACTAATAAATGCTCTCACTGTAAACTCTGCTGGCTCAAGTCTGAATTCTTTCCACATGAAGCCAAGCCCACAGTGAACCACAGACATTTGAGTCCCCAGACATCCAGAAACCCTGCATCCATTTCAGGAGTAAAATACAGCAATTTAACATTTTTATATCTTATAATGTGATCACCCCATCAATTCTTGTAATCATCTGTCAACATGCAAATTTGTCACAATATTATTGACTTCACCTTCTCAGCCACTCCCATGCCATCTTCTCTGGGAATCATTCTTATGATCTGTTTCTATGAGTCTGTTTTTTGTTAGTTTGTTTGTTTGTTTGTTCATTTGTTTTGTTATTTTTTAGAGACCACTCTATTACAAATTCAAAATCAATTAAACACTTAACTGTAAGGCCATGAGACTCCTAGCAGGAAACATAGAAAAACTACCTGACATAAATCCGAGTAATATCTTTCTGAATATTATCCCTTGATCAAGGGGGGGAGGGGAAAGCAAAAGTAAACATTTAAAAAAAATATTCATTGTATTTCCCTTCAGTATTTTAATGTGAGTATAGAGTTAAGCATGAAATAATAATAATAAACCAATCCAAACAACAAAAAAGAACTTTTCAAAAAGCGTACAAGCAAATGCAAGAATGAGTTAAAATTCTCAATTCAACATACAACATTAAGGACAGGATTCTTATCCTTTCCCAACCCCAACAGCATTTTACTGATGAAATTGTTAATTTGAGTGCAATTGACTCCTGTGAGTTTTACCAAAGTGTGACAATTACCCAAGTTCCTGGGCTGAGAAGCAGCCCTGCTGTGAAAATGTATAGTGCTTAATAGTCCTCAAAATTTTTCATTTGTTATCCAGGGTGCTATGGAGAGGTAGCTTTGGGGGATGGGTAGAGAAGGATGAGGGACGTGAGTATGGAAAAGAGAGAAGGAGGATTTTGCATTCTAATTTGAAGCTTCTGAAAGAGAGAGGCATTAGTTTCTGGTTTGGGGTTTTGGCAAGGATGAGTCATCACTGTGAGGTGTTTTTGTTGCAGCTATGCTGAGATGCTTTAATTTGAGATCTATTATAACCACTTCCTTGGCCATCAAATGAAAACAATAACATCTGCTTTCCTTATTTATAGGGGTTTTATACCAATAACATTGTATAGATTTTAAAAGAGCTACAACCATTTGTAGTACTACACATTCAATGAAGAATCTTTTTATTAAAATTTATAGAGAAGTTAGCAGACTTTTTCTATTAATGGTCAGAGAGTAAATATTTTAGGCTTTGCAGGTCATACTGTCTCTGTTTCAGGTATTCCACTCTGCCCTTGTGTATGAAATCAGCCATAAACTACAAGAAAACAAACCCATAGATGATCCCATGCAACTTTATTTACTGACACTGGAATTTGAGTTCATGTTCACATTCATTTTACATGTCATTATGTGCTTACTGTGTCTCACTTCCCTTACCATGTTTGAAGCTACTGGAGGCAGAGTCCAGGTGTTACAGTAGGTAGTTAGATATTAACTAAAAGGGAGCAAATGGAACCAGCCAGATTAACCAGGAAGGGACAGTTTCACAGTCACTCCAGGCACCCAAGCAGCCAGGAAAATTGCTTCACAGCCAGGGAGTCCATCCCACGAATGGGGAGGGGTGGAGATGGTGCAGAGGACATATTTTCACTTGGTACCCGTTCAGTGGAAGCCAAGATCATGACCATAAAGGGAAGGAGACAAACCTGAAGAAATCTTGGGAAAGAGCTGCTGGGTAAGGATACAAACCCAGGAAAAGCCAGGAAAGATGTTGGATACTCTGAGAGAAAATCTGCTATCTCCCAAGTCCAAGAAAATATAGGGAAGCTTAACAAAGGCCCCAATATTGCCTTGGCAATTGTGGGCCCAGAACACAGCACCAATAGTGGCCTGGGTGCCAACAAGTGTGGGCAACAGATGTGGAGATAGGGAATGAGGCACAGAGATGTTAAATAACTTGCCTACAGTCAGTGTGGGTGGATCCCAGCTTGTAGCCTGGAAACTGGGCTTGTCCCACAGCCAGACAGATATTGCCATTGTAGGAAGCTGGTGATTATTCAATAGGCAATAAGGAAAGGGAAGATTAGATCTAGGCATTCCATTTATATAGCTTTGCCAAAAGGCTGCATTTAACATTCTCCAAGACTGTTCTGCACTGAATGATAGTGGTAGGGACCGGGCAAAGACAGTTTAAAAGCATGTCCAGTAAGGTCCGAGTGATGTGGAAAGGTGCCTACCTGTCTGCCCATCTTACCTGAGGGAAAAATTAGTGGCCTAGATGGGCATGGCCACTCTAAGCATGAAAACCTGAGTATTTAAAACTTTCAAGCAAAGGAAGTTCCCGTTTCTCTCTTCAGTCCCTCTCACACACTGGTTCCTGGCTGTCTTCTGGCAGAGGGATGGGGTGCACAGACAGGTTGAACTCCACACAACAGACTAATGGACTTTAATCTGGTCTGAATGCTGACCTTCCCCAGCTGGAACAGGAAACGTAGGCGCTGGGCATTGGCCTTAATCCTGGCTCTCCTGGAACCCCAGTTGCACCTTTTCCAGGACTGGCTTCTGAGGAAGGAGACTTTGGAACCCATAAAGCCTTCTTTCATATCCGATCCTCCTGTGTGAATCTTAGAAAATTAATTTTCTGAAGATATTGCAAGAACCTCACTCCCACTAATGACAAAGGAGTTTAATTCTCCAGTAACAAATGAGACATGGGCTGTGGTATCTCTGGGGGAAGTGTACTTGATCTACAAGCTGAGTGTGGCAGCCTTTTCAAGGTGCTCTAATAAATCCTGCCACTATTGCTTAACATTCCCCAACAGGTGAGTCCCTGACATGCCTTTCCTATAAGCCCATGGAAGAACCTATTTCCAGATCGGTCTACCTCTCTCTGGTAACACAGCTCTTATACTTTTGTGCTAGGCAAAAGCTGCCTAAGTATTAAACAATATATGAAAGGTTGTTTGGGCTAAACAACCATGGAAAATAAAGATATCTGGTAGGAGTCTTCTTTGTTAATGCAAGAATTCACACTAAGTCATTAATGAGGGACTTTGAACACCAACACCCATCTCTACATTTTTTAACAAACAATTTCTCGTAAGATCAGCGTGATAACAGTACGCTTTGAAGAACCAGAACAACCAGAAGAAATGACTTAGGTCTCCAGGGGAGCAAGCGATTTCAAGAAAAATAGTTTTATTACAGAGACTGAACTGCTGAAGAGTTTCAACTCCCTGGTGCTCTCCGAGGCCAGCTACAGGGGCACAGGTCTCAGCAAATTCATGTTGGCCACATAATAAATGGTTTCCTCGGGTGAAAAGTAGAATGGCTCCTCAGGGAATGAAAGAGGGCAAAGGAATCTTGAAAGAATCTGAAGCACTGAGACTTGTGTCACTTAATTTACTGAAAAATGTAAGCAAATAAAAGCAGTACGTGGGAGAGCAGCATTCTGGACTTCTGGTCAGTAAGCTGAGTAGATGGTTTACCATTAGGTCAATAAAGAGCATCTAGCCTCCTCCCTGTGTCTCCTGCCTTGAGGGAATACAGCAGGTCAAGGGGTAAAACATCGGCCCAGTGGAACTTTGACAGCCCAAATTATATTTCTTGGAGTGGCACTGCCCTCTATGCCGAGGAAAGAGGATTCATTTTTGGTGACACGGTGAACTATGACTCTTCTTCCAACTTGACAAGTATTCTCTCTTTGACAAAACTTTGGACAGGTTCTTCTGAATCCTCTTCCTAAATAGGCATCAACTTTTATACTTCCATTATCTGACTCAGTATTAGCAAATTTTTATAAGAACCCTGCTAGTTGGTTGAGCCAGAAATTTCTACCCTCCATATCTGATCACCCTCCCTATCAGATTGAGTTCATCTTCCATCATCTCCCACATGATATCTGATCATCCTAGCCTGCCTTCAGCAAGTATCCTGTTAGGTCAGATTACAAGAGTCCCCCTTTACCTTTTTTTTTTTTTAAGTTTGATTTTCCATTCTCCAATTCCCCTTCACTTTGTTCCTTTGCTATGAATTCCTTTTTCTTTGTTCTACTCAAGTTGAGCCCAGTCACTCTCCTTTACTTCAAATTCCCCATTGCAATAGTCCCTGCACCTACCATCATAATCCTGAATAAAGTCTGTCTTACCATTTTAACAAGTGTCCTATGTTTTTCTTTAACAAATGCCCCCTGCCAGGGATACTATCAGCTAGCATGGTTTAGGAGTTGTTCCTCAGGGAAGCTCAGAAAATCTTGTAACTGTGTGTATGTGGAGGAGAAGAAATCTTGTTCCCACTGACTTCTGGTACCTTTTAAAGGGTATTTCTGATATTCTGGCTCTAATAAATGCTATTCTTTTATTTATTAGAAAGATAGAGGAGAGTTAGAGGACATTAAGCCAAATGCCTAAAACTGATCTTATGGCATAGTCTATTGCATTCCTTAACTAAGAGAGGCAATGTTGTTGTTGCAAGAAGAATGGGCCAGATCTCCTAGACATGAGTGGGTGTGGAGCTCTTGGGGTGCCACTGAAACAAGAATTTTTCAGAAGCCCCCTCGGGAGAATGAGATACAGTAAAAGGCTTTATTTGCATAGAGTTACATTCCTAGGGTTACAAAGCCCCCTGCCCTTTAACTCAGTCCTGAAAAGGTGCAGCTGGGCTTCCAGTAGAGCCAAAAGCAAGGCCAGTGTCCAGAGCTTCTGTTCCATGTTGCAGCCAGTTTGTAATTCAGCATCCAAGCTAATTAAAGTATTTAGTCCATTTCATAGTCCAACATGGCCATGATCCATATGAGTACAGAGGGACGCAGCCCCCTGCAACAGGAGTCCCAAGAGCCCAGTGTGCCAGAAAAAGAGAGGGGGTGGGGAGGAAGAGAGAGGAAAGCAAGAGCAAGAGTGAACTTCTTTGTTCAGAAGTTTAAATATTCAGGTTTCTCATGTTTGCAGTGGCCATGCCCTTGAGGGCCACTAATTTGTTCCCAGGTGTGACTGGCAGACAGGTAATTGCCTTCTCACATTGCTCAGACCTTTCTGGGCATGCATCTAAACTGCCTTCATCCAGTCCTCTCCCCATTGATCCCTGGGGAACGACTTGGAGGGTGTGAATTTATAGCTTCCTATTAGCAAAGCTGTGTAACTAGCATGCCTACATTACCTGGTCTCCCCTGTTACTCCTTTCATGTTAATATTACAACAGTATCATTATTACATAACTCGATTGAACTTTCACTAATCTTCATGACTTTGTGCACCATCAATATTGACAATAATACAATGAGATTCTAGCTCCAAATTAAATAAAACTTATGATGCTCCTCTCTCTTCTCCCCCAAGTTTTCCCATATCTTCCTGCTCCCTTTCCAACTGGTTTTCATGTTTTAGCTACAACAAAATTTTCCTGAATATCAACTGTCTTATCTTATGAACAAAAGTGTTAGCAGGAAGAATAATCTGAAATAGTGGATCATTTGAAAACCTTCTTCTTGAAATTTGGAATGCAGTATTTGGGCTGGAAACAGCCTCAGTTATCTCCCCCATACTGTGGGTATCAGTCCAAATGGAAAACCCCTGAAAGTGGAACTGGAAAGATTTTGATGAGAAATGAAATTTTATCGCAAATTTTTTTTTCCAAATGGATCATTTTCAGATAGAAAAGAAGTCATTGGAAGGATAAGTTTTGTCTCCGAAGTAGCTTATTTTTGAAAATCAGAGTCTATAGAATTTAATGAGCATTCTAGCTGCTCTGACTATGGAGAAACTCACTCACATGGTATTTTGCTGAAAGAGGTTTTGTTGGAATTGGAAGCTTTTGTGCCCTAAAAGAAATCTATGAGAAAACGTTTTTTATGTGCCAATGAATTTGTTAAAACCTGTGTGAGCTGGATAAAGGAACACCCTCAGAAGACAATATTAAATTCAACCTCAGATACTCTGAAGGTTTTCCTTGTTTTATTGATCCTGGCAAGACAGAGCTTGTTGAGGTTGAGATCATGTTCATATCATATCATCTTTTCCAACAGTTTTCTAGAGGGCCATGAAGGTTTTGATTAGGACATTTCCCCACTGAACTATCTGGTATTAGTTCTTGGGGGTGGGGTAGTTGAGACCCTTATGGAGTTTCAAGAGAATACTTGACATGAAACACTGTAAAATAGTGCTTAAAAATCTTTTTGGAGTATTTTATTTTATTTTATTTTTTAATATATTTTATTGATTTTGTACAGAGAAGAAGGGAGAGAGATAGAGAGTTAGAAACATCAATGAGAGAGAGTCATTGATCAGCTGCCTCTTGCATACCCCCTACTGGGGATATGCCCTCAACCAAGGTACATGCCCTTGACCGGAATCAAACCCGGGACCTTTCAGGCCCCAAGCTGATGCTCTATCCATTGAGCCAAACCATTTTCAGCTTTTTGGAGTATTTTAAAAGTTGATCTAAAAGGGTTTAACTCTGGCAGAAATACAAAAGCTTTTTTAAAAAATTAGTTAAGAACTATATAACTTCTTCAACCAGGAAATCTTGGTTAAGATGAGATTTAAAAATAAAGTTGCATCGAAATCGGTTTGGCTCAGTGGATAGAGTATCGGCCTGCAGACTGAAAGGTCCCGGGTTCGATTCAGGTTAAGGGTAAGTACCTTGGTTGCGGGCACATCCCCAGTAGGGGGTTCAGAAGGCAGCTGATTGATGATTCTCTCTCATCGATGTTTCTAACTCTCTATCCCTCTCTCTTCCTCTTTGTAAAAAAACAATAAAATATATTTAAAAAAATAAAATAAAATAAAAATTAAGGTTGCTAGTGGTTAAATAAGATTTTAAGGACAGGGAGTGACATTTAATTGTCTAGAACAGCTAGGAGCCAATTAAGAGCAGAAAGTGTTCCGTAATATTTGTGGATTTGACAGAGTCTAAATCACATTTCAAAAAGGAAAATGATTCCCTTCTTTAGTCATGGGTGTTCTTATTTCTACCAAAGAGAAGATCATTCATCTTAGCATATCTCTGCCTCCATTTCTGGTTTGTTTTCTTTTGTTTGCTCTTTAAATGTGTCACTCACCCTTTCATTTATTTATTTCTCTTTGTAAGAACAACTTTTAAATTGAGATATCCAACCCTTTTCCTAAGAAAAATCAGGAAAGACTTCCCAGAAGTGACACATAGTTGTCACTTCTTACAATTGTTTTCCAGTTCAGGGAAGACAGCCCTAGTACCTCACTCTAGTGCCCAAATTAGTGGTTGTTCACTATTTTATCAATCCTGGACTTTTTTCCTGAATTCTTTTTCAACTGACAGCACCACAAAGCACCTAATTGTCTTTGTTTGATATCCCAAGCCATCACTGACTTTTTCTCTTGTATCCAATTATAAATTCTCCCATTAAAAAACTAAATTCAAAATTATTGATTGATTGATCTTTCTAAAGAAGAAATCAATAGCCTAATTTCTATGCTCAAAACCTTCACTGGCTTCGTGTTGGTAAAGGAATAAGTTCAAATGCATTACCATGGCAAGTGAGGACTGAATCAGTGGCTCTGACATTAGCATGCCTCAAGTGTAAGTGCAATGCCATCTAAAAAGCTTCACCTCACTTTGCACTGCTGCTTTGTTATTATTTTTTAATGACATAAATATTTGCATGTATCACACTTGAAGTAATTATGTATGTGATTCCCACTTGAGTGTAAATTTTTCAAGGGCAAAGAATGGCTCTGCCATTTTTGCATCTGTAGCAGGTATGAATAAATGTGTGTAATTCTTTTTTGTTCTGTTTTGTTCCCCTTATTTTTTTTTGTCGTTGTTTACAAGAATAAACATTTACACATTAAAAGCACACCTGCAAAAATACATTGATAGGAATTTTAATTCCCAGAGAAGAGTTGGAGGAAAAAAGGAGAGCAATCCTTCTATCATCTATATAATCGATGCTATGCCTTGCTTCTTCTACAATTTATCCTATTACTAATTATAGCTGTTAAGACAGTGTTATACCTCTTGTATTTTTGTTTATTTTTAAAATATACTTTATATTTACTAATTTTATTTAAAGCATAAAAACAAAAGTGATCCAAAGTAACCCAGATAACAGAGATATAGAGCTAGATAACATAGCTATAGATAGACATAGACATAGACATAGACATAGACATAGACATACACATACATATACACATAGATACATAGATATAGATAGGTATAGAAATAACCAAATGTTATTAGGGTTGCAATATCATTCACACACACAAACAAACACACACACACACATACACACCCACGCACACACAATACAGAGTGCAATTACTCAATTCATTAACCCAATTTATCTCCCTAATGTAACCACTAATAATGGGATTTATTTTATTTCTTCCTAAAATTGTTTTATGCTTTTACTAGCATAAATATACATAAAATATTAGTATACATAACTTATAATTATATAATAGAACATTTTTTTATGTTTAATAATAGAACTTTCAAACCTTTATTTTCTATCTGTTTTTAATGGCTATATATTATTTATTCATAATGGTTTAAACATAGTATATATTTATTCATATTTAAAAGTTTTAAAAAGTGGTCCCCAAATTTATTTATTTAATGGATCCTCTACCAATCATCTACAAAACATTATTTGTTTTCAGTTTTTGCTACTATCAACAAAATTATGTAATGAGCATCTATACAGATAAAAACCCTAATATGCAAATAGACCAAATGGTGAAACAACTGAACAACCAATTGCTAAGACTGCACTAACCACCAGGGGGCACACTCGGAACATGGCAGGTGTTGGCAGCAGGCAGCAGAGTGTGGAACATGGTGGGCATTGGCCTCAGTGGAATGGTGGAGCCAGTGAGCAGGAGTGTCAGTTGCTGTCATCGGTGCGACCCTCTAGCACACATGTGTCAAACACAAGGCCCGCGGGCCAAATCTGTCCCGCCAGGCCTTGCAATGTGGCCCGCACAGCACTGTCATCACTGCACTCCGCTGCGTTTCCATCACAATGACAGTTTATGACTGTTCAGTAAACCATTCGGCCTGCAATTTAGGCTGAATTTTAGATTTTGGCCCCTTCTCTGATTGAGTTCGACACCCCTACCTACTCTTTGCTCCTGCACAACATGATCCTGCTAGGCACTCACACCTGCTGCAGTGGCCAGCCCCAATCGCTCCACATGGCCGGCTGGCACTGTCAACGCATGGGAGCTGCAGCAGAGAGAGTGAGGTTTCTGGCAAGACAGGGGATCAAGGGCCATGACAGGAGGGGCCATGCTGGCACCTGGAGGATGGGCCGAGACCTGCCCTGTGCCCACTGCAGCCTTGAGGCCTCAGTTCTTTTCAAGGTGCACTGGGCCCCTAGTTCTGATATAAAGACCTTTGTAACCCTTTGTCAGTACATCTTCAGGGGCTACTTCTTATAGTGGGATTGCTAATAAAAAACCTTTTAAAATGTGATACAGGTTGACAAATTGCATTCTAAAAATGCATAGATGTACACTTCCCCATGACAGTGCTCCTTATCTTCATCCTCATGACTAATGTTTAAGGACATAGATTCTGAAAGAAGAAGTAAATAAAGAAGCTAACATTGGAACTCGGCCCTGTTTGGTTTCCAAAGCTGTGCTTAAGTCTCCATTGTCTAAGCATTATGATTAAAAGAAAGCCAAATGATGCTTAGATTTTATTGACATTTATAGCCTATTAAATTCTATTGAATCTGTGATCCCATCTGATTTCTGCAATAACCAGTGAAACTGAGAGTCTACGTGATTAATTGAATTGTCTGAGAACATGTAATCACACATTACCCCACACTCTATTATTCCCTTAGGCAGGGTTTGTCCTCTAATACTTCCATGATTTTAGGCACATAACCTCCTTTTACAGTTTATGGTCTGTTCAATAAGGAGAAAAAAAGAAAAAGATAGAATTAGATTATACCTATGGTAAATTATAGTTTCATGTGTGTGCTTTTTTAAATTCCATTCCCTAGGGCAGGAATTAAAAAGTAGAATCATATTCACTTTTATAGGAATATTATTTGACAGTGGTGTGTGTGTGTGTGTGTGTGTGTGTGTGTGTATGAGAGAGAGAGAGAAAGAGAGAGAGAGAGAGAGAGAGAGAGAGAGAGAGAGAGAGAGAGAGAGAGAGAGAGAGAACATCCTTACTAGTAAAGTGTTTGGAAAGAACTAGCCAGGAATTGTATTTGCTTGCTAAATATCCAAACACAAGTGTTAAAAAGCTCTAGTACAAACCCAGGAACTTCCTACAATGATGCAGAAACAAACAATATTTCCCATTAAATTAAAAACTAATTAGATAGAAAAAAGTTAGAAATCTTAACAGCTAGAGATTAGTGAGTTACCAATTCTCCAGTGTACTTTTACTTCTTAAAAGTTTGCTCTCCATGCGTCATCATTACTTTGCCTCTTGATAAACTTAGGTTATTTTACATTTTTTTCATTTTCTTTTATGTTTGTAAAGTGAAATTGAGACCATGATTACACTGGACCAGATTCTCCACTGAATTGTTATCTCACTGAGTGACCTTAGGTTGGGCACCTAATATTTCGATTTTCTTATGTGTAAACTAAGGGTGATGAAAATTATAAATACTGCACTCATTGTATCCTCTGTGTAGGTAAAAATGACAATGTGATGAAAGTGTTTAATAATAAATACATTACTCTTGCTATTCATTGCTCTCTGTCATGGCATTTAGCTCTTAGAGAATTGGGAGATGTTACAATCAAGCACAAAGGATTTGGTTTTGAAATAATATTATTATTTTCTTAAATTAAAAAAAATAAATAACTTATTTTTATTACTTCTTATTTTATTTCAGAGTCTAATATTCATCTTGATGTTGATTCTTATTTTTAAATATTTTAATATATTTTATTAATTTTTTACCAAAAGGAAGGGAGAATGATAGAGAGTTAGAAACATCAATAGCCGAAATATGTTTGGCTCAGTGGATGGAGTGTTGGTCTGCAGACTGAAAGGTCACAGGTTCGATTCCAGTCAAGGGGGGTGTGCAGAAGGTGGCTGGTCAATGTTTCTCTCTCATTGTCATTTCTGGCTCTCTATCCCTCTTCCTTCCTCTCTGTGGAAAATTAATAAAATATATATATATTTTTTAAAAAGAAACATAGATAAAAGAGAAACATCTATCAGCTGCCTCCTGCACACTCCCCACTGGGTATGTGCCTGCAACTAAGGTATATGCCCTTGACCTGAATCAAACCTGGAGCCCTTCAATCTGAAGGCCAATGTCTATCCATTGAGTCAAATAGGTTAGGGCTGATTCTTGTTTTATAAATAACTCAACAGAGGTTTATTGAGTGCCGGCATCCTGTGGAACTGGGCTGGGTACTATGAGAGCACCAGCCAGTGCATTTTTATAATTGAGATCTAACTTCTGCATCTCCTCTTTGCCCTCTTTGCTTCTCCTTCCTTCTCTGAAGGGCTTCTCTGAGGCTAGAGCCCTTCTACCTCTCATTCAGGCCCTTGTTATCTTATCCACATCATGAACCATCTCCTTCTTTAACACAGTCAGAGTGAATTTGACGGTATGTGTGCTTTTGATTTTACATTTCTTGTCTGGTTTCATATACACTTTTCTCTGTTTTTTGCCATATAAATCCATGGTCTTGATAGTGACTATCAAAACTTTTCATCATCTCACTCCAAATTCACTTGCAGATCATTTTTTAAAGTTAACTCATAGATTCAAAATGATCAGTACATTGCTTCCTATTTCTTATTATACATTGAGTGGCCAGATTATTATGATCTCTGAACACATAATAATCTGGCCACTCAGTGTATATTCTATATAATTAAAGGCTAATATGAAAATTATCCTCTTGACCAGTAGTTCGCCCATGTCCCTTCCCCCTGGCCAGGCTGGCCGGATCTACCCATGCAAGAATTCATGAATTGAGCCCATTATATATATATATATATATATATATATATATATATATATATATATATATATATATAATACTGAGTGGCCAGATTAGTATACATTCAGAGATCATAATAATATGGCCACTCAGTGTAAAGAAGAAGAGAATGAAGGATAATTAAAAATTTAAATAGAAAATAATTTCATCAACAAAGATTCAACTTTCTTTCAAGCTAAGGTGTGTGCCTAATTTTTTTTGGCAGGTGTAAAAGTTCTATACCTTCTTAAATTCTAATCTGTTCCAGCAAGGAAAGGGTCCTTGCCTTTCTCTGGTGAATCCCTTCCAAACATTTGTTTTATCTGACCAAGATGCACTTGGTTCCTTTGCAAGATGAAATAATCACATTACGGCCATGCATTAAAAGGTTGATTTTTAATAGGCTTGGCTAGGCTTGGTGGCCTGTCTAGCTAGGGAATAACACACTGTTCATTTCTCCCACTAGTAGTTATCATTTCAAAAGCAATTCATTGTTTTAAATAATGAGGTAACCTGGTGAGAATTACAAAAGCTTGCCAGCTGGCATTTGTCAATGAGTAATATATCAGCAAAGAGATTGTACGCTTTTGATGGGTGAGACCAATACATCATCCAGATGAAATTCTGTGATGATATATAGAAGATCAGGATGTCCAAGAAAGGAATCGGGTCTTTTTCTTCTTCAAATGGAGATAAGAAGATAAGGTGGGAGGGGAACTCTTTAATGTATAAGAGTAACAAAGAACGTTGAGGATCTTTAAATTACAGCTGTGTCATTGGTGAAGTGTAATAAAGATAGGCAAAGGAATGAGACAATACTTCTTTAGGAAAGGATAAATGAAGTATCTTCCTAATTGTACAACATTATAAAGTGGTTTTCCTTAATAAACCAACTGTATGTTAAGACTGACTTCCTGCAAAGTTTCCAAGCAATGCTGATATTTGCCTTAACAAATAAAACTGTGTGGAAGTCTAGCTTTATTAACAGTGCACTGCTGTTTGGGAAGCTGGGGGGCAGAGAGAGAGAGAGAGAGAGAGAGAGAGAGAGAGAGAGAGAGAGGATGCTCTTATAGGCCCCACTTCATTACACCACAAAATGTGCACACATGCTTGTACAAGTGTGTGTGTGCACACGCAGGCACATGCAGGCACACACACACACACACACACATACACACACACACAGAGCAACCCTAAACCACTTCAATTTGAAATGTTCTTGGTTTCTTCAGAGTACCCCTCAGGATATCCCTTCTCAAAAATATGTAGCTTCGATATTAAGTGCCCCAGGCAACATGCTATTCCTGGGAGCCTGTGCTATAAATGTCAGTGGCCCAATACATGGAGGACTGATAAGCAGGCAAAATGTCACATTCCGATCGGTGGTTTTAGCTTGTCAGTGTTCTTATGCTGTAAACATTATGTCTGATTATTAAAAATTGGAAGTAGTGTTTGGTAGGATGAAAGAGCACTGCTTGCCACAAGTCAGATACTATCTTGAGGGATCCAAATGCCAACAAGATAGGAAAACTAGTGCAGAAATGGAACGAGCCCTGGAGACACTCAATAACATAATAGTGAGTTTCAAAAACAGGCAATTTTTTTCTGAGTATAGTCTTTGGATATTAAAAAAGTCAGAGAGAAAATTTAGTCTGAAGAAATATGGAAAATAATAAGATATTGTGTTTGCCTTTAGACTATTTCATATCTGTCCTTCCTGAGAGTTCAATACCAACACAAATGAACATATTTATTGAGCAGTATTGCTTGTGTGACATTGTACTTGGTGATGTTAATAAAGCATGAGCCTTTCCATCAAGGAGTTTGCAATTGGAAAGTGGGTATTGGAAGCAGAAGGACAAAAGAGACATACATAAAAACACAGGCAGTGTGAGATAAGGAAAAAATATTCAGTGGGTGCAGTAAAACTTTCATAAAGGAGATGATTAGAACTCTGCTATTGAAAAGCTAGATTGTGGTCCTAGCCAGTTTCTCTCAGTGGATAGAGCATCATCCTGTAGACTGAAGGGTCCCAGTTTCAATTCCTGCCAAGGGTGCATGCCTAGGTTGTGGGTTCAATCCCCAAAAGGGGGAGTGCAGGAGGCAGCCAGTCAACGATTCTCTCTCATCATTGATGTTTCCATCTCTCCCTCTCCCTTCCTCTTTGAAGTCAATAAAAAATATATTTTAAAAGTATTTAAAATAAAAAAGCTAGAGTATGGTTTTCTACAGCTCTGTATTACTGGTGCATAGCAAAATGACATGCATGCAATGCCACTAAATGTTTAAATAAAGTGAAAAAATAATGAATATATAAGTCAACAAATTAGAGATGTGTTTTGTGTAGATGTCATCTTTTTTGCAATATGTAAGGCTCTCTCCTTGTATAAAAATATATATTTTATTGGATCAGGGAAGAGAGTTCCAGAAGACCCTTGTACAATCCTGCCTTCATGGATTAAGTGAATTTTGACCATTTGCCATGGGACAGTGTTTGCTTTATTTATAAACAGTGAAATTTCCATGTTCACTAGGGGAGCACACAATAATAAGGCTTAGGCCATGTTATGTTTTCATTAGGTTATTTATCAAACATATCAAAAGAGAAATATAATAAAACCTTATGAGGCCCTTAAATATCACTTTATGAGATCATCTGTATGGTTGTTTCTTTGTAGAATCTCTGTAAGAGATGGAGGCAAGAGCATACAATGGAGTAAAGACAGTATCTTTAATAAATATTGTTGAAAAAATTGAACACGGACATGCAAAAAAAATCAAGACTAGACCACCAACTTATTTAATATATAAGAATCAACTCAAAATGGATAAAATACTTAAATGTAAGTTGTAAAACCATAAAATCCTAGAAGAAAATGTGGGCAGCAAAATATCAAATATCTCACATAGCAGAATTTTCATAGGTACATTACCTAGGGCAAGAGAAACAAACAAACAAAATAAATAAATGAGTCTGCATTAAACTAAAGAGCTACTGTACAGTGAAAGAAATCAGAATCAAAATGAAAAGGGAGCCGAGACCAGTTTGGCTCAGTGGATAGAGCACTGACCTACGGACTGAAAGGTCCTAGGTTCGATTCCAGTCAAGGGCATGTACCTTGGTTGCAGGCACATCCCCAATGGGGGTTGTGCAAAGAGGCAGCTGATCGATGATTCTCTCTCATCGATGTTTCTGACTCTCTGTCCCTCTCTCTATCTTTCTGTAAACAATCAATAAAATATATTTTTTAAATGAAAAGGGAACCCACTCTATCAAAAACTATATTTGCCAATGTTATATCTGATAAGGGGTTAATTCCCCAAAATATAAAAAACTCATACAATTCACCAAGAGGAAGACAAACAAACCAATTAAAAAATGAGAAAAGGACCTGAATAGATACTTCTCCAAAGAACATATACAAATAGCCAAGAGACATATATCAATACTTTTATATTTTAACTAGAGGCCCAATGTATGAAGATTCATGCAAGAATGGGCCTTCCTTCCTTTCCCTTCACTCCAGCCAGAACCTCCTTTTCACTCTGGCCCAGAACCACCTTTCTGCCTTCCCCTGCTGCACAGAGGCCCCACCCCTGGCCACTCAGCACCTGCACATGCAAATTAACCCACCATCTTCGTTGGGTTAATTTGAATACTCATTCCTGATTGGTTGGTGGGCATAGCAAAGGTACAGTCAATTTGCATCTTAGTGTTGATGTAGAGTTTCTTTTGTTAGTGTAGATATAGGGTTTCTTTTAAATCCTAATTTGTTAGAAACAGAGTTTGTATGGTAGCAGCCACAATCTGACTTATATATATGGGTCCAACAGGTAGTACACCCATGGGAAGCATGCTGGGTTTGTGACAATGTAATTGAAAACAAAGTTTGGCTGCCTGGCACCATGAAAGCCAAATTTGTGGAACAGGTGATGGTGCAAAAGGAAAGAGGCTTATTCAATTGTTGGTAAGGTGACCAGATTTTAACATTGGTAAAGCAGGACACCATTGATTGGAGAGGGGTAGGGGGGGTTCTTGATTAAAAATTTGGTCTATATGGAGCAACAAAAAGTTTCATAGAACAATATATTTCAAAATATGTTGTAATATATTTTTTAAAATTTCAACATAAATCAATTTACAAATATAATAAATTAAAAAATTATGTATAGTATTATTTTATTCTTTGGCATATTTCTCATTTGAGTGAATTTTTTTAGTAGATTGCTGTCCTTGTTTAAAAGGTCATGAAATTTTCCACAAGAATTTGTTAAATTATATTTCACACATAAAATGGCTTTCAAAGTCTCAACACTTAATTGTAATGTAAGTCGTAAGTGTCACTTTCAAAGCCAGTGCTAGACTTTTTGCTGCCACTATAAAATATAAATAATACGAGTACTGTCTGCTAAATTCAAGAAAATTTATGTATTTATAAAATAAATAAATAAATTATCTAAATTATCTGAATAGCTGATTTGTAATGACATCACTTGTTTAACTAGCTTACTAGCATGCAGTACAATGTGTATCATCTGAGAAACAGGTACAAAATGTTTCTATCATTATGAACTTTGATAAGCAGTTCTCAATAATCAGTTCTCAACAATTATTTGTTATTATTAAAGTTAAACATTATAAAATTAACAAAAATAATATAAAACTCATATCCTGGCTAAATAGCCACATGGCCACCGAAAACAGTATATTCCATTCCCATTCTCCCTTCGTTCCCTAGTTTGTCATGCATTCTTTCCAAAAAATCAGGATTTTTTAAAACACCTCGAGATGTGGGACAAATTTTTAAAAATCGGAACTGTCCCGTCAAAAGCTGGACGTCTGGTCACCTTAATTGTTGGTCACTTTGATGGGGAACTCTTGTTACAAAACCCATCTCACATCTCAGTGCAGGCAGGAATTTTTATAAGGAGAAAAAAGAGAAGCAGAACAAAGAAATCAAGGGACAGGGGTTGAAAAGTTGTCTATGTGCTACAAGAGTCAGGATTTACAGAAAAAAAGTCAAAAGAGTGGTGGAGTGGGTTACAATTCCCCACTGCTACAATAATGGAATGTGGGGAGGACAGTGAAAAGTTAGAAGCTTCAGATTCTGGTTAACAAAGCAGCTGTTCCATATTTCCAGCCAATTGGTGACATAGTTATGATTAATTTCCTCTTTAAACAATTGTGTGTGAGCCAAACTGACATGTCTGTGGGCTGGAGATAGTCCATGGAAGACTAAGAACATCCAAACTCGTAGAAAATGTTTATAAAACTATTTGAACCAAGCAGAGGATACTCCTTAAAGCAAGATTTTAACAGACTGGGGGTGGGGAGAGCTTTTCAGAATGGCAGTTTGCAGCTTCTTATTATATTCAAAATTAAGGACCACAAATTACAATATAAGGAAGATTACAGGAAGGTGGGGAAAAGTAAGGAAGGGATTGGATTTCCTGGGTAGTTAACAAGATTATATGCTCTCTTGAGGAAAGTCATGCTAGAAGGAGAGGTCTGAAAAGAGGCACTTCAAAGGTGTGTTAACATAGATATACTGAAACAAAGGACGGGGCTTACCCAAGGCAAAAACAAACCTTTTACTAAAGAAGATATATGGCCAAAACCGGTTTGGCTCAGTGGTAGAGCTTCGGTCTGCAGACTGAAAGGTCCCAGGTTTGATTCCGGTCAAGGGCATGTACATTGGTTGCAGGCACATCCCCGGTAGGAGGTGTGCAGGAGGCAGCTGGTCGATGTTTCTCTGTCATCGACATTTCTAGCTCTCTGTCCCTCTCTCCTCCTCTGTGTGGAAAATCAATAAAATATATATATATATATTTAAAAAATTTAAAAAAAGAAGGTATATGCCTGGCTCATGACTACCTACAATGACCTTCCCCGTTAGGAATTTATGCTCAGATCACCAGTAAGGTTACTTTTTATAGAACTCCTTTGCTATACATATTTTCAACCTCTGTCTAGAGTTTAGGTTTGGGTAGATTTGAAGGAAAGGGAAAAGAGGAAGCTGCAGAAATTGAGTGGCCTCCTGAATTTACAGGACACAACCTGATTTCCTTAATCTGTGCAGTGGAGGCCATTGAAGACTCCTGAGTTAAGAAATGACATATAGAGTAGTAGTTTCTAACTTGGCAATTGGATTTACAATTATGAAAGCAATTTGTTATAGTGCAATGGGCACTGGGTTTAGTGACAAAACTTCTCCTTTTTATTCCAGTTTTACCATTTCTTTCTTGAATTAATGAAGGAATGCTATTTGACTTCTGTTAGCTTTATCTTGCTTCTCTGTAAAATGAGCAAAGTAGGTCTATTATGAGGATAGAACACTCTGTTGCAAGGGCTCTATAGCTTGTTCAGCGGTATTTAAATATATTTTTTCTAAAAATTTTAGGTCAAATGGAAGAGACACTGGAACCTCAGAGATGGAATTGGAGTTCAAGAAAGAGAGGGTGGCATAAATATTGGTGTAATGATCATGCTGATGGCATAATTTCAGAGGCTATAGAGGATGAGAAACTTCCTGAGGGACCACATCTGCTGTGCCTTATGTGGGTAACAGGGGAGACTACACAGAACCAACATAAAAATAAGAGATTCACATCTGCTGTATCATCTGGAGGGCACTTCAGGGATTCTGTGGTGAAATTCAGGAGTGCTTGGGAGTCCACAATCACTAATGCCCCCCTTTAGACTGCCATGGCCTCCTACTATCAAAGTCTTTTCAGCAGTATCACTCAGAGGGTTGTCTATGGATTCTAAAACAACTGGAAGATAATCTTTGTCTTCCCATTTATTAGTTTAGGTAAGTTAGGATCGGGGTACTCACAGCAAAATGGAAAGAATAATAAAACCTGTCTTTCAGCAGTGTTATAAAGATTAAATAAAATTAAATAAAAAGATTACATAAAGCATTTATAAAAATGCCTATCATAAAAAGCACTGAAAAAAAAACAGTTGTTATCTATATTGGTGAAATTGGTCTTCCTGATCTCATTTGCCCAAATTAAAGATAAAATTTCCACACACTGCGCTTGCACACACACACACACACACACACACACACACACACACACAAAATAGTTTCATAATACTAGTTTAAATAGTTTGGAGTATTGAAAAATAGGGAAATTGGGCTTCTTCATTTATAAGTTTAAAGCTCAATTTTGCCATGAAGTTGAGCAAAACATGGTGAACGTATATTTTTTAAAATCATCATTCCTCATAAAGACCACACTCACACACTGAGTGGCCAGATTATTATGATCTCTGAATGCATAATAATAATCTGGCCATTCAGTGTATATTCTATATAATAAAAGAATAATATGCAAATTGTTCCCTCAACCAGGAGTTTGACCAGCAGGCAGGCCGGCCAACCACCCACATCCCCTCCCCCTGGCCAGGCTGGCCAGACCACACCCATACACAAATCACAAATTCATGCATCAGGCGATAGATAGATAGATAGATAGATAGATAGATAGACAGACAGACAGATAGATATAATCTTGAGTGGCAAGATTATTATGCATTCAGAGATCATAATAATATGTATCTTTATAAGTATTATAAGTATTTTTATCCACATGGGGGTATATATATATATATATATATATATATATATATATATATATATCCCCATGTGGATAAAAAAAAAGAAGAGACAGAAGCAACAAAATATTTGGAACTAGAAAGCAGATGGACATATAGCAACTGACTCAGCAGACACAACAACAATAAATAAAAACATGAAAGATTGCATTAATGATGTTGGGATATTGCATTTACAATCAAGCTGATTTTCCCATCTTAATCCCATAAGGGTTCAGAGATTGGCAGCCTCAGTACTTCTGAAAGTAAGAAGTTAAATGAATTCTTACCTTTCACAGTCTGATTAACATTCAGTCTCAACATGTCCAAAACAGAAATCGTACACTCTTCCCGTTAAACCTCAGCTTCTCTGTAGGTTTCCTCATCTTGATTATTTACAATTATATCTTTCCAAAATGTTTGGAATGATGCTTACCTTGACTGTTTCTCTCATATTTCACATTCAATCCAATGAAAACTATTTTCTGTTTTAAAAATGTATCCAGAATCAGCAGCTGCTCTCTGCCATCCCTGTTGTCTGAGCCACCATAATTTCTGTTTATTACTGGTATATTACTGTTTCAGGTCCACTGTAACAAAGAACTGAGCATAATAACAACAGAAATGCATTAATTCAATATTCCATAGACTATCAGTCTGAGATGAATGTGTCAGCATGGTTGGTTCCTGCTGAGAGCTGTGCAGGCAAATCTGCCCATCCTCTCTCCTAGATTCTGGAGGCCTATGGGCATCCTTAGGCTTATAGAGACTTCTTCCCAATCACTATCTTCATCTTCAGATGGTGTTCTCCCTGTGTGAAAGCCTGTGTGCAAACCGCTCCCTTTTATAAAAACACTAGAGGCCCAGTGCATGAAATTTGTGCACTGGTAGGGTCCCTAATGGCTGCCAGCTGCTGGCTAGGTACACTTTCCCTTCCCCAGCCAGCTCCACCCCCTGCTTGAACTCCCAGATAACTCCTGGTTGAGGAGACAATTTACATACTATGCTTTTATTATAGAGGACTAGTCATATGGAATTACCTTAATGACCTCATGGAAACTTGACTACCTCTGTAAATACCCTATTTCCACGCTGAGGTATTGGGTGTTATGATGCCAATATCTATTTGAGAGAAGCAATTCAACCCATAATACCCAGATTACTCTAGAAACATGGTAATTGTTCTCCCTGTTCCACCTTTCTCTGTACAGCCTACTCTCCACTCAGCAGCCAGAGTAAAGCAGTAATGACACTCAGTAACTCTGTCTTCTCTGAGTAAAGTCTTTTAATGGCTCCCAGTCTTTTACAGAGTAACAGCCACATCCTTCTGATGCCTTCCCATGTCCTCTGATGAGGAATCTACAGCCTGTGACTTATGGTTCACCTAGTGTAAAAGTTTAAAATCTTAACTCACAAAGGGATGACTGTTTTTCCCGTCTATGCAAACACTGTCATCACCCTGTGACACTTTAACATAGATCCAGGAGTCATCAACCCCTGGCCTGCAGGTCGAACCCAGCACATCACCCGTTTTTGTAAAGAAAGTTTGATTGGGACTTGGCCATGCCACTTGTTTACAAGTCTAGGGCTGCTTTCAGCTGCAATGACAGTGTCGAATAGTTATAACAGATCATATGGCTCAAAAGCCTGAAATAAATGGTCCTTTATGGAAAAAGTTTGTTGATCCCTGACACCTATCTTTAATGTGTTACTGCGCTGGACAAGTATGACAGTCTCTTTTTTTAAATTGTAAGTCTTTTGCCCAACAAATACCAGTGGCCTCTTTCCAATTTGTACCCTTCAAATACTGACTTGAAGTATGTCTCCTTATGACTCCTCTGCACTGCTGAGCATTGTGAGGTCTCGCTTTCCCTACCTAATTACCAGGCATTTCTTAGCTTTCTCTTCTGATGACCACTGGGCAAATCCTGAGGGGAATCTTGTGTATGTTTATGTGCAATAAGGCCTGTAATCCTGAAGTGCTGAGAAATCAAGCTGTGATGATTCCTAGCTCTTGGTTTGTAAATATTTTTCTTCTTTCCTTTTTCAATGTATCGATAGTTCATAATAAAGAACAAAGTCTTACTCTTAAAATCTTGTATAAGTGGTGTCTCCCTTTCCTTTTTTTTTTCTCACACAGAGTTGATTTCTCTTATTGATCAATCCCCTCAGCCGCAATGCTCTCCTCTCTGTTTGATGAGTTCACTAAACATGCTTCTATCTCATGACTTTTGTCTTTGCCACACTTTCTACCCAGACCTCCTAAATATGCATGTGGCTGGCTTCTCACCTACTTTAAGCATTTACTCAAGTGTCAGCTTTTCAAAACAAAACAAAACAACAAACAAAACAAAACAAAAAAAAACCCCTTCTTTGACTGCACTTAAAACTATAATTTTCACACTTGACATCCTAAACTTGTTTGATTTCACTTCATCGAACTTACCACTGTATTACAGATTACACAATTTGCTTAATTATTTTGTTATGAACTGTCTTTCTTCCTAGAACATGAGCTACATTTGAACTATGCACTGTTTCGTGGCTAGAGCAGTGTGAGACATATAAAAAAGCATTTAAATATAACTTGTAGAAAGTGAAAATGCAACCAATTCCACATACAATTCCAAACCTGCAATTTAGG
This sequence comes from Pipistrellus kuhlii, assembly GCF_014108245.1. Taxonomy (NCBI): domain Eukaryota; kingdom Metazoa; phylum Chordata; class Mammalia; order Chiroptera; family Vespertilionidae; genus Pipistrellus; species Pipistrellus kuhlii. The sequence goes on from NW_023425573.1 coordinate 72,552,208, forward strand.
ATCAGGAATTACAAATTTGTTGACATCAGTCATTCATAAAGGGAACAATATTTTCTGAGGGCCTATGATGTTCCCAGCACTGTGTCACTGTTCCATGGAATGGAAATGAACAGCCTGCTGTATTTTTTCCCCCTCAGCACCTATCTATCATTCCCTGACTTCAGGTAACAGATATGCTCTTTTTTTTTATCATCTACTTCCCCACCATACTCCAAGCAGTTAGCTGGAAACTGCCACTTCTCCTGTTGTGTTTTTGTGATCTGTTCCCAGTTCTGGAAGTGTCCCTGGTGCACAACAGTAGGAGCTCAGAAGGGAACTGACTGCTTGTGTCTTGTTTCAGAAATGCCATCTCATTCTCCTCCACACTGCCAAGACTCTTTCCTTCCCAACACGAGGATTTGGGTTTAGTGTTTGTACAATTATTCATGGCATTTTTTATAACAGCAAATGTCGTTTGAAGATAAATCATGAAATCTAGTATTCTTCTCAAACATGATAATAGCATAAGAGTTTCTTCATTGAATTCAAACTGGTTCTAAGCATTAGGGAGAAGGCAAGGAAGCTCTCTTTATTGGGTACTCACTATAAAGCAGGCACATCACATAACTGAATCAGAAACTTGCATAATGACCCCCTGGGCTGAATTATACCATTGGTGCATCACAGTTGAGAAACTAAGGTGCAAAGAGTGGCTGGTGGCAGGCAGAGCTGCATCTGCTCGAGAGATGCGCTCCTGCTCTTTCCATCAAATTACCTTCAACTCAAAGTTCCCAAAGCATTTCAAACCCCAGGAACGTGTCTGAATAAAAAGAGGCTTGTTGTCTCTAATAATAAGAGTCTCCATGTGGCTTTTAAGAAATAAGATTGGAGTGTCAAAAGCAAAGAACAGTCAGAAAAAAAAAATCACATCAAAAAATATATTACATGAAGTAACATGCACCCACAGTCCTAACTCAGGAGTGATTGAGGAGAAGCTGTGGGTGAGAAACATTCAGTGTCTCTGCTTCAGGTCAGCATTTCTCAGATGTAAATGATGCATAAATCCCTTTTAAAAGAAAAAAAAAATCATTCAAACCTCTAGTGTTTACTTGAATTTTTTACTACAATCCTATCTAATGTTGCTTAAAATTTCATGCTTATTGACATTTCACAACTGAAAATAATGTAAAATGTTAAAAATCACAAAACTATAAAAGCAATATTTGATATAAGTATATATTTAACATGGTCCATGACGCTGTTTGATAACAGCCAATGTTTTTCTCAATATGAGTATAACCCTGATGTTCAGAGTACAGGATGCTTTTAGTTAGCCTTGAAAATGGTAATAGCACCCAGTGCTCGGTAATTACTTGATTATCTATCGGTTTTCCATTTTTGAAACTCTTGCATAAATTTTACATAGTGATTGATTTTAATTAGGAAAAAAAAGCAATATTTACCATCATGACTTCTTCTTCTTCTTCTTCCCTTCTCCTCCTCCTCCTCCTCCTCCTCCTCCTCCTCCTCCTCCTCCTCCTCCTCCTCCTTCTTCTTCTTCTTCTTCTTCTTCTTCTTCTTCTTCTTCTTCTTCTTCTATTTGGTTGGTTTTTAGTCTGAGACAATTGAAATAGTACCAACTGTACTCATTCTGCCAAAAATGTGTTTGAAAATAGTACTTGAATATACCAGCACTGGGTTATGGATGATCATGAAATGATCCTGATTATGCTCATATTTATTTTAAAAATTAATTAAATAAAAACTAAATCTTTAAAAATTATTCTTTTAAAAAAACTAAAATATTCTCAAGACTATGAGTACATGTCCCTATCATCCCCCAGCCCATCCCGCATATGTCAAGCCAGTTTACTGGCTGTGGTGGGCTCCAGTTCAGTTTCCTGTTCACTAGCTGGCCCCACTGTACAGAGCCTCTGGCTCATTTGAAAGGAGAATGAGTGGATCCGAACACAGCTGGAAGAGAGTCTGCTAGTTCATTTCCAATGCGATTTGAGCAGGAAAGTTCCCTAAAATGTGAGCATTGACATTAGCACAGATGCATCCAATCTATAGTTACATTTTTGAGTTGTCTGGATAACTGTTTCCCAGTAATATTAATGAATATCAATCACAGAGTAAAATGGGACCTTTACTGTTGCAGTGATTGGGACATATTGGAGGTTGGCCTTAAAAGAGGCTAAGATACTAGCCGGCTATACTCACTGGGGTCACAGGGAAAATTGGGTCTCCCTGAGGTTGCTTCATGGGCAATGGACAGTGTTCAAGTGAGTTCTGTGAGCAGTGGTGTTAGAAACTAAATGAAGTGTGATTGCTTAAGAATATTCTCAATAGTGTTCAGTCAAACCCCATAGAGATGGGAGTCAGAAGCAGTGCTCCCCACCGTGTACAGACAGAGAGGAAAAAGCAGGGCAGAAAGAATGTGAGGGCCAGAGGGAGAGGCCAGAAATCTAAGGAGAAAGGCATTGGGATGAAATGTAAATACTCTCACTACCATAAGCCACCAAATCAAAAGTCTTATTTCTTCACACATAAATAACTAAGAGCTTAAATTGGAAAAATGGAGGGCATTAGATTAAAATCAGGGGTTTTGTCTGAAAAAAATTGCTAAATCTAGAAAATAACAATAAGAATAAAATTTCTTTCATAGGACAGAAGGAAACTGTCCATTCCTCGGTTATTTCTCTTAGCGGAACCACCTATACACCTAAATTATGTATCAACTCACAAAGAATCAACACCAGCAATAAAAAATGCAATCTAGGCAGCAAGAATACAGGAGGTATTTCTAAAATGACCTCTCTTTCTTTCCCTCTGCCCTCCTGAAGGCATCTTGGAACCCTTGTAAAAATATCTTTGGAGCGAGAGATCCTATCAGGGAAGGCTAAAGAAGGCAGCTGGAAGGGGAGCATGTGGGGTGAGGTTGTGCTCAGAAAACAAGGCAAAGAGATGGAAAATGGGGGTGGGCAGCAAGCATAGTGATTCCCCTCCTTGATTCTTTTACATCAGACACTCTCCCTCCTCTGTACTTTTATTCTTAATTATAAAGCCTTCACTTCTGTTTTTATATGGTTTGAGAAACAAAGAAGTATGGAAACCCAGAATTCAGAACCACAGGAAGGCTACTTTGGAAAGCTTGTCAAATATTTGATATCCTTGCTTGGTCGTCAGAAGCAAACGTTGATACAAGGATTCAAATACAAGCAATTGACATAAAAATAGAAGAAAATTCCAATTGCTGAATATAGAAGTTCAACAGAGAAAGGGGGAGGGAGAGGTAGGAGCAGGGTGCACTGTTAGCCAACTGCTACTGTGGGTTATGATTGCTTGATAACCTGAAGCAGTGATAGGCAAACTCGTTAGTCAACAGAGCCAAATATCAACACTACAATGATTGAAATTTCTCTTGGGAGCCAAATTTTTTAAACATAAATTTCTTCTAATGCCACTTATTCAAAATAGATTCGCCCAGGCCCTGGTATTTAGTGGAAGAGTCACACTCAAGGGGCCAAAGAGCCACAGTTTGCCAACCACGGTCCTAAGAGAAGTCTAACAGCCGGTAGGGGACTGTTATTGGACTGAGGCTGAGGCCAACTGAGGCACAGGGGCTCAGGTGCTTATACATCAACTCCTGTTCATCATTTGAAGAAATCACTCAGGAAGGGGCATGTGATTCTCTGATACTGCTGACCTGCTCCACAAGCAGATAGAGTGGCTTTGAAGACAAGGCCAGTCATTAGAAAAGAAGGGCAGGTGCTTACAGGAGAAAGTCAGGCTGGTATGCAATGGAAATGGAAGGTAGAGGAAAGGAATAAACACACACACACACACCAAAAAAATAAAAATAAAAAAAATCCACTGCAGTAAGTCAGATCCACTTACATTGCATGTTAAATTTATTTCATCCTGTCACTGATTCTTTAAAGCAGTAGTCATTCAAAATTACTGAAAGAATAAATAAACTTATAAAACTGAAGGAGAGATAGAAGGTCATGTTTTACACCCCTTTGTTGGACAATTGATATTTATTTTTCCTCTGCCACCCATTCTATATGCTCCTCAGCTTTATTTGGCTTTCACTATAGGGCAACCCAGATATTTAATATCAAGAGGCCCTGCTAATTGTATCCTTGGTAGACTATGGCTGCTGAAAATCCACTTTTACAGATACTCCTGGACATGGAAGCAGCAAGAGACCCTCCTCCCACCCCCAACACACACACACCTGCCATTCTCCCAAATCCCAGAAATACTCCTCCTCGCCCCTAGTATGTAGCAGCATGATACTCAGGGCAATCTCCCCTGCCAATTATTGCCTCTCATCTTGGAATTATGGGTCACTGGCACAAGGATCCCAACACCATTTATAACTTTAAGTTTAGTGGAAATATTACTATGTCTCTAGTAGAAGTGCTCTTTTCCCTAATAACTGGGATTAAGAATATATTTGGCAACAAAACCTGAAGTTGACCAGGAAAGGACAGTTATTGCTGGATCACTAAGACGAAGGGCAAACGTCTATTTCCACCCCTTCATTCACTGACTGGTGACTTCCATTTTAGGTTCACAGCCCCATAGAATGGCCATTGTTTCAAAATAAATTCCTCATTTTGAAGGACAGTGAACATCTTTAAAGTGTCATGCCCATCTGAGAAGCTTTGGATGTACCTTTAAAATGCAATTTCAGTGTAAAATTAAACTGACAACTGGGGAGTGATGGGCTATATAATGGATTCCATGGCAGTTGCCCATTGCTTCCATTCTTAAATATAAAGTGGACACCCTCATCCTATGCTATATAAACAATTATAAACAGAAACCTCATTTAAAAGCAAGTAGGGAGGCAGAAGGGGGACTCTCCTGTTCTATGCCTATCACAAAGCACAACAGGAAGAACTGATTGTTTGTAATAGCCTTCCTCACTTCCTTTCCCTCTCTATAATATCCTTCCCCACTTCCCTTACCTCTCTATAATAGCCCTTCCTCACTTTCTTTCCCTCTCTATAATAGCCTTTCCTTTACCTCCCTATAATAGCCTTTCCTTTACCTCTCTATAATAGCCTTCCCCACTTCCCTTACCTCTCTAGACACAGGTGCCAGGTGAGAAATAAGCATTGGTGCAGCAGACACAGGCAGCCTGAAAACCTAGACGATCTTGGCTCACCTTACTTGAGCCACTATGTCTGTTTGGGCCCTTTCTAAAGCGCCCTTTATATCACCCAATAGATTACTGCTGTGCCTACCTGACTTTATGCCTGATAATTCATAACCCGTGATGGGAGACTCCAAGAGCATAGTCAATTGCAGGGCCATGCTTAAATTCTCCACGAGGAGCTACTTTATTGCGCTTCGCTTTATTGAGCTTCACAGATGTTGCATTTTTTACAAGTTGAAGGCAAGACCCTCCACAGCAAAAATGTTATGCCTTGCGTTACTGTGATGTGTACTTTTTTCGCAGTGGTCTGGAACTGAACCTGCAATATCTCAGAAGATGCTTGTAGTTATTTGTGTAGATAGTATGCCCTTGCTTCAACATCTTGTAGTATGCACTGAAACTCTCATATTATGACTTGGGAGAGATTCATATGGTGTCTGTATTTACAGTCAGTGCCTCTAGTACTGAGGGATCCGCTGGGTCATATGGCACAAGTGGCAGGGTCTTTTAAATTTCAAACTTGCTGTGAAGTTATATTCTGCTGTGAGCCCCACGTAAAAACTGCTTACTATTTGATTCACTAAATTAAACAGGTGGTATGTGTTATCTTTAAAAGCTGAATAAGTTGACCAAATATCCCTCTCTTAGTAACCTCAAGGCTTACATCTTGGAATGCTACAAATAACTAGACTCTAAAATGTTCACCTTTTCCAGTTCTCTGAATCATTGGACCAGGTAGGGCTTATCTTTTATCTTTGGATGAATATTCTTTTCATTGCATCCAGATTGCTTACATTTTCTGCTTCCCAGTTTTGATTAATAAGGTATCATCATTATTTCTAATGAATCCAAAAGGTCAAATATCTACATATGTAATGTTGTGACAAAATCTTAGTCTGACCTATACATTTAACTTATTTAGTATGGTGATTGCTGAGAAAAAAAACACACAATAAAAACACTTTAATTGCTTTGTATAACTTAATGCTGCCAATTACTCAGTAAGAACTCTTTCTAATTATAATCTGGTTACTTGTGTTTTTCAAAATTCTCCAATTCATGTAACTGTAGTTGCAGTATTACATTATAGAAACATATCAGTAGCTACTCTTTAGCATTACATAATTTAGTCTCATGAATTTATGAAGAAGGAAGTAACAATCTAATAGATAAAAATATGTCCTGTTAATCTTTGACAATTAGTTATCACCTTATTTAATGTAACCTAAGACATTGACCTTCAGGGTAACCATTATTTTGCATATCCCTATAAAAGAAAAATTACAGCTAATATTGACATTATTCTATTAAATGATGCACCCCAAGGTCAGGCTGCTAAAATATTTTTAAATGTTCATTTTAATATCTGTGAAATGTGGTAAATGAAATACTATCTCCATCCATCAAAAATACAGCTCGGTTTCTGACAATATATCTTTATGAAATTCTCTAAAGCTTATTTCTAATGAATGTCAAATGTATTTGCAGTAGAAAGCATTTAAATGTGCATGAAAAAAGTAATTTACCAAGAACATATTCTAATTAAATAAGATTTAAACAACAGAAGAAAGGTTTAAAGCATTTTTCTGTCTGTTTTCTCCTTCAGTGAAATCCTAGCCCTAGTCTAGGCCAGCATAGACTCAGGGAGAATCTATTGGGCTATCTAAAAGTTTCTATTTCCAAAAAAGAGGCAATTCTTCCAGGATATTTGCCAGTTTTATGTTTACAAAAGAGAAAGTGTGCTTCTAAGTAGCAGTATTACAAGCTCTGCTCAGATTTCTACAAGGTGTCTTCATGAATAACAAGAAAAAATAAATTGACACTAGGGTAACTATTTTTGTTTTGAATTCTATAATCAACCACCACAATCTCTGGATCACAATAAAATCTCTGTTCTAACAAGATTTAATAAAGAATGGCACCAGAGAACAATGTGTACACAGTATTACAAACAGAACCTCGACTGAATTTCATACAGTATAGAATATTGCCATATCCTAAGTAATTCAAAAATAAATATTTGACAAGTGCTTCTGCACTTATCAGTTACTGAACATCTAGTTATTTTTCTTGCAACCCTTGTTTCTAAACCATAGGAAGTATTAATCAAAGAAAGAACAAATGAGAAAGATGAATTCTGACCATGTCTAAGCTACTCCTCAAATTAATTAAGAAAGAGTACTGTCCTAAAGAAAGTCATGGATGTTGTGCTATATAATTGCACATAATTAAAATCAGTAAACTACAGTGCTTGTTCAATTGTTTGCATTTTGAATGTGCATACTTTAATAAAAATACAACAATTGTGTTTTTAAAATCTTTACTATAGAGTTTATATGATGGATATAATGATTACTTGTGCATATATCTGAGTGTTCTGTTAAATAGTAAGCTCTTGTGGCAAGAAATTAATATTTTTAATGTAATATTTAATATTTTCAAAAGCATGGTGATAAATATGTAATTTGTCTTAAAATGAAAGGTTAAGAACATACCAGGGTACACAAGAGGATGTATATGCTCCAAATGATTAATTATTGATGCTCCTAGTGTCCTCCTGACTCCTTCTCCTCCCACCACCAGTGATGACAACTATCCTCAATTTTGTTTTTCATGCCCTTGCTGTCTCATGTTACAGTGTTATTCCCTCATGGGTGAGTTCTCATGTGTTATCTTTTCTTAGCTTTATAAATATGTTATTAACATCTATCTGTGCTGTTGTAGGTAACTGTAGCTCATTCATTCTTTCTGTTCTATGGAATCCCACTGTTTGTATCTCCTCAAATTTAATTACCCCATTTTCATGAAGATTTTATTTGTGTCCTGGTTTTATACGTTTGCTGTTACTATTGTGAATAAGACACACTGTACATTCATTTACAAGTCTTCAGGAAAATCACTAAGAATTTCTCTAGTGAACACACACACACACACACACACACACACACACACACACGGGATATTTGATTATGTATTATGTGTGTTCAACTTTATGAGGTATAATTTTTAAAAGTCAATAATTTTTACATATGCCAGCAGTATAAAAATATATCCATTTCCATACCTTTGCCAACATTCAGAATTGTCAGGATTCTTGTTTTACTTTATTCTGTTATTGTCTTGTGTGTATTAACCTACATAAGGGTATAAAATACTATCATATTGTGGTATTAAATTTCAGATTTCTGATCTCTAATGCGATTGTGCTCAATTTTCTTAAGCTCATTGACATTTTTCCCCCTCTCCTGTGAAAAGTATCTTCATTTATTTCACTTACACAGAGGGTTAAATTGCCCTACATAATGAAAGCTTAATATGCTAAATGTCTGGTCATCTGCTCTGTTGTTCAACCAATCAAAGTGTAATATGCTAAGGCCACTCAACCACTTGCAATGATGTGCACTAACTAGCAAGGAGTGGACAGTTGATTAATTGACCAGTCACTATGCTGTGCACTGACCACCAAAGGGAAGACACTCTGACTAGTAGGTTAGCTTGCTGCTGGGGTCTGTCTGATTGGGCCTAAGCATGATAGGCTGGACATACCTTGGAACTCTCCCCTGATCCCTCCCAGTTGTCCAATCTCCTTCACCCTTCCCTGGCCCTGATTGTGCATTGGTGAGGTCCCTCAGACTGGCCTGCACCCTCTCACAGTCTAGGACCCCTTGAGGGATACCTGACAACCAGTTTTGTCACAACAGTGGAACAACTGGTTGCTATGATGCACGCTGACCACCAGGAAGCACTCACTCAGCACAGGATCTGCCTCCTCATGGTCAGAGTGCTCCCAGGGGCTTGTGCCACTCAAACATAAGCCAGGTTCACAGCTGAAGAGTGCAGCAGTGGTGTCAGAAGCCTCTCCCACCCTGTGGAAGCGCTAAAGATTTCCCACTGATGCCCTGAGGGCTTCTGGAATGCAAGAGGGTGCAACCAAGCTGAGGGACCCCCTGAGTGCATGAATTTCATGCACCAGGCCTCTAGTTTATTTATTCATTAATATTTGTTTGTTTGTTTATTTGTTTGTTTATTTACTTACTTCTTTAGGTTGATTTTTAAAAAAAATCTTTATTGTTCAGATTATTATAGATGTTCCTCTTTTTTCCCCCCATAGCTCCCTTCCACCCAGTACACATCCCACACTATCCCCTCACCTTCTCCACTGTCCTTGTTCATAGGTGTACCGCTTTCGTCCAATCTTTTCCCGCACCCCTTATACCCACTTCGACCTGAGAACTGTCAGCCCAATCCTTTTCTATGCTCCTAATTCCATTACATCTACCAGTTTATTCTGTTCATCAGATTTTTTATTCATTTGATTTTTATATTTACTTGTTGATAGATTTGTTGTTGCTTTATTGTCCGTAATATTTTATCTTTACCTTTTTATTTTTCTTTCTCTTCTTAAAAAATAACCTTCAGCATTTCATATAATACTGATTTGGTGGTGATGAACTCCTTTAGCTTTTTCTTACCTGTGAAGCTCTTTATCTGACCTTCAATTCTAAATGATAGCTTTGCTGGGTAGAATAATCTTGGTTTAAGTTTTTGCTATTCATTACTTTGAATATTTATTGCCACTCCCATCTGGCCTGCATAGTTTCTGTTGAGAAATCAGCTGACAGTCATATGGGTGCTCCCTTGCATGTAACTACCTGTTATTCTCTTGATGCTTTTAAGATTCTCTCTTTATCTTTTGATGTTGGCATTTTAATTATGATGTGGCTTGGTATCGTCCTCTTTGGATTCCTTTTGTTTGGGGATCTCTGCGCTTTCTGGACTTGTAAGTCTATTTTTTTCACCAGATGGGGGAAGTTTTCTGTCATTATTTCTTCAAATAGGTTTTCAGTATCTTGCTCTCTCTCTTCTTCTGGCACTCTCATGATTCTGATGTTGGTATGCTTGAAGTTGTCCCAGAGGCTCCTTACACTATCTTTGTGCTTTTTGCTCTTCCAGTTGAGTGTTTTTTGCTTTCTCATATTTCAAGTCTTTGACTTGATACTTGCGATCCTCTAGTCTACTGTTGAATCTCTGTATATTATTCATTTTTTTAGTCAGTGAATGCTTAATTTCTGACTGGTACTTTTCCTTTTTTTTTTTCTTTTTCTTTTTTTTCATTCTCACTAATGTCCTGAAAGGTCTCATGAAGTTTCTCAGATGTTTCTAGAAGTTTTTGGAGTAACCTTGTAACCATGGTTTTGAATTCTATATCCAGTCATTTGCTTTCCTCCATTTCTTTCATTTGTAACATGTTTCTTTGTCTCCACATTTTGGCTGCTTCCCTGTGTTGATAGTGGACTTGTGTGGTAGGTGCCCTCTAGGGCCCAGTTGCTCAGCCTCTCCAATTACTTGAGGTGGATACTCTTGGTGCACCCTTTTGTAGGCTGTGTGCACAGTCTTGTGTATTTAAGCATTGATTGCTGCTATGACTAGGAGGAATGAACTTCCAGTCCAATTGGCTGTGAGAACCAACTTTGTCTACAGTGGAAGAATTGCTGTGCAGGAGACATCCTTATGGGGCAGGACTTGCTTCAGAGGGGCTTTGTTGCTCACTGAGTCTGCCTCTTGAGTGAGTCATTTATGGATGTGAAGAGTTGAAATCTGGTATGGTCTGACACTGACCAATGGGTACACTAGATCTTGGATCTCAAGTCAGCCACTGCCTGAGGCCACCCAGCAGGAACTACAGAGCAAACTTCAGATTCCTCTGCTTTTTATGGGGTTTGGAAGTGCCCAGATGAGGCCCAGCTGTGAAGCAAGGCAGGCTGCTGCTGCCAGGCCTTGGGCCTTCTTTTGGAAGCTTTGGGGCTCTCTGACTCAGCTGCAGTTTGACAGATTTTAGGCTGAGAAAGGACAGGTCATTCATCTGTAAAAGCCACTGAACACAGCTTAGATGGGGTAAATTGGGTGGGGTTGGGTCTCAGGGAATCACCAGGTTAGAGAAAACAATAATCAGCCAGTCATCCCTGCACCAGCGAGGTCCCTGCATCTCTTTGTCCCATACTCTGTGCAGGAACAATGATTGCTGCAAGCACCTCTGAAAGAAAGCCACCCTGCATTCTGGCCTGATGCCAGACAGTCCTCTTTCTCCCCATATGAGTCTGGGTCCCCAGAATCTTGCCCAGAACTGGAGTTCAGATAAATATGGAGCATGTATCTTCCTCTCCATTGAAAAGAAAAGAAAAAAACACATACACACACATACACAATGCACCTAGTTTTCAGCCCATTCCATTCACACCTCCGTAACTCTGCACCTCTGCATCTCCTACTAGTCTCAATACACTTTTCTCTTTCCTTCTAGTTGTAGAACTTACACTTAGCTAGCTTTCCAATGGTTCTGGATGATAGTTGTCTTGTCTTTTAGCTGTAGTTTTGATGTGGTTGTGAGTTCAACCACATCAAAACTACAACTAAAAGACAGGTGTTTAATTATGCTGCCATCTTGGTTCTCAGGCTTCTAGTTTATTATCCATGTTTCTGTGCATAGTTTCTTTTTCTAAAAACACTTTTTTGAAATAGTGTTATGTGGTTGCTATAAATTTGGGATTGTTTTCAAGTGGATACTATAGTGAGTATTAATATGAGGGGAAAAGGTTTAGGGAGAAAATTAATGTTTAATAAATAGTTAATTAATGGTCCTATAATATTCATTGAGAATCAAGCATCTGCAGGGCACTGGCATTAAACATTAATAAAACAAAAATGAATAAGACAGTGTGATGGGATTTAAAATATAATTGGAGAGAACTCATTTATACCAAAAAATGGTCTATACATATTTTTATGTAATCCTTTCATGAACTTTATAAGTTGCATATAATTGCCCCATCTAATTAATTAAAAAAAAATGAGGCTTACAAGAATGCAGTTTTTCATGCCCAAATACATGGAAAGAATAGTCATGTTCTTATCCATATTTTCTAACTAAAAACATTAATTTATTTCCAATCCACCCAATGCACCAGTCAATTTATTCAAAGGGAAGATTCAGAAAAAAAGTTTGCATATTTAAAGAAATAATCAAATATAAGTCATAATTAGAATTAAGTTTCACATACTTTTCTTACCTAACCTGCATCCCAGGGATGAATATGCATTATAAGGAAAGTTATCCAAGTTACCATGAAATATCCAAAGAAAAAGGACCCCAGTTCATTGGCACTCACATGGTTTCTCAACCAGATAACAACATCTAGGTGGAGATACTCCAAGTCACCTGTTGAGTTAGACTACAGAAGCACTTTATCTCTAGAATACCTGTGCAATCTCTTTATCATACAAATTGAGATTTCTGTGATAATACTTGTCCTATCTCTATTCTATTTTGTTTGTTATGAGTAACTAAAAATAAATATCCTCAGATTCAACTGTTTTTAATGATTTCTAGACAGGAATATGGCCAAGAAACAAAGTTTTGGTGTCTATTGGATTTTTCAACACATAACCATATATATATATATATTTGAAAAGTCCAGAGGAAAAACACACGCAAAGTAACTACATCAGAGAAGGAAAAATATTTGAGCTGAGGTGATCCAAAACCAATGTAAATACTGGATGACTATGTGAAAACTGTTCTGTATCAATAGTGACTAAAAACTAGAAGAAATGAGCCATGGCAGGGGGCTCAGTTGGTTGGAGTATTTCACATACACCAAAAAGTTGCAGGCTCCATTCCAGCAAGGGCACATATCTAGGTTGCTTATTCAGTTGGAGGCAACAAATCCATGTTTTTCTCTCATATCAACGTTTTCTACTCCCTTTCTCTCTTCTTCTTTCTCTCTCTAAAATCAATTTAAAAAAATCCTCAGGTGATAATTTAAAAAAATAATAGGCGATGATATATGTGTGTAGTTTATAAAACATAATAAAGAATAGTTATAGGAGAAACCAAGGTGGTGGCAATAGTAAACACTAAACTGCTGCCTCGCACAACAATTTCAAAACTATTAATATAACTGAAAGACAAAATGGACAGAATTACAGGAAGACTGCCTGAGTGGAAATTCCACAACTAGAAGGAAAGAGAAAAGCACATTGAACTCAGAGGAGCTGCAGGAGGCAGAGGTACTGAGATGCACATACAGAGAGTGTAGGCAACTGAGTGTGTGGCTGGCTTTCTCTAGCAAGAATGAGACAAAAACTCCCGATTGCATTGAACTCCAGTTCCAGGCAAAACTCCAGGGACACAGACTCATTCAGAGAGAAACTGAATGGTCTGACAGCTGGTAGAACTAGAGGACGGCTTTCTCTCAGAGGTGCTTGCAGAGATTACCACAGGACACTGAGACACAGGGGCTATTAGGGTAGGGCTGATGGAAAACAAAACCTGTCTGCTATGCCCTGAGACTCCTCCCATCCAAGCTGACACGGAGGCTTTTGCAAGTTTTATATCATAAGGGTGTCTCCAGCACAGAAATTCTAGCATAGACACAGCTGATCGTCACAGCCAATTGGACTGGAGGTCACTTCCTCCTAGTGATACCAACAACAATCAAGGCTTAAATATACAAGACTGTACACATAGCTCACAAAGGGGTGCACCAAGTGTGTCCACCTCAGGTAATTGGAGAGGCTGAGCCACTGGGCCTAGCACCTTTGTGTGCTAGGTGTGCTGGACACCTAGCACACAAAGCCACTCTATCAACTCAGGGAGGCAGTCAAAATGTGGAGACAAAGAAACATGTCACAAATGAAAGAAATGGAGGAAAGCAAATTACTGTAGAGCTCAAACACAATTATAAGTTTTTTCAATAATTTTATAGAAAAGGTCCATAAATTTAGTGAGACCCTTGAGGATATGAAAAAGGACCAACTAGAAATTAAGCATACACTGACTGAAAAAAAATATTATATAGAGATCTAACAGCAGACTAGAGGATCACAATAATCAAGTCAAAGATTTGAAATACAAAAAAGCAAAAAACAACCCAAAAAGAAAAAAGAATCCAAAAATATGAAGATAGTGTAAGAAGCCTCTGGGACAACTTCAAGCATACCAACGTAAGAATTATGGGGTTGTCAGAAGAAGAGAGAGAGCAAGATACTGAAAACCTATTTGAAGAAATTATGACAGAAAACTTCCTCCATTGGTGAAAGAAATAGATTTACAAGTCCAGGAAGCTCAGATAACCCAAACAAAAGGAATCCAAAGAGGACGATACCAAGACACATCATAATTAAAATGCCAACAGCAAAAGACAAAGAGAGAATCTTAAAAACAGCAAGAGAAAAACAGTTAACTATGAGGGAGCACCCATACAACTGTCAGCTGATTTTTCAACAGAAACTATGCAAGCCAGATTGGAGTGGCAAGAAATATTCAAAGTGTTGAATAGCAAAAATCTATAACCAAGATTACCCAGCAAAGCTATCATTCAGAATTGAAGGTCTGATAAAGAGCTTCACATAGCTCTTTATCAGACCTTCAATTCTGAATGATAGCTTTTTGGAAAAATGTAAACTTATGTTATCTCTTCAACATAATTTCTTAGTTTCTTAGAAAAAGAAATAACTTATGTTGAAGAGATAACTTATGTTATCTCTTCAACATAATTTCTTAGTTTCTTAGAAAAAGCTAAAGGAGTTCATCACCACCAAACCAGTATTATATGAAATACTGAAGGGTATTCTCTTAGAGGAAGAAAAACAAAAAGGTAAAGATAAAAAAAATTATGAATAACAAATACATATCTATCAACAAGTAAATCTAAAAATCAAGTGAATAAAACAATCTGATGAACAGAATAAACTAGTGAATATAATAGAATCAGGGGTATAGAAAGGGAGTGGACTGACAATTCTTGCAGGGGTAGGGGTGTGGAGGGTATGGGAAGAGACTGGATGAAAATCGTACACCTATGGATGAGGGCAGTAGGGGGTAAGGTCAGAGGGTGGGGTTGTAACCAGGTGGAGGGGAGCTATGGGGGGGAAAAGAGGAACAATTGTAATAATCTGGACAATAAAGATTCATTAATTTTTTTAAACAAATACTTATAATTAGAGTGAAGAATTAATTTTTAAAACTAAGAAATTATGTTGAAGAGATAACATAAGTTTACATTTTTCCAAAAAGAAAGATTTTTCTATTTCAAATTAAATTGGAGGCAATCTATATGATCTTATTCCTGAAAAATAATATTTTCTGGATGTATTTCTATTATAGTTGTCTGACACTACAGCAGTTCTTTGGCCCATCACCAATTCCCATATGCAGGGTTAGATTTTGATTTATGCTAGTACTGTTTGCTGAAAGGAAGCTAGGGTGTTTGGAGATTAGTGACTTCTGCATCTTAAGAAAAAAAAAATAGAAATAGGCTTGGATCACTTATCCTATCATAAAGCAACAATATTTTTAAGAATATAAGGAGTTATTCAGAAAAAAAAGCAAAGCAACCAGCCTTTTCACTGTTTATTAAAGGATATAAATACCAAATGATACCATGGTTAGTCTTGTTACATGCATATCAAACAATTTGAAATCTTAGTGACAAATCTTGGGACCTACATGAACAAACATTTATTTCTCATTCATATGACATGGGTGCTGCTGTAGTTCTGCTCAGCCCTCGGTTACCTGTGTTCTTCTTAAGGGACTCAGGGTGAAGGGACAATTCAGGGTGAGAGCTGGGCAACCTAAGGAGAGAGGGGAGGGGTAAGAGAGACCAGCTACACCACAAAATCTTAAGTTTCTTGCTCAGACATAGCCTGTGTTAGGTTCACTTACATCCCATTAGGCTCAGTAAATTGCAAGACTAAGTCCAACATTCCTGAGGCAAGAAAGGCTATCCTTCATACGGGGTAGGGGGGTTAATAAATACGTACAGTTGTACATTCTACACAATACTCAGAAGAAAACAAGTATGCAATATGTGACAAGTGAAAACAGTAGAAAGTGTTAAATAAGTATTTTAATTAAATATATTTAATTAAGTGCTAATAAGCATAAGTATTTGTTTTTCAAAAAATATATGTTAGTTTTATAACTATAGTTGGTGTTTTGTTTCAAATTGTGGAGATGGGTGTGGAAGTACCAATTAGTTTCAGTGGTCCCTTACACCACACAGAAAGTCAGGAATTCACTATTTATTCACTGCAATGCAGTAGGTTATGTCCTTCAATGAAGCAGAAAGCAGTTTCAACTATTACATTTTGATATACATTTCAAAAGACAAATTAGCTAGCATCCTAAGGGAAGAGTTAGTTGTACTAGTTAAATTCCTGAGGAATGCCTCAGAATTTAAAACTTCTGTATAATACTATTAATTATAATGCAATACTATTAAGATATAAATATACTATTAAATAAGTCACGTGGCCAGGTCAATGTATAGCAATGCCAGGACAATTGGTCATATAACACTGTCTGAATAAATCTAAGAGTCCTTATAGAACAACAACAAAAGCATGATAAAAGTAAAGTAAATGGAAAAGGAGTGGGTATAAAACATCACCATAAGGACTATCACTTTGGAGAAGATGGAGGAAACATACTTGTCCCTGTTTCTCCTGAAAAGTACAATTAAAACCTTGGACTGTACATGTGAACCAGGTATAAGAAGACTCTGAAAGGTTGCAAGAAGGAAGGACATGAGCTAGGGACCTTGGTACCCAAGGAATGACATGGTGGTGAGTTCCCTGAGTTTGCTTTGCCTCTTCTATTATATGTCAGACTTAGAGCTGAAGAAGCCATTACTCCGTAAGTGCCAACAGATACGGACACAATAAAAGGCACAATGAAAGCCTCTTTTCTCCGAACACCAAGAAAGGCTCGGCCTATTAAAACAGAAAACTTTAGACAATAGCTGCTCTGCACCAGCCAAATATGAGAAGAAGAGGAATATGCAAAAAAAAAAAAAAAAAAAAAAAAAAAAAAAAAGAACACACACATCCTCATGCAGGTCAACGCAGGCTCGGTGGGCTAAGTGGAGAGCTTAGATTCCCATCCTTCCCAGGTGATCAGACTCTTTGCATCCTGTGTGGGTCCAGGGAAGGTCAAGTAGAAATATTAATCCCGGCTTGGTAGCAACAAGGTCCCTGTGCTTGGCTGTGTCCATGGAGACCTCATGGAAGCTGAGGATGCAACCCTACCCCACAGTAAGCAGGGGTCCTTCCACCACTCCACACTGTGCTGTCAGGGGTGCTCTAGTTAAGAGTTAGGATTCTTGCTACGGTTCACTGTCTCACAGACACTCCCCCACCTGTCATCAGTGGAGACTCCAGGGGAGCAGTAAGGAGGCAGTGCTATTCCTCCTAGTCATGGAGGCATCAGCAGAGGCCTGGTGGGGAGCTGGAACTCCCACCCCACCCAGCAGTAATGAAGAGCTTCTCTTCCATTACGGGTCAATAAAGGCCAAGTGAGGGACTGGGGATTTTACTTACACCTGGCAGTAATGGGAGATCGATGCCCCTTCACTTGCCAGAACGGTGCAGAACAAGCAGCTAAAAGAAGATTTAAACAGCACCCAGAGACTCATGAAATAACCCCCCCCCCTCGTAAAAAAAAATAAAAAAAATGACCAGTCATACCAAGGACAGGAAGATCTCAAAATGAATGAAAAAGATAATCCATAGATGATAATACTTTGATGCCAGAACATTTAGGGTTTTCAAACATATTAAGTCACCATAAAAACACTTCAGCAATAATTACAAATATGCTTGTAACTAAAAAAGAAAAAGAAAAAAGGGAGGGGGGGGAGGATGAAGGAAGAAAGAAAATTTTTAGCAAAGAGATAAATGATATAAAAATAACCAAATGGAAGTTTTAGAACTGAAGAATACAGGCACTAAATTAAAACCTCACCCAATGATATCAGTAGCACAATTTATAAGAAACAGTAAAGAATCAGTGGTCCTTAATATATCGATAGGACAGTAGAAATGATACAATCTAAACAACAGAGAGAAATAGCCCAAACAAACAAATAAAATCAGACCCTCAGGGACTTAGGGGACTATAACAAATATCTGATTAGTGAACCCCAAACAGAATAAGCCCAGTCTCCTGGTCTCCTGGTTATTTAGTCCTTAATGCCCCAGGCCTATCATCAGCAAACTGTGGCTCTTGAGACACATGTGGCTCTTTGGCCCCTTGAGTGTGGCTCTTCCACAAAATACCACCGCCTGGGCGAGTCTATTTTGAAGAAGTGGCATTAGAAGAAGTCTAAGTTTTAAAAATTTGGCTCTCAAAAGAAATTTTAATCATTGTACTGTTGATATTTGGCTCTGTTGACTAGTGAGTTTGCCGACCACTGCCCCAGGCAATACCAGTTAGAGCTCAGCTTCTGATGACCTCAGTTCCACCCCATAGCTGAATGACTGCTTCTCAGCATCTTAGTTTCCTTTGCTGTAAAACAAGCGAATAGTATCTGATGATTTCTAGAGAGGCCTTGATTTATACTATGTACACTATGCATATTTTTTTTTCTTTCATGGCAAGCAAATGCTGCTAATTCAGGTTATTTTCCAATGGCTAATTCCCATTTAAATCTGCGACGGAACACTCCTAATTTACAAGCAACAAATTGAAAAAGCATCCCTCCTCACTGCACTTTGTTTTATTCCAGTGATTTATGGGATAGTCTACCTTGATACTCTAAATTTCAGAAAATGACAGAATAATCAAGTGGATTCTTTCCCCTTTCCCCCATTGCCCTTGTATTATATATAAATGAGACCTGCATGGGTGGGGGCCGGCTGGTCCACCCCTATCAGGGCCCATTGGGCTGGATCAGGCCAGGCTGTGGGCTGAACAGTACCCTCTGGGGGGGAGGGTCCGAGTATGGTTGGTGGGCCAGCCCCGCCCCTGGTCAAACTCCAGGTGGAACTCCTGGTGGAGGGGACAATTTGCTTATTAGCCTTTTATTATGTAGAATGAGTTTCTTAGAGGCCAGCAGTTTATCTCCCTCTTATGTGGCACATTCAAGAAGTGGCATAAATAGGAAGAGGAATAAACTCTTAGAAAACCCAGATCTTATATTTGACAACTGGTTATTAGTTGTATCACAGGATTTGTTCTATTTAATCCTAAAATCACTATGTCAGGAAAGGAAAAGTGAAGTAGTAATTATTCTGCCCTAAGTAAACCCTACTTTCTAATATTGGGGGGAAGGAGGAGTAACTGTATGTGGTTGCTGATTTCTCCCATAAGCACATATTATGATGTCTTGTCTATTAGCAATAACCATTCATCAATCTTAATGTTTATAACTATTTTCAAGTACAGTTGACTCTCCAGGTGCCATTCCAATTACAGGTGGAGTGGGCTGATCACATCCCTCCCAGACACTAACAAAGCCTCAACTCTAAAAACACATTTTGTTTGGACAACTGATAAGTATCGATGACAGGAGCACCTGCTGGGTAGCAATTGCAAAAGCAAGGTGATGAGAAGAGCATTGAAAAAAAAAAAAAAAAAAAAAAAAAAAAAAAAAAAAAAAAAAACAGAAGAAAGGCATGTGCTTTAGTTAGTTCACACTGAAACCTGCTCCACCTGGGCCTCTGCCTTTCACCTCACCCCTATTCCATCTCGCCTGCTGCCCAATCCAGCAACCTTGCCTTTTCTTCCTCTCCCACTGGGAGGTCAAACAACCAGGGCCAGACAGAGGGCAAAGAGGTGAAGGCAAATTGTACTCAGGTCTACTGGAAAGAGGGAAAGGGGACGCCAGGGTAGAACTGGACTATTTCAAATACAACAGGGACAAGGAGAGATTTATACCAAAGAGCAGGGGAGCTGGCAAATGAAGAATTACAAAGAAGAGACTTAGGATGCAGGGGGGATTCTGGATGAACCAGCCAACAGAATGTCTGCTGAGCGCAGGCCCAGGTGATCAGATGCCAAGGGTGGGGAGTGAGGAATGTGGATCAGACATTGAGGCTGATCAGGTATCAAGGGGGGGAGCTTCTTGCTAAACAGACGTAGCAGGGTTCTCATTAAAAGCGGATTTTATAAGGAAGTGCACAGATGGGCTTAGGAGATGGTTCAGGGCTGGCTAGAATGTGGTCAAACAGACAACAGTGTTGTCAGGAACTCCTGTTAGCTCTACCTTTAAAATCCATCTACAATTCATCCCCACTGTGACCACCTTGTCTGATTCACCGTAGTGCTCACTGCAATTACTACTGCAATCCCTGCTTCTCTTCTTGCTCCCCTCTCCTCAGACTTCAGATATAAAGTAGGTCCTTTAAAATGTGGAATGTCTTCTCTCTGTAAATGCGTCCTCTACGCTTTGATTCAAACCCACCCCAGTCGCCAAGGAGCCCTGGTGCGACCCACACTTTGACCTCCACCTTGCTCCTTCCACTGCAGGAGCCAGCCTCCTTCTCCTTTGTGATGGCAGCTGCCCAGCCCCGCTCCCACCTCTCCTAGAGGCCCTTTTCCTCCTCTTCTGACCTTTCATTAAGTCTCCCCTCTCATTAAGGTCCCCATTAAACAGTGTAGTCTGATACAGCCCCAGCCCATTGTCAATCGCCTTAAAATTGCTTTTCTTTTTCTTTTTTCACAAAATAACTAATTTTTATCATACTATAAAATTTATGCAGGTTTATATTTATGAGTCATTTTCCATGTCCTCCCTACTAACAGTGTAAGCTCCACAGGACAGGAATATAGAATATATATATTCATGTTCCTCTTCATTATATATACACACACACATACACACACACACACACACACACACACACACACACACTGAGTGGCCAGATTATTATAATCTCTGAACACATAATAATAATAATAATAATAATAATCATCATCATCATCATCTGGCCACTCAGTGTATGTTCTATATAATAAAAGGCTAATATGCAAATTGTCCCCTCAACCAGAAGTTCGACCAGCAAGCAGGCAGGCCAACCACCCATGTTCCCTTGCCCTAGCCAGGCTGGCCAGACCCAAACCATGCACAAATTCATGCACCAGGCCTCTAATATACATACTGAGTGGCCAGATTATTATGTGTTCAGAGATCATAATACACATATATATTGAAAACAGCACCTAGGGCTTATGTGTTCAATGAATGAATTAACATAATTTATTTTCTTCCAAACAACCACTTTAAACCAAAATATCTATATCTATATTTGGTTGGCCTGGCTCTATGCTAATACTAGGGACAAGAGGAGAGATAATAGGTGCTACTAAAGGAAGTCACAGGCCAGCGAATGAAGGCTACAGGCCATGCTGAATGGATGTGGAGCAGCTATACTGCGAAACCATGTTACGTGAGAGAGGTTCATGTTCCTCTTCATTTTCTTCCCAAGCACTATCTTTGTTGCCTTATATTATGCTTTTATCTTTTGTTCTTTTATCCTTCTTTTAATTCCTAAGCCTCTTTTTTTTTAATTGATTTTGTGTGTGTGAGAGAGGAACATAGGTTTGTAATTCAACTTATTTATGCATTCATTCGTTGATTCTTGTATGTGCCCTGAAGGAGATCGAACCTCCAACCTCAGAGTATCAAGATGATGCTCTAACTAACTGTGCTACCCATACAGGGCCATTAGGTTCCTTTTTTATTAGTATACTGTTAGAACTGATTCTTAGGGTTTACAAACTACTAGGGTACACCCTATATTAGGGGTGTCGAACTCAATCAGAGAAGGGGCCAAAATCTAAAATCCAGCCTAAATCGCGGGCCGAATGGTTTACTGAACAGTCATAAACTGACAATGTTAACCAGAAATGTGAATTTAAAATGAGTGGAACAATCTTTTCCTTAACAGTGCTGTTAACCAACTCACATGCTATCAAGCAAAACAGTAATATTGGTATCAAGCAAAACAGTAATATTGGAATGTACCTAAAATGCTCATTGTTTTGTTTTCTGGCTAGATGTCTGACACCGTTTTCCCCAGATCAATGAGTCAGTGTTCGGTTTTATTCCTTGGGCTGTAGCAACCCGCAAAACAGCATGGAGGTTGTCATCGGTAATGCGTGATCTGTGCTTGTGTTTGTTCAGATTCATTATTGAAAACATCTGTTCACAAAGATAGGTGCTCCCGAACATGGATAGAATACGGGCAGCATGAAGTCGGAGCTCTGGCATTGAGTCAGGGGGCAGTAGAGGGTAGAAGTCCTCAATTTCAACATCCTGAAACCTTGATTTCAGGCCACTGTCAGACTGAAGCTCGATTATCTCCATCTGAAGGTGATGAGGCACATTGTTGACATCAACTGTAAAAGGATTGGCAAAGATGTCAAAGCCTGAGTGCTGTGTTCTAAAGTCAGAGAAGCGCCGCTCAAATTCACTTAGTAAACGGCTAACTTTGGTAGCCAGCCGATTGCAAGGAAAAGTACCAGAAATAGTGGTTGAGATACTCAAACAAACGGAAAAGTGGGCAAGATTGTCCTGTTCCAGTTGGGACTTCCATAGTTGAAGTTTACGCTGGAATGCTGTGATCATGTCAGACATCTTCGTGATGACTTGTTTGTGTCCCTGCAGCTTCAGATTCAGTTGGGCGAGATGCTCGCATATGTCACACATCATAGCAAAATCACATAGCCAGGCGGGATCCGACAGTTCAGGCAAGGGCTTTCCTTTACTTTCCATGAAAAGAGCAATTTGTTCTCTGAGCTCAAAAAATCTTTTGAGGACTGCACTCTTGCTCAGCCATCTTACTTCTGTGGGTATGGCACGTCTCCATGCTCTGCACCCACCTCCTGTAAAAACTGCTGGAACTGGCGATGATTCAGGCCACGTGCCCGTATAAAGTTAATAGTTTTAATGACTGTGGTCATTATGTCATTCATGTCCAGAACTTTTCCACACATAGCCTCTTGGTGGATAATGTAATGATAAGTAATCAAGGGTGTGTGGCAGTGACTTTTTTGCATTCTTTCCTTCATTAGTCCAACCAAGCCTTTCTTTTCTCCGCACATTGAAGGTGCGCCATCGGTAATTAGCCCCACCAACTTTTCCCAGGGTAATTTAAAATTATTTATAGATTTCTTCACAGCCTCAAATATATCTCTACCAGTCGTCGTCCCATGCATGGCAGCTACATCCAAAAGTTCCTCAGTGACAGAGAGGTCGGTCTTCGTAGCATGTATAAAGATGGACAGCTGCGCTGTATCAGTGCTGTCTGTGCTTTCATCGATAGCAAGTGAAAAAGCGAGATAACTGCATGCCTGTTCGGCCAGCTGTGATGATAGATTTCCTGAGAGTTCTTGAACTCTATCTGCAATGGTGTTTCTTGACAAACTGACATTTTGAAAACTCTGTATCTGGTCTGGGCATACTTGCTCACACACTTTTAGCATGCATTGCTTCAAAAAAGCACCCTCTGAAAAACACCTTGAAGTACGGGCAATTTCTTCAGCCACTATAAAGCTTGCTTTCACTGCAGCATCATTTTTCGCTGTAGCCTTTGTAAACATTTGCTGCTGTGATTGTAGTTTGCCTTTTAGTTCTTTAACAATTTTATGCTTTTCTTCCAAAGTATATTTGCCATACTTAACATTATGTTTGGTGTCAAAATGACGACGTATATTGTACTCTTTCATCACCGACACTGTCTCATAACACAATATACACACTGGTTTGCCCTCTCTAAGCACAAACATGTATACATTTTCCCATTTGTCATTAAATTGTCTGCCCTCACCGTCAACTTTTCTTTTCCTGGACATTTTGGGATCAATATTGGCAGTAAAAGATGTAGTTTATTGGAAATCTGCGTTAGAAGGAAAAAGTTGAAAACTGCACAGGGATAGCTTGATTTGGCAGATGGAGTGGAGAAAAAAAAAAGTCAGTCAATAAATGCCTGGCTGGGTACAGATAGCAGATTCTGTTGCGATTTTTATGCCTGCACTTTATGCCAGAAACTGGCAGCTTCTGCTGTGTATTTTTTATGCCCGCACACTCACTCTCTCCTCTGCTCTGCCACCCGCACAACCACATCGGATGCCGGACTATAGGTCACGCCTACTGAATCTCATGTGACTTGTTATGTATGCGCATGCGTAATAGATAGCAAGTACGGCGCCAGCGAGGCGGCTGGCGAGATCACAAGCCTCCTATGTCACCACGCGTCATTGTGATGGAACGCAGCGGAGTGCAGTGATTACAGCACGGTGCAGGCCACATTGCAAGGCCTAGCGGGCCTGATTTGGCCCGCGGGCCTTGTGTTTGACATGTGTGCCCTATATGGAATATTAAGAAGGCAATACCCTTGGTGCCAAATGTCTAAGGAATTTGACAAGTTCACCATAAAAATAGGTAGGTAATGCATATCCTAGGATCCCAAAATCAAGAAAAATAAAATATTGAGATGACAGGTTTTGGAAGGAGAATCTCTTTAACTGATGTGATTGTATTTGTTTTCTCTTTCTGCTCCATTTTCCAAGTTTATTCTTCAGGGAAGTGGCTTATTCTGAAGGTAGTAAAACTGGGAAAGATGTAAATACATAAAGCTGTTAGAAAATATATTATTAGAGTTAGGCTTGTCATTGAAGTGTATGCTTTAAATATGCTGGGGACTGTTGTGAAGCAAATAATGTAGCTTTAAATATTGAAAGTCAAACTATCCATTGTCCTCTTCTTTTCTTTGTAATGTATATACAAGGATGTTTATGAAAGCATTATTCATGGTGGAAAAAAACAAAATGAAACAACAAAAAAAACATGAAACTGGAAACAAAGCAAATACCCCTCAATCAGATAATAAGTGAATAAACTTTGATACATCGTCACTACTGAATACAAAGCTAATTAAAAAATATAAAATAACAAATATGAAAAGCCAGTTTGTGAATTCAATTATCTTCCATTAACTCAAACATTAAAGAGACTTGCAAAATGTACAACAATCCCGCTCTTTATGTTGATTTTTGTATTTGAAAATATAAACATTTATCATTAAATATTTTAATTGTGCTAACATTTATGGGTTTATCATTATTATTTTAAATTAATTAATACATAAGTATTTGATGACAATTTTCATTGAACAAGAATTATAAGGAAATTACAAATTTAATGGGAAGGAAAATTAGATAACCCTATAGAAAATTAGCTAATGGCCAGAGCCAGGCCTCATAAAAAGAATATACAAATGATCAATAATTATACAAAATGGACTTAACTTTTTATATTAGAAATATATTGCAATGTTAGCAATGTGGTACCAATGTTAATTTCCTAGTTTTGATTATTGTCCTGTGATTATACAAAATGCTAACATT
Organism: Pipistrellus kuhlii; assembly: GCF_014108245.1. NCBI lineage: Eukaryota > Metazoa > Chordata > Mammalia > Chiroptera > Vespertilionidae > Pipistrellus > Pipistrellus kuhlii. The sequence continues at coordinate 72,577,551 of NW_023425573.1, forward strand.
AAGGGATGTTGAATGATCTGCATAAATTTAGAATACTAATTTTTTATTTTATTGAGGTATAATTGACAAATAAAATTGTATATATTTAAGAAATACAGCCCAGCGATTCCCATAGTTGAATTGTTCAATTCCTGGCCAGGGCACAGGCCTAGATTGTGGGATGGATCCCCAGTGTGGAGCTTGCAGGAGGCAGCTGATCAATATCTCTCATAATTCATGTTTCTATGTCTCTGTCTCCATTTCTCTCTGAAATGAATAAAAATAACTTAATGTTTTGGTATATGTGTACATTGTGAAGTGAACACCACAATCAAGCTAATTAACATATCCATCTCTTCATATAGTTACTTTTTTGTGTGTGTGGTGAGAACACAAGATCTATCCTTTCAGCAAATTTCAAGTATTACAAGATAATAATGTTAATGCTATTTACTATGCTGCATATCAGATCTCTGGAATGCATTAAACCTTGTGTAACTGAAACATGAAAACTTAGGATAAAACATTGGACAAATATCTACCCATTTTCCCTCCCCCAATTTTTGGACCCTATCATTCTGATGGGTTGAACAGCTTTTCATATATCTGTTGGCCTTTTGTAAATCTTCTGAGAAATGTCTGTTTAGGTGAAATGTCTTTCATTTTGTTTTTTATTTTTATTAATTTCAGAGAGGAAGAAAGGAGAGAGAGAGAGAGAGAGAGAGAGAGAGAGAGAGAGAGAGAGAGAGAGAGAGAGAGAAACACCAATGATGAGAGAGAATCATTGGTTGGCTACCTCCTGTATGCTCCACACTGGGGATCAAGCCCACAACTCAGGCATGTGCCCTTGACCAGAATCGAACCCAGGACCCTTCAGTCTACAGACAGATGCTCTAGCCACTGAGCCAAACTGGATGGGCATTATGGCCATTTTTAAATTGATTTTTAGAGAGAAAGTGAAAGAGCAGAAGAGGAAGAGAGTAACATTGATATGAGAGTAAAACATTGACCTGGAGGTCACTTTCTGCATGACCCCTATTGGGAATGGAAACCCAGCTATGCCCAGACAGGGAATTTAACCAGAGACCTTTTGGTGCAAGGACAATGTCCAGTCAACTGAAGCACAAAAGCAGGGTCTTTATCTTCTTTTATAATTGATTATTTATGCCATTGAGGTTTTTTTTTAATTTATTATATATTTTGGATATTAACTCCTTATCAAATGTATGATTTGCTAATTTTTTCCCCATTCTGTAGGTGGTTTTTCCTTTTTTTTTTTTTTTTTGATAATTTCTTTTGCTGTGTAGAAACTTTTTAGTTTAATGCAATCTCACTTGTCTAGCTCTGCTTTTGTTTCTTATGTTTTTGGTGTCATATCCAAAAGAATTATTAGTCAAAGCATATTGGTCAAGAAGCTTTTTCCCTATTAAAAAATGTTTTTAGTGGTTTTCCTCTTTCAGGTCTTACTTTTGAGTGTTTAATCAATTTTGAGTTGTGTTCTTTTGTATGATGTGAAATAAGGGTCCAACTTCATTCTTTTGCTGTGTATACCCAGATTTCCCATCACTAGCCTCTGCCTTCTTTCGTTTTTTCTGGTGATTCCAGAAAGACCACAGCTGTGGCAAGAAAGCTGAAGTTGTGCAGTAGACACTCAGAGACCTGCACAGAAGAGGGAGGGGAAAAAATTCTGGAACCCAAGGGAGAAATGCCAAGTCAACTGCAGAAATATGTTTATGGAAGAGCTCCTGCAGCAGGGATAAAAGATAAAGTTGACAGAAGTCAAAGGAAGAATGAAAATCGCATTCTAGAAAAAGGAGACTGCTTGAGAAAAGGAACTACAGGCAAGAAATCACACATCACATGTGGAAGGACCACGCAGAGGTTTCATGTGCTGGGGCTCACATTCCAGCAGGAAGTAAATGTATACGATTCTAGAGTTTCTGTGTCTTCACATTACCTTCACCTGCCCTCTCTCTCCAGTCTTCTCTCCTCTGTACACTTTCTCTGGATCTACACCTACTTTATGTCGTTATTTTCTTTATAATCTCAGGGTTCTAGAAGCGCCTCTCACATCTTTTAGACTCAATAATTCAAAATTTCTCCAGGCAGTCCAAAAGTATTCTAATTCCCAGTTATAACAAAATTTTTTTCTAACTTATAATTCAGTTTCCTGTCTCCACTGAAAGGGTACACTAAATTCAATGATATTTTCTTGTACATTTTTCTACATACTACTTCCTAAAGTAGTCAAGATGTCTACTGAACTGTCAATACTATTTTAATACTGTTCTTGTTTATTTTTCCCATCTCTCTGACATTTTTTGCATGCCTCACTTTGTGATTCCGTCTTCTTCCTTAAACATTGGTGTTGCTAGTACTCTTCAGGTAAGTTAGTGCAATAAGACTCACAGGTTTCACCAAAACTTTCCTAATGATGCCTAAATTGCTATCTGCCTGTCTGATCTCTTTTTGATTCATAGTCTACATTCTCAAATGCATTATGGGCATTGACGCCTGAATATGCTGTCACCACATCAAACTCACTAGATTTAAAATTATTTTGACCATATTCCTTCCACAATATATTTTTTGTGTCACCTCAATTCTTAATTTCTTTGACTCTCAGTGCCCTTGGCCAAATTGCAGCATCATCCATGAGCATTTCTTCTTCTCATCTATGCTAATTATATTTGACCAATTACCAAAACTCCAATGCCTTCACCTCTAAATTATATCTAAAATGTATCCCTGATTATCCACCTATCCACATTATCAGTACAGATATTTCCATTCCATGTCACTTCTCTCTATGGAGCATGCCCATGCCTCTTCTCTCCCCAGGTCTCTCTCACTCTCCCTCCCTCCCTCCTCTCCACTCTCTCTGGCTCCAACTTTTGCCCTAACCTGATTCCTGAGCCCATTTCTTCTATGGCTCACTTCTTCTACCTCTGTGACTTTCCAAATAAATTTTCTCTTACAGTTTGTGTCTTGGCTCTGAATTCTTCTCTCAGCCAGAACTCAAGGTCTGAAGTTGCTGAACCGAGGTTAACACCTGGTGTCGTTTCCACCACTAACATATGGTGCATGACTAGGATCTCTTTCCTGGCAGTTTTGGGTAAGTTGCCCTCTAAAACACACCTGTGCTTTCCTCCTCCAGACATGTGTCCTTCTGTCCTTTCCATAAAGCCCCAAGGATCCCAAAAAAATTTGCAACCAGGGGAGCAGCATCAGGTTCCCCAGGCTAAACCTCCTGAGGTCCCTTCCTTTGCTTCTGTAACTTGCTTCCTAAGACCAAGAAGCATGCTTCATTCTGGCCTCTTTCTTCTCCCAATTTGCTTTCTCTGGACCCACCACCAGGGAAGTGGTGAAACTTGGCAGTTTGTTAATTGCCTTCTGAGAGCCTGAATTCACTGGGCTGTGAAGACAAAGAGCACTTAAAAAAAAAAAGAAATACTATTTGAAAAGGCATATTGAAGATAGAGTACACTGTACTTTCTTCTCACAAACTTTCCCTGGCTCTCCTGACCTGCACAATTAATCATATACTGTAGCCTAAACCCATAGCGAAGTGACTCTATTTTACCACCCACACTCAATTTCACGGCACTTCCCTATGCATGGCCTAAGCTCCAGCCAAACTGAGCCCTGCGTGCTCTTCCCATGACGAGCGTTTCCCCCTGCGGCTGCTGGTGCTGTGCCTCCTTTACAGGGTAGTTTCTGGGAGCTCCTTGCTTCTACATTGGACCCATGTTTTAAAGCTCACGATAAGTAAGAACTTTTCTGAATTCTTTCACCAGAGTAATTTTTTATCTGATCTATGCATGCTTAGAACTGATGTATAGTTTCTTAAATGTACTCAGCACAAGTCATTTTATATTATAATTCTCTATGTCAAGACGTATCTTCTTCCACAGAGTGTCTGTAAGCCTCAAACACTTAGTATATGGCATATTTTTTTAAAACTTGATTGAATACATACGTGAATATGTAATGATGAATATCATCCACCAAGATCTGTGGCTTAATTATTGAGAGCATGTGTGGAAATACCCAGTTTCCCCAGAACAGCTCAGCAGCACACATGTACTTGCAGACTTTCAACCATGTTCAGAGCAGTTAAGTTACTTTGGGGAGTATCACATGCAAATGAAATGTTCCTTAATGTACACATCAGTATGTATATGTCAGGATTTCTCAACTTGCCATGATTGGCACTTTGGGCCAAATAATTCTCTGCTGTGCGGGCTGCCCCGTGCCCTGTAGGATGTGTAGCTGCATCCGAGGCACTGTCAGTAGACGCCCAGCTCACTCGTCCTCAACTGGAGGATCAAAAATGTCTTTCAATGTTGCCAAATGTCCAGTGGAGTCAAATTCACCCTCATCCTTGTTGAGAAACACTGGTTCATAACATTGGGTGTCCAACCATATATCCACATGTATCAGCTAAAGTAGGTTATTATATTCATCACTGATAAAACCTAACCTAGTTGCAATAAGCATCTGTATTTCATTCATTTGCAGTCCAGTAATCATATTCCCTTCTGGGCCTCTTTCCTGAGTGGCCTTTCTATAAGCAGGGCTTCTATTGGTAGTTCCTTCTATCATGTGTTTTGACAACCCCAGAGGCCTCTGCTTCCAGCTGCTTGTATGTGTGAAGGGGAGAGAGTCATGTGTTGTGAAAGATAAATTCAGGCCAGACCTGGAAATGACTTCCATTTCTTATGCTCAATTTACTGACCAAAACTAGTCACATGGTGCCACCTGTATGCAAAGGAGTTTGGGGACTGCAGCCTTCTTGCAGGTCTCTGAGGAACATGAAACAGTTTGACAAACACATAGGAATAACTGAAATTTAAGAATAGGAGTTTTTGAACAGTACTTGCTGCACAATAAAAATATACTATATATATATATATATATATATATATATATATATATATATATATATATTAATATATTTTATTGATTTTGTACAGAGAGGAAGGGAGAGAGAGAGTTAGAAACATCAATGAGAGAGTCATTGATCAGCTGCCTCTTGCACACCCCCTACTGGGGATATGCCCGCAGCCAAGGTACATGCCCTTGACTGGAATCGAACCCCGAACCTTTCAGTCCCCAAGCCGACGCTCTATCCATTGAGCCAGACCGGTTTTGGCTCAATGTATATTTTTAAAACTTTATGTGTAACTCCCACTTCAGGCTAAGATGTAGTAACACAATCTGGATTAACCACACATCACCTCTTTCCCACACACCTGAAATACCAAAGAATAAAAATATAAAGAAAAAATATATGAAATAGTGGTGTCAAGAAGTGATCTCTAACAGAAAACAAGAAGATAAAGCTTCATTTGAAAGTATAATGCCCATTAACAGGTGAATTGGTAGATGATGGTATAGCCACATAATGGAAAATAACTCACCAACAAAAAGAAATGAACTAACTATTCTTTTATCTTTATTGTTGAAAGTGTTATGTAAGCTCCCCGCTCCACCATTGATCTCTTCCAGGCTACTCCTGTCCACCATCCCCTCAGGTCTTCACCACCCCATTGCCTATGTCCATGGGTTATGCATATATGTATACACGTTCATTGGTTGATTTCTCCCCACCCACCCTCTCCTGCTTTCTCTCTGAGGTTCAACAGTCTGTTCATGGTTCTATTTTTGTTCATTGGTTTATTTTGTTCATTAGATTCCACATATGAGTGAGATCATGTATTACTTATCTTTCTCTGACTGGCTTATTTCACTTAGCGTAATGTTCTCCTGGTCCATCCATGCTGTTGCAAATAGTAAGAGTTCTTTCTATTTTATTGCCACATAATATTCCATTAGGTAATTGTACCACAGTTTTGTTTTGTTTTTTATCCAGTCATCTACTGATGGACACTTAGGCTGTTTCCAAATCTTAGCTATTGTGTTCTGCTGCTATGGACATATATTATTTCTGATGAGTGTTTCAGAATTCTTAGGATATATTCCTAGAAGTGGGACACTGGGTCAAATAGAAATTCCAATTTTTTTGTTTTGTTTTGCGGGGTGTGTGGGAGGGAACACCATAATGTTTTCCATATGGCTGCACAAGTCTGCATTCCCTCTAGTGTTCCCTTTTATCCATGACCTAGCTAACAATTGTTGTTTGTTAATTTGTTGATTCTAGCCATTTTGACAGATGTGTGATGATATCTCATTGTTGTTTTGATTTGCATCTCTCAGGTGATTAGTGACTGAGCATTTTTTCATATGTCACTTGGCTTTCTGTATGTCGACTTTGGAGAAATGTCTATTTTGGTCCTTTGCCTGTTTTTTAATTGGATTGTTTGTCTTTCTTTTGTCAAGTTGTATGAGTTCCTTATATATTTTGGAGATTAACCTCTTATCAGATGTATCATTGCCAAATATGTTCTCCCATGTAATGGGGGCTCTTGTTGTTTTATTGATGGTTATTTTCCAGTGCAGAGCTTTTTATTTTCATGCAGCCCCATTTGTTTATTTTCTTAGTTTCCATTGTATGGGTAAACATATTTTATGAGAGATGTCTGAAATTTTGGTGCCTATAGTTTTTTCTAGGACTTTCATGGTTTCATGTCTTACATGTAAGTCTTTTATCCATTTTCAGTATATTCTTCTTGTGTATGGTGTAAGTTGGTGGTCTAGTTTCATTTTTTTTGTATGTACCTGTCTAATTTTCCCAACACCACTTATTGACAAGACTGTCTCTACTCTATTGTCTGATCCTGCCTCCTTTGTCAAATATTAATTGAGCATAGTGGCTTGGGTCGATTTCTGGGGTCTCTGTTCTGTTCCATTGATCTGTATGTCTGTTCTTGAGCTAGTACCAAGTGAACTAACTATTGATAAACCCAACAATCTCACAAAAATAATGCTGAGTTAAAATCCCTTGATAAAATAGAACATTTACCACATGATTTTATTTACTGAAACCCTGGAATAAGCAGACCAATCTTTAGTGAGATAAAGTCCTTAGTGGTTCCCTGGAAGACGGGGAGGGAAGAGGTGAGAGGGAGAAATTGTAAAAGGGCACAAGGAAATCATTGATGGTGATGTAAATGCTCACAATCTTCATTGTGGCATTTATTTTATGGATGTAAACATATATGGTGACTAAATCTTAATGTGCTTTTGTCTGTCCAAAGTCTCCAGAACACTCTCTCCGAGGCCAACATCACTGCACACAGACAAAGCATGAGACCCTATTCAGGCCCTCTTTCCTCACATTGCGTGGGCCTGCCTTTCTTCCTCAGTAGGAACTGATATTCACAGGGAGGAGTAGCAGAAAATAAATAATAAAACTTTAGGCAAGAAAAGAGGAATTCAAATGAAATCATCTGAATTCAGGCTTCTTGTGAAGAACCAACATGCTTGTTCTTTGCTTCAAAACTTCTGGAATTTCATCAAGGCTACAATTTGCTCAAGATTCCAAGGCCAAATAAATGATTTGTATTTTTAAGGGATGTAGGATCTGCCCTAGCCTGAGCCTTTGGAATGGGATCGGTGGCCTGACTTTCAGACAATGGCACTGAGATGCTTCTCTGCTAGGTTTGAGGTCCAGCAGCACTTTACACCTTGTGTAAGGTCACTGGCTTCCAAAGGTCCTGGGCCTTATTCTACCAAAGCCTCATTTCTACTTTCTCAGATGCTAACGGAGATTTTCATCAGAAGCAGATTCCGTACTAAGCCAGAGACCTGTCAATGAAAAAAGTTAATTTTTCAAACCTTTTGCACCATTGGTTTCTGAAGGAGGACATCATTGATCTGTCTGTGTGCTGTGGGGAGGATTTTTTCTTTTTAGAAAAGGAGCAATATATGGCTTGAGTGTGAAAATCAATGCAGTTGAGAGGAAAAACGGACTGACTAAGGCTGCAGATGTTCCACAGAGGAGAGAGAAAGGACAATTGAGTTTCAGTGAAATATAAATATGGTGAGAAAATGAAATCACTCTGTTCATGCAGTTTAATTTCTAAGAAGAAGGTCTTGACGGAAAAGACCCTGCAATTTTAATTCTAATCCTGAAAAAGGAAAATATTCTAAGATTAAAAAAATAAACACTCCCAGCTTTAGATAAAGGAAAGAACAAATTTGTTCACTTATGTGAGATAAAACAGTTTTATCCTCCATGGTCTGTCATATTTTAATACATAGTGACCTGCTAGCTTCTAATAATTTTTTTTCAATTGGCAAAATGATAATTAATATCCCCCAATGAATGGTAATACAATAGCCTTTTATTCCACTTTGAATTCTCTGACAGTCTAGCATGGAACTTGATATATTTTCTTATAAGAACTGAGTATAGAAACAGGATTCAAAATTATTTCATCTATAGTAGAAAATACATTGTAGCATCACATTTTCTATAACTGGTCAACACAACCATTAGTGTATCAAGAAAGAAACATTTATGAAAATCTTTACCACATGGAAGAGTTTTAAACTCATAGATATATGGTTTAGGGCAAAAATGAAATTTTCAGAGGTAGAAAAATTTGATTTCAAGACCTATCTCCATCTCTCGTAAGATTCAGATAGCAGAGTGCTACAAATACTTGCTGAGATCCTAATGTCACAAACATTAAATGCCGAAGTGAATTGTGAAGCGGATCCAAGTGAACCTGCAAGCCCTCATCGCCATTGAGAGTCTGAGCAGGTCAGGAGACAGACTGGTGAGTTAGGAGGAGTGGGTTTGCCTAGATGAGACTTTACTGAGTTCCAGTAAAGTCTTTTGCACCAGTTGGACATTTATGAGCCACAGGCCCCTCCATTCAGACCTGCGAGGCAATCCTCAAAAAGAGATTAATCAGTGATTTTCATAAGTTAGACATCTACTCTGCAGTTGAGAGATAAGAGTAGCCTGGCCAGTGTGCTCAGTGATTGTTTACCTATGAACCCAGTAAGTCATGGTTCGATTCTCAGTCAGGGCACATGCCTGGATTGTGGGTTAAATCCTCATTGGAAGGCACCCAAGAGGCAGCCCATCAATGTTTCTTTTTCAAAATTGATGTTTTTATCTCTCTCTCTCCCTCTCTGAAATCAATAAAAATATATTTTTTAAAAAGACAGCCTGCACATACCAAATTTAGGACCTACCAAGAAGGGCTGCTTAGGGCAATGGGACCCCAGTAGTAGGAAGAAATAGAGGTAAGCCACTGAATGTTTACACAGAAGTCTTTGTAGGCCATCTGTAAAACAGACAATACTATGCTGCCTTAAATAAAAAACTTCAGGAGACATCACCAGCAATGGGATGGCAGAAGATGTCCAAGAACCCACTCCCAATCTCAAAGCCACTCAAATGAGGATGAGTCCACTTTAAAGACCTGCCAGGCAAAAGGAATACAAAATGAATAGCAGTTCCGCCCGCTGTCCAAAAGCAGAGCATGCCTCTGAAACTTTGCCTGTGTCAAAATATTACAAAACAAAAAAGCAATTTCCATTAATTTATATGCTTTTATTTTGTTCTGGATCTGAATGCTTAGCTGCGTCTAGTAACACTTTTAGTGTTAGACTCACAGTCGCAACCTTCGGAGCTCTCAGGCGTTTCTGATCTCTTCAGACACAGCTTGGTACCAACAGACAAAATCAATGGAGGCAAAGCCCAGCTGCTGGCAGACACAGTTCAGAGGTCTGTGGACTTGATGCTGAGATGAGGAATGTGGGTCCCAGGGAAGGAGCTTGGTCTGGCCGCTCTCACTGCTGGGTGTATGCCTTGCCTTGTGGGAAACATGCTGAATGCTGTCTTTTTTTTTTATTTTTATTTTTTACTTTTTTAATTAATTTATTTATTTTTTTGCCTTTTTTGTAAAAGTGAAAATCCTCTTTGGATATCTTCTGGTTAGTAAAATCAGATGCCAATGCAGGTCTTTTCTAAACACAACTTTTCAGAAAGTGGGGGTGGGGGTAGCTTTCTGCAGTTCACCAACTGGTAAGGGAGGAATGGAATGAAAATAGGGAAGGTAGACTATCCTTTATGGATGTTCATCCCCACCTGGAGGAGGCCCTGCCAGGGGAGGGGAGTGATAATAATGATATGGAATGGGACATATTAATTAGTAATCTGAAATTCTATTTTATGACATAAAGTGACCTTAGGATCTCATAGTCCTGATAGTAACCAAGAAACTCAGAAGCTGCCTGAATGCTCACCTACTGGCGTAGTATAACAGTAGCCCCACTGAGCTCTTTAAATGAGTGCAGGCAGCAAAAATTACTTTATTTTCTGTTCACACCCCACTGGTAAAAATTGTTTAAGATCAATGCTACCTGGACAATTTTAGAGAATTCATGCATCTACATTAAACTTTTCTTTCCTTACTATTATGGGGGATTAAGTAAGATAATATGTGTAACAGACTGAACATGATAAAAATAAATTCATCTACCATGCTTCTGATACTGTCCTCCAGCCCTTTCTTACCATTGCTAGCTTCCTCCATGGTTCCTTCCCTTCTGCTTTCTTCTGCTTCTTCCTTTATTCAAAAAAATTTTTTTGAGTCAGTAGAATTGCTGTCACAAAACTCTTGCAGTTTTGTTTGTGTAATAGAACAGAAAAACGTTTAGGCCTATGTCAGAAAAATTTCTTGTTGAAAGTTCAGAAATAACTATCAGGGAGACACAAACAATTTATTGCAGATAAAAGAATTCAAAAAGTAAAAGAATACTGGATACATTCTGACAAAATCAACCAGCTATTCACATATAGATAACAACAGTGGAAGTTTCTAATGAAGACCCTGAATTACTGAAAATAAAAATAAACTATGTTCACCAGATTAATGAATAAAATAGCAACTAAGAAATCTAGAATAGCTTTTAAAAAATGATCACATTAACAGGTAATTAGTGGATGTGGAATTCAATAAAATTTCATTATCTATCAATGACAAATAAATAAATTAATGATTGAAGAATTACTTAAAATTAATAGTTTAATGTAAACAACCCTCATCAGACCTAACACTAAGAGAAATATAGCTATTATTTTAATTAATATTTACTATTGACACAGAAATAATAGTCATTGAAATAAAATATGAAAAATAAATCATTTGTATAATCTTTTTGAAAAAAACAAAAACAATTTTAGCTAGAAATAAACAATGGAAAACTGTAATCTTAAGAATTACTATGATTAATAATCTATCTCAACAAAGATAATTATTTAAGTTAAAAATACAAATGTTAATAATTTTATATCTGTAGAAATAACTAATTTGAAGATAGAACAAACATTTCCCATGATTATTTTTAAATTAGAATACCATAACTTTAAGTTAAACTAGTTAACAAGGTAATTATAAGGGTGAAATATTAATTAAATATACATATCAAGAGCCAAATGAATAAACATTCATAATGGAAACTCATTCCATACGTTTAAGCAAAAAAAAAAAAAAGTAATTATGATGAATTGTCATAAGTCCACTTATACTTTCAAACTAATCTCAATCAAATTTTAAAAACTTCATATTTATATGAAAGATTCAAGGTTAAGACAATTAAATAGTTAAAATAACATTTTTAAAGTAAGGTTGATGTGATGAGGTTTGAGGACTCACTTGCAACTTTAAGTGACATTAAAACATGCTACAGAGCTATAGTAATTTTTAGCACAGTAAAATGATGAGACAATAAAGAAGCAGGGCTATGAACTAAAATAGGAACCTAAAAAGAAAGAAGAATATACCAAATCTATAATAATAAAAGTTTAATATGCTAATTAGACCAAATGTCCTTCTAGATGACTTTCTAGATGAAGCCAGGGCTATGAGGGAAGCTGGAAAAAAGCCTGGGTCCCAGGTGCCAGAGGGAAGCCAGTGCCGGTAGCTGGGGGGAGGAAAGCTTACTCTTGCATGAATTCGTGCATCAGGCCACCAGTGTAATTATACTATATGTCTGTAAGATTGATGAAATATAAATTGGTACTGTTCTGTAGGTTTTTCACTTATTCATCATTTTATCTTTCCATTAAGCAAATATTTGCTCAATATTAAGGTTCATAACTGCATCTTACATCTCCAGACTTCCTGTTCACTCTTGCTTCTCAATAGACTTCCTGTTCACTCTTGCTTCTCATCTTCTTTTACATGAATTCCCCTATTACTTCCTATTGTATTCCTATACACATGATGGCTTTCTCTCAGAAAAAAACCAAAAATGATGTCTCTTGTATTATTGGGGAAGCAACATGATTGTATTAGTTTGTTTTGCTGCTATAACAAATTACAATAAACTTAGTTGATTAAAAGAACACAAATTTTATATCTTGCCATTCTGAAGGTCAGATGTAAAAAAAATGGGTCTCACCGGACTACTAGTAAAATCAAGATGTTGGTTGGGATGCTCTACAAAAGATCTATTTCCTTTCTTTCCCAGCATTTAGAAGCTGGCCACATTTCTTGGCTCATGCTCCTCCTCCATAGTCAAAGCCAGTAACCACCAGTTGAGCCTTTCCCATGATGCCCTCTAACTGGCTCTGTTCTACTTTCTCTTTCCCCACTTAAGGACTTATATGTGACTACATTGGGACCACCCTGATACTCCAGTGTAATCTCTTTATTTTAATGTCAGTAGGTTAGGAATTAGTTCCTTCTGGCCATGTAACATATTCATGGATTGAAGCAATCGGAAGTAAACAACTCTTGGGGCAATTATTTTGCCAATCACAGATGTACTGGGGAAAAAACATAGATTTTTTTTTTATTGGTTTTGGATTTTTACTCCTGTTTCTTAAGTTATATTAGAGTCTCAGTGCACAAATTCATGCACAAGTAGGGTCTCTTGGGGTGGCCTTCAGGGATCAGGCCCCAACTCAGGCCCCAGCCTTGCAGCCCTGCAACCCTGCCTTGTACCCTACCTTGGCCTGGTGCTGTCCCCTCACCTGCTCCATCATTCCAGCTGTGGGGAGATTGGTTAGGTCCAGAGCCAGGGCTAGAGCCAGGGCTAGGGTCCTCTGCCTGGCTCCCTCAGTGCCTGGGAGCCGGGCAGCAGCTATGAGGTGATTGGTCCCTGCTCATACCTGCCTTGGCCTGGCGCTACCCACTCACCTGTTCCAACATCCCACTGTGGTCCTGCTCTCATTGGGAGCCATTGGGGCCTGCACCATCTTCACTGCTGCCCACTGCCAGCACCATATCACTAACACTCTCCATGTTCTGTGCCGCCACCTGGTGGTCAACATAGGTCATAGCAAGCAGTTGAACTGGTCGAAATGCGGTCAAATGACCACCTGAGGAGGAAATTTGCATATTATGCTTTTATAAAATAGGACATTTGTGACGTGCAACATTCATAATTTCTCATAGACTCTGAGTTTTCATGTGTACAAGAAGAAAAGCTGTTATAAATATTACATATGTATCTAGCACACAGAAAACATTTAATAAATGATCTCTATTATAATTATTTAAAATCTTACCAATATTTTAGTTTTAATATCAGTCACATATCCATAGGGGTCATTTACATGCACTCAAAGGAGCAAATATTTGTGACATCCATCAGACCATTTATCAGTCAATCCAACATCAATTGCATGCCAAGCATGGTGCTAAGGCCACCCAAAAGAATCCCAGCATTGCAGATACCATATGTATTATGAACTTTAAAGATCCAATCAAAGAATTATTTTAAAATCATTCAAAATGTTACATATCATTTTTTTGCACAGGGATTTAAATCTAAAAGAATCTAATTTATGAAGCCAGAGAGATTATTAAATCATTTAACTGAAGTTGAGAAAAGATTTTTTTTTAAATGATTGTGAAAGGAAAAGAAACACTGTGTTTCCTGTGTGACTAGTTGAAGCAGCACAGAGAGTGATATTGTTGGAGTTATTTGATATCACAGATTAAATATGCATTTTATGATAATTTCTTATAACTTTTTATGGAATTGTTCATTATTGTTCTCACTTCTTATTTTGAGTTAAAGAGAAAAGTTTGTATTTGGGAAATATTAGTTCATTCTTTGCTAACATATTTCATATGGCATTATCTCTAGTTTGTGATTTAAAAAAAAATGGAAGTAATTACACACTATATTAGTGACTGTGATAAAAGAATTTAAGAAAAGAGCCACATATCTGGTGAGAGGTAAAGCATAATATATCTGATGCTTCTTAATATCCTTCAAGCAGAAAACAAATGACTGTGTCTTATAATGGCCCTTTCTCTTCTCTCTCTACCAATCAAAATCCTGTTCTCAATTTATCCAGCATTAGTCTTTGCTTATTCTACATTTTCATAGCCTTTATTGAACTATATTACAGCACAATAATTTAAACTCACTTCAGTTAGCTATTCCAATCCTTCCAAATGAGTCATATCTTGATTACCTGTGATTTTCCACCATGCAACTTAGCAGCTAGTACTAATCCCCAAACATATCGGCACTCAGTAAATTCTAGCTGAATCAAAGTACTGTGCCACTGAGTCAGATAGAAATGAAAAAAAGTGCAATAATAAAGCACATAGATAAATAAAAACAGGCAACAACTCAAAAGCCTTGGCATTTTATTTTATTTGGTTGTGAAATTGGTCTTTATAAAATGGGCTAACACTGTAAGTCCCCTAATCCTTGAGCAGCCACCTAGACCTCAGGTGCTTGGGAAGTGTATCAGAGAACTCTCCAGGCCCGCTGACATGCTCTATTACCTAGTCAGGTCTTCGGCCCCAAGCCCTGTGTGGACACCTACTCTGAGATGGGTTGGAACATTTGTGGTCTCATCTGTCTGTGTGAGGACTGCTCTGGTCTCTTCAGCTTCAATCTGAAGCATCTTCATGCATTTGTTGGACTCATTTCTTTCTGGGAAACACTTTCTATCTGACCAAAGAGAGGTTGACACACTCAAAGTCTTAAATTTTACTGTCATTTACTGCAGAGGTGTGTTTTGTAAAGTCAATATTCAAAAGGAAAAGGGAGAAAGGGGAGCAGAGGAGGAAGAGGAAGAGAGGAAAAGGAAAACCAGGATGCATCTAAGCAGAGCATTTGCTCTCCATTGGATACAGGCATTGTCATTCCCTGCTTTTTCTGTTCACACTCAGAATCTTTTTGTCCTTGGCATTCATATAGCATTTACATTTCTGGAACTGGAAAAAGTTACCCTAACCTATTCATTTTAGATGCTTCTTTATGGTGCTCACATAGACTGTCCTCTCCCGAGTCAAGCTGTGGCAGTTCGTGTTGCGTGTAGATCTCATTGAGGCAGGTGCTTGAGAGGGAAGAGAAAGAAGAAGTCTTCATTTCAGACGGTCAAAAAAAAAAAAAAAAAAAAAAAGGAAAACTGTCAACTGGTAAGAGATACCCTTGGCTTTGCTCTTGGAAAAGCTCTCCCTTGCAGCAGGAAGGCCATGTTTGTCTTCCTGATCAATGTCACTCTCTCCCCTTACATTCTCCTCTGCTCACATTGGGAAGTTAACACATTTACTTCATAAAGAAGATAAGAATTAAGCAAATGATATTTTTAAGTAAAAAATTATTTTCTTTCGAATATAGATTTGCATTAAGGAAAGATAATGCTATTTATTATAAATGAGGCATTTTATTAGGTGCATGAACAATTTTATTTGACTACACAAATAACTATTTGAAGAAAGAATTGCTAGCTCCACATTAAATATTATATTAAAAGTGTTTAATATTAAAATTATATATCATATCATATTTTAATGTTAAAACATTAAATTATTTATATCGGCCTGATACTGTTCTAATACTGAGTAATTGCCAAAAGCAGGACAGACAAAAATCCCTTAGACAGGAGTTTCTATTCTAATTGGATGAGACAAATAATATAAAAAAAATAAATCCTATATAATAAAAGCCTAATATGCTAAGTGTACAGTTGTCGAATAGTCGTCCATTCAACCAATCAAAGCATAATATGAGTCTGTATATCTGATTTCTCACTAACACACCAGCTGCTATGAGTCAGTTCTAAGACTATTACACAGAGCCTGTTTCCTTTGTTTCAAGTGTACTCTACTTGTCCCCCATCTGTTGTTACTGAAAACTGATCCATTCAATTTATATATAAAATCTGTAACAGCAACATCACAAGATATTGGTTCTCTAGTGCTTTGTTGGATTTTAAAACTATCTTCAAAATATTTTGCTTTGGTCTTTCCATATAAACATTACTACTTAAGACAATTAATGGTCACAAAGGTGTTGAGATAGTTTCCACCTCTTGATCTTTCCATGAAATCTTCAGTGCCAGTCACTTTTAAATGAATATTTTTAAAAATCATCAGACACTAAAATGTCAACAGGTAAAAGGAAAAAGAGAGAGAGATCCTTTATTGAACCCATATTTAATGACAAGACCTTTACATGTGTTGCTTCACTCTAATTTCCACTAGGAAGATTAAAGGCTTATACAGTGGTGCCTCACACAACGAACTTAATTCGTTCCAGGAGCAAGTTTGTTATGCGAAAAGTTCGTTATGTGAAACGTGTTTTCCCATAACAATACATGTTAAAAAAAATAATTCGTTCTGTAGCATAAAATATGCTAAGATGACATAAAAAAAGATAAATTTTTGTTATTATTTTTATTTAGATACATCTAAAAACATAATTTCTTTTTAAAATAAAAACACACATTTTTTTAATTTTAAGACAGACTAAGTAGAGTCTACCGAATCTTGCACATCTTCATCCATTTTCTGCTTTTTGGCCGATGGTTTCATGAAAAACCTGTCCAAAGTCGTTTGTTTTTCTCTTTTCTCCAACATCTGCCGGAAATAATGGACAAGAATATCGGAGTAAAGATCGTTGATCCTGTTTGCTTCAGCTGAATCCGGATAGTGGGCATTGGTAAACTCCTGAACTGCTTTCCATTTGACCAGGATGTTCTTGATGTCAGCAGTTGGGATTGGTTGATTGTTTGATTGTTGCTCCTCGTTATCAGATGACGCTTCCCTTTGAGCATTGTCCTATTTCATTTCAACAGAAATCACCTTCCTGCTTTTTTTAGAAGCCATGATATAAAAAAAATATTGAGTTTAACTTAAAAGGACGACTGCCGTGATACGTGCGTGATTTAATTCGTAATGAAGAACGATTGCCGCGATACGTGCTTAAATTAAGCGCAGTGACTAACGACTGCCTGCAGTGCCTGCGCGGAAGGATGCAATACATCGGCAGCGATCGTGGAAGCTCGGGCGAAGCAGTAGAGGAAGCTCGGGCAAAGCGGTCCTGGAAGCTCAGGCGACTTCGTTGTGTGAAACGAAGTTTGTTGTATGAATCATGAAATGAAGTTCATTGTGTGCAGTGTTCGCTGTGCGAGGCGTTCTTTATGCGAGGCACCACTGTATGCAAATTGTCCCTTTGACCTAGAGTTCGACTTGTAGTTCAACCAAGAGTTCAACCAGGGAGTGGGGCAGGCTGGGCAACCACCCACAGTCCCTCCCCTGGCCAGGCCAGCCCAATCAGTCTGATTGGGGCTGGCCAGCTGGACCCCATCCATGCACAAATCCGTGTACTGGGCCTCTAGTTGTTATATATTATGTTTGCCATTTTATAGCTAAGGAAAAAAATGAGATTCAGGGAATTGAAAATTATGCATGCACATTCACAGAGCTAAAAGCCATGACAGTCTGTCATATTTATATAATCTCTGTTGTGTAGCTAAACACACTCTGATTGGGATTTTAAATAACACCCAGAGTCACACAGCTAATAAGTGACAGAGCTACACAACATCAAGCCCCAGTCCATGTGTATCCCCCAGGTCATCAAGCTGTCTCTAATGTGTTTGGAAGTAATAGGAAGAAGATCATTTCTGTGGTGATTACAGAAGACAAGGACTCAAGGCACATGATGCTGTTAGATGGGCTGGACCCTGGAGGCGGTATGCAGAGTGCACCTCGGGGCAAAGGAAGTGGACCTCCCTGTGAGCGGTGCTGTTAGGCACAGTGAAATGCAGGTCTTTGGGGGATGGGATATGCTGAGGTGTTTTCTTGGTGAAAATGTTTCCTTGAGTCTGGAACCAGGGGAGGAGTTTCATGCTAATGAAGTCTGAGATACTAGAAAAAAAAATAATGGCAATGGGGCAAGGGCTGGAGCTGAATGGGCATTACATAATGGTGCAGGGACCCTGAAACAGAGCGTGTCTGCCTGGCATTTCGTCCCAGTGCCAGTCCTGCTTAACGTTGATGGAATAATTATTGGGGCCCAATTACACAACGAGCTACGGTGATTTATGATGCTCTACAACCCGCACTGAATCAACCTGTCTCCGTAGCCATAAGCCTGCATAAAGTTTTAATTACGAACATCATAAGTTGGTCAGAGCATATGGAGAAAAATGGATTATGAATTTATGATGTAGTAAATTTTCCTACCGAGTGGCTCTTCTGATGAGGGCCTGGCGACAGGATGACATAAGACATGGAGAAGAAGCCAGCTGCCTGACAAGGCGTCGGCTCCCTTCTGAAAGTGAAACTGGGGCCTAAGGCTGTGCTAGTGTACCAGGGGGAATGCCAAGGTGTCAGTCAGCTGGCTGCAAGCCACTCCAATCCTGGCCTCAGGTGAGATATAGCTACCCGGCTGGGACAATGATATGCCACCCAAGATTTGCATATGACAGGGTAGAACTGAGCAAGGGAATAGTGTTGGCTTGCTTAACTGTTCTGTCAGCACCCCTCCTGTAAGAGGACTTCCCAAACAGATGAACTATTCATGTTCTCTTTAAGATTTTATGGTTCAGTAGGCACTTACTGAGAGTGTAGGTGCCAGGCCCCTAGAGGCCACTTGGCGGGTGTGTGGAGGCCAGAATGCATGGGCCAGCTGGGGACACTGTGCGAGCTATCACCGATGAAGAAGCAAGTGGCTGAGTTCTGTGACTGCAACACAAACCACCTTCCCCCTCTGCTCTTGCCTCCATCCTTCACTTTTGGAGAACACCCCCTATAAAATGTCTGCATATTCATCTCCAATGTAGTCAGCTTCCCAGACAGCCTGACCTTCTCAACCCAACATGCCATGTGAAGAGACCTCAGGCTCTCCGTTCTGTACCCGGAGACTTACATAAATTTGGTAAAATGAAAAGGTACATTCACTTGTTTTTATAACCATTAATCATTTTTTGTTTGTTTTTTTAGCTTTTACATTTTTTTATTGTTTGAAAGATTACAAATAGTACATATGTCTCCTTTTTTTCCCCCTTGACCTACCTTATCCTTCCCTACCGCCCCCCCAATGCCTTCACCTGCCCCGCCCCCATGTCTTGTATCCATTGATTATGTTTCTATGTATGCATACAAGTCCTTCTGTTGATCTCTTACAGCCCCTCCCGCCCCCCTCCCCCGTCACCCCAACCTCCCTTGCCTTCCAGCTATTGTTTGACAGTCTGTTCAATGGTTCTTTATCTCTATAACTATTTCCCGCCGTATTTTATTACAGTGCTCACTGTGTAGCCAGCACTGCACTAGGTGTGATGGGTACACAGATATAAAAAACAGTACTGTGTTGAAATAGTTTGCAGCCCAGTCAAAAAAGACAGACAACAGTAACCACTTATGGCAGTAAACAGTATGATAGGATCAGGCCCAGGGACACCTACCTAAAAGAAGTCTCTGGAAACCACAGCGGTTGGATCAAGTAGGAACATAGGCTGTACACTCTTCTGGCTGGACACACACTGAGGGAGCCGGTCAGCAAGGAAGGAGGATGGGCCTGCCAGCTGGTACTACACCCAGCCAGGCAGATGCTCACCAGGGCACACGAGGCAGATTGCAGGGATGGTCCAGGGAATCCTGCCCACTCCTCATGCTGCAGTCTGTAACTCACCTCTTAGCTCATTTCCTGGTTTCTCCTGGATCAAAAGGACAACTCCACAGCATGGAATCGATACCCCTCACCCTGACTCTGCAGAAGGATTGTTCTGTCCATACCTAATAAGCTGGCCATCTGTATCAAAGTCTCTAAAGACGCGTGGGTGAGTAGTGCAAACACTTCAAATACACAGCACAAGAGCAGCTCATGGCAGTCCACATGCAGCCTGTCTAAAGGGCTCAGCTGCCCACAAGTTAATAACAGAAGGAAGTTTGAAACCGATACACAAAGCTTCAGCCTCCCTGTTAGCTCTGGCAGTTTGAAAGATAACCATCTAATTACTTTACTTTTTAAATCTTTAAAATTCTCCTATAATGAAGCCAGTCTGACTTCACTTATCCCCTTCTTTCTCTCTCTCTCCCTCTCTCTCTACATATATATATATATATATATATATATATATATATATATATATCCTATATAATAAAAAGCAAATATGCAAATTGTCTCCTGCACCAGGAGTTAAACCAGGGGGTAGGGCCAGCCAGCCAACCACCCACAGCCCCCTCCCAGTGCTGGCCCCACCCCAATCAGGGGAGGGGTCAGCTGGCCAGCTACCCAAAGCCCCTCCCCCTGGCTGGTCCCACCTGCAATTGGCCCAATTGGGGAGGGCCAGCCAGACCCCACCCATGCACAAATTCATGCACTAGGCCTCTAGTGTGCACACACGTGTGTGTGCGTGTGTGCGTGTGTGTGTGTGTGTAAGATAGATGGATAGATAGACATATATTCATATAGACATATATATTCAAAATAGACATATAATATACTCAAAAGATTACAGCATTCACACCC
Organism: Pipistrellus kuhlii; assembly: GCF_014108245.1. Classification (NCBI taxonomy): domain Eukaryota; kingdom Metazoa; phylum Chordata; class Mammalia; order Chiroptera; family Vespertilionidae; genus Pipistrellus; species Pipistrellus kuhlii. Next base: position 72,598,185 of record NW_023425573.1, read on the forward strand.
CAGCTCAAATGCAGCTTATTTGAGCCAAAAGAGAAGAGCTAAAGAACATGAACAACCTAATTGGCCACGTGATGTTCTGAAATCATACTGCTCTGGGAATCTGGAGATCAAGTCTTCTAGCGCCACACAGATAGAAGCCCCTTTGCTGCGGGCCTCACTCTCTGTGTCTCTTCATCTCTGTTGGTTCATATCCTTTAATATCCATTTTCAATAACCAGTAATATATTGGGTAAACTGGTTTCCTGATTCCTGCGAGCCACTCTAGAAGAGTAATCAAACCCAAGGAGGGTTTGGGGAACCTCTGGTTTCTGCTGGTCAGGAGCATGGGTAACATACTAGACTCGTGGTTGGCATCTGAAGTGGAAGGCAGTCTTGTTGGACTCAGTGCCTAACCTGCAGAAGCTGATGCTGTGTCCAGGCAGATAGTGTCAGAACTGAGTTAATTGTAGAGCACTCAGCTGTTGTCCGGTTTGCTTAGTGGTGTGGGACACCCCCAGACACATCAGAATTGGCTCTAACACATTTACAATTATGTGAGTTAACTTACAGGCTCCATAAAATATTGCTTGGCTAAAGAAAGAAAGATGGGCCCCGGCCAGGTAGCTCAGGTGAGTAGAGCATTGTCCTGATTCACCAAGGATGCAAGTTTAATCTTAGGTCAGTTCACATATAAGAATCAACCAATGAATGCATAATAACAAACCCCCCCCCCTCTCTCTCTCTCTCTCTCTCTCTCTAAAATCAATAAATAAAAACTTTAAAAAGAAGAAAGATGCAGAAAAATGTATAATTTTCTAAAATTATGTAAAAGATATGACTGCACTGTATACATATGTAACCATATAAGGTATTAAAACCAGGGTTTGTATATCTATACCTATGTCTATGTGAGTGTGTATATGCATAAGAGTGATGAACTTGCCAAGGTGATTAAAATGAATTATTCAAAATGAATTATCAAGAGTGGGGATGTGAGGCAAGCACACACACAAAAAAGATTGCAAGTAAATACTAAAGGCAGCATATGATATTATTTTATTCACGTATTTGTGCAAAGTTGTATGTATGCACATGACAATGTTTGGTAAAGGGGAAAATATTGTTCACAAGCCTCAGTTGGAAGACTTAGTAAAGTGCCTCATGTCTTCCTAGTGTTCCTTCCCTGCCATTTGGAATGAAACTCCAAAGAAGCCTGGATAACTTCAGTGCAGCACCTCCACTCACAACATATATTCACAATTTTGTTCTTCATGACTTCAGGCAGAATGCACCGTCTGCCTCTTCTTCTTCAGAGCTGCTTCTCCTAAGAGCCCGGGAGGCCTGAGTAGCAAGCACGGTAAGCCCTGAGTGAGCACTCGCTATGCTTGTGGCTGTTATTTTTATTCAGGTCCCCATTCCACTCTCCCTCTTCTTCCGCCCATGTGGCTGGCATGTCTAGCAAGACCATACTGTCACATGTACTAACCCTACTACAAAACACCAGACATTTTGGTAATCATGTTTTATAACATTTAATAATCAGCCCCAGGACTTCATAGCTACACTATACATTTTTGTACCAGTCTGCACGCAATTTTTAAAGTAATTTTCCCAAGGAGAGAGGAAACCCTATTGCAGATCACATACTTTATAAGCATTGTGGGACTCAATGGCATCAGCCCTCACACAACACCTGGGAACATGGCAGACCCTCATTACAATGAAGTAATACAGGTTTTGGTGAAACTACCTGCCTCTATATGTCCCCAGCTTCACACTTCAGGTCCCAGAAAATCCATTCTCACCGGTGCAGGGGGAGCCCTATGCAGAGAACCCAGAGCATCCTCTCTCCCAGCAACCGAATCAGAAAGAATGCATGGGCCTATCAGCAGGCATAAGGTGTTAGACCCGTCTGCAATGGAAATTATCTTCCTGCCAAAGTAATCATCCCATCACAACACTCGAAGTTGGAGATCTGTGCATATTTTGTTCCATATCTAATTATGACTGAGTTTTCAGCATTTACTGGTTTAAAACTGTCATCGACTTACGGAACTTAGACTTAGCCTGTAAGAAACGCACACCCTGATTGAGAGGCCAAGTTCATAGGATTGGAATGTTTACAAGATATGAGTTAGCTTGCGGTATCATATGGTGATAGGTCAAACACATATATCAATATACAAAAATTAATATAGCACAGATTCTTTTCATTCCAACGAAACGTCACCAAAATTATATGAATAAAAGCAGCAGCATGGCAATATGTATATAGCCCCCCCCCCCAAAAAAAGCCTTATTTGACAAAGGACCAGACATTTAGGTAATTATGTTTTATGGCTTTTAATAATCCCAGGACTTCACATCGACACTATACATTTTTGTACCTGTGTGCACGCATTTTAAAAAATCATTTTCCCTAGGAGAGAGGAACATGTGGCACCATTTTTCTTACCATCTGCAGGCCTCTGTTACATCTATTTTAAATGTAAATTCCTTGATGTAAGGAACAATACATTATGCTAAATCTTAGCATATTGTAGTCTTTGATGGATGATTATTATGGCTAGTAACAAAAATTACAAATTAGCAAAAATGTATCTACACTTCTGTGCAAATTAGCAGGAGAGTTACTCTTACAGTTTAATATGAAAGAGTGATGGCAGGACTGTCAAAGCAAGCAGGGCTCATGTCTATAAGATTCAAGGCCATTTTTATAGATGAAAACGGACTTGCTTAAAGGCATAATAACCTAGATGGGTACGATGTTATAGTCAGCAGTTACCAAAGAGTGTCTTCCTAATACAGTGGCATTCTGGAGTGGCAGTGAGGGCAGGACATTCTGAGCAGTAATATATCAAGTGTACTTCACATTTAAGGTAGATAAAATTTTAGCATCTCTATCCTCTATATGACCATGCTTTTCTCAGTATTCATTATAAAAATAATAATTATAATCAGGAAATAAAAATTTGTTTATATGGCCATGGCAGTAAATGATAATAATAATTACAAAAATAGATTAATTATTTAATAATATTTTTATGTAAAGAGGAAAAATAAATGTGCAAATTTTTCCAAAGGACTGAATTAATTCCTCAAAATTTACAGAATGATTTGCACTTAGAATGACTGAATCAAAGCAACTCAGATTCCATTTCCTCTTTTTTGCAATTAGTGCTATCATTGCCATTACTATTTGCTATCTCAGTGCAGAGATATGTGGTATGATGGGGTGGGAGGCAAGGACTGCACCTGAGACAGAAATGCCCCATGCTGAACTATTTACTTACTTTACCGCTTATTATGCAAATGAGCATGTGTAGCTGAGCTCACAGATGTCTGTGGCCAATTTTAAAACTGGAGGTTTTCCAAATTAACTTCCAGTAGAATAAAATATCTATAAAAGGGTATGTATTAAAACCGTGTTAATTTGGGACTAAGGTGTATATTATTAAAAACTTCACAGTAGCCTGGCTGGTATGGCTCAGTGGTTGAGAGTAGACTGTGAACCAGGAGGTCACGGTTCAATTCCTGGTCAGGGCACTTACCCAGGTTGCAGGCTTGATCCCCATTGTGGGTGTGCAATAGAGAGCCAATCAACAATTCTCTCTCATCATTGATGTTTCTATCTCTCTCTCCCTCCATCTCTGAAATCAATAAAAAAGTATTTTTTTAATCAAACTTCACAGTAGTCATAGTATTTGTTTAGCATTAATGTCAATAGAATGTTTTATTTTAGGGAGGCAGTGTTTTGCACTGACATTATTTAAAATTGCCAGCGCATAGCAACAATAAAAACTAGACCAACTTTTACATAATTTTGTTATATTAATTTAGGCACTGAACCTATGTGGACTGCCCTTGTTCCTGCCTCTACACACCTGCCCTTGGAGTGCCTATGAAAGTCTAAGTTGGGTTCAAAAGTATAGCCAAGCACCTTAACAGAGGACATAGTTTAGGACCTTCCTTAAAGCGTAAAATACTAAAAAGTGTGGCCTCTCATCTCTGACCACACAGGAAGGCCCAATTCAGAGATGGAAATACTGAGTCCTTACTTCCTTCACTTCTCCTGGCAGACACTCTCCACCCATCACAGGACTTTCTCAATGAACCAGGGCATGTCTTCCGAAGGCTTATAAAACTGCAGCCTGGCATTGGTATACAAGCTGACAATGATTATGTTCCTGAATTATTGATAGATCTCTAGCCTGACACTCAAGGGAAGCCTGTTATCAGACTCCATGAGGAGCTGCTGGAGCCCTCTAGGTGCTCAAGCCACAGACTCAGAGAGGGAGTGTGCTGCATGCATGTGCCTGTGCAAGGCGGATGCAAGAACGATGACTGAGAAAGCCAACTCTTCACTCCCATTAGAAATGGAACAATAGTGTGCCCTTAGTCTTCCCAAATGAGGAGAATGCGTATTGATAGAGTATTTATGATGGCCCAGTCAGTATCAAAGGACTGCAAGTGCATTATCTCTATCCTTTCAAATGCTCAGTGAAGAAGGTGCTGCTACTGTCCCACCTTTGTTACAGATGACACCCTAAATCAGAGGATGGCTGAGCAACCAGCCCAGTCTCACAGCTAGTGGGAGAGCTGAGAGTCAACCCAGGGGTAAATCTGCAAAGTCCCACAGAGAAACACGCTTAATGGCATTCTATGAGGTGCTGTCCATTTCAGCTCTTCTGAACCACTCCAAACTTTATTAAATATATTGCAGAGGCATCATTTTGCTTTGGCTTGCTATAAGGCCAGTATGGGAGAGTAATTAGTAAATGTGACAAGCCAGCCAAGGAAAATAAGATATTAAAATTATCTCAAAATAGCATTAATGTTTTATTTCCATTATGATACAAGCAAAATGAATTATCTAATTTAATTGCTTTATTTTTTAGGGAGGGAAGACTCTGAAAAGAAAGTCAGCTACTAAAAAGAGTATGAATATATTAAGGACATGCTAATTTCTTTATATGAACTAATTCACCTACGCTTTGCAACATTATTGAAAGTTAAAAGCTTACTCATTTTGTAGAAGAAACTAAACTTAGAAAGGTTAAGCAACTTGCCCAGTAAATCATGATACTGTCATTTGAACCCCCATCTGGAATTTCAGGGTTCAGTTTTCACCATTTAGAGATGTTTCTCTGCAGAACTATCTTGCTAATTAAGACCCAGCCTTTTCCAGATGTTTGCTCATTAAACCACTCTCCCAGGCTGTCATGCTTGTGAGAATGTTTTTGCTTGCCCCAGGGTGAAACTCTCACCTGTGAGTCAGTAGTCACTATTGGCCAAACTTCACACTGGCATTTTTAAGAAAGAAAACGTAGGGAGAAAAAGGGACGGCACCTAATTGTAGTGTCCTGTCTGGCTTCTGACAATGCCAAGAGGTGCTGGCATGGGCCAGCATGAATTTATTTAGTAAACATTTGTCAGTCCCCTACTCACTGCCAAGTCCTGTGCTGGGCACTGGGATGACAGACAGACAATGTCATGTAGCTGCCAATGAACTACATCTCAAGTTTCTGGCGTGTAAATAAATTCAGAAAATGTTCTTATAAAGAATTAGAGCTTTGGTTTAAACTATCTATTTTTGTTACTGAAGACATACTTAGTGTGCATGAATCAGGGGCATGCCAATTTCCTCTTACTTCTGGGAAATGGAGTGCCTCTTGATTCACCAGCAATTCTTGAGCCTCATGAAATGAAGAAGATTCTAAGGGCTCCTTACCTAAGCTCTGCCCTCTTTCCCCAGGTGGCATTTTCATCTAAGACAGTTGGAAGTGATCCTGACAGGAATGGCCAGGTGCTCAAAAGTGTTTGAGCTTGGCAAATTTATTCTTGTGGCTCTTTCTCTCAGTGTGCACATCATCTAACGTTGCCTGAAGGTCACCTGGTCTGGAATAGACAGTGCATGAATAATGAGACTGTCTTGTCCATTGGTAGGGGAGATGGGGATTGAACAGGCTTGGTGACAACTTCTTGTTCTGTTATTTAGGACCTCTTTGATTGTTGGCAAAAAAAAAAAAATACTTAGCCTGAAAATGAGAAATATAATAGGTATATAATTTTAACCCCCTCATTTTAAGTTACACTTATCGCTAAAACAGTGGTGTTCAATTGGGGGCAATATGACACCTTAGAAACATCTAAGATAAATTTTGTTTTTACAACTGGGAGGGAAGGGCTTTGCTCTTCGTATCTGGTGGGTAGAGGCCAGAGGTGCTACAATACATAGGCCAGCCCCACAAGAAAGAAATATCCATCCCCAAATGTCAATAAGAAACCCTGCTCTGATCTCTCACATTCAGACCCCTAGATCCCACAGCAGCCTGAGGAGAATGGGGTATGATGGAGAGAAAGTATAACACACTCTTCCCAGCGTGTGTACCAGAGAGAAAGGGGAAGTGAAAGAAAGACTGCCTCCTTTCACACTCAGGTGGACTGTGGGGAAAGGAGTGAAACAGGACACAAGAAAGCAGATAGTCCAGTGTTTGCCTCAATCCCCTCTTTGGACAGATATTCCCAAAGCAGTTGTGTGTATGTATGTGTGTGTGTGTGTGTGTGGTGCGGGGGAGAGGTGCAGTTGATCAGCTAAGGGGAACACTGCCATGTAAATCTGAATATGGTGCAATATTAGCAAAGACTTAGGTAGGGCTAGTGCAGGTGTTCCCAGTGCAGAATTCAGATGACTGAGCAAAAGAGGAGAGAGGTGAGAAAGGGGCAAAGAGGAACAGGAAAGAAGGAAGAGAGAAGGGAGGGGGAAAGAGGAGAGTGGATAGGGGGAGGAGAATGAAGTGGGAGAGTCACAACAGGAGGATAATATTAATAATAATAAACTATTGATAACAATATTAATCATAAAATTTTTTGATCTACATATAAAGACTAGTTGACTTACCTTTCTATTGTTTCTAACATATTACATAATTATATTTTAAATGAATACGAAGATAGGATTATTCACCAAAAGAAATACATAAAAATATGTTGATTTGTGACAACGTGGATGGGCCTAGAGAATGTTATGCTAAACAAAATAAATGAATTATAAAAAGCTAAGAAACATATTATTTCAATCATCCTATATAATAAAAGCCTAATATGAAAATCAACCGAACCAAGGAATAACCGGTCACGATGATGTGTAGATGCTCAACACAGGAGCTGCCTCCAGACCATAGGCTCCAGGCCAGTCAAGGCAGGTGTCAGCAGGAGCTCCCAGATTGCTCCACCAATCACCCCACAGATCAGCCCTGATTGCCAAGGGACCCTACACGTGCAAGAATTTTATGCACTGGGCCTCTAGTACTAGTATCCTATATAGTAAAAGGATAATATGCAAATTGTTTTCTTGACCGGGAGTTCGACAGGAGTCCAACCAGAGGTCAAGGCTGGCTGGCCAACCTCCCACGTCCCCTCCCTCCAGCTGGCCCAGCCCAATTGGCCCCAATCGGGGTGGGTTGGCCAGATCCCACTCATGCACAAATTTGTGCACAGGGCTTCTAGAGTAGAATATAAAACTGAAACTCAGAGACACAGACAGACAACAGTATAGTGGTTATCAGAGAGAAGGAAATGGACAGGATGGCAAAGGGTAAAACGGGCCAAATATATGGTGATAGTGGGCTCACAATGCAATATACAGATCATATATGATAGTAATGTACACTTAAAACCTATATGACCCTTTTAACCAATGTCACCATGATAAATATAATAGAAAAATATGTGGAGATGTGTCAGAGAGTTAACTAATAGAAAATACTCTGCTATTCTTTAGAATTTTAAGATTATGTGGTATTGTCAATATCTTGTGTTTATAATTTATTTTGATTTCTTGACCATTCTAAAGAAATATTCACTTTCATACTTAACTTTGTATATGTAAAATGTATTATTTCTCTTGAAGACAGCTCCCCAAATTGCATAAATTTAATGTCCAACTTCTTCCTGCTGCAGTCAGTGTGGATTTGGCTCTGCCTGAAGTCCTTGCTGCAGACTGGCCAGGGCAGGCTGCACACAAGGGCTCAGATGCTCCTCCACCAAAGACTTAGAGTAAGGTTGCTTCCCTTCTGCCCTTCCTGAGACTGGCTTTGAGACTCTGTGGGCATAAAGCATCCCCTGGATGCCCACGCAGCCCCTTGATTCAGAACAGGACTTAACTTCCGCTCAGTCCTACCACACTCCACATCAGGCCAGGAGTCCTGACCAAGGGCTGTTCTGAAGGGTCCCTGACCAGAAGCCCTCTGAGTGTTGTGACTGAGACCTGCTGACCACACTCCCATAAGACCCACATTTGCTCCTGGGTAAGAGTCCCCAGTGCTCACTCTTCCCACAGAAAATGTATTCATCCTCTCTGGGCCCCTCCCCTGTGCCCTGTGTTTACCCAGAGTGTGTAGACTCCACATAAAGGCATCCTCCAGCACACCAACCACCAGGAAGTCAGCAGGGATTCTGCCATCAGTCAAATGCTGGGGACAGCAGAGACTCAGAACCATTGGGAAGTTTAGAAGCTAGTCACTGACTTACTTGAGTGAGTGAATGAGGTCTGTTTCCTTACAAGATTTTGAAACAGAAACAGTGGTAAAGTAGAAAGAGGTGGAAAGTAGTGCATTAAAGTTTGAGATAAGACTATCGATATCAAAGTCCTAATTACCTCCTTATCTGTACAGTCAACCTACAATTATTTCTCTTCTGATTATTCAATAAGCATTTATTGGATATCTGATATGTGTAAAATACAGTCTCAGATACTGTAACCCTATTTATTTATTAGTATTCACGATCTTAGCCTCCAAGGAGGCAGGGATTTGTTCATATTGATTCTGCACCATTTATCACAGTGTCTACATGGATGGGTGCTCAAAAATGTTGGTTGACTGAATAATTTAGTTCTACTTTGATTAGACAGTAAATACTTCACTTGCTAAATAAATTGTGCTTTTCTGATAACAAAAGTAATAAATGCTAAATGCAGTATAAAGAAAAAAACTGATAGATAAGATTTGGGCATATAATTCTCCTAATTTCCTAATAAAATGTGTGTTCAAATACCTACTTATCATATACCTGTGTATTTATATTAACATTAAGTGTTACTAAGTGTTAAATGTATATTTTGCTTTTTGTTTTTATTGTCATTGAATAGTATAAGTATTCTTAAAGTATTTAAATATTACTAAAAACAATTTAATAATTTTATACTAAAATCCATCACATGGCTGTGTCATAATTTATTTAACCCCTCTGGTCTCAAATGATATTAAATTATTTCCCAATTTTGTCTTTGCTAATAGTACTTTGATAAGAATCCCTGTGTGTGTGTGTGTGTGTGTGTGTGTGTGTGTGTGTGTAACTGAAAGTTGAGTTACTAGATATGATTAGATGAGTATAAACCTTTATTAATCAAAGGTTGGCATGAAGAGGACTGAACTGAGTTGGGGCATGGAAATGGTCTACAAACAGATCCACAGCTAAGACTTAATTCGAGTTGAGTGCTCATGGTAATGGGGACATTTAGAAACAGAGATCATAAATCTAAAAGGAGGCATTAGCATGCTTTTAAATTGTTCTGGTGCTTTGCTGGTCTTGGGGCCTGGCTGCCCCTTCCAAGGTTAGCTAATTCCTACAGTTAGCAAACAGCATGCCAGGGAGTGAGCCTTTCACATGCAAATCAGCCCTCCAGAGCCCAAGCTCTCAGCCTCCTCCCTAGGGGCTCACACTCAGGCCAGGACCCTGTCTTAATAACTCAGGGCCCCACAGTGCTAAATGGCACCCAGGCCCCAGACCCTCCGACAGGCTTCACACTGGGCTGCTTCATTACATCTGCTTGCCCTGCTTGGTCCATTCTTTCTTTGGAAGCCACAATTCAAGTTCTGGCCCATGGTCTCCCCTCAGCCTCTGCTCCTGACTGACCCCGCGCTCCCACCGGCAGTCTGTGTGGTGAGGTGTGCCCCTGCCACTAGGGATTTGTGAGAATAAAAAGCTTCTTCCTCTGGGACAGTCATTTCCATGCTTGTATTTTACCATCTCTGACTAAAATGAATCCTGGGTACCTTAAAGCAACAGATAAAAATGGGTCAGAAATAATAACCAGAAAACCAAACTACTCACAGGAGGCCTTAGAAAGAGCTCGCAGCACTTCTTGCTGCTTTAGCTGGTAATTGAACCCATGGAAATGCCTGTCCTTTGATAGGGTATATTCAAGGAATCAAAATAAAACATGCTCATATGAGATATGATCTCCACAATTTCTAGGAGCTCCCTAGCAATGACAAAGGATCTAAGCATATGCCTCCCTAACTGACCATGCTGAAGTGTGGGAAGGGATATGATGGAACTAGAGCAAGCATGCCAAACTCATGGCCCACAGGCTGAAAGAGGCTCACAAGGAATGTTTTCAAGGCCTAGCCAATAAAATGGTATGTAAGAAAGGTTTTAATAAAAATGTCATAACTTAATTTTTACAATATTTTGTTATACATAATTATTAATAATGAACTACAACGTTCGCTAATGACTGATACCTATGATCATGTTGCATTCATTTCCCTTATGCACCTTATACACAGGCACACAATTTCTCTCCACTAATACTAGCAGCGAATATTTTAGCAGCCAATCGCCACATCATTAGTCTTGGACTGACTTGTTTGGTGTGCACAACAGGAAATATTTTGCTTTCAGAAAACAACAAAAATTGGTTTACTTACATTAGGCTTATTAATTTGTGCAGTTATTCAGTGTTCAGTTAATGTTCAAGAAAATATATTAATTTTTATTAAAAGGTTCTCCTATTTTATGTTAACAATTACTCATTTATTTCAGCCCTTTGTGTCCAGCATGTCTCTATCGAAATAAACCTCTGTTTCTGTGAAAATGGAAGCTCTTGTTTTTTTGTGGCCCACATCAATCAACTTAAACCTTGTTATGTGGCCCATGTCCGTCTTTGAGTTTGACATGCTTGATCTAGAGCAAAGTGCGATGGAATCGCATGGGAAGAGGAGTGATTTAATTACATTTTGCTCCCTCCCAAGGCTTTCCTTTCCTGCTCTTCTGAGGCCCATCTCTTGTCCCTTTTCCCAAAAGCCTTGTCAGTCCAGTGTGCCCAGAAGCAGGGAGAGGGGGTGGAAACCGGCTCAGCAGCCATTCCCTGTGCCTCATTGTGGCAGCTTTATTAAAGAAAAGAGTTGAAAGTAATCATTAAAATGCGTTTCAGGAATTACCTTTGGATTTCATCTACTCCCACTCTCTCCTCTCCCCATAGGCAGAAATAATGAGTTGTTTGCATTTTTATTCTCAGAAAGTCAATGAAATTCTGAATTCTAAGAAAAGTATATTCCCTCAGAATTAGAAAAATATATCAGATAAATTGTTCAAAGAAGAGTCTGCCCAAAGTTAAATCTTTGAGGCAAGTTTGATTTATCTTAATAAGATGGAATATTATGCTTACATAAAATATTCATATGATTAGGGAGAAATTGTCTTGAAGTTGGAGCAGTATAGACTCTAAGGAGAAAGTCTTGAAAATTTACATTCTGAAAATATTTCTCTCTTAGGGATTTGAAAGTCATATAAAATTTAAAAATAGATACGCTTCTTTTTAAAACTTCCCAAAGGATATTTTCATTTGCATAGACATTTTTAAACCACAAAAAAAATAATCTAAGGAGCAAAGGGTAAACTTATTTTCCATCAAAGGTAAATAGCCAACATTATAGTTACCATAGTATTTCAATATAAAGTTAGTACTGAGAGTTAGTTGATTTTCCCCTCTGCAGTTTCATGAATATGTTTACATAGTAATACTTCTAATAAAGGCATACAATTAAATTACAGTTATGAATCACCTTTATATTTCAAACAGAAAGATCATGGAAAAAAACCCTGTCCCATGAAGTCTGCTTCATCCAGTGCACCTAACACTAAGTGAAAAAAAAAATAGATAAATTAATATTTGTTCAAAAGCCATATGTTTAATATTCTGGAATTTGTTTAGAAAGATTATAATGTTTACAGGTCTCTAATTACTGAAAATTAGTCTTATTCTCACTTATTCTCACATCATGCCACTTATTTACCACAAATACTGTTTCTCTAATCTTATTTCTGAAATAAGGTAATCTTTGAGGAGGTTTATTTAACACTTCATTAATGAGATGGGTTACTGTGCGTCTCAGATGACAATCCTTTAAGTTAAATAGAGATGTTCCAGTTTTGTCATTTGCTGTATGTACAGTGCTATGGAGAAGTACAGAAGCAAGAAGATGAGTGAGTATGGTCTGCAAAAGTTTGTAATAAAATAATATTAATTACCTAATCAACAAGATTGAAATACTGACCATTCAGCACCCAAATGATTAAGATGAAAGAACACATCCTCTATATGCTGCATTATTTCTAAGTATTAAATTGGAGTTGCTTTCTTATATTAACTGTTAATGTCAAGTAATCTTAATAGTGAAAGAAAAGGAAGACAAAACAGCAAGAATGTCTCACTGTGGTTACTAAGGGGATTGAATCATAAGGCAACTTCTGTGATGTTAGTCATGCCTAACGGTGACTGTTTTGAAGAGATACTTACCCAGCCCAGCCTGGGGTCAGCAGCCTGTGCTGGGTCAGGTAGTTGCCCATCTTTCTGCTGAGTTTCAGCTGCTCATACAGGAAGTCTCAGAGTTGAGGGTTTGTACAGATAGAGATCAGGGCATGCAGAGCCAAAGAGCCTGGTTCAGGTTCTCCTCTGAGGCCATGTTGGCTTCCATTACATTCTGAGTTTTGCCCCATTCATTTCGGGAAGGTTTCAGCACGTCCTGGAAGAGAATGCGGCCACCATGCTGGTTTCGCATCTTTAAGAGATGCACAGTGCCCTAGAGCTTCTTCTCTGCCAGTTCTTAGAGAAAGTGGTCCATGCCTTGTGGAGGCACATTGTCTCAGTGGAAATAGAAGCTTGGGAGAGGTAAGTGTGGGAGGCCCACAGATGCAGATTGATCAGGCAGTTAATGGCAGACTCCACCTCAGTGGCATAATTCTAACCAATCTGAGAGCTCAAGTTTGTTTGACAATAAGGAGTCTATATTAGCTGGTCTCAGAGGCACAGGTGGTTCTTTTGGTGGTGACTAGAAAACAGGTTGGAGGTTAGTCAGAGACTGAAAGAAGAGGTGTCCCCGGGGCTGTTCCATCCAAACAGACATCCAAAGAGACAGATCAGATGGACAAGTGAGGGCACTGCTAAACTATGGTTTCTTATTCCCATCAATTATTAACTGTAGGACTTTAATATATGCTTCTATGTGTAACTAAATGAGTATCCAAGCTATGTGGATAATGATTCAGGCACATAGTGCTTTATTAATTTATTTATCATCCCCTGTTTCATTATTTTAATAAATGTATTGAGTATCTAATAGGTACTCATACTTGCTAATGAATCATTTAAGTTTGCATGGTAATATATGCATGCATACGTGTGTGTGTGTGTGTGTGTGTGTGTGTGTGTGTGTGTGAACTTTTCTATTTTATATGAACCAAGCATGGACTTTGGGACATGAATTTGAATATATAACAACATCTTACATTTGTAGAGCCTTCTTAGAAAATTGCTGCCAGAGTTGAACTGGATGATGAGCTATTTAGGATGCCTCCTAACAGCAAACAAATCACCCTCAAATCTCTCAAAACCTAAATTGCATTCTGCTTCCTTACAAACCCAATATAACAAACACTTTTCCTTCCCACCTCCTTGTCCTCTCTTCCTTCCCTCGCTGCTCTTATTGCTCTGTCAGCAGCAGTACATATTCCTACTCCGTGATACATTTTCCAACAATGGAAATGCTCTTTGGAGACTTTTTTTGAACGTTAGTTTCCTCTTTGACTTCTTTGCTGTATTTCCTTATGGTCTTCCTTATCATGGTTCTCCATGGGAACCTCTGCTCTGCGGGTGGGGAATGCTGTAGCCCTCTCTCTTTATCTCTCCTCCCTCCCCTCTGCCCTGGCTCTCACACAAGCCAGTTCTTATGAAAACAGGTCTTGCTTGTCTGCTTCCAGCAGGGACTAGTTTCTCCCCTTTCCTGACCAGACTTCCCTTGTTCTGTGTATTGTTCACCTTAGTTACTTCATGTTGTCATTTAGAACACTATTCCATCTGTAACCTGAAATCAATCTTTTTCCTCCTAGGTCTTCTGGCAAAGTCTTTCAAAGCCTCACTCTCCCCTGCAGCTGCATTCATGAGGCTAGAGTGACCTGCTCAACTGTTTCATCTCCCTCCATTCTGGGCCTGTGCACCCAGCTGCTGGGGCTGCCTTCCTTCTCAGCTGACATGCTTTCATGTATTTTGCAAGCCTTTCTCACTACAGATGTTACATACCACTCATTTTCTGCAGAAGGACCAATGACATCCTCATTCTCCACATCTGGGGCACATTCCCTGACTGCATGCTATAGTCAAAATTTTTTCTGGAGATCACCTATAGAGGGCTTTAACTCTGTCCTATAAAAGCTATAGAATTAGTCACACTTGACAGATAGCTAGCCCTATCCTCCCCATTTCAAATGTATATCATCTAGAGAACTCTTGAACACTCAGATTGTTTTCATAAGAATTAATATAAAGGGATTTGCTTGCCTGCTGGTGTAAACACAGTTCCAAACATTCACAATCACTTTTCTTTTTCCACAATCACTTTTATTCATTAGATGGAGGTGGGGATAAGAGAGACCTTTGAGAAGCCTTTTCTTAACTTTCTAAAATAAATCAGGTAGAATTAAACTATAGAACAACCATCATTCATAACCACTTGAAATATGGCTAAACAGAAGTCTTACTAAGGCTATAAAGAGGCCTCATAGATTGGTAGAAGGGAGGAGATGAACAGGCTGGTCCCACACCCATGTTTGGTAGATAAATCAGGAAGTTTCTCCCACTCCTGAGGAACAAAGGGTGCCAGCCCCACATCAGGCCTCCCAGTCAAAGGTTCTAGTGCTAATAAGAGAAATCTCCATAACTTGTGGCAGTAAAAAAAAAAAAAAAAAAAAAAAAAGGCTCAGATTGTAGCTGAGGGAGAAGGAGGCCTGCTGGAGCCCAGAGCCAATAGGCAGAGCCATATCTGAGTCTCCTTCATGTTAGCTAACACTGTTTGCCCCATCCAGGTGGTTCCCTGAGACCCCACTCCAACCAACTTACAGGCCCACCCAAACCACTTCAAAGTGGCTTTCCCATACAAATAGTCTGTCTTGGCTCAAACTTAAAACTTTCCTAAAATCTTTCAAATGAGCAGCATCTGGCCTCGGCATGCCACATAGCTCTTGCTAAGTAGCTTTGAGTCTCTCACTAGAAGCAGCTGGCCTTAGTTCGCAGTTTGGCCTCTCCTGGGCACCTCTAAGATCAGCACAAGAATCATTCATCTGCATATCACTTGTAGCTTATGCCAGGTGGCCCCAGGCAAAGCACATGGAGCAGCTGACCTTTGCCTGCACCTCCAGGAAGGCCCTACAACCAGCGCACCTACTATAGTAGAGAGCTTCAAACCAAGTCAAAGCACTATTCACCCTCCACAAGTGACACATTCAAGGGATTGACTGAGAGGGCACCAGAGCCCCAGTGAAGTAAGTGCTGCTTTGTGGGGTGGCCCCTGCACAGCTGATCCTCCATGGTGGTCACAGTTACTCCTCACAGCCAATCAGCTTAGGGGAAATTTCCTCATTATCCTTCTCATTGAGGTGCCAACTGCAATCAAGTTCCAACTACAGCAGGAGGGTGAACAAGGCCCACTTTGGTGATCTGGGACCTGTGTCACTGGGCCCTATAGGACACCTATTACATTAAGCCACTCTACTAAGCCTATGAGATGTAGCAGCTCTGCTTAAAACATAAAAACAAACATAAGGAGACAGCTAAAATGAGGAGACAAAGAAATATGTCTCAAATGAAAGAATAGAACAAAAACTCCAGAAAAAGAACTAAATAAAATGCAGGCAAGCAATCTACAAGATGCAGAGTTCAAAGCACTGCTTACAGGATGCTCAGTAAACTTAGGGCAAAAGTAGATTACTTTAGTGTGAACATTAACAAAGACATAGAAAACATAAATTCAAAGAGAGAAAACATAAAAAAGAAACAGGAATAAAGAACACAGTAACTAAAATAAAGAATATGTTGCAGGAAAACAACAGTAGCATAGTTGAAACATAGATCAAACCAATAATTTGAAATGTAATGAAGCAGAAAATACCCAATCAGAACAGCAAAAAGAAAAAGGAATTTTTTTAAAATATATTTTATTGATTTTTTTTGCCCCCCTCCCAGATCTTCCTCCCCTCCCCACTATAATTTGACAGTCTACTTGTTGATATACTGTCTATATATCTATCTTTTGGTTCATCAGTTTATAATGTTCTTTATCATCCACAAATGAGTGAGGTCATGTGGTGTTTCTCAGAAAAAGGGATTTTTTAAAATGAGATAACATAAGGAACCTCTGGGACAACTTCAAACATAACAATATTCACATCATGGGGGTGCCAGAAAGAGAAGAAAAAGAGCAAGAAATTGAAAACCTATAGGGGGAAAATGATAAAAAAAAAATTATCTAACCTGGTTAAGTCCAGGAAGCACAGAGTACCCAACAAGAGGAACCCAATAAGAACCACACTAAGACACATCATTATTAAAATACCAAAGGATAAAAACAAAAAGAGAATCTTAAAAGCAGCAAGAGAAAAACAGTTAGTTACCTACAAGGAAGCCTCCATAAGGCTGTCAACTGATTTTTCAACAAAAACTTTGTAGGCCAGAAAGGAGTGGCATAATATATTAAAGTGATGAAAAGCAAGATCCTACACCCAAGATTACTCTACCCAGAAAAACTATCATTTAGAATCAAAGTACAGACAACAAACTTCCCAGACAAGAAAAGCTAGAGAAGTTCATCACCACCAAACTAGTATTACAAAGAATGTTATAGCTTCTTCTTTAAGAAGAAAAATATAAACAATATGAATGAATACATTTAGTATACATATATATCTATCAATTCCTTTAAATTCAAATGGATTAAATGGTCCAATTAAACCATATTTGGAGGCTGAATAAATAACAAGTTCCTCACATATGTTGTCTAGAAGGAACTCATTTCAGATTACTAGTAAAAGATACACAGAGGCTAAAAGTAAAGTGATAGAAAAGGATATTTTATGAAAACAGAAACAAACCAAAAAAATCTGGAGTAGCAATATTTATACCAGACAAAATAGACTTTAAAACAAAGCTATATAACAGGAGATAAAGAAGGACCCAGCAATTCCACTTTTAGATATTTATTCAAAGAAACCCAAAACTCTAAATCGAATATATATATATATATATATATATATATATATATATATATATATCTCCAAAACACTAAATCTCCATATGTAATTGCAGCATTATTCACATTCTGCTAAGATATTGGAGCAAACTAATTATCCATTGATAGATGAATGGATAAAGAATATGTGGTACACATATACAAGGGAACATGATTCAGCCATTAAAAAGAATGAAATCTTAACATCTGTGACAACATGGACAGACCTAGAGGATATTGTCCTGAGTGGAATAAGTTAGATGGAGGAATAAAAATACCAGGTTATTATACTTACTCATGGACTCTAAAAATAAACAAATAAATAAATAAGTAAGCAGAACAGAAACAGACTCATAGACACAGAGAACATTCTGACTGTTGCCAAATGGGAGGCAGTTTGAGGGATGGGTGAAAATGGTGAAGGGATTAAGAGGTACAAATTGTAGTTACAGAATAGTTTTGAGGATGTAAAGTACAGCATAGAGAATATAGTCAATAATATTTTAATAATTATGTATGGTATCAGATGGGTACTAGATTTATTGGGATGATCACTTAGTAAGCTACATAATGTCTAATCATGGGTTGTATACTAGAAACTAACATAATATTGCAGTTGAAAAATAAAACATTAATTTATTGTAGTTAAAAAATAAAACATTAAAGTAAAATAAAATAAAAAAGGTAGAATATCACATGAAATTGGAGGCATTTCTTAAAATGTGACCTAACTACACAGCCCTATCTCTGTGTGTGATGTTTTTCTGCCAGAATATTTCCTTTGTTCCTCTTTGAATGTGGTTCCAATCTTTATCCCCTCTCAAAGGTAGGAATATAGTGCGGGAGTCAGCAAACTAGGACCCAGGGACCAAATCTGGCCTGCCATCTGCTTTTATAAATAATGATGTTTGGAACTCATTCACATTCATTGTTTATGTAATGGTTATGGCTTTTTTGTATTACAAGGTCAGAATAGAATTGTTGCAAGAGAGACCATATGGCCTGATGTATCAGTTAGAGCTCCAGAAAAACAGGACAATTGGCTCATGCAGCTATGGAGGCTGAGAAGTCCCACAGTCTGCTGTCTGTGAGCTGGAGAAACAGGCATATAATTTAGTCTGAGTTCAAAGGCCTGAGAACCAAGAGAGCCAATAGCATAAATTCTAGTCTCAACTTGAAGGCCCCAAAACCCAGGGGGCTTCTGGCTGCTGGAGTAAATCCTATAGGCCAATGGCTGGTGAACCAAGATCCCTGATGCCCACGGGCAGGACAAGAACAACTTCCCAGCTTGAGAGAGAATTTGTTCCTGTTGTCGCCTCTCACCATTATAGTCTACACCAATTATTCCTCCTCCACGTACTCCTCATCTCTTCTACCCTGCTGTCCTGAGGTCCACCTGATTAACTGCTATCATAACTTTCACAACTACTCCCCTCTTCTTACCCATCATGTTTACACTGGCTTATTTCAAAGCATGTGCCAGTCATTCCTAAGTGAACTATAGATGCCATCACAACAATTTCAGGTGGCAAAATGTCCCCATTTTACAGGTACTGAAAAACTGAGAGAGTACTTCAAATACCCTAGCTAACCCTTGATTGACCCTCTGTAAATTCCACTAGGAATTGTTCCCTAGAAAGAAGGGAGGAGGGAGGGCAATGTGCTGTCTCCCTCATGTGTGCTAAGTTCTCTGGATGCACAACTGACCATTATTGAATTTATTCCCCATTACAATCCTATAAATCCAATATCATCACTTGTATCAAGGGGAGAGACAAGTAAGAAACTTTCCTCAGGCTAATAAGGTCACATTACAGGGGTTCGATCACAAAGATATCTAATCTTTTTATACTTCAGCATAGTCTTCTGTATTATTGCTTACCTTTGTATATAATTTGTCTTGTTTCCTGAGCAGGACAGAACAAAGCACCACCCATTTTATTAGTTATCACAGAAGTTAGGGAAGAGTTCACCACATTGAAATGACACCTGGGTTATCTGTGGACTTCCTGTCTTACTGCTGGAACAAGTTAGGTGCTGGTGCTTTTATGTTATAGCACTTTAAGAAAGACACAGACACCATAATCAATAGCATTAAAAACAACACTGAAAAGAAATAGTACTCTTTCAGCCTGGACACCAGCCAGAAATCCATGGCAGAGTCTGGGTATTTGGTTAGAGTTTAGTTAAGAAACTTTTAATAGGATTCAAAAAAGCTGGGCTGATGCAGAACTGGAACATTCCCATCAGGCTCACATTGCTTGGAGACTGTATCCAGGTTCAAGGATACAGGCAGTCACAGGACACAGGAGAGGCTGGGAGACCCCAGGCATCGGTGCTGCTCTCCCACATCCTTACTTCCTAGAGTGGGCATGCATTCCCTTGTCCAGGTGAAAGTCAATGTTTGCCAGTGAGGTAGCTGCTCAATCAGCAAGGCAATTTGAGGTTATAAATCATTTCCATTGTGTTCTCAGGTAAATTCCCTAATTCACACCTACTTTCCAAGAAGCTATGCCCAACAAATCTGTAGATCCTAGGTCTGTTTACCTGAAGTCATCCTGAGATGTCATGCTTAAAGCAGTCTCTATGGGGAGGAAGGGTATCTATGGGGGAACCAAGGGGGACATCTGTGATAAATTTAAGGAAAAAGAAAGATTGGTTGTCATCATGAGGATTAGCCCAGGTCTCCTATGGCCACTGTGTATCCAAGAAACAAGCCATCATTAAAGGGAGAGAAATAGGTCAAGAGCCAACTGCTGGATCCCTTCAGTATCCCACACCAGCAAGGGAGCCATTGACTATCCCTGGGATACAGGAACTGAGAGGAAAGAACAGCCTTGCAAGGAGACACTTGGCCAAAAAACATGCTTCACTTCCTTCTACTCTCTCATCCCAGAGAGTGTCTCCCTTTCACCCAAACTAACTAGACAGCAGAGCTCAAAGAAACCCTGGTTACTGACCTCACATACCTCAGGGCATGAAACAGAATGGGGAGATAGAGAGTACATCTGGAGGCCAAAGAGAAATTATCCCTGAATGGGTATAATGAGAGAATCTAAAGTATATAAGTGGCAAGTTCTAGATACTATTGAGTCATAAAACCAAATCCAGGAAAAGTCACAAGTTTTCTAAAAATTATATACTCCTAATTTTCTATTAGACTTTCTACTGTATCCCAATAAAAGGTTAAGTTTCTGCCATGGCCAAGGAACTCGGTTGGAGTTTCTTTTGCACACCAAAACAGTTGCAGGTTGATACCTAGTTGTCGGGTTTGATCCTGGTCTGGTCAGGCAAATGTCAGAGGCAACCACCAATGTTTCTCTCTCACATGGATGTTTCTTTATTTCTCTAAAATCAATTTTAACAAAATGGTTGTTTCTTAGCTAGATCTCCTTAATCCATCATGTTGCTATTTAAAGTACTTTAATTATTAAAGATTTAGAACAGCTAGTCCCCTCCAAAACACCATTGGCATGTGACACATTTACTATTCAGTAATCTATGCAGAGCAAGGAACATAGTTTCCTGACACATACCATTTCACATGCTACACAAACATTGGTTCTACATTTTAATGAGTAAAAAACCAATTAGCAAGTATGTGTTTAGTAATTATTTCATGTCCAGGTCTGTCTTTGGTAAAATGGGTTAACAAATTTGTGTTTTGAGGGGAGGGGAGAGAACATCATTCCCATTTTCAAGTGTTTTCAGAAATTTCCAAATATCTTTATTGAAAATGGCACAAAGTAGATTTATTCAATACGTTATGACAACTTCTGTTGTCCTGTTATAATTGACATTAAACATTCTAGAACTTTAAAGAAAACATATTATAGACAGACTTCTCTATTTTCAAAACTGTGTCAATTAATAATCAACAACAATGCTTACTTCGCATAAATTTTCATTAAAAATACAAAATATATTTTTTAATTCTTCCTCAAAGTTAGAAGTTACTTTTGGTATAAATGCCTTTGCCCAACTAGTCTTTTACTGTTTATAAATGTCATGAGAGGATTACAAGTCATGGAAGGGATTGATGATATTCAGACAACTAACAGTTATTGAGGACCCATAAATATGAGCATCATGTGACTACTTTCCTCCTTACTAATACTGAGACTGTATTACTAGTATTTAACTTCTGAGCTTTCGTGTCTTTATTAATAATGTAAATTTTGTTTTTATTTCTAACTTCTATAGATGTGAAAGTGTTTTGTAAGTTATGGTGTTAGACAAAGTTAGTTTTGGGCATTATAAGCATGAAAATGTATGATCTTTCTATCTCAAGAAAATTAAGATTTCCCATAGCTTTTTATTCCATTTGGAACTGGTTTGCTTTTGTTCTTCCCTTGATGGCTCTGGTGGCTGAGGGAGAGGGGGAAAATGGGGTGGAGAGGATGGGAGAAATCAGCAAGCAACTATGAGGTCATCATTCTCTCCAAAAGGGCTCATGTGAAGAGTCCCTTGATTCAAGACACATAGCCAGCCCAACCGCCTCTGGAGACCAGCTAGCATGATAATGAGGGAACTTGACCGCCCTCACAGTTAAATCCTAACCCTTTACACTTCCTCCCTGAAAGACTGGGATGTAAAAGCTTGAACTAAACTTTCCCTTGGGGAGTGAGCTCTGCATAGATAAGAAAAAATATATAAAAAATAAAACTAGAAAAAACATAAAGAGTTTAAAAGCCATTTTACCAGAAATAAATCACTTTTGAACGTTCCAGGGTGGATGGATTATCTGAAACAATTCCATCTCTCAGGCTCCCATCCTTTTATCCCCTCCAAGTCTGTATTTTTTCCCCAGCCATCATTAACCCAACAAAGTCACAGCTGCCATTCTGAGACCTCAGTTTAATGAGAAAATACACTGAAGGCATTTGGGGGAACATTTTAAATGAAATCTCATTAATTTGTTGTTTCTGAAAGCAGTCACCATTAGCAATCCGTCCATTGCTTCAAATGGCTGAGTTTTATGAAATCCAATTTATTATGCCCTCTCTTTGGGAAGGGGCCCGGGCTAATGTCATAACTTGGCCTTGTCATTCTGACTGTGCTACCATATTTCCTGGAAAGCCAGAGGCTTTCATTTTATTTCTGTTGCTAATCTGCTTAGGAGCTATTTCAGACTTTATTTAAGCTTGAAATTTGCCTGTGGTCCCTACAAGCTGCATTGTTGCCTCATGTGACTAGCTTCTTCATCACAGCACCCATGTTACCTGGCATCCATACATAAATCCGCATTGTAAGATCTACTTTTACATTTCTGGTTTTGATTCACTGATCCTAGGACCACCTAACCTATAGAGACTAAAAGTTTTTTTCATTTCAGTTCCTCTGAAGCCAGGATTGGACTGCTGGTAGTTTATTTGAGAGGTGGTCTTAGGAGGTAAGATGTGGGCAGCTGAGTCCTTTGGTAGAGCGTTGTCCCCACCATGCTAACCTGACCTTCTTTGCTGTAATGCACTTGGGCCCACCTGCCTCTCTTGGCCTCAGGGTAAGCAGAAACAAGCAACCACGTGAACAGAGCTGTCAGCCCCACCGCGCTGAAATCAGGAGCCCCAAGGGCAGGAACGTGCCACCCTGTTATAGGCAGAGTGTGGATATCCGCAGGCTTCAGGGTTGTTCACGTAGTGTATCACCACATTTTAGTTTTCTTGTGTTTTGTTTTGCCTTTTTTCAGCCAATGGAGTTGCATGTAATCAAATCCAAAGGCACAGGCCTAGCACCACTATACTGTGCACTGCACAATGTTGAGTTTCAGTTCTAGTGAGAAATCCACATAGTTGTGGACTGTTATTTATGAAAAGACAACCCTCCCGGCCCCATTGATGTTTCTATCTCATCATTGATGTTTCTATCTCTCTCCCTCTCCTTTCTTCTCTGAAATCAATAAAAATATATTTTAAAAAGAAACTAAAAGAAAGCCTCATTTTTTTAAAAGAACATTATGGGAACCCTGGCTGTGTATGGCAAAACAGGAAAAAATCATCTTGATGCCATTGGCCTGGCCCCTTTCTCTCTCTCTCTCTTTTAAAATATATTTTATTGACTTTTTTACATAGAAGAAGGAAGAAGGATAGAGAGTTAGAAACATTGATGAGAGGGAAACATCGATCAGCTGCCTCCTGCACACCCCCTACTGGGGATGTGACCTCAACCAAGGTACATGCTCTTGACCTGAATTGAACCTGGGACCCTTCAATTGGCAGGCTGACATTGTATCCACTGAGCCAAATCGGTTAGGGCCCCTCTTTTTTCTCTTTTTGAAGTTTCTTACTGATATTTTATCCTCTCATTTTAGAAGCCTCTAGATTCAACTTTTCCTTCCTTTTCCCCCTCTCATCATCTTTTCATTCTTTTCTGTTATTTACCACCAGTAATGATTTGATATAAGCAATAGAAGAGAAAGGCAAATTTTCCAGTTCTGAAATGAAATGTCATCTATTATTAAGAATTTTGGATTCTGCATATTATAATGAAAAAACAAAGCAGTTTGGAGTTAAACAAGGCTCTTTGGGCCAGTTATTAGTAATTTGTCCCTGAGAAATTTAACCTCTTTTTACTTTTTTCTTAAATTTCTCTTTTATTTTCCTCAGCTTTATTGAGATATAATTGATAAGCAAAATTCTATATATTTAAAGTTTGTAACCTGATGATTTAATGTGGTTAGAACACGTAGGATCTATTCTCATTGTACGTCAGCTGTAATTGTAAACTAAAGAAGAAAAATTTAAAAATCTAATCATTTAGCAAATTTCAAGTACTCAACACAGTATTAATACTGTAGTCATCTAATGTTGGATAATTGATCCCCAGAACTTATTTGTCTTATAGCTGAGAGTTTGTACCTTTTTCAGAATCACCCTTTTACCCCACTCTCTTCAGCTTCTGGTAATTGTCTATCTACTCTCTATTTTTATGAGTCCAGTGTTTTTCTTTTTTAGATTCCACATACAGATGAGATTATATGGTATTAGTTTTGGGTTTTTTTATGTCTGACTTGTTTCACTTGGCCTGATATCCTCTAAATACATCCATATTATTGCACAAGGCAGGATTTGTTTCATTCCAATGGCTGAATAATATATAGAGCACACCTTCCTCACCTATTCATCCATAGACAGATACCAGACAGCAGATATTTAGGTTGTTTCTATATCTTGACAATTTTCTTAACAAGTGATTTATTATACTCATTTCAATTTAGGTGTGTGACTTATTTAGTAGATCTTTGCATCTAAATAGGATGTAAAAAGCCTCAATACAAATGAGTCAAATTTTGTTTGTGAAATTTCAGAGTTTAGTAAGCTTGAGGGAGATATAAGAGAAGACTAATAGTCATAGGTATACCAAGCATTGATATAAACTGAACATACTCTAATCTCGGGTCTGGTAAAAAACTAATAGGAACTACATCCCCTAACATTATGTATGTTTGAAATTATTTCTAAGTTACTTAGATTTAAAAATTGGATAGATACAATATGGGGGAATTGTGTTATTTTTCTGTTAGATTTTTGTCTTCTTTTTGTTAGTACTTAATGTTACTTTGACTAAATCTCAGGATTATATGCTCTCAGTTATAGTACTTAATTTTTTTTAATTCATTCCCATAGAATTTAACTTTTTATATTTCATGGAAATACATTTTTTGGTTATATCTTGGTGTTTTCCTTTATTATTATTTTTCCCCAACATAAAGAGTTTACTCTTTCAATATGTCTTTGAACATTTCTTCTACTTTCTTGTGCTAAACTCTTCTATAATGGCATCAATTAGGCTTTTGTTGATTTTCTCTGTCTGTCTCCTTACTTTGACGCTGTCCTCTATATTCTATCATTCGTTGATGTTATCTATGTCATTTTGTTCAGTTTTTACAAGTCTGTCTTCAATTATTCTAATCATGTTTCAGATGTGTATTTGGACTGGTATTATATTTCTTTTGTATTTTTATCCTAAACTCATTCAGTTCACCCTTCCTCTTTCTTTTATAGTATCATTTTTTTTTCCCTTTGAGATACTGTACTCTTTCTTTGCATTTTAGTTAAAAGAGGCCAATTTTGTATAGCTTTGTTTTGTGGAAATCTATTATTTGTCTGGCAAAATAAAACTGGAATGCATATTTAATAGAGCTCTCATTTTAAATTTTATATATATATATATATATATATATATATATATATATATAAATTTCTTTTAGGTAGTGCTTTTTCCCCCCTTTTAGAAAAAAAATGTTTTGCTCAAAAACCATTTGGTTTCTGTTTTAACATTTTAAACTGAAATATAATATGTATACTGTAAGTTTGTAGATCTGAAATTCCTGACTATTCCTTCATCGTCATTCTCTAACCCCTTCTTATGGGCAACCATGGTTTTGGTTTATTTCACTGTAGATTAAACTGTTCTTGAGCTTCATAAAATGAAACCATATAGCATATTCTCTTGTGAATCTGGTTTCTCAGCATAATTTTTTTAAATCATCTTTATTGCATGCATTAATAGTTTTGTTTTGTTTTTTATTGATGAGTTGTATTTTAATATATGGATACACAATGATTTGTTTCATTTTATTGTTGATTGACATTGGGGCTGTTTACAGTTTGGGGGTATTATTTAAAAACTGGCACTATCTGGTTACTTTTAATTATTAATTAAATGGAGATATTTGCCAAACCTGGTCATTACAAAAACAGTATTGAGTAAAGCATTACTCTCAGAAGCTTACACTGAGGCCTCTGGAATGGTGATTTTCTCATTAACACTTGAATCAAGAGGCATGGTCCTGCTCTGGCCTAGCACAGTCTCTGATGTTCAGGGGAAGCCCACTCTTGTTGTCAAAGTACTATATGTGGGGCAATAGTCTCTATTTTTCTTCAGATCAAGAACACTGAAGCTTATAACACACAAGAGGTCATCTCTGTTTTGTCATTCCAACAGCTTTCTGCTTACAGCAATGGCATCTACATCTGCTCTGACTCCCTGACACCACCACATTGCACAGCACTCACTCTGTGGAATCTTTCTTCCCTTCACCATGCTTGCTACTCTAAACGAGACTCATTCATTGGATTTGGCCCTCAAGTTACTGGTGTATGACTTCTCTATGGGAGAAAATAATAAACATACTTAATTTTTGAGGCTTTACTATGTGACACACATGGTTCTGAGCACTCTGCATATGAGTCATTTAAACTTCACACATCCATATGAGGTACCCAATAGTTATACCTAGTTTACACATGAGGAAACTGAGGCACAGAAAGTGACCAAGTAACTTTCGCAAAGCTGCGTGGCTATCAAGAGACGAAACAAGGATTTACCTAGGCACGCCAGCCCTTTTAACCTTGCACTGCCGCTCTACTGAGATTTATGGTACAATTTGGGTAGTATTTGGAAATTTAAAATAAACTGCATTTCTGAAATACAGATATGTACCTTTTCTTCAATGACTGTTTTATTTTGTTTCTTTTTATTCTTTTTTTTAAATTTAGATAGTATAAAAAAAGAGAAGTAACTGTAGTCTGTCATTGCTAATGGCAGTCTTCAGAATTTATTTTTAATGACATATTGAGTCCAATGACAGTGCTTTTTTGAGTTGCTCAAAAGGGCAGTCATTTTTTAAACTCTTGTAATCCATGTATTCTGAGTGCACATGTTGATAGGTCACAGCCCAGGGCAGAAAGGCGAGTGGATGGCTACCATTATCTGGTGCTTATACTTGTCTCTACAACCGTGAAGCATTGCTGCCCAGAATACGGCACAGGCCACAGAGCAGCAATAAGTCAGAAGAGCCCAAACATTAGATTTACTTCCTATCCATCCTGGTTGAATATTTTCTCCAAAACTGGTGAACCTTCAGCTGAACTCAGTAAAGAATGAAGAGATCAAAAAGTGAGGGATCTGAATTCTCTAATTAAAACTTAAATTTCTACACATGAAAAAAAGAACATTTGAGAATGGAAATAACTCAAAGGCCACAGTTAAAATCTGGATTATACTCCTAAATTGACCATTATCTTGTACTGTAAATTTTGAAAAGTCTCTGTTCTCTATGGGATGCAGATAATTATTTGTTCTACTAAGTTCACAGAAGTCATAAAAGTATAACATCATATATAAAAATTCCATAAAAAAAAATAAGCGTTCCATATCTTCAGAAGAAACGTTTTAGTTTCCAGAGCATTTGCAGATGCATCCACAAAACACCCAGGGGTTAGGGGGAAGCAAAATAGAGAACACATGATCTATATGGGATCACAGAGGCAAAGATGTTTCTTGTGAAAGGTTAACTGAATCTTACCTATTTTCATCATGTAACCCACACCACAGAGGGAAAGCTTCTAATGCATGTTAAAAGTCTCCAATTATGGCAAGGAATGAAACTGAAGCAGTAATAAGAAAAATTCCCAGCAAACAAATGTCCTGGACCTGGTGGCTTCGCAGGCACATTTTCCAAACACTCAAAGAACTAACACTATCCTTCCCAATTTAGGAGGGCAACCCAGAATTTAACTGTTAAAACAATTCAAGAGGAAGGAAAACTTCCAAGGTCTTTTTAGGAGGCCAGTGTTAAACTAATTCTAAACCAGATAAAGACACTACAAAGAAATAAAGTTATATGCCAGTATCCCTAATAACTCTAGATGCCAAAATCCTTTAAAAAAATAGTAGCAATTTGATTCTGCAGTATAATAAAAGGAGTATGCACCATGACCAAATGAGATTTATTACAGAGATGCAAGTCTGGTACAATATTCAAAAATCAATAAAAGTGATACATCACATAAACAAAAGAAGGGTAAAAATCATATGATTATATCAAGAAATTCAGAAAAAACAGTTGACAAATTCAAGCATTCATTTGTGATTAAAAACTCTCAGCAAGGTGAGAATAGAGGGATTGAACCTCAATATAATAAAGGCCATATGTGAAAAACCTTCAGTCAACATCAAACACAATGAAATTAAAAGTGTTTTCCTTAAAATAAGGCACTAGACAGGGATGTCTGTTTTCTTCACTCTTATTCAACATAGTACTGGAAGTCCTAGCCACACCAATCAGACAAGAAGAAAAAACAAAAGGCATCAAAATTGGAAAGGAGGAAGTAAAACTGTCATTATTTGCAAATGACAAGATATTGGACATTGAAGGCCTTAAAGGTTCCACCAAAAAACTGCTAGATTTCATAAATTAATTCAGCAAAATATCAGGATACAAAATTAAACTCCAGAAATCGGTGGCATTTTTATAAACTAATAATGAACTTTCAGAAAGAAAAACTAAAAGCACAATCCTATTTGCTATTGCAATAAAATAAAAAAAGAGATACAACAGAATAAATCTAACCAAGGAGATAAAAGACTGTGATTGGAAAACTATAGGACAATGAAAAAAGAGATAAAGATATAAACAAGTGGAAGCACATACCATTTTCAAGGATTGCTATAATTAATATGATTAAATATCCATACTACCCAAAGTAACCTATAGATTCAATATAATTCCTATTAAAATATCAGTGGCATATTTCACAGATATAAAGACAATATTTCAAAATTTTATATGGAAACAGCTCAAGTGCCCATAGTAGATGAGTAGATAAAATGAAGCTGTGATACACGTACACAATGAAATACTATGTGGCTTTAAAAAGGATTCTTTACCCTTAGAGACAGCATGAATGGACGTGAAAAGTATTTCGCTAAGCAAAATAAGCAAGTGAGAGGAAGTAAAATAGCACATAATCTAATTTTTATGGGGAACTAATGAACTAAATAAACTTACAAACAAAATATGTCCAGAAGCATGGATACATGGAATAGACTGACAAGTCTCAGAGTAGAGGGGGATGTAGGGAATGGAAAGAGATTAACCAAAGAACAAATAGAGATATATGGGATACTATATACCATATACCATATGCAGAACCCATAGAAGTCTGTTACAAATGCACTGAGTGAGCAAGTGGTAGGGCCAGGATGTGAACTTAGTTCTCTCTGACTACAAGTTAGTCATATTTCCACTATGTCTTGATTAGGATTTTTTTTTTCTTGCAATAATGGAATTCAGTGTAGTCAGATACTCTGATATCCAGACACTAGAAAATTTATTTTTGCTTTCTAAGCTCATTATTGAACTTTACTTCTAGTTTCATTTGTCACTATTTTTTGGAGAAAATGGACCAAAGAAGTAAAATTTTCTCCGTATTATTTTAGCAAAAGAACAGCCAGAATGAAAAAAAATTCAAGATAACATAACACTTAGCAAAAGAGGTTTTATGGTTCTATTTGTAGTTTAATTAATAGCGTGATTTCCATTTAACTGGCAAGCTCATCTCAGACAATGCAGAAAAGATCTAATGCTTCCCTGAGTGATGACTGAAGGGCCTTTTTCATATTCTAATGTGTCATGTACTGATGATAAAATTAGTTTAACAGGATAAATATAATTTTCCTGATGTGGGGTTTGATTCTCATGTCTCTTACAAAAACGAATGCTATCATCACAAACTATGTTTGCTTAACAAATGATGGAGATAACTGGATAGTCTAGAGTTGAGTGTCCAAAAAAGAAATAGATTTGAGTGTCTAGATCCTCCTTGGTTCACAGATTCTTAGCATCAGTGACACAGAGGAAGAAGCCACAGTGTCAGACTGAAAGCTAACTTTGCTCCAATTTTCCAAAATGCCAGAAGGATCCAAGAGGGACATCCGTTTCTGTTTGAGGAGTGAAACTTCTCAAAGAGCCGGAAGATGGAGTGTGCTGAGAAACTTGGGTAGGGCACTGATATGCAGGCTGGGGAAGCCTGGGAACGGGGAGGGGAGAGACATGGTTATTAAATATCCTTCTGTGGTATGGACACAGAAATGGAATCTCGTCACACCTCATTAATACTTTATAAATGAAGATTGTAGTGCATTTTATAATTAAAATAGCATACTAGCATGCAAGCACTTACTGAATATTTAAAATGGAAATTTCTGCAAAGCCACGCCAAAGAGGCTCATAAAAGAAGTGCTGACTGTTCCCCAATTAGAGCAGAGCTGTAATACCACTAAAAACATTACTTCTTTTTTTCCCCCCCAAGTCTTGACCAAGAGCATGGAGAAAAATTATTTTCTTAATAGCCTTTTCATTTGCTATATTGAATACAACACAATGGTGCCATTTTCAGAGTGGAAGCTGCTCAAGAAATTATCAGCATTCAACTAAATGTCCTCTTTTCCAGAATATGAGTTATTCTGAGCGAAATGAGCCAGGCGGAGAAAGACAAGTATCACATGACCTCACTTGTATGTGGAATCTAATGAACAAACTAAATTGATGAACAAAATAGATCCAGAGATATAGAAGCATGCAACAGACCATAAAATCTCAGAGGGAAGGGGTTGGAGAGGGATGGGAAGAGATTAACCAAAGAATTTATATGCATATATGCATAGCCCAGGGACACAGACAATAGTGTAGTGAGGCCTGGGAAAGAGATGGGGTAGAGGATGCTAATGAGGGGAAAAAGGAGGACATTTGTATTAGTTTCAACAATAAAGATAAATTAAAAAATGAAAAGAATATGTATTTGCAAACTCAAAAATGTACGTTAAACAAAATAAGTAGCAAATTTAATCATATGTCTACATATTGTATTACTGTCTTCAAATTATTTATTTTAGAGATTTCAATTGTGTAGGTTTTACATGTTAATGCATTTCAGAAGCTTGACTGTAACACAAGGTTAACCAGCAATTATTGGGAACAACAATTGTTAGTTAAGGTATTAAAAATACAGGCATCATAGCCAGTTTATGAAGAGCAACAATTCTCAAAACTGTAGAATAGTGCAACTTCCCATGTTTCTATGAATGGGATGTGAAAATATACCCTTGCTATGAGCCCATTAACAAGTCCAGGATCAATAGAATGGTTATCATTAAAACACACATAAGAGGTGGCAGCAGCAGAACCATCCGAATTCGTCATCTGGGAAGTGGATTCTGGTCTGTTTGCAGTTCGTAGAAAAAGTCATTTCTCTTTCCTGAGCTTCAGTTTCCATGCCCAGAAAAGGAAATTTTTTCTAACCCTGATGGGTCACAGGCACTTTCCATGGCCAAATGAGTAAATAAATAAACTAAACTCCGCACACTATTATAATAACAGAAATATGTCCAAGATGGGAGAGGATATTCTTTAGTCTGCAATATCTACAATAATAAAAGAGTAATATGCTAATTAGTACAGATAGCTAAACAGAGGAACAATAGTCCTGACAGCCTTCTGGAAGACTTTCAGACGAAGCCGGGGGCTGTGAGAGCCGAGAGCAGCCGCTGCAGTTGTGAGGGTTAAGCCCCTTGCACAAATGTTGTGCATCGGGCCTCTAGTATACATAATCTATAGAAAATATACACAAGTGTGGGCAAAAGTAGGTTTACAGTTGTGAGTATGCAAAACAGTTTATTGTTGTATTATTATTGATTTAATTATTGTATGTTTATTTGTATTACAATGGTAAGCCTGTATTATATATATATATATATATATATATATATATATATATATATATATATATTATTCATAAGTTCCATAATATTTTATTTTACTTTGTTATGGGAAGACACTGATGAAGAATCATACTTCTATGCTTAGAGACATACACATGCAGGGATGATGGCAAGCCATGCTGTTGGCAGGTGCGAGGAAATGAGCCTTTGGATATGGAATATGTAAGGTGATGCCATAAATATTAATCAACTTATTTAGTTAAATACAAAAATGAGTATCTACAGTACCCTCTGGAAAAGAAAGCAAGTGACTTTTACAGTGCGTGCACAGTATACAAAAAGCCTGCCGAGTATTTCTTCTAAAGCAGATAATGCTGCTATATAGAGAGTGACATAAGGAAAATAGAGTGATGAATCCCAAATTTCTTCCTTATAAACAAATTAGTATAATATTGGACTAATGACAGTGAGGTAATATAATTAATGGCTAGCAGAAATAACAACAGATAAATGTGCTTAGATAGAATTCTTACCAAAGTTTTATAAATTCCCTAGAAGGCTAAAAATAAAACAAAAAAGTAAAATGGTCATCATAATAATAGCTATTAGTTCCGGGCTCTTTTTCAGTGACAAATATATATAATTTTCTACTAGTGATAACATCTCTATGAGGTCAATATTATCATTACACCATTTCAAAGATGAGGATATTTTCTTCAAGCCTGGAAAGTTTGGCTTAATTCAATTAATTAATAAATAATAGAGGTAGGATTGTACTCTAGTTCATTGTAGGTTCATGATCTGAAGATTATATATCTCTTTGTATGTGTACTGTGACATGATAGCTCTAGTTAATCTCTAGGTGATCAGAAACTGAACTAGAAGGTAGAAATTTTTCATAAAATAGACAAAAGCACAGTGTTTTTACTCCTTAGTTGCTTAAACTGTTTGAGCCAAAGACAATTACAGTAGAAAAGCAGATTTCAGTGCAATGAGATTACAAAAAACGCATCCCAGATTTGGCAGATGAGTGAATGTCTCCATGAGAAAGCCTATCTATTAATAATAAAAGAGTAATATGCAGATTGACCATCACTCCAACACACAAGATGGCTGTCCCCATGTGGTCAAAGATGGCTGCCCTCATGTGGACTGAAAATGGCCACAAGATGACCAGTTGGGGAGGGGGGGTGGCTGGGATGAACCAGACCTGCAAAAGAGGGCAGTTGGGGGCAATCAACCATTCAGGGGAGGGCAGTTAGGGGTGACCAGACCGGCAGAGGAGGGAAGTTGGGAGTGATTGGGACTGCAGGGGAGGGCAGTTGGGGGTAGGGGGGAAACCAGGCCTTCAAGAGAGGGCAGATATGGGCAAACAGGCTGGCAGGGGAGCAGTTAAGCATCAATCAGGCTGGCAGAGAGTGGTTAGGGGGAGATCAAGTTGGCAGGCAGAAGCAGTTAGGGGCAATCAGGAAGGCAGGCAAGTAAGCAGTTGGGAGCCAGCAGTCTGCCCATTTTTCAAAATGAGAAAGGACAGAAGGTGAACAATATGAACACCTGAAACAAACCAGGCAAAAGTCTCTGTCCATGCATTCCTGGCCTGTGTTGGCCATCCCCTGGCACTTGCAGCTGGGCTGGGAAAAAGAGTTAAATGAAGCAAATGGCATCAAGCATTTTCAGCTTTTTTAAAACAAATTGTCAGAAAGTGAAGACAAATCTGAGCCAATTGGTAATCCTTTAAAACACACACACATGGCTATAAGGTTTGTGGGGCTTCATTTCCCCACACAAGAATGGGATCTCAGATTCTACACTACAGACTCAAGATCTAGAACCTACTTTTTTCTTTAAAAATCCCATTATTGACCTTTCATGATTTCCCTCAGCTGCATATAAGCCAGTGTTCAATGAAGCACATATATTTCCTACACTGCAGTGCCTAGTTCCTATTCCGTAGCTATGCATTATAGCTACTTAGATATTCCACACATGTGTATAATACCACTTATATTCATTTGGAATTATGCCTTTTATTTAATCAGTTTTATGACTGATTTTTCTATTAATATATTCCAGGGAAGTTTAGTTAACATGTAGGAAAAAAGAGTGTATTTGGTCTAGCTAAAAATGTGCTCAGAATATTATAATTTATATTTTATCCTCCTAAATATGTTTTAAATCTGAATATATTCTTTTCTTAAGAAAAAAAAAAAATGTCTGGGCCAGTAAAGAAAAAAGTCAAATTTCCAGATTTAGTCTTGGGAAAAAAATATTAAAATAAAAACATACATGCTTATATTTATTACTAGAAGCCCAGTGCACAAAATTCATGCATGGAGGGGGGGGGGGATCCCTCAGCCTGGGACCACTGGCTCCTAACCTTCCTGCCTTCCTGATCTCCCATAACACTCTGCCTACCTGCCTGATCACCCCTAATTGCTCACCTGCTTGCCTGCCTGATCACTCTTAACTGCTTGCCTGCTTGATTTCTCCTAACCACCTCTGCCTGCCTACCTAGTCACCCCTAACTACTCTCCTGCCTGATCTCCCCTAACCGCTCTGCTTGCCTCCCTCATCCCCCTAACTCGCCTGTCTGCCTGAACACCCCTAACGTCCTTTGCATTGGCCCCTGCCACCACAGCTTCATCTGGAAGGAGGTCTGGAAGGTCATTTGGTCGTCTGGTACAATTAGAATATTACATATTTATTATTATAGATACTAGAGGCCCAGTGCATGAAATTTATGCAGAGGGAGGGGGGTGGCAGGCGTCCTTTAGTCCAGCCTGTACCCTCTCCAATCTGGGACCTCTCTCACAATCCAAGATTGCTGGCTCCCAACTGCTCGCCTGCCTGCCTGCCAGCCTGATCACCCCCTAACTACTCCCCTGCCAGCCCAATTGCTCCCTAACTGCCCTCCCTTGCAGACCTGGTCCCTCCCAACTGCCCTCCTCTGCTGGCTATCTTGTGTCCACATGTGGCCATCTTGTGTTCTGGAGTGATGGTCAATTTGCATATTTTATAGGATAGTAAAAATAATTGTTATTAGAAAAAAATTAAAAATATAAAAACATGCCCTTCTGATGTTCATGTTAAATATAATGTTTGTTCAACTTTTGTTGTTGTTGTTGTTAGGACCAGAGATCATGTATAGCAAAAATAATTAAATGAAGTATTTGGAGGCAGATGTTCATTGTCTACAAATGTGCACATGTATTGCAGTTTTAGTACAGAAATAATGTGCTCCTATTTCTCTGGGAATTGTCTTTATTATATAATTAGAGGCCTTAATGCATGGATTTGTGCATGGGTGTGGTCCCCCTTCCTGGCCTGCACCCTCTCACAATCCGGACCCCTCAGAGGGATGTCAGACTAGCAGGGGTCCTCAAACTTTTTAAAGTGGGGGCCAGATCACGGTCCCTCAGAGAGCTGGAGGGCCGGACTATATGAACTACTAATTCCTACTGTAACACCTCAGCTGCGCTCACTGCCCAAAAAACCTGGCGGGCCGGATCAGACTCCTCTGCGGGCCGCATGTGGCCCACGGGCCGTAGTTTGAAGACCCCTGGTAGGGGGATCAGGCCGAAATTGGCAGTCTGACATCCCCCTGAGGGATGTAGCAGTGCTGAAGTGGCAGGCAGCCAGGGGAGGAGCCTCAGCGGGGCCGGGAACAGCTCTGCTACCATTCATCCTGGCCCCACTGTGTCTGCCACCACGCTGCCACTGCTAACCAGGAAGTACTGCTGCAGAGGTGGAAGAGGCTCCTGCCTCTGAAGCTGTGCTCGCCAACTGTGAACTCGGCTCCTAGCTGAGTGGCACTCCCACTGTGGGAGTGCACGGACCACCAGGGGACAGCTCCTGCACTGAGCATCTGGCCCCTGATGGTCAGTGCCCATCATAGTGACTGGTTGACCAGTCCTTCCAGTCATTCCAGTTGTTTGGTTGTAATAGTAACTTAGGCATATATATATATGATGATTTATATATATATCATTATGATGATAATGATGATTATAAGAATTATTATTATTATTATCATTACTACAGTTTCTTAAGTATCTGCTATGATCCTTTATACATGTAACCTCTACACCTCATCAGAATTAAGGCCTATATCTCCACTTCACAAATATGGACAGGAATCCTGAGAGCCACTAAAGATACGAAGAAATGGTAAGACAGCACCAGGATTGAAACCCAAGTATGAAGACACCCACACCTCCACCTTCTGCTCACACGCAGAGGAGTGCAGCTGTCAAATTTCAGGACTTGGGTACCACAGATCTCTTCAAATGTAATTCATGACACAATTGAATAAAACAATACATATAATAATTGTGTATAAGTAATGCAATATTAACTCAAGCAACACATTAAAACACTACTCTCCAGGATTAGCAACAAGAAAAATAAATATTTTGTTTTTTCATTTCCCTAAGAATTGTCTTCAGAAAAAAAGTGGAATTGTCAGTGTGCCTTAGCCAAATAGCAGATCACTATTTCTTTGGTGTCATTTGAGTTCATTTTGTTTGTTGCATATATTCTCAGGGTGTGATATCAGTCAAGTGCAAAGTGAAGGAAGAATAGTGAAGCTCATTCATTAGTTTACACAACAATTGATACTCTGCTGGCATTTAAATTTAACTTAAGGAGAAGTTTACAAGATTTAGTTTTATTTCAAATCACATAATGCACTATGATTTTATAGAAATGCTGAAAACAGATCAAATTAAATTTGTGTAAATGAATCACCCTGTAAAAGTGTGAAATATTAAACACTGTATGTATCTCAGCCAGTTTCAAAGGGCCTGCCTTTCAGTGTTTAAATGTCATGTGAAACTCCAGTCATGTCACAGGATAACACACAAGCCAGAATAGTAATGATAAATAAAGGATACCTCATAGTGTGGAATAATTCCTAGGATTAATTTTGCTAAACTATATTTATAAAGGAGCCTTGAAAAATTTAAATGTTGTTATGTCAATTACCGTCCTCAGAAAACCAATTAAACAAAAAGTGAGAAAATATTTTGTTCCATGACCAGGCCAGAAGGGCTTAGTGAACAGAGACATGCTCAAAGAGTATATTTATTTGTGAACAAACTGATAGTGGCTTTCAGATTTTTTTTTAGGTTCTTCTATTTTTCAGAGTAACTGGGAGCCTTTTCATCTTGCATGATAAGTCAAAATAAATAGTTCATTTTTCCTCTGGCTGATTTAAATTCAGGGACATCACAGATTTGATTTATTTGACAGAACACTTGGTTATCAAAAGAACCTTGAACTTATTTATTACTCCAAATGTTATAAACATTTTAATAATGTTTATTTCACTGATACAGTCCATCTGTATCAGTTAATTAAAATGTTTGCAACTTTTCACATTGGTGATAAATTGGTGATAATTCTTTATGCCATTTCCAACTTTTCTATCTAATGCTCAATTTCAGCTGTATATTTTAAACATTTGGCTCTATTTTTCTCCTATCTTGGATTTTCAAATAAGTTTCCTATGTAGGAAGGTGTCATTGAGAGAGGAGAATAAATTAAAACTTCAGTAAAAATCTGAGTAAACACTGAATATCACTGAACATTTCTGTTAAGAACCACAGAACACTTTTCACTAATTCTTATACTCAGGAGGTCATGCTTAGGTGACACATTAATGGTTCTAAATTACAACCATGGGTTTGTTATTGAACCTGTATCTACAAGGACCCAGGGAAAGTAACGAGAGAAAAAATTATCCAGATAACTCAAAACCAATTTTTTACTGGAATATAAAGTTAAATATATTTATTAAACTACCCAGGGTCAGAAGTATATTTCTTCTTTTATTTCATTCTTAAAAACCTTCAGTCAAACTTTAGGAGTAAGTAACCTTAACCATTACAGGGAAATGGAGGGCATGGGAATGGAGTGGCCATTGCACCAATGCTCCTCATTCTATGTCCAACATAGGACCAGTTACAGGAACATCAGAGTCAGGCCTGTGGAATCTCTGGCCCCAGAGGAATGGTCTTGGTCCTTCTTTTATCCATCTGTATTTGGTGAATCAGGCTGGGATGATTAATTGTGTATATCAATTTGGCCAGGTGATGGTATCCAGTTGTTTGGTCAAGCACCAGTATAGATTTTGTTGTTAAGGCGATTTTTTAAAAAAAGTATAAATAACATTTAAACCAGTTAACTTTTAGTAGAGCAGATTATTGTCTATAATGTGTGTGGGCCTCATCCAATCATTTGGAAGACTTAAGTGAAAAGACAAAGGTTCTCTGAAAATAAGGGCTTCTGCTTTAAGAAAGCATTAGGACTGCAGTTGCATTTAACTCTTTCCTGCATCACCACTCTATCATCCTGTCTTCTTGCAAATTTCAGACTTGCTATCCCTACCACTGTGTGAACCAATTAGCCAAGTCCTAACTCTCTCTCTCTCTCTCTCCGTCCTCCTCCTCCTCCTCCTCTTTCTCCTCTTCCAACCTCATATATATAGCATGTGCTACATACTGATTCCACACAGATAGCAGGTCCTCTGAGTTTTCCAGTTATTGAATCATTTCCAAACAGTTCAATATCCAGAGGTTCTTCTACTTCTACTGTGCTCTCACTTTCTGGGCCAATCTATATGCTTTATTCACAGTAATCCTAAAATAGTTTACATCCCCTACTTCGGCCCACAGGCCAAAGAGAAATTTACCGAACCCTTTCACCTCTGACCTCACAGGCCTCTAAAGTGATCCTTCCAAAAGGAATTTGAAGATTTTAACCAAAAAAAAAAAAACAAACAAACAAAAAAAAACCCACCCTAAAAGTAGCCAAGATAATACCAGAGCTCATAAGCAAGCATATACACTGGAACCACATAGTGAGCTGGATTTATAATTTTATTGTAATTAAGATTTCTTTGGAAGAAAAAGAATAGCCCACATATGCTAATTGGCTAAATGGGTATAGGACTAGGTACATAAATATGCATATCTTAGAATCTAAAAAAACAACAACAACAAAAAAAAACCAACCTACAAATTTGAAAGTGTTACAGAGGTTAGTTGTTTAGTTTATGCTACAGACTAAGACTTTTTTAAAATATATTTTATTGAATTTTTACAGAGAGGAAGGGAGAGAGATAGAGAGCTAGAAACGTCGATGAGAGAAAAACATCAACCAGCTGCCTCCTGCACACCTCCCACCGGGGATGTGCCCGCAACCAATGCACATGCCCTTGACCGGAATCAAACCTGGGACCCCTCAGTCCGCAGACCGACGCCCTACCACTGAGCCAAACCGGCTTCGGCCAGACTAAGACTTTTTCACCTTTGGTTTAGAATTGTTATAAAAGTAAAAAGATTTAAGAATTTGTAATCATATATAATAAAAGTATAATATGCTAAGTGTCTGATAGATCGGTCTATGCGCATTGATCATGAGGGTGCAGACAGTCCAACCAGTAGGTTAGCTTACTGCTGGTGTCTGGCCCATCAGGTCTGGGCAGAAGGCAAGACATGCCCTGGAGCCCTCCCACAGTCCTCCCTAGCCAGTCAGCTCCCATCAGTCTCAATCGGGGCTGCCAGCCAACCTCCCATGCTCCCTCCCTGACTGGCTGGCCCCCATTGGCTCCAATTAGGACTGGGTGAGATGGCCCCGAACAGCCCTGATTACCAGCCAGGCCAAGGGACCCCATACACACACAAATTTGTGCACCGGGACTCTAGTATAAATATAACTTTGAACAACTCAATCTTTGTAAAAATAATTAATCTAAATCATGTTTTTCAAGCAAGTATTTCATTTTTGAAGGTGCTTTAATGTAACAGGTACTTTAATAACTTTAGCATAGTCTGTGTTTTCCACTAACGATAAGCTAATAATACTTATGGAGGCTACTTATACTTATTTGTATTTGTTTGCTTAAGTTTTGGAGAATGTGAAAGGAAGGAAAAATTAGTGAATAGACAAAAAAGCTGATTTAGTAGTGGAAATGGAGACTAAGAATAGTTGAGGACTTACTATGGGCCAGGTTTTCAAAACTTCTCATGGCAAGGCCTCACCCTAAAACTAGTAATGTGACTCTCTGTGGGAGAGACAGAGACAGGCGGCAGAGTTTTAAAAGCCCTGTGAGGGATTCTAATCTGAAGCCTGGATGCCATGGAGCCCTGACTTTTGGGAGCATAGAACATGTGTCAGAAGGCACTTTTCCTCTGAGAGTAGCAGGTGGAAGGGCCAGGACCCAGGTGAACAGTGCAATCTGTCTGTCATGCTCTGTTAACTGAGATACAGGGTGGCACAAAAGTTGGTTTTCAGTTGTTCATATGGAAAATAATACAATAATTATTAAATAATAAAACAATAATAAATCCTGTTTCAGGTACTCACAACTGTGAAACCTACTTTTTACTCACCCTTTATTTTAGAGATTGCTGATGATGGCTTTCTAACAAGGATGTCCATTAGAGGTAAAGTATCAGAACCCAGATCCATTTGGACAAGTGCAGGCATTTAAGGGTAGGTTCTGCCATCTATCTCCTACCTCAGCTAGCTCCACTCCTAAGTTCCCTGATTGATGTCAGAGGATGAGTTTTGTGTTCTCTCTCTCTCCTGGAGATATTCTAGTTGGATGGTGAATTTGAGATTTCACTGGGTCCGTGGCATGGCATACATTTGAGTTCTTACAAGACTTCCTGTGTCAGAGTGAAGTCCAGCAAAGCAAGCCAGTGGCAATGGCCAGGGGTCATGGCCATGACCTCAGAAATTCCCAGCTGGAGGTGCTGACTAAAGGCTTTACCCAGGTTGTAATCATCCCCAGTGGCATCATTTATCCCAGTATCAGAGAGGAAATAACCCCCTGGACTACCACTCAGAAAAAGTGTGGAAATTTCATGCTTCTGAGAAAGTCAGATGCAACCCGGAAAGGCTGGGCACCCATTATGGAACCCCCTAGAATGGCAGTGTGATTATGAATCAAATAAGAATATGCCTAAAATGATTTAAAATATTAAATACATGTTAGTGGTATCTATGCTTACACTAACTAAAGAAGAGAAAGATTTTAAAGAATGTATTTCCTTCATTTGCTGTAACAGTTCTGCCCTTCTGAGTACTGATGCTGAGAATAAAAGGAATTCCTATCTATTGCTGCTACAGACATTAATTAAAGGTTACTGTTTTGAAGTAAAATTTCCCAGTGTGGGAAAGACAATTGTTTATACCTCTTAAAAGTCATGATAATATAAATTCCAAAAGAGCAAGTATACTTACTGAACACCATCTGCTCAAGTTCAATAGCATGTCATGCAAAGAAAGTTTAGGGATGTGGGAACTCCCAAACTCATAAAAGATCACCACCATGAAAAAGGTTATGAGGATGTCCAGAGACTAGCATCAGTACCCACACGCAACATCCAAGCTGTAATTTAATTTAAAAATAGATGTAAATATTTGGATCCATTTTTGTAATTGTCAATTTAGACTCATTCTAATATTTTACTTATTTATTTATTTTTATTTATTTTAGAGAGCAAGGAAGAGGGAGAGAGAAATAGGAACATCTATAATGAGAGAAAATCATTGATTGGCTGTATCCTGCATGCCCCACACTGGGGATCAAGCCACAAATTAGGCATATGACCTGTCCAGGAATCAAACCATGACCCCTTGATTGATAGGTTCATGGTCTGGCCTCATTCTAATATTTTAAAACTCTAACTAACTGGCTTAATTTCACCAATCTAATTTTAATGCAAAAAATGATTTCTGTGTGATTACATTATTTGTCAACACTGGAATTGATGTAGTGTTGTTACTACGGCCAGCCCGATACAGATACTAGAGAGAAAAAGATCCTGTATACAAAGAATGTGTAATATAATGATAATATATGAATTGAAAATTAGAAATACAGGCTCCAAACCACAAAGGCATCATTAAAGGAAAATTGAAATGTGCTTAAATATCACTGGCAGTAGTAAGAGGTAAGTTTCTGACTTTCCATAAAGCAAAAATTGAGAATGAGCATAAAAAACATTTATCAGCAATGAATTTAAAAGTGAGAAGATGTAATGGAAGGGAAATAACATTAAAGAAGTGAAGGAAATTGGACTTCATCAATTAACAAACTAACTGAATATGTAACTAGTAATGCATATTTATATTTGGAATAAAGAACTTAAATAGTTTTTTAATCAGAAGTCATCAACTATTTATATTGATTTAAAAACAATAAAAGACTGTCTAGCTCTTAAAAGATTTGGTTTAATAAAAATGTGCTGTATGCTGAAACCGGTTTGGCTCAGTGGTAGAGCGTTGGTCTGCGGACTGAAAGGTCCCAGGTTCGATTCCGGTCATGTACATTGGTTGCGGGCACATCCCCGGTAGGGGGTGTGCAAGAGGCAGCTGGTCGATGTTTCTCTCTCATTGACGTTTCTAGCTCTCTATCACTCTCTCCTCCTCTCTGTAAAAAATCAAAGTATATTTTATAAAAAAAAAAAACAACAATGTGCTGTATATGCCTTACATGATTAAAAACTTTCAAGAAATCCTACCACCACAATATATTCAATAATTTTTTTTTAATCTGAGCATATGTTGACTGTCCTTTGGTAAGCTAAGTTCCTTAAAGTCATTATTATAAACACCAGCTGTTGTCAGTCTTTTTCAGCACTTTCACATGAAAATACTCATCATGGAGCACATACAAGAAGACATGCATTATTGTTACAACATTTTACTTTGTCTAATTTAAAAAATCCAAAGGCTTGCCAAAATAAGCATATAATTAGATGAGGTTTTTGTTAAGGTCAAACATATTCTTCATCTTTTTCAAATAAAATGTATTTTTAGAACAGTTTTAGATTTACATAAACATTGTAAAGTTAACATAGATAGTTACAATATATCCCAACCAGTTTCATCTATCATTAACATCTTTATTTAGTATGAATATTTATTATAATTAATGAATCAATGTTGATATACTATTATTAATGAAGTTTCTAACTTTCTCATATTTCCTTGGTTCTTATCTAATGTCCTTTTTTCCCTTCCAGGATCCCATGCATGATCCCACATGGCATTTACATTCAAGCCTCTTTAAGCTCCTAATAGTTGTGACAATGTCTCAGGATGTAATTGTTTTAGATGACCTACATGGTTTTGAGGACTCTTGGCCAGGTATTTTGTAGAATGATTCTGTATTGAAATCCATTATCTTTTTAATAATTTAACTAGAGTTAGGGGTTTGGGGGAGAAAGACCACAAAGGTAAAAAGCAATTTTATTTATATCATATCAAGGGAACATAGTGTGAACAGGACTAGTTTCTGTTTATAATCTTTTTTAGATAATAAATGCTCTATTCATACCAAATACCACAGAAAAAACTGTGGCCTGACCCCAACAACAAGAGCACATGCTGGCCAGGGTGTAAGAAAATACCTCGGTCCCCCAGTGATATGGTGTCCAAGAAGGCAAGGTAGGTAGTCAAGACTCCCTACCACAGGCCAGCAACAACCCCGGCCCCTCTCAGTATCAGTGGAAATCACACAGGGAC
Organism: Pipistrellus kuhlii; assembly: GCF_014108245.1. Classification (NCBI taxonomy): domain Eukaryota; kingdom Metazoa; phylum Chordata; class Mammalia; order Chiroptera; family Vespertilionidae; genus Pipistrellus; species Pipistrellus kuhlii. The sequence goes on from NW_023425573.1 coordinate 72,641,549, forward strand.
ACCTGAAGTCCACAGCACCCCTTATGGCTAGGGTGATGTTAGAGAGACCTGCTGTAGAGATAGGACTGTCACCATCATCAAGCAATACCAGAATTCCTGCTTTTGGTGGACACCTAGGTTTTCACTCCCACATGGCAATACAGTGCCACTCCCTTCTGCTGAAGTAGTATCAGAAAAAAACCAACTAACACCGAAAACTTAAATAAGGCCCAGAGTGTTATATCAATAGGTAAGATATCCACAGTTCACCCCAAGCAGAAACATCTCACACTGATTAAAAAGACTATTAATAGATACCAATACTCAGCTACCTGATATCTTAGAACTATCTAACACAGCTTTGAAAGCCACTTCATCAAATTGTTTTTGACAAACCATTATAAACATGTTTGAAAATAAAATTATAAATAGATAGTCATAGCAAAGGAAGTAATGTCTCAGTAAAGAAATAAAAGATATAAAGAAGAATCAGTTGAAATTTTAGAAATAAAAATATGCACAGAATAAAATGAATACAGGAAAGAATCAGTAAACTGGAAAAAGAAACAATAGAAACCAGCCAGTCTAATAGGCTCAAAACAAACAAACAAACAAAAAAACAATACCACCAAGACTCAAGAACATATGGCACTATTAAAAAAAAATCTACCATTTACCATATCAGAATCCCACAGGGAGAAGAAAAAGAGGAAGAGCTACAAAAAGTACTGGCTGAAAACTATCTGAATTTGGCAATAGATACAAACCAACAGATTTAAGTTTATCAAACCCCAAATAGGATAAGCCAAATTAGATTAAAGCCAAGATACAGTATAATGCAATTCACATAATTGTCTACATGGAAATGAAGAACATACAGTGGTTGCTATAGGTGATGAAAGGGTGGCCACAGGAAGATGTGGCTACAATATTAGAAATCTCTGTGGAGATAGAAACATTCCAGTTCTTGACTACAACAATTTGAATATCCTGATGGTGTTATTGCATTATAGTTTTTCAAGGTGTTACTATTGGGAAAAACTGAATAAAAGTGACATGGAAATTCTCTGTATTATTTTACAACTATATGCCAATCATGATTATTTCAAAATAAAAGGTTAAGATATTTATCCTTATTAGTATTTAGTTCTATATGTGTTTGCAAATGCATAAAGTTCTATAACCTCCACCAGGATATAGTATTTCCTCTCTCTCTCTCTCTCTCTCTCTCTCTCTCTCTCTCTCTCTCTCTCCCCCCTCTCCCTCTCCCTCTCTCTTCCTTCTCCCTCCTCTCTCCTCTCCTCTCCTCTCTCCTCTCTCCTCTCTTCTCTCTCCTCTCTCCTCTCTCCTTGTCGCACTATTCAAATATCTAATTTATCTTTCCATTCCATTGCTCAGATCCAACAAAACAAGCAGCATCTTCAGTTTATTTGAGGTCACCACATTACATTTTGATTTGAAATAGTGAATGAGTACTTTCACCAGAAGGTAGACTTTACTGATGTGCATCATTTAAAAATCCCCAAAAGGATGTAAAAAGATAGATTCCCATCAACACTAACTATACTGCTGACTCCTTCACTTCTGCAAATTCAGCCATAAAGCATCAGGCTTGACGTTCACAAGTAGCTAAATGACATTATTTTACATTAAACAGATTCTAAATCATATTTGATGCGAGTTAGATTTCTGAGAACTCATCCTTCTGTGTCTATCTTTTTTTGAAGACAGGCATGTAAAAGTGGCTTAGAAAGCACTTTGCTACTTTATACACCCAGTGTGTTTTTCTATGCCATGAGTCCTATTTGTTTGGAGATATAGAATTTTATAATCAAAGTTCTTAACAACTTTAATACAAAATTTAATCCTGAAATTGTGATTTTAATAAAAAGCAAGGCATAAATTGACCCACAAGTATATCTACTGACTGTATCTGAATTTCATAAGATTTAGTTTCTAATTCAGAATTGCAGGCATTCAGCACTGCCTTTAACGAAATGCCAGAACCCCGCTCCGCTGGTGTGGCTCAGCAGTGGAGCACTGACCCATGAACCAAGTCAGGTCGATTTGATTGATTCGATTTGATTCACGGTCAGGTCTCATGCCCTGGGGGCATGGGGGCATGTGGAAGGCAGCCTATTGATGACGTTTCTCTCTCATCAATGCTTCTATCGATCTATTCTTCTCATTTCCTCTCTCTCTAAAGATTAATTTAAAAATATATATAGTAAAATGCTAGGACCCTAGCAGAGTCTTCAGCTTTTTGGTATATGAAATATTGTTGCTTGTCATTGAGCTAAAAGTCTTTTTAAGTCATCTTCTAAGTATTTAAAGGCATTCAATTTGCATAAAGGAATTTATCAAACATCAAGGTTTTTCCTCAATATGAAAAGTGGCTGGAGAAACGAAGATAAAGGACTCGGTGTCTTCAAGTTGATAATCTAGCAGAGAAGGGGTACAATTTATTTTATTTCCTAAAAGTGGCAGCCATTTGCAGGGGCCTCTCCCATAGTACAAAGAAGTGAATCTGTGTCCCTGCACTAAAACTTGACTCATAATAAATAGAAGGAGAAATTATTTCATGAAATTAAGGAGAACATGAGCACGAATGGGATTTGAAATGGCTGAAATATTAAATGTTAAGACAATAGAAGGAAATTGAAAAACAGGAGTGACAATTTGAAAGATGCATTGAGAACCTGAATGAACAGAGTGAATATTATTTTGATTAACTACAAATTTATAGCCATGTGAATTTTTTTTAAATCAGAATTCAACAGCCTAGGCATAGGCACATAGAAGAAAGATGAAAGAAGAAAGTAGTGGTATAGTTTTTGTAGTAATTAGCTGGCTATAATGTTAATTAGGTAAACTTTAAATTTCATTGCATGAGGTGGAAGCAGCACAATCTATCGAAGTTGGAGGTTTGCCATACTTTTATGAAAAATACTAGAGGCCTATGCATGAAATTCATGCTCAAGTAGGGTCCCTAGGCCTGGCCAGTGAATAGGGCCAATCAGGTTCTCCACCTCTCTGCCTCCCCTCCTCCTCCTTCCCTTGCTCCCTCTGCCATCTGCTGCTGTTGCTGGTTGCTCGCCATGTTCTGTGCCACCCCCTGGTGGTCACTGCACATCATAGCAAGCTATTGAACTCCCATTTTCCCTGATGAACTCGAGTGGACACTTTGCATATTAACCTTTTATATATATAGATTCTTTTATCACTATCAAATCTCATATTTTTAAGAAACAGGCTGTCTTCAATTGAATCACAAGTGATAATGCAAAGATCTCTGGTTAGCTGTGGAAAAAATCAACTTTCATCAATTCCTAGATATGGTAACAACTCAATAATCTGGAATACAAACAGAGATAAAGCAGAACTAACTCAGGCTTCCTTTTGGGCACTGAAAGTGGACAACAAGGAAATGCAGAATATAGAAAACAATATCATCAAAAACAGGAAAAATAAAAGGAAAGTTATTCTGATATAAATATCAGAACTGACAATAGAGAGAATCCTATTTGAAAACCCAGCTTTATTATTATAGTTTATTTTGTTTTCTTTTGCTGTAGTTTGAGGAATATAAAGAAACAAAATATATGGGTAGATGAAAATTTGGATAGGTTAGGATCCTGCATACCAAAACATGACAATCAAGCACACATTACTGCTATCTACAAAATATTCTCTTCTCTCTGAATAAGTTCAATCCAGAAAATACAAGCATACTGCAGTTTAAAGGCCAGTGAATAATTTCCGTTAGATGATCATTATTTTATGTATTCTTACCAGACATGAGAAACCATAAAGGTTTTGATTTCTAGCTTAATTAGAGAACTATTTCCTCCTTAACAATCTGGCTGTGTAAAAAGTGATATGAGATAAGCAAATTCAATTTTTAGAGGATCAGAATATAATAAATAATAAATGATAATAAAAAAATAACCCAGTGCTTAATTAAGCCGCTTAATGATTCAAAGTCACTCTCAATCTCAGAATGCTTCATGTTCATTATCACAGATGCCAATTAATATTGTACTGGAAAACTGCAGGAAAAAAACCCACAGAAGTTTCCAATTGAGAGGATATCAGCTAAACCACATTTTATTGTGAAATTTGTTAGCTAGTCTATTAAAAGTCAAAAATAGCTTGGCGGGGGGTGAGGGGGAGGATGTGCAGAACTGGGTGAAAGAAAGTGAAGGGATTAGCTAAAGGGCATATATGCATAGCCTATAGACACAGAATAGTTTGGTGATGGCCAGAAGGAGGGGAACAGGATGGGAGGAGGAAGGGGGCTGGGTGGAGGTGGGCAAAGGTGGAGGGGGGAAATGAGGACATCTGTAATGTGTCAACAATAAAAACAAAATGAAAACAAATTATTTGCATCTCTCCTATAGCCACTTACACCACTGCCTGTATCCTGCCATATCGCAAAGAATTAATTACACATTACTTCCTTCTTCTTGACCCTGTGCCCCTAAATGAGAAGGGTTTCTTTTTATTTATCCTTGTGCCAACACTGAACTTCAAATATACCTTCTTAATTAGTCTGTTGACCTAAATTCATTAGCAAAAATCAAATAAACTGCTCATTTGAAAGTGATGTTAGCCTATTAAAATGGAAGTGGATGAAGGAATTTTTGGGGGAGATACAACAATGCAAAATACCCCATTAATTTGTTTTGTCTGCAGTGATATTGCTAAGAAACAGGAATCAGCATGGAACAAAGCTGGTGATACTTCTTATGCAGCTTAAAGTTAGTCAGTGTGTTAAGAACCTGTACAGCCAAATGCCAGATCAAGCTTGGACCCTTAGTGGAGGACTCCAGGCAAGTTAAACCTGTGGAGTAGCATTTTATGCGTAAGTGCCACAACTAACATGTCCACCTTGAAAGCTCAGGTAAAATGCTCGACCCAGAAGGATAGTGAAATCTAAAGCTGTCTTATAATTAGTGTCCCTGTTTGCCTCTACACTTTTACTATTAATTCATGAGCCTAGATGTTCCCAGGAGATCTAATTAAAACATAAAGAGTACAATAAAATTGAAATGTTTCTATGGGAGTGCACTTGTTTCCTAAAACAAAAAGTTCTATAGGATAATAAGTTACATGGGAGTATCATTAGGCATACGTTCCTAGCATTTATTAGGCGGGGGCAGGAAGGGGCTTGTCATTATTTTGTCAGTTGCCCAATGGGTTTAAATTCAAGTGTAAATGCACATTAATACTTACTAATCTAGTAATTATTTAAGACAAATGTAAAAGGATCACAACTATTACGAAGCTAGAAAATATCTGAGTTTAAGTCTTGGCAATATGAATTTTGGAGCCACTGCTGCACTTGTTATTAATAATACTTATAATTGCGGCAATAATAGTAAGCACCGCATGCCTGAGGAAACCTTACTGCTTTAAAGTGCTGACAACCCACCTTCTTTGATTTTTGTAATATGTCACAAATGTGGTAAGGCCGTGAAACCAACACCGGACCTTTCACACAGCTCGGAAGGACTGGTGTAGGGGCTGCAGACCAAGAGCCTTGCATCAAAGATCAACTTGTCCACATTTGGCATGAAAGTCATTTGAGACTTCACTCTACTCTCTCAAGGGAAGGGAGAAAAGCATTAACATTGTATCTGTACTTAGAAATGAGAGAAAACATTGTTCAAGCGAGTTCCCATCTCTATTGAAAGCCTCTGGCTCCACTACTTTACTCCCATCACTTAATATCCTCAAGTTTTCTTTTTTGTCTCTTTCTTTTATCAGATTGTCATTTTTTGTTATCTAATCAATCTTGGGTACCTAGTATGTGCTGGGTACAGGTCTTAATATCAGCATAATAGCACTAAAATTATATTCTAAAACACTTTGGATGGTAGTTTTACCCAATAAGAAAAAAATAAAAATCTTAACCTTATTGTCTTTAAAGTTTTATTATCACAATAATAGTGTACTGTTAATATTATTTAGTATTAAAATAATTATATCTTGTTAATAAAAGTAAAGGTATAACAATTATTAATATATCTTTAAAAAACATATGTCACATATCCAGCAAAATGTATCCATATATTCAGCGTGAAATCAAATAGGAAGTAGAGATATAGCAAATCATTCTCTAAGAAGAAAGGAATGTTTTTTCATTTTTTTGTTATAAAATATTTTTTAAAATTTAATTATCTGTTTCTCTGTCTCTTTACCTCTTCCTATGTGTATTAGTTAGATAGATATGTGTATAAATTAGTATTTACTTATACACATACATAATAGATGTATACATACATATTATACATATAGTCAAATTAATAAAAGTCTTAATTTCAATATCAGTACAACTAACTCTTAACCATATAGAAGGTGAATATTCTCATTTTTTGGACCATTTTTATTACTCATTTTCTTATTATCAGGCATTGTATTTCTTCCCCAAGAAGTAACATTTAGCACAGAAAGTAAGAAGAGAAAAAGGGGGAAAAGATGACTTTACTATAAATCTACTTTTGACCAACGTTTTGAGGGTTGAGAAGTTGGTGACTGGAGATAAATTTGGGCTGTCATATGTGGTTAACACTTACCAAGTCCCTAATAGTCTCTCTCTTCCGTAGATCACAAAAAGGTACAGTCACCCTGAAGTTTTCTGGACTTCTGCTATATCACTACTAACCATTTGTCTACACCTTTAGCTTTAGAATCTAGAAAGTACATTCTAAGGTTATCCAGTAACAGTGTGAAATTTAGGACTTTGTTTTTCATTTGATACATTAAAGAAACCACATCAAGCATATTTATCTCTGAGTAGAGTTATAAGTAAAGTAGGCAGTAGTAATTGTGTTAACATATTGCCATCAAGACCCAGAGACATACAAAAAGTTTGCCTAAGGAATGATAACAACTTTAAAATTCTTATTAATATTACCATGAAATTGCTGAGAAATTAGATTTCAGACTTTTGGATTTATTTTTTAGAATTTCAACTTCCCTGAAAATATTTTGGTCTTTAGTAACCTGTCTTTGTGCACAATGACCTACAATTCTATGTCTTTTTTAAGTGTATATAAATAATTCTGTTTTTTATTAAATTTATTGAAGTGATAGTGATTAATAACATTATCTGAGTTTCAAGTATACCTTTCTATACTGCATCATCTGTAAATTGGATACATAATGATGCTTTAAATATAGTATGAAAAGTCCATTAGTAAATACAGAAATATGAATCCTTTTAGTTGGATTTCCTCAAGTGGGCTTTATTATTTTCTGGAAAATATAAGGTATTAAATTGAATAGCATTATCTCCTAAGAGTATTTCATTTGTTTTATTTTTACTATTAATTATTTTTATTGGAATTCAAATAAGACCCACACATTATAGTCATTTATAGTATTTCTTACACTACTTTTATCTTTTATTTCCTTGTAATTTGTTGAGAAAAAAAGTGGAATGGGGAGCTGTTTGTTGACCAGGTTTTTCTAGTGTATATTTCACTGGTTATATAGATATGGGGTCATGTGACATGTTTCTCGGTCCTCTATACTTACTGTAATAAGAACTGTAGGCTTATTTTTATTCATTTATTTGTTTATTTATTTATTTTGAAATATTTTTTGGTAGTGAAGGTGTACATAGATCAAAAGGCAGATACTTGGGGAATCCAAAATGGTGACATAATAAATGGAAGCTACACTGACACTCTCCCAGGACCAAACTGGAATTACAACTAAAATACAGAAAAACCATTCTGAAAAATAAACTGAAGACTAGCTGGAGAACACCCTGATAACTAAAGACAGAAAGTGGAGACCACATAGAGACTGATAGAAGTGCAGAGGCACAAAAGGGCTGGCCAGGCTTCCAAAGACAACAGCTGAAGTTCTGGAGAAATATCGATATCTTAAGATATGGAGGTTCCCAGTGAGAATTCTGAGGTCTAAACCCCAAGCTGAGCTCCCCAGCCCAGAGCATGAGAACTGAGAGAGATGCCTATATAACATCTGGTTGTGAAAAGCAGCAGGATTGCTGTCTGCTAGAGAGAGGACTGGAAATGGAGGCACCCTTTTAAAGGGCCAATGCACAAAATTTTATGCATAACTATTTACATTGAGCTTCATCAGAGGGAGGCAGAGTAGACTGGAACTGTGTAAGGAGAGTCCAGTGTTGGAGACTCTAGGGTTAGAGCTTGAAGGGCAAGCATCCCGGTTTCCTGTGCTGAGTCATTCCTTCACACTGTGGATGTCATCTTTCTCTGGTGGACTTTTGCCATTCAGATGGTTTTGCTTGGGGGGAAGGCAGTTGCTCCATGCTGTTGGAAGACTTCTTGCACAACCCTGTGGTCAATAGCTTCAGGTTAATCAAGTCTAAGAGTCAATTGAATTGCAGGCAGAGATGGATCTGCGGAGGCTTTGTTTTTGCCTGACCTTCTTCTAGGCCCAGGGCTAATAAAGAAGACCTTGGAGCACATCTTTCCAAAGGCACCCAGCCCCAGCAGAAAGAGCCACAAGTGGTGGATTGCTGATAGCTCCAAACAGAGTACTCAGGACTAGTCAGAAACAGCATCTGACATAGTCCTTCACTAGAGATTGGGAGTCATAACAGATCTACCTAACACATAGATGCAAACTCAAAAAGTCAGCCAAAATGGGAAAGATATAATAAGCCCCCAAATGAAAGAATCAGAGAATTCTCCAGAAGAGCTAAATGAAATGAAGATAAGAAATTTAGCAGATATTGAGTACAGAATGATGATTGCAAGAATGCTCAATAGTATGAAAAAAGATATAGTAACTATGAAAAAAGACCAGATGGAAATAAAGAACAAATTGGAAGGAATACACAGCATTTGAGGGGAAGCTAAGGATGGAATTAGTGAATTAGAAGACAGGGTAGAAAAAAATCACTCAATCAGAGAACCAAAAGGAAAAAAAACAATTAAAAAACAGGAGGACAGCTTACAGGAGCTGTGGGACAACATGAAATATAACATTTGCATAAAATAATGGCAGAAGGGAAGAAAGTTAGAAAGGGATAGAGAATATGTTTGAAGAAATAATGGGAGAAAACTTCCCTAACCTGGTGAAGGAAAAAGTCACACAAGTTCAAAAGACAGAGAGAGTCCCAAGCAATAATAACTCAAATAGGCCCAGGCCCACATTATAATTAAAATGCCAAAAATTAAAAACAAAGAGAATCATAAAGGCAGTAAGAGAAAAGCAATTTGTTGCTTACAAAGGTGCTCCCATAAGGCTGACAGCTGACTTTTCATCAGAAACTCTGCAGGCTAAAAGGAAATGGTATGAAGAATTCAAGGTAATGCAAAGCAAGGATCAGAAACCAAAATTACTATATCCAGCAAGACTATCATTCAAAATAGATGGTGAAATAACTTCCTAGAAAAAGAAAGCTAGAAGAGTCTATCACCACCAACCCAATATTGCAAGAAATGCTAAAAGGACTGCTCTAATGAGAAGAAGAAATAGAAAGAGAGAAATATGAGCATAACTAATTAAAATGGCAAAAAATAAGTACCTACCAATAATAACCTTAAATATAAATGGATTAACTGATCCAATAAAAAGAAATAGGGTAGCTGAATGAACTTGAAAGCATGACCTAGTTATATGCTACCTACACAAGACCCACCTCAGAACAAAGGACTGACACAGACTGAAAAGAAAGGGATAGAAAAAACTTTTTTATGTAAATTAAAATTTTAAAAGCTGGGGTAGCAATACTCATATCTGACAAAATAGACTTCAAAATGAAGGCCATCACAAGAGATAATAAAAAAATCCTAGAAATACTAAAGAAATCAATCCAACAAGAGGATATAACCCTGATAACAGATATAAAAACAATGGAGGAGCACCTAAAATATATATTTTTTAAATCTTCTAGAGCTCTTTAAGGGAGAGATCAACAGCAATATGTCATAGTAGGGGACTTTAACACACGGCTAGGAAACAGTGATTCTAAATGACACACTGGGATCAGAAGGACTTAATTGATATTTATAGAACACTAAAGGCCTAGTACCCAAAATTTGTGCACTGGATGGGAGGGTCTCTCAGCCCAGCCTCCACCCTTTTGCAGTCTGAGAACCCACATTCCTTACCACCCTCCTGCTTGCTGCCCCTCGCCTCTTGGCTCCCTGCTCCTTAGCACTGTCATGGAGGCAGGAGAGGCTCCTGCCACCGCCACTATGCTCATCAGCCATGAGGCTGGCTTCTGGCTGAGCAGTGCTTCCCCAATGGGAGCACACTGATTACCAGGGGGCTCCTATGTTGAGTGTCTGTCCCCTGGTGGTCAGTGTGCATCATAGTGACCTGTCATTCTGGTTGTTCTGCTGTAACAGTCTCTTAGGCTTTTATTATATAGATTTCATCACATGGCTGCAGAATATACATTCTTCTCAAGTGCACATGGGTCATTCTCAAAGATAGACCACATGTTAGGGCACAAAACAAGTCAGTACAAGTTCAAGAAGATTGAAATCATATCAAACATATTATCAGAACACAATGGGATGAAATTAAAAGTCAACTACAGTAAAAACACTCAGAAACATTCAAACACATGGATGTTGAATAGTATGTTATTAAATAATGAATTGGTTACCAAATGAGATCAAGAAATTAAAAAAAAAAAAAACACAAAAAACAACTTGCTGGAAACAAATGGAAATGAACACAAAATAACCCCAAATCTCTGGGGACACAGCAAAAGCAGTCCTGAGAGGGAAGTTAATAGCACTACATTCTTACCTCACAAAAGAGAAAAATTAATAATAAACTATTTAACCCTGAAATTTAAAGAATTAGAACAACAACAACAACAAAGCTCAGAGTAAGTAAAAGGAAGGAAATAATAAAGAATAGAGCAGAAATAAATGGCATAGAAACTAAAAAACAAAACATACAAATAATCAATGAAACCAAGAGCTGAAAAGAAAGAAAGGACAGAAATCAATAAAATCAGAAACTAAAGTGGTGGTGTAACAACTGACACCACAGAAATGCAAAGTATTGTAAGAAAATACTACCAACAAGCTGGCCAATGTAGACAAAATGGAAAAATTCCTAGAAAAATATCATCTATAAAACTGAATCAGAAAGAATCATAAGATCCAAATAGTCCAATAAAAACTGATGGCATTGAATGAGTAATAAAATAAATTCCCAGAAAACAAAAGCCCTGGTCTGAATAGCTTCACAGGCAATTTTTACCAAACATTCAAAGAATTATCCCCTATCCTCGTCAAACTATTACAAAAAATCCAATAGGAAGGAACACTTCCAAGGTCTTTTTATGAAGTCAGCATCATCTTAATTCCAAAAGCAGATTAAGACACTACAAAGAAAGAGAATTCTAAGCCAATATAGCTGATGACCATAGATGCTAAAATCCTCACCAAATATTAACAAATCAGATCCAGCAATATATTAAAAAGATCATACTCCATGACCAATTGGGATTTATTTCAGGTATGAGAGGCTGGTACAATATTCACAAATCAATAAAGGTGATACATCAGTTAAATTGAAAGACAAAAATCACATGATCATATTCATAGATGCAGGAAAGGCATCTGACAAAACCCAACCACAAAACTCTCAGCAAAGTGGAGATAGAGGGAACATATCTGAACATAATAAAGGCCATATATGACAAACCTATAGCTGACCTCATACGTAATGGGCAAAACTAAAACCATTTCTTCTAAGATCAGGTACAAGATAGGAATGTCCACTTTCATCACTATTGTTTAATATAGTACTTGAACTGCTAGCCACAGCAATCAAACAATAAAAAAAGGCATCCAAATTGGGGGGAAAAAAGGAAATAAAACAGTCATTATTTACAGATGTACATAGAAAACCCTAAAGAATCCACCAGGAAACTACTAGATTTAATAAATAAATACAGCAATGTAGCAGGATACAAAATTAACACCCAAAAATTGATAGCATTTTAATATATCAATAATGAATTCTTAGAAAGAAAATCTAAACAAACAATTTCATTTACCGTTGCAACAAAAAATAAGATACTTAGGAAAAAACTGAAACAAGGAAATAAAAGACTTGGACTCAAAAAATTACAGGACGTTGGAAAAAAGAGATAGATATAAACAAGTGGAAGAATATACCATGTTCATAGATTGGACATTTTAACATCACTAAAATGTCCACACCATTCAAAGCAATCTATAGATTAAATATAATATCAACAGCATATTTCAAAGATCTAGAATAGATACTCCAAAAACTTATATGAAACCAAAAAAGACCTTGAAGAGCCATAGCAATCTTGAGAAAAAAGAAAAAAAGTTAGAGGAATTACAATACTAGATATCAAGTTAAAAAACAGAACCATTGTAATCAAAACAGCCTTGTACTGGCACAAGAACAGACATATAGATCAATGGAACAGAACATAGACTCCTGAAATCAACCCAAGCCATTACACTCAATTAACATTTGACAAAGGAAGCAAGAGCATACAGTGGAGTCAAGGCAGTCTCTTCAATAAATGGTTTTAGGAAAACTGAACAAATACATGCAAAAAAGTGAAACTAGACCATTAACTTACACCATGCACAAGAATAAACTCAAAATGAGTAAAAGACTTAAATGTAAGATGGAAAACCATAACAATCCTAGAAGAAACCATAGTCAGCAAAATCTCAGCATCTCTTGTAGCAATATGTTTATGGATACATCTCTTAGGGCAAGAAAAACTAAGAAAGAAATAAAAAATGGAACTTCATCAAAATAAAAAGCTTCTGCACAACAAAAGTAACTATCAAAAAAATGAAAAAAGGACCCCACTGTGTAGGAGAACATATTTGATAATGACACATCTGATAAATGATTAATATCCAAAATATATAAGTAACTCATACTACTTAACAAAAGGAAGACAAACACTACCAATTTTAAAAAATGGGCAAAGGACCTAAATAGCCACTTCTCCAAAGTGGACATACAGATGGCCAAGAGACATTTGAAAAAATGTTCAAAGTCACTGATCATTGAGATGCAAATTAAAACATGATGAGATATCACCTCACACCTTTCAGAATGGTTTCCAAAAACAAATCAACAAATGACAAATGCTGATGAGGATGTGCTTAAAAGTGCACTGCTGGTGGGAATGCAGAATTTCAGACATAGAAAACAGTATGGAGTTTCCTCTAAAAGTTAAATATGGAACTGCCATTTGACCCAGTGACCCCACTTCCAGGAATATATGATAAGAAACCTGAAACACCAATTAGAAAGAATGTGTGTACCCTATGTTCATATCAGTGCAATTTACAATAGCTGAGATTTTGAAATAGCCCAAATGCACATCAGTAAATAAGATAAAAAAGATGTGGTACATTTCGTATGCAGCAGTAAGAAAGAAGGATGTCTTACCCTTGAGACAGCATAGAAGGACGAGGAGTGTATTAAGCTAAGTGAAACAAAAGAGTCAGAGAAAGACAAGTATCCCATCATCTCACTCATATGTGGAATCTAATGAACAAAACAAACTGATGCTCAAAATAGATCCAGAGATGTAGAAGCATGGAACAGACTGTGGAATCTCAGAATTCAAGTGGGGTAGGTTGAGGGTGAGTGGCAAGTGATCAACCAAAGAACTTATATGCATAATCCCTGGACACAGATAATAGGGTGGTGAAGGCATGGGGAGGGGATAGTGTTCCACTGGAAGAGGTCAATGGGGGAAGAAAGGGGATATATGTAATACTTTCATAAATAAAGATTTAAGGGGGGGGGGGGGAACCAAACAACAACAACAATAAAATAAAATGAGAAAACCTGAAAGAAAAAAAGGTAGATACTTTCTTATTGTCTCTTATTTTATGTCAATGGCCATTATAATCGTTGCCAGGATTGATTATGCATTTTTAAATACAAATATTATATGACCAACATATGCTTATTAATGAGAAATAACACAGTAACAACAATGTCACTGACAGCTCTGCAGCTGACATATGAGGCTCCTTTTGTTTGGAAATGTCAAGAGAGAGAAAATATTTTAAGCCACAGCATTTTTTCAGCTATTGGGGACACTTGTGAAGCATATGTCATATTTAATTACACAGAAAGAAGAATCAAAACTTACCCTCCTAAAAACTGTGTCAATTTGACTACTTGAATGCTGTGTAAAAATATCTTGGGGCATGTGCAGAAATGGGGCTGCTTAAAGAATGTTTCAGTAAAAGCCACTCAAAAATATGGAAAGAGAAAATCTTCACTTGTTTTTTATAGTACAACTAGTGGCCTGGTGCACAAAATTTGTGCATGGGGGGGAGGGGTCCTCAGCCCAGTCTGCACCCTCTCCAAATGGGGACCCCTTAGGGGATGTCTGACCACCAGTTTAGGCCCAATCCCACACGGACATTTCTCTTGCAATCTGGGACTACTGGCTTCCAATCGTTCACCTGCCTGCTGCCTGCTGCCTGATCACCCCTAATTGCCTCCAACTGCCTGCCTGATTGCCCCTAACACCTAATTACTCTCTTTTGATGGCCTGATCTCGCCCCCAACTTCCCTCCCCTGCCAACATGGTTGCCCCTAACTGCCCTCCCTGCTGACCTGATCTTGCCCCTAATTGCTCTTCCCCGCCTACCTAATCACCCCTAACCGCCTCTGCCTTGGACCCCACCACCATGACTTTGCCTGGAAGGAAGTCTTTGTCTGGAAGATGGCTAGTCAACTGGGTCTAATTAGCATAATACCTTTTTAGTGGTATAGATAGATTATCTAGAATAGGATTGCTTATGCCGAGGCCGGTTTGGCTCAGTGGATAGAGCGTTGGCCTGTGGACTGAAGGGTCCCAGGTTTGATTCCGGTCAGAGGCATGTACATTGGTTGCGGGCACATCCCCGGTGGGGGTATGCAGGAGGCAGCTGGTCGATGTTTCTCTCTCATCGATGTTTCTGGCTCTCTATCTCTCTCCCTTCCTCTCTGTAAAAGATCAATAAAATATATTTAAAAAAAAAAGAATAGAATTGCTTAAATTGGGGGTGGGGGGGGACTTTTTCATAGGTAGGAGATGCTCTTGGCAGACAAAATACATAATTCCCGTATCTGGACTGATAGCCAGCCATATGCACTATACTGCCAAATTGATCATTAAAAAATCTGAACCTTACACCTTACGCCAAACAGCTGTTGCCCTTAAAACCCCTCTTCAGCCCCCACCTTCGATTGTGCCTTCCCAGTTCACCCAGATTAGGTTCTGATTTGTCAGTTTCTATGACAATCATCACCAAAAGCACTGCCTCCTAGGCAGCCACTTCACCCTGATGTGGTTTTGATTGGTCAGTTTCTATGTCAGTCAGCATGTCTGGGCCTATCAACGGGCCTTACCAGAGAGGTGGGGCTTATCAGAAGTCCCAGCAAAGCCCCAAGAGAAAGAGAGATGTGGCTGCTGGCCAGGCCCCAAGTGAAAGAGAAAGACAAGGGCTGATCAACAGTTGCCACAGAGGCTATGGATAAGACCCTGTTTCTCTCTCCAGGCCTCTCTTCAGGCCTCTCTTCAGGCCTGATCTGCATCCCCCTTGGCGATCAGTGCTGGGTCATGGTGCCTGCAGCATCAAGTAGTCAATGCTGGGCTGCCATGATAACCCAGCACTGACTTCCAGTTGATTGAGCCTTTGGTTGTTTCGGATTTTACAGACCCTGGGTGTTCATATATTAGGATGCAATAATGCACCATTACAATGTAAGCTGAATGCCTGCATCTTAAACTCAGCCCCCAAAGCGAATGAAGGAGATTAGGGTAGGAGCATTAGAGGAAAGGAGCAGAACCAAATACCAAAGAGAATAGGAGAAGATGTTAAAGAGCAGCCAGTCAAAGAGTGCATGTCAAATTTCAGAGACAAGAAAGAAAGAGATAAAGGCTATATCTTCTATAAAAACTATTTTTTTATAAATTGTTTAGGAACGATACTGTGAGAATCCTCAATAAAAACTACACATTCTTTATTTCTCTCCCTATATATCACCTATTTAGGGTTTTCCTTACTCAGAACTGGTAGAGAACCTATAATTTTTTTAGTTAATTTTTTGCCAAGTGATATGCTAGACTCTCCTGTTGCCAACAACCAAGCTATGTTTGTATTTCTTTAAATGTGTCCTATGAGAGGTCAGTACTGGGAGATGCTCCAGGAAATAATTCTGTGATTCAATTTGTTCAACAATCACTGCTTACATTATTACTAGTTGGAGCATCTCAATAGCTATTGGAATATCTCAGAATCAACTTAAGTTTTGTCCAAAAAACTACTTTTTACAGAAAACTACCAGTGGGAATGGTACCTGAGAAGAATACTGGCATAGATCTGCCAGAATAGTCCTTTCCCACACCCATAGCTGGATCAGTCAGCCTAACAGCCATGTATCTCAATCTATATGCTGGATCCTGACTGGCTAGTGCCCATTGATTGTGTGAATACTGATAGGAATACTGTTTACATTAGATCCATAATGCTGAGGGCATCTGAATAATCATGTCTGCTCCATGAAGCCTTCACTGTCATCATTTGTTTTTCTCCTTTCTAAACTCTCATAATACTCAGACTTTCACTAAATGTCTCACTGTTCAATATTTAATTATACACAGGCTTGTATTTTTGGCTTATTGCTTCTATCCTTATAGCGAACCATTCTCTGTTTCTACATGCAAGCAGTACGTGTTTCAGTCACAAGCTCTCAGAGTTCCCAAGCATGTCTGGTGTTCGTTCAGTTCTGTGCTTTTACATAAGCTGTTTGAAATACCTTCTGCCTCCTCTTGTCCTCTCCAATTACTACCGGCTTTTTAAGACCTTGGTCAAATGTCACCTCAGCTGCAGAACTTCCCTGACACTGACAGTCACTCTGTCCTCTGTTCTCATTACATTTTGCATAAATCACTTTGTCACACATTGGAGTCATGTGTGCTATAAATGGGAGCTTCTTTTACTATCCCCCAACTCTTGCTGGGGAAGTCATGACACTGTCTTATTTGATTGTATATCTGGTGTTGTTGTTTTTTTTAATATATGTTATTGATTTTTTACAGAGAGGAAGGAAGAAGGATAGAGTTAGAAACATCAATGAGAGAGAAACATCTATCAGCTGCCTCCTGCACACTCCCCACTGGGAATGTGCCCGCAATCAAGGTACATGCCCTTGACTGGAATCGAACCTTGGACCTTTCAGTCCACAGGCTGATGCTCTATCCACTGAGCCAAACCAGTTTTGGCTGTATATCTGTTTTGAAAGACGACTTCTGGGCAATTCATTTCCTCAAGAGGGAGAGAGAGAGAGAAAGACCATAAAAAACAACCGCTTGAGGGTGTGAGGAAGAACATGGTCTATCAATATTTGTTGCTTTTCAGTGGTAATTATCATTTTTAATTTAAAATTGTATAAACTTTAGCTCTCAATGTCACTTGGTCATACAAAATAAAAGGTAATTTCTTATTCTTGACTAAACTAAATATGTTCTTTTATATAAGACATCACATCTAATTAGTTGAAAAACATTCCTAAATATCTAATCTGGAATAAATTGCACTCCATGTAAGTCATCAAACTTCATGAAAGGGGAGTTCGAAGTGTCTCTTGCATGAAAGTGCTTTGTCTCTGGAGTATCTGCCCTGTCTTCTAGACTCTGCCTTGGCATCTGAATGTACTGCGAAACAGGCTCCAGGTGCTCCAGGAAGAGGAAAGTAGAGTTTCTCTGATTTCTTGCAAATGTTTGCATCTTCCTTTTGCAATGACATTCCTTTGCATCTCTCTGCCATTGCATGCCTTACTGACATAAGTAGAGAGATCTGCAGCCAGAATGACTCATCATCTGATCTCTCTCGGCTTCAGCAATAGTTTGGGCATAATCCCTATCGACTGCATTTCAACTAGCTTCAACTGGTACTTGTTCCTGGTCCATCCTGTAACTTGTCCCCTACTGTGGATTTCTGCTCTCATCCTCCACTGAGGGGTCACCTTGTTCTCCCACCAGCATCTCTCACAACAGATGACTGACTGGTAAATCAGCATTAACACTACTTGGAAACTGAGAGTGGTCAGGATGTCTGAACTCCTGCACATCCCTCTGCTTGACCATATTGCCCAACAAAATTGATGGGACAGGAAAGCTTATGAGATGATTCTCTTTCTGTGAAATACCAAACCATTTCTCAGTGCTCCTCTCATATATATTCAGTTCTTCTTCAAGGAGGTAGACATTTAGCTGTTTTGGTTTTGTTTGTTTTTGTTTTCATTCCCTTTGTTTTTTTTTCTCCTAATACCTTAGTTCAAGAAAAGGTCTAGCTTTCACCCTCCTTCTTTCTAATTAGCTTTCCTATGTCAACTCTAATCTGACATCCTTGCCTGTTAATATATTTAACGAGGTAAAACAGAAGTGGAAGTTAGGCAATTCATTCTCAAGAAAGTAGTTTAAGTTGAACATATTTTTCTTGGTGTAAAATCACATTTTTAATGTAAGATGAATATTAAATTCCTAATTTTCTCTTTCCTAATTTTCTCTTTCTTTCCCAGGGATATGAGTCCAGGGATCTGAGTACTATGGGTCAACTGGGGTGAAAATAATGTACTCAAGAAATCTAAGGGGAGAAAAATCACATTAATAGCTGTTGAAACATTTTTTATATTAAAAGGTAAAGTTTATCTATAAAGAAAAATAGTCTGTAGATAAAATAATAATGTTACTGTGTATTCTTTTAATAAATACCAATGATATATTTAAACTGTTTTAGGGTTCACTTTGGGGAAATTCATTCTATATGGAATATTCTAAATATATCGATAGCACATTTCATCTCTCCTACATTTTAATCTTTGGGTAGAATTTCAACAAGAGAATGGATAGCAAAGATCTAATATTGTCCTATCAACAGGTTTTATTCATTATAGATACTATATATGTTATTGTAAAAATAATTTAAAATCTATCTACAATAATAGAGGTAATATACAAATTGACCATCACTCCCATATGGACACAAGATGGCATCAACAAGACAATCCAGAAGAAAACTCAACTATATTAGCTTTCACACATTAGCAAACACTTGTTTCATTGTAATTTACAAATTTTTGCATACATACACCTACATTTATATTTGCATTATAATTCATTTCTAGCACTGATAAAGAAAATCATTAGCTTCCCTCTCATTCCTATTTAAAATAGAGTTTATATGTGACAAAGACACCATTCAGAAATGTGCTAGGAACTGATTAAATCTTAAAAGCACTTGATGTTGTCTAAAAAATAAATTACATTTATGTAGAATTTTCTCATTTCTATTTGATTTGCACTGCTTCCAAAATCCCATCTTATTTTTATCTTCTCTTTTCTCTGTTATCATTTAGAAATTATGAATGTATGTTTGCAAGTTGTAAAGAAAGTCGTTATTATACAAATTCAGTAGAAGTTATGTTTAGCTATTTTGGACTAGGTTAAAGGGTAACAGAGTTCACTCATAAAAAAACAACCTCAATAGGCCTCATTTATGGCTGAGCCAGGTATAATAAGTCTGCTAAAGCTCATTATCAGTTCAAGGGAATTTTGATTTTTATCACCATCCCAACCAAGCAAACTTCTTAATGGAATAAACATGAGTTTATTCCCCATCTCCTGTTCCTCCTCTGCCTAGGCAGCATTCTCATGCCAATTCCTTTTGTTCTTTCAGATCTTTTAAATATGTTTAAGTCTGTTTTACATTTTACCTTTAAAAGCAGTACATTCTTACCATAAAAAAGGAACACATTTTTGGAAATATTCAAGTTAACACATTTGAATGAGGGCCAAGCAATACCCTCCCTATAATTGATATTACATGATATAGTTGACCATCTACTCTGTTGTTATGCAACATAAGTATGCAGAGCCATTAAGTAGTTCAAATAAGCATCCATAGATAGCTGTGCTAAAAAGACTCTGCCATCAAAACTAGAGGTGGTTTTTTAGAGTGGAACTACTTAAAATGTGCTCTGTACACTGCTATCATTCCCTCAATTGTTTGTGTCCAGAGTGTGTATATTACGCAGAGTTCTCTAAAGAAATAGAACAAATAGGAGATAAATGATAAAGATAGATGATAGGTAAGTAGATGATAGATGATAGTTAGATATAGATAGATAGATAGATAGATAGATAGATAGATAGATAGATAATATAATAGTACATTTGTTATAGGAATTGGTTCATGCTATTATGGAAGCTGAGAAGTCCCACAATCTGCTATCTACAAGTTAAAGAATCAGGAAAGCTGGTGATGTAATTTAGTCTGAATCCAAAGCTTAAGAACAAGGGAGCTAATGGGATAAGTATGAGTCCAAAAGTCTGAGATTTAAGGGCCTGTGGTATAAAATCTATTTTGGGTGCAAGGGTCCAAGAGGCCCTCTCGAGCATCTGTGTTAGAGTAGAAGTTCTAGCTCGGCTCAGACAGAGATGGAATTCGCCCTTCCTTCACCTTTTTGTTGCACTCAGGCCCTCACCCAATAGGGTGACATCCACCTGCATTAGGGTAGGTGGATCTTTACTGAGTCTACTTCACAGACACTCACATATAAATAATGTCTTACCAGCCATCTGTGCATCCCCTAGCCTAGTCAAGTTGACGCATCATATTAACACCCACACTGTAAGCTTAGACGTTGAAAGTGTTTAGAAGCTTGCATAGCAAATTCATGAAATCTGTTGATTCTTACAATAATTCTTTTTAAAATTTCCTTTTCTGAAATTTTATTTTCATAGTAATGTATTTTACTGTATTTTATCAAAGCATTATTAGGAACAGATTTAAACATAAAAGTAAAGCTGATTCTTACCACAAAGAATACTAAAAACATTGTTTTATTTCTTTATGTCCTAAGAATAATTATTTTAGGATACATTTCATGGAATATACCATCAACAATATTTTAGGTAAGAGAAAATCGATACTTAAAAGACAACCAGCTTCAATCAATCTCAGAAGGACATAGGACAGCAGCAAGCTAGGCCTGTGTTTAATAATGATGACTATCTTAAATTATTAATGACATGTTAAAGAGAATATAGAAGGAATAAAGGTAATTTACTGATCCTAATTTTATTTCTAAATAGGTGATTTTCATTTTTCTTTATTAAGACATATTAACATTTTTTGGAGTATCAAATATATTTGGAGCTTCATTTTCATTTCACTTTTTCTTCTTTAACTATACATTTTTTAGTTATTGTACTGAGTTGTTCTAATGATTACAATGTATTCCTTAATTTATCACAAGCTAATTCAGTCTAGTAATTATGTAGTTTCAATAATATATAGTACTACTTTTCTAATAAAGATCCATTTCTTCCCACTTCCTTTGTATTATTGCTGACATGTAATCTTTATGTTATAAATCCAACAGTTGAATGGTAAGTTTATTGCTTTACAAAATCTCATATTTTTTAAAACAAATTCATTAGAGAAATAAAATTTTAAAGTGCTGTTTTATATTTATACACATATTGCCATTTCTGATTGTCTTTCTATTCCTATATTCAAGTTATTGTCTGGAATCCCCCCACTCCCACCCCCAGAGTAAAGACATTTCTTGTAGAGCATGACTACTTTAACAAACATATTTGTTTGTTTGTTTCAGATTGCTTTCATTTAGGAAATATAATTTTCTTATATAGAGAATTATTGGTTAATAGGTTTTTTGTTCATTTATTTTTAAAGCCTTTGAATATATTATTCTGCTTCTTTCTAATTTCCATTATTTCCTATGAGTATCCAGGCAGAAATTGTATTGTCATTTCTCTTACATATGATGTCATTTTTCTCTTGTGCTTTGAAGATTTTCTCATTGTCTTAACTTTCAGCAGTTTGACTATTTTTCTAGATGTAAATGCTTTTGTGTTTATCTGATTACATGTTTCTTAAACTTCTTTAATCTATTAAAGCTTTTCATAAAATTTGAAAAGACTTTGGTCATTATTTCTTCAACTATTTTTTGTACCACTTATTCTTCTCTTTCTTTGGGATTCCCATTGCATGAGTATTGGCAAATTTAACATTATACCACAGGTCTCTGAAGTTCTGTTTATTTTCTTCAATATTTTTTCTTTGTAGTACAAAGTAGTAAATAATATGTATTCATTTATCATCAAGTTCATGGATCCTTCCACCATTTGAATATTTTTGTGCTCATTTAGTAAAATTTTCAACTGTAGAGTTTTCATTCCACTTTAAAAAATGTACTCCTACTTTCCTACTGTTATTCTTTATTTGTTATCATCAAGATGTTATTTTTAAAAATTATTTGAATAGGGCTTAATTTATTTTCATTTATCCCCTTTAATTCTTTGAACGTAATTATATTTTTGCTGATTATAACCTTTTAGTTTCCAATAACTTTTTAATTCCTGAATATAAATTACATTTTTAATTTTTTATCAAATGTCATAATTTTTCTTATAAATCAGACATTTAAGATAATATATTACAATTACCCAACTCTGATTTTCATCTTAGAGTGTGCGTGTGTGCTTTTGCTGTTGTTTTCTTTGTAACTTGCCTGTATTTAAACCCCCATGATGTTTTTGTCCTTAGTTTTGTTTTTAAACATAGCTGTCTAAGGATCATCTCTGTGTCTTTTTTAAAATAAATTTTTATTGAGAGGAAGAGAGAGGGAGAGAGAGATAGAAACATCACCGATATCAGAGAATCATTGATCACCTGCCACTGCACACCCCACACTGGGGACAGAGCCCACAACCTAGACATGTGCCCTTGACTAGAATCAAACTGGAGAACCTTCAGTACACAGGCTATTGCTCTATCCACTGAGCAAAACCAGCTAGGGCCACTCCTATGTCTTATGACTTAGTGGCCAGTCAATATTTGGGGCAGACACTCCATCAATCCCATAAGGCTGAAAGACTTTGCAGCATGCATTCAAAATTACCCCAGTTTTCAAATGTGCCTGGACCTTTACTTTCTGCTGGCCCCACTTTGTCCTTATACCTGTTCTTTCCCCCTCAGACAGTGAGCTCAAATGAGCTTCTCAGGTCCATCTTTGGCTCTCTAATTTCTAGGTTCCCTCCAGTAAATCCATGGCTTGTTGATATCTTCTGAACCTTCCATTAACAAATGGCATCTCTGTGCATTTCATCCCCTACCGCTGCTTTTACTAATAATGTGGACATGGTCTTTGGCCTCGACACTACTAGTAAGTTAAGTCAGCCCCTTCAGACAGCATGCCTACTGGTTTTCAGAGCCAGTTGCACTCTGGAAAAGCTACAGCTTCACTTGGACTGGATGAGGGATGTCAAAACAGTCCGGGGAAGAAGGCTGTAGATTCCACTGTGCTTACCAGGGTTCCAGTAGCTGTTAATGAATAAGTGCTTTTCAATAGTTGTTTTTGATCATTTTTCTCAGTTTTATATTTTCTGGAGAAATGACATTTTGATCTTTTCATACTACCATGCCAGAATCCTCACCTCTAGATACTGAATTTTAATTTCTATCTGAGTATGTTAATTTGATAGTAGTAGGAGGATAATTTTCATAGCGTTCATCAGATTATATGATAATAAATATTTAAAAATATGTAGTAATTACATGTACCATAAGTAACATCTAATAAACAGCTCCTGATACTGGAAGAGTTTTTGTTATCCTGCAGATAGGCATGCACACAACACAGAGGATAATCAGTAAAGGATGAAAGGAATGAAGACTCTGAAAGGGACCACAAACAAACTAATACTTTTAGTTAATATCATTTGGCAGTTTAAGATAGTCACACCTGCCCACGTCAGACTACTTCAGGTGACAGGGCCGAAGTCTTCATAGTTGATGAAAATGCTTCCCCATACCCCTGGTATACAAAGCCTCTTCTCTATTTGTTTATTGTGCAGCCAACTTCAAACTTTAAATGCTGAAACACACGGACAGGATGCACAAAAGGAACCTCATGAGAGCATTCTTCATAGCTAGAAATGGGTCTAAAAAGGAAGAAGTTAAAATAATAGACGTATGCCTTCAAGGACCTATTTTAAATTTGCTGCTTTGAATCTATGTCATATTGAGCAATTTAGTTATTTAACCTCCTCAAGCCCCCTTTTTAAAAATAGAAACTTCTGACAATAGTATCTATTTTATAAAGTCTTTTCAAAGATTAAATGAGTGAGTCTGTATAAGGTGCTTACTTTGTAACATGTTAAGACCTGGGTGCATTGTATTGTAATTTATCATGTTTCTTTTTTAGTGGTCTGTATGTCTCTTTGTTATCTTGTTAAAATTTTGGAGAGGAAGTACTGTGGAACTCAGGAAAAGCTGTGATATCAATGCATACACTCGGGGCACAGAAAAAGTTCAGACAGTTAACAGAATGACTAGATTTTTTATTACAAGACTTTTCTCTAGAAATTCACAAGCTGGAAATGCTCATAACCTTTGGCATGTAGTCATATCCTCTGAGAGGATGAGAATAGCATGCTGTGTTCTGTGAGCATAGAGTAATCTTGAGACCGCCTTGTCAAAGTGCATTTTGCTGCTGGTAGTGATAGAGGATCTAGAATAAGGAGAAATTGAGATTCACAAATAATACCACTCTTATTTAAGCCAATTATTACAAAATATTTTCTTATAAATGCAGGTGTCTGTGTGTAATAACAAACTGGTACTATTGTTTCCCATGTTTTAGAACTGTTATTCTGCCCAAACACATAATATGAACAAAGTGTTAATATTTTGTAAAAAAGCAATAACTCTCCCTGGCTAGTGTGGCTAGATAGTTGGAGGAGTCTCAGGTTTGATCCCTGGTCAGGGCATGTGTGGAAGACAATCAATCAGCATTTTTCTACCTCTCTCCCCCTTTCTCTGCCTCTCTCTTACCCTAAAAAAAAATCAATCAGTAAAACAAAAACTTATTTTATATATCTGTGTGTTGTCTTGTTTTGCTGAAAATGTGATGAAAAATTTTATTATTCATTCCCAAAACATAAAACATTTAACTGAGTGCTTTTTAGTGATCTTTACTGTACTTAAAATACAGCTATCATTCTCGAAAAGTATATATACATATAGTAAGGTTTTAGTTTTTATTACCAGTATTTTCTTTATCGCTACATGTCTGTACTCTCATGTAAATAGGTCAGTGGTTGAATATTAAAATTAGATATTTCAAGTAAAATGGATTTGCATATTTAAGTCTTTGTTTGCATTTTTGATAGAGCTTTCAGATCACAAACCTATTGACATTGATCTCTCTTGCTTTGGGCTAATTGTTTAGAATCAATCTTTTCCTTTCTCAAAAGGCAGAATATTTTTCTAAAGTACATTTAAAGGATTAGTTGACTTAAACATACCTTTTACTGTACTTCCTACTTTTATCAGTGTTCAGAAAAAAATCCTATAGTGGAATATATTATTATTTAATTGTTGTCAAGCATCCAATCTTCCTACATTACAGAAAAGCCCCATTGCTTTTATCGGTGAGATATAATGTCTTAACTCCCTCAACAAAAAAGAGGGTCTTTCTTTTGTTTGCTTTTGTCTCTCATTCTCTGGCAGAGGAATTTGACCCTCGCTTCGATACCCAGACATTTCCACTGGGGTCTTTGAATCTGGAGCCAGAACCCCTGAGCTGAATTAGTGGCTGAACGGCTTCTCTATTGCCATGTAGGCTACAGTGAAGGCTGCCAAACTGCAATTCTTAGTTTCCAAGCTTCCCACCTTTTCTAGGCCTTACAACAAAACTATTTTTTTATCTCATATTACCAGAATTGGATTATCTTTAAAAACATTCTGAATAATAAAACTGTTCTCCTGAAAACAATTAGTTTTGCTTAATCAAACACTGCCTAATTCATAATGTTGCATAGGTTATTTTGTAAATTCACTCAGTCATTCACTTATTATATAATTTAGTTCATTCATTTATTGAGCATCACTGTGGCTGGTATAAAGCACCTGGGTTTTAATAAATTGGGCAGATCTAAATTCAAATTCTAACTTCAACAGTTAGTTAGTATGGAATCTGGAATAAGAAGTGTTAGAAATAATTTTGTAATTCAGTGTATAAGAAAAAAGAGCAATAAATTTAGGGCCAGAAAATGGCCTTTCTTTTTTCTTTTATGTCAGTTCTAGAAAGGTATTACTGCTATGGCATCTCTGAAAGAGGCCATTTATACCCAGAGAGATAAGCAGCTTGCATGGCCCACAGCCCCTGCATGTTCTGAGTGTGCCCATCTTGTCTGTCAGAACAACTCCACATGTGGTACTCTCAGCACTTCTTTGCATCTTGTCCTTACCTGACTTTGTCTTTAAATAACTCTATTAAGTGTCAGTTTCAACTTTATTTCCTCATGGAAACCTCCCTACACCTTTACCAGCCTGTGTTCTTAACCCAGGTTAGACTTTCTCATGATAGGTACTTTCAGCGTGCTCCTCTTCTGTGTTGTACTCTTCACAATTATAACTTGATGATTATTTTTTACCATTATTCAATTAAGCTCTATGAAAGCAAAGTCATTATCTTAATTGATCTCTAGTATCTTACACTGTGCCAAATTTATAGTGGGCACCCAAAAGATATCTGTTGGAAAATTACTATCAAAATGAAAGCCTGGTTGTCTGAATCCAACGTCCAGATCTCTCTACTCATCTGTGATAACCAGAGAAAAGAACTTAAACTTCAGAAACATATCCTGTTTACAACAAAACCATACTAATGTTTGGCATGATTTTGGATCACAGTCTATTTCTTTCCCTGTTGTCCTGGGAATCGCATATTATACATCTTGGCCAGCATCTCAGCATGCAGCCGCCTTCACTGTTCTCTCAGTGGTAAGCTCATTCATCTTTCCATGATTTGATAGGCCATAGAGCTTCTGTTTTAGATAACTGATTACAACATAACCCTTAAGGACACCCCATGAGCCAAAGGCATGGGAGCAATTCCAGACTCTATCACTCTAATGATAGGAATAACTCTCTAAGAGTAGAATTCTCAATTCCAAGGCTGGTGGGTGACACTGGCATTTTGACTAGGGTCCATGGATAATGTAAAAATAAAAGCCAACAGAAGTCATCCCTTTATTTGAAAAGGAATAGTATTTCTAAGCAAATAAAAAGTGCTTGTGCAAATGATTTAAAGTACCAACTATTTTTTAAGCTTCTCACATTTTTTGTAAACAACTAAAGGCCTGATATTTTGTAGGGATTCCAGTCTTACTGAATTATAGATTGAAGCAGTTAGACTTAAGAGAGCTATTTCTCTACTGTATATCCCTTATTGATACTCAAGGCTTATAGAAAAAAATTCATTTAATTCAAAATATTGAATGAGAAGGATAAATGAGGTGATAAAAGAAACAAAATCCAAGATACAAAAAGGTGGTTGATGAGTATTAAACATTTCCAATCTCCCAGAATAAAATTAAGCATATAAGTGACTAAAATGATGATGGTGAAGTCCCTGGCACACAGTGTATCTGTTCTCGTTCACTCATGCGACTCTAAGTTGTCTTATACTCATGATAATGTGAAAGATCACTCTCAGGGCTCCATCTTTCTTCCACCCAAATTTAAAACAATAATAGCTAAACTGAAGACAAACAGCAGTAAAAGCACAGCTCCAGTCAAACACATGATGAACTTGGGTGATGCATAAATGCCCCAGTGAGAGACCTGTTGGGCTCCAGGTCCCAAACTAGCAAAGACAACTGGGTATTGGCCCATACTGGGTAATGGGACTACAGGTTTTCCCCAGCAGGGGAGAGGACATATCAAATGTTCCTTCTTAAGGGAGACCTGAGTTTAGTCAGGAAAGGAACCTGAATCAGGCCACCAGTTATGATATTGCCAATCTGATTGTTCTGGCTCTGTGGTGTGTGGTGACACCATGCCCTTCTCTAGATTGAGATCTCTCTAACTGGCTCCTTTTGTTCTTATGTCCTCATTATTTTCTATCTCTCTCCTTTTCACCACTCTCTCTCTTACTCTCTCACTCTTCTTCCCATATTTAGCTCTTTTTCTTTGTCTCAGAAAATTCTCACATTTATTATTGTGACCCAATATTAGAATTTGTAGAAATAAATAATGGCACAAAAATATCAGAATTAATAAATAAAAACCATTGATTTTAATCTAAAAAATTATTGAATCAAATTTTCATTAGTAATTTAACTAAGAAATATTTGCACTAATGAAATTAATTTCAACAAAATAAAAAGTAATTTTTAAACAGAACATTTAAAACTAATCTGGCTAAAATTGACTAAAGGAATCTCTCTAAGGAAAAAATCCTAGGTGACACTTATTTGGGTTTATACTATTTATATTAAAACTAAAGGTCTGGTGTACAAAATTTCTGCACTCAGGGGGAGATAATCCCTCAGCCTGCCTGTGCCCTCTCACTGACTGTGAGCCCTCAGAGGTTGTCCAACTGTCAACTTAGGCCCGCTCCCCATGGGCTAAGGTGGCTGTTGGACATCCTTAGCGCTGCCATGGAGGTGAAGAGGGTCCCACCACAGCTGCTGCACTATGAGCACAGCTTCTGGCTGAGCAGCGCTCCCCCTGTGGAAGTGCACTAACCACCAAGGGGCAGCTCCTGCATTGAGCATTTGCCCCCTGGTAGACAGTGCACATTATAGCACCTGATCATTCCATCATCGAGCCAAAACTGGCTCTCCCACATCTCTGAAGGGATCCCAGATTGCAAGAGGGCACAGGCCAGGCCAAAGTACCCCACCAGTGCACAATCAGGGCCGGGGAGGGACACAGGAGGTTGGCCAGCTGAGTAGGGACTGCAGGAGGGCTTGAGGGAATGTCCAGCCCATCTCACTCAGACCCAATCAACTGGTCCCAGGCAGCAAGCTAACCTTTCGGTCAGAATGTCTGCCCCCTGGTGGTCAGTGCATGTCATAATGACTGGTCGACAGGTTGACTGTTCCCTGGTGGTCAATGCACATCATAGTGAGTTGTTGAGTGGCCTTAGCATATCATTAGCATATTACATTTTTTAAAAAATATATTTTATTGATTTTGTACAGAGAGGAATGGAGAGAGATAGTTAGAAACATCAATGAGAGAGAGTCATCGATCAGCTGCCTCTTGCACACCCCCTACTGGGGATATGTCCGCAACCAAGGTACATGCCCTTGACCGGAATCGAACCCGGGACCCTTCAGTCCCCAAGCCGACGCTCTGTCCATTGAGCCAAACCAGTCTCGGCAACAGCATATTACATTTTGATTGTTTGAATGGCTGACTGGGCAACCAGACACTTAGCATATTGGGCTTTTATTATATAGGATGTTTTGTTCAAAGCACACCCAGGATTAAAACATTCTTAGGTCAAGAACACCAGAAGGGCTCCCCTGACATTGACCACAGACTATTCAAAACTATCCACTGAGCCAAACTGGTTAGTGTGTTAGCTTTTCTTTAGAAGCTGTAATTTTAAGGAGCTATTCTGAGATCTGTGCTCTTAGCAAGTGACCAATAACATTATAGAGCAGATTGTTCATTGAGTTGAGAGACTGAGTTGTAATTGAGTGAAAAATAGACAACAAAATATTGAAGAATTGCACTTACGTGCAAGCCAGATTTAACTCTCCCTCTAAGTAGTATTGGTTGGACTGAGAAATTGCTAAACCAAACCTGTGATAGGACTAGTTATTTGGATATCTCTTTGTCATTATTGTCTCTTACTGTTACATTGCTTTCTGTGTTATATCGGGAGGGCCAGATGTTCTCAGATAATTCACATTGCCCTGACTGTGAACAACAGTGGTTTTCTAGTTTAGAACGAGCCACTGGTTGTACCAAACTGAACTTATTGAAAATGAATTTTACCAAATATTCTTAGACCATGTTAACAGAGCCGATTATTGCACTGTTATCCTGATAATACTGCTAATACCTTAAACAAAAAACTTGGCCAAATAAAATAACTTCTTAAAGAGTCACAATCATGGAGACTCTAGAGGGTTTTGTGCTAGTAACCCAAGGAAGATGGAAAAAATTACACTTTTAAAAATATATCCAGACTGTCACTGCTTTGGGGAACTGCTTAAATCGTTGGGTCTGCTCCCATGGTCTACACCTATTCTGTTGAGCATAAGAAGTACAGGAAAAACAGACATAGGATAGTCAATTAACAGTAGCTATTCAAGACATTACTTTCCAGGTATAGATGACTGAGGTGGGTGGGCAGTAGGCTGGAGAACCATGCTTCTGCATGGCACAGAAGGCTCTCTATAAGCTAGTTTCAGGATTTCAAATGTACCTGCCTTTCACTGAAGCAAATACGTACGTGATTGCTGTCACATATGCCTCCCTGTTTCTGTAGTGCCCATTTACTCAGAAAGCTATTTGCTATCAGGACATAGTTCAGGTATCATAACATGGAAACCTTGTCCTGCTCTATCAGATGAAGTTTGTCAATTAACTACTGGAAAGAGTTTAATGAGAAAAATCACTGTCTTATTTTCCTTTGTATTTTTAACTTTCAGAACAATGCCTTCATAATTTATTTGACTTATCCAGTAAAGACATTGCACGTTTTTTGGCTAAGGTGCATGAACGAGTGGCTATCTCATACACAGTTTTAGCGCTAAAGAGCCAACAAGGACTCAAATCTGTCTCATTAGTTTTGGAACAATTTAAACACATGAGTGAATGGTAATAAGTGTTCCAGTGTTATACATCATAAAGCAAAGTTCACAAAACCAGGTTCTTGGGGGCATGAAAAGTAAATCTACAGAGATATCGAGTCCTTGGAATAGGCGTAATGAGTGCTGTGGTGAACCCCTAGCTAAGAATATTCAAATGCAAGAATGTTTACCATGTTCTGGCCAAACAAATTTCACCTATGGCTGGAATTGAGTAGTAGGGAAACAGTTGGGACAAAGGACACAAAAATAATAGCCAAAATTCTTTAAAAAGAGGTCTTCCTACTCTCATCTGCCAGATTTTAGATAGTCAGAAATCATGTTAAAAATGCTTATTTTCACTTAATGTTGAATCCTGGTGAACCCTGAATATATCAGTTGCAAATCATGTATCTAGGTCACTGAATTTATTTTATTCACTATTAGAGGTCCGGTGCAAAAATTCATGCATGGGGGTTAGGAGGTTCTTCAGCCCACCCTGCACCTTCTCCAATCTGGGACCCCTCTCGCAATCAGGAATCACTGGCTCCTAACCGCTCACTTGCCTGCCTGCCTTATGCCCCTAACTGCTCCCCTCCCAGCCTAATGGCCCTAACTGTTCTCCCCTCCTGGCCTGATTCCTGTAACTGCCTATCTGCTCTCCCTTCCAGTGCCCTTCAGACTCCAGGCTCAGGCATGCCTCCCGGCACTTTGCATATTCCTCTATTATTAGTATAGATAGGCAATGTTTAGTATAAGACAACTAATTTTTGAAAGGCATTTGCCAAATAAAATGACATAAAGTAGAGGCACAAGAACAATTTTTATTGAATCCATGAATAATTGATATGAATCTAATGTGTTTTAAACCAAGGTTTAAACCAGGTTTAACTTTACAGAAATAAAAAACATCTCTTAAATACTGATTTAGTTGTTGATTGCATTAATGAGTAAATTAATTAATCAACAGCTTTTTGTTTCAGCCCATAATTGTCATACATTGACTAATAATCTAACATAAATTCATGGTACCTGTTTCATTTTTCCTCCTCTCCCTGTAAGCCACTCATGACCTCAATGTGAGTGAAAACGCTTTTCTGATCCCTTAACTTTGGACTCAGCTGTTGGATTTCTTTGTTTGGTCAATGACACACAAAAAAAGAAGAAAAAAAAGACAATGAGTATGTTTTGACTCTAGCGCTTAGAAGCTGTGTGTGTTTCCACACCCTTTTTGTATCTCTGATATTTACAGTGGAAAAACTGATACATAGAGATTTGTTCAGTTTAGTAAAAGCAACCTTTTTCTTCCTTTAAATTATATTTTAATAAAACTTCAGCCACATTTTTTAAAAAGTCTTTTATAAATATTAAAACTGGAGTCCCATTAAAGAGCTAAAAATACTTTAATTAATGAGTATTGTTTCCTATTGACATTTCTTGTGAAGCTTTTTACATTAATTATATTATTTGACAAGCAAGATATAAAAAATAATTTTACAGAATATATGAAAAATTAATGCACCTAATTAATTCTGCATTTTTAACCTAAAAATACCAATGTTCTTTAGTGTATATTCTTGTAAAGAGAAAAGACATTAATTTTTCTATTACATAAAGGATACTTTTCCATTGATCATTTTGACTCAAAATAACTTATGAGGGTAATAGAATTAGTATTCTGTGAGACAAATTCAATAAAAGCATTGCTCATAGATTATTTTATTCTATTCCTTACTGTAAATTACTGAGTAATCATTGTTATTTTTATTTTGAAATGAGAAAATTGAGGCTCAGTTAGTTTAAGTAAGTTGCTCGAAATCATGCAATTAAAAAATACACAGGTGAGCCTGGCCAGTATAGTTCAGTGATTGAATATAATCAGAAGAACCAAGAGTTTGTTTTCTGGTCAGGACACATGCCTGACTTGTGGGCTCGATTCCCAGGAGGGGGCATGCAGGAGGAACTCTCAACTTATGAAAAGAAGAAGGCATTGATATTTGGGCCGAAACTAGAATAAGAAAGGTGTCAGCCCCAGGTTATTATGATGGACACACATTCTGTATGCCCAGAAGGTGACAAGGAGAGACTTTCAGTTGTAATGCTATGTTCCATGGTAGGGGTGTCGAACTCAATCAGAGAAGGGGCCAAAATCTAAAATCCAGCCTAAATCGCGGGCCGAATGGTTTACTGAACAGTCATAAACTGTCATTGTGATGGAAACGCAGCGGAGTGCAGTGATGACAGCGCGGTGCAGGCCACATTGCAAGGCCTGGCTGGACGGATTTGGCCCGCGGGCCTTGTGTTTGACACATGTGTTCCATGGTGTAGCAGACATGATGATTCTGGATGAGGCAAAGATGGAGCCTTCATAATATCAAATCATTGAGTTGAAGAAGATATGTCTTTCTATAATTCTCTCTAATAAAAGAGAAACATTCAAATTGACCATACCTTCACTTCACCCACAAGCCACGCCCACCAGCCAATCAGGGCAAGTATTTAAATTAACCTAACCCAGAGTAAAGACTAAAGACAGTGTAGAAAGAAGCCAAGCTGTGGAGAAGCAAGCATATTGGGCGGTGGAGAAGGCAGGGAAGCAGGCAGGGTGAGGAGAAGGGAGAGAAGCCTGCAGGGCAGTGGAGACTACAGCAGGAAGCCCTATTGCAGGAATCATCTTGCAAGGGGCATCTAGTCCAATATCATAAAATGCTAATATGCAAATTGACCAAGCAGTGGAATGACCGATCACTATGATGAACACTGACCACCAGGAGGCAGACACTCAATGCAGGAACTGCCCTGTGCAGGTCAGTGCACTCCCCTAGGAGGAGGGCTGCTCAGCCAGAAGCCTGGCTCATCGCTGGAGAGCACAGTGGTGGTGGTGGGAGCCTTTCTCACCTCTGTGGCAGCGTTAAGAATGTCTGACTGACAGCTTAGGACTGGAGGAAGTGGGCCTGAGCCAGCAGTCAGACATCACCTAAAGGCTCCCAGATTGTGAGAGGGTGCAGGCCAGGCTAAGGGATCCCCTCAAGTGCACAAATTTATGCACTGGGCATCTAGTTGTTTAAAAAACTAGAGTCTACAGAAGAGGAAATGAAAAACAAATAGGAGTACAACTCCATGAATATTCACAAAGTGAATCTTCCAGTGTGGCTAGGAACTGAGTCAAGAGTAAGGACATCACCACCACCTGAAAAGCATCATTTTGTGCACTCTCACAACCTTTTACTCTTCCTCCTTTTCAAAATCAACTACTGAACCCACAAATTAACATTTCTTATTTCTGAGCTTCATTTATGATAGGTCTTTTTGGAGTTTTTGATGTACAATGTAATTGTCTGGAAATAATAATTTATATATATTTTTTGCTTCCAATCTTTATGCTTTTTTCCTTTTATTTTTGTGCATTCTTTTTAGATTTATTAAATTGGCTGGGAGATTAAGTAAAATATTAAGTACAAGCAGTCATTGTGAGCTATAGGTTTTCTAGAGTTTAAGGCAGCACTTGATGAATACTTATCTAAGTTTTGTTTTTAAATTCTTGAGTGGATGTTGAGTTCTCTCAAATTTTTGCCTAACTTTTTGAGATAATCACATAATTCTGACTTTTTTCTGTTTTCAATTATTGTAATGCACTACACTGATTGACTTAGTATTCCCTTTACCTAAAGCAAGCCTTTGTATAATATCCCTGTTCTTTATACCATTTAGGAAAAATTCACTATAGAAACCATCTGTGCCTGGTATACTCTTGTTTTATTTTGTTTTTGTTTTCAATTACAATGTCTTTAAATTACAGATTACAGTTATTCACTAAATATTAAATAATTGATATCTTTATGACAATTTGATAAGTTGTTTCTTTTTCTCAGAAATTGTATATTATACTTACATTTCTCTATTCATTAACATAAAAAATGTCATATTGTAATATTTCACAAACCTGTTACTCTCCATTCCTGACATTTGTTGTTTATAGCTTTTTCTTCATGTTCTTTTACTCTTTTTGTCTTGATTGAAGTTACCAGTCATTTATTAACCTTTTTTTAAGAGTAAACTTTGGGCTTTGTAGATTGTCTCTATTATATGTTTCTATTTCATTAATAGTTTTGGACATTGATATTTTTATTTTATTTTAATTTAGCTTGATTTAATTGTTTTCCCACTTTAAAATCATTTTTGAGGGATATTTAGATTATGATTGCCCAGCCATACTGCTTTTCTGACATCTAAATATAGAAACTTCTCTATAAGTCCTGATTTAGCTATATTCTATAATTTTTGATATGTCACAGCTCCATAATCATTTACTTCAAAATATTTTCTTATTTTCTTAGGATTCTCCTATAATGCATGTGTTATTTTTAAGCATTTTACTGAATTTTTAAATACATGGGCATTTCTAGTTATATTTTTAATAGATTTATAGTTTAATTTCAATGGGGTAAGAGAACATAATCTAAATTTTTTCAATAATTTTAAATTTACAGTGGCTCACTTAATGGACTGGCCAATGATCAATTTTGTAACTATTCCATATGTACTTGAAACATTTGGGATACTTTTCCAGTTGGCTGTATCATTTAAAATAAATTGATTAGATCAAACATTAGTTATCGTTTTACCTTATCTTCTATGCCCTGAACAATCTTTTTTCATCAAGTTCTATGAGTTTCTGTGAGGGTATATAAAATCTCCCACTAAAGTGGAAGATTTGTCCACTTTCCCTCTAATTTCTGTTCTCTCCCTTTGTATATAATTTAGAGGCATATTTGTGGAATCTTGCCAATTTATTATCATTATGTCTTTCTTTTGGATTGACATATATCACTGAAAAACATTGCTGTTTATTTCTAGTAATGTGACATTAGCTGCCTTAACTCACAAAAAAAGCATGCAAGAATCTCCACCCCAGATGCTCTGGCCTTTTCTCAAAATTCCTTAACAACCTTAATAATTCCCCAGTAATCCTAGACCCTTCCCTCTCCCATTATACACTGTCAAAGGTTATTCACCAGACCTTCTTCAAGTCACCTAAGGGATTGTATGGATGGAGAGGGAGGAGTTGCACGAAATAGAAAAGCAGGCACATGAATAATAGCCTCCAAGTAGCATCTTCTATACAGATCAGGCTTTTGCTGCTGCAGTAGTTCTATTTTAAGTAGCATTTATCATCCAAGTCCATGGGCCTTTTTATTTGGAATTCTTACTCATATATCTCTCCACTTTCTTTCAAATTACATCATGCATTCAGAATGAAGTGAACTTGAATTGATTGGGTAATGTCTCAATGTTCTTGATAAATTTCCCAGCCTTTCCTTTTCTTAAAAGACATTTTCAGGATTGTAAGCTACAGAGTTTGTATGGTACTAAGTTGACCCTGTTAACATTTTTTATTTTTATTTTTTCAAGCTATTAGAGATGCCTTCCCCTTTGGAAATGATGATATCATATACTCCACTTAATTTATGTTACAACATCCTGCCAATATTTGTTATGGCAGCAGTGAACACAATCTCTTTATCTGAAATTTTCTTGTTTAAAAATATATTTTTATTGATTTCAGAGAGGAAAGAAGAGGGAGATAGAAACATCAATGATGAGATAGAATCACTGATCAGCTGCCTCCTGCACACCTCATACTGGGGACCAAGCCTGCAACCTTGGAATGTGCCCTCAGCAGAATTGAACTGTGATCTCTTGGTTCATAGGTCAATGCTCAACCGCTGAGCCATACCAGCTGGGTCTTTATCTGAAATTTTCTACTTATTTTGGCTTAGTACCTTTTTGGCATATTCCATAATAAATATTTGTAGCAAGGCTCCCAGCTTGAGGTTAAGCTTTGTCCATTTTAGGATTCAGCTATGTCTGTATATGTTTGGTAGATTTTTAGGGTAACTCTTCTAAGACTCCAGTTATATGGTAGATCATGAAACTCCTTGGTGAGGGAAGAAGAAATCAAGTTCATAAGGTGGCTCAAAGACAATGTGTCCTCATCAGAGCAGAGCAGACCTGCAGAGGAAGGAAGCTGGGGACAAACAGGCTGGCAGGGGAACAGTTAGACATCAATCAGGCTGGCATGGGAGTGGTTAGGGGGTGATCAGGCTGGCAGGTAGAAGCGGTTAGGGGCAATAAGGAAGGCAGGCAGGTGAGCAGTTGGGATCCAGCATTCCTGGATTGTGAGAGGGCAGTCAGACATCTCTGGAGGTGTCCCAGATTGGAGAGGATGAAGGCTGGGCTGAGAGACACCCCCCACACACACCACCCCCATGCACAAATTTCATGCACCAGGCCTCTAGTATTATATAGTATCTTATTATATATTTATTATAAAATATATGGCATATAGTCATTGTATATATTATATGCACATTTGTAATATATATAGTATGCATATGATATTATATATATGTGTATACACACACACACACACACACACACACACACACACACACACATACATTGTAGATAACTTCCCCTACACCCACATACACTTATATATATACTAGGCTGGAGCCATTAAGTAAGTAGTTATGAATGTTTTAAATATCCAGGATAAGGGTCTAGCAGCTTAATTCAATTAAGATAAATGTTTTCTTCTCCAAAGTTTATTTTAAGAACTTATGCTTTTATATTAGTACTAGAGGCCCGGTACATGAAATTTGTGCATGGGGGGAGGGAGTGGTGGTGTCCCTTAGCCCAGCCTGCACCCTCTCCATTCTGGGAACCTTCCAGGGATGTCCAATTAAATGGGTAGTTGGACATCCCTCTTACAGTCCAGGACTGCTGGCTCCCAACTGCTCGCCTACCTGCTTTCCTGATTGCCCCTAACCACTTCTGCCTGCCAGCCTGATCACTTACCCCCTAACCACTCCCATGCCAGCCTGATTGATGTCTAACTGCTCCCCTGGCAGCCTGTTTGCCCCCAACTTCCCTCCTCTGTCGGCCTGGTTACCTCTAATTGTCCTCCCCTGCAAGGTTGATCACCACCAAATGCCCTCACTTGCAGGCCTAGTGCCTCCCAACTGCCCATCCTTGCTGGCCATCTTGTGTCCACATGTGGGCAGGATCTTTGACCACATGGGGGCAGCAATCTTGATCTTGTGTGTTGGAGTAATGGTCAATCTGCATACTACTCTTTTTTTTTTAAATATATTTTATTGATTTTTCACAGAGAGGAAGAGAGAGAGATAGAGAGTTAGAAACATCGACGAGAGAGAATCATCGATCAGCTGCCTCTTGCACACCCCCTACTGGGGATGTGCCCGCAACCAAGGTACATGCCCTTGCCCAGAATCGAACCCGGGACCTTTCAGTCCGCAGGCTGACGCTCTATCCACTGAGCCAAACTGGTCCCAGCCATATTACTCTTTTATTAGATAGGATAGAGGCCTGGTGCACAGGTGGGAGCAACTGGTTTGCCCTGAAGGGTGTCCCGAATCAGAGTGGGGGTTCCCTTGGGGTCTGGGGCAGCCTCAGCGAGGGGTCAGTGGTGGTTTGCAGGCAGCCATGCCCCCAGGGGACCCAAGTGAAGGGCCTTAATATCTGGAATTTATTTACCTTCTACAATTGAAACTTTGTAGCCTTGAGTGGAGGCTTAGGCTGGCAAGGGCAGATGAAAAGCTTGGCTTCTTTCATTGCCAGAGAAACCCAAGCCTCCCTCCTGCTCTCTGTGGCCACAGCTATCTGGTTGAGGTTAATTTGGGTGGTGTGCTTGGCTGGTGGGCATGGCTGGTGGGTGTAGCGGAGGTATGAACAATTTAAATATTACTCTTTTATTAGATAAGATGCAAAAAATCTGAATTTCTCTTAAATATAAATCTTACTGATTTTTGTCTGCACATTACCAACATTTATATGATAAAATTTAAGTGCCACCCTCATGCTTGCTTTATACCTGGCTTAGTTAAAAAATAAGTTTTTAAAATTGAATAAAAGTATAATAAAATAAACATATATTTTCTATTATTTGTCACAATATATTTGAATCTGAGATAATAAAAATTATAAATATCACCCATATACTGATAGATTGCTATCATCTACTTATGGATTAATACTGAGGATGAAAATTATTATATCACTTAAACACTATCTAGTTATCAGAAATATAGAAGTGCTGGGGAGACCCTGGGTATTTAATTTTATTCTTTTCATTGCAAATGCTTTAGTATTCAAGATGTGTTTTTCATGTATAGAGAAATATCATGGAATAAGGGAAATAGTTCATCAAAAGGAAGGATTATCTAATTTACCATATCCTACATTTCCTTGTATTTTTATTGCTCCCTAAATCGATCATTGCTAAAACCATTAAATTACAGACTGGGTACTAGTAACCAAAACATTTGGTTATCATTCACGGTAGTTAGGTTTCTCAGTTTTAAGTTTGTTGTTGTTGTTTCTCTCTCAAAACATTGTTCTTTAATTTATCCAAGGACCAAAAGAATAGTATTATTATACATAGGACCAGTGCACAAAATTTGTGCATGGGTGTGGTCCCTAGGGCTGGCCAGTGACCAAAGCAGGAGCATCTGTAGTGGAAGGGCATCTGTAGGGGAAGGGCAGGTCCCAGCTGACTTCTGTGCTGCCCAGCACTCTCTCCTGGCCAGCCTTGCAGATTGGCTTCTGGGTGAATCCCTGCAGTCCTGGTGGTTTCGCCGTACATGAGCCCTGGTGTCCTGAGGGAGGATAGTAGGGAGCATGAGAGCGAGCTCAATGGACCTCCATCCTCATCTCCCCTGACCCCAGGTAACCAATGAGAGGTCACAGCACCCTTCCTGGGCATGCAGGAAGTTGATTGCTGACACCCACCCCCAGTTTCCCAACCCAGCTTGGGGCCTGGCCCCGATTGGGTGACCAGGGCCTGCCTGGTCACTGGTACCCATCAGTGCAGTTTTTAGTCAGGACTGGCCCTCCCACCTGGCTCCCTCAGTCCCTGGGAAGCAGGTAGCAGCCCCGTCCCCCACTGCTGCCACTGGTCACCTTCTGTGGGGCTATTGTCAGGGTGATCAGGCCCCTGCTCACCCTCTGTGGCCTAGTGCCACCTGCTCACTTGCTCCACCATCCTGCCATGGTCTTACTCTCATCTTGTCCATCAGGGCTGGCAGTGCCTCCATTGCCACCTGCTGCCAGTGCCCCATACCAACAACCGCCATGTTCCACACCACCCCCTGATGGTCAGCTCACGTCATTGTGAGTAGTCGAACTCTTGGTCAAACTTCCGGTCAAGGAAACAATTTGGTACTAGACTTTTATTATATAGGATAATGCAAAATGAGAATCATTTGTGCTACTCAAAAAATTAGAAAGGTAAAAATTCATTTCACAAAAACTGCACGGAAGCACTAAAACCATCACAAATGCTATGCAATATTAAATTTGATTTTTGAGATATTGCAAGTCAAAGCATCTGCCCAAATATGTATCAACCACAGACAATCAAATGCACATGGCTCTCCTAAAGCACCAACATCCATCACTGTCCCTGACATGCTCCCCAGGTTACTACACAATGAAAGATCCAAATTGTGTAGGAGGGGCAAAATTTCAAAAGGGGAGCCAAAACCGGTTTGGCTCAGTGGTAGAGCTTCGGTCTGCGGACTGAAAGGCCCCAGGTTCGATTCCGGTCAAGGGCATGTACGTTGGTTGTGGGCACATCCCCAGTAGGAGGTGTGCAGGAAGCAGCTGGTAGATGTTTCTCTCTCATTGACATTTCTAGCTCTCTATCCCTCTCTCTTCCTCTCTGTAAAAAATCAATAAAATATATTTTTTTAAAAAGGGGGGCGGGATACCTGGGGGAAAGTAATAGACTCTAACTGGTACTTGGCTGACTTGAGATATTATTTTAAATTATGAATAGCACATGAACTTGTGCTGGGATTGGTCACTGTAGATATACCAGAAACTCAGCACAGCCCTTGTGGCTCTCTGGGGAAGCCTAGGGAACTCTCTCACTCATGATGACAAGAAAGCAAATGGGTTGGCTCACATCACTTTAACACACTATGGAAGGGACCTTCACCTCAACATCGTTTTGGCAGATCATAACATTTTCAAACAGTGGCTAAAAAATATTAAGTTAAATAAATTAACAAGATGGACTTTTCTCATATAATTCTCCAAATGTTTGATATCTGTTAGCCATATTTGTCTAGGATTAAAGACTCTTGGAAAGCAGAAAACATGAGTAAATTTTACGGCTTTCTAATTACATCTGAGAAGATACAGAGAATATACTAAATCCTTTCTTTATTTTCTCCTTTGTTTTATAAGTCTTCATAATCTGATTATAATATTGTGGATTATAGAATAAAAAAAAAAGAATAGAGAAACATGAAAAAAGTTAATAGTATCTGTAATCCCATTACTAGAAAAAGTCTCTGTTAATACATTGGTGCATTTCTTTGAAATTCTGTGCCCAACCCTCCAATAACTTTGGAAAAACTTGTCCATGTTTTTGTTTGTTTTGCTTTTATATTGATGGAATCATACTAATTTTGCACACATCTCATTAAATATCCTTTGGTTCCACATCTTTATGGCTGTACAATTATTCATTTGTGGCCCAAACAGCCAGCTCCTTGTTGAAGACACACACACTTCTCCTCTGTAGTGGAGGGTCCCCAAACAGGGGTATTTTTTCTTAGATAGAAATTGGGTCATGTGACTGTATATTGGCTGGTTATGTTTGAACATAATGATGTAAGCCATTTCTGTACATAAATGATGTATGTTCTGCTCTAGCACACAAGGACCTCCTCCAAAAACTTCCATTTTCTCTTCTTTCCCCACCTGCCAGTTGGAAATGAATACCCAGAAACACCTGGGAAATCAAATGTCCTGAGTGGCAGAGCTTCCACCAGCCTCGGTCCCTGAGTGACTGCATGGAGTAGGTTCATCAGCACCTCCCTCACCAGAAGTTGTGAGAAATACCACAACTGTTAAGCCACTGAGATTTGTCATTTATTGTAAAGAATACATAAATAGGATCGAATTCAATTATTCTGTTATTATTGAATATTAACTGGTTTTCAAGTTTTTATTCTGAATAGAACTGTAATTATGATATTTAGCAATAAATAATTATGTATACATGTATCTTCAAGACACATTTCTAGAAATCATATTATTTGAATAAATGAACATTTTAGAATACTGGTACATATAGCCAACTGGCCTCAAAAAAAAAAGTTGAAATAATGTATACTTCAATAAGTTATGTGTAAGAATGCTTGTTTCTTGAACACTCAATCTTTCCAAGTCTTTTCCAAATTCATAAAAGAAAAACGATGTTTTTACTTCTTGGATTATACCTGAGGTTACATTTTTCCTATGTATTTTTTTTTCCATTATAACTATATGTATGTTTGTATGTTTCCCTATTTATGTTCAGGTATAAGACCAAGATCATTACCTGCATTTTCTGAGCCACACTAGATCAAGGTTGCAAACAGATCAATATAGTCAGACTCATTTGCTTGTGTATTAGAGTTGTTCTTGCTGCTGTAGAAAACTTAGCCTGTCAGTTTGAGCCTTAGTCCCATTTCGCTCAGCCTATCCTTACTATTTCTGGGGGAACCTATTAGTCTGGACTTGGGCCAAAGTTCCTGATCCCTAGTCCATATCACCTGAATTGAGTCCTCCAAGGAAATTTCATAACAACCTGCCTTGTTCTCACAGCCCCCTTTCCAGGGGCCACATGCT
This sequence comes from Pipistrellus kuhlii, assembly GCF_014108245.1. Lineage (NCBI taxonomy): Eukaryota > Metazoa > Chordata > Mammalia > Chiroptera > Vespertilionidae > Pipistrellus > Pipistrellus kuhlii. The sequence continues at coordinate 72,683,895 of NW_023425573.1, forward strand.
GTTCCACACAGTCCTGGCCACTGACTTCAGTGAGACTGCCTCCTACTTTTTGCAAGTCTTGTCACTATCTGGAACCACTGAAGCTTTTGTGTGCATTCATTTATTCATTCATGTTTATGAAGTGTCTTTTGTGGTCAGGCTCATGAGGTGTTGGTGTTACTGGTGTAAACACAAATGCATGGTCTCTTTCCTCACAAAGGTTGGAATCTAGTTCATGTGAAAGAAGGGGCAAGAGATGTCGGTAGGAACACACATTAAACAAGAAAACACATTAGTTGCCCTGGCTGGGTGGCTCAGTTAGTTGGAGAGTCATCACATATACCAAAAGGTTGTGGATTCAATTCCCAGTCAGGGCACATATCTAGGTTGTAGTTTTGGTTTTCTGGGCATATTTCTCTCTCACATTGATATATCTCTCTCTCTTTCTCTCTCTTAGCCTTTTCTTCCTCTCTCTCAAAAAAAAAAAAAAATCAATAAAAACATGTCCTCAGGTGAGGATTAAAAAAAAATTAAAGAAAAAAGACAACACATTAATAAATATATAATTTTCAAAGACAAAAACCAGAACCGTAAAAAGGTTGATTTTATTCAGGTTATTTTAATAGAGCATCTCCAAAGATCGGAGTATCTCAGCAAGGTAGCTGGGTAGTTTTGCCTTTGTATCAGGAGGTGTAAACAAGTTGCCCTTGGGGCGATTTATAGGTGGGACTGTTCTGCAGGCAAGGGAAATTGCAGTCAGTTACCTAACAGGAAATGTTTTTCTCTGTGGATAGCTACCTCGGCATAATTATTTTATAATGAACAGTTCTAATTTTAGCTAATCAATTATGACAAGCATTTCTGATCTTAGCTAGTCAATCAAGAGACAAAGAATGGGAAGTTAAGCTCAGTCTTTCCTTATCAGCAGATTCAGGAAAGGGGCAAATAAAAGTGCTATATTTAGTCTTATCATAGTTCAAAACTATGTTATATAAAACAAAACAAAACAAAACAAAACAAAACTATGAAAAGAAAAAAAAAAAGGATTTTTAAGAGGAATTAGCAGAGTTTAGTGAAAGTTAGAAAAGGCCTCTTAGGGTTGGGCATATGAAGCCTTTTTGAAAAAGCCTTCCAATAACACAAACAGCAAGGTCAAATTCCTAGAATAGAGAAAATTCCTAATAACCGAGAAAATTTTAAGAAGCCATTTCAGCTGAAGTGAGTATGAAGAGGAGCCAGATTAGGCAAGACCATGCATCATATAATGACATGTTATTTGATTCTCAGTGCCATGAGAAGGCACTAAACAAAGCTGAGGAGAGGGGAATTGTGGTTCAACTAGTGTTTGGAAAGATGTCTTTAGCTGCCATGTGGAAAGTTAATCAGATCAACAAGGAGTGCATAGGCAAGGAGAAGGGAACTATTGTAGTCAATTAGATTTTAAAAAAAGATGATAGCTTGGACTATGCTACCATCTATGAACTGATCAGATTCCTTACAATTTTAATCTGGTTGATAAATCTCTAGTATTTCCACACATTTTTTGAAGTAAGGGATTTAGAGTGTTGGCAATAACCTTGAAGTCCCATTCACGCTATTGGCCAGTTCTTAAAGTGAGATGACCCAACCTCAGCTTCTTTTTGTCCAATCAATCATTTGCAGATGTGTAATAAGGCTCATAATCATACTGGATTTGGTTTCTCCCATCTCCAAAGTTCCACCTCACATTAAGTATTCGTGTCACACCTGTCTATTGTGCTGTTTTCATGAAGCCTTGCACACTATCCCTGAAATAATCATTGTGTGAACGTTTATTTTCACATCACTATTGTTTTACCACAATAGCTTAACTATCTTTCCATTAGCTATGGAGTCATACTTAAAGTCTTTAAAATCCCCTTCAAGAGACTCAACCTATCTTCTTATCATTAATCTTTTTCATAAACTTTCTAGAGCAACACGATTAATATACTCATTCACACCTGGATATTTCCTTTTCATTGTTGTTATTGACTAAATGTCCCCCACCCCCAGTTTCAAAGGTTGAAATTTTAACACTCAGTGGGATGGCTTTAGGAAGTGGGGGCTTGGCAGGTACATAGGTTAAGAGGGTGGAACTAGTACTTTATAAGAAGAGACGTGAGAGCTGGCTACCTCTCTCTGTTCTTCACCATGTGAGGGTTACAACAAAAAAAGAGCCACTTATCTACAGGCCAGATGTGAGCCCTCATGCACTAGATTGTAGAACTGGCACCTTGATTGTAGAACTGGGAAAAAATAAATATCTGCTTTTTATAAGCCTTAAATCTACAGTATTCTATCACAGCAGCCCAAACCAACCAAAACAAGTGTATGTGAATAATAACCTTTACAATATTTCCTAATGATAAATTTCTTCTTTTGTACCTTGTTTTAAAGAGAGGCTTAGAGAATCTTTGCAAGGAAGGAATTGCACCTTGTTAGGTGAGCACAAGTTATGTTTGACATTGGAGGGAAATTCACATATGTGTGGGAGGACCTGAAAGACTGTCAAGTAGTTGAAAGGGTTGAATGTGCTGGGGATGAAGCATTTGTTTCTCAGCTTCAAACTCAGCTCTGCAATGCTGAGGCTGAAACTCTGCAGACCTCATTCCTGCTTTGTCACCTGGGTCCCTGTTAGTCTCTGTGAATAGGGGCTCTTGAGGGTGACAGAAAACTGGAGAAGGGAGAAAATAATTGTACCTTCTGATTATTCCCTATCCCTATCAATCTCAGTACAGCAATTACTCTCCAACCATTCCTCAGTGGGGACAGCAGTGGGTTCCTACTTGCAGTTTTTTCCATACCCTAAACCAGCCTTGCTGTGCCTGGGAGACAGCAGTGCTTGCTACCGGGCACCCCTCTTCAGGGCCTGGACCTCAGTTCTCCGGGCTCCTCCTCCAAAACCCTATATCCATAGTTTCTTCTTGCAGCTCCTTTTTCTAGGTTCCCTTTGAGTATTTCAGTTCTCTAATAATTGATTAACAAATCCTTGTGTTAAATTAACTTGTGCTGTTTCTTTCCTAACGGGACACTAAGTTGATACAGTAAGGAAGTTTTATGACAAGAAGTGACTTTAAATTTTAATTCTGCCCATTGAAACTGGGTTACAGAATTCATTTATGGATCTCATAAATAAGGCTAACTAATGACCCTACACTGGAATTTTAAGCAGCTTTACTTCTCTTGGTTATTAGGCAAATCACTTCATTTTTAGTGTGTATTTTTTTGGGGGGTGGAGGTGAACACAATCGTTCACTAGTTGGTGACTTGGACAAGTAAACAAAGAAGCACTTGGTCTCAAACCTAGACTATCTGGCTTGGAAACATACCTCTTCCACTTACCTACTCTGTTAACCTTGAATGGGTGCCTCAACCTCTCCTCACCTTGTAAAATGGAGATAATGAATGATTCATAATATTGTACTGAGGATTAGATGACATAGTTCATTTTTAAAAATTAGAATTGTACTGGTCCAAATAACAGCTCAGCATATTTTCTGTTCTTATTTTCATTTGCCATGAAATCCACAATATTTTCTTATTGCTAATACATATAAAGTGTAGGTGAATGCATTTCTCATTAAAGTTTGAAAAAGTTCATCTAACCTCTGAGCTGCAATCTGACAAATCACCTTTCCTCATTGACCCAAGTCCCTGTGTCCTTAGCGTAGGAGTGTGAGTTTAATTAGTGGCAGCGGTCCATCTGTGGCCTGTGACAAGGCAGAGCTCTTATTCTGTGGAAATAATCTCACTATATTGATTTCCTTCACATATGAAACATTAGTAAATTAACAGGGATAGCACATGAAATAAATTAAGTAATTTTATTTTCTTAAGTACCACATTTGGGTTTGTGACCAAAGTTCACTACATGAACCTGGTCATAATGTCACATTACTTGGGAAACTAAGTTTGAATGGGTTGACTAATCTGCTATCAGAAACACAAGACCAAAAGTATGGGCCCAAGCTCACTCTCTGGGATATCTCTTTTCTCTCTCTCTCTCAAAAAAAAAGGGCTAAACATGATTTCTTCCTAACAGTTCTGACTTATAGAGCACCTCCAGGTGACCTTAATGTGAAGAATTACTACATATTTTAGATTTTTGGAAGTGCAAATTCAAATAAAAATAAAAGAAGATACCATCTTCAACCATAAAACTGACAAAAATTAGAAAAAGTGAAATAGCAAGAGTTTCCAAGCATGTGGAAGAACAGATTTGTTACCGGGAAACCCCCAGTTGGGCTCGGATGCCAGTTGCTGTGTCTAATAGCAAAGGCAGAGTTGAATCATATTAGGCATTTATTGAGAAGGCTAACCAACCAAGAATAGAGGGTGCTTACAGGCATCAAATCATGCCTCCCAGCAAGGTGTAGGGGACCGGATTATAAAGGGGCAGGGGCTGGGGTGACAAATGTAGCTATGTGCAGGCCTGCAGGTCCATAGAATTTAGCTATTGTAATTAGTCATCAGACAATGAGATGATGTTGATGAGGTGATGTTCTGACTCCTGGTGGATCAGTCTGACCCTGCTTATCAGTTCTGCTTGCTGAATTCATAGCTGAGTCACCTCCTTAATCACTTCAAGTGGGCCTTGAAAAAGAAACTCTAAGAAAAACAGCCCCCTACTCACATATAAAACATTTAACCCCCTGGTCACATAAGTATATGTGTTCTAAGATTTAAAATAATATGATTACTTTTCAGATTAATTTAAGTGTTCTATCTATTAGATTATAAGTCCTCCCTATCAGATTCTCTCACACCTTGCTTATGGATATATGTAGATCACTACCAAATTTTGAAGGTTATCTGGTAATTTAAAAATATTAAAATGTTCACAGTCTTTGAACTCATCATTTGCACTTTTAAAAATTTACTATACTGAAAAAAAGTACCAGTACTTACAAATGTAAATACAGAACATTTGTTTTAGCACTTTTTAAAGTGAGGAAACCTAATTTTCATAAATATTATAAGTAGTATTCCAATAAACTATAGAACATCTAGATTTTGCAATATTTTAGACCTGTTACAGCAGTTCCAGAGAGGGATACAAAAGTTAAGTGAAGAATGTAGATTAGAAAGAGTGTGTATAGCACCTCTTGATATCATAATACATGATACAATTTTGTCAGAAAAATAAAAATGATAAAGATAATACATATGCATGCTTTTTCCTATGTATACATGAGTGTAGAAGCATGTATAATGACTGCTCAATATCACACAGATAATATTGGGTCTCCGCATGGATGTGTTTTAGGTGGAGGCCCAGGTGGAAAGGGTTGCTGGAGTAACTGTCATTTATTTTCTCTGAATATTTGTAGTGTTAAGATTTTTCATAACACCATGATTTTCATTTGTAGTCTATAATAATAAAAAGGTAATATGCTAATTAGATCGGGAGACCGGACATCTTCTGACCATCTGACTTCCTTCCAGACAAAGCCACAGTGGTGGGGACCAAGGCAGAGGTGATTAGGTGCTATGAGGTTGGCAAGGGAGGGCAATTGGGGGCCATGAGGCTGGCAGGGAGGGCAGTTGGGGACCATGAGGCTGGCAGGGGAGCCGTTAGGAGGCCATCGAGCCAGCAGTCCCAGATTGCAAGAATGATGTCAGACTGCTGGCTTAGGTACAATCTCTGGGATCAGGCCTAAAATGGCAGTCGGACATTCCCTGAGGGGTCCCTGGTTGGAGAAGGTGCATGCTGGGCTGAAGGACACCCCACCCCATGCCATGCAAGAATTTTATGCACTGGGCCTCTAATTTTTAAATAAAATAAACAATAATTTGTCATAACAGATAAGGGAACTAAATCTAAGAATTTTTAAATTTCCATATCTAATCAGGAGATAGTTAAAATAGTATTTGAATCCAAATATGTATGATTCCAAAAGCTTCTCAATTGTTCCATGTACACTTCCTCTGACCTCATAAATACACACTTGAAAGGAACAGGTAGAGTGAGTAGGTCTGAGATGGAAGAACATTCCGATTCTTTTGGAAATCACATTCATGCAAAGCCATTTGTTTCATATGGGGTTCACCTTGCTCATTGGTGAGAAAACAGGCAGAACACAGGCAGACTTCTGTAGCATTTAACCACAACTAGCCACATCTGTAGTGTCCAGAGAACTGGAATAAGGCAGCAGCGTTATTTTGGAGCAATACTATTAGAAAAATATTGCCCAGCACTGAAGAGATAAAACAAAGAGGCACTGCTTGTGGCCACCTCAATTCATTTATCAGGGCCAAGGGAAAAAATGGGAGTTTGTGAGGCAGCTCAGCATGTTGAGCCACACACCCACAATATGTAAACCCCGTCTAACCAGACACCCATCAGCCTTCCTTGTGGGGGTAAAAAGGGATGATACCTGGTGAAGTATGTTTATCCAGGGGTTTGCTTTTTCTGCAAATGCTTTCTCATGGGAGAAGAGAAGCTCATGCTTCGTAAACAGCCTTAGAAGCTGATGAGAAAAGCAATAAGCCTCTCTGAAGAGCCCTGCCTGGGAACATTTCCCCAGGGCCCTCATTTTAGGAGCATTACTATGCGATGGGAATTAACTCCCTTCCGCAGAGCAGCCAGCTCTTCTGAGTTGATTACACTTGTCCCTGGAGGCAGAGGCTTTCTGCATCACAGGACCGACCTATGGGAAGGCAGGGCTTACTGAGCTCTTTGCCCCTGGAGCTGGGCATGCCTGTTGGGTGAAAGGTGACCAAGGCAGTCCTGCTTATGGAAGTCCTGGTCTAAATGATGTTTTCATTGATTTGGGCTCAAAGAGGGCATGGAATGGGAAGACAGGAAGAAGGAAAGTTGTCACAGAAATGATTTCAAAGCTATGCTAGCTAGGAATAAGAGCAATCAATCAAGGGCAGTAGGCAAGCAAAGTGTTCACGGAGCCAGAGTCAGAAATGCAGGGGCCCACACAATCCAATGGGGTAACTGCTGCCCTTTGCACTCAGAATAAGAAAGAGAAGGAAGTGAAATGAATCCACCAAGACTGAAAGCCCTCTGGTCCAAATCCGAGGTGAAAAGGGATCAGTTTTACATTCTGTTCTTTTAATGAAGCCATTACATTTCCTTGGATCATCATTTGTAATTCATGCAGTTATCGGCTCCAAAGGAGCTCAGGAAAGAAGCAGTCCTGGCGTGTGAAACAAGCTTTGGCAGTGTGCTTCTTCTAACTGTAGTCCCGAAATGGAGCCTGCTGTGATTCAGGAAATGAAATATTTGCAGACGTTCGAAAGCACAGAGAAATATCAAACCCAGCTAAATATCTGGCACATTCAATTATAATTTTTTAAAAATGTCTTTGTTCTTGTCTTTTATGATGAAGACCTAAATGTCAACAAACAAGTGTTATTTTCAGGAACTGGATAATTAAGGAACTTTTTAGCCAATGACAAATATAATGTTTCCATAGCCCCTTGTAATTAGAGATCACTTTCATGAAGTTTCTGTGCCCTCAAATAACTCCTGCCTTTAAACTATATCGCATTTACATCTGCCATTGTATGTTTTTTGTTTGTTTTGATTGGATTTTAAGTTTCTCATGCAACATTTCAGATAGGGAGACTATCAAGAATATAAACCGATGATAGATGATAGATAGATAGATAGATAGATAGATAGATAGATAGATGATTAGATAAAGGTAGATAGCTATCTTTTATTTTGTTTTATCTTATTATTATATTTTTATTATTACTCAGGGCATAGGTTTGTCCTGAGTCCCACAAGAGAATAATGAAAAAAAAGCAGGATTGCTTGGATCCTCATTTGGTGCTTTTCTAACCAGTTCATACTGAATTCTGAGTCCTCTCCCTCACTCCACCTGACTCTTCCAGCAGAAGGTTGCCAGAGTGACCCGCTCTGTGGTGTTGGTGATTAAACAGGCACCAGTGCAAAGCAGCCCAGTGGCATGCATGCACAGGGCAGAAAAGAACAAGCCAGGGAAGCCACTAGTGCCTGGTGTTTGAGCAATGAAAGGATACCCTTCCTGGAACCCATATCTCCTTGAACAGATTCATCTCGCAGACCACAGAGAGGACAGGGGAGAAGCCGCTTCTAAGCATGGCCAGGGGTCAAAACCAGGAAAAGAGGCTCAAAGTGTTCCCAGAATAGCAACTCATGCAACACGCCCCTCTGGGCCCTCCCTGCTTGTGCTGCAATACCATCAGCAGGAATCCCTGTGAGTTCAAAAACCACGCTCCCCATCCTCAGGGGTTCAGGCCTGGCCACCGGCAAGTCTAAGAGCACTGACTGGGCCCTCAGTGAGGAAATGCAGGCAGAAAGGCTAACAGGCACAGGGGCCAAGCAGAGAATCCACGCAGATACCAGCCAGCAAGCTGACATGGGTTTCTAAAGTTCTCTTTATCCTGAGGTCAGCACTCCCAGGGCGGAAATGAAAAGACCTCTGTGAAACAGCGGCCTTTGAATATATGTGGATCCCAACCTTTTCAAGTCTGAGAGCTCCTTTTTAAAATTGACCCCAGACACTAGTTATCTTCAACCATGGGTTAATTGAAAGGAAACATTGTGACCAAATAACTGAACAAATCCAATAACATTTTTAAATAAATGTTTATAAAATTAATCACTAAGTGATTTTCGGCCCGAGATACTATATTTACTCAGACTAAATATGTATTTGTCTGTTTTACTTTTAATTGAAAAGAATGAAAAGAAAGGACAGGTGACGGGATAAAATGTTGAACTTTTCATCATTGCCTTTCCTTTCCTGTATCCCTAACCCCCTCGTCCAGGCTTCAGAGAAGTTCTGGTCATTATAATGGCGGGAGGGGGTTGGCAGGAGTAAATATAGAATTGAGTTACAGGTGTCAAATTCTTGAATTCTAGGTTTTATAGTTTTCACTATGGGAATATTCAAGTGTTTCCAAGGAGAGCTTACAGAAATGACCTTTCTGCCGGCATTACCCAGCTTCAACTCCTAGATATACTTGCTGATCTATTGGTTCACAGCCTCAGTAGCTCCCTGGGTGAAATCTGAGACTGGTCCTGTACATGGAGGGCACAGAGTGACCTGAGGAAATGTGCATCTCTGCACCCAATCTGCCAGAACCTTAAAAGTTTATATAGAAGCCTGGAAAGACATCTGTCCCATGCACCATCCAGAAGATCTCAGTGCTTTACCCTCTCAAAGCTGTGTTCCCACAACAGCTCCCACGGTGGGAATGAGGGACACAGCACACATCCCAAGTACAGAAGTGGGGGAAGGAGTTTCCATTGCCAGTGCTCACCAGCAGTAATGAACTGCCAGTGGCCTTCTCCAACACAATTTTATATCATATTTTATGACACATTTTTGTCTCATTTAAGCAAATCTCAGATAAGTATTTATCTTGATAGTATTTACACATAGTGATTTATTAATGCTCTGGTTTTCTTTATAGGTTTTTCTGATATATATATACACACACACACACATATATATATCCTACCTAATAAAAGAGTAATATACAAATATCTTACCTAATAAAAGAGTAATATACAAATTAACCATCACTCTGCTACACCCACAAGCCACACCCACTAGCCAATCAGAGTGAGTATGCAAATAAACCCAACCAAGATGGCTGCAGCCACAGAGAACAATTGAGAGGTTGGGTTTTCCCGGCAATAGAGGAAGCCAAGCTTTTCACACACCCTGGCCAGCCTGGACCTCCACTCAAGGATACAAAGTTTCAATTATAGAAGATAAATCCCAAGAAAAATGGCAGCAGCCACAGAGCTGGAGAGAACAGGCTAGGGTTGCTCCTGACATGAGAGGAAGGCAAGCTTTCCACCTGCCCTGGCCAACCTAGGCCTCCACTCAAGGCTACAAAGTTTCAATTATAGAAGGTAAACAAATCCAAACAGAAATGGCTGCAGCCATAGAGCAAGCAGGAGGCTTGGCTCCACTCCAGGCTTCAAAGTTTCAATTATAGAAGGTAAATAAATTCCAGATACCAGGGCCTCCACTTGGGTCACCAGGGGGCATGGCCAGCCTGCAAACCACCACAGGCCCCTCACCCAGGCCACCACACACCCCAAGGGAACCCCCACCCTGATCTGGGACACCCTTCAGGCAAGCCAGCTGGACCCCACACATGCACCAGGCCTCTATCCTATCTAATAAAAGAGTAATATGCAGATTGACCATCACTCCAACACACAATATGGCTGCCCCAATGTGTTCCAATATTCTGCCCCTTTGTGAACACAAGATGGCCAGCAGGAGAGGGCAGTTGGGAGACACCAGGCCTGCAGGGGAGAGCAGTTGGGGTGGGGGGGGGGGACCAGGCCTGCAGGGTTGGGCAGTTAGGGGTGACCAGGCCAGCAGAGGGGAGATGTTGGGGGCAAACTGGCTGGCAGGGGAGCAGTTAGACATACATCAGACTGACACGGGAGTGGTTAGGGGGTGATCAGGCTGGCAGACAGAAGCAGTTAGGGGCAATCAGGAAGGCAGCAGGCAAGCAGTTAGGAGCCAGCAGTCCTAGATTGTGAGAGGGATGTCCAACTTCCCATTTAAACAGAAAGTTGGACATCTCTCAAGGGGTCCCAGATTGGAGAGGGTGCAGGCTGGGCTGAGGGACACTCCCCCACCTCGTGCACAAATTTTGTGCACCAAATTTTGTGCACCACAGAAGTGACCATCTCACCAGTAGCTATGATGCACAATGACCATGAGGGGGCACTCAATGTAGGAGCTGCCAAGCTGCAGTGACTTGGCAGCTGTGGTTCTTGAGTGATTCACCCAGAACCAGAGAGGAGGAAACCTGATTCCAGGTGCATCACCTGAGAACTGCCCTCTAGTAATCTGAGACCCCTCAGGGGATGTTGGAGATCTGGTTTCAACCTAATCCCCACAGACCAGGCCAAGGGACCCCACCAGTGTATGAATCTGTGCACTGGGCCTATAGTATAAATATAATATTATCACATCTAATCAAAGTAACAAATTCTTACTATTTTTAATACCTTGTTTATATCCATATTTGCCTGCCTATCTCAATAATGATTTTATAATTGGTTTGTTCAATTCAGGGTCCAAACAAGGCATACTAGTACACATGTCATTTTCTAAGTCACTTTTAGTCTCTAACAATCTTCCTTCCCATTTTAAGTCATATATTTATTTTTTTTTAAAAAAACAAACACAAAAAACTGAGTTATCTATCTTAGAGCACTCATCACACTCGATGTGGCTGATTGTTACTTTGTGGTATATTTAACTTGTTGCAACTTTTTTTCCTAGTGATTTATATAAACTGGTATAAAGCTAGATTTAGAAGCTTGAATAAATTGAGATTTTTTTTGTTTCATTTTGTTTTGTTTTATAAGCACATGTTCTTCTATTTACATCTCATCAAGAATTATGTATAGGTAGTGAATCCTTTCGTAGCATGTTAAGACTGAATCTGAGATTTCAAAAAGTAATAGAAGAAGAGTGACTGAAAAGAACGTATCAAAAGGATAAGTGTTTGTGTTTTGGAATTAGGAAGAAAGAAGGGAATTAACAGAGGAGGCTAACAGCCGGTGAACGGGATGGCTGGTTGGACCTTGCCTACTGCTCAGACTGAAGCTATGAGAGGAACAGAACTAAACTCTATGTCAGTTTGAGACTCTGGTGGTTAGGGAACCTTACACCCTGCTTTCCACATTGAATTCTGAAAAGTCATGTCATCTCAGAAGCAACTTCCACTACAGGATGAGTCAGTCACCTTCCATGGCCCAGCAACAACTTTGAGAACTAGTCTGAAGCTTGCCCAGTTGGGATGCAGAAGTAAGCAAAGAGGATCAGAAGATGGAAAAGGGTATTTAGAGAGGTCAGCTCCAGATGTCAGCCTGGGCCAAGGACTTGCAGACAGAGAGACAGAGTCTCAACAGATAGTCACATGAAGATTGATAACAGCCAGGAACCACAATTTTCCACATTTCCTTCTCAACAGATAGTCTTCCAAGCACTTATATGCCCATACATGAGGTGGTCACAATCAAGAAACAATTTTCCTATTTTTTTCAATGAGATCACTTTTTTTAATGCATTTTGGGCCCTAGCCAGTGTGGCTATATGGATAGAGCATCAGCCTGCAGACTGAAGCATCCCAGGTTTGATTCCAGACAAGCGCATGTACTTTGTCACAGGCTTCTCCCTGGCCCGAGGTCCTGGTAAGGGCACAACCAATTGATGTGAGATTTCTCTCTGTCTTTTCCTATCTCTTCCACTCATTAAAAAAATGCATTTTGGTTAATATGAATACATATTTTTGGTGGAAATCACATAATATCCACTTATAATAATGTTTAATTTATTATTTACACATGCAAAATTACCAGCATATTTCCCTATGTATTCACATTTTTCTCATGCTCCTTTAATACAGGTAATGACCTCAGGTGTCACTCACTGTTTATTTAATAAATCTAATAGTATTGTATTCCAGGGCACATTACTCTCGCTTCCATCTACGTTGTTTGAAAGATAGAATCTTTAAAATCTTGCACAACACTGTGTTATGGAAAATCAATTTTTATCTAAAGTCCCAACAATCTTTCTGTAAAACTTTAGAATAGTTACTTTTTTTTCTACTTTGTAATTGATATAAAATTTTGTTCTCTTCAACATAATCATTTGTGCTTTTCAAAGATATTTACTAAAAGCATACTTATTCTAACCACTAACTTGAAATTATGAGCTAATGCCCCCAAGAAACTAAACTAAACTTGCATTAAATTTATTTGCTTATTTTTAAAATAATTCTGCCAGATGATCTTCATAAGCATTCAAAATTATTCATTATGCCTTGTATTTGGGCACATATAAATTATTCCTTCTCCCCTTCAGCCATGTGAAAATATAAATCCAAGAAAGCAGAAAAGAGAAAATAACATATTTGAATAATATTTAAGTCTGAAATAGCTGAGGAGGAATCATAAAACTTGACTTATACTTTATAGAAGTAACTAAATTAAATATTTTGCTATTAAGCAGAATGGAGACTCCAGACAAAAATTAGAATATTATAGGAAAATAAAATAAATTCCATTTTTCATAAATGAGTATATGGCTTTAAAATCTGTAACTTCTCTCTAAACAGTTGGGTGATTATAATAGAGGAATTAATAAAATCTGATTCAGTGCAATGAAGATCTATTGGGTTCCTCTTAAGTTGTAGATACTGGCACTGACTACAGAAAGATGGCAAGATACAGCCAATCCTCATTAAGGTTTTCAACATTGTAATTATATCCTATCTTTCCTAATAACATCTTAACAGCAGACACCAATTCTAGATTAATGCATTTAGCTACTTTCAGAAATATTTTCAGAAGCCTCAGTGCCTACTCTTTAGTCCCATCCAACTCATTCATTGGAACTATTGCTGATTAGGTAGAGATTGTGATGAATGTAATTAAGACTTCATTTAATGCAGTAAGTTAAATCATTAGCTCATTACTCTAAGTTTATTGGTAATATTACTACTTTTAGAGAAAATGAAGCTAAAGCCCAGAAAATGGATAAAAGTTATATAACAAATAAATGGCAGAACTAGAATTTTGCCTCATGCCTATCTGCTTTAAAGACTTTCTATTTACATTAAGGACTGATTATAAAAATTCAGTTATTTGATTTTGCAGTATGTTTTATTATGATGGTCTATTTTAAAATAATTTATTTATTTTGGCTTTTGAAAACATTCAGTGTGACTACATAGAATAGACTATCAGGGACAGGAACAATAGTTCATCCCAGGGTCTCATCAGAGAAGATTTTAGATAAATAAGAGATTTTTCTCCTACCCCCAGACACTGTGAATACCAAAATTCACATTGTGTATCATTGCATTTGCACCTCCAATAACTAACATAAATGTGCAGAATTAAGAGCAAAGCCCAAGGAAAAGGTGAATCAATTAAGCAAGTAAAAATATAAAAGCTTTCAATATGAAAGCTTACCATGGGCAGAGCAGTAGGCCACACTCAGGGTCTAACATCCAAAAACATAAGAGCTGATGAGGCTATTAGGTTACTCTAGAACTCCAGAATTGCAATAAAGGGAGAAGAAAACCATGAAGTTTGAGAGAATAAGCTATTGCAAATAAATATGAGACCAGAAATGGGGAAGTACATTTCTATAATATCTGGTTATATAGACTTACTACAGTTTAAATGCATAAAGAAGTATTTTAATTGTTTAGGAAAGTTTATGGATGATAGGCACATACAAAATTATTAAGAGTGATTACCTGTATAGCCTGACACCAGACCTTTCTGTTTGGAACCTAGGATGTATTTACAGCGACATTGTTCTGTGTTATTCCTATGTTTCCATTCATTCATTCATTCATTCATTCATTTCAGTTGGATATCTACCCTTTGCTTTCATTCACAGATGCAATAGGTCTAGGCTATGCATCTGATTTGTAGCCATTCATCAAGTTAACTGGGGTAGAGACAATTCTGCAGCTCATGTTCTATTAGGGGAGATAGACACTGTTAAATATTTACTTGCAATTGTGAAAGATGCTGTAAAGGAGAACTGGGCCTTCAGAAAGAATACAACTGTGTGGTCTGTCCTGCTTTAGGAAGTCAGGACTTCCTAAGAAGTGAAGCTGAAGTCTGAATTAACCTGTCCTTAAATGGTGAATCAGGGAGGACAGAGGGGCATTCCAAGTAAGAATGGCAATGTTGAAGTTGCCACATGAAAAACAGTTTCTAAGACACACACGGAGAAAAGCCAAGGCAGGTGGGAAGTGGGGGCTGAAGAGTCAATGTGCACATCCTGGTCAGCCACAGGAGGAAGTTTAAAACTTATACCTAAAACAGTAGGAAGCCATTGTCCTACTCTAAGAGATGTAGAGATGCATAGGTTTTTTTGGTTTTTTTTTTCCTCTTTTGAGTTCTTCGGTAATGAGAGTGAGAGGAAACCATTAAAAAGGAAGTTGGAAATGGATGGAGTGTTTGCAATGAGTGAGGCAACTCAACATGTTTTATCTATTTAATCCTTACAATAGAATAATTATGATTACTTTATACAATATAATAAACTAGAGGCTGGATGCATGAAATTCATGCATGGGAGGGGGGGGTCCTACAGCCCAGCCTGCACCCTCACCAAACTGGGACCCCTTGAGGGATGTCCTACTGCCCATTTACAGGCAGTAGGACATTCCTCTCACAATCCAGGACTGATGCTCCCAACTGTTCTCCCCTACAGGCCTAGCCTTCTCCAACTGCCCTCCCCTGTAGGCCTGGTCCCCCCCAATAGCTCTCCCCTACAGTCCTAGACCCCCAAACCGCCCTCTCCTGCAGTCCTGGTCTCCCCCAACTGCCCTCCTCTGCTGGCCTGATCACCCCTAACTTTCCACAACTTCCCTCCCCTGCAGACATCCTGTGGCAGCTATCTTGTGGTGGCCATTGTGTTTCCACATGAGAGCAGCTATCTTTGACCACATGGGGGTGGCCATTATGTGTCTTGGTGTGATGGTCAATTTGCATATTACTCTTTTATTAGATAGAATGAGAAAATTAAGACTCAATTACTCGATGGAATTCATACTTTCTACAATGTGGGTAAGATATGATTGAACTGTTCTGCTTGGCTGTAAGCTTTGTGCTCTTTCCCTTTGCATACTTTTCTTATTCCCATTCCTTCCTATTAAGAATTTCTACTGTCTGTCTCCTCTCGCTCTCTCCTCTTACCAAATCATCTTCTTAACTCCACTTTCATAACAGCCAAATTTTTCATGAAAAACAAAAAACAGGCTTGGTCTACTGTTTTCACTGCAATGAGTTCCTGATACATGTTGTTCCTTCAATAAATATTTATTGGGTGAATTTCAACATTCTGTCTTCCACCATCTGTCCTTCATCTAGTCCCTCAGTGTTGACATTTCCATGCTAGTAACTGACAAGTACACATGATTAGCCACATCTTCTAATTGGAGTACCAGATTGGAATTCTTGGACATCTTTTAATGTCTCACTAGCACTTCCAGCTCAACATATTCATTTTCTTGCTCCAACACCTTATCTAATGTTTCCTCATTTATTAAAAATGCATAACCTTTCCCCAGGAACTTAATCTCAAAATCTGAGTTATCTGTATAGTCTTTTTGCTCCTTACCTTTTACATTTAAATAACTAAGAAGGCAGGTAAGAATTGCATATATGGGTGAATGTAACCTGAACTCATTTCTACCAACTCACATAGTCCAATACCTCATAACTTTTTGTTCTAATTCCAAAATATACTCCCCCAGACTTTCTCAACTATGTTTCTTATTCTGTACATATCATTTTGGTTTTGTCATAAACTTGTTTATTCTTACTTGTGTTCTTCAGTGATGAGGGTGGGAGAAGTCTTTAAAAAGAAAGACTAGCCCTGGCTTGTGATGTTCAATGGTTGAGCATTGACCTATGAACCAGGAGGTCATGATTCCATTCCCAGTCAGGGAACATACCCAGGTTGCAGGCTCACTGAGGGACCCCACCAGAGGGGGTTAAAGGCCGGTGAACGGAATGGCTGGTTGGACCTTGCCCACTCCTCAGACTGAAGCTATGAGAGGAACAGAACTGAAGCTCTATGTCAGTTTGAAACTCTGATGGTTAAGGAGCCTGACACTCTACTTTCCACATTGAATTCTGAAAAGTCATGTCATCTCAAAAGCAACTTCCACCACAAGATGAGTCAATCACCTTCCATGGCCCAGCAGCAACTTTGGGAACTAGTCTGAAGTTTGCCCAGTTGGGATGCAAAAGTGAACAAAGAGGATCAGAAGATGGAAAAACTTATTTGGTGTGTGTGTGTGTGTGTGTGTGTGTGTGTGTGTGTTGGGGGGAGGGAGGTGGAGGAGACAGCAGATCAATAATCCTCTCTCATCATTGATGTTTCTTTCTATCTCTATCTCCCTCTCCCTTCCTCTCTGAAATCAATAAAAATATATTTAAAAAAAAGAAAAAGAAAGACTAAATGTGGATAGAGTGTTTATAATAAATGAGGCACTCAATGTGGGGAAGCATGGGACTTGGTTGGAAAGTCTGTAAGGATGGTTCTCTATAAGGTCAGGGGCCTCTAGGGTACCCTTGGCAAAGGCGTTAGCCTCTGCCTTGACTTTTCCAAATAAGTCCAAGCCCCTGGGTGTTTTGCAAAAATCTCTATTTAGTTTTTTTAGACCCATCCTTGTAGAAACATGTACTTTCTCAAGGACACTTACCCTACTGATAGTATCTAATAGTTAATTTTAGTTTAAGCTGTTGTTATAATAAAAGCCTAAGGAGGCAGGTGAATGAGGCTACTTGGTGGCTATAGCTAAGTAGTCCCTTAGCCTCTCTTTCACAGAAACATGTGTCAGAATAACCAATCATCAGTTGTTTAGGGTCTGCCAGTCAGCCCTGGTAGATGGTTCTCCGTGTGAGGAGCCAGGAACGCAATGGTACCCTCAGAAATAAAGAGTAAGAAAATGAAAATAGCTGCATAGTAAGTCATTGGAGCCCACTTCGGATTTCCAAATTCCAGGGAATTGTTTCTCAGCTAAGGAATTCGTTATCTCTGTTAAGCTTAAGAATGTGAGTGTGTATATATATATATATATATATATATATATATATATATATATATATATTTAATATATATATATTAAAATGATTATGTTTTGTTAATTGGGAAGTTGATTACTTTAAATTAATACATCACTTAATACTGTTTAATGATAATATATAATAATATATTTTACTATCTTCCTAGGGTTTGAATATTAAGATTTGCTTTCTCTCATTATGAAGGAAATTTTATACTTAAGGTATATGGGAAGCTCTGTCAAATAAGGAAATGATAATTATGTTCTATTTATATATTCTGTTAAATAGATTCCAATATGTTTTCATTTATAACTAATTGTTATAAGTTATAATATTGTGGAATATTATATTCTGAAAAGTAATCATATTATTTTAAATTTTAGAACACATATACTTATATGTGAGTAGAGGATTAAGTTTTTCTTAAATTTTCTTTTCAAAGCCTGTGCAAAGTAATTAGGGAAGAGACTCAACTGTGAATCCAGTAAGCAGAACTAATAAGCATGGTCCGACCGACCCACCAGGAGTGAGCTCCTCAACATCATCTCATCGCCTAACAATAGCTGATGTCTACAGACTCCAGGCCTACACGTACCGGTAGTTACATTCCTTACCCTAGCTCCTTACCCTTTATAATCCTGTCTCCTACAGCTTCCTAGAAGGCAAGATTTAATACTTATAAGCACCCTATCTTCTTAATTAGACTAACCATTGCTGTCATTGTAATTTTCTTTGTTTTTATTATAGTCTAGGAAATCAGAACTCAAGCAGTGAGTGCGCTTCCCAGACCCCACCATTCCAAAGCAAAAAGTTTGCCACATCCCTCTAATCTTCTACAGCCAACAAAACAAAAAGGGGTGAGATGTGGGGTAGCACAGACTTGATTGGAAAGTCTGTAAGAAGGATTCTCCGAAAGGTTGGGGGCCTCTAGGGGGACCTTGGCTAAGGTGGCAGCCCCTGCCTTGACTTTTCCAAACAAGTCCAAGCCCCTGGGTGTTTTGCAAAAATCTCTATGTTTAGTCTTTTAGACCCAACCTTGTAGAAACATGTACTTTCTCAAGGACACTTACCCTATGATAGTATCTAATAGTTAATTTTAGTTCAAGCTGTTTTTTACAATAAAAGCCTAAGGAGGCAGGTGAATGAGGCTACTTGGTAGCTATAGCTAAGTAGTTCCTTAGCCACTCTTTCACAGAAACATGTGTCAGAGTAAACAGTCATCAGTTGTTCAGGTTCTGCCAGTTAGCCCTGGCAACTCAACATATTTTATTTATCTAAGCTATGACCCACCCACTCAAAAAAAATGTTCACAGAAATAATCTTGACAATACAGTAACTTCCCTGAGGATTTGGAAGACCATATCCAGCACCCATCAGCTTCCATACTCTGTTGGCACCCTTTTTTTCAAAGTGGGCCCCTTCCAAAACCCATGTGTTAGGAGTGGCAATTTTCCCTCCACATTCAGCTTCCACACCCAACATACAGTTGCACCATCTGGCCAATGTGCTTTCTCCTGGATTCCTGGATTCTCAGTGAATGAGATATCTTCCATTTTGTTATAACCACTTGGTCACCAAGTCCTGCTTCTTCTTTCTCCACAATATTTTCATTTTCATTTTTTTTTTTTTTACCATTGGCCTTTAAAGAATTTCTTGAATAATTTCATACTCCTGACTCTGTCCCAAGATTCTATGCCTTATAATGTACACTTCACTCTACCCCAGAATTATCTTCTTAAATCACAAACTTGCTCACAACATTCAACAATCAAGACTACTTAGCATAATATTTAAGCCTCTTCACAGATTGACACAAACCTACCTTTATTTCCCCATCTCCAGACCATATTTGTTATTTATACTACTCATAATGAAGTTTTCAAAATGCTCATCATCTCAAACTCATGGTCATTTTTCTTAAAACCAGTATTTCACTTTGTATGCTCATTCTTTTCTCTCTTACAAAATGTTTTTCTTTCCTTAATTTGTATCTAACCACAAATAATACTTACACTGTTTTGAAAATTTTGTTTTTACTCTTTCATGAAATCCACACTAAACTTCAGCTCCATGTATTTTTTCATTATCTGCGTCTTGTAACTATTTCAAGTATAATTCTCCTCATAGCTGCCTGAAAGTTCATCATGCTTTAGAATTCACACTTTGCATTTTTTCTCACTATATTTTAAGATCAGTGAAGTCAGGAGAAGTATTTATTGCTTTTTTATTTATTTTAAAATGTTTTTATTGATTTCAGAGAGGAAGGGAGTGGGAGAGAGAGATAGAAACATCAATAATGAGAGAGAATTATTGATTGGCTGTCTCTTGCATACCCCCTACTGGAGAGTAAGCAAGCAACCCACGCATGTGCCCTGACCAGAAATCCAACTGTGGCCTCCTGGTTCATGGGTCAACACTCAACAACTACTGAGCCACACCATTAAAAAGTAAACATATTTTTATTGCTTTTATAAAATACCTATAATCCTTAAAATAAGCTATAAATTCAACCATTTTCAATATTATTTGATTAAAACATTCAGAAAGTAATTCACCTGAATACTAATAATTGTTGGAGAAATAGTTCCAGGGCATTTACTTACTGTTAGGAGTAGAATTGCACTATATGAAATTAATCTCAAAGCTTAATGCAATGTGTCATTTTGTTTCCATCACTTTCCATACATCTGAGGGGACCTGAGCTAATTGCGGGTTGGGGTTGCTGTACACAGGACCTTGCTAAGTAGCTTCAGTTGAATACCATATAAACTTCTTGGTGTTTGGAAAACCCAACCTGCAAGGATTCCCCATAGCTCCGCCAATAATCTCAAAATGGGAAGATAGCTGCTAGCACAATTACAGCTCATTACACCAAAAATAAAAATAGAAACACCCCAGGAACAAGTGAGCAGTTTGCAGTTGATTTTGGTGATGGAAAACTATACTTCTACTTAGTAAGAGTATATTCATTTTACTCAATTTGTTCCTGGTTCCCCACAGACAAACATACTGTGTGTATCATATGTTCACTATTCACTGAATCACATTTAAATTGTCAATTTTCTCTAAAACTTCATTTTACAGCCTAACCATAAAACTAACTAGATAAATTTTGCTCAGTTCTTCCTAACTCCCATGGCTTTCTGATTTTACATTCTGTGTAGGTTGGGGATAATGAATAGGTTTCAGAAGCTTTGATTTGAGTTTTATAAGTTTTCCTCACTCTGAATCTTGAAGATCTTTACTAGGCAGGAGTGGCTTGAGTGGGTTAAACATGCTAATTTACCTTCTATTTTACCTGTCTAGTTAGTGGGAGTTTTTAACATATATTTAAGCTGAATTTTTAACATATTTTGGACCATATAGTCATTGTCATTTTCTGAGTGTCATGGTCTCCCACATTTTTAGATGTTGTGCTATAAAATAGAGGAACACACATCAATTGCCAAATGTAAGTTTGCACTCATTCAAGTTGTTACCAATTTATCTTTCTCATATTAAAATGGGAGACTAAGTATTAACAGATGTGATTATTATTCTGATATATTATAAGAAAGAGACATTCAAGAATAACAGATTAAATAATGCAAAGTTTATACTTGCTTTCACACAGTGCTTGATGCTCAGAGCCCATAGCAGCTATAAGATAAATAGTTTGTTCTATGAGAAATGGAATAGGATAAAAAAAAAAAAGAGGAAGACTATTTGTGAACGATAACATGGTGTTACATGCACAGTATATTCTTCTTTCAACTCCCATGTTTGAAATATAAGTATATTTGATCCGGAAGTAAAAGGAACATGCAGCTGCCACAACTTAAACTCATTGGTGAAATCTTACACAGCATTCGTATACATTATGGATCTGATTTTTCTTTGCACATGTATCAAAAGAGTAGCAGAACGAGACAGAATAACTGAATGCTTTAAAGAATGAGGAATTGATATGTTGATACTTCTCTCATTTTCCACAATAGGCAACCATTATAGGGACCTGTAATGGGCTTTGGGAGGATTAGCCTGGAGAAGGATGTATTATGGAAATGGGAGGCAAAGCAAACTCTCTTTCTCTCTCTCTCTCTCTCTCTCTCTCTCTCTCTCTCTCTCTCTCTCTCTCTCTCTCTTTCTCTCTCTCTCTTTCTCCCCCTCCCTCCCTCTCTCCCTCCTCCCCCTGACCCTCCTCCTGCTCTTCCTCCCCCTACTCTTCCCCCTCTTTCTCCTCCTCCTCCTGCTCTTTCTCTCTCTCTCTCTCTTTTCTGGGTGTGTTTTGCTTATAATCCCTAAAAGAAACAAGCTTTGGTTGATCTCTTCCCCTTTACCCCCCACCCTCCCCTACTTTCCCTCTGAGGTTTGAAAGTTTGTTCGGTGCTTCTCTTTCTCTGAGTCTGTTTTTGTCCATCAGTCTATGTTGTTCATCATTTCCTCTAGATCAGTGTTTTTCAACCTTTTTTGGGCAAAGGCACACTTGTTTCATGAAAAAAATCACGAGGCACACCACCATTAGAAAATGTTAAAAAATTTAACTCTGTGCCTATATTGACTATATATAAAGTAATTCTCTTGAATAGGAATCAAATAAACACAAAGAAAGTATTTTATAATTACTTTATTATGAAATATTAAGTAAACAAAATAGTGAAAAATTATAAAATTCTTGTCTTGTCTGCACCTACGGCACACCAGGCAACATCTCGCGGCACAACACTGCTCTAGATGTGTGAGATCTTGTGATCTAAGAAATATCCTTGTAAGAACCTAAACTGAGAAAAGCCATAATGGTTATGCTGAGAGGAAAATGAATCAGTCTGTAGTGAGTTCCTTTCTGGACCAACAGTTCTTTTGAGTCCCAATTTCAATGTCAAATAGGTCCTTATGTATGTCAGCCATGCTATTTCAGATCTGGTTGGTGGCAAGGAAGGAAGGAAGGAAGGAAGGAAGGAAGGAAGGAAGGAAGGAAGGAAGGAAGGAAGGAAGGAAGAAGAAGGAAGGAAGAAGGAAGAAAGAAGAAAGAAAGAAAGAAAGAAAGAAAGAAAGAAAGAAAGAAGAAAGAAAGAAAGAAAGAAAGAAAGAAAGAAAGAAAGAAAGAAAGAAACAAGCTTATCTTCAGTCTCTTTAAAAAGCCTGTTTCATGCGGACTGAAAGGTCCCAGGTTCGATTCCGGTCAAGGGCACGTACCTTGGTTGCGGGCACATCCCCAGTGGGGGGTGTGCAAGAAGCAGCTGGTCGATGTATCTCTCTCATCGACGTTTCTAACTCTCTATCCCTCTCAATTCCTCTCTGTGTAAAAATCAATAAAATATATTTTAAAAGCCTGTTTTAGTCTCTTTAACATCTGAACATGGCCACCCCCTACCACAATTACCAATATCATTAGGTCTATTTATCAACGTATAGCTAATAACTACTTTTATCAATCTTACCTTGTAATTTTTGTTAAACCTGCAGATTCCAGAAACTTATACTATATACTTTGTAATTAGAGTCTCTTGTTCTCTGAAATTGAGATTTTCTCACTTAAAATGAATACCAATCTTTTCTCATTTCTGGAAATTACCAAAGAAGATATGCAGGTATACCAATTTCTCCCATTTGATCAAAATATTAAAAAGGTCTAACTCTGTAGCCTGTTCCAGACTTTAAATGTCAGGTGTTCTTCCTTTCCTTTGTTTTTGCTCCCAGATTATTTTCATTTACCTGCTCTTTATGTCTCCAATAGCAAAAACAAACAAACAAAAAATAGTTGGTCTCTACCTCCAGCATAATAAATATTATTTTCTGTATACAAACATCCTGTATATATAACTTCTACTTGAGTTATCTGCTTTGATGAAGAGTAATTCTAAAAGTTAGAGTTCACATCACTGATCCCATATTTACTTTACACATCTTTGAGCTTTACTTTAAAAATATTACACCCTTCAAGTATTTAATATTCAAATTGAAAAGAAGACTAAATATAAAATAAAACTAACAAGGTTTTAAATGCTTATATGGCATATTACTAAATGAAAAACTTTTTATAGGACCATAAAGAAATATAAATGGATCTGATACACATACTTATATCTATTGATATTTCAGCTACACTGAAAATCCAAATGATCACACTGGAAGTCAAGACAGGTTCATTTCGTCACATCTGGGGGCGGTAGGGGATTTGGAAAGGGAAAAAAAAGGAGCTGCTAGCAAAGTCAAACAGTATAATAAAGGCTGCTACTGAGAGACTTTTATTTACAAAGACTGAAAAAGTGAAGGTACAAACAGCACAGGCTGTAGACGTGAGATATTCAGGACCAACCAGCATTCCACAGAGACCCTCCTTGGAGCAGAGGCATCGTGTCCAGCCGCAGAGCTGGGGAAGGGAAGGCTAACAAGTGGGAGGCTTTGAAGACCAAAGGCCCTATGGAGAGGCAGCCTTTGAATTTTGGAGAAGAAAGTTATAGTCTGTCCACAAAGTACTCTCCCAGTTATTCTACCAGCAAGGCACAAATCCTCTGAATGCCTTCAGCAAAAGAAGAGCATAAGAGATGTTGAAAATGAAATCCTAAATATACCAAGGAACACAATCTGTCTCTTTTCTATCTTAAGAAACCAAAAACTGATGATTCTAGAAACATTCAATAAAGAAACTTCAACTGAGGCAGTGGCAGTTGTCAGGTAGCAGCCCGGGAAGGGCCATGAGGAAAATCTCTAGAGTGAGGGGAGATGTGGGTATTGGTCATAAAATCAAGGTGAATAAATTTGTCAAAACTTACTGAACCATACACTTAAGATCTGTAAACTTCACTATATGTAATTATACAGGATTTTTAAAAATTCTGTTGAGTGTTTTCTATAAAAATCTCACAGGCTGCTTTTAACATTTTTGATGGTAACTCACTGGGTCACATAGAGCTCAAGCAACCATTAGGAAGAATTGATTTTGAGAACTTTTTTCTGCTAGATAGAAAGTCTTATTATAAAAATATAGTAATTTCTGACATGGTTTGGTGCAAAGAAATATAAACAAATATGAAATGGAATAGAGGGTTCAGAGGAAGACAAACACATACACAGATGTTTTTATCTATGGAAAAGTGGCACTATAGGAGAGAAAAGACAAGCTTAAACATAAATTACCTTTGTTTAACTGGCTATCCAAATAGAAAAGGATGAATCTTAAATTCTACTTCACATGATAATAAAAAATGCATTCTTGCTATTATAGTAAGGTGATCAAAGGTTCAAAAGATAATATAAAATAATCTCTAAAATCCCATGTTTGACAGATATTTCTCTGTTAGAAAAGTATACTATAAAAATAATATCTAAAATAATCCAAAGTAAAAAGTAAGGACAATCTGAAGAACAAAATCTAAAGAAAACAACAGGAAGGAACTAAATAAAGGCCAAAATTAATAAAATTGTTTTAAGAAAGAAGTGAGAGAGAAGGATAATAAGCATAAAAGTTGATTTTAAAAATTATCTTTATTGTTGAACATATTACAGAGGTCCTCCTATCCCCCAGTGACCCCCTCCACCCTCTACCCTCACACCCCAGGCCTTCACCACCCTATTGTCTGTGTCCCTGAGTTATGTATAGATACATATCAAATAAAATAAACTTTTAAGCAAGAATTATGAAAAATCACATAAGAGAAAGAGAAGAATCTTCAAAAGAACAATTGGAAATAGAAGAAAGGTTGAAGTATAGACACAGCAGAGAAAAAAAGTTAGGTGAGAAATTATTGTAAGAAATATTTTGCTAACAAAAGCCAAGGCTTGGATGAAATTAACTAATTCCTAGAGAAATAAAAATCAACAAATGTGATATAAGAAGAAATAGGCCTAGAAAAATTTCTTGGCAAGTTCTACCATACATTCAAGGATTTTATGAATTCTGTCACATTACTAAGGAATAGAAAACTCAAAAATTGGGTAAACTTCATTGTAAAACAGATGAAATACTCCTCAGATCATTTTGTGATTCTAATTTATATTTGGTAAGAAAATCAAACAAAGCTCATTCCTGAATGTAGACACAAAAATTTCAAGCAAAACATTAGCAAATAAAATGCAGAGGTGTGTTTCAATTAAAAAAAATTAAATACAATACATCAAAGTAGATTTAATATCAAATTGTTTTTAAATTTTAGAATGTACATTTGAATCATTTCAAATTATCATAGCAAAAGGAAAAACTACATGATCATCTAAATAGAAGCAAAAGCGAACTAAGAATAACAGGTAACTTCCTTAAATTGCCATGACAGATATTACAAGAGCTCCTCAGACTCCTCTGTCTTCTCTTATTCCAAGAAAGAGGGAAATCACTCTGTAGCCTCCTTCACAGATGGATATACTCATATGACAGAATTCTGATCATGAGATTGTGAGAGGAAGAGATGTGCACTATCTCCAGACTTAAGCTGTAAAAATCTTCCTCATGATTTATTCATTGCTTGTCGCCCTTATAAGCTATAGAGGCAAGGAAATGAGAATGGATGGAGAGGAGTGGGAGAGAGTAAGAGTGTGACCATAAAAACTAGAACTATAGTAAGAGACAACTATAAGGATTTTACATTTGCTTTGAGTGAGATAAGAGACAACTATAAGGATTTTGCTTTGAGTGAAATCACTGCACAATTTTGAGAAGAGTAGGGACATGAGTTAATTGACATTATGAAGAAAGAGATATCTTGGTTTTGTGTTGAGAATCACAGGAAGGCAGCATGGGTCAACTCAAGGACCCAAGGGTCAAGAGATTTTTGTTTGTTTGTTTTTGTTTTATCCACTAGGACATTCTCTGACATGTAATTGGTATATCTAGGCAATTCAAATTTAAAGTGACCATTAAGACAAGTTGGATTAATATCTAACATGTTTCTAACTGTATTATTCATCACATTTGCTCTTTATTCATCCCATCCTCTTTTTTTATTCTCTGGTATAATTTTGCATTTTGTATGATTCAATCAATCTCTTCTCAGCATATCAACCATATAGACATTTGTATTGAATTTATTGGGAATACATGGGTTAATAAAATCATATAGGTTTAAGATGTATAATTCATCTGTACATTGCATTGTGTATTCATCACCCCATCACCATTTATAGCCCCTTTTCTCTCTTGCCTCTCCCCACTCCTAACGTATGGTCCTCTGGTAACGACCATACTATTTATCTGTCTATGAAGTTTTTTGCTTAATCCCTTCATCTTTTTTATCTAACCTCATAGTTCTCTTCCCTTCTGGCAACCATCAGTATGTTCTCTGTATCTATACATCTATCTCTACTTTGTTTGCTCATTTTTGTCCTTTACATTCCACATATAAGTGAAAGCATTTTCTATTTGCTCTGACTGGCTTATTTCACTTGGCATAATACTCTCCATGTCTAGTAATGTTGTCACAAAAGGTTAAATTTCCTTCTTTTTTTTATGACTGAATGGTTCTATTTGTAAATATATTACAGTTTTTAAATTAATGATTGGTCTAATTTATAAAATAAAATTTTCAACTAATCTGAATTTGTCTTTAAATAACAATAACTGCTTTATTTATAGTGCAAATATTTTATAACTGAATATTCCCTCCTGCCCCTCATTGACACTACTGTCATTAATTCCATTTATCCATATGTTATGATCACCCAATATTATGTTGCTATTATTGCTTACACAGTTGTGTTTTAGATTAAGAATAATAAAAAGAAATGACTTTCGTTGCCCTTTATTCCTTCTGTGATGCTTTTATTTTCTTTTTATGAATCTGGTCTTCTGACATATTTTCCTTTTCTTTGAAGAACTTTTACCATTTCTTTCTTGGCAGGTTTGTGGCTGATGAATTCTTTCAATTTTGTTTGAGAAAGTTTTTATTGCTCCTTCACATTTGGAGGATAATTCTGCTGGATATAAAATTTTAGGTTAATGACTTTTTCTGACTCAAACTTCTGTATTTTACTTTACTCTGTTTTCATGCTTTCTGATGAAAAGTCTATAGTAATTCTTATCTTTATTCCTTAATAGCAAACTTATTATTATTTTTTTTACTTATTTCAGGATTCCTCTGTCCTTAGTTTTCTGCAGTTTCAATATGATGTACCTAAGTATTTTTATATTATTGCTTTTATATTAATTTTGCTTCATATTCTCTGAGCTTCCCAGAACTGCACTTTGGTGTTTGCTGGTGCATTATATTTTTTTAAATTTAAATTGTTTTATAGTTTTGGGATGTTCTGTTTAATTTTTAAAATTTGTTTTTCTTTATTCGTTTTAGTATGGCAATTTTCTCTTCATTTATTTTCAACTTCACTAATTATTTCTTTGGATATGTTGAGTTACTGATCCCATTAAGGCCATTTTTATTTCTGTTGTAGTATTTTTGCCTTCTAATACTTCCCTTATAACTTAGAGTTTTCGTCTCTTTGCTTACATTATGTGTCTGTTCTTGTATCTTGGTTTTTGTTTTTGTTGTTGTTTTGCCATTATAGCCTGTTGCATATTGATCATAGTTCATTTAAATTTTATTTCTAAAAATTCCAACATCTATGTAATACCTAAGTTTGATTCTGATGATTGTGTATTCATACAAAAACTTAATTTCTTTAATTGACCTTTTCTCCTTTCCTTTGAATCAAACTGGCCCTTATCCAATCTAGAAGTACACTAACCCACTCACCTCCCTTTCCCTTGCATAGACACTCCCTTAGACATTAAATTCTCAGGA
The DNA here is from genome assembly GCF_014108245.1 of Pipistrellus kuhlii. NCBI lineage: Eukaryota > Metazoa > Chordata > Mammalia > Chiroptera > Vespertilionidae > Pipistrellus > Pipistrellus kuhlii. Next base: position 72,712,191 of record NW_023425573.1, read on the forward strand.
CAATGAGGTTCTGGTCAGTAGTGTTTTAACTTCACATTCAGAAAAGTAAAATGACTCTATTGACCACACCCTTGTGAAGCCAGACAGAGTGATGCCATGGGGACCAAATGCAATGATCAACTACCTCCTAACCCTAGCACAACCCAATCAATAGAGACCATGACCCTAAGTCCACCAAGATTAATGATTTTTTTTTTCCTGAGTCTAACCCATCTCCTGGAAACCATTCAAGGAACCAGGTCTTAAACAACAGCTCACTATGACTCCAGGTTTGGTTCCATTTCCTTAAAAATAAATCTTTGCTGTTTAGGCTGCAAACTCCTATTTATATTTTATTAGTCTTTGCTGCTCACAGGCAAACAAATCCTTTTAGTCTATTAACAATTTCATAATCAATTAACAATTGTCTCATCAGACATTCTTTTTTCCTTTTGGCATGCCTTATAATATTTTTTGAAAGTCAAGCATGTTACATGTATCAGATATAATGAACTGAGGTAAATCAATCCTTAGTGTAAGAACTTATATTAATATGCTTTTAGGAGTTGTGCTGGATTTAACATTTTCTATAAGTGTTTAAATTCCTTTTGCATCCTCAGTTTTGTCTTTCCTTTTGATTTGAGCTACCATAAGTACTCCTCAGAGAAATTCTGTGTCTTGCAGCTGTAATTTGCTTATTATATGATAACCTGTTAGTGTGACCTTCACAAGTCTTTCTTAAGTTATACCGCTTTTTCTACTTTCTCCTACTTCTTTCTTTGGCTGCAGTGTTCTCAATCTATTTTCTTTTCTTTTCTTTTTAAAAAAATATATTTTATTGATTTTACACAGAGAGGAATTGAGAGGGATAGAGAGTTAGACACGTCGATGAGCGAGAAATATCGACCAGCTGCCTCTTACACACCCCCCACTGGGGATGCGCCAGCAACCAAGGTACGTGCCCTTGACTGGAATCGAACCCGGGACCTTTCAGTCCACAGGCCTACGCTCTATCCACTGAGCCAAACCGAATTCGGCTCAATCTATTTTCTTGACTCCTATTGATTATGCCTCCTCTCCCCCTTGAGATGAGACAGGAAGGCTGCTGGGAAATAGAGTGTGAAGTACCTTTTCCCAGCTGGGAGAAGACCCTAACTATGCCTCTTTTCTTGGAAAACAGGCCTTTGTTATGGAGTATGCTCTGGGCATATTCCACAATGACTATTGTTTCTCTCCAGCTGCCACAGTCATAAGAGAATCTTTTTTAGGTTTTCACTGAGAACCTGGTGGGATACTTGAAAGTAAAACCCAGAAAATATGAAGGTCTTTTAAAACTGTGGCCCCGGGAGTTTCTCACTCTCATGGTAACCCATCTCATCTCCTAGCAACTCCTCAAAATTATCATTTGAGTGTTCTTATCAATTCATGGTTCCAGTAGCTTCTGCTCCAGGGAAGCAGAATCCAGCTGTGGCTCTCTGGATATGCTTGTCTCTGTGAATTTGGGGGTGACAGTTTGCCTTCAAATATCAGTGTTTTTTTTTAATTAATCCCAGAAAAGTATTGATTTTTAGTTTGTCCAACTTTTTCTTGTTGCAAAATGGGAGTGACTATTTTCAAACTCTTTATGCATTAGATGAGAAACTACAATTTGTGAGTCTTCTTAAGACCTAGGCTCAAAATTGGCAAACTTTTACTTCCACCCACATGTCATCAGGCAAAACAAGGCAAATGGTCAGGTCCCAACCAAAGAATAGGGAAAGAACAAGAGTGTGGACACAGAAGGGAAAATAATTAAGACCATTTGCTCAGTGAACTGTGAGGAGGTGCTTTCCTGGTATTATTAATCTCTAGGTTATTTCATTATACTCTGGACTTTTCACTCCTTCCATCGGCTCTGTAGCCTATTTGTTTTATGAAATTATTTCTGTTTGTATCTGCTGAAAGGTTTCTTTTTTCTTTTTACCTGATTGTATCCTCACTGACAAAACTCCAAATCCAGGAGAGAGGAAAGTTCACTGTTCCTCTAAAACCCAACAACCCTTTCAGCAGTACCTTAGCTAAGATTATGTTATTTGCAAGCAAAAGGAAGTTATACATTCCCAACAGGCATGGCTCATTGGTTGAGTGTCAACCAATGAACCAAGAGATCACAGTTCCCAGTCAGGGTGCATGCCCAGGTTGTGGGCTCAATCCCCAGTGGGGGTGTGCAGGAGGCAGCCAATAAGTGATTCTCTCTCGTCCTTGATGTTTCTACCTCTCCCTGCCCCTTCCTCTTTGAAATCAATAAAAATATATTTTTTAATTTAAAATAAGAAAGCTACACAATTGAATTTAAGTATAAAGAAGAGGATATCTTGCTAATAATTTGGAGTGGCTAACTAAACCCAGGGCAGAAGGACCACCAGACTTCTCAAAGCCTAAAAGCTACAAGTGGAAATGAGAAATCCACACAGGGCATTGGCGGTGGCTGTCTTCCCTGCTTCTCTAAGTGCCATGCTCTGTTTCTGCAAGTTGGCTTGATCTGTTCCACAGGAACAGAAGCCAGTTCTGTCACCTCCGAGTAGAGTATTCACCTCCATGAGGCAAGAGTCCTGCTGATGCAAAATAGCTGGCTCTCAATGTCAGTTTTACCCCTTTGGGCATTTTGCCTCAAGGAGGTGAAATTGGCTTGGGTCATTTTCTCCCTCCTGATCCAATCAGTGAGCATTGAAGCAGAGCTCAGGGAGCCCACTCCTGGCTGTGGGTCTGAAGGACCAGAGACCATACAAGGGTTCACTAGGAGCTGTGCCTGTAGTTCTCAACTGGGGGCAAGTCTGTCCCTCAGGAACACCTGGGCTGTTTGAAGACATATTTGATTGCCACAACTGGGAGAATGCTACTGCCATCTAGTGGGTAGGTGCCAGGGATGCTGCTAAATATCAAAAACTACCCAGTCAAGCCCCCACAACATAGTTATCTGGCCCAAAATGTCAATATTGCCGAGGTTAAGAAACCCTAAATTGAGCCAACATCTCAAAGTGAGAATGGATGCAAACCAGCCGAGAACTGGTAAGGGTATGGGGGAGAACATGAGAGAAGAGGAAGAAGAATGACAAGTAATAGTTTCTGCATTTAATGAGCATTTACTGGGTTCCAAACACCGTATTAAGTGTTTGACCAACATCTTTTCATTGATTCCTCACAACAATCCTATAAAGTAGGCAGTATTGTCAGTTTTATGAAAAAACAAATAGAACTGTCACCCCCCAGAGCTCATGTTTTTTACTAGAAACTGAAAAGTGAGAATGAGCCATCACCCTACCTTGTGAATCTGATCCTGTTTTCACCAAAAGTAGCTAGAAAGCTATGAACAGATTGTTAAGAGCTGAACTTGTGAGTTTGAAAGTGACAGTAAATAATATCACTGTCATTGCTGCTGCTGGGAAACCATACAAGTGATACTCAGAGCATGCTGTCATCGAAGGGACTTGTATGTAACCTTAAGCAGCTATGCAAATACGCAAGCTGATGTGAAGGTGAATGAAGAGCAGGAAAGCTGGGATGACTTTCTAAACTCCCTAAAACATAACCAAGCTTTCCCAACACCTAGGTGCCCACACTTCCTCCCCTCCCAGACAAGTAGAGTCTATGCGGAGTCCACTTCCACACCCTCAGGTAGGAATAAACACACTGGATTTGTAAGATCCTGATGAAGATTAAACTCGGAAATGTGTATACCGCAAGGGTTGGCAATCAGAGCAGGAATGACCCACTTTTGTTAAGTAACAGCTTATTGGAGCACTGCCATGCCCTTTTATGTATGTATTTTCTATGACTGCTTTTGGGCTTCAACAGCAGAGCTGTGTTGTCACATCAGAAACAGAGGTATGACCCGAAAATCCAGAAATATTTCCTGTCTGCCCGCTTACAGAAAATGTGTGCTAATGCTTCTGATGAAGTGATCCTGGCATACAGCGCAAGGCCGTCCCTTCTTCTGAGAAGGAAACCCCTATTTGTAACAAACTGCTGTTTGGAATTTTCAACTGTTTTTCTTAGATGAAATGTTGCTTTCTAGTCTGCTTTAGCCTGTTTGAAAAATGATGAAGATAAACTTAGCTATATGACCTTGTAGGCCAGAAACTAGATATGCCATAATCTCAATGCCATGCCAGGTGCACTTTTTAATTGGATAGAATTGTATTGTTTCCAAGGCCAGCATCGAGATAACCACTAAGTGCACATAGGCTCTTTAATAAAAAGGGAAGTTCTGCTTGTAGCCTTGCTTAGAATTTGAATTCATTTTCTCTAAGCCCATTGCGTGGTGAATAAAGTAAGTCTCTCCAAACTCTCCTCCTGCATGGTTTGATTGTTCAGGAACTCTGTAACACTTACACCCCATGGGAGACCGGATCTTTCTATCCACATGGAAGCCTTTTCTCTGAATTTCTTTGTTCACAGAAGTGTTGAAGGTGTTCCAACCAAACTGGCCTTGTGCACCTTCCGATCACTCCCTACAGCACAGGGTTGAGTGGCACAGTGAAAGGCAATCAGATAAGAGCGCATGTATCCCCTGGATATGGTTCCCTTTTGTTCTGGTGGGCAGGTTAGGGAGTCTGGACTTGACAGTACTGGTTACAAAGCAAGGTAATCATGAGAAGACAGGAGTGGGAGGGGGGAGGTTCAAATCTTAGCTACTGGGCATGTAAGTTTTGTAACACATTGGCCAGCTTTTTTCAAATCTCTGGTTATCAGTTTTATCATGTGGATTAAATGAAATAACTTATAAAAGAACTGAGCAAACATGAAAATGTGGTAAACAGATGTCATAATAATAATAATACATTGGTTCCACTTGTAACTACTTAGTACCTATTAGAGACGTAGAGTAAGTCTCTGCCCCACCTCCTCACCTCCTGAGGAAACTGAACAATTCCTGTATCTTCAATCCTGTTCTAAGCACTTTATTTGTAATAACATATTTAATTTTGACCACAAACCCTTAAGGTATGTACTATTACTGTCAATCTTGGCTGAAGGTAAGAGAACTAAGGCACAGGAAGGTTGAGGGGGTTTCCGAGATCACAAAACTAAGGTAGGCAGAGTTACAAGATGCACTATTTAGTCTCTGTATAGAGCCCAAGGTTTTCAACAGCACACTCAGCTCAGCTGTGTAACACATTTAATAATGGTTCATTTTCAGCCCAGATGGCCTTTGCTGTTGAGGGTTCTGAAATGTGTGCTGAACGATGTGGCACCAGGGGCAGCCCTTAGCATGGGATCAGTGGTGTCTCTAGAAAAAGTGGGTTCTGACAAACATGAGTCACACACCCCTTGCTTTCAAAGGTGTGTAGGAATTCTCAGTGATGTTTGGAGAGGCTATCAGATCCTAGTTTCCACGCTGCGTATATACTGTATATATACCATAGAGTAGGGGTGTCGAACTCAATCAGAGAAGGGGCCAAAATCTAAAATCCAGCCTAAATCGCGGGCCGAATGGTTTACTGAACAGTCATAAACTGTCATTGTGATGGAAACGCAGCGGAGTGCAGTGATGACAGCGCGGTGCGGGCCACATTGCAAGGCCTGGCGGGACAGATTTGGTCCGCGGGCCTTGTGTTTGACACATGTGCCATAGAGAGAGAAAGAAAGCAAAAGAAAAGTTCATCTATGACCTGAATTGCATTGGCACATGTTATGGACTTAATTGTGTTTCCCCAAAATTCATGTGTTGAAGCCCTAACCCCAGCACCTTATCTTATATAATAAAAGGCTAATATGCAAATTGTTCCCTCCAGTGGGAGTTAGACTGACTGGGAGTTAGACATGTGCTGACCACCAGGGGGTGAAACAGAACCTGGTGGATGTGGGCGGCGGAAGGCAATGGAGGCACTTCCAGCCCTGATGGGTCTGATGAGTGCAGGACCACGGTGGGATGGTGAAGCAGGCGAGAGGGCGGCACCAGGCAGGTCCCTGATCACTCTGCCAGTTGCCCCACAGATTGGCCCTGATTGCCAGCCAGGCCTAGTAACCCTACCTGTGCATGACTTTGTGAACCAGGCCTCTAGTGTGACTATAATTAAAGAAATTGGTAAGTTAAGTAGAGGCCTTTAGGGGGTCCCTAATCTGGTATAACAGGTGTTCTTTGTTAAAAACAAAATTGAACTAAGTACATTTAAAGGTGTAATTGGCTTTATTAAGTAAACCATCTAGCAACTAGAAGGATGCACTGAGGGGCTGTACAAAATAGAAGGTGTTTATAGGAAACAGAGTAGAGCAAGGGAGCTATTAGTGAAAAAAAAGAAAGCTTTTTGGGGGGTGGAAACATCTCTTGGAAAGAAGAGAAGGAAAAGTATTTTTATTTTGTATATTGGCTCTTTTTGCTATGGGAAATGGAGAGAGCATATATGACAGGTTACCTTGCTTATGCTTGACCATAAAATTTCATACTGGTTGATTAAGATTTAAATTGGTTTAAATTGCATTAGATCACATATTAAATACAGGTTTGGTATTTTCATGGGCTTTTAACACAAATGACAACATTTTAGGCCTGTGCTTTTGTTTGTTTTTTGTTTGTTTGTTTTGTTTTGTTTTGTTTTTTCTTTAACATCTGCAAGGAGAACACATTAGGACATAGAGAGAGACACCCAGGATGTATGCACACAAAGGAAGGACTTAGAGAGGACATGAGGGAGAGGACACAAGAAGGTGGCCATTAGCAAGCCAAGGAGAGGGACCTCAGAAAAATCTAATTCTTCCCACAACTTTATCTTGGACTTCCAGACTCCAGGATTGTGAAAAAAAAAATTCTGTTGTTTAAACCCGCCAGTCTGTGGTACTTTGGTACAATAGCCAAGCAAATGAATAGAGTAACCCTCTGCTTGGACACTTTCATAGATGCCACACATCACGAGCAGACCTGACTTCTGGAGAGTGAAGTGGTGCCACCAACCGAGAAATGCCCACTCTGGGGCCAACAAGAGAGAGGTGGCACACAGCGGAGAGCACGAGATGGTGATGGTGTCCACTGTGGCAATGGTCCATTTCCAGAAATTGCTGCACCATAAAAAGCAGTGGCGGAGAAAAATGGGCCCAGCAGGGCAGCAGGAGGAAGTGGCCATGGCCAGTGGAGTGACAAAGACTCCAAGAAAGGGCAGCATATGTCACACATGACTCTGGAGATTCTAAACGTTCTTAAGAGGGGATTTTTAAGAATCTGGGTTCGTGCACTGGCAGTTCGGGGAAATGAGGCAGAAAATTAGTTATTAATATCCGTGCTCACACATATGTACCGGGAGGGTGGTGAAGCTTGGAGAAATTACAGTTCCACACAGCTGACCCCAAAGCAGACATTTATGAAGATCTATCTGAAAAGCTAAAGAAGATGCATTGGAAAAAATAGAATGACAGGCAAATAATGGTGAAGGGGGGTGGGGACACAGGGCGAAGATCTATGCAAGAAGTAGAAAAGGAGGGCCCATGCAGCTAGATTCAAGTCACCTAACCACTTCCCAGGGTTATCTAAGAGGGTCTCATTAAAAGGGCTTTGTAAATAGAGCATGCTTTACAGATGGTTTATTAAGAAAGCTGAACTTTATTCAAGATTATAAGGGCAGGAGTTCAATGGCATGAATAGAAAATTCACTACTTGGAAGAAAATAATTAATAGACTAGAGAAAAAACATAAATTTATTTAGATTAAAAAAGGAACCAGTCATGTTTTTGTTTGTTTCTTAAGGAGGGAGGCACAATAAGAGGAGAGACTCAGTATAAATGTTTTAGAGATTGAAAGAGAAAAAAATATGTTGTGCTTCTCAAGAAGCGGCACAGAGTTTGAACACCCAGCTTACCTTCCAAACTGAAAGAGTACAGGAGAAGGCTTCTGCCTCCACTCTCATCAGGGTGCTAGTGTCAATAGTCAGAATGTTGCCTGTTCTGTAAGATTGAAACACATGCCCACTTTAATTAGAATTTCTCTACTCCTTCTCGTATGTAGTGGAATCAGCAGGTCTTTCTAGGTGGACTCTTGCCTTTCATTTTCAATCTTTGTCCTAGATTAAAAGTGGATAGCTTTAAGGACAGGACACCTCACTCTCTGGGAGAGTTTGATTGGCTCTCTCAGAGTTTAATTGGCCATTCCCTTCCCCAATTCCTTTCCCACAGGCATGTATCTCCTACATTCCAAGGGACCCCATTAGACTTACAACCAGAGGAGCAATGGGTAGCAGCAGCTCATCCCAGGCTAACCCTCTGAACCTGTCTCTGAGAGAGAGAGAGAGAGGGAGAGGGAGAGATCATACAGTGGAGTATTATTCAGCCATAAAAGGACATAAGATTCTAAAAATGCTACAACACTGATGAGCCTTGAAAATATATGATAAAGGAAATGAGCCAGACACAAAAGGACATCTCTACCACCACCTGATCTCACCACACTGCAATAGTCTGGCCCCATTCTCTTCTTCCAGTAGCCTCTGCTGCAAAGACCAGCTCAAGGTTCCACCACAAAGCTAAGCTAACTGTTGGCTCATATGGACCACCGACTTTGTCAGTTTTAGAATCATTTTGATGGGCTGCATCTCTTATAAGCCCTACTAAACCCACTGATTTTGAAAGTGAATTACTTCTACTTGTCTAAAAATGAAATTTATTGGTGCTATGGTCTGAACATGTGTGTCCCCATAAAATTAATGTATTGAAACTTAACCCCCAAAGTGATGGTATTTGGAGGTAGGATCTTTGGAAGGTGATTGGGTCATGAGGGCAGAGACTCAGGGATGGGATCAGTGCCTTATAAAGAGGCCTGATTCCAGAATTGCAAGAAATAAATTTGTGTTGCTTTCAAACATTAAAAAATTTTAAAATAAAAAATAAACTAAAATAAAAATATTCAAGTTTCAAAAGTTTTTTATGCTTTTGATGTCAGAAATGATAAATATCTCTTTTGGGGATTGAAGACAATGGCTTTCCTACTTCTCTCCAAAATCATCTAAATGCAAAAAAAAGAAAAAAAAAAGAAAAAAAAGAAAAGAAAAGCCACAATATATTTTCAATGAGTCTAGGAGAGAGCCGAACAACAGGAAAGGTGGAAAAACTGCAGGAGCCAGGGGAAGTGGACTGTGATGACACTCTGGGCTGCAGATTTTCGAACAAGCCCTGCAGTACACCCTCTAAAGTGTGGGCCACACTCTACCACACAAAAGTCAACTTGTGCTTGCAATAATGGAAAAGGTGCATGCACTGATGACAGGAGCTTTCACACCCATAGTTTGACAGCAATAGGCAAATAGATAGCGTTAATTAATAAATCACACAGATAAGACTTTGTGTGATCATAGCAAAGAGATAGAGAGGGAGAGAGAGCCTTTCATTGTGAGCAGCACACTGCTGCCTTACTCCCTTGGCTAAGAGTAACCAGGGACTGAAAGAATATGAACACAGAATATTAGATGATTTGATGATTATAAGTAAAAATCTTGCTTAGCTGAAATATAGTCTTCAACCGTCAGAAGAAGCACGAAAACATATTCAAAGATACAAAATAGAACATAAAGAAATAAATAGGAAAAGCAAATAAAAGATTAAAAATACTCACTGGGATATTTCCGTAGAGGAGATGAAAATTGTGTCCAAGTATGATAATTCTTCATGTACAGGAACTCAACACAGAGAGTCCAGAGCACAGGGATAACTTTCTCAGACAATGGAAGCAGTTGGAATGTGTAGGAGGAGAGTTCAAGAAAAATGTAGAAGAAATAAAAATTCATAAAAAATGTGAAGACAAATTGGAAGTAGCTAAAGAGAAAATAAATAATAATGACAAATAGAGATACATATAATTTAAAAATAACTAATGCACATCTTATCTTCTCATCCCAAGTGAATCCAAATGCTAAAACTGATATTTAATCTTCTTCAGAAGAATTTGTATTCTTTATTATCAAAATATCATGCTGTCCCTATTGAAATAATGTAGAATGTCTTTAGCTATTAGGATATTAAATTGATTTTCTTCTCTAAATTGCTCTAGAATATTAGATCTTTTCTCATCCCCATTGTCAATTTCTTATTCACAGTGATTTGTTTTCAATGTATCTGCTTCTTACATACTCCTATGTACACATTTTTTTATTTTAATAACCTATGAGTTAAAAATATCATGTAGCCAAATATAACCACTGCCTAATCAAAGTTGTTTTTAGCAATTACCTTAGTCCCTGGCCTGTTTATTTAAATAGCATAGAAGTTGGCATGTGATATTATATCAGCAAAGGGCTTTTAAGGAACCCATTTTGCTTGAAATTATATCTTAAATACCTGAACTGTCAAGAAAAATGATATCTTGAAAAATAAAGTACTGTTTTATTATGATTATTATGTCAATAAAAATTATCGGTGTTATTCTAATCACAAATTTTCCTTCCTTCCTCCCTTCCTTCTTTCCTTCCCTCCTTCCTTCCTTCCTCCCTTCCTCCCTCCCTTCTTCCTTCCTTCCTTCCTTCCTTCCTTCCTTCCTTCCTTCCTTCCTTCCTTCCTTCCTTCCTTCCTTCCCCTTTCTTTCTTTTTTAACTAGAGAATGCAATCTTACTCTATGAAATCACTAGGTTTATGCAAATGAAATTTATAGAGTAGATTTTTAAAAACTATCAACTGATGGTTATCTGTGCCAATTCAACATCAACAGGAATCCCCAATTTGGGGTTCAGGGAAGGAGACTTTATTCAGTGCAAACAGCTTAACTGTGGAAAGTACAGCTGTGAGTCAGCGCTTGGGTGAGCCGGTCCTCTCCAGCTAGACAGCTCTGCACTGTTCAGTCCACTCTGCTCTGTTCTGCTTTAGTCTGCAGACAGGACAGTTCTGCTCAGCTCTGGTTCCAGGAGATGCCTCTGTGGTTCAGCTCCAATCTAAGAAGCACAGTCTTCAGTTTGGGATGGAAAGGGAAAGTGCCCATCCAGAGCCAGAGGGTAGCTGACTTATACGGAGAAGTCTCCACCCCTGATCCCTCATTGGTCCGTCCTCATGCAAATGAGGAATCCAAATCCTTGCAGTTTTATCCAAAAAGCACTGTTCTGATTGGTCAGAATGGAGCCACTCTGGTTGTTTGAAGACATTGCACAGCTCTGATTGTGGGGAGTGGGGGGGGGGTGGTGGTGTCTCAGTCCTATTTGTTAAATAGGATTCTAGGAACTCCTTTGTAAGGGCAGGCTCAGATGGCAGGAACACAGTGCAGGCAGGAAGGTCAGTGTAGGAGGCAGGCATTCAGTGCAGGCTTCTCCCTGAAATCCAGCTTATTGTAACAGGGCCCTATTTAGAAATAGGTGCCAGGCTCTTGTTCTTAAATTTGAGCTCAGTTAGCCACTCGGAGACCTTCTTGATAGTTATCTTCTTTTCCAGGGTCAATGGAGCTATAATGCAATGAACTACTTGGAAAGGGGCTGGAGAATATTATGGTCAAGCACCAAAGTTTGAGACCCAAGCTGTCTGGAGTCAAGTTCTTGTTCTACTAATTATTAGCTAGAAGACCTTTGGTGAGAAATTAAGTATTCAAGTTTCAGTTTCTCCATCTTTATACAGGATAATAAAAATGCCTACCTCAGAGGATTATGGCCTGGGGGAGTGATGTACGTTTAGCATTTAGTGCAGTCTACTCTGTAGTCATAGTAAATATGCAAGAAATACCAACGGAAATTATCCAAATTTTACAGTTTAACTAAAATTTATAATGCTAATGTAAAATAATATTTAAGAAATAAAACTATATTGTGGAGGGTTAGAAAGTTAGAATTATAAAAGTTATATTAGAGAAAGTTTGGTTAAAAATATCATTTTTTTTAATTGGATCTTGGAATATATCAACTGTCCATTGAGCTCAAAATCTTTAGGAAGAGATGAGCATTCGGTGAGTTCAAAACTGAGGTTTATTTATTCTAAGAGCAGCTTTTTACCTGTTTTCCTCTTGACTGATAGAAGAGATGAAAATAATAGGAATAGAATGAATCCCAATAATACCTTGGAAGAGGATGCAGCTCCAGAACAAGCAAGTCTGATGTAGGAGTGAGAGCAAGGGGAAGGGAGAAAACCCTTCAGGATGGTAGCTTTGTGTCTGGCCAGATGGGGAGAGAGGAGGGAGCCTACATGTGCTCTGTGTGATCTCTCAGCAGCCAGCCAGCTGAGCTGCACTATTGGTCTTGTGGAAGGAAAGAGCTGATTCTGGCTCAGCTGAGTGGATATGGAGGTGCAGAGAGAGATCAGAGCTTCCTCTTACAGTGCTCATTCTTATGGGGGGGAAAAAACACACAAAAAAACAGAGAGAAGACAGACTTGAAGAGGAGTCTATTTGAATGCATTCTTAGGAAGTAAGCAGGATACCGGCCCTGGGGGGGGGGGGGGGGGGGAATCAAAGGCTCTTCATCAGCAGCTGCTGTTTACAGGCATTTATTTATTTCGCAGTTTAAAAACCTTGAGAGAGGGAGGAGGGAGGCAATAAGACTAGGGGGACTAAGCTCTCAATTGAGAGAATCCTGTGTCTCTGATGTCACTGAGCTGTGTAGCACTGTGTCGTCTTGGGCTGCTCAATTCTGCCCTGGCTTCAGTTTCCCCATTTACACAAGAGAGTTGAGGGTTGGTCTGTGTAATGTGGTCTCTAAATCTCTTTCAGCCAAAAAAATTCTGTGCTATATGTGATGCCAGGAGAATTGATCTGCACCTCCACCAATGTTCATTCGGTTTTCCATGTTGTCATTTCAGCTGCCAGCTCATCTCTCATGCTCTTCCTCAGAGCCTCTGTGTTGCTGGCAAGCACAATGCACTTTCCCCTCTTGGCCTTTACTTACTGTGTGTCCTTCCCCTTCACTGCTTCTCTTCACACTCACTCTGTATCTTCCCTGCCCACAGTCTCCTGTATAATGGTTTACATATAATAAATGATGAATAAGTGTTTGTAAAATATGATAATCCAGGCTTGTTCCAATACCACAAAAGTTATTTTAAAAATATTAAGAGTGATAAAGAGTGAGATAATGCAATGTGATTGTCCCATGAGTCAGTGGTTAAGGTTTGTCCCTCGCTTCAAAAGACACCTAAAATTTTTGAATAGAGAACAGTGAATAGAGGAGGCAAGATTTGAAGATATTAAGCAAATTGAAGGAAACTAAATATATAATTGAATAATGCAATGGGTAGCAGATTCTAAGAATTTCAAGACTTTGGTGACATGTTGCTTAAGTTAGAGAAGTATTAAATATTAGAGGCCTGGTGCACAAATTTGTGCATGGGAGTCCAGCTGGCCAGCCCTTACCGGGCCTGATCAGGGCTGGAGCAGTGGGGGGAGGGGCCACAGGAAGTTGGCCAGCTGGCCCCACCTCTGATGGGGGCTCGTTAAGGATGGGGCCGGTGCGGGGGGAGGGGCTGTGAGCTGTTGGGGGTGCCATTTAGGGCCCCCATTGGGCTGGTTGGCCACTGCAGTCATAGTGACTGGTCATTCCAGCCGTTCCATTGTTCTGATTGCTATATATATAGATGCTGCCTTCCCATCTCCATTATTTTCTTGTGTATCTCAGAAGTGATATTTTTCTCCTGATTCTAAGTGAGACCCCTTCCCAAACTCTGGTCCTTTTACCCTCTTCTTTCTCTATTCTCTTTCTAAAATGAACAGTTAAAATTTTATATAGTAACAATAAAAAATTAGAAATAAAGAGTAAAAAAAGTAGTATAATTTAAGATATCACCAAATAAAATAAAATACTTAAGTATTCTATCTAATAAAGAAGGAATATGCTAATTGACCATCACACCCTCATAAAGATGACAACGCCCACAGCCAATAAGGAGGGAATATGCTAATTGAATGCCATGCCTTTAAAGATGGCAGTGCCCACAGCCACAAGATGGCTGCTCTGTGTGCCTGCCTCCATAGTCCCCCCAGTCCTCTCAGCCCCCCCAGCCACCCAGGGCTGGCCTGAGGCTTGCCTGTGCCTCAGATGTTGGCTGCCCAGCTGCCTAGAGCTGGCCCAAGTTGCAGGCAAGTCTCAGATGTCTGCTGCCTAGCCATGTAGGGCCAACCTGAGGTACAGGAAAGTCTTGAATGTCAAAAAGTTCTAGTTACTCTGCTTGCTTGCCACCTCTTGGAATTATCAGGTCTTGTTTTGTTTGTTTTAGCCATGCTAAAAGATAGCATATAATGATACCTTAGTGTGATTTTAATTTGCATTTCTCTCTCTCTCTCTCTCTCTCTCTCTCTCTCTCTCTCTCTCTCTCCATATATATATACCTGCATTGAAGTACACCTGCTCATAAATATATACAAATGACTAGTTTCCAGCTTGTATATATATATATAGACCTCCAGTGCACTAGATTCGTGTATTCATGCATTCAGGGGCGAGGGTGGAGTTTATCTCAGCCCAGCCTATACCCTATTGCAGTATGGAAGGCCTTGGGGGATGTCCAACTGTCCTGCCTAAGTCATAAGTTGGACATCCTTAGCACTGCCACAGAGGTGGGAGAGGGTCCTGCCACTGCCAGCCTATGAGCCTGATTTCTTGCTGAGTGGCACTCCTCCTGTGGGACTGCATTGACCACCTGGGGGAAGCTCCTGCATTGAACATCTGCCCCCTGGTGGTCAGTGCACATCATAGTAACTGGTCATTCCACTGCTCAGTTTATTTGCATATTAGCCTTTTATTATACAGGAAAATACATATGCATGTATGTGTCTATATAGACTATATATTCCAGACATTTTATTCCTAGGTAAGTATTCAAAAAAAAAATCACCGTTTGCCCACAAAAAGGTTTATTCAAGTATATTTATTGCAACATCATTTTTAAAGGTCTCCAGCTGCAAACTACTGAAAATTGCCATCAGCAGTAGGAGGGATATCACAGGCCAGTGGATAAATATTAGCAGAGTGAGATTGTGATGTCTTCATGTAGTGGAACACTATACCATGAAGAGAGCAAACAATTTACAGCATCACAGAGTGCGGATGATTTTCACATTATGCTGAATGACTGAACCAGACAACAAGGAGTATATATTGTGTTCCCATTTCCCTCAGGTTCAGAACAGGAACGCTGGTCTCTGGTGTCACACCCCGGCACAGTGTGAGCTTCCTTTGGGGCAGGTGAGTAGTGACCAGAGGAGGCATGAGGGTGGCTTCCCAAGAGCTGGCCATCATCTAGGTTCCAAGTTACAAGAACATGTTTAATTTGAGATATTCATCAAGCTGGAAATTAGTCATTTGTATATATTTATGAGCAGGTGTACTTCAATAAAAACATTTTAAAAAACAGCAAAAATTTATGCTTCAAAATGTATTTAATTTACATCTAACTTTACGGGAATACAGCAGTTGTATTAAAATGAAACATGTCTTCTTTTGATGACACCCTTTTCCTTTTTATTAAAGGACATTTTCCTGAAATTCAAGTCTTTCATCAGTTGCAGAGTTTAATGCATGAGTTTAACACTATTCAAGAGTTGGTTGCTACCCTCCATCAATGTGGTTGCGCTTTTCCAAAACATGTGCCCACCTGTCAGTTTCACAAACCAGGCCAGATGCAGACTGGAAATGAGGGGTCTTTTGAAACACCCCTACTGTGCAAGGATATTGTTTCACCTTATTACCTGCAGGCTGTGCCTCCTATCACACAAAGAGAAGTTTGTGCATTCGGCGGCTACCTCTCCCGTAGCCTTTGTAGACATTTCGATATATCAGAAGTATTTCACTGCAACCCCAGCTAGACAGGAAGTGCATCCCCAGAAGGACCTTGACATTAGGTAGCCATGCACCAAATTCTGGGGATGGTGGAAACAAGTCTTTGTTTGCTCTCCTTCTGTCTCCCATCAATCCCCACTGAGCCCACCTCAGAGAGGCATAGGGAGCCAGCATCTGTGGTTTCTCTCCCTTTTCTCATGGTTTCTTAGTCTCGTAACCCCTGCACAGCCCACAGTGTCCCATTTTTCTTTCTACTCAGCCTCTAACCTGATTATAAACAGCCTTTTCCTCAGTGAAGGTAGAATATTCTTGAAAGAGGTGGTGGGCAGATAGAATCATGTCTTAGCCCTGGTCTGAAAGGTTGAAGAAAAGTTTTCTTTCAGGCCCAGCCTTATGGTAAAATATTAAAAAGTCAAAATGGTGAGATTAGCCAGTATTTTACGTAACTACAGAACATCATGATACTCACAAAGTCTAAGTCACTCTCCTCACTTTTCTCTGCTTCGGACACCGTGCCTATTTCTCGGTACACAGAAAAGAAGAGGTGGTATTCCCCACACCCCAGAAGGGTAAGGTGGATACAACTTTGAGGTCACTGGAACAGTTAGACCTCACTCACTTAACTTCATAGAGCTGCAGAGTTTTTTAAATACTCCATTTTTAAAATAACAAAAAGCACCAGCATTTCTAGCAGTCACTTTTAATGTAAATATAACTCAAGGGAGTTGCACACTCAAACACTCAGACTGTAAGTCAGGACTTATTGCCAAATCCAATGATTAAACTGTATCTTAGTGGTTCAGGAGTTATGACTAAACTTGGCTCCACACTGAATGTCCCCAATTGCTATGATCTTACAATGATGGCAGCTTCTTTTACATTTTCCATCTTTGCCATGAAGTGTCAGGTAATCAGTTCTCAGTGAAATTTACTCAATATACATATGAAAATCCTGGTGCCTGTTGGTGATTCATTAATGTTAGTTCACTTCCTTCATGATATTAGGGTCTTCCTATATATTTTTCTATCATATTATTTCTACTTCAAATATTCTCTGCACTAGTTCCAATCAATTAACAATTTGTTAATAATCTGCTTTCTTTCAAACAGGACCCCAAAAAGCAAAACTCAAAGTGAAAAGATCAATAAATGTGATTGAAATTTAAAATCTCTGTATTCCAATAATCACTATACTCAAAGTAAAAAATCAGTGTCAGGCTGAGAGAAATATTTATAATATATATAATAATGGTTATTAAGCAAAATAGTTGAAGAGCTATTATTTATCTATAAGAAAAGGATAAATAAAAAAATGAAATTGGACACCCGCTGGCTAGTATGACTCAGTGATTGTTTGTCGACTTACAAACTAGGAGGTCATGGTTCGATTCCTGGTCAGGCACATGCCCAGGTTGTAGGCTTGATCCCCAGTGTAGGGCATGCAAGAGGCAGCCGATCAATTATTATTTTTTATCATTGGTGTTTCTATCTCTCTCGCCCTCTCCTTTCCTCTCTGCAATCAATAAAATATATATATTAAAAAATAGAAAATGGTAAAAGATATGAAGAAAAAATTCACCAAAAATAAAGCAAATGGCCAGTAAATATATGAAAACTTGATCAAACTCACCAGAAATTAAGGATATGCAAATTATGATTAAAATGAAATACTATTTATTCTCCATCAGGTAAAAAATTATTTGCATCTGATATAAAATGTTGGTGAATGCATGAGAAACTAACAATATAATATATATTGATGACAGCATAAATTAGTATATTACTCTGGGAGGATGTTTTGCAAAATCCCTTCAAATTTAAAGCATGCACCTCTTGTACAATTAGCTATGCAATGGCTCAGTGCCTACCTTTGAGAAACATCTGCATACATGCCTATGGAGGCATGTACTAATGGATATCATTAATCAATAAATTGCTTCCACTGTTCTAAGTGCTTTGCATGCTTAAATGCCTTTAATCCTCATTACTTTCTAATAGTATCCCCATTTTACAAATTTAGGATCTAGGATTTGAACTAAGGTAATCTGGCTCCAGCAATAGTGTTCTTTCCAATTAGACCAAATAATTTCTCAAGATAATTGTCCTCTTGTAAAAATATATATATATTTTTTGTCAACTTACAAACTAGGAATACACACACACACACACACACACACACACACACACACACTTATTGCAACATAATAACAGAAAAAAGTGTTAAATGATTTGGAATGTAATGCTTTACAAAAATGGAATTAAGTGCATTTATATCATTGGTTCTTGACTAGGAGCAATTTTGCTCCCCAGGAGGCATTTGGCAGAATATAAGGCGAATATTGATTGTAACAATTGTGAAATGGGGGTCGGGGAGGGGGTGCTAATATCATCTGGTGGGTAGAAGCCAGGAATGTTACTAAACATCCTACAATGCACAGGACAGTCCTTGGACAACAAAGAATTATCTGACCTAAATGTCAATAGTGATATATTTGAGAAATCCTTATCTATATTTATATTGATTCTTCTCTAAGAAATATTGTTTACTTCAAACACCAATTTTTAGATTATGTCAATTATTTTAAAAAGACACACACATGCACACTGAGGAGTGCACTGTCTGGGTGTGTGTACACTTCCCTGTATACAGGAAAAGTTCTAAGATAGTGCATACAAGCAATTAAATGTGGTTACCCCTGAAGGGTGATGGAAGGGGCCAGGATTGTAGGGAAGGGTAGACAATGAGAAGTTTAAAAATAGGAACAATGTTCCAAAAGTGTTAAGAAAAATGTCTTTGTGTGTATTTATAGATTTACAATAAGTTTTAAAGAAGTGCTACTTACTACTTATCACCCTGACAAAGATGAACAACAACAGCAACAAAAAAGGAACAGGGAGGGCCGGGTAGGAGGGTAAGGAGGGTAGGACGACAAGACTGCTCAAACATCCTGAGTGAGCACTGTCTCTTTTAGAAAATGCTTCCTATGAAACATAATTTTAAGAGGCATATGGTATGCTCTCATTCATATGAAAAAGTCCTAGAGCCATTCACTGTGGACATCTGTGTATCACAGTGAAGAGACCTGGACAGAAAAACACCAGATTGAGAGGACCCTAGGGACAAAAATTGGACTTGGCTAGGAACCCAAAGGGGTTTTCCTTACCTACCTTACTTAAAGAGTTTACAAGAATAATTTTAACATCTTACTTCGATGAATAAAAATAAAAATAAATCAGTTCAAAGTATGCACAAACACAAATGTAAAAGAGTGGCTTACATGTTATTTAAATTTAAAACAACAAACAAACAAAAACAGTAAGGCAATGCAAAGACCAGGGAATAAGAGATAAGTCAATAAGTTAATCTACTCATTTAAACAAGTACTTCTTATTCATTAAGAACATCATTCTGGAAGTTACATTATATGGCTAAATGAAAAGAAATTACAAAACATATACATATAATTATATTTCATGATATCAAGAAAAAAGCAAAGCATAGACATAGGAAGGAAAGATTTGGAAGGATGGTTAAGAATAATTTAAGAATAATTATCTCTATGGGCTGGAAATAGACATATTTTTGTGCTTTCTTAATTATAATTTGCTTTTTGTTCAAATTTTTTTCATTACATTGTTTCTATAATAAAGAAGTTGAAAGAATGGGGAGAACAATGTGTTTTAGATAGCATAGAGTCCATGCAATATAATAATACAAATATGTTTAAAATAAGGAAAGTAATGCAAGAGCATAAGTAAAAAAAATGATATCCTACATAGTGCCTCAGGAGTCAGCTGGGTTAGTTTTGGACTGCCAAACACTTGTGAAAATTGAGAAATCTAATAAGGACAAGTGACTAGTCCTATATAATAAAGATGTAATATGCAAATGGTCATTATGCAATGAAGTGTAACGACCAACCATGTAACAGCAGATCACTAATCAGTGGGATGGTGGGGCAGTGAGCTAC
Source organism: Pipistrellus kuhlii (assembly GCF_014108245.1). Lineage (NCBI taxonomy): Eukaryota > Metazoa > Chordata > Mammalia > Chiroptera > Vespertilionidae > Pipistrellus > Pipistrellus kuhlii. The sequence continues at coordinate 72,731,839 of NW_023425573.1, forward strand.
AAGTGGGCAGTGGAGAGCTACAGGAAAGGGCAGGGCAGCAAGCTATGAGGAGGGGTGGGGGTAGGGGAAAGGGGGAACTACTGGATGTGTCAGTGAGCTACTGGCCAGCTACTGGCGCACAGATTTGTGCGCAAGGCTACTAGTAAGAAATAATAGGCAGAACCAATTACAGCAACTTTGGGTCAAAGTTTGGCTATGTCCTTTAAGAGCTAAGTGATTGTGGGCAAGTTACTTAAACCATTTGAACCTCAGTTTCTCATCTGTAAAATATAACTACAGCTATTTCTTAGGGCCACTGTGAGGGTTATTGAGAAATTATTATATATTAATACTAGAGGCCCAGTGCACAGATTCTTGCACCGGTGGGGTCCTTTGGCCTGGCCTGCACCATCTTGTAATCCAGAAACCCCGGGGTGATGTTGGAGAGCCAGTTTTGACCCTATCCCTGCAGGCCTGATCCAGACAGAAGGAAGCCTGATCCGGTGCATTGAGAGTCTGAGTCAACTGGTCACTTAGGCTTTTATATATATAGATACACTGAAGTATTATTTAGTGGTTTATAAAACCCCTCCAAAGCTCAGCAGATATACACAATATTTACTGAGGATTAAAAATACATAATTCATTCATTTCTCTAGATTCTCAAGGAGGTCAAGTATCCATGTGTTAGAGATCACTCTCTGATAAGTAGCCTGAGCACAGTTAGTCTTTAGCCTTCCTGTTCAGTGGGCCAGAGTGTCAGCAGTGTTTCTGGGAGCTTAATAGAAATGCCAGCTCTTGACCCACCTTTGACCTACAGAATCAGAACTTGCATGGAAATTTCCCCAGGGGATTCATAAGGACGCTGAACTCTGTCACACAGTTAGGAACAAAATCCAGGGCTGCATGAGTCAGGTGGGTTAGTTTTGGGCTACCAAACACTTTTGAAAATTGAGGTAGCTAATAAGGGCATGTGACTAATGGACAGCCATCCAGACTCCAATCAGAGACCATTATTATCCATTTTGGTCTCAAGGTTAACTTCAAGGTAATTGATGAGGCAACACGTATGTGTTTTGAAAGAGCAGAAGAAAGAAATGGAATTAGTGAGCCATAATCAAGGCAGAGAACAATGCCAGGATACTAAGTATGGCCTGGAGGAAAAAGATGAAGAAACAGATGGGAAAAGTTGGTGGCAGTAACTCCACCCTTCCTCCTGGGTACTCATCTCTGTCACTTTCCTTTGTTCTGAAGCAGTGTCGCCTTGAGTATGGAGCATGGGTTTTTAATTAGAAAAATTAAATTCACATCTGTGCTCTGACCCTTTGTGGCTGTATGTGCTTTAGCTCAGAACCTCCCTCAGTTAGTTACCTTATCTGTTCATTGAGTCTTATAATATCAAATGCATGATGGTGTTCTCTTAACCTAGTTGAATTAACAAACTGTCTGGTTTAATCCCTGGTATATTTTGGGTGCTCCATGAATAATATCTATTTGTTGATTTCCTTTCTCTTAAAGACCAGTCAGTGACACCTCCAAAACCTTCTGTGCAGATCTCACCCAAAATCCCAAGAGTCACTGTATCCTCAGAACCTCCTGGTGGCCACACGACTTGCCCTCCTTGCACAATCTTTTATAATGATGCATTTAAAGTCTATTGTCTGCACCTCCTATGTACTCCTTCATTTTAGTGACACTTGCTAGTCTTGATCTTTGCAACCTTAGTGATTCCCACAGACCTTAGCAAGAATATTCACCAATAAATGCTGGTGTCAATGGGTTTTTAAGATTGTGCCATGCTACTGGGTGAGTCCACAGTATCACTAGAAGATATGGGGAGGGAGCCAGTTCTAAACCATTGATGCACCCAGTACGGTATACTAGTATCTCGCCAAGCACATGTGAAGGTGTGAGTTCTGTGGAATAGATCCAACCCATTCCTGAGAGATGAGGGTTAGGAAGGGCACAGACAATGGAGGATCAAAGACACCAGATTTAGCATTCTCTTCAAATGGTGCTGGAACCAATTCAAATCAGGGAGAGAACAAAAGGTGCTTTTCTTTCCACAAAGTATTTCTTAGGCCTTTCAACTTGATACATGACTGCGTCCCCATTGGAACTAGATTCACACGTTTAAGGTAAAGGTTGTTTTTCTTTTCAGAGCCTTCTGAGGCTTCATCCACCAGAATGTCATCTGAGTGCTTTTATTTGACAAAACCTAAAAATTGCCTAGCTGAGAGCATTCCCACAGCCCCAGCATGCCTGGTTCTCAGATAACAAAAGCAGCTGCTGCTCACCCACCAGCCCGACACAGATCAGAAACCTGGCAGTTTTCCCTGGTGCCCCATCTACGCTCCATAAAGCCCTGAGCCTCCTCAGACTGTCGGCCCTCGCCATGTGGAGTTGGACACCGGCCACCACTCTGTCTCTTCCAGTTGACCTCAGTGGCAAGGTGGCCATGTGGTGACGGGTCAGATGACTTTCATCACCGGCATGATTACCTGACTCCCTTTCACATTCTGAGCACTTCCTCTTTTCCCATCAGACTTGGGCTGTTGTGTACTTTTGTTTTATTGGAACTGGCAACACGAAGCTATTTAAACACAGCTCCATCTGTCAGTGTTGGGTCCTGCAGGTAGAGTGTCGTGTTTGATTTCAGTTCATCATTTGTTTTGTTGTCAAGCAGGGCTTGGGGGAGGAAGATGAAAAAAAACAAAAACACCTCCAGCATTCAAACTGTACTTTGGTTAAAATGCACAAAAACCTATTTGCAACTTTGACCATGATCTGATCCATGCTTGCTCCTCATGTGTCCCTGCAACCACAGCAGCTGCCTCTATGACATTCATTACGTGGCCTTCAAAGAACTGCCCAGGGTGTAATGCAGGCCTTATCCCTGAGCTCTGCAGCTCACTTTGGGTCAGTCCTCAGCCATAAAATACCCAAAGAGTAAGGCCTGTCCTTAGTGGCAAAGTATGAATGAAAACAGACCCAAGGGTTCCTTGCTTAACCCCCGACATGTGGAGTACATAGAGATGAGTTGGGCTACTCTCAGAAATTTTGCTTCCAGGTATTTGTGCCAAAGAGAAGAGATCTAAATAGGTAATATACTTTGAGCATCGCTCTTCACAACATATCTATAGCTTTAAGACATAAAAACAACATACATCTTCAACAATTAAAAACAGAACAGCAGAACGCTGATATTTGTGGGAGCCGGTGGATGGACACTCTGCAGGATGTGCACTGTTTTTTATCTGTTAAAAATAATAACTGTGAACATTATGTTCAGAAAAAATGTATAAAAATAATAGATATGGTGTGATTCATGTGCATTCAAATGCACGGGAAAATGCTGAAAGAATAATATACCAAAAGCTGTTGGTCACCAAGAGCACATATGACAAAAGTAGCATATGGCCTAATTCTTAGTGCCACAGCACTGCCAGACTGCTGAGAATGAAAGGGTGCCCTAATGAAAAACAATAGGTACTCCAGACAAATATTTCACTTAACTTGGTTGCTTGAGAGTTAGCTGGTGTCAACATGACAGATTTAAAAGAGCTAAGAAGATAGGGGCGTGGAGAGATAGAGTTTGCCATAGTGGGAAAGTGGAGGTGGTAGGGCCACAGCAGCCATAGAGGGGACATAAGGTAGCTGGGCAGACACGTGCATGCACTGATACGTAGGAAATGTAGGTAGAATGTGAAACTGATCAGTCATCTGATCCAGAGCAGGAAAGTGGTTCTTTCTCAGGCCCAGATTTGAAGAAGGGGTTTTGTTGGAGACAGGACTTCTTCCCAGCCCAAAGCCTCCAGCACCCCTGTGACACAATCCAGGCACCTAATAAAAGCAGATCTGAGCTCTGTCTCTATTGACAGCCCAAGTAAATGGGATCTGATCCATTCTCCTCCCATTTCATGATTACTTACCATTTTGTTTTGTTGTTGTTTTATACCTCAATTCTAAATCTCTCATTTCTAAACCACATAACCATCGGGAAGAGAATTGGTGTGCTGCCTTCCATTGTGAATCTCCTCCCATGGATGTAGGTTCTCCCTGTATCTGTGCTACCTCACCATAACTTTAGGGCAAAACACCTTCCAATTTGCTCCATTTCTCAGTTCAGTGTCATTGTTATCCAAATAACTCCAATGTGTAAAACAAAATGCATGCACACAAAGAGAGGAGTAGAGTGATGTGCATTTATTCAGGGCACTAGAATATCCTAACAACTCTGATCTTAGTTCCTTGATGGGAGAATTTGGAGCCAAAGTTTCAGAGAAAGCTCAGATGTCCTCTATTTCTTTTTTATTTCCATTAAGACTTTGGATGGAATCAGTAATACTATGAAACAAAGCAAGAAAGTCCAAGGGAAAAAAATGTAGAATTCATCAGCAAAAACTTAGAGTGCTTTTGCACTGAATGTAAATTTTAATTGACAATGTTCCATAATTGTAGCAGGTAAGTGTACCTGCCACATCAGAAAATTGAATGGATCACAAGAAACTGATCTTAAAGACTAGACTGTGGGAAATTCACTTTGGGAAAATACATGTTATCATTTAAATTAAATTTTTAAATAAAAAAAATTTAATTAGTCTATATTCATTTTAGGTGTATAGCATAGTGATCAGACAATCATCTATATATATAAAAGGCTAATATGCAAAGTGTTCCTTAAGGAGTTCCACTGGGAGATAGGGAGCTCGATGGCTCGCTATGATGGCTATGATGTACACTGACCACCAGGGGGTGGCTCGGAATGAAGAAAGGCCCTGGCCAGGAACTGGAAGGCCCAGGTTGGCCCTGATCTCCAGCCACACTTATAGACCCTACCCGTGCACAAATTTCATGCACCAAACCTCTAGTATACTTTATAAAGTATTCCCCCAATATTTCCAGTACCTATCTGGCACCATACATAAGTCTTACAATATTATTCACTATATTCCCATGCAGTATTTTACACCCCTGTAGCTATTTTGTAACTACCAATTTGTACTGTACTTCTTATTACCTTCACCTTTCCCACCCAGTCTCCCAACCCTCTGACAACTGTCAATCTGTTCTCTGTATCTATGAATCTATTTCAACAGACCAAGATTTGGCCATGTGAAGAGAGGGATCTACACAGGAATGGTAGTGCAACTTGTGCCCAGGTTCACCACAGCTGGTTGACTCTTCTGAAGGGCTCAAGTTTGGCAAGAACCACTGGGCATCGGCAGGGTGGGGTTAGTAGATCTCCCAAGTGGGGCAGTGCCACTCGGGCATATGGGAAGGATGCTGAGGAAATGATCCCCACCCCAGAGCCACACAACTCCCCTTCTGATACCCCTATGTTTACTCTAAAGCACAATCTAAGAAAGTCTACAACACAGATCCAGGTGGCTAGCTTCTTTGAAGGGTGTGATCAGGCAGGGCAGAATGACAGAGTCAGGAGTTTGGGACAAGTGCATTCATTAGGCTAATTCAGTATGAAGAAGTACCAGGGCATAGCATCTGTGGGCAGTGTAAGAGAGGGCCTAAGCACAGGTCCCCTGGAAGCTGTCCCTTCAGTTCTCTCCTTGGACCCATACAACCCAATGTGTCCTCACATAACTCCAATCTGCTCCAAGGAGTGAATTGCCATGAATAAGATTTTGTGTGTTAGCCCTTTAAGAGGGCACTGGTATCTCTGTAAGACTCCAGTATTTCCCTATAGACAAAACCCCACTGATTTTCATAGCCAGATGTTATGTGGACTCCTCTTCCATCTCTGGCACTCTGGTGTTTGAAGCCCAGTGTGGGATTGAGACCCCACAATCCTTAGGGGGCTCCTTTGCAGCTGAACTATCGCTCTGGATTCTCAACCATGATACATTGGTGCCAGATCAGCCTTATTCATGTTTCTACCCTTCCTACCAATCTAGATGTGGCTTCTTCTGTAAACCCTTGCTTCTAAGACCAGTTCAACTAGTCTTCAGTGATTTATTCAGTTCAATTGTTCTGTAATTTAGTTGTAATTCCAGTTTGGACCTAGCAGGTGAGTGTAAAATCCACCTATTCTGCCATGATCTGGGATACCCAGATGACCACTAATATATATATATATATATATATATATATATATATATATATATATATATATATATATTTCAATATATATATTTCAATATATATATTCAATATATATATTCAATATATATATTCAATATATATATTCAATATATATTCAATATATATATTCAATATATATATATATATTCAATATATATATATATATATTATTTCAGAGGGGAAGGGAGAGGGAGAGAGAGATAGAAATATCAATGATGAAAGAGAATCATTGCTGGCTGCCTTCTACTGGGGATCGAGCCCACAACCTAAGCATGTGCCCTTGATCTGAATTGAGCCCAGAATCCTTCAGTCCACAGGCCAACTCTCTATCCACTAATCCAAACTGACTAGGGCTGGCCACAAATGTTAAAATTACTTTTTATATATGTTCAACTAACTTTCAGTTATTTGTATTTCTCAAAGGGAACAAAATCCTAAAAATCCAGAAAAGAAATTTGAGATACTGTATTTGAATAACTCCTCACAAAACTGTGTCAATCTGTCCACTAACCATACCTGTCTAGTGTTAAGGTTGCCTCTGCAGGGTGGTATAAAAGTTTATGGTTGGATTATTTGACATGGGATTTAGCTGAAATCACATAACGGAATTTCATTTCCACAGGTTTCAACTGTCATTTAAATTTCACCCTGAAAATTACTCAGGGTTGCAAATAAGAATATACCTCTCCTGGCCTTTGCTATGTCTAATTATGATTCTTCCCTTGAAAGTCCTTTTGTTTATTGGCTAAGACAACTGGGATACTGAAGCAAAACTGGCAATGTGATTCGTTGAAAATTTCTTGCGTTAGGTGAGTGTGAGAACACTCATTATCATCTTTGTTTGCCATTTTTGTAATGTTCTCAGTTTCTGTGTTTACTAAGTAATAATATTAATAGCTACTATCTTGAATCAAATATTTTTAATGTACCATGAATTATTCCAAGGTCACAATGTGTATTAACTTGTTTATTCTTTAAAAAAACAAAACCAAAACAAAAAACAAAACACACACTGTGGTAGATACTACCATTGCCTAAAGACAAGAAAACTGATACAATTCACCTTAGAATCAGATAACTGGGGTTCAGAGGGTGGCCTGAACTCTTCCACTGCCTCATGGGTATTCTGTGTAGGGCTGTGTGGCACAGATGACTATGATGAAAGTGGAAATGCTGTGGGCAGCTCTGATTATCTTAAAGTAATTTATTTCATCTTCCTTCCCTCTCTGCCTTCTGCTGTCTACAAAGGCTCTTGTTAGAACTCCCGTTGGGGATGTTGTTGAGGACACAGCAAAGCCTCCAGCCCAAAACAGAAGATAACTTTGAGAAGCAGAGACCTCTATTCCCTCCAAGTCTGTTATGTGGGAGAAAAATAAACTCTTATTTGGACAACTGTACATTTTAGTTCTCCTTGTCACAGCAGTTAACTGCACAGTACTCTCACTCATACAGTATCATAAGCAGTGTCCTTCTGGAGCAAGCTTGTGGAAACTCCTGAGAAACTACCATCCAAAATTCAGGAATTTAGTGGGCAGCTTTACCAGCCTACCAATGGGTATAAGAATTCAATAAGATCTAATCCATAAAAATGCTTGGCAGAGTGACTGATATCTAGTAAAAACTTACTAAATGATAATTATGTTATTTATAAGAAATGAATTAAAATAAAGATTAATTCATCAATTGTTCACACAAAGAAACCCTTAATAGCTTATTTCCTTGCCTCAAATCACACAGGATAGTCTTTGTGCAAAACACATCCTAAGGATGCCATATTCTTTCCCATCCATTTTGGCTATGATGGGCAAATGAGTCACATAGCAAGTTTTCACTTCCTTTGTAATATTCAGAGCTTATTTTCAATTATTAAATACATTTATTTTACTTTTCCCATAAGTGATATAAAAATACAAACTAAAAGAAATTTTATATAAAAACATGTTCTTTAAATTTTACTAAACACAGAGAAAAAAATGTTTCCAAGTTTCTCTCATTAGTATTCTCAATTTTTAAAGAGCTTTCTTAATCAATGGAGTTCTCAGCACAAATTCCTTTATTCAATCAAGTCATTAAAAGCTTTGGAATTTCTGGAGTCAACTTAATTCTAAAATCATTAGGCTATTGATAGTTAAAAAAATAAGTTCAAATTCATGTTCTCTAATTTATAGAACCTTGCACTTTGAAGGTGTCCAGAGATGTGATCTGAGTGTCCCAGAATTGAGCTGTCTTCCTTCTGCCACCTGGGGAAAGGTGGGGGGAATGAGGAATTTGATCAGATTTTAAGGGTGATCTGATATAAATGGTGGGATTTTTGTAAAACTAGCAGAATTTTGCTAAAATTTGATGATGCAAAGATAGACACAGACATTCAGAAATGGAAGCCTAGTTGAGAAGGGGGCTTAGAGGAAACTGACTAAAGTTTTGTTAAGGAGAAATTTTTGCAACATGCACTTGTCAGGATATCAGGCACTCAAACTAGCCAGACCTTGGAAATAATGTCTGACCAAACTCTGCCTAATGCCAGAACCTTGGACCTTTGCCCAATAGTCTATATGCTTCCTTAAGGCTTGTCTGACCTCTGCTGCCAGGCAACTATAATTAATGTGATCATGCCATCGATCTGGTTCCCATTCCAACAGTCCCTGCATGAATCCTTTAGGCAATGAAAAATTTTCCTCTCTCATAAATCATACAATAGTATGGCAGCTTCATTGTAAAATATGTATTGAAATGGAACATGTTCCCCATTTGAAATATAGTCTTATTATTTAAGCAGCACAGAAGGCTTAAAACCATTCTTCCTGAGACAATCTTCAAATATTTAAAGACAGACCTCAGGCTCATGTTTTGATCCTTCCTTTCTTCAAGAAGGAAGGTCATTCTTTTCCAAAACCATTGCTTCGCTTTTCTGTTACTGCTTGTACTGTTCATACCTTTAGCTCACCATTTACTTTACTGGCTGATTATTCTCCATTTCACCTCCTACATGAATTTTGTTTCTCTTTCCTGCTTCTTTCCCCAAGAGGCTGACTCCTATGCACTTCATCATCCAAACCCCCTTGTCTAGTACAGTGGTCCCATGCTGGTCAGAAATGACAAGCCATGCTTATTCCCACCTCCACACCCCATGCTCACTCATTGTTTGGGAGTTGTCCAGGCAGTGTATTATTGCCTTACTTTGAAAGCTGAGGAGATCCTGAGGCACCAACAGTGGGAGGCTACCAGTTAGCTGAGTTAATACAACATGTTTGATTTGAAAGGGGATCTGACTGGTGCACCATCGTGGCTGCCCCATGATAATAACCGTTGAAATATGCTAAACAGGAAAGCAAGCAATTTTGGTTGAATGGCAACCAAATCTGCAGATCAGCAGCATCACCACCATTTGGGATCTTGTAGAAATGAAAATTCAGATCCCACACCAACTACACTAAATCCAAATCTGTATAAGAAGGCCCCAAGGTGAATCCTAGACAGATTAAAGCTTGTGAAGCACTGATGCAGTGAACATTTTGTTACATTCCCAAAAACATGAAGTTTCTTTATGGGGGAGAATTATATCCATCCACCCACAGGAAGCTGTCTCTTCTCACTATCCTACAACAGCCCTGGTCATGTTTTATAAATCCCTGTTTAGCCACAGTTGTTGGCCCAGGAGAGAATGCTGGATCTAAAGTAGGACCATCAGGCTTAGTGGATAGAGCATCGACCTGTGGACTGAGGAGTCCCAGGTTCGATTCTGGTCAAGGGCATGTACCTTGGTTGTGGGCACATCCCCAGTTGGGGGTGTGCAAGGGGCAGTTTATTGATGTTTCTCTCTCATCGATGTTTCTAACTCTCTAACTCCCTCCCTTCCTCTCTGTAAAAAATCAATAAAATATATTTTTAAAGTGGAATATCAAATTATCTCATTTCAGATTTTGGAAATGTGTATGAGATTTCAGTTTATACCTACTGACTTTGAATTGAGATTATGCAAATTTGGAAATTATGGGTGAGCCATATTACACAGAAGGCCAGTCTGTAAAAAGAGGAAATGAATCATGTATTCTTCACTTTCCTTTACTTGTTTTTGCTGTTATTTGTTTTTCTTTTTTATACAACTCAGGTACTATTGTTGTTTTTTATTGTTGAGAGTGTTACAGGTGTCTCCCATTTTCTCCTTTTGACCCTTCCACCTGGTTTTCACCCTACCCCAGGCCTTCACAGTTCAATTGTCTGTGTCCAAGGGCTACGCATATATACATAAAAGTTCTCTGGTTAATCTTTTTCCATCCCCTTTTACCCCTGCCCTAGGAGATCTGTAGATCTGTTCCATGATTCCATGTCTCTGGACCTATTGTGTTCATCTATTTATTTTGTTCATTAGATTTCACATATGAATGAGATCATGTGATACTTGTCTTTCTCTGACTGCCTTCTTTCACTTACCATAATTCTCTCTAGGTCCTTCCATTGCTCTCTCAAAAGGCAAGAGATCCTTCACCTTCACTTTCACAGCTGCATAGTATTCCATTGTGTAAATGTACCACAACTTTATTATCCACTCATCTAATAATAGGCACTTGGGCTGTTTCCAGACCTTAGCCAGTGTAAATAACATAGGGGTACATATATTCTTTCTGACTGGTGTTCCAGTATTCTTGGATATAGTCCCAGAAGTGGGATCAATGGGTCAAATGGCAGTTCCATTTGAAATTTTTTGAGGAAAGACCGTATTTTTTCCCCCCAGAGTGGCCACATCAGTCTACATTCCCACCAGCAGTATACTAGGGTTCCCTTATTATGTATAACCAAGAGACCAAGACAGGTAGTGAATGGTTTTGTAATAATATGAATATAGAGGGTCATGGTTTTAAGAATATTAGAAAAAGCTGGTAGGTATTCTATGCTAATTTCATGCAGCATATTTACCCTGCTAAGTCTTCTAGGTTTCAGGGACTGTCAGCATATTATTGTATAAACAAGATAAAATTAATTTGCCTCTCAGCATAACCATTACGGCTTGTTGCAGTTTAGGTTCTTACAAGGGTATTTCTTGGATCACATGATTTCACTCATCTAGAGGAAATAATGAACAACACAAAGAGACCCAGAGAAAGAGAACCAGTGATCAGACTCTCAAACTGCAGAGGGAAAGTAAGGGAGGATGGGGGTAAGGGGAAGAGATCAACCAAAGGACTTGTGTGCATACATATGGGCCTGGCCAGTAGCCAGGGACAACGGGGGGGTGGGGGGGTGGCATATCTAGGGAGGGGTTTGGGATGGGAATGGGGGAATAAGGACAATTATATGAGACCATAATCAATAAAAATGTATATATATATATATATATATATATATATATATATATATAATAAAAAACGAAAAAATTTAAAAAAAGATAATTTTTTTTTTTTAGTTCAAATTTTGATGGGCCAATGAACTGATCCAAATTGATCAAAATCACAAAATATTGAGTGACCAGTCAGAACATTCCACATTGCCATACAAAATATAATTGATAGACTATAATTAATTCCGGGAAATAATTTTAAAATAATATGTTCTATTTGTACATTATTTCCCCACAGCCATTGCTGCATTTTGTGCCTATGACCCTCCCTGGATGCTCTGGAGGAATGCTGTACCTGGAGAGTGCTGACACCTCTCTGCTCCGAGACTCTCTTTCTTCTGGAATCCACATTCATCTCTGGGTTGCTCCTTTCTTTGCATTTGTCATTATGTGCTTCAGGTTCCAATTTAAGACTTAGATTATTGTTATCCGGGTGGATTTTATGGATAAATGTACTTGTCTAAAGGTCAGGTCATAGGATTAGTTACTGTGAGGAACTTTTCCATCACTTTTTATGAAAATCATTATAATTGTTATTATTCAAATTAGAGAGATAACTACTAAGCTTGTCTTTAATTTAGGGATGTGCTTTATTTGAATCCCTTGGTTGCCTCTTTTTAAATACATTTAAAATTTTGATATGAGCTTCGCATATGGCCACACTCTGTGAAGTACAATACAAACCATTGGAGGTGACTCTTCATCTGTTCTCAACATAGCTCCCCATTCAGGTGGTTTCGCCAGTGCTTCCCTGCATTCAGCATTCCTTCTGGCCTTCGATTCTCATTTTCCCCTTCAGCTGGAATGGTGAGAATGCTGCTTTCCATACTGTTAAAGGATTGTGCCTGCCAGATAAAAGAGCCTTTTTTCCACCACCTTGAAATTCTATTCTTCTATGGATGGCCATTCTATCTTCTTTTTTTCCTTTGACAGAGGACAAAAGCCATTGGAGAAGTGAGCAGTTCAATTTTGTCTATGCCATACATTGGCATTACAGCAAAGGCTCCACAGAGCACCTCTCTGATTTCTTTAATCTTCTTCTGCTATGAATGTGACATTTGGTTGTCTTTAACCTTATATGCTCAATTTGAGATTACCCCTTGGACACTGTATTTATAGATCAAACCACTATCTCCTATTGATCTTTAGTTATATGACCTTATTGTCTCCTTTTGTATATCCATTACCTTTTAACCTCAGTGCTCACTGGAGAGTTACCTGGACACACACATTAATACTTGATAGAATATTTGGAATTATTCCTTATTTGAACTAAACTGGAGAAAATTCAAATACAAACTCTCTGGGATATCATTTATTTTTCTCTGCAAGAATAGATTGTAAGGATTTAGGCAGAGAGGCAGAGCCCATAATTATCATTCCAATTCACCATTTATATAAGACTCTTGCACCCAAATAACCAGTGGGTCATTCTCTGTCTTGGCATCACCTGCTTACCCCAGGTTTTCTTTTCCTTTCCTATTTTATTTTTTTGTTTTTACCACTGAAGGAATTCCATACTGCAGAGCCAGGTCTAGAATCCAGTCTTTGATGTCCACTTTATCCAGTCAACCAATCTGAGGGAATCCAATAAGTACTCTCTTATCTCAAATAATTTATCTCATTTTTCTAATCAAGAAAACACTCAATCAAATGACTCCTTAGGCCAATCGAATGAGAGAGTTCAGATGGCTTGAGAGAATCTGAGGACCACATTGACAAAAATACCTCCCAGTTGATTCAAAACAAGACAAAGGTCCATTCTTTTATCTTCAAACTCTCATTTTTTCTGATACCATCTGTGACTTAAACCACATCCTGCTCCCCTCTCAAAGGTATTTATTTTTCATATAATATATCCATTCTGCTGTTTACCCCAGCCATTCAGGGTTGTATTATTGACTTCCAAAGTCAACATGTTGTCCTCTAGTATAGTAGTGCCAAAAATTATTGTGTAGAGGAAGTCTTCTGGGATTCAGTAGGAATTCCTCTTACCAATACCTTGTTTACATATCTTCTCTACATTTTCTTTCCATTCACTTATCTAAAATGCATTCATCATCTCTTGGGGGCATGATGGGAAGGCTTTGCACTTTATTTCATCCAAAAAGGGTTGGCACTGCAATTCCATAGCAACTACATTAGGTTTAAGAGCCGTCCCAGACAATAAAGATCAATTTGTGTGTAACTAATAAATAATTAGTTCTACTATCTGAATTGTTTGTCCACTTCTTTAAAATAAGGTCATTTAATAAGATGTACTTCAATATTCTAATCACTATGTAATTATTTAATTTTATTTCTCCTTTGATGACAAATCAAACATTGCCTTGTAATATCTTTTGTATGATTATAATGAACTATTTTTGTTGAACTATACTTTACATGCAATAAAATTTACTACTTTTTAAATGTAGACAAATACAGTAGCTATGTAGCCAACATCACAATCTAGATATAGAATGTTTGTATTACTTTCAAAACATCTCCCATGTTCCTTTGCAATCAATCCCTTCCCCATAACTTCAACCCTTGGCAACCACTAACTACTTTATGTCTCTATAGATTTTCCTTTTCTAGAATGTTATAAAATAAAATTATATAGTATGTAGTATCTGGCTCTGGGTTCTTGCACTTGGCTCAATAATATTGAGATCCACTCATGTTTATGCATGTATTAGTAATTTTTTTTATTGCTGAGTATTACTCAGCAATTATATGAATTTATGAATTTACCACAATCCTTTACTCACACATTGATGAACATTTAGTGATTATGAATAAAGCAATAATGAACATTCATGTTCAAGTCTTTGGGTAGACATATTTTTATTTTTATTGGGAAATACATAGGTGTGGAGTACTGGGTTATATGATAAGTGTGTGTTTAAATTAAAACACTGACATATGTTTTCCCAAAGTGGTTGTACTATTTTACATTCCCAGTAGTGTATGAGTATCAGAATTAGTTACCCTACATCCTTGACAATACTTGGTATTTTCAATCTTATAAATTTTAGGAATTCTAGTGGGAATGTAGTGGTAGCTCCTTGTGTTTTTAATGTACATTTCCCTGGTGATAAATTGTGTTAACTATCTTTACAGGTGCTTATTTGCCATCCATATGTATTTTTTGGTGAAATATATTTTCAAATATTTCCCAGTATTTAAAATTAAATTGTTTCTCTTATTATTAAGTTATGCATTCTTTACATGTTTTAGATACAAATTCTTTATCAGATATGTGGGGTTTTTTAAATATATTTTATTGATTTTTTTTTTTTTTTACAGAGAGGAAGAGAGAGGGACAGAAAGCTAGAAACATCGATGAGTGAGAAACATTGACCAGCTGCCTCCTGCACATGCCCCCCCCCCCCGGGGATGTGCCCACCACCAATGTACATACCCTTGACTGGAATCAAACCCGGGACCCTTCAGTCTGCAGACCGATGCTCTATCCACTGAGCCAAACCGGTTTCTGCCAGATATGTGTTTTATAAATATTTTTCCTAGTATGTGACCTATAATTTTATTTAATAGTCTTTTAAAAAGACAAAGTTTACAATGTAATAAAAGTCTAATCTACCAATTTAAAAACAATAGTTGTGCATTCTTGTTTTAAGAAACTTTATGTAACTCAAGGTAGCAAATATTTTTTTCCTGTGATATCTTTTTAATTTTCATGGTTTCAGCACTTTCATTTGGTTCCCATGATACAGTTCAAGTTAATTTTTGTATGTTGAATTTTTGTTTCATTTTATTTTTGTTTTGTTTTTTGCCTGTTTTTTGCTTATGAATGCCTAATTGACCAGCACCACTTACTAAAATGACTATTCTTCCACAATGGGATTGCTTGAGAACTTTTGCCATCTGTCAATTAATCTTATACAAGTGAAACTAATATACAATAATATTGATTGCTAACTATAATTGAAAAACCCATTAATGAATTAATCTTATAAGTGTATGTCTGTATCTGGCTCTCTGGGGTCTCTGTTCTGTATCACTGCTCTTCATGTGTGTCTTTTGCCAATACCACACTTGTTTGGATAACATAGCATCACAGTAATTGTCCCAATCAGGCAGTGTGTGTCTGTCAGCTTTGTTCTTTTTTTTCAAGGCTGCTTTACACTATTACAATAAGAGCAATTAATACTGGATACCAAACATTCTTCTAAGTATTTTGCATGCATTTGTTCATTTAGTCTTTACAACAACATATTAAAAGACATATATTTATTATTTTTTTTATTTTCCAGATGAACAATCTGAGACTCAAAAGAAATTAATAAATTGACCACAGTCATTTAACTGGTAAATAACAGATCCAGGATTTGAACCCAAGTCTGTATATCTCCAGAGGCTGAGCATCCATCTAACAAGCTGCATATTCCACCACTTATTTACCATCTTACAATTTTTTCACCCACCATAAGATTGTCAATTGGAGGCTAATAGCTGTTTAATATGTAGTAACACTAAAGAAATACTGTAATTGATTAATATTCCCAGTGTTTACAGAAAGTTGTAAAACCTTTGGAGTGAATTAATTGAGATGTGGTCCCTGATCTGGGGTTTTACGCAGGATCAGGCATATTCTCAATGTGCTCATCCTTCTGCGATCCTTGGCACACCAGAGCCTGGGTTTCCATGGGAGGCTCTGAAGCAGAGCTGAAAGGGCAGTAGTGAAGCTCTAACGTTAATAAAGTCCTGGGCCAGCAGCGTTCTTGCCCTCGCAGAGTGTATTCTATATTTTCAGTAGCCTCCAATGCCCTTTCAGCAGCCTCTTTACAGCTCATTGGTGGGTAATAAGTCTTGACCAGTATTGGTCTTTGACATAGGTAGTAAAATACAATCTAAAAAGCACCCAATGGAGTATAAAAGTCAGCATCAGGACAGTGCAGATGATTTCTAATGTAATATATTTCCCTTCTTGAATCACCATGTATAGGATCCAGGAGGTAGGTATTTTGCTCACCAGGCTAAATTATTAGTTGAACAAAATCACATACTATTTTCTTGGTATGAAAGCTTACAATACTTTGTATAAAGGCTGTTTTAGTAGTTACAATAAATAAATAAAATTATCTATTTGTAGTTCACAATATCAGTTTATGGATATTTTTAAGTTTAACTGAAGAAAGTTTACCTAGATGGGGAAGGTCTGGGAACAATATAATGTAAGGGAATTTGAAGTTATTCGGGGTATTCTGCTAAGAAAGAAAGAAAGAAAGAAAGAAAGAAAGAAAGAAAGAAAGAAAGAAAGGAAGGAAGGAAGGAAGGAAGGAAGGAAGGAAGGAAGGAAGGAAGGAAGGAAGGAGGAAGGAAGAAAGAAAGAAAGAAAGAAAGAAAGAAAGAAAGAAAGAAAGAAAGAAAGAAAGAAAGAAAGAAAGAAAGAAAGGAAGGAAGAAAACTAAGGTGAAAACATTATGTCACTCTTTAAATATTTGAAATGGTCTTTGTTTTGGTTGAATAATGGTCCCCCACCCCTCCACCCCCGATTCATATACACCCGGAACCTCAGAATGTGACTCTATTTGGAAATAGTCTTTGCAAATGTAATTAGTTCAGAAGGGATTAGCTTTGGCCTATGTAGTTCAGTTTGTTGGGCATCATCCCATTCACCAAGAGATTGCCAGTTTGATTCCCAGCCAGGGCATGTGCCTGGGTGGTGGGGCTTGATCCCTAGTCAGAGGTGTGCAGGAGGCAGCAAATCAATGTTTTGTTCATATCTCTCTTTCTCTCTCTCTCTCTCTCTCTCTCTCTCTCTCTTTCTCCTCTCCTTCCCTTTTCTTTCTCTCTAAAAATAAAATTTAAAAATCTTTTTTAAAATGATGAGGTTATACTGGATTAAGATTGGCTCTAAATCCAAAGACTTGTGTTCTTATAAGAAAAGAAGAGAATACACGGAGACACACACAGGGAGAGAGGTCATGTGAAAACAGAAGCAGGATTGAAATGCATAGGTATAAGCCAAGGAATGCCAAGAATGGTCAGGGGTCACCAGAAGCTAGGAAGTGGTAAGGAAGGATTTTTTTTGCTAAAGCCTTCCTAAGAAGCATGGTCTTGCCAATACCTTGATTTCAGACTTGTATCATCCAAAACATTGGTGTTGCTTTAAGCTATAAGTGTGTTGTACTTTGTTATGACAGCTTTCAGAAATTAGAACAGTTTTGAAATAAAATAGGCAAACATTTTTTCTATTTTTTATAATTAAGGGTAAAGGAGGAAAATGCTAAGTTAGCTTTGCTCACTAGACTCTTGGGTCAATGAAATAAGCTGCCTTCTGAAGATGTGACCATCGCATCACTGAAAGTACCTGATTGTTCATCTAGAAGGAAAGTAGAAAATAATTCCTAGGCTTCGTTGGATTTTGGAATAGATGGGCATGTCAAATATTTCCAACAATACCACTCTAACACATAAATAAAAACATTGTATTAATATTTTAAATTTAGCTTTAAAAAATATAAACCGCATTTTGCTAGAAATACTTACAAATAACTCGAGCTCCTTTATTAGATTTCTTTATTAGTCTGAAGCTTCCTGATATAAACCATAAAGTAATTTTTCTTTCTTGAAGGAAGCACATAAAATTAACTATTCACCATCATCTTCTCTTGCAAAAAGTAAAGAAAGATATCATGCATTCTTTGTTTAAAAATTATTTGCTTAAAAATTATCCCTTTTTGTTTTTACATGGTTCTTTAATAAAATACATAAAAATTGGTCCTCCTGCCTTAAATGAGAAGTAAATGCTATGTTAGATATTATGACCAAACCAGCTTATGGCTGATTTGATTAGCCTCAGTTCTTTACCTTTCTCTGTATCTATACCTTTTGCTATATGTCCTTGGAGTTTCTACCTATGGAAGCAGAGTGAGTTTAGATATGTGACTTGGTTTAGTCAATAGAACTTTAGCAGATGTGATACTAGTAAAGGCTTGAAATATGCTGGCATGAGTAGGTGTGCTCTTTTATGTTTCTGCTTCTTTGTTGGGAAGAACAGGTATCAGCCAGTCCACTGACATAGGAGAATTATAAGCTTGTGGAACTGACAATTATAAGCTTGTGGAACTGACATGGACCTTATAATGTGAAGTCAAAACTAGCTAACCCAGTGGTTCTCAACCTTCCTAATGCAGTGACCCTTTAATATAATTCCTCATGTTGTAGTGACCCCCAACTGTAAAATTATTTTTGTTGCTACTTCATAACTGTAATTTTGCTACTGTTATGAATCCTGATACCATCAGGAAACAAATATATTTACATTACAATTCATAACAAACTGTAGCAAAATTACAGTTATGAAGTAGCAACAAAAATAATTTTATGGTTTGGGGTCACCACAACATGAGGAATTGTATTAAAGGTTTGCAGCATTATAAAGGTTGAGAACCACTGGGCTAAGCCTAACCTAAATCATCCAAGTCTCAGACAAGCCACAGATATAGGAGGAAAACAAATTATAGGTGTTTTATGTGATGGAATTGTTATACAGTATTACACTGCCAATATATAATATTATCAAAATATTAAGAGAATAAACTTGATTTTTTTCATGACTGTATATTTTTTTTTACCAAAATATGTAATCAAGGAGATCAGACAATCTCTTCCCACTACACTTTACTTGAACTCGTGTCCCCAGGGGACTTAGCTGTAGCCCACAAGACGAACTCTCTCTATCTACTTTATCAATGGTGTTATGCCAGCTTTAGGTTCAGTGGCAAACATTGCTATTTGTCTAATAAATCCAACTCCCTTCTTCCTAAGAGAACTCTAACATTGTTTGGAAGTGGCCATATTATAAAGTTAAAAATACCTCTCTAACTCCCTTATGATCCAGTTCTAAAAAACAGCAAATGTTTTATCAAAAGAATGAAAGCCACTAGCTAAAGATGGCTTAGGAGAACAATAGAAGAAGCCTGATTTTTTTTTTTTTTAATGGCATCATGAATGTGCTATTTTGCTTTCTTGTCTCATGAGGAGCAATTTGGTTAAATCACTGTTGTCAAGTTTCTGTTATATGCAGCAATATGCAATTTAACTAATATAGAATTTGATGTTATAGGGGTCTGACAGTTACAGAATCTAGTGAATGATGTAGGCTCTGGGTGAGGCACACCCAATTATTCAAGTTGGTGATCCTTGCTGTGTACTAGAAAAAAGCTATGATCAAGTTGTCCCTTGTAGTATATGGGATGTGGACCACATGTGGACCCCAGATATAATCTTGAAGAATAATGAGGGGGAAATTTAGATGATTGGCATATGCTGATTACTTCTTCCCTGTTTTAGTAAAATTTTTCAAGAGTGGGTTGAATTTAGACTACAGTTAGCAAGCCTTCAAGTAGATATGAAGAAAATATAGCTTTGATAAGGAGGATACTTTCTTCCCATGGCTTGCAGTATAAATTGACCAAAAGTCCCATAATACGAAGCTCTATATCCTTGAAAATTTTTACTCTAGTGCATTAAACATAAACCATTATAAGCACTGCTATGAGGTACTGGGCCTTTGCAGAACATTAGATTATGGCCTCCAGCCTCTCTCAAACATCTTCCATTAAGAGATAAGCTGACAGGCAAAGAAGCTGCTTTCTGAATCTAATGACTCAAGGTAACTACTGTTCTGCAAGTCAAGGCTAGGGAGATAAGCAGAGTTCACAAGTTGGTGGATACTTCAAAATATGAGTCTTCCTGTTAAAAGATAAAGTTTAGGCAAAATTTTACCTGAACATAAAATTTACTAAGTTTTAGATAGAACCAAAGAAAATCCAAGCTTGCTTTTATACATGTTGATCTCTGATGGCTAAACCTGGACCTCTAAATTTAACCTATGGGAAGGTATTTACAACAGCCAAAGCAAGTGGGACATTTTTTTCTAATTCCTATTGGAGATGTTGCCTCAGAGTTTAGCTGACTAGGACTATTTTTCCTGAAGATCAGAACCGGGACAATGATATATAGAGAATGAGAGAGATTTGCCCAAACAACAAAATGAAGTCCTGTCACATTAAGCACATCCTGAGCCTTCACTATTAATTGTTTCCCATTAATCTTTTTTCCCAATAAAACTACTCATTATTATTGTCTGATTCCTTTTCTACCATTCTACATTGGATATGTTTGGAGCAGACAATTTGTCTTTTAGTTTTAAAGATTGAGAGACTCTGAGGACTCTCTTCCTATCCATGCAGAGAGGATTACACAAAACCCGGAGAGCCAGACTCTGAACGGGATTAAGAAACTGGATGAAATTTGGGGCTTGTCTACTTTGGGAAGAAGTGCATGTAACTCAAGAAGATTGTGTTTAACACTGGTGCTTTCTTACCATAGATTTGAATTTATATTTATTTTTAAAATCATCTGATATTGTTAGAGATAGTAATGTGTCCAGTTTAAAACCCAAAAGTCAGCTCTTCAGACTCCCTTGCAGCTAGGGAGGTGTTATATTAGTATTATGTGTGAATTATATTTGTGTGATGAGTGCTTAGCATAACTAACTCCATTTTAAAACTTAAAGTGCATATTTTGAAGTTGTTTTGAAGTTGCAACCCTGAGTGTGTGTGAACGCCCTAACAGGTGCTAATCTTTAAAGTTGTAAACATGTTTACCCCAAGTGTGAATGCCCTAACATGTGTTAATCTCTAAAGTTGTAAACAAGTAGCAATGTGCCAGGTAATGCTGTCTGTGAGACCCCCGATAAGACACACTGAAGACCCATTGGTTACACCCAGAAGGAACAAAGGAACACCCAGAAATGGCCATAAAAGAAGTGGACCTGGGGGCACCGGTCAGAGGCACCTGATGCTCCCCCACTGACGGTGACTCTCCGCTCCCTTTCTGCTCCTGTTTGAAGCTCTGCCGGAGTACACTGTTACTCTGCTCCTGAGCCGAACCTCTGAGGCCACGTTCCTGACAGAAGCGCTGCCGCAGCGTGTTCCTGTCCAGCATGTGTGTCTGTCGGTGCGGAGCTCCAGGTGACTTGCCTAGGCTTCTGGAAACCACCAGGACTCTGGTAAATAAACCGTGTGATTCGTGCATCTTAAATGTTTGTCTCTTGTTTTTAGTTTATGCTCGGTCATACTTAGTAAGAACTGTGGGCAACCCGTATAAGTCGTTTCTGGCTGAGGGACCCCAGTCACCTGTGCATACGTTCCCACCTGAAGGTGAATTGGAACAGGAGGGCACTACGTCCCAGTTCTAGCATCTAAGAATGAATGATTTAATGAGACTCCAGGAGACCTACTATTTTCTGAAAAGAAAAAAAAAAATGATTACTGTCTATCACACATACCTCATCTTTTGTGCTATTCTTATCTTCTTTTCTGGAATACGTAGGCAGTTAGCTCTCTTGTCACTATAGGATGAGAGTCTCACTAAAAATTATGGAAAAGGAATATAAGAACCTGAGTCCCTGTTATCATTGTAGAGTCACTGCACCTGTGTAAACTGCTTACCTCTCAACTGCTTGTCAGTTGAGAAATAGAAACCTCTTAGAATATAAAACAGAAAGCAACACACTAACAAATAAAACAAACAAACCAAAAAACTCACACACAGAGACAACAACAGTATGGTGGTTACCAGAAAGGAAAAGGGATGGAAGGAGCTGGAAGAGGGTAAAGGGGTCAAATATATGATGATGGAGGTG
This sequence comes from Pipistrellus kuhlii, assembly GCF_014108245.1. NCBI lineage: Eukaryota > Metazoa > Chordata > Mammalia > Chiroptera > Vespertilionidae > Pipistrellus > Pipistrellus kuhlii. Next base: position 72,753,915 of record NW_023425573.1, read on the forward strand.
ATTTGACTTTGGGTGGTGAACACACAATGCAATAAATTTACAGATAATATATTATAGAATTGTACACTTGAAGCATATAACCCTATTAACCAATATCATCCCAATACATTTAATAAAATTTTAGAAAGAATTAAAATCCCAATTTTTTAAGCCAGTGTTATCTCAGTGTGTCTGTCATACATAGAGGTAAATATAATCCTGGTTGATAGAAGGACGATTCAATCAAATACCTCTTGCCCAGGCCTGTGTGGCTCAGTTGGGCCTTGTCCCATGCACCAAAAAGTTTCTGGCTCAATCCCTGGTAGGGGACAGGAGGCAGCTGATTAATGTTCCTCTCTCTCCCTCTTCTTTCCTCTCTCTGAAATTGATAAAAATCATTTTAAAAAATACCTCTTCCATACAAAATACAATTGAAATACTGTCTAGCAATGTAATTTACAGGGAATAATGGGATAGTGAAAAACAATCCACAACACCTTTCTGCTAACATTTTTCTCATGATGTGCTGAGCAAATGTACTCCCTTCATCAAATGAAATTTATATAAATTATGTAAATGAAATAAAACTTGGTCATGGCTTGACCTCTGAAGCAGATATAAGGTTGCAATTAATAAATTTGAGTGTGATATCCTTTAAGGAGTGGAGTGAGATCTCCTCATGTATTAAAATATCCACATAGTTACTCTTTTATTGTTGGTCCCAACAAGTCAGTATGTGTTTTAAATGCACAAAGAAAATGGCCTTGGGGCAGAAATTCTAAATGGACTGGTCTTCCATCAATAGCCACTGACCAGAGAGCCACTCTCTTTCCAGAAGCATAGAAACAAGATATTCCTATAAATTAGATATAGTTATCAGCACAATATAAAAAACATTTTGACATTCTCATTTTGATGCCCAGAAGTGTAATGACCGGTATCCCTATGCCTCCATTTCCAGATCTCTCCCCAAGCTCTTTAGGCCATCTCCAAGGGCACACAGCTGAGAGTCAATTATGAAGAGTGATTTTCTGGTATGGCCTAAACTTTGCTGTACTACTGAGGCAGGAAAGTTAGAATAGAGCACCTAGACTTTAAGCTCTTACCCCTCCTTCTCTCTTATCTCTGTCTTGGCTTGAACATCACAGATATTGCCATCACTAACCACTTTCCTACTTCCCTTCCCCAATTTCCTATAAATGGAGGACCAAAAAGAAATCACTAACTAGACAGGAGAGACATGGACAAGCAGCATAGTCAGTCACCAACCAGCCTCAGAAACAAAAGACAACCCTCTTTTCCTGCCTTAGCCACATTTAATAGTACCATCCACACAGACCCGATGTCATGTCTCCATCTCCGAGATCACAACTTCTCACTTCTCCAGTGCATACTATTGCTTTAATAAACATATTGTGTTTTGCTAAATCTTTCTGCACACTCTTGAATTCCTTCTCGTTTCATGACAAGAACCTGTAAGGGTTGAAGCCTCACTTGGCCTAACTGGGTGCCACCTGGAGTCACTACCTTTATTAGGTAATTTCTGAAGGGCTTTACAGTGGGGCTATCTATCAACCACTGTTTATTGAAAATCTATAAAAATCAACTTCCAACATCTATGGTAAAATGATAGAAGGAATGCTCTCAACAAGGAGGAGTTCTCTCTCACTGTCTCCCTCTCTCAATGCAGCTACAGACTCTGGAAAGGTTCTACATGAGCCAGTTGCTGGGAAGTTTTTCTTCTTCATAGGTTTTCCTAGAAAATAGGAACCAAGTGAAGAATCAGGTGAAAAATTTAACAAATTAGGATGGATATCATTGATTATAATAGATCTGAGCAAATAACTGCTTTTATGATTTCACTATGAATGCATGGATGGAGTCAGATGTGATTTCACAGCTCCTTATATTTTTACTAGTGACCCAGTGCACAAATTCATACACAGGGGTGGGGGGAGGGAGGGACTGTGGAAGGTTGGCCAGCAAGCCCCAATACAATTGTGTAGATGTGCTGAGGTAGTGGAAAGCAAAAACCACAGACAGAGAGCCCCAAAACAGCCTGAACACCATCTACACTCTGAGGTGGAAATAAGTTCTACTTAATTGCCCACACTGGAGCCATCTCACTCTCTTCGGAGTAGAGTTGCTGACAGACAGGTCATCTCTCCTATGTCAGTTGCACACTTTCTCCTGCCCTCCCCACCCTCCCCTGCGTGCCAAGCATGATAGGTATGATAGGTAGCTGACTTCAGCCAATGATGGCACACCATTGCATGAGTGCTAGCTGTAAGTGGCTGGTAGGGGCAGAAGAACCAGCAGCATGGTGCTGTGGCAGAGATAAGAAGGCAATGGTGCTTACTTTGCATCATTCCAGTTAGGCTGATGCCCTTTACGCCCTCTGAGCTGTCTTATCAGTATCAGGGTCAGTCTCCTCCTACAGGCTTCCTGGACCCAGATTCTCCAGTTCCCAGAGCCTTAGCCACATCATAGCGACTGGTTGTTCTGGTTGTTTGATTTTAACAGCTTTTAAGAAAAATATATATTTTTTCCCTCCAATCATGTCTGGCTTCTGAATGCATTTTAAGTAAAAATAGGACCACATTCATACTTTATATCTCACCTCAGCTCATTACTTTAAAAATTAGGAATCTTTAATGACATTCTAACTAAATAAATTTGGCAGTGTCTACAAAGAGAAAATGCTAGAATTGAAAATATAATGCCTTACAGTCAAGACTGGCATGGAAATTTGGAGGTGATTTAAAGGATAGTGGTTAAAAATTCTACACAGATCTACAGATGTTACAGTGCCTAGAGGATTTTAACAATGCACAACTCCTGACATTCAGGATACATGGAGATCAATTATTCAAGTCTTGTGTATAAATTTGTCCCATCAATTAAACAAAGGAAGATAAAGGAAATGCATTCCCTTCATCAAATAAAATTTTTATAAATTATGTAAATGAAATAAAACTTGGCCATGTCTTGACCTTGGAAGCAAATATAAAACTCAAATAACACTAGAGTTTTAAGGATCACAATTTATAAACCACTGATTAAACCATGCCATTTTGCTAATGAAATTCCTGAAATATCCAGCATTTGAATTATGCTGCTCACCATTTCTTCTGCCAATGTGCTTCAGGACCAACATTGGAATTCGTGAGGTACTCATCTCTTGCTTTGTTTAGTCAGTGGAGACCTTAATGAGGAACAAAAGAGAATCAAATGTTGAGTTGGCTCAATGTGGGAAGGAGAGGGATATTTCTTAGGACTTGGGTTTAAGGTTTCTGACAGGAGCTTGAATGACTACATTGTGTATGGGGGATGACAGAGCAGCATAGACCCAGCTTTGTCTGTAGTAAGCGAGAAAACCCATTGTGAGGTAATCTCTGAGGCAGCCCAGAGCATGAGGGCTAAGAAGATACTTCAACATGCGAGGAGCAGGACCCCCAAAAGGCAGAAGGAGCAATGATGGGCCAACAGAGAACATTTAAGAACTAGCTCACTTCCCATCCCACCTCAGCCCTCTGGGAATTTACATAAACCTAGAGGTGTGGACCCCCAATGCAACAGATGAACTTTTTTCTACCATGGCTTGGGAGGTCTCCATGTTGGACTGAGTTAAAGAATGCTCTGAGCAAACTCATAAACCAATACAAGGTGAGTGGCAAAAGAAAATATCAATTGATAACTCTTTAATCATTCTGATATGAGCTTTGAACATTTTAAGCATGAAGTTACTCAGAAGAGTACCTTTGCTGAGGTCTCTTGAGTTTATGCCAGATGTTGCATCCTAGACTGCCTCAGGGGACCTTGCTTAGGCTCTCTTACACCCAAAGGGGGAGGTGTCGAAGAGGTCACATGGGACAGACTGTGGAAGGAGCTCTGTGCCCATGATAGATCACCATAAAGACAAAATGGATTTGTTGGCATTATTTCTATTACACAACAGGAAATAAAGGACATGCACTCCCTCTTATGCAAATATTCAGAAACTTTCAGTTTAATGACACAGATCAGTTCGGGAGACAGGAGGAATGCACTAATGCAAAACAAGAAAGAAAAAAATCATTTAGTGGAAGTCATTTATTTTCTAAGCAATAAAGTAATTTGTCTCCATCCAGCATTGTATCTATTGACCTGCTGTTTTTCTCTGGGGAAAAAAAGGAAAGCAATAAACTATGGCCCAAGGGGAGAGAGACTCAGATGCACAGCAGATCTTGCTGCTCTGGCAGGTGTGCTGCCTAAGGGTTGCTCCAGCAGCTTTGGAAAATGGGTTACTGACAATGTGGGGAACCCTCTGTAGTGTTATGCATTTCCAAAGCCTTAGATTGTTATTTTCTGGACCGAGCAAGACAAAGATTCCTCACTTGGGCAGGAGCTTCCAATATATACACCTGAATTGAGAGGTTGATGTCATTTAAAATTTAATACATATTTTCCCTAATACAACTACCTTCTTTTTTTTTTTGGGGGGGGGGGGGAGAGATAGTAAAGCACTTTGAAATACTACAAATGTAAAAGAATTATAGAGATAAATAAAATAAACTTGGTTTTACCCTCTTATCAAATTATAGCATTTTGTAACATTTACTTTATATTTTCTAAAGAACATTTTAAAGCAACTGTTGGCCCTGCATTTTCCTCTCTACTCCCACTGTCTTCTCATCTTCCTGTCCCGCAGACTGTCTTTGCCTGATTTATTGGCTGTCATATGCATGAAGTCTATATATAAAACCCAGATAGTACACAGGTCTTTAAACTTTTTAAAATGATAAAATATTAGGTATACCACTCTGTAACTTAGAGTTTTTGCTTACTATTGTGGTTTTTGATACTTGGTATATGTAATTCATTATATTTGATTAGGATTGGTATATAAGAATATACTTGATTTCTGCATCCAGGAATTTTGATAATTGCTATTAATGTCAGTAGTTCACCTAGGTTCTTTGAATTTGTTATAGCAGTAATTATAAACTTTCAAATATTGACACTTTTGTTCTTTTTAATTCTTACACCTTTCTCTTCCTTTCTATTAACTCACCGCATTGGACAAGACCACCAGTGTAACACCGATTTTAAATGGGAATAAAAGCATCTTTAATTATTTTCTAACTTAAATGGAAATATCTTGAACTGTCACTATGATGCATACTATCTAATAAAGAATGTTAATAGCTTTTGTCAGATTTAAGAATTTCTTTCCTATTCTTAGTTTGCTTAGAGTTTTATCATGAGAAACTCTAATATTACATCAAATATTTTTTTCTTGTATCTATTGAGATTACTAGTATGTGATTTTTCCCATTTTACTGTCTCAATATGATGCTAATAGATTTTCTGATTTTAAAATAAATTTTACATTTACCATGTTGAATTATACTTAATAATGTTTTACTTTAGGATTTTAATTATTTAGTTATATTTAAAAATAGCAAAATATTTTTAAAGGACATAAAAATTGTGTGTATATATATATATATATATATATATATAGTGTGTGTGTGTGTGTGTGTGTGCGTGCATGTGAAAAACTAGGTTAACAGTTGTTTGTATGGAAAAACAATACAAAGATAAACTTTGTTTCATATATACAAATATAAACCTACTTTTGCCACACCCTGTATATATATATATATATATATATATATATATATATATATATATTATCCTATATAATAAAAGCCCAGTGACTTAACAGCAGAATGACCCGTTGACCAGTCACTATGATGCACACTGACCACCAGGGGCAAGGACGCTCAATACAGGAGTTTCCCCTGGTGGTCAGTGTGCTTCCACAGTGGGAGCACTACTCAGCTGACCAGGATCAGTGACACTCCCACTGTGAGTCAATCCCCACAGGCCACGTCCCCACCAGTGCATAAATCCTGTACACCAGGCCTCTAGTGGCTTGATAAAAATGTACCTGTAGAATTGCCTGGTCTTTGTGGTCTAGATCTTTCACTAAGTATTTTGGGATGCCTTGTCTCTCAGTTTAGATGCATGAAGATGGAGAGAGGGTTTTATAATTCCGTTCCTGAATTATGCCTGACCATTTCAGAAAAATGATACAGGTTCCAGAGTTTAATACATAGAATAAGTGATGGTAAATGACCTGACATGCTGGAGGCTAATCCCAGCAGGTCATAAATGCAAAAAGTTCATCAAAATGTTGATGAAACTTGGGGCTTCAGCAGAGCTGAAGATCTACATATTATTTCCTGCTGCCAGACAGCTGAGGGCAATTCCCACAACCTGATAATCTTTTACTGTTTACCAAATCTTACCTTTGATATGTATATCTACTTCGCTATAAGGCAAAATCCTATCTTATAAAGAGTGAATATGCTAATTGACCATCACGCCATCACAAAGATGGTGGTGCCCACAGCCAATAAGGACAGCATATGCTAATTGACTGTCACACCCTTAAAGATGGCAGCACCCACAGCTACAAGATGGCAGCACCCAGTCCCCTCAGCCCCGCCCACCCCCAAGCCAATCTAGCTGCTCCACAAACCTGCCTCTGGAGTCCCCCAATTCCCTCAGCCCTTCAGCCACCCAGGGATTGCTCAAAGAGTAGACAAGCCTCAGATGACAGCTGCCCAGCTGCCCAGGGTCAGCCCAAGGTGCAGGTAGGCCTTAGATGGCAGCTGCCCAGCCACCTAGGGCCGCCTGAGGCTCAGGTAACCAGGGCCAGCTGAAGCTTGTGCTGCCAGCAGTGGCTGCAGCAGTGTGTGATGGGGGTATTGCCTTTCCCTAATCACCGGGTTCCTCCTGCCCCTAAAGGCTCTTGGACTGTGAGAGGGGGCAGGCTTGGCTGAGGGACCCCTCCCTCCAGTGCCTGAATGTTCATGCATTGGGCCTCTTGTCTATATATATATAAAAGCCCAGCAACTGGAATGGCGGAATGACCAGACCAACTAGTGGCTATGTCACACACTGTGGCAGCCAACCAGCCTGATCTGGGCCCCGATTGATGCAGCTCAACCCATCCCCCCCCCCCTCAGCTAGCATGGCCCTGATCAGTCCCCAACACCCTGATTGGAGGTGGAGCTGGCTGCCAACTACCCAAGACCCCTCCCCCTGGCCAGTCCCACCCCCGATTGGCCCCTCCATGCATATTGTGGGCAAGGCCGGCCAGCCAACCGCCTGTGATCCCTCCTCCCCACTGGCCCAGTCCAATGGGTCCTCATTGAGGTGGGCCTGTCGGACCCCACCTTTGCACAAATTTATGCACTGAGCCTCTAGTGTGTTTATAAAAAGCTAGGGGTCCGGACATTTGGAGAGCTTAGTCACTAGAACTAAGTTTCTGTCTGGCTTTCCCTCATGCCTTCCAAATTCATATTTATTCTGTAGCCTCTTCATTCATTTATGCACAGCCCTTCTCCATATTCCTGAACCCTTGCAGATGCAGAAAAGACCCAGCTCTGACAGGCATGAGGAGTCAGGTTGGTTTAGAGTGTGTCTGTTATAATAGCTCCCTGGATTTATCTTGCTTATTAGAATTCGTCTTGTCAAATTGGATTTCTTTATTTTAACATATGGGATTAACAACTAAAATATTATGGGCATTCTGCATATGGTGTATGTATATAAAACATGTTTTTCTAAAAATGTAAAAGGAAAGAAATAATTGTATAGAGATAAAGAAATAAATGTGGAAGAAAATTATTGTCATAAAGTAGAGCTGGTTTCATTTGTAGCTTCTTAGTAATTAGCTTTGTGACCTCTAGCTAAGTAACTTTACCCTTTTCACCTCAGTTACTTCATCTGTAAATGAGAGTGTTGAAAAACAATCCTTCATCATTGTGCTTTGTGGAACCTTAAGGAGCTTTTACAGTCTACCCAGGAATTGCCGGTGCTGAGAATTCTGGTCATAGCCACTGCTCTTCAACCAGTGGATGCACATGCCAAGCTCTGCCAACCTTACAGATATGAAAACAATTAGTTTATTAACTTTTAAAACTCTATAATTAAGTAGGCAGTGTGGTTGTCCACAATTTGCAAATGAGGGAATAAGACTATTAGAATTGCACAAAACTGAGGGAAAATAAGAGGAACATTTGATTCCTCAGACCAGGACTGTGGCTCTCTGAATTCTAAGTGTGAGCATGGTGGACGGGGTATGCTATCTGGGAGAAAGCAAGATAAATTCAGACTTACTCTGTGATTCTCATCTTTCTAATTTCTGCCATCAGGGATTTCAAAAAGTGATTATCATTGTTTGTAGTTGTTATCTCTGGAAGGGTTAGTACAAGACAAGTCACATTACTGGAACCAAAAATTGGATTGAAAATAATTCTATGAGCAGTTAGTGATAATCAAGATGTATATAAGAGAGAGAGAGGGAGAGAGAGAGAGAGAGAGAGAGAGAGAGAGAGAGAGAGAGAGAGAAGAAAAAGAAGATTTTATTTTTGTATAGAAGAAAAGAACAATTAAGAGAATTGCTGCTTTACAATTCCCAAGTATACAAGTTGCTTCAGGCACAAGCCATCAACTGTAAAGGACTGTTGATGAACATAATATGTCCATGGTGAAGTCCACAAATTGCTTACTCATTACAATTTTTTTGGGGGGGAGAGAAAGAAAATAAATTTAACTTGAATTACAAAATCATATTAATAAAAATGTTGATTTTCTTGTGTGTTATGAGTTTTACCCATGCATAAAGTATGAAACTAAATTATAGTCTCATATGAAAATATAAATATTTTAACCACTGAAAATGTAAATATAATAACATTGAAATGAGGAGTGCATGGAGCATGAGAATGATGGCAAAGGAAGATTAATTGTTCCTCATTTTTTATGACAGGACACCAGTAGATGCTCTCAAGTTGTGAAATACCAAATAAATGGCAACTTGTTCTATCTAAAGCCATCAAGGGGAAGACTTGGTTAACTAAAAAGATAAAGTCTTGACATAAATATCTCTGGGGAGTGGGAAAAGACTGAGGGAAAGGAAGATTGTTTCACTTTTATTTTATTTCTTTACTTAAATTATTTTTGTTTAATGAGGACATGCATTACTTTTGTTAGTAGAAAAATTAGTGTAAAAAAGTAAGTAGCCCTGGCCATCGTGGCTCAGGTGGCTGGGTACCATCCCATGCATTGAAAGGTTACTGGTTAAATTCCTAGTCAGGACACATGCCCACCGTGGGGGCCTGATCCCTGCAAGGCATGTGCAGGAGGCAACCGATTGATGTTTCACTGTCCATTGATGTTTCTCACTCTCTCTCTCTCCTCTTTTTCCCTCTGTCTAAAAATCAATAAAAATATTTAAATATATGTGTTAATTAGTATTATTCAAAACACTAAATACTATGCGGCAATTAAAAAGAGTATAGTAGATCTAAAGCAATCTCCTTTATGGAAGGATAGCCTCTGCATTGCTTAGTGAAAAAAGCCAAGCTGCAGAAGAGAATTGCATATCCCTGTTGGATGGGACAAAGGTCTCAAGGTCTGGGCCATTCTTACTAAATGTTATTCTTGCCAAATGTTAAAAAGTAATACAGTAATTTGCAGATCAGCTGTAAACAGGATAAGCTTGACAGGAACCCAACCTGATAAGTGTTGCCAAAGAAGAAATCAATATATAATTGACCAAACACTGAATACAAGCAATGGCTAAGGCCCCCATCCCAGAGGTAGAGCTTTGGATAGGAATTCCCTGCCTCCTCTGCTTGCAGGATGTAAACAGAACTACTTTGCCATAACCACACCTAGTTTTTTAATAGACCACCCCAAGTAGTGAACCCCTTGAAATCACTAGCATTCCCAAGTATGTAAAAACAATACATATATGTGTGTGTGTGTATTTATATATTTCACTAGAAGTCTGATGTACGAAGATTTGTGCAAAAATGGGCCTTCTTTCCCCTGGCTGCCAGAACCACCTTTACTCTGGACCAGAGCTGCCTTTTTGCCTTCCCACGCTGCCCAGAGATCCAGAACAGCTGGGGTGGTGTGACCCGTCCCACCCTCGGCCGCACAGAACCTGTGTATGCAAATTAACCTATCTTTTGTTGGGTTAATTTGCATACTAATTCCTGATAGGCTGGTGGGCATTTGAAGGTACAGTCAATTTGCATATTATTCTTTTATTAGTATAATTAGTGTAGATATAATAAAAACATCTTGGATAAGAAAAAAAATAATCTCCAAGATGAGAACTTTGTAGTAAGCAGTTCTCAGGAACTCTGGCAATTTATCATTAAAATGCCAGCAGCCCTGCCATCAGGTTGGCCCCACCCTGAATTCAGCCAAAGTCCATTTGAGATACCAACTGCACTTTCCTGGTTCTCTCTCCTTACCCCACTGCACGTGTTCCTGTGATTTCCATTTGGCCAGACTGAATTGCTCTGCTTGTGGTGAGCTGGCACCCTGCAACTCTGCCCCAGCTTCATATAAATGAAAACTGTATTTTGTCAACAGTTTACTGAGTTATCTCAAGCAACTAGCAAACATCTTGTTGGCTTCATTCTCCATGAGCCCCCTGGGTATGGTTAAGGTATTGGTTCAAGACATACATTGGCTCAGTAAGCACATCTCTGTGGGCCTTTGTTTCTTCTGACAAACCAGGTGTAGGAGCTAGAAGAATCCTCATGCCCTTTGGCTCCTTTATTCTCTAACTCTGGGCTTTGTTTTGTGAGTATCTTAAAGGGGCATTTTTTTTTTTTTTTTTTAAGAATGCAGCTTAAAAATGATAGGAAAGCTGACTGAGAGTAACTTTAAGCAGCACTGAGAAATTCTACCCCAAGCTCTTCCAATGACCTGTGGGACAAATAAAAGGTTAGGGCACAGCATGTACCCTCCACACCAGAAGGGCACTGTGAGAGTCAACAACACTTGGCTCTCTCTCATGCTAGTTGGGCCGCGTTCATTTGACAGCTGGCATGAGCTGCTGACGGCCTGCCCAAGCCCTCCACCAGCTCTGGCTCTGGAGTGCACACTGCTCTGAGCAAGAGCAGGTCTACTAGTGTGCCAGGCAGCTGTGGGCGAGCAGGGTACACACGGCCCAAGGAACCTGGAGCCTCACCAGCTAAACGGTGAATGCCAGGAGAGACATTAAAGTGAGGGCAGGTACATATGGAGAGAGGAAGGTGATAAAGGAAAGAAAGAAGCTGGCATCAAGAAGTGGGAAAAGTCCCAGGAAAACGTGTGCCTTCCAGTTAGAAACAAACAGAGCACATTTGAATATAGTCGCAGAGCCTGGGCATGGATAGGAAAACTAATTTGGGAAGGCAAGGTTCTGGAGACTTCTGGAAGGTGAGAGAGAGTTAATGAAGATGTTTGAGAGGGATTAAAAAATATGCTGATCATAAACTATTGATACATGGGACATCAGAGGAAACTGAAATCTAGGCTCTATGGCTATTCAGGCAACACCCATTAGTGGGTTACTAGTTGCGACAAGGAGGGACAGCTTGGGGTCTGAAGGTAGGGTTTTGGTTTCTATTTGAAAGAGGCTGTCTGACAGCAGAGATCTGGGACACAATAAGAATATGGTTGAGATGCCAATGCTAACATTTCCCTGTAGTCTGGCCTGTCTGGGATTCTGACACAGAGAGGCTCTCTGTGGGAGGTAATACTTAGGTGCTAAGCCACTCAGGAAAATCACTTCACTCTCCTGCTTAGTAAACATATTGTCCCTTCTGCGTCCCCTGTAGATTGTACACTCTGCTGTCCCTTCTTTCTTCTTCCCATTATGAAGTCCCAAATTAGAAAATGACAGCAATAAAAGGCATTAAGGGATAATTACAGAGAATCCAAGATGGCTGCTCGGGTAGGCAACTAGCCGCAGCCACACACAACAATTTCAACAAAATACAACTAAAATATAAAATGGACATTACCCAGAACTACAGGAAAGTCGACTGACTGGAAATTCTACAACAAGAAGCAAGGAGAAAACCAGAAGGAAGCGCGGAGGAGCTGTAAAAGCCCAAGGTACGGAGACACGCGGCGCGCGGAGAGGACAGAGCAGGAGAGGAGGGAGGCCTAGTGCCTGGCTGGCGGTCCCAAGCGGGAAGGAGAGAAAAGCTCTGACTGTGCTGGGCCCAGCTCCAACTGCTCTGAACCCCAATTCTAGGCCAGATCCCAGGGACCCAGGCTCATCCATAGGGACCCGGGCTGTAAGGCGAGACTCCGGGGAAGCGGCGAAAGGAGGTCCCGGAGGCGCGCACACTGCGTGCAGAGAAGGGCCGGCCGGCTGTGCCTCGGAATTGCCCTGACGGGAAGGAGACAGGGGCTCCAGACTGCTCTGAACACCACCTCCAATCCCACTACCAACTGAACTGAACCCCAATACCAGACTCATTGGGGGAGAGCATAGACAGTTTGGCAGCAGGCGAAAATCGAGGGCACCTTTCTCTCAGAGGCGCTTGCAACAAGTACTGAAGGACCCTGAGTCTCAGGAGTCGCATAGGGCGGGGCTGTCGGAAGCCAAGGCTGTAGGCTCCACCCTGAAACCCCGCCCCATCAGGAAAGCTGCCTGCGAAAATGCCTAAACCAAATAGATCACAAACGAAAGAAATGGAGGACAAAAAGTGACTGGATATAGAGTTCAAAACCACACTTATAAGGTTGTTCAAGAATCTCCTAGAAAAGGCAGATAAAATAAACAAGACCTATGAGGATATGAAAAGGGATCACCTAGAAATAATAAGGGATCAACAAGAAATAAAGAATACATTGTCTGAAATAAAAAATATTTTATGGAGTCCTAAAAACAGAATGGAAGATCGCAAGAATCAAGTCAAAGATTTGGAACATAAAGAGCCAGAAGACACTCCTCCGCAGACGCAAGAAGGCCAGAGAATCCAGAAAGTTGAAGATAATGTAAGAAACCTCTGGGACAACTTCAAGCGAACCAACATCAGAATTATGGGGGTCCCAGAAGATGAGAGAGAGCAAGATATTGAAAACATACTGAAAGAAATAGTGACAGAAAACTTTCCCCACCTGATGAAAGAATTAGACTTACAAGTCCAGGAAGCGCACAGAACTCCAAACAAAAGGAATCCAAAGAGGACCACACCAAGACAAATCATAATTAAGATTCCAAGAGCAAAAGACAAAGAGAGAATATTAAAAGAAGCAAGAGCAAAGAAGGTAGTTACCTATAAAGGAGCACCTATATGATTGTCAGCTGATTTCTCAACAGAAACCATGCAGGACAGACGGGAATGGCAAGAAATATTCAAGGTGATGAATAGCAAGAACCTACAGCCAAAGATAATCTATCCAGCAAAGCTATCACTCAGATTCGAAGGTCAGATAAAGAGCTTCACTAATAAAAAAAAGCTAAAGGAGTTCATCACCACCAAACCAGAATTATATGAATTGCTGAAGGGGGTTCTTTCAGAAGAGAAAGTTAATAAAGATAAAAATTATGAACAACAAATACGTAACTATCAACAAGTGAATCTAAAAACCAAGGAAACTAAAAAAAAAAATCTGAGGAACAATATTAACTGTTGAATATAATAGAATCAGAGGTATGGAAGGGGAGTGAACTGTTTATTCTTGGGGAAAAGGGGAGAGGGGGATGTGGGAAGAGACTGAACATAAACTGTGCACCTATGGATGAGGACAATGGGGGGTGGGGAAAGGGCAGAGGGTGGGGTGAGAAGGGGGGGGGGGGAAGGAACATTTGTAATAATATGAACAATAAAAATTTATTTTTAAAAAAAAAGGCATTAAGGGATTGTCTAGTCCAATCTCTTCTGTTTTCACATTGGAAATTAGGCTCAAAAGGAATTTGCCCCAAAGCATTTAGCTAATTAGTAGTAGGATTTGAGCTCATTTGAGTTTTCTTTCTCAGCCTAGTACTGTCTCACTTTAAAATTTAGAGATATATTTCAAATAGATATATTATCTATCTTCGTTTAATAATTCTTCATATTTGGATTTTGTTGTTGTTGTTAATTCAGTCAGTCAACAAATAATAGAGTGATGGCTGTAAATCCTCATAAATCTTATATTCTGGAGTGGAAAACAAATTATGAAGAAAAACAAATACAGACTATAATGTCTGGGAGGTCTGGAAATTATGAAGGAACAATGCTGGTTAAGGAGACAGAGAGGCACTATTTTAGACGTGGTATTAAGTTTGAGTACAAATTTAAAAGAAAGGGCAAGGAAATAATATAGACATCACTCCAGGATAAACCTTCTGTAAAATTTCTTTCACTATTTTGTCCTAATTATTTATTTTACAAGTATAAAGGGAGTGGGTATTGATTTATAGTGTACACATTTATGTTTTTTTTTCTTTTTTATTGTTTAAAATATTACATATAATATTACATGTCTCCTTTTCCCCCCATGACCTCCCTCCGGCCACCCCACCCCCCAGCACATGCCCTCACCCCCCCTAGTGTCTGTGTCCATTCGTTATGCTTATATGCATGCATACAAGTCCTTTGGTTGATCTCTTACCCGCAAACCCCCTGCTTTCCCAATGAAGTTTGACAGTCTGTTTGGTGCTTCTCTGTCTCCCTATCTATATTTGCTCATTAGTTTATGAAGTTCATTATATTCCACAAATGAGATCATGTGATATTTATCTTTCTCCGACTGGCTTATTTTGCTTAACATAATGTTCTCTAGGTCCTGTCTCTAGGTCGCTGTTGTAAATGGTAGGAATTATTTCTTTTTTAGAGCAGCATGGAATTTCATTGTGTAGATGTACCACAGCTTTTTAATCTACTCACTGCTGATGGGCACTGAGGCTGTTTCCAAATATTAGCCATGGTGAATTGTGCTGCTATGAACATAGGGGTGCATATGTCCTTCCTGATTGGTGTTGCAGTTTTCTTTTGATATAGTCCTAGCAGTGGGATCACTGGGTCAAGTGGGAGTTCCATTTTTAATTTTTTGAGGAAACTCCATACTGTTCTCCATAGTGGATACACCAGTCTGCATTCCCACCAGCAGTGCACAAGGATTTCTTTTTCTCTGCATCCTCAACCAGCACTTGTCATTTGTTGATTTGTTTGATTTGTTGAAGATAGCCACTCTGACAGGTGTGAGATGGTACTGCATTGTTGTTTAACCTTTCCTTTTTTTTTTTTTTTTAATTTCAAACAACATTTCTTCTCACATTCAGCATCAATAGACCAAGAGTGAAAATTGCTGCAGCTTTTTGTTAGTTTGGATTTTAGGCTACATCCTCCTTCCTGTTGAGTGAAATAAGCCATTTGGGCATTTATTAAGTGGCAGCACCATCACAGGATTCAATTAACTTCCTATGTCACACTTTTAATCTTCTCAAGGACCTTCCATGAGAGGCTTTATTAAATTCATGTTACAGGGAGAACACTCAACCTGTAGAACTTAATGACTCAAGGTATCACAGTCAGTGAGGGCAAAATGGGGACAAGATCCAGATCTGCAGGAAATCAAGTCCTATGTGTGTCCTGCTGTTCAGGTGCCTGTCCCATCCCCAAGAAGAGAACTGTCCCCAAACCTGAGTCAGCTGTCCCTCCTCTGAATTCCCATAATCCTTTGAATTATTTCCCCCTTTTGATTGAACAAAGCATAACTGGCCTAATTAGTTAGCTTCTCATCACGGGAGTATGCTTCTAATTCATTCCAATGGCATTACCAGTTTCCTATGATGCCATTATCATTGCCAATGCCATCACCGGTGTCCTTTCCTGTGTCAATGCCCACTATCCAAATGCCTTCTTTCCATGTTTTACTGGACACCGTTCTCGTGAGTCTAGACCTGGCTAGCCAGCCTGCATTCTTTATTTTTATTTTTGTAAACAGTGAACTACACTTTCCAAATGAACACTGTTATGAAGTTTCTCGGCTGCGTGCTTCTGGTAAGTTGCTCACGGTGGATCTGGCAGCTCTGATTTTGGAGTCATCCTTGCAGTTCCTTTGGAGAGCTAAATAATGGTGCATTTCCATTCCTTGTGATTTCAGAAAATTGCTTGGGCACATTTGGGCACAAATGGTGTGGCTTATGAGGTAGAAGCATAATTTCCTTGTGGGGTTTAAAAGGAGCTCTAAACCCAGTTCCAAAAGAGCCTTCTCATAACGTTTTTTTGGATTGAAAATACCTCTTATTCCCCTGCTGTGAATCTTTAATGTGGCTGTATAAATTCTAGAACTTTTGGATTGAAGAAATATCCATGTTCTTTTATTCCATTACATGTTTTATTATTAATACACACATGATTAAGACGGTCATTTAGTCTGTGAACCTGAGAAAGAAGATGCCTACTAAAAAGGGACCCTAGTAGTTAACTGGGCTGGAAAACAACAACAAAAAAGAGCCTCACAGCAATTTCTACACAGGCGCCTTCACCATGAAAACTGCATTTCAGGGTGAAACCTGCACTGTCTGCCTGCACTGTCCCTGCCCTCTGAGGCAGCCCTTAAAATGGAGTTCCTGGAATCCAATTTCAACCAATGGAACTGAGGCTTTCCCCATCAAGACAGTGCATTTTGACCCAATCAAACTGCCAGAATTTAGAGTCCTCATTTGCTTGAGGACAGACCTTGAGGGTCAGAGGCAGAGATTCCTCCATAAACCAGCTCTCCTCTAGCTTGGGGAGCACTCTGTCTCTTTCCATCCAAGATTGCACTCTGCTATGTTTCTGTGGCTGGAGCTGAAACACTGAGGCTGACTCCCCAGAGTAGAGCAATGCTAGAGCTGAGAGGAGACCAACACAGAGTGGAGCAGAGTGGAAGAGAACTGAGCTGCCTCGCTGAAGAGAGGCCTGGCCCTAGGACTACCGCACAGCTGTGCTGTTTTCACGGCCATGCTGTATCACCATTGAGCTTTTGCAATGAATAAACTGTCTTTCTTTACCAGATCCCCAATTGGAGGTTCCTGTTGGCCTTGAATTGGTGCCAGCAACCTTCAGTTGAGGAGCTGTACAGAGCTGTAGTCTATTGTTGCTTCTGAGGAAAGCATTGATTGATATCCGCAGATTCTTGCTGGGTCTCACCTGAAGGTACAGATTTAGGATGGAGCTGCAGAGATGGCTAGAAGGGACAATGATTTCGGGGTAAAAGTTCTGTATGAATTTATCATGTAACTAAAGGGCAACATTAAATTTTTCTTTGGAATAAATAAAACAATAGATGATGAATTCCATCAACAGATGAGGAAACCAAACTTATTAACAACGGTATTAAAAAACTATCCTTATTCTCTTTCTTAATACATAAAATTTCTATAAAATTGTTAGAGGCTTTCATTTATTTTCCTTGCCTCTCTCCCCTTTTTATCCATACAAGCTTGCACTCTGCTATTGCACTCCCACCCCTTTTTATTTTTTAATCTGAGGCTGATCTCAGACGATAGTCTGAATTTCTAGATGATATAAGTAGACAATATGTAAAATGTTGGAATTGAATTTAAATAACTGTCCCAGTTATTAAATGTATGGTATGATATTAGGTATACACTTGATTTATATGAATGCCAGTTTTCTCATATATAAAAGAAAAACAATATCGTACATACATCATAGGTTCTTGAGAGAAATCGCACATGATAAAAAGTCTTAGCACTTATCAGTGATTTAATAAACCTTGCTTCCTTTGAGAAATTAGTCATGTCTAATACTTTTAGTTTGAAATAATATTGTATCTTAGATATAAACACTAAGTCTTTAAGCAAAAACAAACAAACAAAAATGGCAGGACATTGACTTCATTTTTACTGCATAAGCTCTGGTTCTTCAAGAGAGGCCATCTTTTCTCAGTCCAGGGTGGAGTAAAGCTGACTCCTATGGACACCTCAGTTAGACACACTGCTTGGCAGTGAACCTCACATAATGCAACACAGTCACTTCCTGTGCTTGAAAACTGTAAAAGCCTTCTGTCCAGCTCCAGCTCCCTCAGGCCATCCCATTTAACAGTCCTACTGTGAGCTTTTGGCCGTGGGGGCTGGGAGGGTTGAGCAAAAAAACGAAGAAAAAAAAGAGAAAACACACACACACACACACACACACACACACACACACACACAAAAATAACAGTCCTTCAATGGGATGGGATACAGCAACTTGCATTTTTCACAAGTATCTCAGGAGATTCTATTGAAGAAAGTAAACAGAGCTTGTTTTGAAAGAATGAGGATACAGAACCTGAATTTTATCAGTAAAAGTATAAGGCAGATTCTCTTTTTTAACCATCTTTTAATGAAAACCATTTTTATATTTGGTTTTTCTTTTCTGCATTAGTGAGTAAAATTTAATTATTAAAACTTTCAGTGAAAAACATCTGACTCTTCCCTGTAGTAATTTTATTTTTTAAAAGCAGTTCTTTTTCTTTAGGGCAAGTTGCAGTAATTTAATGATTTATACACAAATTTTTTTTTTGTGTGTGTGTGTGTGTTTTTTCTGTCTATTCACTCAATAAATATTGAATAGGTGATTATCAGCCTAAATCCAGATACTAGAAGAGAATAAGAAATGCCTTCCAGGCAACTATAATTAAATTGTACAGAATAGGACTAATATTTGAGTACATAGTTGTAAAATTCCATTCCAGAAATGTCCAAGCTGTACTGAAATTGTCAACACACTGGTTTCTCCACAGACCCATTAAAAGCAAAGAATTTTTCTGGGCCCATATTCTTTCTTCCTCATCTGTCACCAGTTCTGTGGAACAGTTAAATTTAACATGTAACCTAAAGACATGGGATTGTCATTAGGCATATCTGGATTTCATTCATACTGAAATAGACAGAGACTGGACATTACATGGATAACATGGGTTTGGAACTGGTATAGGCTATTCCCTGTGGGGATGCCGATCCCAGCATGAATCCAGTTTCTCTTTTTTATGAATAAGAATATTTGCATTTGTATCTATGTGGACAGTTGGGTTCTGTTAGGCAGGGGACAGTAGTGAAATGGTATTCTTGGGGATACAGTATTTCTTCTCATTGATCTGAAACATCTCTATTAAAACAAAATTTTAAGTTAACTAACATTTTCAACAAAAATCTTTTTTCAGTAACTTCTTAAACCTTATTATTCCAAGTTTTCCTTCAAGTGACTTCTCCTTTGCTCCAGTTATACTCATCCTTTCCTTCTGTTTTATTCATAGATTTTTCACTTTATTAGAGCCTTCCTTTAATTTTTCTTATTTTCTCTTATTTTCTTCTATCTATCCAATTGAATTCTACTTCCCTGGTAAGCCTTTCTCAATTACTCACTTTCCTTATCCACATGATCATCTCTGATTTATAATTCAAGACATAGTCAAGCTTTCACTTCTTGATGCTTACCTAGACTTTTGGTTTCTAGTACCTTCTGCAACAGGAACAATGGGGCAGAAATGGTGGGAAGGTGAAACTGACATGAGATTTATTTCTGCCAGTGGCTGTAAGTACTGTAAAAGTATTCTCCACAACTCAAGATCTTTAACCTAATCACATATGAAAAATCCCTTTTGCTCTGCAAGGTAACATAATACATAGGCTCTGGGAACTAAAGCATATAAATCTGGGGGCCATATACATCCTATCACACTTATTCACTAAAACCTAAGAATATTAAGCAATTGGTAATGTAAATGTTGGTCTATTCTAGATAGCAGTGTGCACAGTGAAAGTGGTGGATAAGATTCATGCTTTGGCTTTCAATCATGGCTCTTTCTGATGTTATATGATTGACTTTAGTATCTTTACATTTTCACCAGCCTAAGAGACTCCTGATTTCTACTGTTTTTATCTATTGTGTGACTCTATTACCTGTAGACTAGCTCAGTAGTTCCAAAAAGTGGCTGCATATTACATCACCAGTAGAATCGTACAAAGTTTATACACCGGAGCCTATCTCCAGTTGTTCTGATTTAATTCATGGTGGGCGAATGATGCGTAATTTGTTTTTCAAGGCCCCCAGTGATAATGATGTGTAGCCAGGGTAGAGAACTACTGGTTCTAACCAAAGGTACAGATCTTAGAATTTTTCCTGGATAATTTGAAATAGAAAGAAGCAATGCCCACATCCTCTGCTGGTCCTGGGAGCTCTCATGATAAGCTGCATGGCCTCCAGAATTTTAAGAGTATGCACTTTCATAAGCCATTGAATTCAAAGAAATTTGTTACAGCAGCAATGAGAAACTAATACGTTGTTAATTAAGCACAAGTATAAAAATATTTTCTGGCATTTCTTTCAATCATTGTAGATTTAGACTTTCTTTCCAATTACTTCCTAACCTTATTTGATCTCAGAGGTAACTTTGTCATGTCTCCAGGGTAACTTTCCTGACTCCCTTGACTGGTCAATTCCCCTGATATAGGTGCTCCTGGCAGTGCTTATAGCATTTATGTAAGTGCTAACTCGATGTGATTATTTTCCACCAAGATTCCATAAGGGCAGGACCTTGTGTGTTTTACATTTTATCTCCAGGGTCTGGCAAGGAGTCTGGAGAACAGTAGATCTTCCATAAATGTTTGTTAAAATTAACTGACAAATCTGGTGATGAATTCCAATAAGGAGGCCAGAATCAGGTGGAAGGGAATGAGGCAGGAAGTTATGAAAAAGAAGTCTAGGAAAAAGATGAAAGGTCATGGTCCTATGGTCAGTGTCTGGGTAGGAATAGGGAGTGGGAGCCTGAGGAACCTGAGGACGGTATTTGGATGCACCTATGGCTTCAGGAAGCTGTCAGCCTGTTACCAGACCACTCCTGCCACAGGGCTGACTTGCCCCAGCATGGTCTGGAGACTTCTGCATGCACATGACCTCCAGGTCCCTGACTTGTGCAGGAAAAATTTCAAGACATGAGTCCAGGTAAAGGTAAGAGCAAGTTTATTAAGGGGTGGGGCAGTGAAGATTCGTCACTTCTGATCCTGACTCCAAGGGCCCTGGAGTCAGGATCAGAAGTGAGCCTGGGAGTTGCTGTCCCTGCTCACTGCTCCCCGGTGTGGGAGTCTGGTTTGGATCCTTAGAGCTTAGAATAGAAGAAGCAAAGTACACGCCTGAGGAAATGGGGCTCAAGCTGGCTTTCCTTGTCTGTTTCCTATAGGGGAAGCCCCAGGTGAGGATCTCTAGAGGATATTCATTACATTTCTGAGCCCGTCTTATGGTGTACTGATGTATTAAAATAAACATATAATGGAGTTTGGGGTCATTCTCTGGTTAATTTCCCCTCTTGCACGGATTAGACAGGCTCTAATTGGTTCTGGTTGTTGTTTTTGTTATCTATCTCCCTGACTAAGATGACTTAAGCCACCTGCTCTTAGGTATCTGCTTAGGGAGGATAGAGTCCTGTGATTTATCAGCTAGCTATTTAATTGCTCAGTCTGTCATCTCAGCTGCCTCATTCCACTTGCCAGGGAATTTTCCTAGTTTTTTACTAACCTCAAGTCCACCTTCACCTTTTAAATGCATATTGAGTTCCCAGGAAAAGTAATCAGGGTGAGGACTCTTTCTTTTATTTTCACTCTAGTGTTTTCTCTGACAAACTTTACATTTTATGCCTTTCAGAGTGTGTATAATTTCATAATTTTGTTGGAATAGTCCTTGAGTCAAGCTATAGTAGTCAAAGACTATTATGATAAATGTATTTTTAAGTTGACATCTTTAAAAGCTTCTTCTTGACACTTTCTCATACTTTTGAAACCTGAAACCTCAGAAATCATAATGATCTATAATTGTATGTCCTTCCTTATAAGGTGGAACTTTTCTTAGACTTTTTCCTAAATTATTAACAATTTCAAATCAAAAGAGAAAATATAACATAGCCTCAAAAATACTTACAACCAAAACCAAAAAAAAAGCATTTCTTTCTAATTTTTAGGTGTAGTTAACATGTTTGGTTCTTCCCTCGGCTTTTGCGGTTCAGTTGGTTGGAGCATTGTGCTGTGCAGCAGAAGGTTGAGGGTTTGATTCGCAGTCAGGGCACATCACATATAGGAGGCAACCTATCCATGCATTTGTTATGTTTGTTTCTCTCTGCATGTTTGGTTTTTATGGAAATACTGCCTTTCCTGTTGAATTTGGTGGTGGTGTTTTATTTTTATTTTATTTACTTATTTATTTATTTATTGCCAGAATGAAGGCATGGGAGATTAACATTACTACATATATTTAACAGGACACTGTTCTGTTTTTAAGAATCAATTAAATGATTTTTTATTGAGCATTTCTGTAGTGGCAAGAAATGAGCTAGTCTTTATGAAATTAGACATTGGTCCAACCATTTAGGCATTTAAATAATTATATGAGAAGTTTACATTTTTAAAAAAGTTTCAGTTTACAAATCTCTTTTTTCTTGCTTGATTTCACAGCTATCTTGGCAGACTAGAAAAGAGATACATTTTGCTAATGACTAGTGCATGGCCTTAGGCAAGTCACTTAAATCTGAATTTCAGTTTCCTCACATGTCAAAGCAAAATAGTATAATACATATCTCTCTGGATTTTGTGATAATTAGAATTTAACTCTATGAGGTGCCTAATTCCATTCTTAACAGTAGACAATCAATAAATGGTTGCTATTATATTTTTCCCTTGAAGTCTTTTTTTTAAATCTTTATTGTTGAGATTATCACAGATGTCCCTCTTTTTTCCTCTCATAGCTCCCCTCCATCCAGTTCTCACCCCACCCCAGGCCCTTGCCACCTTATTGTCTGTGTGCATAAATATTGCATACATGCATATAAGATCGTTGCCTAATCTCTTCCCACACCCCCTTCCTCAGACTGACAGAATCATCAGTCTGTTCCACTTCCATGCCCCTGATTCTATTCCATTCACCAGTATAGTCTGTTCATCAGATTTTTTATTCATTTGAGTTTTAGGTTCACTTGTTGATAGATATGTATTTGTTATCACTTTGTTGTTCATAATTTTTTATCTTTATCTTCTTCTTCTTCTTCTTCCTCTTCTTAAAGAATTCAGCATTTCATGTAATAACTGGTTTGGTGTTGATGAACTTCTTTAGCATTTTCTTGTCTATGAAGCTCTTTATCTGATCTTCAATTCTAAATGATAGCTTTGCTGGGTAGAGTATTCTTGCTATTCATCACTTTTAATATTTCTTGCCACTTCCTTCTGGCCTGCATAGTTTCTGTTAAGAAATCAGCTGACAGTTGTAAGTGTACTTTCATTTTTTTTTTTCTTGCTGCTTTTAAGATTCTCTTTTTGTCTTTTGCTTTTGGCATTTTAATTATGATGTGTCTTATTGTGGTCCTTTTTGGATTCCTCTTGTTTGGGGTTCTCTGCGCTTCCTGGACTTGTAAGTCTGTTTCTTTGGTCAGGTAGGGGAAGTTTTCTATCATTATTTCTTCAGATAGGTTTTCAATATCTTGTTCTCTCTTCTTCTGGTACCCCCATAATTTGGATGTAGGTATGCTTGAAGTTGTCCCAAAGGCTCCTTACTCTAGCTTCATATATTTGGATTCTTTTTTCTTTTTGCTCTTCTGGTTGGGTGTTTTTTGCTTCCTCATATTTCAAATCATTTACTTCATTCTTGGGATCCTTTAGTCTACTGTTGAATCCCTGTATATTATTTTTTATTTCAGTCAATGTATGCTTGATTTCTGACTGAGCCTTTTTTTTTTTTTTTTTTTGCATTCTCACTAAGATCCTTGAAGATCTCACTAAGTTTCCTAGAGTTTCTAGAAGATTCTTGAGTAACCTCATAACCGTGCTTTTGAACTCTATATCCAGTAGTTTGTTTTCTTCCATTTCTTTCATTTGTGACATGTTTCTTTGTTTCCACATTTTGGATACTTCCCTGTGTTTGTTTCTATGTATTCGGTACAGCTGCTATGTCTCCTTGAGTTCATAGAGTGGCTCACCCTCCCCATTCACCTGAGGTGGATAATCTTGGTGCAACCCTTTGTGGGCTGTATACCCAGTCTTTTTATAGCTGAGCTTTGATTGGTGGGAAAAATTGACCTCCAGGCCAAATGGCTGTGGGGACCAGTTACAACTACAATGGGAGATTTGCTATACAGGAGCCACCTTTATGGGGCAGGACTTGCTTCAGTGGGGCTTTAGTGCTCACTGACTCTGCCCCTTGAGTTTATCACTTATGAGATGTGAAGAGTTGTAATCTGATATAGTCTCATACTGATCACTGGGTACACTGGCTCTTGGATCTCTAAGGAGGTACAAAGTCAGCCACTGCCTGGGGCTACCCATCAGGAGCTACAGAGAGATCTGCAGATTTCTCCTCTTTGTATCAGTTTTGGAAGTGCCCAGACGATACTCAACTGTGGGGCAAGGCAGTCTGGTGCTGGTGTGAGCCTTGGGCCTTTTATTGATAGCTTTGGGGCTCCCTGACCCACCTGCAGCTTGTTTGACAGATGTTAGGCTGAGAAAGGTCAGGCATTCATATACAAAAGCCACTGTACACAGCTTGAGTGAGGTTGTAAATTGGGTGGGACAGGGTTTCAGGAACTCTCCAGGGAAGAGCAAACAGAAATGGCTGCCAGTCATGGAGGTCCCAGCATGGGAACAATGACCATTGCAAGCACCTCTGCTTGGAAGAAAGGTGCCCCCATGTTCCTTCCCTGATGCTAGACAGTCCAGTTTCTCCCCATCTATGTCTAGCCTAGCATTGGAGCTCAGAGCAAAGGGGAGCTTGTAAATCTATTTTGTGGTGCTGGCCTTTTAAGAGGAACAGTTGGGTCTCCAGCAGCCTGTGTATCAACCACTCAGCCCCAATCTGCACTTTTTTTTTTTTTTTTTTTTTTTTTTTTTACACTCTGTAGTTCTGACTGCCCATGGAGACTTCTTTCCCCAGCTCTGGGGGTCTGGTGTGGGGCTGGGACTCCTTGTTTTTCCAGGAAGCCTTCAAAGCAGTGATCTCCCTCCCTATTAAAAAAGTATCACACCTGGGTGCCAGACCAGCCAGTTCCGCATCTCCACACCTCCTACCAGTCTCAATGCACTTTCTTCTTTACCTCTCTAGTTGTAGTACTTCCACTCAGTCAGTTTTCCCGAGGTTCTGGATGATATTTGTTCTGTATTTTAGTTGTAATTTTGATGTGGTTATGGGAGGCAGCAAGTACAAGGAGTTATCTATACCACCATCTTGGTTCCTCTACTGGCTGCTATTATTATCATTCCATTATTCTTTAGGGGTGGAGGAAGTCTCAAATAGATTGTGTGCCTTATTAAGGAGTCGTTTTTTTGAAACTCAGAATTGGCTTCCTTAGGAAGTATTGAGTTTCTTACATGAGACATAGTCAATCACAAGTTTAATCACATATTGGCAGGGCTGTGGTAGAGAATATTAGGTTGTTTACTAATAAATACTTATTGAGCCCAAAATATGACCTTTGTTGTTCCTTGTTGTCCTGAAATTCTCTTACTTGACTCAGGCATTTTTTTATTGAGCAATGTTTGCTTAGCAGCCTTCTCTCAAATCCTTTTCTAGGATAATGGGCATTATACTTATAAGAGCATTTAAGGTTCTATTTCTATGGGGGCTAGATATAACCAAACACTCAAATGAAAAATAATAATAATTCTGAAATAACAATAGCTAGCACTTGTGTGTTATTTTTTCAATTATCTTCTAATATTATTTTATCTCTTAATATGCCTGAGCAACAAATAAAGTAATTTAAATAAAATATTCTGATAGATAAATAGGTAAAAAAAATAAATAAAAAAAAAACAATGAATTAAGTTATTAGATATGGATTATAAATCATAAGTAGAATTGGGACAAAAATCTCTCTCCAGAGAATGTCTGTTTCTTGTTTATGTGGGGAATAACAGCAAACATCCAGAAAGTGGTACAAGTGAGCTTTCAACCTAGGTCTTCTGAGTATGGCTTCATTTTTCTTTTTGCTATACCACATCACTTCCTAGTATTCTTAAATGAATTACTAAATATTCTTAAAAGAACAACAATGTTTTTCCTCTCAAAGGGATTCAATAGGTTAACAAGTTGAGAAAACTCTCTGAAAATACTACAGAGCAATTTAAGCATGTTGCTGCAAATTATTATTAATGTACCATGCTTATGACTACTTGATTCATGTGGCACCTCTGGGATGTATTGATGCTATTTTGGACTTAATGTGCTTCTGAATTCAAATATTTATTCTTCTTATAGTTATAGAAAAATCTCAGCGATTATTTCCTTTAATGGCTCAGGATTTCCATAGTCTCAGGATTCTCTAGCCTACAGAGAACTGATTAGAAATTATTGCAAATGATTAGAAGCATATTGAAACTGATTATAACCTCCAAATCTCTTAATCTCTTTTGGTTTTTTTAAATTTCTAATTATTTGTGGCATGTTTCATATAATTTGTGCAGATGGACTTTCAGAGCAGATCTTCTTTCTCTAGTTCCATAAGAAAGAGGCTAAGGTGAAAATGATTTGAGACCATTTTTCTTTTCTAACATATGCATTTAGTGCAATAAGTTTAAACATAGTACTTTTGCTGTATGCCATAAATCTTTATATGTTCATTTTTAAATGAAGTTCAAAAAATTTTATTTCCTTTTTTATTTCTGTTTTGACTTATGAGATCTTCAGCAATGAATACTTTTGATCTAAATATTTGGGGATTTTTCAGAGATATTTCTGTTATTGGTTTTGAGTTTTATATGGTTAATGAATATGATTTTGTTTACTTGAATTCTTTTAAATGTATCAAGATTTGTTGATGACCCAGGTGTTAAACTATCTGCATAATTATTCCATGCTCACTTGAAAATACTGCTTTCTATTGTTTTTGAGTATTGTGTAAATGTTAGATCAATATTAAATTAGGATGATTATGTTGCTAAATCATTCTGTATTCTTATTGATATTCTATCTATAGGTTTTATCAATTTTTAAAAAGATTATTAAAATATTTGTACAAAGACTGAGAGGAAAGTTGGAACATAATATTTTTCTCTAATAATATAGTTTGTCTTTTTACTTACTTGACAATATGATGTAAACAATTTTTTTTATTTTGATTAAAGTGTTTTTCTTTTGTTGCTTCCCCATCATTATGTTAGATGTAGAAATACAAGTTGTCTCAGAAACATCTGCTAAAGATATTCTTCCCTCATTGAATGAATTTGACAATCTGATCAAAAATCAATTGCCTGAGGGGCAGAGAACAAGGAGGCTTGCCTATGCCCGTGGGCACAGGGATGGTTGACAGCCTGACACTGGGGGGGGGGGGGGGGGGATCAATTGCTATATGTTAATGAATTTCTTTCTGAACTCTCAAGTCTAGTCCATTGCTCTATATGTCTACCTTTAAGACATTACCACATTATTTTAATGACTATAGTTTTGAGGTAAGTTTTAACACCAGAAATTATAAGTTTTCCAGTTTTGTTGCTTTTTGTAAGTTTGTTTTGGCTATTAAGGCCATTTGCAATTCCATCTGAATTTGAAGATTGGTCTTTCTATTTATGTAAAAAAAAATAAGTTATTGGCATTTCAATAGAGATTGCATTAAATCTGTATATTTCTATGAATTGTTTAGTTTACAGCTTTCTAACAATTCTTTTATCCTCAAATTCATGGGGTCTTACTTTAGGTTGTATAGCTTGGTATTTAGCCAAATGTTCAAGATAAACTCTATGAAGACTCCCATCCCTTTTGGAATTTTTATCACACACATAGATCTGTTTTCCAGTCATCTGCCTCACAGTTACCAGCTGGATCCACCTCCTGAGCTCTGGCATCTCTTTTTTCAACGCAGTGTGGCTGCCAGTGGTGGCTTACGTTCTGCATTTCTTCACTCTAGTCTAGAAACCGCCTCTTGGCACAAAGCTGGAGCCACCATCGGGTTCACCTTGCTGTTCTCTTCATTTGAGGGATCACAACCCTCTACCACCTGCTGTCTGTTATGTTTTAAAAAGTCGATGCTTTGTACATTCTGTCCAGTGTTCCAATTTTTTTGTGACTGGAGGGCAAATCTGGTACTGGTTATTACATTAAGGCTGCAAGTGTCAGTGTTCAGTTTTGAAATATTATTATGAACTGACCTGTCAGAACCTTGAGGAAAGAGATTATATCTTATTCACACCTTTATTCCAAATGCCTATTTATAGGGCTGAATATAGATATGTTCCCAATTAGTATTTTGATCCAGGTGTTTTATTTGCTTCATGTATGTAATATTTTGTTCCCCTTTCCTTGAGCATATCATTTTGTGCTTGTCTCCTTGAACCCAAGCTTGGTAGCATACAGGTTTAATCTGGTGTGTAAGAAAGAACTTTTGATTGTAGTAAGAAGTCTTGTGTTTTCATGCTGATTCTTTCACCAATGTGCAACAACCTGGGAAAGTCAAAATTATATACAGTTCTTTAAAAGTCCTATGAAAAGAGAATCCCTGTACTGATTACCACAGGAGATTGCCAAAAGAACCAAAAGAAAAAGATGGATATGACTCATTTTTGAGTAGTAAAATACAGAAAAATGTAATCTCACTGAAACTTGAACCCTATGCATTTATTTTGTATTTCTCAATATATATTCCATGCCAGAATTTTGATAAATTTCTCACACACATGAGATGCTCAATAAATTGAATGTATACACAGACCTCAATAAAATTTAAATGGTGTTTACTATCTTTCATGTTATTAGGGGTGATAATGCTGAAACTAATGCTCACATAAATTTCCAGGGATACAGAGAGAAATACTGCAAACATTGATGCCTACTCAGACTTAAATCCTGAAACAATCTCAACAGCAGCGAGGCAACAAAATAAATTGAGATACATTATTATCATTTTTGTTTTGTTTGTTTTGGTGTCAAGAAATTGTTAATAAGAACATTACACAGTGGGCCATATTATCTCTATCTCTAAATGAAGAATGAGTCAAAACAATAAAATGTAATATTTTGAAAGTAGATGACACTTTGCAATTAAACTTTTCTGGCCAATTCAGAAGAACTTGGAGTATCCAAAGGGAAGAGCAATTAGATCTCACGTGGGAGGTGTGTGCTTTAGAGACAAAGATAAAATGGTGAAGGCTGTCAAGGTGAACTCTCAGAAATGCCTGAAGGAGTATAATTGTTTCTTATGTTACCCAAAAGGGTATTTCCAAATTGCTGACTTGACACCTCTCTCTTCTTCATTGGCATGTTTCAATGACTCTTACTTTTTTAACTATGCACAGTTCCCTGGAAATGTTGTACCCTATTGACTTTCATCAACCTCCCAGGTGGTGCTAGAGGGACATTTGTCAAATGCCTCTGTTCCAGAAATTGCTTTAGAATCATAGGAGGTCACCACTAGGAAGGGCCTAAGAAGAGATGTAGTCCTTCCCAATAATTTCAGTTAAGGAAGTGGATACTGAGAAAAAAACACTGATTTTACAGTGTCTTAGAGGCAGTGAGTGGCACAGGAATACCTGGTTTTTCTATAATATCACCTTCCCCTTTATGTGATAGGGAATGTGTAAACACCACAGTTACTTGTCTCATTTCTCTTTCCTCTTTCCTATTTTATTTCTTTCCTTTGTTTTTTCTTCTTTTCTTTCCACTTTCCTCTAATAAATTTATGTCAAATTATTTAATAGTTTTCAAGAAGTTTATGAGACTATTTTGTGTGTGTTTGTATGCATGTATGTCCATGTGTTGGGTGAAAAACTGAATTCTTGTTTGTCATTATAAGTTGCAGTGTTTTAGGATGGGGAATGTAGAAATTTTCATCCCATTTAGTATCTGTTCTTTGTATGGAGCAAGCCTGTGAATCAAAACTATAATAGGTATCTAAAAACCAGTTTTCTTGAAAGCTGAAGTGCTTTTTTCCACTTTCAAATTCACTTTACTTTGATATCAAATGAAACTCATTTGGTGGAGAAAATTAAAGTAGCTGCATTTTTCCTGAGCACAGAAAAATCTTTTATTTGCCGCTAACCCTTTCCATTTTTCATGACAGTCGCTGCATTTTCTTCTCTGAAACACAAACAAGTCAATGTAAGCGTGGCTGGCAGGCTAAAGTGATTATGGGATAATTTGTGTTTGCCAAACCAAACAAAATCAATCACCATTGTTTAGAGACCCACAACATTAAATGGCTAGGAGAAGATATTTCTGGACTTGCACAAAATAAGTTTTCAAACACAGATAAGGGAGCAGAACATCGAATACCCTCAGGTACGGTTTGTAATTTTCAAATTTGCATAAAAAACATAAACTACACATATGGCAGCTTAATTCCATGGGATTAATGCAAACGAAAGGCAGCTTGGCACTGTTGAAATGATCACTTTAGTTATAGGTTCCCAAGGGGCAAGAATATATAATGAGTGTTTATGTAATTGAAGTAACCATTTCAGAAATGTAACTTACTGGCCTATAAGGAATGGGAAAAGGAGAGAATTTATAGAAACAAGTATACACTATATCCATAGCCTTTTGTTTCTGAATACATTAGTCTCCCCACATCTGAAGGAGATATTTCCTAGACCCTCAAGTGGGTCACTAAAACTTGGAGTAGTATACTGAACCCGATATATTCCATGTTTACTCCTGTACATACATATCTTTTTATTTGAAACATTTTACGGCTTCTTTTTGGCATATCCAAATTGTAAGTATCACTACTCTTGTTCTTCAGAGACATTATTTTTTTTTCCTTTATTTTATTTTTATTTTTATTTTTACATATTTTATTGATTTTTTTTTGCCCCGCTTCCTCCCTCCCACACATCCCCTCCCTCCCCAGAGTTTTATGTTCATTGGTTGTACTTATATGCATGTATACAAGTCCTTCGGTTGATCTATTATCTCCCCCAGATCCTCCTCCCCTCCCCGCTGTAATTTGACAATCTGCTTGTTGCTTTACTGTCTCTATATCTATCTTTTGGTTCATCAGTTTATAATGATCTTTATTAGCCACAAATGAGTGGGGTCATGTGGTGTTTCTCTTTCATTGATTGGCTTATTTCACTCAGGATAATGTTCTCCAATTCCATCCAGGTTGCTGCAAATGATGAGAATTCCTTCTTTTTTATGGCAGCATAGTATCCCATTGTGTAGATGTACCATAGTTTTTGGATCCACTCATCTGCTGAGGGGCACCAAGGCTGTTTCCAAATTCTGGCTATTATAGATTGTGCTGCTATGAACATAGGGGTGTATATATCCTTTCTGATTGTTGTTTCTAGTTTCTTGGGATATATTCCTAGGAGTGGGATTACTGGGTCAAATGGGAGTTCCATTTTCAGTTTTTTGAGGAAACTCCACACTGTTCTCCACAGTGGTTGCACCAGTCTGCATTCCCACCAGCAGTGCACGAGGGTTCCTTTTTCTCCGCAACCTCGCCAACACTTGTCGTTTGTAGATTTGTTGAAGTTGGCCATTCTGACAGGTGTGAGATGGTACCGCACTGTTGTTTTGATTTGCACCTCTCGGACAATTAGTGACTTTGAGCATGTTTTCATGTGCCTTTTGGCCTTCCTTCTGTCTTCTTTTGAAAATATTCTATTTAGGTCCATTGCCCATTTCTTAAATGGATCATTCATCTTCCTTTTATTTACTTGTATCAGCTGTCTGTAGATGTTAGAGATTAAACCTTTATCAGTGGTGTTATTTGCAAATATGTTCTCCCACACCGTGGGCTTTCTTGTTGTTTTGTTGATGGTTTCTTTTGCTATAAAAAAGCTTTTTATTTTGATGTAGTCCCATTTGTTTATTTTCTCTTTAGCTTCCATTGCCCTAGGAGCAGAATCAGTGAAGAAGTTCTTTTGGCATACGTCTGAGATTTTGCTGCCTGTGGATTCTTCTAGTATTTTTATGGTTTCCCATCTGATGTTTAAGTCCTGTATCCATTTTGAGTTTATTTTTGTGTATGGTGTAAGTTGGTGATCTAGTTTCATTCTTTTGCATGTGTCTGCCCAATTTTCCCAACACCATTTATTGAAGAAACTGTCTTGACTCCATTGCATATTCGTGTCTCCTTTGTCAAATATTAATTGAGGATAGTGATTTGGGTTGATATCTGGGTTCTCGACTCGATTCCATTGATCTATATGTCTGTTCTTGTGCCAGTACCAGGCTGTTTTGAGAACAGTGGCTTTGTAATACAGTTTGAAGTCCGGTGTTGAGATCCCTCCTACTTTACCCTTCTTTCTCAGGATTGCTGTGGCTATTCGGGGTCTTTTATTGTTCCAAATGAACTTTTGGAGAGTTCTTTCTAGGTCAGTGAAATATGCTGTTGGTATTTTAATGGGGAGTGCATTGAACCTATAGATTGCTTTAGGAAGTATGGACATTTTGATGATGTTGATTCTACCAATCCATGAACATGGTATGTTCTTCCATCTCCTCACATCTTCCTCTATCTCTTTTTTCAGTGTTGTGTAGTTTTTTGCATATAGGTCCTTTACTTCCTTAGTTAAATTTATTCCTAGGTATCTTAATATTTTGGTGTGATGGTAAATGCAATTGCTTTTTTAGTCTCTTTCTGTAGTTTCATTGTTGGTGTATAGAAATGCCATGGATTTCTTGGCGTTAATTTTGTATCCTGCTACATTACCAAATTCATTTATTAAGTCAATTAGTTTTTTTAATGGAGTCTTTTGGGTTTTTTATGTACAATATCATGTCATCTGCAAATAAGGATAACTTTACTTCTTCTTTTCCAATTTAGATGCCTTTTATTTCCTCCTCTTGACTAATTGCAATGGCTAGTACTTCCAGTACTATGTCAAACAGGAGTGGCGAGAATGGGCATCCCTGTCTTGTTCCTGTTCGTAGAGGGAATGGTTTTAGTTTTTGCCCATTGAGTATAATGTTGGCTGTGGGTTTATCATATATAGCTTTTATTGTATTATGTTGAGGTATGATCCTTGTACTCCCACCTTGTTAAGAGTTTTTATCAGGAAAGGGTGTTGGATTTTATCAAATGCTTTTTCTGCATCAATTGATGTAGAAGTTGAATATTTGGTAAAACTCTCCTGTGAAGCCATCTGGCCCTGGGCTTTTGTTTGCTGGAAGCTTTCTGATGACTGTTTCAATTTCTTCCCAAGTCACTGGTCTATTGAGATTTTTAGATTCTTCCTGATCGAGTTTTAGAAGTTTGTATTTTTCTAGGAATATGTCCATTTCCTCCAGGTTGTTCAGTTTGTTGGAATAGATTTGTTCGTAGTATTTTGTAACAATCCGTTGTATTTCGGTGGGGTCTGTTGTTATTTCACCTCTTTCATTTCTGATTTTATTTATTTGGGTCCTCTCTCTTTGTTTCTTAGTTAGCCTGGCTAGAGGTTCATCTATCTTGTTTATTCTTTCAAAGAACCAGCTCTTGGTTTTGGTGGTCTTATGTATTGTTTTTTTGGTCTCTATGTCATTTATCTGTGCTCTGATTTTTGTTATTTCCTTCCTTCTGCTTACACTGGGCTTTTCTTGTTGCTCCTTTTCTAACTCTTTGAGTTGTAGAGTTAGATCATCTGTTACCCTTTTTTCTAGTTTTTTGCAATAGGCTTGTAAGGATATGAACTTCCCTCTCAAAACTGCTTTTGCTGTGTCCCATAGATTTTGGATTGTTGTGTTTTCATTGTCATTTGTTTCCAGGATGTTTTTAATTTCTTCCTTGATTTCTCTGGTAACCCAGTCCTTGTTTATTAGCATGCTGTTTAGTCTCCATGTGTTTGATTTCTTTGGATTATTTTTATTGTAGTTAATTTCCAGTTTTATGCCATTATGGTCTGAGAAGATACTTGATATGATTTCCATCTTCTTGAATTTGAAGAGACTTTGCCTATGTCCCAAAATATGGTCTATCTTTGAGAATCTCCCATGTGCACTTGAGAAGAATGTATATTCTGTGGCTTTGGGGTGGAGTGTTCTGAAGATGTCAATTAATTCCATCTGGTCTAGTGAGTCATTTAGGATTGATATTTCTTTGCTGATTTTTTGTTTAGATGATTTGTCGAGGGTGACAGTGGGGTATTAAAATCTCCTACTATGATTGTATTGCTATTAATCTCTCTCTTAATGTCCTCCAGCAGTTTTTTTTAATGTATTTGGTTGCTCCTGTATTGGGTACATATATATTTACCAGGGTTATTTCTTCTTGTTGGATTGTTCCCATTAGTATTATGAAGTGGCCTTCATTATCTCTTATTATGTCCTTCACTCTGAGATCTAATTTGTCAGACATAAGAATTGCTACCCCAGCTTTTTTTTCATTTCCATTTGCCTGGAAAACTTTTTTCCATCCCTTCACCCTCAGTCTGTGTGCATCTTTTTTCCTGAGGTGGTTTTCTTGTAGACAACAGATGTATGGGTCTTGTTTTCTTATCCAATCTGTTACCCTATGTCTTTTGATTGGAGCATTTAACCCATTTACATTTAAGGTTATTATTGATAGGTACACATTTGACGCCATTTTTATTCTATACCCGTGTTCCTTCTTCACTTCCTATTTCTTTATTTTTACAGTAGACCCTTTAGCATTTCTTGCATTGCTGGTTTGGTGGAGATAAATTCCTTCAGTCTTTTTTGTCTGTGAAGTTCCTGATTTTCCACTTCAATTTTGATTGATAGCCTTGCTGGGTACAGTATTCTTGGATTCAGACCCTTCCTTTGCATGACTTTGTATATTTCATCCCATTCCCTTCTGGCCTGATAAGTTTCTGTTGAGAAATCAGTTGCTAGTCTGATGGGGGTTCCTTTGTATGTAACTTTCTGTCTCTCTCTGGCTGCTTTTAAGATTCTTACTTTGTCGTTGTTGTTTGCCAATTTGATTATAATGTGCCTTGGAATCTGTCTTCTGGGATTCATTTTGCTTGGGACTCTGCGAGCATCTTGGATTTGTGTGGGTTTTTACTTCTCTATTTCAGGAAAGTTTTCTGTCATTATTTCTTGAAATACTTTTTTCATGTCTACCTCAGTTTCCTTTCCTTCTGGAACCCCTATTATTAGAATATTATTTTGTTTTGTATTGTCCCAAAGCTCCCGTAGGCTCTCCTCCTGCTTTTTAATCTTTTTTTCTAGAAGCTGCTCTACTTGGGTATTTTTTTCCATCTTATCTTCTAGCTCACTGATGCGGTCCTCTGCTTCATCTAGTCTACTCTTGATGCTTTCTATTGACTTCTTCATGGTAGCAATGTCATTTTTCATTTCTTCTTGGTTCTTCTTCAATTCCTCATGGTTCTTCTTCAATTCCTCATGGTTCTTCCTCGTTTCTTCTTGGTTATTGTCAAATTTCTCTTCCATTCTTTTTAGCCATCCTATGATCATTATTCTGAATTCTTGCTCTGGTAGGCTGCTTACCTCTGACTCGTTTACTTCCTTTTCTGGTGATGCCTGCTTTTCTTTCATGTGTGGACTATGTTTTTGTCTCCCCATGGCCTCTCTTCTCAGGATGTCTGGTTATGTGGTGTTCCTTCTCCTGCGTTGATTTAAAGGTACAAAATACAACACTACCAGGTACAACACAAGAGGCACTTAACAGGAATGTATTAATAACCTCTAATAAATGTGACCACTAGAGAAAGGCAACTTAGGGGATAGGAGAGAAGGAAGAAAGGTAAAAATAAAATAAAGAAAAATTTAAAAAATTAAAATTAAAAAAAAATTAAGTAATTAAAAGAAAAAAGAGGGATAAAGAGATAGAAAAAGAGGGAAAAAGGTAATGACAAAATGAAGTTGGAAAACAGGGAAAAAAGAAAGGAGAGAGAGAAAGAGAGAGAGAGAGAGAGAGAGAGAGAGAGAGAGAGAGAGAGAGAAGAAGTAAACTAAAAGAGAAATGGGAAACAAACTATATATATGTAGAGAAAATTGCCATAGAACAACCACTGAATCCAGCCAATGCCAGTAACAATACTTGGAGATTAATACAAAATACAATATCTCCTATTATTAAGTAAGGCTATGCTATACAGAAGTAAAAGAATCAAACAAAAACAGAGGATTATTTTTAAATACAAAGCAACAATAACAACACAGTAATAAGCATAACAATTTCACTAACAAGCATAAAAATTCACAATAATCAACCTTCACTCAAACAATGCGAAAAGGATAGAGGGAAGAACAGTTATTTTGTTTTGTTTTGTTTTGTTGTGTTGTGTTTTTTTTTAACTAGTTAATATAGTGCAGAGATTGGTATTTATACCCTTGGATCAGGGGTTGGAACTTAGGTCTATAAGCATAGTGAGAGTTTTAGCAGGGGGTATACAGAAAGAATAGAGGAAAAACTAAAGCCGGAAAAGGATAGGATAAACCAGAGACTAAAAGGGTAAAATTTAGTAAGAGAGTGATGGTGTAAAGGTTGAGTTGAGATAGGGTTGAATGATGCTATAGTAGAGATTAAAATAGAATGAAGGTTACTCCCAATGTAAAATAAAGAAAAAATAAAATGGTACTGGAGAGGAAAAAATAAAAAAAAAGAAAGAAAAAAAAAGAAACAAAAATTGCAAAATAGCAGTAGTAATAGTGATGGTAGAGATTGAAAAATGTAATAATTAAAAAGGTAAAATCAAGTAAGGAAAAAAGAAAAAAATCGTTTCTTAAGTAAAAGATATAAAAAATGAAGATTAAATAAAAGAGGTAAAAAATGAAAATAAAATAATAGTAAAATTAGCATAAAAATGTCCAGTAGTGGTCATTCACTTCCTCTGTTAATGTATTTGGCACTCCTGATTCTCGGCCCAGACAGTCTTGCAGTTCCCAGCATTCCACTGCATCTCAGATTTGTAAGGTAATCCTTAATCTTAAGTAGGCTATATCTTAGTTATTTGTGTCCATTTATTTTTGATTAATTAAAAGATAAAAGAAAAGAAAAGAGAGAGAAAAAAAAAAAAAGGCAGTTTGTAATTCAGCTCTGAGGTGTCAGTGTTACCAGTTTGACCTCCCAGTCTTTTTGGTTGCTCTGGCCTTCTTTCTCTATGGCTCTAGCTGGCAGGGTGCCAGCTGGCTCCCAGACTATTTCTTCTGGTTCAGATTCCTTGTTTCCAGGAAGGCAATTTCCCCGGATATGCCCAACTGGTCAGTCCTTCCCTAGTATTCAGAAACAAGGGGGTGAAGGGATCAGGCGCCAAGGTGTCCAGATGTTCCGCCCTTGGCGAAACAGCTGAGATTCTTAACACTCTGTCCCATGACCCCTGGCATTTTAAAAAAGTCTGGCTTCTGGGGAGGATTACGTCAAACCCAGCACTAGGTGTCGCTGCAGCCTTCTTTGGGTGCCGCTCAGCGGGCGCACTCCGGCTACAGTGTGGGGAAGGGCCGCTTCAGAGACATTATTAAGTAAAATTAGAGTGCCTTGAACACAAACACTGTGTTA
Source organism: Pipistrellus kuhlii (assembly GCF_014108245.1). Classification (NCBI taxonomy): domain Eukaryota; kingdom Metazoa; phylum Chordata; class Mammalia; order Chiroptera; family Vespertilionidae; genus Pipistrellus; species Pipistrellus kuhlii. Next base: position 72,791,103 of record NW_023425573.1, read on the forward strand.
ATGACTGTTAATGTTATAATTCAGATGGCTACTAAGACAAATAACAAATTTAGTATGGGTACATTGGACAAAGGATGAGTGAAGTCTGGGGCAGGATGAAGTAGGACAGTGTGAGATTTCATCTTGCTACTCAGAGTAGCACACAATATAAAATTTAAGAATTGTTTATTTCTCAAATTTTCCATTTAATATTTTCAGACCATGGTTGACCATGGATAACTGAAACTGTGGAAAGCTAAACCGCAGATAAGCAGAACCACTGAATACTCAAAAGAAACTGTTTCAGGGGTGAAGTTTTATGTTTTCTTTTGTCTCCACTTGTTTGGGATTATTTTTCCCATCTATCCCAGTTGTAAATTCTGTCAGGGAATATATTGTCCATAGCTCTCTGTTCTGAGAAACTCTAGGAATCCACTTTTCCTCGGGGCAGCTGTCTAGTTGCCAAAAAGAGCTTCAGAAAATTCTGGCCTAACTCTAAGCTAGTAGGGGTTAGTTAATTTGGGTATTTAGAGTTAAGACAGAGTCTTCAGTTTACAGAATATACTGAGTTGTCTCTGAAACTCTTAGAAAAACGTGGATCTTTCTAGCCCAGCTGTCAGTCACTCAAATCATTTTTCCTCTTCTTCAATAAGTGTCAATCTTCCTATGAAACATGGTTTCATATATGTATGGCTTGGGAGATCTTTAATGCAAGAGAAGTTCCTCTAAGTTAGGTTCCCTCACAGTAGATCCTGAGACTTATATTTTTGTTCTGTGAGGTACTGGGTGTGTGCTCGGGGAGGGGAGGGAGGCAAGAGAAGGAGATGGACACCAGTGTGGCTTCCCCTCAAGTCAACCTTCAACCTGTTCCTATAGGAAGTTCTGAATAGTAATATCACCTGACTTGTCTCTTTGAGGAAAGTGGGCTGGCTTTTACACCCTGGTATCAGTCAGATGTTGGCTGGGGGGTGGGGTGGGGGGGCTGCGAGTGTCTAGATGCTAAGGCATCTCTATTTGAGGTGGAAGCTCTCATTGGCTGAAGGTTATTCTCTGGGAAAGGTAGAGCTCTGATTGGTTAACAACCAACACTCATTGTAGTGAAATGCATGTACCCCAGCCCAACAAAGAGGCTATGACAGGACTGCAACATTGTCTGCTAAAGACAATGGATTCATCACTCCTTTTTTTTTTTTTTTTGTCATTTTAAAAATTCAATTTATTTATTTTCTTTTTTATTGTTTAAAGTATTACAAATAGTAGTACATATGTCCCCCTTTCATCCCAATTGATCTTCCCCCAGCCTCTCCTACCCCCTGGCACATGCCCTCACACCTCTCCCAGTGTCTTGCGTCCATTGGTTATGCGTATATGCATGCATACAAGTCCTTCAGTTGATCTCTTACCTCCCACCCCCAACCATTCCCAGCCTTTCCGCTGTAGTGTGACAGTCTGTTCAATGCTTCTCTGCCTCTATCTATTTTTGTTCATCAGTTTATAATGTTTTTTATTATCCATAAATGAGTGAGATCAGGTAGTATTTTTCTTTCACTGACTGGTTTTATTTCACTTAGTATAATGCTCTCCAGTTCCATCCATGCTATTGCAAATGATAAGAATTCCTTCTTTTTTATAGTGACACTATTCCATTGTGTAAATGTACCATAGTTTTCTAATCCACTCATTTGTTGATGGGCATTTAGGCTGTTTCTAAATCTTAGCTATGGTAAATTGTGCTCCTATGAACATAGGGTTGAATATATCCTTTCTGACTGGAATATTTTTTGACCCTGGGTCAAATGGCAGTTCCATTTTTAATTTTTTTCCAAATTGCCCCTTATAGGTGTTTTGCCAATTTATGCTAGAAGTGTGGAAGGAAACTTTTTTTCATACTCTCATTAGAGAGTACTGTATCACCAAACTTTGTTATTGTCAATTAGATAAAAAATGTCCAGGCTATTTTGCAAGTAGAAATTTCTCTGTTTGGAACTCTTACATACACCCCTCCCTCATCTATCACCTCTCCCTTTACCCCAGTGTACCACTATATCCTCCTCTTTTTAATCTCCAATTAAGAGTTTTTAAAGGAAACTTCTCTGATCCTCAAGCTAAGCTAGATGCTTCCCTAATACTCATCAGCACTGTATATTTTCATTACTACATCTCATAAATGTTTTCATTTACATATTTGTGTCTTATTTAAAAACATATTTTTTTCTCTCCCCAGCATTACTAAAATAGTGGTTACATCCCGTCTTGTTAAATCTGTATCTCTAACAGGTCCACTTATACCTTAACAAATACCTGTGGAATGAATGAGAAAATAGGTGAGTAAGTCACATGACTAAAAGTCAAACTGGGATCTGCCAGATCACAGAACTCATATTCTCTCTATCATCATATTCTGCCAAGATAAGATTGTTTAAGAAATTAATATCCACCACAACCGATTTGGCTCAGTGGATAGAGCGTCAGCCTGCAGACTGAAAGGTCCCAGGTTCGATTCCGGTCAAGGGCATGTACATTGGTTGAGGGCACATCCCCAATAGGGGGTGTGCAGGAGGCAGCTGGTGAATGTTTCTCTCTCATCGATGTTTCTAGCTCTCTATCCCTCTCCCCTCCTCTCTGTAAAAAATCAATAAAATATATATTTAAAAAAAAGAAATTAATATCCTCTGCAATAAAGCCACAGAAATATCTACATAAAATTTTTAATTGCAATTCTTCCCCGCCCCCCCCCCCCCATAGTCATACATTGAATATATTGGCCAGTTTCTCCCATCCCTCCGTGGATCTCATTGTTTCTCAGTGACATTCATCTTTTAGTGATTTGGAGTTTCCATAATGGCTCCGCTCTGGGACAACACACCATTTAAAAACACCCTGGAGTAACGTGTTTCATGGCTTCCTGGAGAGAATCCAAGTAATGAGCTCTGATTAAGGGGCCGGGCTTCAGTGGTGAGATTTCATATTTCCCATTACTACACCAGATGAGACAATACTTACCCTGTTTTGATGTCTGGGGAGAATGATGACTCAGTCTGGGTTGAAATTATTTTCATCTGCTTAATTATTTAATAGCAAAAATAGTGATGCGAAAGAAGGCACATGCACTCTAAATGGTGGTTTCCGTGGCGAAGATGCTGAGCCTAAAAATCTGCCCATAACTCATTTGGGGCTAATGCTTAATGTTGTTCTAATTTAGATCATCCAGACCCTCTGACCTTCAAAGGGTGCTTTTTCCATTCATTGTCTTCTAACCAAAATCCAACCCAAAGCTGAGCATTCAGCAGCACAAGCTTTCATTCAGTGGCCTGAGAATGGAGAAGCAGGAGTCAGACTTACAAATCACCTTCCTGTCTAAGAGAAGAATGGGGAAGATTACTAGAACTATAGGGGGAAAATAAGGAATTTTCCCGGAATGAGTGGTTATCTTCCCAGAACTGAGGTGCCAGCCCTTTTTTTTCCTTACATGTGGTCTGAGTTGGATCCGTCCTGGCACCAGTAAGTGTATCATTTAGTTTGTTAGGGCACATGTGTCAAACTCAAGGCCCGCGGGCCAAATCCGTCCCGCCAGGCCTTGCAATGTGGCCCGCACCACGCTGTCATCACTGCACTCCGCTGCGTTTCCATCACAATGACAGTTTATGACTGTTCAGTAAACCATTCGGCCCTCGATTTAAGCTGGATTTTAGATTTTGGCCCCTTCTCTGATTGAGTTCGACACCCCTATGTTAGGGTATATGGAGGCTCAGGGTCTCCTGCAGGTCAGATCCAGCATCATCTTGGTTTAGGCCGATTCTGACCCTCTTTTGTATTTTTGCCCTCTTCCTTCTCTGGTTTTCATATAACTGAATGAAAGCATAAGTACACAAGGTTTCAACAGCCCAGGGCCTTCGGCCATAGTGACAATGTAACTGTTACTCTGAGATGGTTTCCTGCTGGACCTTTGGGTTCCTTGATTCTGCAGGTCAGTGGGCCTGACTGTACTGCACAATTCTCTCCCTGATAGGAATGGCAGGGCAGGGGAGTAAAGGGGCAGGAGTGATATTTCTTGTTCCCTAGAGTTATAACAGATCCCCATGAAGTGGTAATGCTACCTTTTTAATTTAACACATTTTTTTATTGCAACACACTGTCTTTCCCACTCCAAACCAATAACAAATAATCTTGAACCATTTTATGCTGTATATATAAATGGCCAGATTAGCATGGCCTGAGATGGACAGAGCTTTGGAAATAAGGTTCATATAGCTTCATTCATCTTTTAGCATTTGCCACATCAGATTTTGTAGATGATTTTTGGAATTTAATGTGTTTATAAACTTATTGTTTCTTGGTCTGCCCCATCATGCAATTCTTCATGTTCTCATTGCCAACCCTCACTGGGTATCATCCTGCTGGATCCTCAGCCATCTGTGTACATGGGTTCTTACCCATAGAGCCGGGAAAATGTGCCCTTCAGGTCCAAAGTCTCTTAAATGGCTCAAAATATGGTGAAATAGCTTTCCTTCCTTTACTTCTCACTTTCACTTGTCCTCTTCCACTATTTCTTCCTTCTGTGCTACCAACTCTCATTGTATTGTCACACTTTAAACAGTGAAGTACTCCTATGTGTAATGTCACTCTTTTGCTGCATAACTGCTAATATATGTACTTGCATAGTTGCATCTGCTTTGCTTCTTTTATAGCAGTAATTGCAATACTGATGTTATTACTGGCATGTTTTCTTTGTCTTGCTCCATAGGTCTCTCTCACTCATGAGATCAGGGCTATGTCTGATATCTTCATTGATATATCACTATCAATTATCATGGACCTGGCAGAGAATAGTGCTAAACAAATATTTGCTGAATGAATAAATCTTCACATTTTGGTCAGTTCCTGTCCCTCTCTATTCCCTTTCGTTGGGACCTAAATGTTAATTATGGCAGCTATGCTCTAAAAATGAACTGTTTCTAACTCTCTATTCCTCCCAATTCCTCTCTGTGTAAAATCAATAAAATATATTTAATAAATAAATAAATAAATAAATAAATAAATAAATAAATAAAATGAGCTGTTTTATATCTAATACTTCTGGGGTCTTGGTGGAGGTTAAAGAATCTTGGAGAAAAAGTAATCTCTTAAACTGATACTCAGTTGTATCTGTTAGGGATCTTTGGTTGCTCTGTTAATTTTTACAAAAAAAAAAATGTTCACAGACTGTCGGGTTATTTATAGACTCATGTATGGAAACACTGAGGTAGAATAGGGTGGATGTTCATGAGTTTTTATTACCATCATTGTTGTTGTTGTTGAATTTTATTGAAACCTCCCTGCTTTGAGTTGCTTAAAAAGGAGTGGGTTCCTGAGACATTAGGCCAAAAAGAGGAGTGGATCAAGCCATCCAGGCCAGGAGGAGAGATAGTTTGGGGCAGAGGAGGCCTTTTAGCATCTTTAAATCGTGATGTGTTAACAGTCATTGCCTCTGCCTACGCATAGGATCGATCCAGGCAACAGTCTGTAGGAAGTCTATGTTCTAAATAAATCATCCAGATTACCCGAAGTGCCTTGCATACAAATGGTGCTAAATAAGCTTGTTGAATGTGTGACCAAGTGTTGTATCCTACAATACAATGCTGGGCCTCTTGCTCTTATAAGTAGATACAAGCCTCCAGAATTACTTACTTGAGGAGCTTGTTACATCATCATGCGCCAGAGTCTTGCTTGCTTCCTCAGAACCCCTGAGATTAAGGACAGCAAGTGCTGCCTGCTGCCCGGAGTGTGAAGAGCAGCACTTAGACTCATGCCTCTTTAAATGGAAGCAGTTAGCTTTGCACCTTTGCAGCTATAAGTACTTAAATTATTCTTTCTGAACACATTTAGGCAGTGTGACCAGCAACTGAAAGGGACCAGAAAATGAAGAAAGAGAGCTTTGTGTTACATGCTTTCCATTCCCCTCTTTCTGTGGCTCTTTCCAGAGTTGTAGCAAGAGATCACTGAGTCTGAAATATATAATTTCTGACATGCCAACCAATTAGAAATGTGACTAAATCCTGTTAGGTTGTTGTAATTACTGAAATGGTGGGTGTCGAGACAAGTCTTTATTGTGATTTCAGCAAAGAATGGAAAGGTTAAGTGGCTTTGCTGGAGGTTTCTGTTGTATCACCTGAGATTATTTAAATTATTTAGAAACATGTGGTTAAAAATCTCTAAGGTAAAAATTTCACTGTGGAAGCATGGAACGGGCTGACATACCCTGAGGTGGAGGGGTAGGAGGAAGAGAAGAGATAAACCAAAGAACTTATATACTTACTATATTCATAGCCCATGGACAAGGGCAATATGGTGGTAAAGACCTGAAGGTGGGGGATTAGGAGCTTGGAGGAGGGAGAGAAGAAGATGGGAGAATGAGAGACATCTTTAATTCCGCCAACAATAATTTTTTTTTTAATTTTCATTGTCATAGGTCCAAAGTTTTATATTGATTGGTCATTAATTTGTGAGTGGACAAAAACCTCTCTGACTTTCTTGGTTCTCAGTGAGATATTCTGTGTGTTCATTTTGTGGCAGTGTAGGAACTATTACTCCAGAGAAAGATGAAGAAGTGGCCTGGAGGAACATCAAATTTAAATGCCAATGGGAAGGTAGAATTAGTCCATGTGATTTTTCCACTTGGTAGAAAGTGGAGCTTTTTTGTTTGTTTTGTTTTTGTTTTGTTTTTTTTGTGTAGGTTTTTTGTTTGTTTGTTTGTTTGTTTGTTTATGTTAATAAACTGGGAGTCATTATTCAGAAACCATGAAAGCCCTTAGTGCTTGCAGCAGTGATGCCACTATAGAAGGGCTTGGGGCACCTGGGCATCGGGTTATTTATAGAAGCCATCTATATATATAAAACTCTAATATGCAAATAGACCGAACAGCAGAACAACCAAACAACCAGTTGCTATGATGTGCACTGACCAACAGGGGGCACACACTGTCAGCATATGGCAACTGTCAGCAGCAGGTGGCAGAGCATGGAACATGGTGGGCATCGGCCATGGTGGATGGAAGAACAGGTGATCAGGGACATCAGACCAAGGCAGGGCATCATTACCGTCATTGGGGCAACCCTCTGGTGGTTACTAAAAATTCTTTGCTCCTGCACATCACAGTCTCACCGGGCACTTGAACCTGATGCCAGCACCCACACCTGCTGGCAGCACTGGCTCCGCTCACACCGGCTGCTGGCGCCCAGCACTGGCCCTGGTCGTTCGGCACTGTCAGTAGGTAATGGTGGCTGTCGGTCCCAATCATCCCTCAGGGCTTCTTCATCTCTCCTTACTCCTGAGAGGCAATCAGGGCCGGCAGCTGCCTCTTGAACCACTGCCAGCAATGATCCTGCTCGCACCTGCTGCCAGCTCCAGAGTTGCTGCTCGCATCCACTGCCAACACCAGCCCTGCTCAAACCCACAGCGGGCACCAGAACTGCCACTCGCACCCACTGCTAGTGCCCGGTGCTGGTCCCAATTACTTGGTGCTACCAGCAGATGTGAGCAACAGCTGATGACCTCAATCTCCCCTGAGGGCTTTTCCACTTCCTTCTGCTCATAAGGGTCAATCTGGGCAGCAACTGCTGCTCACACCCACTGCTGGCACAGGCCCCAATTGCTCCGCTCTGTCAGCAGGTGCAAGCGGGGCCGGTGCTGTCAGCATGTAGGAATGGCAGCGGGAGAAGCAGGGATGCCAGCAGACAGGGGACCAGGGTCCAGGGTGGGAGAGGCCAGGTGGGGGCACAGAGGATGGGCTGAGACCCAATCCTGTGTCCATCTTAGCCTCACGGTGCACATGTTTCTTTCAAGGTGCACATGTTTGTTCACTGGGTCCCTGGTGCATTAATAAGTATTTATGCACAGAAACAGATTTCACTAGATTCTGAGATATTCCTTGTCCCATACAGTTAATATCTGTAGGCCTAAAGGATAAAGCTAAATTTCTAAGGACAGCAAAGGCCCTAGATTTATTCTTTCAACAAATGTGTACTAAACACCTATTATGTTCATAGCACACACACACACACACACACACACACACACACACACACACACACACACATTCATCACACCAGCAACTAGTACTCAAAGTGAACATTTGTTTTTCTTTATTGCTCACCTTAAATGTCCTGATCCTTTTCCTTCACTCTATCATGGACCTCATTCTCCAAACTTGTTCTGATTTCCTGAATCCTGAACTATTAGTGTATTAGGATATAATGTTTAAAAGTAAAAAAAAATAAAAACATTTTCTGTAAATAGTTTCTAACTTATTACTTACATAATATTCTGTCTGCATGCCAGATTTCCTTCTGGAGACCAGCAGCCGCTGCTCGCAGCTGTAAGTAAGTAGAGATTTATTTGGTTCAAATTACATTGTATTAAAATGTAATTACCAGAGGGAGTCACATAGACTAATATATTGTAAGCCTAAATTGAATATTTTTGACCCAAACAAAAGTAAATTCTTACAATCACCATATGAGTTTTAACCATCTAATGTTTTTATTAGTGAAAACACATTTGCTTTCAACTTAAAGCTTCAAATAAACTAACTTGTATTTTATGGGCAAATATTATGAGCATATCTTAAGGTTTGTTTAAATATGATTTAGTTATGCTATTTTTGTTTTTTAATGCTTTAAAATATAAAATTTAAATAGGTAGTTTGCTTTAAAATAAAACTATTTTGCAGGTGTTTTTATATTAAACTCGGAGTCATTTTTCAGAAACCAGGTGATATATTAAAATTAATATTGTTAAATTATAAATGATAGTTAAAATAAGGTAGATCATTAAAAAAGACAGAAATAGATTGAAATAAAACTTTCATTCCAAAGGAAACAGGGAAACTAAAGGAAAAAAAACAGTTAATAAGCACAACATTATTTGACTGTAGAAGTTAGACTGAGATAAATGTGGGGATTAGAATGCAGAATAGAATAAAAGTATAATTTTATATGACAATAAAGAGATAGTATAATAATATAAGTTGAGAGAAAAAAGCAAAAGAAATGGCTTAAAGCTATTTCAAGGATAAAATTCAATAAAATAGAAAACCATAGTATACAAAGAAATACAGCGCTATGTGTTGTAAATCCCCTTTTTATGTGGTTAAGAGGGTAGCTTTAATCTATTAATTGCTGAAATGTGGATTTACCAATTTTCCCTACAGATAAGTTCATTTTTTGCTTTATATTTGACCTGATACCTCTGTAACCAATCTAATTAAAAACATTTGTTTTGTACTTTGTAATTGCAAACACTTAAAAAATGCTCTCTCCTTTTCTTTTCTGCTTTAAATGGCTTGTTTGTTTCAAGGTGCCCATATAGGTTTTGTGTGTGTGTGTGTGTTTTTAACCATTTAGGATGAGGAGGAGAGAACTTATTGGTGGACAAAATTCATATTGGAGATAAAATCCACAAAACATGAATATTATTTAAATTCATATATAACAAATATATTTTGTTTCATCTAGAATATTCTTATTGGTTGAACAACAAAAATGTGAGTTATTGTTTACTAAGATCAGGAATATTATAGAACAAAAGGGTAATGGAGAGAGAAATAAGGAGTTCATTTAAGTCTTATAAATCTACTAGAGGCCTGATGCATGAAATTCATGCAAAATAGGCATTCTTTCCCCTGGCTGTTGGCACTGGCTTCCCTCTGGCACCCAGGACCCAGGCTTCCCTTGCAGCCCCAGCTTCATCCAGAAGGACGTCTGTAAGGACATCCAGTTTAAGTAGCATATTACATTTTTATTACTATAGATTAGATATCTAGTGATAAATGGAAATGTCAAGGGAGACAGATGGATATATTAGTTGGGAGTTTCCTGGAGAGGTCTGACCTCGAGGTATGAATTTACAAGTTTTAGCATAAGATGCTATTTGACCAAGAAACTGGATTGGAATTACCAGGGAATAAGTGTAAACAGAGCAATAATCCAAGAACTGAGCTTTGATTCACTTTAATATTTAAGCTTGAAAGATCAGGGGAATCATGCCCAGTGAGGTAAGGAAAAAATATCAACAGAGTTCTGTTTTATGCCCTGACTCATTTGGCTCAGTTATTGATAGTTTAGCATTATCCCATGAACCAAGAGATCATCTGTTTGATTCCCAGTTAGGGCTCATGCTTGGGTTTTGGGGGTTGAATTCCAGTAGGGGGCATGCAAGAGGCAGGTGATTGATATTTCTCTCCCTCTGCTTTCCCCCCTCTCTCTCTAAAATCAATTAAAACATATTTTTTAAATGAAAGTTATTTTCTAGAACCCAAATTAAGAAAATATTTCAAGAAGAGAAAGCAATCAATCACATATGGCAGGGTTACTGATTGCTCAAGTAAGATAGGAATATAATTGATTCTAAGGTTTTATTTTTTTAATGTGGAAGTCATTATAACAAGAATTGTGTTGATGGAGTGGTCGGTAGGAAAGCCTTGTTGACATCAACCCTGTCTTTTAGTTCACCAGTTCTCTCTTCACTGGTTCTCAATGGTTGTTCTTGCACCAGCAACATCTGTATCACCAGGAATCTTGCTAGAAAAGAACATTTCTGGGCCCCAACCTGGACCTGTTGCATCAGAACTCTGACACTGAGCCTCTGCCATGTGTGGTTAATGAGTTCTCCAGATGATTCTGATGTAAACTGAGATTTGAGAACTACTCCTCTTGATGTATATCATCACATTCTCTCAGAAAAGCTGTGACATCAGTATAGTTCATGTTTACTCTTCTAATTTTCAGCTTCTTCTTAAGAATATGCTGTTATATTTTACTTTGATTTTCTATATATAACTTGTAGCAGATATGTTTTCAGGAGAATGAGTGTGTGTGAGTGTGCATGTGGGTGTTGAGATATAGAGAACTATATATAGAATGTGTGTACTTATATAATATATATGATATTTATCCTATTGTAATGTAGAAAGCACCTGGGAAAGGCCCCTCAGCTGATTGTCCTCTGAATTCAGTGGTGCCTGGCAGAGCCATGCCCTGGAAACATACCTTGCCAGAGGCAGGTATGTTGTCAGTTTCACCTTTAGCTCAGGCACCAGGGGGTGGATTTCATTATCTAAATCCAGCCAGACACCAGGAACAAACACAATTATCCAGGCCCACCCAGAAGTGACAATTACAAAGAAGCCACAAGACATATTTTCTTTATCTTAAACTGTAGTAAAACTTCCTGGTGTCTTACTATATAAAATAAATGCACTGTATCAGCTCTGGATCACTGTCTGTCCATCCTAGGACAGCTGTTCCAACCAGTCCCAGCTTTCCCTACTGTCTTTGTGTCTGTCTCTTTCATTTTCTCAATCCCCCATTGTCCCTACTCAAGACTCCTGTCTGCTCTCTAGCCATGCTGGTCTGGTCACGGAAAAGAGAGAAATATTTATATTGTAATATCTGGTTTTAAATATTTTTATTTTGAATTAATTTAGAACTTAAAATAAAGATGCAAATCAATACCCCCTTTGCAGCCTCTCCTAATGTTAACACCTTACATAACAATAGTGCAATGATCAAAATTAGGAAATTAACATTTGTACACTATTGTTAACTAAACTACATTCTATATTCAAATTTTCCCACTTTTCCTACTAATGTTCTTTTTTAGTTCTAGGATTCAATCAGGATCTCAGATTGCATTTAGTTGCTATCTTCTTTGTTGCCTCAAGCCTATGTGAGTTCCTCAGTCTGTCCTTGTCTTGTAGGACCTTGACACTTTTGAAAAGTACTGGTCAGTTATTTTTTTTTTTTTAATATTCCTCAGTTTGTCTGATAATTTCCCATGATAGAATGTGCTTAAACAGTTTTGATAAGAACAACACAGATGTTTCCCTTTCTGAAAGCATTTTGAGTTTTAGGACATTCAAAAGTTGCACTTTGATTATAACTTGTTCCACTGCATTAAAATCCATTCACTCAGTCTCTGGAGTACACTTCTATTACACAAACTCATTGAAGGTTAATCCTTATTACCTTCCCTCCAGCATGTATTTTAATATTGACAATGTAAAGTAGTTTCCAACAGATCTAAAGAAAATACAGCACAAAGCCTAGGTACTTTGACAGGTAAATACAGGTAAGAGTAATAGAGTTCCAGTAAGTTAAGAATGGTCCCTCAGGAATCTCTATGTTCTCCTCTTTGCAAGTGATGAGAGGGATCAATGCTAATTCTGCTTGAAAATTGTTCCACCTTATTCTAAGGATTAAGACAGATATTGATTTCTCTGGCTGGCTTGCACTACCCCTTCCCTAAATAGGCATTTCCCATCTCAGAGTCCTGGGCATGAACACATCCTGGGGCAATGGAAGTTGAAGACCACGGTCTGATTTAACTGAAGATTACTGGATTCTATGCAGGCAAAAGCATTTCTGCACATTATTCCATCTACCTTACCGGTTGACAACACTGTTTTGTAGGAAACACCTTAAAGTACTTAAACATTTTAACTTGCTTGTTTTCTCCTTTGTGCAGTTACCTTTTAAGGACCTTCTGAAGGGAGTTGAGGTGGGGAGGGCTGCATAGTTTTGAAGTCTTGGACTCTTGGGTTTGATGTCAGACATTACCCACCCCTGAACAGGATAGACTTTCAAGAGCAAGATAAACAAGATCCCAATTATTGTAATCTCTGTCTTGCCTTAATGTCAACCAGCCTGTCAACACTGCTCTTTAGTGCTCCCTGAGAGAGCTGGTAGAGCCAGGGCATTCTGCTTCACAGGCAGCAGCATTGACCCTGGCCTGTTCTGAAGAGTTTAGAATTCATATGTGCATGCTATTAAAAATATTTATGAGACAGTAAGAGGGAAATATATGAATATATAAAGCTAAGCATAAAGTTTGAGAATGAACATAAAAGTTTCAGTGGAAACTTTTGTTAAACAACCAGAATTTGATAGGTTAGAAACTTATTGTCACCTGTAATCATACTTTATCAAACAGGAATAATGTCTGGTAGATCCTATAGATTTTTAGTAACTTAGGGGCATGATTAAAAAAAATATCAAATAGCCCCTCAATGTAGTATTATCCTATATAATAAAAGGCTAATATGCAAATCAACTGACCAGCAGAACTACCTGGGGTAATGATGCGCACTGACCACCAGGGAACTGACACTCAACACAGGAGCTGCCCCCTGGTGGTCAGTGCTCTCCTACAGGGGGAGGGCCATTCAGCCAGAAGCTGGGCTCATGGCTGGTGAGCTCAGCGGCAGTGGTGGGAGCCTCCGACTGCCGGCTTAGGCCTGTTCCCCATGGGACTTCCCCTGAGAGTTCCCAGACTGAGAGGACATAGGCCAGGGTGAGGGACCCCTTCTCCCTCAACCCACCAAGTGCACGAATTTCGTGCAATGTGCCTCTAATACAAGCATAAAAGAAATGAAGATATGCTTTTTTTTTTTCTGACCAGAAAGAGTGCAAAATTCATAAATTACTAAAACACCAATTTTCAGAGTAGTAGATGTTATATCAAATAAAAAATTTTTCTCTCATTTTTTATTAAGGTATTATATGTATACATATCTTACCAATCCTTATCCCCACCCCACCTCCATTCGCATATATACCCTCCCACCCCAGAGTTTTTCGTCCATTGGTTATGCTTATATGCATGTATATAAGACCTTTGGTTGATCTCTTATCTCCCCTATATCTCCCTCCCCTCCTCACTGTAATTTGACAATCTGTTTGTTCCTTTACTGTCTCTGTATCTATCTTTTTGTTCATCAGTCTATAATGTTCCTTATTATCCATAAATGAGTGAGATCATATGCTGTGTTTCTTTCATTGACTGGCTTATTTCACTCAGGATAATGTTCTCCAATTCCATTCAGGTGGCTGCAAATGATAAGAATTCCTTCTTTTTTATGGCAGCATAGTATTCCATTGTATAGCTATACCATAGTTTTTTTTTATCCAATCATCTGCTGACTGGAACCTAATCAAAATGACAAGGCAGTACCATCTCACACCTGTCAGAATGGCTAACATCAACAAATCAGCAAACAACAAGTGCTAGAGAGGATGAGGACAAAAAGGAACCCTCGTGCACTGCTGGTGGGAATGCAGACTGGTGCAACCACTGTGGAGAACAGTATGGAGTTTCCTCAAAAAACTGAAAATGGAACTCCCACTTGACCCAGTAATCCCACTCCTAGGAATATATCCTAAGAAACTAGAAACACCAATCAAAATGGATATATGCACCCCTATGTTCATAGCAGCGCAATCTACAATAGCAAGGATTTGGAAACAGCCTAGGTGCCCATCAGCAGATGATTGGATCAAATAAAACTTTTATATAGGAAAAAATAGACACATTAATGTGAATCCTTTGTAAGAGACAATTCTTTGTATAAGAATTTGATAAAATTTGTAATCTATTGGGATGGAAGGGATGAGATAAGACAATATGTTGTCATTTGGATTTTTGCAACATATGAATGGATTGTTGGCTTATAGCAAAAAGTAAGAAAAATTTTAAAAATGGCTGAGTATTATAAAACCAAACTCCAGCCCAGTGTAACATTACAACATCTTCTCCTTTCCTCCTGTAGTGGAATTCCAGAAACCTTTTAGACCAAGAGACCCCAGTGCAATGAAGCATGATCTGCTCATCCACTATTCTTCCCACTTTGCCCTCTGGAAGGGAGGGAGTGGTGGTCTTTTCTTCCTTGTCCTTCCTTTCCACTTCTATCTTCCCTGCTCTGGAGTTGGGAGATATGAAGAGCAAACAAAGAAATAGCAGTGTTTTGTTAGATAACTTGTCTGTCAGTTCTTTTCTCTCAGAGGTAACTGTGTTTCTGGCCAAACCTAGCTGGCCAGAGATGCCCTCTTTGTTGCAGGTATCCAAATGCCAGCTCTCCTAAGGGATATAGGTGACTTCTTTTGGGAATCCTGTGAAGAGCTCTCTCTCCTCCAGCATTCTCTGCTGTGGGAGATTCTGGCTTGACATTTATGACACTTCCATTCTCTACAGAATACCTCCCTGCCTCTTGTTGATGAGGTTCCCTTGCTCTTTCTCTTGAGTAGGGTGCTTGCTGCACAATTCAAGCTGTACTATCTCACCCATTGTCTCCTTGTCATTCTGGAAACTCAGTCATCCTTGGTAGAGCAAAGGGTCATACCTCATCCAGTTTTTCTCAGTGGTCCCTTTTCTGCTGCTCATCTAGGCTTAGAAGGCAGTTCAGCAAGTCTGCTGCATAAACAAACATCAAATTAGGGAATAGATATCAATCACCCTCTTTGAAGACAGTCTTAGCCTCTACAAATGGAATTTCTTGGAACTTCTCTCCTCTATCTTATTGGCTGCAAGCACCCTTTCATCACTGTTTCAGAAAGGGGGCGGGGGAGGGGGAAGGCTCCAGCAGCTACAGATAGACAATACCTTGTAATTATAATACTTATATTCCCTCCAGCACTCCTATTCTTCAGATACAGAATGGGATGTAGGATGGCAGTGGCTGAGATGAAATAGCATAACTTCTTTAATGGCCTTTCAAAATATCCTAATTATCCTAAACATTCCATTTCTCACGGATTGTTTGGGTTTCACTTTAGAGCAATGAGCACTTCATCCTTCTGTCTTCACCACTGGTTTCTAGTCACCATTTCTGGAGCAATAGAAAATATTTCAGTTAACAAACCAGATCAGATTAGCCCAAAAAGACTATGCGTTTAGTTTGCCTTTTTGATGACAAAGCATGGTGCTATGCAGATTGTCATAAATGCTTACTGAATGAAAGTATGATGTAGGAAAGAAAGAAGAAAATGTAAATACACGAATGACATGGTGTGCTTTGGGGGTAGACCATTTTATAGAAGAATGCAAAAAGAATGTTATTCCAAAGCATTACTTGAAATTAAACAGGTTGTAAGGACAGTCACAGAGGATATGATGGCAAAAGGAAAGGAGGCATGCATTCCTATTGGCTGCTCTAGTGCTGCATTGCTTGCCTGTCAAACAGTTTCAGATCTTAGTGCAATCTTCACATTGGAAAATAATGTTTCCCAAATTCTGCATGTTTTTCCTAATATTATATGAGATATACATAAAGTGAAACACCGTATGGTATTCTAGGTTAGAAAAAGATTAGAAGCACTGAGTTTTAAGTCATTTTAAGTGAAGTTCCCAATACAAAATTTAGTGTGTGCAAAATGTGCTAAACTTCCATAAGTATTTTACCTGCTTTGAATTTTTTGTTAAAAAATAAAGTAATCTGCATTTTCATCATTCCTAATTAATTTCCTACCAGGTCACTCTGAAGTGTCACCTGATCAGATCTGCCTCACGGTGGCATTTGCAGCTACAGAGCTGCCACCCTGTTAGCCAGTGGGAGTTCATCCATCCCTGGCAGCATACTCAAGAGTAAAGAGAGATCATCAGCCACACAAGCAGATATCTCTTACATAGGCATTTCTTTAGAAAATGATAACTTTTCAAGAACCAGTTCTTAAGAGTTGCAAGTGCAGTATAATTTCACTAGCGGGTGATGGAATTAGATATCTCAGAGTTGCCTCTTCCTCTGACATTGCATGTTTGCAGACAAGTTGAAGCTAATTAGAGTACGTAATAAGAATGGTTCCTAGTGAGACAGAGACATTGCTTTTATTTGGATAAAGATTCTCACTGCTTTTTTCTGGAATTCTCCATGGCTGCTCTAACCTACATTATTCTTTGTTTCTTTGGATAACTTTAAGTGCATATTCCCATTGTTCACCTTTTTTATTGAATTAAATAAAATGTAAATTGTAAATTTTGTTGTGATTTTTAAAAATTCATCCAACTCTTTTCCTAACCAGTTTGGCTCAGTGGGTCTATGGACTGAAGAGTCCCAAGTTCGATTCAGGTCAAGGGCATGTACCTTGGTTGCGGACACATCCCCAGTAGGGGATATGCAGGAGGCAGCTGATTGAAGTTTCTCTCTCATAGATGTTTCCAACTTTCTATCCCTCTCCCTTCCTCTCTGTAAAAAAAAAAAAATCAATTAAATAGATTTTTTTTAAAAAAATTAATTCAACTCTTACTTGTTGAGACAGCATGGAGGGACCTGGACAGTATTACACTAAGCAAAATAAACCAGTCAGAGAAAGACAAGTATTCCATGATCTCACTTATATGTGGAATCTAATGAACAAAACAAACTGATGAACAAAATAAATCTGGAGATAGAAGCATGGAGCAGACTGGCAAATCTCAGAGAGAAGGTGGGGGTAGGGTGTGAGGCGAGGTGGGTAGACAGGAAGAGATCAACTAAAGAATTTGTATGCATATATGCATAACACAAGAACTCAGACAGCAGACAATAAGGTGGAGAAGGCCTGGGGCAGGGAGCAGGGGCCAGCTAAAAGGGATCAATGGGAGAAAAAAAAAAGGAGACATAATAATACTTTCAACAATAAAGATTTTTTAAAAAATCATCTAACCAACTCGAGTTGAGTGCCAGGTGCACAGTATTAACAGGTGAGCAAAATGATCTTTGAGTCAAACAGGTTGCAAACTAAGGAGAACCTAAGGAAAAATTAAGGTTGCAAAGTCAAGGGAACCGGCATTGTGGGTAGACTGCCCTGTGAGTGCACCAGAAGTGTGCACTCAGACTGGGGAGTGAGAAAGCACATTGTATGGGAGATGATGCGGATCTGAGATTCTTATCTCCACTTCCCATTTGATCCCAATATCCTTGAGCATTCAGAAATGTGCCTGATAGTGAAAACATTTTAAGTGAATAGATAAATGATGGAAGCATCATATTTTCCATTCATAGTTTCATAAGTGTCAAGGAGAC
Source organism: Pipistrellus kuhlii (assembly GCF_014108245.1). Taxonomy (NCBI): domain Eukaryota; kingdom Metazoa; phylum Chordata; class Mammalia; order Chiroptera; family Vespertilionidae; genus Pipistrellus; species Pipistrellus kuhlii. Next base: position 72,808,892 of record NW_023425573.1, read on the forward strand.
TTTTTTATAAAACTAAAAGTTGAAAATAATGTAAACTATTCTGGCAATTCCCTAACTGCACCCTTCCAATGCATGACCAGACTTATAAATAAAAGTCCACATGGGTTGTGATTGACCAGAAACTTCTTTAATAACCATCTGTCATATAATATATTTTCTACCCCATCTGCTGTGAAATGAGCATGAGAAAAAGAAATAATATATTGAGTAACAAGTTCAGAAATAAAGACAGAATACACAGTAGAAATGATGAATTAATGTCAGAAAGCAACAGGATACAACTACAAAATAAATAAATAAATAAATAAATAAATAAATAAATAAATAATAATAATTCACACAAAAGTTCTGTCAGAAATAAAATAAGAAGATGAACTTCTTCTCTGTTTGAATTAAAATTCAAGGAAAGTTGGATTTAATTTTAGTGGATTTAATTTAGCTGTATTTAGATTTCATTATTAGTTTTAAATAATTGTCCTCTTCCTGTTCTAGTAACAACACCTTGTAATAGCACTTAAATAATCAATTCTGAAAGAGGATTGAAAAAAGAAAGAGAACTTATCTTTATTGAGGATCTAGTAGGTGCCAGGCATTTTACATTTAGATTCCTCCTTTTGTCTCCCCCTCACCTTTCTTCATTATGTCCTCTCCTTTCCTATGCTTCCCATTCTTCCTATAGTTTAGACTGCCCAATGGTCCCCCAATATCTTCTCTCCCTTTATTTCTCAGTAAAAGAGCAATTAATGTTGGCCAAATAGCTGTCCAAATAAAGGCTACCTTCTCTGGCCTTCCCTGCAGCTGGATGTTGACCATGGGGGCTGGGGGAAGTGGAAATGTGATACATCCTTAGAGGTGAGATGTCATGAATATTTTCTTCTTCTTTCTACTGACTCAAATGCTCTAACTTTTAAGTGAAAGCTGTATTTTTTTAGGTTAGTAAACAAGGAAATGGAGATAGCCAGGATCCTGATCTTAGACTGTTTCCAACATGGCCTGGATTTATTTATTTTGTTTGAAATACTCTTATTTTGAGTTCTGGTCACTAACAGCAAAACTAATACGAATACATTTCCATTATTTCATGCACATATGGTTACTTGATTCATTCTTTCATTAAACACAGTGACCCACGCACAATAAACATCTGTTGAAAATTAGTACACATGGATTTTTATATACTCAACTACTTTACACCTGTGTGATTTCAAGACAGTCACTTCATTCTCTGACTCTGCTTACCTATTTATAAAGTGATAAGTTTAGACAGTGGTTCTCAACTGGGACAATCCCTTCCAACCCACCAGAGGACTTTTGGCAATTTCTGGAGATGTTTTTTTCACAGGTAAGTCATGGAGTGCTGCTGGCATCTAGTGGGTAGAAGCTAGGGATGCTGGTAAACCTGCTACAGTGCATTCTACCAGCCCCATGATAAAAGATTACTTGGATCCAAATGTCAATAATGCTAAAGTCACTGATCATCAGAGAGATGCAAATTAAAATGACAATGAGGAATTACCTCACACCTGTCAGAATGGCTACTGATAAGGTTAAAAGGGCTAATTCCAATGTAACCCTGATGCAATCTGAATCTGTGCCATTAATCTAATGTACATTCTTAATAACCTATAATTAAGTCACTGCCCCTTTCTCCACAATCTGGTCTTACAAGACCTGTTTATCTAAAGTACTATTCCCATGTCAGAGAGACCATAAACCATGAACAATACACAATATCCAGAGGGAGTTATTAGTCCTGGTGCCAGGCCAGGCCTTTAGATGTGTCTCAAGGCCCTACTCCAACAACCAAAGGGGATAAAACAAGAGCTTCCCCCATATTGGTTTGCTCAGACTTTGGAAGCACTGAGACTGCCGGTGTAATAAAACTGTGTAACTCCATTTCTCTAAGTGTCACTTGGGTTTCTTTAGTCTTCTACAACACTACCATAAACAAGTAAACAAGCAACAGTGCTAATAAGGATGTGTGGAAAAGAGAACCATAGTACACTGCTGGTGGGAATGCAGATTGGTGCAGCCACTATGGAAAACAATATGGAGTTTCCTCAAAAAACTAAAAATGGACTCCCATTTGACCCAGTGATCCCACTTCTAGGAATATAGCCTAAGCAACCCAAAACACCAATCAGAAAGAATGTATGCACACTTATATTCATAACAGCACAATTTACAATAGCTAAGACCTGGAAACAGCCCAAGTGCCCATCAGTAGATGAATGGTTTAACAAATGTAGCACATTTAAACAATGGAATAATATGCAATAGTAAAAAAGTTTATCTTACCCTTTGAGACAGTATGGAGGGACCTTGAGAATATTATGTTAAGTGAAATAGGCCAGTCACAGAAAGACAAGTATTACATGGTATCACCTATGTGTGTAATCTAATAAACAAAATAAACTATTGAACAAAATATATCCAGAGACATAGAAGCATGGAACAGACTGTTGAATCTCAAAGGGAAGGTGGGGTGGGTGGGTGGGAACAGATCAACCAAATAACTTGTTACATATATGCATGATCTAAGGACACAGACAATAGAGTGGTGAAGGCCTATTGCAGGGGGCAGGAGCAGGCTAGAAAGATTCAATAGGAGAAAAAAAAAAGAAACATATGTAATACCTTAAACAATAAAGATTTTTTTTTTTTAAGACAGAGAGCACATCCTTGAATTCTTTCTGGGGAAAAAATTAGGATATACATTATGACAATATAAAAACATGTAAGAAGAGCTCCAGAGAAAGGAGGACTGTGACACAGTTGGTATCTCTACTGCTCATGCTAAAGTTTTGTGATCTTTCATAGTATATAAGGGGCCAAGTTTATGTAAATATAATACACTTTGTTTTAGGATTTAAAGAATGCTGTATGAAATTCCTAAGCAGTCTGTGATGACAGCCATGGTGATTTTCATTTCCTAGACCACCCAGATTATAGTCTGTGAGGCTGGTGATGTTTGTCGCCTATGCTCTACTTCGTTTCTCTGGTTGTGTCATGGGTTTAAATTCTGCTTCATCATCTAGATCAAAAGTATTTTGCTGGAGGCTAAGTCCAGCAGGTTATAGTAAATGCAAAAAGGTCCTTAAAAGTAGTTCTGAATATCAGCATTATATTACCATGCTGCTGGCCAAATAGCTGAGGGCAATTCCTTAACCTGATAATCCTTTATTGTTTACCAAACTTCACCTTTGATATATATGTCTGCTTTGCTAAAGGGAAAAATGTATGATTAAAATCATCAGTTTGGACATTCGGAGAGTCACTCCACTAGAGAGCTGGTTTCTGCCTGGCTTTCCACTACGCTTTCCAAATTTATATTTCTTGTCTAGTCTCTGTCCATTTATGTTGCAGCCCCTTCTCCAGATTCCTAAACCCTTGATGCAAAAAGACTGTGGCAGTATTTTGAGGACAAGCACTTGAAGGTAATATGATCTCTATTTCACCTATAACAGCAGGAAATAATCTCTCTTTACATGACAGTGATGATACAGTGATGGGATCAATGCTTTGTCACTGAATGTTTACCTTTGGTATAGAGCAGTAGTTTTCAACCTTTTTAATGCCGATACCCTTTAACACAGTTTCTCGTGTTGTAGTAACCCCCAACCATAAAAGTACTTCCATTGCTACTTCATAACTGTAATTTAGCTACTGTTATGAATCATAACGTAAATATCTGTGTTTTCTGATGGTCTTAGGCCACTCTGGTTGGGGGTAACCACAACATGAGGAACTATGTTAAAGGGTCATGGCATAAAAAGGTTGAGAACCACTGATATAGAGAATGTTAGTAGAATTAAAGAATGTTAAATCTAGACAATACTTTAGCACTTTCAGCTTTTAACTTTTTTAGTAATTAAAGTGAAGACAAAGGAGGTAAAATGAAATGCTCCAAATCTCTCAGCTAATTAGATTGTGAAAGGAGACAAGATGCCAGAATGCAGATGTCTAGCTCTGGGTCAATAAAAATGCCAAACGTGAGGACAAGAAAAACTGAGGTAGGATTCAGAACTGACTTTGTTACAGAATTCATTAAGCAACTGGAAAATACACAGGAGTACCCAGAGATACAGGGGAAGAAAAAACCATTTATTTCCAGATGTACTAGTACATTGACTCAGGGAAGCCTGTTTCTAAATCCTGAGCAAACTAATATGGAGGAAGCTTTCTCTTTATACCCCTTGGTTTCTCTGTCCCTCAAATAAGAATCAGACCTTTCATGGGCTTTGCAAAAAGTCGCACCTAAAGGCCTAGCCTGATGCCAGCGCTGATAACCCTCTCCAAAGGTTGTGTTTCTTCACGGTTTATTGCCTTTGTAAAGTGTGAGTATTTAGGTAAACAGGTCTTGCAAGACCATATCATTAAGAAAGGGGCAGTGACTAGACTATAGGCTAACAGGAATGTGCATAAGGGATACTGATTAACTAGGTACAGAGTCAGGCTGCTATTCTTCTGCACAGAAATGTCTTATTTTCCTCATCAACTTATTTCAATATTTTTTCTCCTTTCCTTGTGAATACTGAGAAATTGTCAAATTGTCTTTTTGATTAGTCCTTGTGCCTTAAAGTTCTGCCATATACTTTTTTTTAATGTGAATCACTGAAATGGAAACCAAGTCCCTTAAACTTAGATGAAAGGACTTTTTTTTTTTTTTTTTTTTTTTTTTTTTTTTTTTTTTACCAAATATAATATCTCTCTAGTATCTCATCCAGCAATGGAATTTCAGAACATTTCATTTGGCCAAGTTAGAAGTTCTTAGCTGTTATCTTTTTTCTCTCTCAATTTTGCAGAGGGAGGCTTGAGATCTATTTTAACCTAATTATTTTTGATAGGCCAACTGTAGCAAACAGGATGAAATTATAACCTTTTCAGCTAATTGTTGTGATTATCTACTTAGCATAATGTGCCTGCCTGTCATATTAAGTAGATGCTTGCTGTGGGGATGCAGCTGGTAGTTAGGTATGAGGGGTCTGCCTTAAGATCTCATTATAAATTAAAAACATATGTATTAGAGGCTGAAACATAAGAAGGCTAGCACCTAGGTAATTGGTCAATAAATTAAAGTTTTCTTCAGATGATTGAATGACTAAACACTATTTCAGTCCATCTTAAAAAAGGGAAGAGTAAATTTATAATTTGGTGGTACATTAAAAGTCCTTTTCCAAGGAAATACCATAAAGACGCAGCTGCCTAGATTGGGGCCAGAATGAAGTGGGGTGGAGCAGTTCTTAATTTGATGGAGCATAGTAAAGAAAGGAACCAAAGTTGTTATAGCTAAGGAATTTCTCTCAATAACTTCTTTTTAATGGCAGAAGTGAAGTGCCTTGCAATGCATAAAATAAGAATATATAAAGGGGAACAAAAGTTGTGGAAAACAAGAATGAAAAGTAGAAACTACATAACTTGGATAAGGAACCCTTTGGGACATTGTGTCCATCTTATCAATTTCATCAGAGGACTCCTCGGTCTCTTATTTTGGTCCAGATACATTACTGGGAGAAAGGGCAATTGGGACATTCATTATCAATTATTTTTTTCATGGAGGGATAATAATGACCACATTACAATTTCCATTTCTATTAGCTAGGGACAAGGAGAACCAGGACTCGGGATTATATATAGGTCCCGGACCAGGAAAGCTCACATCTAACGGCTCTCTTGGTGTTTGCTATGAAAACCAGAGGTTTCCCTTTATGGGTCCACCCTTGAAACTATAACCTTATTCTAATTGGCTTCAATATATTCATAAGTCAAAGATAATTAAAGTGTGTTCAAGACTTTACGGAGGGCACCAAAAGTCAAACCTTTATTTGGGACTTCCTGATATATTGCTTCCATGGTTACTGACCTAAAATATCAGTATAATATTTTTGAACTTTGTATCCTGATAACCTTGACTAGTTTCCTTAAAAGAGTTGATAGGTTTTGCCATTCTTCTAAAATGCATGAATTGGACTTAGGCAGCTTTCAGTCATGAAAAACAGAGCAAAAGAGGACATTGAAAAAATTTAACAGGTGGTTAATATCTCACATTTGGAAAAACATGGGCACATTCTTCAACAAACATAGGGGGTATATGTTATTCCTTTGCAGAAAGAAATGATTAATCCATTCTTATGTACCTATTATTTGCTTGATAGATGCCAGCCATTGTACTATTCCTTTAATTGTACTTGATTTCTTAGGTTCTTGTTCACCTAACAAGAGATCAGACTGAAATTGTGAGTTTTATCTGTATATGTTTATTTAATTTATTCATTCATTTGGGTATCTTGATAATAAGGCCCAATAGGCTAATTAAACTAAATTCTGCCCTAATCAGTTGCTTCAAAAATATATCAACTTTTTTTATAAGAGTCATTGGATGTAAAAATGAGAAATGAGATTAGGTCTGAGTGGCAGGGTCATTGTAGGATTGAGAACATGGTCTATGGAGCAAGGTGGGCTGAATTTATATTCCTGCTGCACCATATGCTTCCTGGGTGACCTTGGGCCAATGATTTAACTTCTTTATAGTGCAGTTTCCTCATCACAGAGATTAGGACCGTTATAGTGCTCATCCATAGGATTGTCTGAGAGTTCAAAGAACTAAGAAAAAAATGTGCTGAGAAAAGTGACTGGCCCATATTAAGGGCTCCTTAGTTTTTAGATTCCTGATTACAGTGGTCTCATTTTATATTATGTAAGACTTTACTGTGACCTTGAAAAAAAAACCTCTTTGGGGAGGATTGGACTTTAAATTAGGAAAGATTTGGATTAAGTCGTTCATAGTAATTTTGAGAGTGAGGAAAGAATGAGTTATTATGACCCCATGATTTCTGTGTCTGATTTGTATTGTTCCTCAGCTCCATATTCCCTTTCAGTGGAGCTACAAGGCTGCTTACTACCTTTCAGACACATTTTAGAGGTCTGCAAATGGGAAGTACTGGTAGGAAACTGGAAAGTGGGACAAGGAGAAATGAAGGTGTCTCATTTCAGTGGTGACAATAGAAATGGTGGTCACATCAACATCTTAGCATCAAACAATGTGCTCTATATGAGATTGGGCTCAATGAGATCTTCAACGCAGAAATACATTGCATGAGAAGGTACATCAGATTCCCCAGCAATCCCCTGTGTGAACGTTATGTTGTAGCATTTATCACATCATTCTGAAACAGATGGCCATAAAGAAAGAGAGGCCATTTTTTAAAATATTTTTTTCTTTTTAAATCCTCACCCACGGATATGTTCATTGATTTCAGAAAGAAAGGGAGGGAAATAGAAACACTTATGTGAGATGGAAACAGCAGTCAGTTGCTTCCCATAGGCAGCCCAACCTGGAATGAACCTTGAACCTAGATATGTGCCCTGAATCCATGACTTTTGGTGTGCTGGACAACACTGCAGCCAACTGAGCCACAACGGCCAGGGCAAGAATCTGTTTCTGGCACCAGCCTTGTGAAGGAGGCTATTTTCCTATGGTGTATAAGATATGTGTTGAACCTCTGAGGAATATACCATGCTGTTTCTTTAACTACAAGAATGCAGACATCTAGGAATCAAGAATGAATACCAGAATGACTCATGTCACTAAGTGTGGCTAACACTCTTAAATGTTTTCTTCACTTTACCACAATTTTGAACTTTTCTGGCTTAGGAGTTTTAGTTCCCAGGAGGAAAATATCTAAGGATCACATTATTTTCAGTAAAATCAAAGTTGAAACAGCTCTTTGATTACTTTGAGCTTCTCATGCCATTGAAATAAGAGGCAAATAATGAGGTTACTGTAGAGAGTAGGGCTTATTTATTCTAAGTCCTGAGTGGAAACAAATTGTTGCTAATGAGAGGCAGGGGAACAAAGAAACCCAGGGGATCCTCTCTGGTTCCTCTTAATAGTTGCATGTACAGTAATAAGCACTAGTGAAAGGTTACAGAACTCCAGCAAACTGGGGCCAATAAGTCATCAGAACCTTCAGGAGTAAAGGTTTAGGTCAAACACCTGATAAAAAACATCAACCAGATGAGGTATTGGCTGGGGCAAAGGAAATAGACTCAGGTTGGAAGGGAAGTTATATTAAACAACTGTATTCTCATTGGCAGTTACAGAAATGAGAGCTTCAGCAGCTACTCATTTGTCCTGTTTACTTGTTATATGCATATTTTATATATTAATTTTTCCATCTTACCTTCTCCTACTAAATTATGTTGAAGTGTCACAGTTGTGTCTTTAGGGAGTAGTATATCTAAGTGGGTAGATAATTTATATTACCAGCCTCATTTTTTTTTAAATTTTTTTTTTACTTAATGTGTGTCATTTTGGAGAAGTGAATGAGTGCATATTCATATTTATGAAGATTAACTGCTTTTGTTAGTGTAAAAACCTGATGTTGTTTAAGGTTGTTGTTTGGAAGTTTAAACATGGGGAAAGTGGTGGGTGTGACAGTGAGCTGCCAGGAGGGGACTATGGCAAATGGAGTCTATATTCTCCCAGCTTCATATTAACCTGTTATACTCTTATCTTGCCTAGCAGGTCTGGAGGACTAAGCACCATGCCTCTCTGAATTCCCTTGCTGGCTGGCTCCCTGTCACGTTCATTCAGAGGGAGCTGGTAGAGGTAGGTTAGAAGGCAGGAGCAAGGGATGGGCATGCTTCTGGCAATACTTTCTAAAGCAATGGCGGTACCACCATTGGGAAATAGTGATGTCAGCAATAGTATTGGCAGGCTGTCTGGCCTGGTTCCAGATGAGGTAATTCAAATGCCACCACAGCATTTTCATTGGGACAGTGACCATGGGTTTAGTGTTCTTAGCCCATGGGAAGCAGCAGCCACCTTCAGTTATGAATTTTGTGACAGACGTACCTTCCTCTTTAATTTTGCCAGATTTTTCACCTCTTTTAAGCCAAATCCTTGCATTAAATTTCAATTTTAAAGGTATCTTGAATTTTTCTTATTGGGTATGGGCTAATAAAGCCTTACATAGAGAATGATTTCAGTTTTCACCCATTCCCTTCTCCTGCTGCTTGGATGGCTTAAGATTATTACAAAACAAGGTCAAGGTGATAGAGTAGGGGATGGATGGCACAAAATTAGTCCCATAATTTTTGGTTTCTTTCTACTCAGTTCCAGGCCTAGCATGGGGAACAGACTGAGCAGAATCTATTTGGGAGATAGACCACTAATACAAAATACAAGCAGCCCTGTGTTGTTTCTAAAATCAGTTTTGAAGTTCTCTTTGTGTCTCTGGTTTAGGACATGGGATTATTGCTCCACTTTTCCAGAAGCAGCTGTGTTTTCAGGGTTACCAGGTAAAATACAGAATGCTGGCTAAATGTGAATTCCAGATAAATATTGCATTGGTTACATCTTATAATGTTCAAGTTATTATTTTTATATAAAATTCAAATTTAATTGAATGTCATGGAACTTTGTTAAAAATGCCCCACTGAAGCTCCACTCAGACATGCTGGAGTTGGAGTGCAACAATCTGTGTTCACAAACCCTCCAGGAACCTGTGGCAGGAACTGGAATTTGAGAACCACTGCCCTAGTTCAGGCAAATACAGAGTTCCTCGAATGCCATGTCCCATTTCTCTGCCCAGAAAGGAAATTTCACTTCTTGACTATACTATTTCTCACTATGTCTTACCTAGTCCAAGACTATTTCTTCATACAGCTCTTTAGGAAGACATTACTAATATATTTCCCAGTGCATTCTCAGTTCCAGAGTATGCTTTCAACTTCTCATACCCAGCTTGTGGGATCTAAGACTTACTTTTTCTACATAATACTTTACATTCTGAAATATTCTTCCTTAAAATCTGCAGTTTCTTTAGCTCTGAGTTTCTGCTGAAGATGAATCAAAAAGGCCTAGGTGGATACTGAGTTCAAAGAGCCTCGTGTGTTAATGCTGGTTCCTGGTATCACAAATGCACACTTGAAAACACTGCAATTCAATAGCCAAAGGATGAAAAATGTAAGACGCTGTGGAAGGTAAGTTAAATAAATTATTTTGGTAAGGAAAGAATTAACAGTGACCTGCAAATCACATTTAACTGTCTGGTGTGGCTCAGTTGGTTGAAGTATTGTCTGATGTAGTGTTGTTTAATTCCCAGTCAGAGAACATACCTATGTTGCAGATTTAATTTTTGGTTGGGGCCATATGAGAGGCAACCAACTGATGTTTCTCTCTCTCTCTCTCTCTCTCTCTCTCTCTCTCTCTCTCTCTCTCTCTCTCTCTCTCTCTTCCTTCTCTAACATAAATGAAAAAAGAAACAAGTAACAGTTTATTCTGACTAACCCTAAATTGTGCTTTTGATCTGTTGCCTTAAAAAAATCTGGAACATAAAATTATTTTGTTTTATTTATTGATTAAGGTATTACATATGTGTCCTTACCCCCCCCCCCCATTACTTCCCATCCCCCCAACTCATGCCCTCACCCCCCTGGTGTCTGTGTCTATTGGTTAAGCTTATATACATGCATACAAGTCCTTTGGTTGATCTCTCCTAAGAACATAAAAATTCTTGTGATACATTTATTTGGGTTGATTTGGAGATTTTGTAGGCACACTATAACTTCACAGAGAAGGAATCTCATTTACGTACAGATGAATAGTTATTGAAATAAAGTCATTATAGGTTATGATGTGGCTTATTTACAATCAATACACACCCCCTTAATTAGATATTGACTGGATCAATTGCAAAAAAGCTTTGGAATTGGTCAACATTAGAAAATAAATGATGAGAGTATCCTTGGCAAGAACAGTTATAATTAACAAAATTGAAGTGATTTCTTTCTTACTGCAGAGGCAGGATTTATGCTTCTAGGACACATATTTTGAGAGTTAAATTGTAGGGCATACATTGACTTAAGCATCGGCTCAAACTATGCAGACACTAATTAACCTCATTACTGATAAAATTCTCATTAAATGGGAAGGTATTTTTTATTGGTATTATTGGTAATTTTAAAAAAATAAACAGTTTTAAAAAATATTCCCTTTGAATCAGTAATTCAACAAATTATATTTCATCTTCAATAACCAGAGATTAGGAAATATTTATGTATAAGGTGGTTTCTTAAATTTCTTTTTAAATAGCAAAATTTTAAAATGACTAGCTGAATGTATAACAGTAATAGAATGCCTAAATAAATTATGGTGATTATAAGACAGAATCATTATATGGCAATTAAATCATTTTTATATAAAATTCTTATGAGATAATGTGAGATGGAAAAGCAGAATACAATATTATACATAAAAATATCAATTTTGCATATATACACACAAATGTATTTATAATAAAATGAGAGAGAATTTAACATATGAAAATGCTAATAATTATTTTCTCTAAATGAAAGTCTTAGTATCTGTCATCTTCCTAAGTACACTTTCCTCCTTTATTTTATATTATTTATAAAACAATACTTTATTACGTTTAAAATCAAGAATAAAGTCCTACTCTATTTTATCAAAAAGATTTATTGAGCCTTGGGTAGTGACTCAGTTGGTTGCAGTGTTATCCCATACACTAAAGGTTGCAGTTCAATTCCCCATCAGGACACATATCTAGGTTTTAGGTTTAATCCTGGGTCAAGGCATATGGGAAGCCACCAATCAATGTCTCTCTCTCTCTCTTTCTCTCTCTCTCTCTCTCTCTCTCTCTCTCTCTCTCTCTCTCTCTTCCCTTTCTCTTTCTCTAAAAATCAATAATAATTAAAAAACAACACACACATATACCCTCAAGTGAGCATTAAAGAAAAAAAAGTTTTATTGAAATTTCCCCATGACTAGGTCCAATAATTTATTTATTTATTTATCACTTTATAAAACTAGTTTTTATTGAGTGACTATTATATGGTAAGCATACACATGCACACATAAATGATCTCAGGTAGTGATAAATATTATGAGAAGATAATGTCGAGCATTAAAAAAAAAAAGGAATAGAGAGTGATGGCATTGAGATACTGCTGTTTTATTGTGAGAGGAAGCCTCTATTAGGAGGCTTACAGGAAATAAAGAAGCTGCCTATAAAGCTCCCTGGGGGAAGAATATTTCAAGCAGAGACAGAGTAACTTACAAAGGTGCTTGGCACATTTAAGGTGTACAAAGAGGCCAAAGGAACCGGAGAGCAATGGGAAAAATGGAGGGGGAGGGGTGTCAGAAAATTAAGGTAAAGCCAGAATATATTGGAACTTGTAGGCCATTACAAATTTGATTCTCCTGTGAAAGAGAATGAGAAACAATTGGAAAATTCTGAGCAGAAGAGTAACATTATCTGACCAGTTTCAGAAGGATGGCTCTACACTGTAGAGGGAGGCAGAGAGGAAGGAGGAAGACCAGTTAGGAAGCTTTCAATATGATTCATATGAAGAATAATGGTGGTTTTAATTAGATGGTAGAATGGAGGAAGTAAGGCATGGTCAGATTCTAGATGTACTTGAAAATACAGCCAACTGGATTTTTTGATGGACTGATTGGATGTAAGGCACAAGAGAGGAGTCAGTATTATGCCAAGATTTTTGTTCTGACCAACTTGAGGAATGAAGTTATCTTGACTGAGATGGAGAATACTTACTATAGGAGAAGCAGATTGATGGCTGGGAGGGATGGACAAAGAATCAAGGTTTTTGTTCTGGATATGTTTAATTTAATTTAGGCACTCCATTGGGAATATACAGTAGAGGGCAAGTATATGCAAACAGCAAACATATATGGAAGAGGGTATAACTGGAAATTTATGTTTGGCCATTGCAATTCTACAAATATTTAAAGGGATGAGATTGGATGATCTAAACTAAGGTGTTGAGTGTAGATAGAAAACCTGTCTGAAAATAAGCCCTAAAGCTTCCCAATGTTAGAAGTTAGCAGGCAAATAGGAATTGGCAAAGGAGACAGCATCTACAGCACAGATGAAACAATGATCTCAGGTAGAAACTCTTGAATTTTAATGTACATATGAATAACATGAGGATTGTGTTGTATTAAAACACAAATTCTCATACTGGGTCAGGGTGCAGTTTGTGATTCTGTATTTATAACATGCTCCCAGGCAATGCCTATTCTGCTGGCCCTTGGCCACACATTGAATAAAAGGACCTGTGACAGAACTGAAAAATAAAGTGATTTGGGGAATATCCTTGTATCTCTGACAAGTTATAAAGATACACTTAAAATCTGTGATCATGAATTTAAACTGAGATTAGTCAGCATGGTTATGTGTTTTTCTAAGGCTACTTAGCTATGTGGATGCAGGTATAAAACAGGTGCTGGTCAGATCTCACCTGGGTTGCATTTTCCTAAGTAAGAATGAGGAAGGAGGGTGAGAGAGACAAAAGCGCAGAGAGTAAGCAGGGAGTGATTATAATGATGGACTATGAAATATAGAGAAAAAAACGAAGGCATAAATTATAATGATGGACTATGAAAAATAGAGAAAGAAATAAAGGCATAAAGGGGTGAGTGATCAAGGGTGAATATTTGGTAGGGTCAATGGATTGGAGGTTTCATGGGTTGGGATAATGTTAGGGTTGGGAGATGAGAAGGATTAACGAAGAAAGAGTGAAGGATTAATTGGAGCAAGACGTGCTTGAGATTACAGAGGCCCTGCAGTGGTAGTAATTTCAAGGTTCAGATTATGACCATAATGGATAACTGAGGTAGAATAATGACAAAGCCAACAGTAGCAGATATTGGAAATGTAATCTCTTTGGAGATTAACATCACAGAGCATTGAAACAAAAATGTGGAAAGGGAGACAAAGAAAGAGGGAAGGGACCATATGCATGTTAAAATTTCAAAGAATTAGTAGATTTGCAGATGACTGCAGTAAGGGAGGACAGTGGTGGAGGACTAGAGCTGTAATGAAGTTCAGAAATATTTTCCATTCTCCTTTCCCAAGTTGTTTGGTAGGAATACCCCCAAAGAAGTTATACCTGGTCATACAAATCACTTTGGTCCATTTTTGTGAGCATAAGCTGTCACCTCCAGTAGGCCACCTTCAATAATGAGTATGCTCCCCGTCTCCTTATCTCTGCCACGATGAGTAACTAGATGTAGGTTCTATTCATCTAGCTACTAAATAATGGTGACAGAATAAAAACTTCCACTGATAAGAGATGAATGTATTAGGTGAGTGAGAAATAAACTTTTGTTGTTTTAAGCCAATAAGATCCTGGATTGGTTGTTAGTAAACCATAATTAAGGCCAACTTCATCAATATGCTTAATTTGGTAGTATGAATTTCAAAGAAACTTGGCCATTTCAGAGAGAATAGCAATGATGTATCATGAAAAGCAGGGGATTCAATATTTCCTGCTTTAGGCTTAAAGTTACCAGGTGGGTAGGAGAGAAAAGAGAGAAATTGTATTTTTATTTATTTTTAAAATATATTTTATTGATTTTTTTACAGAGAGGAGGCGATAGAGAGCCAGAAACAATGAAAGAAACATTAATCAGTTGCCTCCTGCACAACCCCCTCCGGCACAGACCCTTGACCAGAATCGACCTGGGACCCTTCAAGCTATAGGCCAATGCTCTCTCCACTGAACCAAACCGGTTAGGGTGAGAATTTGTATTTTTAGAGGGTGAGGAAATAGAGATGATTTAGAGAATTTAGGGGATTTGCTGTGTGTATGGGTATTTGAAAGGGTAGTTACATTGGGTCAGCTTAAGGGATATGAGAAAGGAGTAAGGGATGTCCTGGGAGTCTTGCAGTAATCAATAATATAGGGCAGAGGGCAGCAAAGTTTTCCTCTAAAGGACCAGCTAGTAAATATTTTAGATTCTGTGGGTCAAAGGTCAAAGTTAAAGGTATTATAGTTGCTTATATAAACATTTAAAATGTAATCATTAAGATATATTTTAAAAACATTCTTAGCTCTTGGGACATACAAAGCCCGAAGGTGGGCGGCATTTTGGCAATTCCTGATGTAGATCATGACAGGATGGGGTCCTCCCATGATTTTCAGGAATGTCAGCATAATCAGCATGTGATTCCTTCTTAACATGCTCCCACTGGGGCTGATTCTGCTGCCGTGGCTGAACCTCTACTCCCGCCTCCATTGACTATCAGTGCCCAGCACAATAAGCAATACAGGACTGCCATCATTCCTCCCCCATTTTCATTCCAAGTACTGCAAGCACTACCAACCATTCCTGAGTACTTGTTTTTATTCTATGCTCTCCTAACTATTGTAAAATCATCAGCTCATTTGTGGTTTACCATAATCCTGTGAGGCTGGCAGTGTTATTTTCATGGAAGAGCTGAGAAAACTGAGACCTAGAAAAACTAAATTCCGTTCTGGAGCCAAGGAGCGGGGACCCGAGCGTGAGGCCGCCACCCTGACTTGGTGGCCCCTGAGGGAGGCAGAGCTGTGCTTTCGGCCAGGACTGGCACGGAGATGCACAACTTTCTCAGATTGAGTGTCTGGTCTCTCAGAACAGTGACTCACGCGAGGCTTCCAGGGCTGGCACTCAATATGCCCCATGTTTGTGATTTCAAAACCACATACAATCAGATGTGCAATAGCCTCCTTAGGAAAGACAAAGCACTCTGCATGCAGAATGGTATTTTGCACATGTGGGACAGAAGTAAGAAAATCAGCCCTAAGCGATCTGGCTCAGTGGATAGAGCATCAGCCAGCAGACTGAAGGGTCCCGGGTTTGATTCTGGTCAAGGGCATGTACCTTAGTTGCGGGGTGTGCAGGAGGCAGCTGATTAATGTTTCTAACACTCTATCCCTCTCCCTTTTTCTCTTGGGAAAAAAAATTTTTTTTTTTTTTTTTTTAAGAAGAGAGTCAAGTTCTAGCCAGAAAGGTCCCAAACTGCAAACATCTGCTCGACCTGATGCTCCCCTGCAAAGCGAGTGTAGGCCCAGGTGGCAGAATATCTGAAATCCAGAGAGCAGGGACCTGCCAGCTGGTGCAAATGGCCAAAGTGGACATCCAGGAAGTGGCCACCCCTGGGCGCTCCTCACCTGTGAGCTGTGAGCTGTGCCAGGACCTTGGGCTCACGGAGGACATGGAGAACGAGATGGTCAATGGCAGCAGGAGTTCCAGCAGCAGGGCCAGCATCCAGGGCCCTGAAACGGCTGTCTCCCCCGTCCTCTGGTTACTGCTCGCTCCGTCCTGACCCTTGTTCTGATTCTGAGGGCTGCTGCCGGTGGAGCCCGCCCCCTACACTGTACTTACCAGTTGACAGACGTAAGTGCAGATCCACAACTACCAGTTTAGTGTCCTACTCTTACTGACAAGTGGAGTATAAATTATAAAGTATTTTTTTCTCTAACCAAAACAGAAAAAAACATATAGTTCATTTCCATTCTCAGCCAATATAGCTGTGTCTTTCATTATGCATTCCTCTCCACCCCATACCTGGCTGGGATGTCCAAACACGTACCCACCTACCGGGAGAAAACCTGCTACTGCCCAATAAACACATACTGCTAATAAAAAAATAATAATAATAAATTTCCGGATGCTTAAGTATCATGGACACCAAAGCAAACAGCATGCTCCTTTCCACATAATGCCACACCTAAAAGTTATATTGTGTGACTCCTTGATGCATTTCCCCTTTTCCAGGCATTACTCGTGTTTCAGCTTCCCCAGTGCAGAAGAAAAATTGGTAGCAAAATAGGCAAGCTCCATAATTGGCTCTAAATGGTATGAGTCCTCGGAACTATTGATACATTGAAGTGTTCTCTGCCCTGCCCTTTTCTGACCTACGTTCTGATCATCCCCAGATTGGTTGGCATTGGGCCTGAAATGGCTGCCCTTATGTTAGTTTGATCTTATGATGTTAGTACTAGAGCTTTTAAATATTTAAAAGCAATGAACGGTTTGAGGAAAAGAGGACTGATCAAATAAAAGGTATGTGACCTCAATTTCTTTCATCTATTTGAAGTTACCTTTGTTTTCCTAAAGGGAGGTAAAAAAGATTGAAACTAAAATAGAAAAGTGTACTTTTCTTGTAGCCAGATAATGTGTTTGAGCTGTCTGACCTATCTTGGAGGAAAGAAAAGTAATTGAATAATATGATGAGGACTATTGAAGAGGACTAGTCAAGCAGATAAGACACAATAAGATAACCACAATAGGATACTCTCTGATAACATTTGCTATACATTTACTTAACATACATTTAAAAGTCAACAGCTACAGAATAAAATAATTTATATACTTGCAATTTGCTTACCCCCTTAAACATTATTAGCTAGGCATCTTTTATTTTGTGAGCACCTTTATTAAACATTTGACACAAAAATTTTACATAGTGTAACATGGTCTGAATGTAACTTACTTTCTACATCTAGGTAAAATCCTTTTTGATATGTAAGCTATTCATAATTTTCATATATTATTATTTGCATTTATATGCTAGTATTCGGGGACAGTTATTTTTATTTTCTTAGAACAGTTTATTACCAATTAATTTTTATTAAATGTGTTGGGGTGACATTGGTTAATAGGATCATACAGATTTCAAATGTGCATTTCTATGATAAAAGATCTATATATTGCAATGTGTCTACCACCCAAAGTCAAACCATCTTCTTATTAGATCTTAAAAGTTAATAATTTCCTTAAAACCCATGTAATCACCAACCCACAATTATCAAAAGTAAGAAGCTCCATGAAGTCTACAAGAAGTACTACAAAAGATATTTTTTTTTTAATCTGGCTTACTTGGGTTGGAGTTGGGGGAAAGAGAAACATTGGAATGAGAGATGGTAATACCATAGGTAAATTTCCCACATAATAGAAACATTATTTTCTAAATTCTGACACTTTCTAAAACATCCATTGATTTAAAGTCATCAGTAAAGGCATTCAGCTTCTTTCAACTATTCTAATTGTCCTGTGTATTCTGTATGTAGCACATTATATGATATACACATATAACACAATAAATTGTAGAGTGGTGGTTAGTACCGTATTTTTCGGACCATAAGACGCACCAGTTTTTAGAGAAGGGAAATGAAGAAAAAAAGATTCTGAAACAAATAGTATCCTAAAATATTTTATGTGCATTAAAACCCAACATCACAGTCATAAACACATGTAATCAACCCTGTAAAGTAAACAGCAGCATTTAGAACCATTTTAGAGCCGGGCAAGCACACAGAGACCACACAGAGCCAGGCAAGTAAAAAAACTTTTTTTTTAAAGTATATGTGTAGGCTATATTTGGACCATAAGACGCAGGGACTTTTTCCCCCCACTTCTAGGGGGAAAAAAGTGCGTCTTATGGTCCGAAAAATAAGGTAGGTATGAAAAGGCAAATTTCCTTCTGTGAATGCTTAGGTTTGCTTTAACATTTCGCACTGAAGTTTTATCAAATAATAATATAGCTAATTAATGATTCATCTATTTCTTGCCTCTCTCCACTCTATTGCTGTGTTGAATGCCCATTTGAGTTTTTGTCTCATAAACAATAATCATATTTTAAAATTAATTGGCATCAAGTGACAGGTACAAGTAATTTTGGTAAAGTATATGGATGTAAAGTGTAAAATTTTTTGTAAAGTAACTGATGAAACAGAAAAATTAAATGTAAACTGCATTTTAAATGAGTTTTAAAAAACTCAGTTTATGCTGTAAATGCAGTATATTTTATATATACCAAAGAAAATGGCTCTTTAGAAAGATTATTTTATAATACTTTTGTTAAGTAACCATTAGGTGTTTTCTCAGATCTATTCCAGTAAATTTTTTAAAAATCCAGATATAGAGGGCTCTGGAGTTTCACAGACAATGTCCCAGTAAGTACATCTTGTGGCTCTGTCCTAGAGAGCCACTGGAGAATCGTGTCATTTTCATTATGGGTATCTCCAGGCTGAGGGGATTTAAGAAATCATGAGACTTGAAAGATGGACAAGTTAATAAGGTAATGAAAATTTGTTTGAAAAGCTTTTAAGGACTGCTCTCCAGAATAAAAGTGAAGAGACATGGAAAGGTTGATCAAGAGGCCTGACGTTGACTAATTTATCTTTCTAGCATGTTTGGGTCAAATACCAGACAATTAATGGAAGACATTGTATCAATTACTAGGCACCAGAGCCAGAAGGGGCCTTAGAAAGCAGTTAGTCTGAGTCTCCCACTTCATAAATGATGAAGCTGAGGCCCAAGGCTTCCTAAAGCACATTGGTAAATTGTGGCAGATCTGGAATTAGACTCGAGGTCTCCAGCTTCTCAATCCCCAGATCTTTCCACACAATTGGCTTTTCTGCGAGACACATAGCAGAGTGTGCAAACAGTGAGGTTGTACTTCCACTGAAGGGCCATGTTGGGTCGATTCCTTTTATTGTTTGAGCAGATAAGCTACAGGAATGACCTCTTCTCTCTAAACCCTGGTTTTATTCTGTGAAGGAATAGACTGTCTTACTTATCCTCTCTTGTCTTCAAGTCTCATTTTCTGTTTATCTGTCTGCAAACCAGTTTTTGTTCTGGGCATTTAATTTCCAGGTCCTGCCTGTGATTGAATTTATGTGTCCTTCCTTCCACTTACCTGTTCTTTTTGTCAGCTCCTACACATTCTCTTTATCTTCATTGTCATTAGATATTTCATTTGCTGAGCTCCTTCCTTATTTGTAACCTATCACTTGATTTTATTTTCTTTCGGTCTCAAGCTCACTTTGAGTAATGTGTTTTGCTTATACTGTTTCCCCGGGGAAATAAAGAGGAAATACAAGACAGAGGGGAAAACATCCTTTTTGCAAAGAGCAAAAGCTAATCTCAATTTATGGCACTCTGTCTTCTTTCTTTTGTCTTCTTTGGTTTTGTAAACTTCTTTAGAATAAGTGAAGAGTAATCTCCGGAATTCTAAATTATACCGAAATTCTCGGACATTTTCCAGTTACTAAGAGGCTCATTAATAATCCTTTTATCTACTTAAAACTACTACACAAGCAACTAGTTGAAATAAATCAGGAAATAAAATTAAGAGGAACTTGTACCAATAGATGTATTGTCTTATATTGCCAATACTTTATTAAATGTGTGGTTATAATGTGAAGTTCTTAAATAACACATTGATATATTCATAATAAAGTTTTCTTTTAAAAATCACATTAAGAGACTGGCTGACTGTCTTGATATTTTGTTCCCTAAGATATTTGGAAATAATTTCTGAGCAGCACAATGGAGAACAGCTCCATTGCTATATGATGACATCTCATTTTAGGATTCTCAGTCCCTATCATGATTTGAATGTCCTTGACATGAGGGTGACCTTGAAATCAACTAGGGATATTTGTAAGAATCTAATATACATGCACAGAAGTAAACAAAGGCTTGCACTCAGTGGTTGCCTATGATGAAATGCTGCCTGTGGTGATTGTTTATAAGCACTAAAGATCATATGAACCGGTGTCCATGCCTTCACCTTGGCAGACATCTGTGGGACCATAACTTTGGGCAGAAAATATACATTTGCCAACCATCAGCTTAAGTGCACTTCTAAGAATGGCATAAACTGATAAAAATTTTCACTTATCCATCTTTTGGATGAATACTGTCTTCTTGTATATTCCTATCTCTAAAATTGTTTTTATAATGATTCACAGAGTTGTAAATAAATATAATTTATTCATAATTTTTAAAGCTTGCCTCATAAAATATTACCACCTTATCTTCAAACTCAATATCGACATCAGGGTTTCAGGTTTTTTCTTTCTTTCCATCCCTTCAATCCACCCTCCATCTCCTCAGCCCGGTATCCATTCCTTCCATCTCTTGGGCTATCTGGGTACTTCTTCATTAAGCCCATCTCTTAACTATTTCAGATGTAACTTACTCAAATCAGTAAGTTACATGATCAGCTTAAATGACACAACTTAGAACCATCCTTGAATCCTCTCCTTTTCTCACAACTCATGTCCAATCCGTTAGTAAATACTGTGGGTTCTACCTTCAGGTTCCTCCACTGCAGTCACACTGATAAGCTGTTATATTTCTCATCTAGATCATTGCAGTTGACACCTAACTAGTTTCCTTGCTTCTCCACTTACCTCTAGTGTTAGTTTAGAGGCCAGAGTAAGCCTTTTTGAATGGAAGTCAGATCATGCCATGGTTTTCTCCAGACTTCCCCTATCCCTCAGAGGAAAAGGCCTTGCAATGGCTTATGGGTCCACACTTGATGTGCCTCTCCACAATTTCTCTAATCATATCACTTACCATCCTTGCCCTCTCTGGATTCCTGCTATTTCTTGGACATGTAAAACATTGTCTTGCCTTAGATTCTTTCCACATGTTATTGTCTCTCCTGAGATGACTTTATTCCAGCATGAACATTTCCTGAGGAACTGCTCAGTGTCACCTTAGCAACTCACATAGAGTTATGCTGCTGCGGCTGCACAAAGGTGACCACCTCCTGAGAACAGTATCCCCCTGTTCCTTCCCACTTTGCTTTCTTGAGCCCCTACCAGGAATTAATTATCTGAATATAACTATTTATTCATTTACTGCCTCTCTCAATCCCTCTAAGAATATAAATTCCATGAGAGCAAGGACTTTTGCTTAATACATAGAAATTGTTTTAAGAAATATTTGTTGAAAGGATTTAAAAATGAATGAAAGAAAATATGTTAGTTAATGTGTTTTAAAATGTAATCTTTGGTGAAAATATATGTAGATCCAATGGCTATCTGATAATGGGTAACACACTCTTCTGTGAAAGGATACAATAATATTGATTTCATAGGCCTATTTCATGTCTGGTCATATGAATTAAATGATTTATAATGTAGAGAGTTTATCAAAGTGTGTATCAGTAGCAAACGTTCACATAGCTACTGCTGCTGCCCCACTGGCCCTTGAATCTGCATCCATGCTGAATGAATAAGAGAGCAAGGGCTGGACTTTCCTCTTGGGAAAAGACAAGCACACCGACAATGACCCTCCTTCCCTTCCTCCAGGATATCTCGATGGCATAACCACCTGTTCATCTGGGCTCATACGGTAGCGTTTTGTTATCACAATTTGCTGTTAGACTATTGTATGTCTGTGATGTACATCTCATTTTACTAGCCCAGTGAATAAAATCAATGAAGAGATAGCCTCTGGCCTGTTGTCTTCTTACTACTGAAATCAAACCAAGGGATCAATAAAACAAACAAACAAAAAGTAGATCTTTAAAATACATTTGAGGTTGACAACTTCAAGGAGAAACTTGAGTTTCTGGAAGGAGGATGTTTATTATTATCGCCAGGTGAATAACTGCTTCTCCTTCACATCATCCTTTCCAGGGGATACAGACATGGGCAGTCTTCATTTAACTGCAGTTAAAGAGTCAGAGTCCTTCTGTTAGCTAAAATGGAAATCTTTCAACTCTCTTAACCTTTGAGATCAAGTTGTGTTTATAAGAAACAGGGGAAATGGGGCTTGGTAATTAGGAATGAAGCCAACATCTAAGGAGAGAAATGATAGAGGTGAAACATAATTCTTACCTAATAGCCAAAGTTTTGACTTGATTTAGGTTTTGCCAGAAATGTTGTCCAGCTTAAATACACTTTACTGCCCTGGTGAACTCCCTTGTCAAAATAGTTACTGCTATTGTTTTGGAATGATCTTAACAAATCATTTTGATAGAACTATCCCAGGCATAGCCACTGCTTGCTAAATTAGTGTTAGCTCTAGGCTAAGCATCATTCCAGACATTTGATAAATGTTGCATCAACAGACCCTCACAGCAATCCAATGACTTAGATGTTATTTCTTACATACTCTGATGCAATAAATAAATAAATAAATAAATAAATAAATAAATAAAACCACAAAAAAACAAGCATGGCAGGATAGTGCAACTAGCAAGCAAGTCTGGATTTCACACAGAACCTGCCTAGACAATAAGTCCTACGCTTTGGCTTTAAAGCCTCCCAACAGAAACCCGAATCACCCACAATATACCAGTGTGCCTGACAGGAGGTGGACTTACAATTTATTGGTGGCACAGAGAGGATCAGTGGATCAGGACCCATGCTCCCCTCAGCCAGGTACAAAGACTTTCCTGCCAAAACCGGTTTGGCTCAGTGGATAGAGCATTGGCCTGAGGACTAAAAGGTCCCAGGTTCGATTCTGGTCAAGGGCATGTACATTGGTTGCAGGCACATCACTGGTAGGGGGTGTGCAGGAGGCAGCTGGTCCCTGGTACGAGGTGTGCAGGAGGCAGCTGATCGATGCTTCTCTCTCATAGATGTTTCTAGCTCTATATCCCTCTCCCTTCCTCTCTGTAAAAAATCAATAATATATATATATATATATATATATATATATATATATACACACACACATATATATATACATATATATATATATATATATATATATATATATATATTTTTTTTTTTTAAAGACTTTCCTAACCCCAACTGTCATTCAGATCTGTCTTTGACTCTGGATTAGCAGTCCTTTCAAGATACTTTATGGTGTGACCAGGTATGTCCTTGGAAATCAATGTACTTTACTTTCTTCTGTGATAGACAACTCAAAATCTTAGTGGCTTACAACAGTGAACATTTATTTTATTCTCATAATATGCATGTGCTTTGGGTAATTTAGGTGAGACTTGCTAGAAACAGGCTGGACTCCAGCATGCTGGCTGAGTTCATATCTGTGTGTTCACTCTCTAAAACATTTTCTTCCCACTATGGATCTCAGGAGGAGAATGAAGACAGTAATGGCATGAGATGGCCTGTACTTCCTTGGCCCACTGCTACTTGTACCCACATTCCACTGGCCAAAGCAAGTTGCCACCAGTGAGTGGGATGTGTTCTCCATCAGCATGGAGGCACTGCAAAGCCCCACGTCAAAGGCATGGATGTAGAATTCTAGTACAGGAGGGAGTGGAGAAGTAGAATAATGTGGAAACCAAGTGTTGATTCCAAAGCCAGTATTGGGTTTATGGCAGGGCTTTGCCTTTTGAAAATGTAGGTAAAAGCATTATCTGAGGCATATCTAGTAAAGATAAAATGACATCTTCTACATACAAAGTGCAGGGAATGATACCTGACCTCACAATCAACAGCAGCTTTTGTTTTTCAAGCTGCACTTACATTCTTTTTAAAAAAAATAATTCTTAGCTCTTTCATGCCGCTTTCATGCATGCCAATCAATAGATTCGTCATCCTTTGTTTTACCCTTAATGAAAGTTATTAAATTCTGAACTGCTACTCTGGGTTAGCTTACCCATTAGTAACTAAATCTATCTGTTTTTATCTCTTTTCTTGCATAGTTTCTAGACATTTGCATATTCAGATTCCTGATATATGATTTCCTCTCTAACTTGCCACTGTTCACTTAATTTATGACTGTGGCTTTGCCTGAGTCTATGTGTGCATTTTGATGGTATGGTCTTAAATTTTTATGTTTACTAAATTTGTGAATTTTGATTTTTTATAACTTTTTGGTTTTCATCATCTAATTTCCCATCTCCCTATTATTTAAATATCTTTTTATTGCAGGCCAAAAAATAAAAACAAATAAACAAAGAAAACTGCCTTAAGCAAAACAGGAGCTTACCTGAACATCCCAGGGGTAAGAGCAGGTCTCAGGACATTTCGTGGCATAATTCAGTTTCTTTCTCCTCTCCTTCCTGGCATCCATCTTGCTGATTGGGCCTTTTTTTTATCATTCAGAATCCATTTCCCCTTCTGGAGCAAGATTGGTTTTCAACCCTTCTAATGCCAGGTGACCCTGCTAGCAGTTCTCAACCTGTGGGTCAAGAACCGCTGCTGTCGAGCCTAAGACCATCGGAATAAACAGATATTTACATTACAATTCATAACAGTAGCAAAATTACAGTTATGAAGTAGCAATGGAAATAATTTTATGGTTGCGGGGGTCACCACAACATGAGGAACTATATTGAAGGGTCGAGGCCTTAGAAAGGTTGAGAACCACTGTACTAGACTAAATGCTAGCAGATTGTTACTTTTCCTTAGAAATCTCTTCTCAAGCTTATTTTATTGGCTCTATTGAAAAAGAAGTTCATATCTGAATTAACTACTATGGATTGAAAAATATATATTTATTTGGCTTACGCCTAAATCCCAGGCTGCACTCCGAATTTGAGGGCTGACTCAGCCTCATCCGTGTTTATGGACTGAAAGTAGGGAGAGGATGATTCTCAAAAATCAACATTGGGTGACACAAAAACAAAACTGTTCAGTACACTTCTCCTTATTTTCTTTATTATTTTTAACAGTGCTTACTGTAGTGAAAATTCTGCAAATAACACGATATATGCGTATAGACAGATGTTCTGTATTTTATAGTTTACTCTCCCTCTACCCCAATCCTCCACAACAAATTTTATCGGATGACTGAAATAAATGGCACACATTTCACTGCACGGAAACTTTAGGTTTTTGTCTTGGGAGCTCCACGGATTCCAGTGCCAAATGGACAGACTTTAATTTCTGCAAAGATTTGAGATCAGGCAAATTAGTTATTTTTGACTGGTTTTGCCTTCAACAAGGATGAAGCTGCAGAACATTGTTATTATTTCATGTTTCCCAGATATTTCCTTGACCTACAAATTCAGTAGTTTATGGAAAACATCATCTTCCTCTTCCGCCTGCCCCCTATGACTCCAATGAACTACTTATATGTTATGGTCAACTTTTCAGTACCTATTGCTGATCATGATGTTACTAGTGTTAAAACACATGTCTGTAATATTGTACTTTACTGAATATTCTCTCACCTGTTCTTTAATGTAAACCTCACACAAATTCTGGAAGGCAAGTATTATCAATAAAAAATTGAAGCCAAAGAACCCATAAAAAGCTATGTAAGGACTAAGCAGTTTATGTTATCTGAGATCACATTTAATATTCCTCTTTCCCACTAACATTTCTCTATGGAAAAAAAAAAAAAAAGCCCTGGTTTGTGTAGCTCAGTAGGTTAAGCCTTGTCCCATGCACCAAAGGTGTCCAGTTTAATTCCCCAATTCTAGGACAGGACACATGGCCGGGTTGTGGGCTCAGTCCCCAAAAAGGGGCATGCAGGAGACATCTCACATAGATGTCTCTCTCTCCCTTCCTCCCCTTCTCTCTCTCTCTAAAATAAAGAAAAACATACATTAAAAAAAAAAAAAAACTCATTCAAACCATGGATCTTAAGAGAAGAAATGGAAGTTTATAGACATATGAAAATTATGATAAGTGGAAAATGAAATATCATACACCTTCCTCCAAATCCTCAACAAAATAAGTTTTGTCTTTGAAGTAATTTTTTTTTTTGGGCAAGACAAATCAATGTTTATTTTAATCGACTTTGCATTCATTATGGTATAAAATGTTAAAGAAACAATAGAATAATCCATTGAAAGCAAATTTGGCAAATTAGGTTCAGTAGAGATGTTGAACAAAAAGTAATTTTATAAATAGTGACATTATTTTATTTTTTAATTTTTTTTAATTTTTTTATTTATTAAATTATTATCTGTGTACATATTTTAACATTGCCCCCCCACACATACCCTCCCTCCCCAGAGTTTTGTGTCCATTAGTTGTACTTATATGCATGTATACAAGTCCTTCGGTTGATCTCTTATCTCCCCCAGATCCCCCAGATCTCTCTTTACTTCAAATTAATTTGAAGTAAATTTAATTTGACCCATTTCTATCTTCAGAGCAGAAAGACTTAATAAAATGCCTAATTCAAAAAAGAAAGGACACAGATATACTTATATTTTAGAAATTTGAAAGGGTTATGTGGGAGTTCTAAATCAATTTTTTTTACATACTTTGCTTCTTTTTTCACCCTTAATACACTGTTAGAACAGATTGTACTTTAGGAATTTTGCCATATATTCAAAATCATAGGCTCTGTAATTATTATATAATTCATATTAGAAAATTACAGTGCTAGATAATATATAATTATAACCATATATAATCTAGTCTTGCTTACCTAAACCAGAGATAGCAAAGTATTTTCAATATCATTTCTTTGCTTGTGAATTACAGTGTTTCATTGGCTTAGTTGTTATTGATCTGTAGAATTGAAATACTTAAGTTCTACTGTACATATAAGACCATAGAATCTTTTTTATTCTAAAGGTTATTTATTCTTTCTGGTAAATTCCTGAAAATAACTACTAATTTTGAACTTAATTATAGCCCAGTTCATTGGGAAATGACTTTGCATATCACTAGGTTATTTCAAACTTGTAATAAAATTGTTGTTATTATTTTTGTATAAATAATCCTACAGAATGATGTCTCCAAAGCATTGCTTTCTCCTTTTATAAGGAGTGCTTCCTGATAATTGGCAGCTCAAGCCCCTAAATGTGGCTATTTGGTGACAACTGTGAGGAATGCAGACGGTGTGCTATCTTAGTCTGACAGAGAGGACTCAGATGAAACGGAGAACGATTTTTTCATTTCTTATAGAAAGCAAATTCAAATAGAAAAATAGAATTTCAAATATGCTTATGACTATCTGAGTGAGGGAGCCAGCAGCCATGCTGCGTGCAGCCCCAGAGATTCTGGGAAGCCTCTGCCAGCCTCTTTTGCTGTCCTAAATCACATTCACATAGTTGAAACACCAACGTATAGAAAACCTGAGTCCTCCTCAGTTGTAAGATGTGCAGTAAGAATATTGATGAAAGCTTTATATCTGTTTCTTTTGTGACCCACAGAGCCCCTAATGCAAGTGACATTGATATCCTGTCCTATTAGACACTGTGTACCCTGAAAATTAAGGACCAATTATTAAAATTTCTTTCTCCTCAGGGAAATGTAGAAATTAGGGGGAAAGACCTTCCCCTTCCTGAACATATTTATATAAGGCAATGAAATTAAAAATAATTTGAAAGGCAGACATGAATGAAAAACAAATAAACAAACAAAACAAAACAAAACAAAACAAAACAAAAAGCACACATGTGTTGGTGAGGACTGACAGCCAAGCAGCATGGGGCCTGGTGAAGTTGCCTTCAAGAGAAAGATGCTCGCTTTTCCAGGCAGCCAGTTCCACCTGCTGACTTCTGTTTTGTGAAATGGGTTTAGTTTATGAAAATTCAGTTTCAGAAAAAAATCTAATTCATTTACTTTTCTTGTTTTGTTTGTTTATTTGTTCATTTTTAGTTATTCATTGGTCATATAATGCACCACTGCACTACTTCATACTTTTAAAAGGCTTGGTTCCTTCCCTAATTTTATTCTAAAAAATGTGAGAGTTTCATAATAATGTCTCTCATTAGTACTTGAAATTTACATTTGGAACTCAGAAAACTTAATTCATCATTTAAAATATTCATTATGTTATATTTACTACAAAAAGAATAGATGATTCAGCAAATATTTAATGTTTCTCTAAAGAGACACACTCTTTATTTCCTTTTCTTTATTACTTCCCTCTGTCTTTTCTCCTTCCCTCTTGACAGAGATATAGTTTTCTTATACAAAAAGATATCAACAAAATGTCCCTAGGTGGGAAACTGCAGGTGAATGTTATTTTTTGTTGTTTGAGTATAGGTATCTTGTGCAAATATTTTTTATTGCTGTATATTTTGGGAGTTATAAAGCTGGTTATGAAAGGTTGATAGTACATGAGTTTTGTCAGAGCTTTGCACCTTCCAGATATAATTTGAAATATGCATTGGATACCCACCAGCACTGAAAACAGGAAATAGATAGGACCAGAGACTGGCAGTCAGGTAGAGGGCATCATAGATGGACATAAGCTAGATCAGGTGTGTTGCCCACAAATATCAATACAAAAGTGGGTAAGTGATAAATGGACAGGGAGATGAAGAGATACACCAGGACACACAGAGACACATCTTTAACCACGCTGCAACGCAACACTTCACATGACCTGTCTGTCTTCTGTCTATCACTGCCTGCCTGTGTCCAGCCTCAGTCCATTGAATTGTTGTCAGGGAGCCAGTCAGGGGTCTGGGTGTGCCCGCTCCTGAACGGGCATCCTTATTGAGGCCAGAGAAAGGTGGTGTTGGCTCTGTGTTGTAGCATCAGGAACCCCAGGAAAGTTCCAACAACCCAATCCTTTTCCCTAATCGCATTTAGATCTCTGGCTAATACCTACCTTCAGAACTTCATCCCATGAGATCTTCACTGTTTGTGACAGGTGCAAAAAACAAAGAGAACAAGTCACTTATCTGTGAGATCATTCTATGGCCTTCTCCCATTCACCTGCAGGATAAATGACACAAGGGTCTTATCATTTAACCTCTGTTTTTGGTCTTACCTACTGTTTTATCAGGTCTCACCTACTGTTTTATTACTGACAGCCAGTCTCTGGTCCTATCCATTTCCTGTTTTCATTGCTGGTGGGTATCCAATGCATATTTCAAATTATATCTGGAAGATGCAAAGCTCTGACAAACTCATGTACTATCAACCTTTCATAACCAGCTTTATAACTCCCAAAATATACAGCAATAAAAATATTTGCACAAGATACCAAACTTCTTCTAACTATAACCATTAGTTCTGTATTGAAGTACTTTCTCTCAGCTCCTGAATAATTCTCCACATTACTCCCTGGCCCCCATGTCTGCTGGTAAGCAGGAAGTCATTCCTCTTGACTGCACTCATCCATCACCTCTTTGCTGACTTTTATCTGATTCATTCATTGTTTTCATAAGCAGAGTAGGTATTCATCCTTCCTCTGTACTTTTAGTTTTTTCATGACCTTCCATATGTCTACATGAGACCAAGTTTCATGAGATTCATATCAAGGACTGTGCCTGTCTTGTTCGCCATCATATTGCCAGTGCTGGGCAATGGGCCTAATACATAATAAATTCTCAATAAATTTTGGTGGAATGAATAAATGATGAGAAACACTAAATGCTAGTATGAGGTGCTATTTGAATTAGTGTTGAATTATACTTAGAGTTAATTTTATTTAAAAATAACAACCTATAATATTTTGTCTAAAATATTGTAAATCCTAGAATCATTACAATCTAAAAAATGAGAAACATTGGTCTAGGTGGGGATGTAAAAAGCCTCGGTATGTGAGGTCTTACCTTATTTGAGGAGCGAATGCATGTGAAGAGGATGAATGTAAGCTTGGTACCCATGCCCCATCTACCTGTCCAAGTTCTCTTTGAGGGCAATGGCTGCATCCAGACTGGCTAGTTGAACTTCAGTGCCTAATTAAAGTAAAACATTTGTTAAATGAAAAAAGTCAAAAGTATACATATTCTCATATTAGTCATGGAAAAGCACTATTCTCTTTAACTAACTTATGCTTTCATAGATAGCAGCCAACCCCTGAATTCTGGGTTTGACAATCTCAACACACTTTTTCTTTTTAATATTGCAATACAGAGTAAGTTTGCCTCCAGTTGTAGTTAAATTTCAGAGGTATTGGTGTCAATCAGTCTTTAGGATGTGTTTTTCCCCCCATCTATTCTCTTCTCTGACTTCAGGTTTTGTGTCTACCACCCCAGCTTCTAACAAGTGCATTTTCTCACCTATTCTCACTTCCTGCCTGTGAAACTTAAATGTGGGCAGGTTTTCTGTTCTAAAAAGAAAGTTATAAACACTTATGAATGGGCCAGAATCTAGGATCTTTATACCTACTGAATTTTGTAGGCCCCTTGGATTCTAGAATGTTTCTGGTTTACACTGGCCTGTCTAGACTTGGATGCAGAGCCTTGTCATAATTTATGCCTCTATAGCCTCTTAATTCCAAGCTACCCAGCTAGTTCAACTATTATGTACCATGATTCTAATACAGCTTGCAGATCTATATAATGCCTCACACCTCCCCTCTTCCAGCTTCCAGTGCAGAGGTTTCCTTACTATAGATTTGTAATCCACAGGTGCTCATTGTTTCAGAACTGACTGAAGAAAAAGATAAGATTAGGCCATTGCCACACCCTTCAACACAATCAAGGCCCCTGACTAAGTTGCATTTCCTTTGAATCCAGAATTACCACTCTCCTGTGATATTGATGGCAGCACAAATAGTTACACCTAACTTTAGAACCAACAAACCCAATTGACTTAACATTTCTTTTCAAATAAGAACATTTCCCTGAGATAACTCATCACTTCTCAGAAAGAGGCTCTTGAGATGGAGTTGGGGGTAGCAGTCTGACTCCCAGCTTTAAAATGTTTTAGATCTTACAGGTTAATACACATTTTCTGAGTGTCCCCATGAACCATGTGCTGTGGAAACTGAGGGGGAAAAGACTAACTGTACATCATATAGAAAGACAGATAGGCAAACATGGAGTCAGAACAAGGTGAGTATACAGTGGCACAGGTGAGCAGAAGCCGGTGCAGGGGCCTGTCCCCAGAGCCCCTGATTCAGTAGGTGTGGCCTTGGACCCTGAGTTAGCATTTCTAACACAGGCCCAGCTAATGCACCTGCTGCTGATGCAGGGACCTCACTTTGAGGGCCACTGGGCTATACTTAGGGGTATTGAGGAAGGCTTTCTAGAGGAGGTGATGTCAAGAAAAATTAGAAGGATAAATTAAACACCAAGAGTGGGGGTTTAGAGAAGGTAGGCCCAGACAGTAGAATGCAGAGGACATAACCATATTTCTGGAGAATTCGGAGCAGGGAATAAGACAGGGATATAAAGCAATAAGCTGACAGCATTCCTCCCCTCCCTCTTCTGGCATCCAGTGCTGAAGTGATTACTTTAACATTTCAAATCTGTGCAACTGATAAGAATCAGAGCTACCAAAAATTACAGGCAATGCTTTCCTCTGGCCACATTCAGACACCAAGCTTATTTAGCGTGTCTTTGAAAGGTGATAGTTGTAGGAAAGTTTTAAGCAGACTGGAAACATTTGGATGTACAATAATTACAGGCTAAGTGAAGATGATGTAGACAACAATATTCCATACAGTGCCTGTCAAAATCAGATGTTTAAAAATGCTTGTTTGGAAAAATTTAAGAGAATACTTGACTGAATGTCAGTGTGAACCTAAAGCACACTTTTCTGACTATTGTTTGTCTTTTCCAGTTATACCATAAAAAAATAACAAAATAAAAAACAGAAGTTAAAGTAAAATAAAATAACATCCAGTCCAGAAAAGTTTTATTTTTATTTTTTTGTAGTTTTTTTTTTCACCACATAAATAAACTTGGAATTTCCATTTATGTAAGGAAAATTTAGGCGATATATATGAAGTATGAGTTTTTATTCCATATATTTTGAGCTTTTATTCTAATTCATATTTTCAACAATAAAACGTATCATACAAAAAGTGTCTACAGAGACTAGGCATTATTTTTAAAATATTAATAATATAAATCTCATTTATTCACTTTAGAACATAAATAAGTGTCTTGGAGGCATCCAGTTTACCTCTCCCCAATCTCATCTCCTCCTCTTTCCCAGAGGTAAACACTAGCCTTACTTTTATTTTAATAACATTCCTCATTTTAATTTTACTTTTGCCACATGTGAATTTAGAAACTCTACATTTTCTAGTTCTACCCTTTTTGAAATATAAGTAAACATCTCTGTGTGTAGTCTTAGGTCACTTCAAGTTTTTGCTTAACCCAATATTGTTGAAAATTGGCTATGTAAACATAGGTAGCAGTAGGTCGTTCATTTTCCCAGTCATAGAATGTTCCATTTTATTTTTAAAAAATCACAACTTGCTCAGCTATGTTTAATGAGCTGGTGGTTTCTATTTATGTGTGTTTCATTATAAGCAGCACTATTATAAACACTGAGTGCACCTTGCTCAGTGTGGGCTGGGTGTGTGGTTAGCTTTATTAGGTAAAGTTTAATGTTTTTCTTCTTAATTATTTGTTACAAATTGTTCATTTTCTCTGGAAGTAGATGAGAGTTCCCTTTCTCTGTGTCATTTGGCAAAATTTTTATTTTTTGGTCAAATTGGAAAGTTGTTAAATTATTGTATTGGTTTTTTTTGGGTTTTTTTTTTTTTTTGCTTGTCTGTTTTTTAAATATGTTTTTATTGATTTCAGAGGGAGAAAGGAAGAGAGATAGAAAGGTCAATGATAAGAGAGAATTGTTGATCAGCTGCCTCCTACATGCCCCGTACTGGGACTGAGCCCACAAACCAGGCATGTGCCCTGGCTGAGAATTGATCTGTGACCTCCTGGTTCACCACTGGACTCTCAACTGCTGAGCCACACCAGCTGAGTCATTGTGTATCTTTTAAAATCAGTATTTACCTGAATAATAGTGAAGTGGATCATTTACATTTATATCTTTATTCATGTTTTATCTTCTGTAAAACCTTTGTTCATATCTTGTGCCTATTTTTGTTTAGATTGACTATGTATTGGTTTATATGATTTTATAAAAGTTGAATGACTCCTCTTTTGTCAATGATATGGGTTCCAAATATCTTTTCTTAGTTGTAACTCCGATATATTTTCCCCTCAGAATTTCTCAAACTTTATAGACTTGAAGCTATAACTCTTCTTTTACAACTTGTACTTTTTAAGCACAAGCTCCAAAGATATTTTAGATTTCCTTCTAAAAGGTTTTACATTTCAAGTTTTTCCCTTTACTTTTTAAGTTTTTATTACGTTTAAAGTGTGTGTGTGTGTGTAATATAAAGAATCCACTGGCGTTTTTTTTGTTTTGTTTTTTTTATAAGTCTGGTGTCTTTTCTTTTCTTTTCTTTTTTTAAAAAATATATTTTATTGATTTTTCACAGAGAGGAAGAGAGAGGGATAGAGAGTTAGAAACATCAATGAGAGAGAATCATCGATCAGCTGCCTCTTGCACACACCCTACTGGGGATGCGCCCACAACCAAGGTACATGCCCTTGACAAGAATCGAACCCGGGACCTTTCAGTCCGCAGGCCGACGCTCTATCCAGTGAGCCAAGCCAGTTCTGGCCCACTGGCATATTTTTAATATGGGTAATCAGTTGTTTCTATGCTATACCCTGTGATCTGCAATTTTGGCTCTGTTGACATATATGTATATATGTATATATGTATGTATGTATGTATGTATGTTTCTGGAATCTCATTAGTTTTATTGATCTATTAGTATATATATATATAAATATATATATATATATATATATATATATATATATATATATATCAGTTATTATAGTTTTAAAGTGCAGTGATATTGTTTAAGGTAATTTCCCAGATTTGGCTATTCTTTTTCAGGAATGTATCAGCTATTTTAAACCCTTTTATTGTCCATATCTATTTTAAAGTTCAGCTTTTCAAATTTTATTAATATTAGGCTGAAATTTAAATATTTTAAATCTGTAGATACTTTTGAGAAAAATCAGCATTTTTGCCATCTTAACTTTCCACAATTATGAACATAGTCTATTTATTTAGTTTATAAAAATACCTTTAGCCGAGACCGGTTTGGCTCAATGGATAGAGCGTCAGCTTGGGGACTGAAAGGTCCCGGGTTCGATTCCGGTGAAGGGCATGTACCTTGGTTGCGGGCATATCCCCAGTAGGGGGTGTGCAAGAGGCAGCTGGTCGATGACTCTCTCTCTCATCGATGTTTCTAGCTCTCTATCTCTCTCCCTTCCTCTCTGTACAAAATCAATAAAATATATTTTTAAAAAAATACCTTTAAATTGGGTTTTGTAATTTTTGCAATGTGCATAACTTATTTTTGCATTTATTGGTATTCCTTGTATTTTGTTGCAACAATATATGGTTTATTTTTAAATTTGATTTTGAAGAATTTATTGTTGGTGTATACAAATGCGATAAACTTTTCTACATTCATCTTACATCAGGCAAATTTCTTTTTTTTTAAATATATTTTTTTGATTTTTTACAGAGAGGAAGAGAGAGGGATAGACAGTTAGAAACATCGATGAGCAAGAATCATTGATCAGTTGCCTCTTGCACACCCTCTACTGGGGATGTGCTCCCAACCAAGGTACTTGCTCTTGACCGGAATCGATCCCGGGACCTTTCTGAAGGCCGACGCTCTGTCCACTGAGCAAAACCGGTTTTGGCACATCAAGCAAATTTCTTTAATCTTATTTATTCTTGTGTTATTGATAAAATTGATTGGTTACTATGTAGAGAATCTTATTTTGCTACTAAAAAAGCACTCTTTCTTTTTAACCTTTATATCACTGTTTGTTCTATTGTATTATTGTTTTATTATGTTGACCATGATTTCTAACCCTCACCTACTGGTAGATCTCTTTACCAAGTGTACCAGTCAGAATACCCTTAGCTGCTAAAACAAACAACTTTAACATTTAATAGGTTTAAACATAGGAGTTGAAGCATGTATCTTATACCACAGACTAAGATTCTGAAAACAGCAGCTCTAGGCCACATCTGACTTGCTGTCTGACTTTGTAAATACAGCCTTATAGAGATGCAACCGCACCCATTGGCTTACTTATTGCCTGTAGCTGCCTTCAAGCTGTGGATGCAAAATGGGATAGGATAGCTGCACTATAAATCCTATTGTCTCCAAAACCAAATATTTACTATCTGTCCCTTTACAGAAAAAATGTTGTTGCCCCTTCCTACAAACCACAGCATCTGGTCCACTGCTTTCAAATACACTAACAAACACACACAAAATAAATAAAGATTTCAAATCTGTCTTCCTTTTCTTTTTTCCTTTCTTCTATTCTTCCTTCTTTCTATCTTTCCTTTCTTTCATTATTTCTTGCTGTCTCTTCTCTTTCTAAGTTTATTTCTATTTCCTTACGACAAACAGAAGTATCTTTTCTAGCGAAGTCTTCATCTCCTGGTGTTTCTCTTCGTTTCTCCATTTACAGAGGCAAAGAATGCAGGGAGAATAGGTACATAGTTATTAGGCATTACATGGAGCCCATTCCTGACTTTGGAAAGTGGAGCCTTTTCATATGCTTTTAGCTGCATAAAATTTCTTCGCACTAAGTTCAAAGTAAAGTGGTGAAAAAGAAGTTGAAATGATGCCTCTCTTCTGTCTGGTGAGACATTCAGGCACAGGGAGATGTGGAAAAACACAGACTACTCAAATGAGAACAAACAGGAGCTCTTTATTCAGAGCTTTCCTGAGCAACGCAGTCAGCCACCAACCTGGATTTGGAAGACACTCACAGACAGGCAGAGGAGTGGGGGCTTTGTAGTGAAAGAAAGAAGTGAGGGAAGACTCCCAATGGCCTTGATTGCAGGTCATTGATGTGGAAAGCTGGCAGCGGCTAACTAAAAGTGAAGCACCTTCTGTGATGTTTGGGGGAATGTAGTTGGCTTTCTCTGCTTGGCTCTGAGGTGGAAGCAGGGGCAGAGAGTAGGGATGTTGGCTGTCACTGTTGAAGTCTTGGCTGTTCTGGGCAATTGCTGCAGATGTGTGGTTTGGCTTCCCTCACTGGTGGCTGCAGAAGTTATGGGTCAGAGATTTATAGTCATGTATGGCCTGGCCATTGTCTATTTGTATATTTAGTCTTAAGGGAAGAGAAAAACATTTGTGTAGCAGCTCTCTGAATAAATGGATAGCAGAAGAAGGAAATGGTAGAAAGAGGAGAGGTGAAGAAAAAAAGATGACTAAGGATAAAGAAAGTGATTGTTACCTGTCCAATTAGATAATCAATATCATTTAAGTGGAGAAGCCAGTAGAACGAAAATCTAAAACATCTAAGTCACCAGTTAATGCTCTTCACGCCCCTTCAATAAAGAACTGAAGGTCTGTGTTTTGTTAGCATTAATGTGTTTTTTACTTCTACAAACTGAAGTGAGACATCTGTAAATTGTTCCTGCTTCTTTTGGTTAAAAGACCAAGTATCTTCACACACTGTAAAATATGCAGGCGGCTGAGGGGACCCAGGAGTGAATATAAATGCACACTTAGATAGATTGATAAGATCTGCCTCCAGCCAGGTGTTAGATCACCACCCAGACACTCCACTTCTTGAAGGTTTGCTGACATTTCATTAGCCACCCTGCAAGCGGAGGTTATAACTCAGCTCTTCTAATTTCCACTAACTGAAACGTTAGTACACAAAATATTTCAACTTAAGTGTTACCACCCCTCCCCTTTAAGAAAAGGAAGCATAAATTGCCTTTCTATTCCTGAGTTTTAGAACCAATTTTGCTCGGTCTGTACCATTTTTGCTTGGAACTCAAGTGTCAATAATACCTAGTGTATATAAGAAATAGTTCTAAAACTTTACAGAAAACCATGGTTTAAAATGGACTAATTTTTATGGTCTCCTACCCATAAATGGTCTAATTTTTAGCAATTTTCTGCTCATGAAAAACCCTTTTTAAAAATCAACTTGTCATTGAATCAGAACATACACAGTGGTTCTTTCCACTTACAATAGCACTGAACTTCTAAATGTTGATTGGTTTTTCATAAGAAATCTGCCCTTTTCCTCTTTCTTACCTGCTGAGGCGAGCAAACCCCTGACAAATTACACAAGTGAAATTCTTTATCATCCTTTGTTATCTAAGTTCTAGAAACAAAGACAGAACTCTTTATAGTTCATGAGAAAACCGTGGCTGCTACATAAAAGTATGTTTCTTGCCTAGTAAGTAGCCATAGCCCATTAAGTTTTGAATATTTATCAATATCCATAAGGGTTTAGCCGTTTATTGGGTTATGATTTGGAAACACTTTGTTCTAGTCTCTAGTTGGCATCAGCTCTCCCTTAGCCTTATCTCCATAGGCAATGAAACAACAATAATAACATCTGCTGCCACGGCCGATGTAACCCTGCCTCAGAGTCTGGAGGCCAATATTCTGGACTTGTGCCTGCTACTAACAGACACATGATAGTTGGCATTCCCTGAGCTTTCTGGGCTGTGGTTTGTTCACCTACTAAATGAGAGATCTACATTACTTTAAAAATTTTTGTTTTTATTGATATCAGAGAGAAAGAGATAGAAACACTAATGATGAGAGAGCAATATTGATCAGCTGCCTCATGCATGGTGCCTACTGGGGACTGAGCCCACAACCCAGGCATGTGCCCTGACTGGGAATTGAGCCTCACCTCCTGGAAAAAGGATCAACACTTAATCACAGAGCCACATAAGGGCAATACTCCATAACTGCCCAGGTTGTTTAACTGCCCTAACTGGTTTGGCTCAGTGGATAGAGCGTCGACCTGCAGACTGAGGGTCCAGGTTCGATTCTGGTCAAGGGCATGTACCTTTGGTTGTGGGCACATTCTCAGTAGGGGGTGTGCAGGAGGCAGTTGATTGATGTTTCTCTCTCATAGATGTATCTAATTCTCTATTCCTCTCCCTTCCTCTCTGTAAAAAAATCAATAAAATATATTTGGGGAAAAATGAGAGTAACTGATTAGAAGCTGGTCATCCCCCAAATTTTATGTTTTTCTAAAGAGCTGAGATGTCATACTAATGGTCTCTGTAGCCTCTGCACTAAGCATGTTAATTTTATAGCATTATCAAGATGTCTTCAAACAGTTGCTACAAAAGCATCTATGTTTTCCACAAGATAAATAAATGGACACTAGAAATAAGTAAATACTTGCAAGAAAATGTGCAAAAGAAAGAGGATAAAAAAACACAGAAAAAAACAGTGGTGGTTGACCTTTATGGATAGAATATTCCCATCCATGCAGCTGGCAGAACATGTCACAGCCACCACACATGTTGGGATGAGAATGGGAATATAGAAATTATCAGCTTTTCTCAACAAGTCATTCATTTACTTACTCACTCATTCACTTGTCAGTCCATTCAATAATTTTTCTTCTAGCCACTCGGGACATATAACACAGGCAAGACTTACAAGACTTACACATGTATAGAACTTACATTGAGGACTGACAATGAGCAGGTGACAAAGATTAAATAATAAATAATAACATTTTCAGGAAGTGATGGTGCTATGAACAATTTGATGAACACACAAGGATCATCACACAAGGATGAGGTTTTATAGAACTGTACACCGGATTAAGGCTCTGTAGGTACAGTCTGAATGGAATCCAGGTCCTGCTTCATTACATCAGGATATAATTATGAGAATTGTACCCACTTTGCCTGGAGTTAATCGTGTCCACACAATGTGGTGGACCTTAGCACAGATGCCTATGGAGCTGGTGTTCTTGCCAATTATACCAGTGAGTTTGTGAAAGCAGGATCAGGTTACTGAGAGAGGAAAAGAAGCACAGAAGTTGAGGAGACACTGAAAAGATAAAGGGTAAAGATTAAAAGGATTTATTAGACGTCAGGTAACAAATACAAAGATGTTTACAGTCAAGCAAACGTTCCAAAAATTGGTGAGTACACCTAAGCTTGGGTCTCTATCTTTCTAGAAGGCACAGAGCAAGATAGGTAGTCAAAGGGCCTGCTGACCTAAAGAAACAGAAGTCTAACAGAAGCTGTGAGTGTGAATAGACAACTCTAAGGTCAGCAGGTAATTGACCTGCATTTGTCCCAACAGTAGTTGTATACATTTATTGCTTGTTTGCTGAGAGCCTGTTCTGAGTAAGAGTGGCATGTAGGGGGTGATAACTGGTATTGGGAAAGAAGGACATAGTTCCTCAGTCAGAAGAAGTTGCAGAGTGATCTGTGCACCGCAGAAACCTATCTGCCAAGTGCTGCAGGATAGCTGGTGTGAGCATGGGGAAAGGCAAACTGCTTCATAAACCTCTCCTTGTGTCTTTTTCTATGGTCACTCTCTCATTGATGCAATTCTATGTACAATGGTGATTTAAGATCAGGTCAAAGATATATACCCATTAACATCAAAATTCTTCTTTTTAGGCTGATCAATCAACGATAGCTTTGCAATACTATCATCAGAAAATGTAAATTTAATTTCCTTCTTATTTACTATTAATGTGATGTTCAAGACATTCCTTGACTAGGTTCCAATCTTCCCCTCCAGTTTTAAGTTGCCTGTGTTTTCAGAGCTTTGTGTCTTCCAAGGGTTCTTGGCCTGGTGCGCATGGATCTGTGCATCCAATGGTGGAGTTCATGGGCCCATGAGTTCTTAGTAACTTCACATTAACTATGGAAGTTTACATGTGCATTTAGTTAGCTTCTTAAAAAGAGATCTGTGACTCCCAAAAAAGTTAAAAACATTTGTGTTATTTCCTCAGCCTCAAATGATTGTTTTCTTATTACTATTGTCAGGTGACATTATTTGTTCTTATTCTTTAAGGCCTGGCTGATGTCATCTCCATTCTAGAATCCCAGGTCAAAACCAAATCAACCTATAATCTCAACTTCCATCATGGTTTGGATGATCCTCGAGTGAAAAAATATTTCTCTTTGCCTTACAGTAAGACCAATCTATAATAATAAAGTCATAATATGGTAATTAGACCAGACAGCCAAATGACCTTCTGGGCATCCTTTCAGACGTCCTTCCAGACAACCTTTCAAACAAAGCCGGGGCTGCGAGGGCCAAACCCCTTGCACAAATTTCATGCATCAAATCTCTAATAATTAAATGACTGTCTATTCTAAAGAAGTGATAGTTCCTCCAAGAGAGGAAAACTCATACTATATGTCCCTTTGTGTACACACATTATAGCAGTACATTATAAGTAGTAAATATGCAAAGTAATTTCTGTGTTGAGTTGAACAGGACAATGTTTATTTTTATTGGATTTAACAGATTTTGGAAGGTGTCTTTCTGGGATTATGGTTCTCACTACCATATACTTAACTTTTTCTGCCCTTGACCTCTTACTGGTTTAAATTCCATTTGCTTAACTTTATAGCCATGCCTGAGCAGTCCTGTTCTATGTTCACACTCCCAACTCTTGTCTGGCATGGCCCTGGCTCTACTTCTAGCCCCAAGAAGCAAGTTCTTTGCCCACCAGTGCCTGCAGTTCTGTGTGAACTTCAGTTTCAAGTCAGCCTTTCGTCATAGTCAACAAAAACTTTTGGAAAAAATAAGTATGTGTCAGAGTGTGAACCTAGTATTAGGAACCAAAAGGTGAGAAAGAATAGACACTGACTTAAAACAAGCACTTATAATTTGTAGAACTTTTGAATGTTGATTTTAGACCTTGATGTATCAGGTCACATTTTAATTTCTTAATGATTTTGTTCACCTTCCTCTTTGCTGGACATAAGAAGACAGTTGTGAATACTGACTCTGTTGGCCTCTAAAAGCCCTGGAACACTGTGTTACAGTTTTTAGAATTTTTACATCAATAGCCAAAGTTTAATAGCCACACTTTTTTTTTTTTTTTTTTTTTTTTTTTGGCTACTTTCACAATTTTGTTTTGCTGCCATCCATGGACTATCTTGTCCTAAAGCAGAAGGACTGCACATTAGGATGAGAAATGTTTCCTCTAAATATGGAATAGTTGCAAAGCAATCATAATAATGAAATGGATTGTGGGCGTAATGTGCCTGTGTTTTCTCATTATGGCGTATTTTGCTGTGATGTTTCTGTAATGAATGCACCACTTGTATGTATTAAAAATTATGTAAGTGATCATTACAGAAATATTATCTTTCTCCCATGATAATATTGGGGACTGCTTTCTTATTGAAAACGATACTGTCATTTGGACATTACATTTTTAAGTGGATTCCTTTGTTTTAATGTATAAGTAATAAAAAGGAGTTTAATAGAGGACTTCCTTCACTTTCTCTTCTTTTTCTGATATTTCTCATTTGCTGTTATGTCTTTGAGATTCCCAATTATGCAAAGATATTTCCACATTTTAATGGGTCTGATTAGCCAGTACTTTAAAGAGACTCTGTAAAGCTCAGATCTACTTAAAGGAAGGAAACCTTGGTTTTGTTTTACATAGAGAATACAGAGGAAGATAGTAGGGGCCCCTTCAATGTGCAATCGATCAGTATCAGAGATGGCCATTTTTCTCGTTACATTTATCCTACCTCTATATCTCCACTGAGCTGCATAAGCAATAGTTACCATTTGTTATGACCATTGAAGTTCCTAGCTCTTTACTTTCCTGGATATAAAGCTCCAAGGGTTTGGGGATACTGGCTTATCCAGAAGGATTCTGAACGTCGTTTTTATTGATGATATAATATCCATGCTACCCATTCGTACTGAACTTATATTGTTTATGCCACCTTTTTTTTTTCACCTTAGCTTCGATGCCAGCTTAATTTTTCCTTACTTTCAAATGCATCTCACACTGTATTTTCTTCTCTGAATTCCTTATGTCTAGTCACACTCAAGCAGTATAGGTTTTAATTGCTTTATAATTGTCTCATGTGTATGTTGAAAGTTATTAGATGCGTTACTTTGAGCATGTCACATAATTGTTCCCAGTTTCTGTTTTCTTCTGTGGAAAGTGGATATAATATTATTGACTTTGATCAATTCTTTAAGGAGACATTCTTCCTTCTTTGTGTCAGGTTCCAAACATAGTCTCTAGAGAAATAGAATTCAGCTTTATTTTTCCCCTCTGCCAAAATTCTCAGGAAGTGTGTTCTATATAGTGCTCCATGTACTTGCTGTAATCAAAAGAGGATCTGGATCTAAGTTGGAAAAGTCCCCTCCTCATTGGGTTACATGTCACCCTTGTGTAGAGTCACTGTGTTCATAGGGATGCATCACTAATGTCTTTTTCTCCTGGACAAGCATTGCTCAGGTGAAGTGGATGCCCTACCTCCACTTCCTACTGTCAAGACATAAGCACAACAGGTCAAGGGAACTGTATGGAGGTTGATATTTTTGCTGTGCACTTTCATGAAAGTTTGTACGGCATACCTGCTCCTCTTGTGACTGGATGGGAAAATCAGGGTTTACTCTGTAGACCCAGCACTTGCTGCAGATGGACACCCAAGCAAAAAGAGACCTTCATTTGTCCTTATTTTCCAACTATTCCTTCACAACTAGCTATATCCAAGGCTTTGTTCTTAAGGAATAGCTTGGATCAACAATAAAATTAATTCATGGGTTTCACTTGACCTCCTACTGTATATTTCCCCATTATTTAGAACCCCGAAGAGTGAAATAGATGTCTTAATACAGTTCACAATCAGACTCCCCCATACTTACCCAACCTCTAAAAATTATTGTGACAATTAAATCTAGTGTCATATGTAAGAATATTTGCATTCCTTATACATTTGTGTATTCTTTCATTTTGGACAAGATTTCTATTTTTCTTTTGTGATGTATTTTTTGCATGTAAGAGCCATAGTGACATGTTGAGTATACAGAGTACTTAATGAAGTTTGATTTTACTGACTGATTGGCTTTTATTTATTTATTTTTAATTTATCTTCATTGTTCAAAGTGTTACAGATGTTGCCTTCCCCGCCCCCCCCCCCCCCCCCATTGCCTTCATCCTGCTCCCACTCATCCCCAGGCCTTCAGGGCACTATTCTGTCCATGGGCTATGCATACATGCATATGAGTTCTTTGGTTAATCTCTTCCAGTCTGACTGGCTTTTAGATGCTTATAAGGCTCAAAGCGTGTGTCTTCCCTACTACTTGAAAGAATTCTCTTTGCTCTGTTCATTTTAATATCTTTTGCTTTGATATTTACTTTACCTAATGGCATAAATTTACCTTTTAAATCCTCTA
This sequence comes from Pipistrellus kuhlii, assembly GCF_014108245.1. Taxonomy (NCBI): domain Eukaryota; kingdom Metazoa; phylum Chordata; class Mammalia; order Chiroptera; family Vespertilionidae; genus Pipistrellus; species Pipistrellus kuhlii. The sequence continues at coordinate 72,852,318 of NW_023425573.1, forward strand.
ACTAAAAATATTTTACCAACATGTTGTTTAAGTTAATTAATTTCTACCATCTAATGTTGGTCCTGATCAATATTTTCTGTGAAATTACTTATCTTTAAATATGGTATATAAATAAGTGCATATCATTTATTTATCCAGTATTTTTAAAAATTATCAGCATTTGAGGATGTAAGATTAATTATGCTTTTAAAAATATTTTACTGTTCTTACTAATTTTTTTATGTGATACACTTACATGGTTCAAATATCCAAGCTCTATGACAGCCATATATTAAGTCGATCCCCACCCTTGTTCCCAGAAACTCTGATCTCCCTATCTGTTCCCTAAAAGTAACTGTATCACTTGTGTACCCTTCTAGTGTTTTTTTCTTCTTAAAAATTTTAAACATTTTTTAAGTATATATATATATATATATATATATATATATATATATATATATATTTTTTTTTTTTTTTTTTTTTTTTTTTTTTTTTTTTTTACATAGAGGAAGGGAGAGAAATAGAGAGCTAGAAACTTCAATGAGAGAGAAACATCGACCAGTTGCCTCTTGCACATCCACTACCGGGGATGTGCCCGCAACCAATGTACATGCCCTTGACTGGAATCGAACCTGGGACCTTTCAGTCCGCAAACCAATGCTCTACTGCTGAGCCAAACCGGCTTTGGCTTTTTCTTAAAAATTTTAAATTTTAAGTTATAGTGGATGTACAATATTATATTAGTTTCAGGTGTACACTATAGTGATATACCTTTCAAACTTATCACCTCAATAAATCTAGTACTCATCTGACATCATATATAGTTATTATAATATTATTAACTATATTCCTTATTCTGTATTTTACATCCTCGAAACCATTTCATAACTACCAATTTGCACTTCTAAATCCCTTCATCTTTAAAACCATTGGTCCAACCCCCTCCCATCTGACAACCATCAAAATGTTCTCTCTATCTATGGATCTGTTTTTGTTCTGCTCGTTCATTTATTTTGTTTTTTAGGTTCCATATATAAGTGAAATTATATAGCATTTGATTTTTTTCGTCTTATTTCACTTAGCACAATACCCTTTAGGTTCATCCATGTCATTACAAATGGCAAGATTTCATTCTTTTTATGGTTGTCATATTCCATTGTATATATGCACTAGTTCTTTATCCACTCATCTATTGATGGACATTTAGGTTGCTCCCATAACTTGATTATTGTAAATACTGCTGCAATGGACACATGTCACAATAGCACAGTGCACTTAGGTTCAATCTTCTAAGTACCATTATGACTTCTTTTGCAACAATAGAGCTATCATAATAATCATAACTTGCATGTGTTTTTTCATACAAGCAACTATATATCTTTTCCAAATGGGTTTCTGTGAATAAATACTTAGAAGAATTACTGGGCCCTTCTTTGACTCTTTTTATAGCCTTTGTTTTAAAGTATATTTTGACAAGTACAAGTATTACTAACAGCTTTTTCTGTTTCCATTTTCACAAAATATTTTTCATCCCTTTACTTTCATTCTGTGTGTATCTTTTAATCTGAAGTGATTCTCCTGTAGACATGATATACAAATATCTTGTTTTTTTTTATCTATTCAATACCACATGTCTTTTGATTGGAGCATTTAATCCATTTGCATTTAAAGTAATTATTGAAATAAGAAAACAAGACCCATATACACTGGGTGGCCAAATTATTATGATCTCTGAATGCATAATAATCTGGTCACTCAATAAATTATAGGCCCAGTGCATGAATTCATGCATAGGTGGGGTCCGGCCAGCCTGGCCAGGGTGAGGGGACATGGGTGGTTGGCCAGCCTGCCTACTGGCTGAACTCCTGGTCAAGGGGACAATTTGCATATTATCCTTTTATTATATAGAATATACACTGAGTGGCCAGATTATTATGAATTCAGAAATCATAGTAATCTGAGCACTCAGTGTATATGCTGTCTAAAAGAGACTGACCTCAAAATGAAATATCTTTTTGTATTCACCTCTTCATTATTTCTTCTAAATAACTTTTGTGTCAAAATAAACAAAACAGATTTCACAGATGAAGAAACTGAAGTTCAGAGGTAAAATAGCTGGCCTGAAATCTTATTGGTAGTATGTGGCAGAGCAGCATTTTAAATAAAATTTTTACTTTTTATTTGAAAGTCAGTGTTTTCTCTACCAGACTTAGTGCTCTTATCTATACAATTAGTTGTTTTTTCTCAAGGGCCACCTGGACCTCAGATTTGCAATGTATTATAATAGATAAGCCCAGCATTATTATTTTTTAAATAAAATGTTAAATTTAGTTAGTTGGCTTCTTTATATAGTTGACTTCTACATACAGTTTTGAATTTTGGAAGAAAGATCACTTTATCCACATAGTTGTAGAAATACAGATATATTCAGAAAAAGTATTAAAACATTTTAATGTAATTTTGCCCTATGTTCTTCTTTATAATAAATTTATATTTCTTTTGTTTCTTGCATCCAAATTTCTATTGGTAGTAATTACTAGTATTTTGGTAGAACAATAAGTTTAATAAATGTTGTTTCATAGCTATGTCATGAAATTGTTGGCATTCGTTTTTTCAGAGGATGGAATTGAGGCTTTAAAAAATGGCTCTTGTCCATAATAAGAAAATCAGTGGCGTAGCAGAAGCTTATATACAAGTCTTCTGCCTCCAAATTTTATTTAATTTTTAAACTAAATTTTAGTTTTAGCCCAAACAAAATGAATTTCAAATTTGTGCATAAGAGGCTTATTTCTTTTCCAAAGATTTTTAGTTTTCCTTCTAAGTCACAGTACCTATTAGTTTCTAATCTTAAGACACACGCTAACATATCATATATTTGTATATTATATATGCATGTGTTTGCATTATATTTATTTATTTCTGCATCTCAACAATATCTGTCTTAAAGGATATTGTGCATTTGTGTTTCTTTTGCAAATATATCTCTAAATGCTTTACCTCAAATAAACTAAAAAGAACATATGCACAGTAAGCTGTTCCATCGTTATGACCACCATGTAGAATACCAAGAATCTGAGAATGAGACTGAAGAAACACCATAGAGCCAGGGAGCCTCTTCTCATTAGCGTCTCTTCATGTCCAGATATTTGAACTGATCCTAGCTTGGATGTATGTACACACATATGCCTCAGAGGTCAGTATATTTCTTCAGTCCTCCTGGGAAAATTCAAATTAGCTTTCTCGTGATTTAAAGAAATAACCCAAAGACTTATTTTTTTCCATCATGTTGTAGAAACTAAGCTAATTTTTTAAAGTGAACTGAAGGTTTTATATCATTTATTTTGATCAGTAAAATGACTAGAAATGTATTATTTAAGGTTCTGTGGTCTAGTCACCTGTAATTATGTGGGTGAGTTACCAGAAAATCTTTAAGTCTTAGTAAATAAAAATAGAATTAGGAGTTAAATCCATCTGAAGTGATTGTTATTATAAATACTTGAACAAAAGTGCTGCTAAAAGTGCAGAATATTGTGAGTTGCTTTTGCTTGGCCTCTATGTTTTTAGATCAAACTCATTGATGTCCAGTGAATTCCAAATGTTAATAGTGAATAATAGGTACATTTTCATGGGGTCACTGCTAATTAGTGCTTGATTTACGTTTAGTTTGTCAATCTGCATATTTGTGTGGAAACTTACAGTTCTATAAGATGCCTATTGATTTATTAGTTCTCTTGAAATCATGAATTCCCTAGGATGGTTTTAAGAATGCATTAAGTCTTGATTCCAACTATTCATTTTTCTCTTCTGTCATGTCCTGGGGGCTTATTAGAAGAATATAACTGGAAAAGCAAATGTGTAATGCCAAATCCATATAAATTATCTCACTTGGGTCATCTGTTTGTTTATTCAACAAAGAGTATTTGGGGTCTCACCTGTTTGTCAGGTGTTTTACAAGGTTCTAGTAATTCAGTGGTGAATGACCAAGACATGGTTCCTTCACCAATCACAGAGCTTCCAGTTTAGCAAAGAACAAAAATAGTGAAGAAAATCAGAATGAAAAAGGTAAAGTATAGTGTTACATGGGTTATCTCTCTATATATAAGCCTAATATGCAAATTGTCGCCATGGGAGTTTGACTGGGAGACTGATTGCTCACTATGACATGTGCTGACCAGCAGGGGACGGTGCAGAACAAAGGGAGGCCTTGGCCAGCAGCCGGCAGTCATGGAAGGAAGGCCCCAATCAGCCCTGATTTGCCAGCTAGGCCTAAGGACTACCTTACACAAATTTTGTACATCAGGCCTCTAGTACTGTATATAAAGGAACTGAGGGCTGCAGGCTAAAGGGGACTCAATGTCCACAGTATTTGGGGGTGGGGAGATGCGTGCAAAGAGTGGAGGAGACATATATTTAATAGATGACAGAAAATTAGAAATTGAAAGGTAGGCAGAAAGAGAATCAGAAAAGCAGGAAAAAAATAGAATGGTGGGAAAAAATAGGCAGATTGAAAAAGAAGCTGAATGACCAAGAACTAAATGAAGGTATAAAAAAGATAAACATGAAGTGGCAGGGAGTAGGAGACATTGGGTTAAGAGGGCACAATTAAACTCTTGTTTTTATCTCCTAAGAATTCCTTCCTCTTCCTTTGTAGCAGCACTGACCCTGTGTTCTCCTAATCTTAACCTCTATGGGTGCAGGAGGATTGATCCCACACGATGGTACTGGTGGGCTGGGGTCCGAGGCATGCTCCCAGCTTGTCAGACTTATAGCTCAGATATGGGCCAGCAAATCCCAAATCAGGATAGTGAGATTCATTCCAGGGACTTTTCCTGGGACTGTTAGATAAAAGTTCTAATCATTCACTGGGGCCTTAAGCTGATAGAGCATATGTTTAGAGTGACTTGTGTGAGCTCACTGGAGAGTAAATTGAACCTCAAAAAATTAGAGTTAATTTTAAGAAAGAGATTACTGGAGATATTATTTGAGCACTTAGACCCAGTCATAGCTGACCTCTTCAGAATATCTCTCTTTTACCAGCTGTGAGTTAGGGGTTTTCCTGAGATGTAATGCCAAGCATCATGACTGTAGGTGGTGTAGAGCAGTTGTGTATGAACTGGGGGTTTGAAGGAAGGAGGACAAGGAAGGAAGGTCAATGCAATAAGAATTGTTTTTTTCTGCCAAGATGGCAAGTTTTTTTGTTTTTTGTTTTTTGATATATTTTATTGTGTTTTTTTTTTTTACAGAGAGGAAGAGAGGGATAGAGAATTAGAAACATTGATGAGAGAGAATCATCAATCAGCTACCTCTTGCACACCCCATACCAAGGATGTGCCCACAATCAGAATTGAACCCAGGACCTTTCAGTCCACAGGGTGAGGCTCTATCTGCTGAGTCAAACCAGTTTCGGCAAGATGGCAAGTTTTTAAAGGTAAATGTTCTTGCTGGGCACTTTATGTGACTGGGTCAGGTCCACTTTAATTCACACCTGTGGACTACATTAAGGTGTGATGAAGAGTAAAGACCTGCTCTGGATAAGGGAGTCTATGGGAGGGAGTACCTTAATCTGAGGTCAGAGGGAAATGTCCTAAAGCTAAGGCCTTTTACCAGCATTAGAGTTGCTATAGCAGAGGTTCTGCCTCGGTTTATGGTCATTTTCTTTCTGGGTCTGAGAAGTAGAAGCCAGAAGCAATGAATGCCACCAGTGTTGGCAAATAAGGCCAGCTGTAGGACCAAGGCTTTCAAAGACTTCACCAATGGCTCAGTTGGTGCATATTATGTCCCAATTTCCATTTCCTGTTTCCTCAATGCTATTATTATTATTAAATAAAAAGTGTTAATCTGGAAACTTTCACATAACAAATGACATATGAAATTTGACAAATAAGCACATTAGATTTTCTTAACTACCAATTTGCACTTCTAAATCCCTTCATCTTTAAGGGATATTATAGCTGGAAAAGCAAATGTGTAATGCCAAATCCATATGCTTTGAGCATACCACTATTCAATCCTTTAAAATGTAAAGCCAGTTCTATACACACATCATTTCATGTGTATATAAAATAAGAGTTATTGTGTTTGTTATTTACAAATAAAAGCACCATATGATGAAAGGTAGAGACCTAGAATTATTCTGACATGTCAATTTTAATCTCATATTTCTTGCTAACTATAAAACTCTATTGTTACTTGATGTTAGAATACCCATTTAATGTTGATTGCTATAACACTGCAATTTTACTCTAACTTCTCAAGGGTTTTGAGGGAATTAGAAATGCAGTGTCTGTTGCTTAAGCATTTGTAGCAGAACTCTGTTTACACGTAAAGACCATGAAAAGCAATGTGTCTTTAAATCTCTTGTTTGCAAGGAAAAGAAATCTAGATGCTACCAAAAGTAAAAGAGAAATTCAAGGAAGCTTGTGGATAAAAATTATAATAAAAATATATATAGTTGCAGCTACTACTTTTAATGTTTAATAGAGTTATTTATGTGCTAAACACTTTACTTAGATTCTCATTTAATCTTAATAAGCAAATTATAATGTACTAGAGGCCCTGCACATGAAATCCGTGTGCCTATTGGGTCCTTAGGTCAGGCCTGCAATCAGGGCCACCTTTACCAGATACCACCCTCCCATCCCTACCACCCACCTTTAATTTTCCATTTGCCATTGGCCCTCTGTGACTAACTAGGCCTGTCCCTTAAACACAGACTGTGGGCAGGAATCATTGTTTGAGGGATGATTGCACGTGTGTCCCATAAGCTACAATAATTTTCAAACTGTGATTTGAAGCATAAGCTCAATGGGAAATCAGAGAAGGAAGAGAGCAGTGACAGCTTCCTGGGAAAGTCCTCGAAGCTGGGAATATGGTCTGGCAAATGCAGTGCTGGGATGTTCCAGGCAGGGACCTAATTGAAGGACATCAGAGAGGAAGGATGTGTAGAGGAAGTTCTGGAGAGAGGGAGGAAGAAGCTCTTCCCATCTCCATTGGTTCCTGGAGGGGAGCACCAGAAAGGAAAATAGTTTAAGATTTTATTTCTTCCTTCATAGTCTCCTAATATAAGCTTTTCTTTTTAATAGCAAGAGTATGCTACTTGATATTCTGGGCATCACAAACTTTCTCCCCTTCAAGGCAAGGCTTCATGATACAGCAGATACCTCTGAGAGCACCCAACCATCCTTAGGCCAGTCACTTCAGCCCTACATCTCATTTCTGCATCTTTCAAATCTTTGTCTGTCTTACTGAATTGGAACAGGTTTGAGTTGAGTTTCTTGATCACAAACGCAGAGCTATCCCATTAAATTATTTAAAGCATGGATCTCACAAATATCTTTTCCTTGTAGTCTCATCTTCAAAGATTGTATTAAGGCAAACCACCCTGATACCATCAGGCTGTGATTTATAAATCAGACTTCCAGATAATTCCATGTCCCACATTTTCTTTCTAGTTAGGATTGCATGTAAGATATAAAATCCCAGTTTAACCAGATTCAGATGGTGATGATCTGAAGAGTGTTATCATTGTCAGTAGTTGTCACCAGTCCCCCACTGTTCAACCATTTGTAATCAGTTCTCCTCCTTAATGTCATTAATTTTGATAAATAATGTGAAATAATATATCATTTTACTGTAATTTATTTTGTTAATTATACTACCGTATATATCATGAATATAGAGAGACAATTTTTTTCTGACAAAATTACTTTTATACTTCCATGTTCCATTTGATAATGTTTTTCTTAAATTTATATTTACACATAGGCAATGACTTACTGATATTAATAAGAATTTTAACAGGGACATGGCTAGGTGGCTCAGTCAATTGGAGCATCATCCTATATACCAAAAGGTTGTGGGTTCGATCCCTGGTCCAAGTGCATATAGGAGGCAACGGATTGATGCTTTACTTGCAAATTAATCCATCTTTCTCTCTCTCTCTCTCTCTCTCTCTCTCTCTCTCTCTCTCTCTCTCTCTCTCTCTCTCTTCCTCTCTCTCTTCCTCCCTCTCTGTTTTTCTTGTTCTCTCTCTAAAATATCAATAAAAACATATCCTCGGATGAGGATGCAAAAAAAAAGAATTTTAACAGGTATTTTTTGTTTGTTTCAGTCTTAGAAGTTTTATGCATACCTATTTTTACATTCCTAGCATTGGCTATATGTATGTATATATTAACTACACACAAAAAAAATTACAAAGAGCAGAAAGCACACTAAAATCTGAGATGATACTAACTAACTAGAATCCTCAAATATCTGAAACTTTCTTCATGTATTTAATTCTCAGTTAAGAAAAATAGGAAAATAATAACATTTTTCAAAACAAATATTAGGAAGCTTCTGGAGAAGTAAAATCATCCACCTTGTGATCTCTGATCAGAACAAATGTCTCTCCATATTCTTCATTTCTTGTTTTCTTCTAGGACTCTACAGCCAGCCCAAGGTTAAGAAAAATAACTTAGGACTGGCCAAAATAACTTAGCAGTTTTCTATTGCCAGTATAATATACTAACACAAATGTAGTGGCTTAGAACAACACAAATGTAAAATAGCAAGAGTTGGAGGATGTGGAAAAGGGGACTCCTGAACACTATTGGGGGCATGTAAATTGGTGCAACCACTATGGAAAACAGTATGGAGATACTAAAAAAATTTAAATGAAAATATCAGATAATACAGAAATCTCACTTCTTGATATTTATCTGAAGAAAATAAAAACACTAAGGATTAAAAAACTGTGGTACATCTACACAATAGAATACTACATTGAGATAAAAAGAAGGAGTTCTTATCATTTGCAACAGCATGGATGGAACTGGAGAGCATTATTCTAAGTGAAATAAGCCAGGCAGAGAAAGATAAATATCACATAATCTCACTCATTTATAGAATATAATGAACAACATAAACTGATGGACAAAAATAGATCCAAAGACTGAGAAACATCGATCAGACCATTAAACCTCATAGGGAAGGTAGGGGAAGGTGGGGGTAAGGGAGTGAGATCAACCAAGGACTTGTATGCGTGCATACAAGCTTAACGAATGGACACATAATGTAAAATACTCACAGGCTCTGAGGATTAAAAATATGTGCGTCGTTAGGGGCCAGTCTTCTGTTACCACAGCTATCAATGAAGAATAATTCAAATATTAGTATGTTACTTGGCCAGACTTGGCATTGGTCTAAAATCAATCAACAAATTTAAGTACCCATAAGGTATTGTTGGGTTATCCTACTCTCCACCATTAAGAAGACCAAGAAAGGAGCATGTGCAACACAAAGCAGAATGGGTGGGGTGCACTGCCCATTCGGACCTGAGGGAGGCAGGCCCTCAGCCCTGATGCCTGGAGGGAATTCAAGATTCAGATGGGGGTTAGATCAGGTGACCTTTCAAGCCCATTCCAATCCTTTTATTTTCATGATTTCTGCTGCTGTGCAGATTCTTGACAACAAATTGAATTTAGAGTTTGCACTCTGTCTACATCTTAAAGCAGCGTTTTTCAACCGCTGTTCCGCAGCACACTAGTGTGCCGCGAGATGTTGCCTGGTGTGCCGTAGGTGCAGACAAGACAAGAATTTTATAATTTTTCACTATTTTGTTTACTTAATATTTCATAATAAAGTAATTATAAAATACTTTCTTTGTGTTTATTTGATTCCTATTCAAGAGAATTACTTTATATATAGTCAATATAGGTACAGAGTTAAATTTTTTAACATTTTCTAATGGTGGTGTGCCTCGTGATTTTTTTCATGAAACAAGTGTGCCTTTGCCCAAAAAAGGTTGAAAAACACTGTCTTAAAGGACTTGTGCCTGAATGGATTGGAGCACAGTGCACCACAGAATACTTACGAATGAGATGGACTAGAGTCCATCTGACAGAGCAGGTCTTTTAAGCTTTAGAATTGAATATGTTGAAACTCATGGGCTGTGAAAATGTCCTTAATCTCTGGATTATTATGTCAAAAAAGCATATAGTTAAGCAACCCTTTGGGGGCAGGAGGGGAAGGAGAGGGCAAACGTAAGCAGGGACATCCCATGGCAGGATGGCTAATCATTGCAGTTGTGTTCTTAAGAAGAACACAGAAATGTTCAATAATAATAATTGAAACCCAAACAACATTTTGTTGAAAACTCAATGACCCCACTTACCCTTCATATTCCTCTTTCTCAAAGAACTACCTTTTAAAGAGTTTCTACTATACTTTAGACTGCTCCAGGAATTACTCATTTTAAAGGATTTATTTGGACTATTATTCATCCCTTTGCACTAATCCCTTAGAGTCATTCTGGAAAAATTCAAAGTATTACGATTTGGGGAGAAATCCAAGTTTTCAGTCATTTTCAAGATTCAGGTTTAAAACTGTGATTTCCAAGTAATATGGGGAGAGGACTGATCGCAACTGCTCAGAAGGAAACCTGGGTGCCTGCTGGAAGCAGGTACCCAAAGAGAGTCCTGGATGCCCTCTGCTTCCCCTCTGAGAGACATCCGTGTGCCAGCAGCCCTCCTGCGGTGACTGCCCTCCTGAGCTGTGAGAACCACCAGCATCAGGGAGACGCTGCAGGGCCCCCCGAAGGGAGAACCGTTTGTCCTCCTAGAAGAATGGAGAATGCAGTGGCTTCTGTGCTGTGTGCCTTTTGGCATTACTGCATATTATACTCGTTGAAGTTGAGATGATAATTGCAGAGAAAGTCTCCTATCAGACCATAAATTAGCGGGCATCTTCCCCTGTCTGGGCCTTTTGTGCTTTATTCACATCCAAAGCAATTACTTTTTGTGCACACTTAATCCCACCAGTTTAATGTGGCATGTAAAATATGCTTTGCGATTTACCCTTTATTAATCCTAGACTTGCTGAAAACGAGAGCCAGTCAACCATTCAGATTCTTTAAAACAACAGCTTGCCTTTCAACAACTTAACCTTTGTTTAATTTGAACGAACTCGGGAGGTACTGAGAATCACAGTACCAGGCTGTTCTCTGGGGAGATTTCCCTAAACCCAACGGGAGCCCAGGAAGAGCTACACCTTCACTGCGGGGTGAGCAGTGTTTGCCTCCTCTGATAGCTGGAGCAGGGACAGAAAGCAAAGAGAACATAGGCTTGAGCGTCAGCCAGCCTGGGTTTGGACACCAGCCCTGCCACTCACTGAAGGACTGAGAATGTGACCTTGCTTAAGGTAACCTGTGTCTTCAACTGTAAACAGAATAATGAGGGGGACAACTAACCTAGGTAAACTGGCAACCATGTGATATACTAGTATCTTCCATGGAAAGAGTTGTTCTCCAATAATAAATGTAGAAATAGTATCCTTGCTATAATTTACATTAATATAATATTCTTAGGACCCAGAGAGCATCAATTTGGGTCAGAAAGATTTGAAGGATATGAGGTAAAGTTGCTTGAACAGAATGAGAATCAAAAGCAGGGAAATAAGGTCTGACCATCTCAGGTGGAGGGTAATAATCAGTTCCAAACAAGAAAACTGAAGCAGGAGTCAGAAAGAAGTGGGCAAGAGCTTGCATAGAATGGTGTAACACTGATGAAAAAGAGAAGAAGGGCCTGGTGAGTCAGGATCACTCCTAGGGGAGGGCTGCTGATGTGGGATCAGAAATGCCATCTTGTGTCCAAATAAGTCAGCATGGTAGAACATTGATTCCATTTCCAGTGACCTGCATTCCAGATGAACTCTAGCTCTGAGACATTGATCAATTCCTTCTCAATTTCTGGACCTCAGTTTACACACATTTAAAAAGAACTAGAGGCTTTGTGCTCAGATTCATGCACTGGTGGGATCCCTCAGCCTGGCCTATGCCCAAAGGATGTAATAGTGCACGAAGTGACAGGAGGCTGGGGAGGAGTCCGAGCCCTAGCTGGGTGCTGTGCCACTCCCAGTGTGCCTGCCACCGTGGCTCTGTAGCACTGCTGTAGAGGTGGGAGAGGCTTGTGCTGCCACAGCTTCCCTTGCCAGCTGGGAGCTAGGCATCTGGCTCCCGTCAGTCAGCTGAGCAGCACTCTGCTGTGGCACACACTGATCACCAGGGGGCAGCTCCTGTGTTAAACATCTGTCCCCTGGTGGTTCATGCAAGTCATAGTGACCAGTCGACTTGTCATTCAGTTGTTTAGTGGTTTGGTTGCTTAGGCTTATATATATATATATATATATATATATATATATATATATATATATATATAGATTGGTTGGATAAACTATAAGTTAAATGTTTTAGAATTTCTGACAGCAAGTCATCATTATTTGGGATTTTAAGCTACTTGTAAATTGTACAGAAGACAGATGCCCAAAATGAGCTCTCAAGATGATATATCATCATCTGATATCCCATCTTCATGCATATAGAAAAACAATTTGGCAGATCCAATATGGCATTTGAGAGATGAAGTGAGTACATAAGGTCAAAGAAGGACCAGATGGTTGTGTGAGTGGTTGTCTATTCTACTTCGGGTGATTTTGTGCTAAACATCACCACTAAGGGGGAATTTTGTCTGACATAGCATGATTTGGTCATCAAAGATGGGATTAGATGTGGAACAAAATTTAGATAGAGAACAGAGTTTATGTTTGTAAATAATAATATTTTATATATATATATATATGTCTTCCTTATATCCCCTAGGACCCCAACTCCTTTTCTCAAGACATCCCTGGTTGATCTGAGTAGGGGAGGATTTCTATAACAGTCTCATGCTTGCTCCAAGTAAGAAGAACAGAATGAAAATTAACCCTCGAGAAGCAGCAATGCATTAGGCTCCTTATTGGTATGGTGTGTAAACAGATTTCTCCAAGTGACAAACAAGTAAAGGAAGACTAAGCTCAAACTCCCTTAAGCCAAAATAAAATGAATGTATCATCTCAGGGAACTGAAGGATCCAGAGCAATATCTTCTGTCATTGATGTAACATGAAGCACCAAGAAGAAGATAACATATACACAGTTTCTGTTTAACTTTTTAACTACCTCCTCCCTGCTTACAGAACACTCATAGAACATTGTCCAGAGTTTAGAAAATTGGGCTTTGTTAATGGGCTGGATTAAGTCTTCCCAAAATTTGTATGTTGAAGCCATAATGACCAGTATACCTACACATGTGATTATATTAAAAATAGGGCCTTTTCCCATTGATAATTACATTGAGAAGTGGTCATTAGGTTGGGTCCAATCCGACATGACTGGTGTCCTTATAAGAAGAAGAAATTCTTACAGAGATAGGCACAGAGGGAAGATCATGTGGAGAAACAAGGAGATGATGGCCATCTCCAAGCCAAGGAGAGAGGCTACAGAAAAATTCAGCCCTGCTGACAACTTGATCTGAGTTCCAAACTATAAAAATAAATTCCTATTTTTTAAGTCACACAATCTGTGGTACTTGTTAGGGAGCCCTAGCAGATTAGTGCAGATTCTAAATTGCTTAATTTTGAGCTTCAGAATTCTCAGCATTTGAATAGCGACTGTTATTGAGAGGATTTGTGCCTGGACACCTAGGAACACCCATATGAGGAGAAATGTGCAAGTGCGCCAAGGGTCCTGGTATAAGAGTGAATCAAAGTAAATTCAGTTTATGCCGAGACCGGTTTGGCTCAATGGATAGAGCGTCGGCTTGGGGACTGAAGGGTCCCGGGTTCCATTCCGGTCAAGGGCATGTACCTTGGTTGCAGGCATATCCCCAGTAGGGGGTGTGCAAGAGGCAGCTGATCGATGACTCTCTCTTATCGATGTTTCTAACTCTCTATCTTTCTCCCTTCCTCTCTGTACAAAATCAATAAAATATATATATTTTTTTAAAAAAATTTACAAAATAAATTCAGTTTACTGTTCCTGAGGATAAGCTGAATTATGGGCACTCTCTTTCTGTGAGAAGTGTTAATAATTCAACCTAGAAGGTGTCTGGAGCCTCTAGACTTAATTTGAATATTAATTGCACAGATGATATTCTTCTACAAGTCTGCCCAGTAGTTTTATTCTTAATTAAAGATCACTGTGTGTCTGATGTTTTCCCTCTGGTTATAGTCATTGTGTTTGCACATAGAGCATTTTATTTCCTTCACATCTTAAGTAATTTTTCTTTATCAGCCTCAGAAGGAACAGCAGTGTTTGTCTCCAAAAATTGGTAAGGAAAACGTATGTAATTGTAAAATGAGCCCCCAAGCCTCCCGCGGTACGGCAGAGCACAATGCCAGCCCAGCTTTTCCCACATCCCACCCCCTGCAAGAGGCTGAGACATATTCCGAGAGGGCATGAGTGGGGGAGGTATGGGGAGCAATGGAGGGATAAGGACACATGCATAATACCTTAATAAAAATAAATAAATAAAACAAAAAGTAATGCTAAAGACAAAAAAAAATTGCGTCAGGATAGATATCGCAAATATATATATATATTTTTATTTATTTATTTATTTTTTTAAAGAATCCTGCATATTTGACATTTGGAATTCCATTTGACTGAAAATGAAAATGAAGTTCAAAATAGTTAAGTGACATTTTACTTTCATTAGAGCACTTGTCAAAAACATTTGTTGGCTTTCTTTGCTGCCCATTTGCCCTGGTCTAATATTGTAAGGTAAGCTTCACATGAGAAGAGGTCCTGCTTGCTGATGTCTTTAATAGTTCATACTCAGTGCCTAAAACTGGGCACATGATCTGGAAGCATTAATATTTGTTGGATGCATAAATCAATCAATTAATTAATTAATTAGAGAATGAGTGAGTGAATGAAAATCACAGAGCTAATTTTGACCCTAGCATGTCTTTACCTAGATCCACAACCCATCTTTCCTTCAGGAGCTGCCTGGCCCGCATGAGTATGCTGGGAGTGGCACACACGTTGGATCTGTTTGTCTTCCCACCTCATTCCACTGGTTATGAAAAAAAGATTCCTTATCTCTCCCATCCTTCCAAAAATACCTCTCTGGTAGCTATTAAATAGGAATAATATCAGTTGTTTCTACTATACTGTTATCTTACAGCTGGAAATCCTTGTTTGGGTGCCATTAATGAAATATCAAGAAGATGCCCCAATATCTACCACCTCGGCCAAGAAGCATCTTCACACTTTGTTTTGGGGCAGGGATGCTCACAGGTGTGGTGATCCTGTCAGATCTAGAAGACTGACAACCCAGGCTGCCATCCCCCTCTGGCAGGGCCTGGGGGTCTTACTCCGGTAGTTGTTACTGCCTTCCTTGGGGCAGAAGCTCTATCAAATGGGCTTTCACAGCCACATTTCCATGTTGTCTTCAAAGAACTTCCTGGACCCAGAGCTGGTGGTGTTAGCCTCACTTTACCAAATAAGAACTCAAAAGCCACAGTGACTTGTCTAAGGCCAAAGACAGTTATCAGCAGAGGCAGAGCTCAGAGACTCAAATTAGATTGGTATCTTTTTAATAGGTCAGGCAACATCTCTGCCTCTTCATTTGTTACCCCTAAGAGGTTCTGGGTCCTCAAGTAAGTATAAAGGTGCAGAAGCAGGCAGCTTAGTGTGGTGGACACAGCATGGATGGGAGCTTATGGAGCCTGGGACTTAATTTCTAACAGAAACAAAACTCAGGCAGCATGACCCACAGTCCACCCCCTGGAGGGCTGGCAAGTAGGAACCATTATCTTGTTTTCTCTTATTTCTTGACCACAAGTATCTTTAGTGACTGTGATTTCTGTCTGAATTCAGCATACTTTACTCTCTTTTGAATTAGGCCCAAATTCATAATGGGTGACAATAACCCAGTGGAGGAAAAAATGCCTCCCACCATCTTGCATGTCTCCTATCTACTATCCTCGAGACTCAGTGTCCCGCATTTCCTACGTTAAACTGCACCATGGACTTTCCCCATTCCCTGAGAGCAGAACAGAAAGCCCCCATGTGAGCTTAATTATTTCTGCAGTTATGTAGACAAGGTTTGGCTGAAAATCATCCCAGGCCAGTAAACTGAGGTCTGTCATCACGCCGGAGGAGAATGAAACCTTCCAGAGGAGGTGCAGCTGCCTTCCTATGAGCAGTTCTGGCTCTCATTGGTTGCAACAGCCATTTGCTGCAGAAGGGAAACAGGAACAGGGAAGAATTATTACCAATTTTTGGAATAGGTACAGGTAGGCAGCATCTCTATCTTAAAACGACATCGGAAGCAAACATTTTTGTCTGGGGTGTGAAGTGACAGATAAGAGCAGCAATGTATGAGGAGCCAGTTGAAAACGGATGGCTTTATCTTGGGTCTGTAAGAAAACGGTGAGTGGAAAGAAAAGTTTGTAGGGGAGCTATACCTCAAAAAACAATCTGAGTTGTTCCCTTTAAGAGAGAAAGCAGTTTTAAGAAGAGCCATATTTTGATGTTCCAGAAGCACTTGATGGCTTATAATCGCCTCCCTTCACTAACATGCCTCTGTGAAGATGAAAGATGGAGAAACACAGCGAAGGAATCGCCATGCGGCTCCTCATTTCAGTTCCCAGCGGATTTATGGAATCAGATGCGGGACAGAGCTCGAACCAAAGTTTCCTTTTCTTCTTGGAGAAAAGAGAGCGGTTATCAGTGCACATTTTCCCGGATATTATACCTTTTTGGGTCATTATTTTACTTCTCTTTCATCTAAAATTGTGATTTATCTTAACAGCATATTGGTGGCTTGGGAACCTGGGCAAGTATTGGAGAGTGAATACAGATTTTATGGCTTAGATGGAATGTCAGAATCAGGTAATATTTTTTTTAATTTGAAAATAGTTATTAAACCATTTGTTAACAGTGAGTTACAGGAAGCAGAACTGAAAGAGATCCCAGAAGCCATCACACCTAACTAGGCCACCGTCTGTTTCACATGCTCTGCACTTAAGACTCTCCTGCCTGACCCAGGCCCTCCTTGGGTCAGAGACCTCTCTGGAGTCTGACTACAAGGCTTTCTTTAAATTGGATGGCATTGTTACATTCATCTCTTTATCCCAGCTCTCCTGTCCAGGGTAATATTTGAAAGTAAATTAAAAGTGTTTATATGCTCTTCATATTTGCTTCCCTGAGGGATATGCTAGCTCCTTACCATCCTGATTACTTCCTCTGGACTTTGTCTGTTTTTTTATCCTATATTTTAAAATGTTACATTAAGAACTTGACACAGACTTAAATTCATCAATATGCATACAGTGGCCATTTAAGATGATCCAATATCACCTTTTATTTTGGAGATGCAAAGGGAATACATGACTTGCTAAGATCACAGAGCTACTCAGGGACACATTTCTAGAATTAAAATACAGGTCTCTTACTTCTAAATCTAGTGTAAAATGATCTGAAATTTAAGGTAAAGATAACTCGTTTAAACCTGTCTTAGGGTTATTACTCGATAGATTTGGAAGTGTAAACAGCAAAGATATTGAAGGAGGAGAAGGGGGAAGGAGAGGAAGAGATGGAGGAGGAAGAAAAGGAGAAGAAGGAGGGAGAAGAGGAGGAAGAGGAGGAGGAGGAGGAGGAGGATGGGAGAGGGAAGGATAGAAGGAGGAATAGGAGGAGAAGGACAAGCAAGGACGTGCTGAGTCTGCACGGACTTCGAGTGAATACCCTTAGCGAGCTGACTCGAGGAGGCGGCTTTCTTGCTTCGTCTTTTAGTATGCTTGTTCGTTCTATAGCTTCAATACAGCCACATTACAAAACACACACACAACCCTAAAGTAAGGGTAAAAAAAAGTTCAATAAAATCCTGGGGAGGTTTGCCCATGATGACTATTTTGATGCTTCTTTTGCAATATCAAAAACAATTTTTCATAAGTGGCTTCTCATGCTATCTGCATCCCTTGACACATTCATAGTAACCCTAGGTTGTGTTTCTGGAGTCTGGTCTTGCCCAGCCAGAAGTAACTGCCATAGAATAGAACCAGTGGTGCTGTGGATGCTACCAAAGCAAATGCCATGTTTAACAAGCAACATAAGGTGGAATTTCCTCAGGAGATCATTCATGTGACAGTGATATGACAGATTTCTGAGGATCAGTAATAAATGGGTGCTGATGAAGCCAAGGAAATGGGGTTGAAGCAGAGTTAGGAGGAAGTAGAAAGTATTCCAGGCAGAACTATAAGGACAGAAATGAACTATAAATTTTATGGAATAAAAGATTTAACTTGGAAGTGTGATAAATTGGGAAGGATGAGGCCATAATGTGGGAAAACCTGAATGCTAGTTCTTCAAAAATGTCTACTATATCTTAATACATGCCAGGCATTGTGGTGGGTGCTGGAAAATCATTGGAGAGCAGGATTCATGTACTGCACAGTTCAGAAAGGAAGACATTCTATGCCAAAGGAGAAACAAGGTAAAATTCAGGTGATTTATAGAGCAAATAAACTGAGAGGGGTGTCAGGCAAGTTTTTATGAAAGAAATTATTTTGTTTCAGAAATATGAGATGACATCAGATACGTGGCTCTCCAAGTAGGTATAGTATAGTTGGTTTCTTTATGTCACATTTTGGCTGGACTTAAAGGGCCTTTGGGAGTTAGTTGATGAGGAAAGGAGTGTTCAGGGTGGAAGAGGGCCTAGCAAATGCAAATATACAGAGGCACGAGTGAGCATCCAGGGCAATGGCTGGTGTAACCTGGCAGACCATAGGTGAGAGGCCATGCACAAGGATGCTGAAGAAGAAGGTGGCAGCAGGTCATGACGCCTTCCACAGACACCTGCACACATGCTGAGCCCTGCACGGAGAGCCACCAGAGCACCTGGGTGCTGCCTCGCTTGCAGCTCCTGCCCTGGAAATGTTTACAGCACAGCAGGTGAAGGGGAGTGATTAAAAATCTGCAAAGGCATATGCTAAGTACCATGATAAAGATATGCACAGGCCAAAGACCAGCTAAGCAAATAAATGTATGCATTTCGCCCACAATTTGTTCTCATTTATTCACCAAATATTTATTGGGTGCCTCCTATTATGTCAGGCACTGAGTATATTAAAGCACATGAAAATCATATCCCATTTTTAAGGAGTTCCTAATATCCCTCGCATGACAAACAAGAAAGTTAACATTTACACACAAGCATGATAAAAATCATGGCAAAGGTACTCATGGGGCACAAGAGAGGGCAGAGAAAAATAATGAATGCAGCCTGGAGGCCAGAGAAAGCCATAGGTAGAGACAAAAGGCTGAGTAGCAGATAGCCGTGTGGACAGGGCCAACCTCTCCAGGTAGACGGCTGGTTCTCCCCAGGTAATCCCTCCTGCTTACAGTGTTGCAGACACGTGGAAATGCTCTGTGACATGGTTCAAATCAGCACTGCCTGCATTACAGCCCAGCAGAAATTCATTTCAACAGACCCCAAATCAGTCCTTTCTGGAGAGTGGATCATACATTCAGACCATGATTTCACCACTTGCATCCATGTTTCCATCACACACTGTAATAAAACAAGAGCCTTTTAAAGGCAGTCAGTCATCAGGGGATCAAAGCCACCTGGCAGAGTTTGGTTGTCTGCCAAAGTAAAACTTAGCCTGTATTGCTAGGCAAAGAAACAGTGTCTCTAAAATAAATATTTGAGGTTCAGGAGACATGGTGGCCAGGATGCAATATTTTAAGTTATAAAAGATCATATTTGGAGCTTCAAATCTCAGATGTGCTTGTGTGTGTGTGTGTGTGTGTGTGTGTGTGTGTGTATTCTTAATTTATTTGGTTAAATTGAAATTTATATGGGAAAACAATGAGGCTTAAAATATAATATGAGTAGGAAAATCTCAGAATAAACTTGTGTTAAAAAATATTAAATCAGCAAAAAGAAAAGTGTAAGTTTACAGTCAGAACTTTTGCTCTAACTTTTAATGTCTTTGCAAAGACATTTGGATTACAGAACAGGGAAAATGGTTTTTGTATAATTTTTCTTGCTTTTAATTTTGGATTAAGAGAAAAATAAACTTTGCCTTTGTCCGAAATGTACTATAGTAGTAAGGAGATCACATCCTATCGATAGAATTCAGAAATCCTGGAATTTTATCCAAGTATCTCAACTCTATTTGACCTTGGATTCCTCATCTTTCAAAAGGAGACATAATAGTAACACTAATGTAAAGATCAACTTTCTGAAGCTCAGTTTCTCCATTTGGAATATCAGGGTAGGTAGCTTTATCTAATTTCTCAAATACATTATAATTTGTCATGGGCATATGGTAATACTCTTATGCCGAGGATGGTGCTCAAAATATTTATTCCATTAATAAATATAGCTTAGTTTAATTTTATATCTAGTAAATTTTAGGTGGAAATGGGTGACATTATGGCCCAGAAATTTTACTTTGGGACACTTACCCTAAAGATCTGAAAGCAGAGACTCAAACAAATGTGTTTACTACAACATATTAGCAGCATTATTCATAATAGTCAAAGGTAGAAATAATCCAAAGGTCTATCGATGAATACATAAACAAAATGTGATATACAATGCAATATTACTCAATCTTCAAAAAGGAATGAAATCCTGATACATGCTACACTATGGATAAACCTCTAAAACATTATGCTCAGAGAAATAAGCATTTTCCTTCTCACTCATATGACATATTTAGAATAGTCAAATTCCTAGAGACAGAGGTAGAATAATGATTGCCAAGGACTAAAGGAAGTGGGTAGTGGGGAATTATCATTTAATGGGTATAGAGTTTCAATTCAGGATGATGAAAATGTAAAAATGGGTAGTGTAATGATTGCACAACAATGTGAATGTATTTAATGCTACTGAATTGTATACTCAACATGGTTAAAACAGTAAATTTCATGTTAGGTATAGTTTACCAGAGGAGAAAAAAGACAAAAATAAATCAATCCCAACCCCTATAGGAACAGCTGGAAAAAGTCACCCTAAACTACTATAATATATTATGTTTCTAGCTTCTTCAACAATCTGGCAAATATTTTATGAGTTGAAATTTGTGGGGAGGGATTTTTTCAGGACTTCCTCACTTAGTTCTCTACTTTCTTCCTCCATAATAAACACAATGATTTCTAACTATAACTAAAATATGGCTTACTGATAGCATATGGTTAGAATTGCTGACAGTTAAAGAAACAAACACTCAACAATTTGGGGTATTTTAGGGTAAGGGCAAGCAGGTCTGCAGATACTTCAATAGTTCCTACATGGTAATTCTGTAGATGATAAAAGTGAGCATTTATCAAGGTTGGGTTAGCAAGAATATGTCCAAGTATTGTAGGGCTTATCTATTTTTTAGTACTTAAAGTAACCCTGGCCATGTGGCTTAGTTGGTTGGGTGTCACCCTATGCTTTGAAAGGTTGCCAGTTGGATTCCTGATCAGGGCACAAGCCTGGGTTGTGGGCTGCATCCCTACTCAGGGGCATGCAGGAGGCAGCCCATCAATGTTCCACTCTCACACTGATGCTTTTTTCTCTCTCTTCCTCACCTTTCTTCTCTCTCTAAAAATAAAAAAATATTTTTTTAAAGAATTCTAGAATGCTATGTAGTTTTGAGGAAAATAATGGCTATTAAAAGCAGGATTTTACTATATAAATATGTTAGTTGATTTTACTTAGAAATATGGCTTATTGGGAATCAAGCCCCACTATTTGATAATCTACTCTAATAAAAGAGAAAGATGCAAATCAACCATACTTCCACAACACCCACCAGGAGTGAGTATGTAAATTAACTGAACAAATATGGTGGGTTAATTTGCATACACAGGCACCTATTGGCCTGGGTCCTTGGAACATCCTCAGGACCCAGGCAGTATACTCTTAGCCTGTAGGCCCACATGTAGGCCCTGAGCAGCTGGGGTCCCAGATGCCCCCAGCCACCCCAGGCCTACAGGTGCAGGAGCCAAGCAGCTGGTGGTGGGCAGCCACTTGCATGTGTGCCAGCACCAAGCAGTGGCTCGGTTCTTTGCCCCCAGCCTGGTGCTGACAACACAGGGCTGCTGACCTTGGGGGCAAGGCCCTCGATGGTAGCCACTGCACGGCCTAGTTCCACACACCCCTGGGCAGTGGGGACATGCCTGTAGCCCAGTGGACACAACAGAGGGTGTCCTTTGTGCATGAGCTGCAGAGGAAACACCTTTATTTTTCTTCTTTAAATATATTTTATTGATTTTTTTACAGAGAAGAGAGGAGAGAGATAGACAGTTGGAAATATTGATGAGAGAGAAACATCGATCAGCTGCCCCCTGGTCACTCTCTGCCACCAAGGTACATTCCCTTAACAGGAATCAAACCTGGGACCCTTCACTCTGCAGGCCAATGCTCTATCCACTGAGCCAAACCATTTTGAGCATAAACACCTTTTCTGATCACTTATTGGCTAAGCCCCCTATATGCCACGACTTGCAGTGTTCTTGGTAACTTGGGTTATAAGAATCCAAGAAGGTGACCTAGGGTTTTTCCACCACACTCCTGGAGGAAAAAATGAAGGTCCACTGCTGGAGGGGCTAAGAAATGTCATATCCTGCCCTAGCCGGTTTGGTTCAGTGGATAGAGCCTCCGCCTGCCAACCACAGGGTCCAGGTTCGATTCTGATCAAGGTCATGTACGTAGGTTACAGGTTCCTCCCTGGCTGGGGCCCAGGTTAGGGCTTATGCAGGAGGCAACCAATCAAAGTGTCCCTCTCATATTGATGTTTCTCTCTGTCTCTCCCTCTCTCTTCCACACTCTCTAAAAATCAATGAAACATATCCTCAGGTGAAGATAAAAAAGAAAGAAAGAAATGTCATATCCTATGAAAGACACATCTTAAAAATTCTTAAAGAAAGTTGTCATTTTTTCATGGTGAAGGGACTGGAGTCTGTGTTGATGAAAACACCTTAGTAGCTGCAGTAGCTGTGGCAGCGGGGTGATGGGGCTGGTGCCTTCCCTTGATCAACCTGGTTGCCTCCTGCAGAGGGAGGCCAGACTGTGGCTCCTTGGGGAGCGGGCCTAAGCCATCAGTAGGACACCCCTGAGGGCTCCCAGTCTGTGAGAAGGGGCAGACTGTGATGAGGGACCCCCCCCCCCATGCATGAATTTCGTGCATGTGTCCCTAATATTGAATAAATGAGATTAAATTGCAATAAGTAATGAATAAATAGAGGTTGGCAAGTTTTCAGAGAAGTTTTAGGCAAAGAACAAAAGTGATTTTAATCAACGTCACTCTATATACTACAATATTTTATTCATAGATTTAAAGATATGTGGCAACTGATTTTGATTAAATTGAGTTGATTTAAATTAATAGTGAGGAGGAATCACAGTAAACAAATTTCTTCCTCAGAAATGTACATTTTTGTTGTTTTGCATAGCCTTAATACATATTCTTCATAGCTTAGATGGGATGTAGAAGTCATTACTGGATATGCAGAGTACACATTTAAAATGGTAATTTATTTTATATTGCTTTCAAAGCATCATGAAAAAATGAATATGTGACTTTCCAATTTTATTTATTAAAAGTACATGACTTTCCAATTTTATTTATCAAACATAACTAAAGCAGATATTGTCAAGGCCATTAGAAGGGGAACCTTCAATTCCACGGGTTAGTGAATAATATTTGCTAATATTACCAAAAAGCAAGGACTTTTATTTGCATTGACCAATTAAGGAGGAAGCACAGGGAGACTGGCTCTCATTCCTAAGTAACAAAACCATAATATAATGTTTTAATAATCAGTTCACATTTATTTTAATTTTTAAAATATACTTTTATTTATTTCAGAGAGAAAAAAGGGAGGGAGAGAGATATATAAACATCAATAATGGGAGAGAATCATTGATAGGCTCCCTCCTGCACGCCCCACATTGGGAATCAGGCATGTGCCCTAACCAGGAATTGAACCATGGCCTTCTGGTTCATGGGTCAATGCTCAGTCACCAGACTATACCAGCAGAACAAAAAAGCAGTTTACATTTATATAGCATTTTCCAATAAATGTATTTATGTATACATTTTTATATGCAAAACAATCATAATATGCTATACATAAAATAATATCTATTGGTTAGCACTGTAATGACAGAAACTTTTTTTAAGTTGCTCTGGTGACTTCAATGAAGGCAATATAGGATATAGGAAACATTGAATTATGCTTCAACTCAGCCTTCTTGTTATCTATTCATACACTGGAAAAGAAGGCAGTGCTATTTGCATCTTTAACCTTCAGTGTTTGTTTTTTTAAAAATTTTATTGAATTTTTTACAGAGTGGAAGGGAGAGGGATAAAGAGTTAGAAACATCAATTAGAGAGAAATATCGATCAGCTGCCTCCTGCACACCCCCTATTGCGAATGTGCCCACAACCTTGACTACAATCAAACCCAGGACCTTTCAGTCCGCAGGTCAATGCTCTATCCACTTAGCCAAACCAGTCAGGGCTTAACCTTCAGTTTTCAAACTTAAAGTATATTAGGTCAAAAGAGGAAGAATTCCATCCCACACCTGGAGAAAAGAGCAATGTTGTGAAAGTTAAATCATCCTCATGAATCTGGGTAAAGAATGGCTTTTCGGAGACAACAATGCTTTGAAAACATCCTGTCCATCATTCAGTTAACACTACAGGAGGGCAATGAGATGGGAACTACTTCTCAGCTGTACGAATAAGTAAGACGAGCTTCCCAAAAACTGAGTGAATGTAAAAAACCTCACATCTAGCAAATTACAGAGCCTCTGCTCTTCCTACACTAAAAATGTATATAGTGGGAGGCATTGAGGAAATACTATAGGACTATGCTAATTTTATAAACACATTCTGATGAGTTCAATATGTACTTGTTAGTAAATATATGGAAGTTATATCTATCTATATTACTATTATAGAGTTTTAATTGGAATTAAGTCTCAATATGCCTATTTAGTTTACATATGCTAGTTTTATTTAAATATTCTAAATCCAATCTATTAATTGAGCACCTTTTATGAGAAAATATGTGAATAAATGCAAAAATATATACACATAATTCCTCAAGGGGTTGACAATTTCAGGTGGAAGATAGAAAATGAACTGCAATGTAGAGACATTGTGTTAAGTCCTATGATAGAACTATAAGCAGTTATAAGTACACTAGGGGCCCGGTGCATGAAATTCATGCATGGGATTTCTCAGCCCATCCTGCCCCCTCTCACATACTAGGAGTCCTCAGGGGATGTCATGCTGATGGCTTAGGTCTGCTCCCCATTGAGAGCAGACCTAAGCCGCAGTCTCACCTCCCTTTGTGGGAGGCAACAAGGCTGATCAGAGGAAGGCACCAGCCCCATCACCCCGCTGCTGCAGCCACTGCCAGTCACCACAGCTGCCAAGGTGTTTTCATCAACAAGGACTCCAATCCCTTCATCATGAAAAAAATGACAACTTTCTTTAAGAATTTTTAATATGTGTCTTCATATGATATGACATTTCTTTCCTTCTTTTTCTTTTTATCCTCACCTGAGAATGTTTCCATTGATTTTTTTTCCCTTCCCTCTGATCCCAGGCTTGGCCCTGGCCCAAGCCTAAAGCCTCTGCCCCAGGCTTTAGGCTTGGAAAGGTGTTCCTTCCCTCCCCCAGCACCTCCGATCATAGGCTCAGTCCCTTCCCAAGTCTAAGGCCTCCGCCCACTGGCCAGATGAGAGTGACCTGGGTGCCAAGAAGGTTCCCAGGACTCAGGTATATATACAAATTAACTGCCATTTTTGTTGGGTTAATTTGCATACTCACTCTGATTGGCTGTGGGCATAGTAGAGGTATGGTCAATTTACATGTTTCTCTATTATGTAATATAGGAAAAAATCTTTCATGTGGATGTGTTATTTGGCAAAGTACTTAGGTAACTATGATATTAAAAACAAATTAAAGTGGTTGTTTTATATATTCAGTGGTTTTAAAGGCTGTGGATTAAGGATATAACTTGAGTGATAGAGTAATTCTGAGGAGTAGTCTTCAGAAAAATCTCCACCGAAGATGGAATAAGTACAAACTTGTTTTAACTGGCTTTCTGATGTATACATATAACTTTGGAATGTGGAAATTAATTATTATTATTGGGCTAACAATAACCCAATGCTTTTTATTTGGCAAAGATCTTTCATGTACATTATTTCCTCATTAGTTTTGCTGTCAGAAATAATTGTTATTTGATCTTCCTTTTTGATAAACAGATTAATCAGGGATAAAATAAGATAAACTACTCATCAAAATTGATATGACTGATAAATGTTGAACTCACTCAATCTAGGATTTCTTAGTACAAATTTTGTAACTGTTCTGCTGTAGAGTCTAAACTAAATTTAAATGTATTTCTTCCCAGAAGGTAAGAAATAAATAATAAACATAGATTTTTAATGATAGAAACTTTAAAATTGTCTTCAGGAGTTGCAAACTTGATGCTTTGTGGGGCCAGGCAAGTAGTGTGAAAGGTAAAGCAGCTGCTTGCAGACTACTGCTAATGAAGGGGTGCATGTTCTGTGAAGCAGTCAGTACAGTCTAGGTTATGCTTCAGTAACAAACAGCTCCTTAATATTAGTAGATTAGAAAATGGAGTAGGTCAAGGGGGAGAGTTTCTCTCTGACACCTTATTCTAGGATCTAGGCTGATGAAACATCCACTATTAGTGATGCTTCATATTGGTAAAAAGAGAAGAGAAAATGTGGTAAATCACACCCTGGCTCTTAAAGCTCTTCAGAAGTGACACATAGTTCCATTGGATTCTCATGGCCATGCTTTAATGGGGAAAAATGAATGGAGGAAGTATATTCTACCATGTATCAAAAGGTAAAGAACCAGAAATATTAGGTGATAAACAATCATGACCATTCACAGACTCCCCTTACATCACCAAATATTTAGTTCTTTCTCTTTTTTACACACAAAATAATCTTCCTCATCACTAATAGAGACAGACCAAAAATTTTATCTGGTCAAAGTATCAAGCTTAAGGTTTACACTATCTATGTGATGTGTCAAGTCTCTACCTTAGGCCCAAATGTTTCTTGTGATCTGGGGATTTATAAACTAAGAAGTTATCTGCTCCTTTAACACATCAACATTGATGGAGAGGCAGAGGCAGAGAAATTGCAATTAATACTCTTATTCAGAATGAAAAATGGGAACTGGAGAGCAGACACTGGTTTATAGACATGCTGAAATTCCACAAGGGCAGACATTTGCAAGGACAACCTTAATTGAGGATGCAGATGTTCTTTGCTTAGACACTTGTTCCCTTCCTTGGAAGGAACTTCTAAGACTTGCTTTCTGTGGCTCTTGGTTCTGCTTTATAGAAAGATCTTCCTCATCTATTATCTTTATTCACATCCAAAGTAGGCATTGGAGAATATTCCCTCTTTGGTATTGAGCAGCTTTCTAAGACTACTTCCTGATTATAAATGTTCCAGGGCCCAAGGATTAGGTTAATATTTGTATGATCACAAGTTGTTTAGTACATTCTAAAAGTTTCTTTGGTTTTATAACACCCATTAAAATAACTAGGTGTAGTAGACAGTGTTTTCCTGATAAACAAAACCAATGGGATGTATACATAGAGAGAAAGAGTTATTCTAAGGAATTGGCTCATGAAACTATGGAGGCTGAGAAATCCCAAGATCTGCAAATAGCACACTAGAGAGCTAAGAGAGCTCCTGATGTAGTTATAATCTAAGTCAAAGGCCTAGGAACCAGGAAAATCAATGATGCAATATCCAGCCCAAAGCCCTATGTTCATAACAGCACAATTTATAATAGCTAAGCTTTGGAAACAACCTAATTGCCCATCAGCAGATAAGTGGATTAAAAGGCTATGGTACAACTACACAATGAATACTATGCCACTATAAAAAAGAAGGAACTTTTACCATTTGCAACAGCATGGATGGTACTGGAAAGCATTATGCTAAGTGAAATAAGCCAATTGGAGAAAGATAAATATCACATGATCTCACTCATATGTGGGATATAATAATCAACATAATTTGATGAATAAGAATAGATCCAAAGAAAAATGGCAGGTGAGGTGGGTGGTTAGAGAGCAGCCAAAGGATTTGTATGCATGCATATTAGCATAACCAATGAACACAGACACTGAGGTGGTGGAGGCTTGCCAGGGGTGAGAATGGCTGGAAGGGCGGGGAAGGGGGGGGGGGAACAGAGGGAAGGGGATAAGTGTCAAGCATGGAAAAAGAAGACATATGTAAAACTTTTAGATAATAAATCAATTTTAAAAAGGAAAAAAGCAATAAATAAATAAATAAATAAATAAATAAATAAATAAATAACAAAAAGGGAATGATAGTTCAGTTCAAATCTAAAGGCAGCAAAAAGACCAATGTCCCAACTTAAGGCAGTAAGGCATAGGGAGATGGGGAGTTCCCTCTCACTAGAGGGACTATTCTCTAGTTTTCATTCTATTCAAACCTTCAACTGATTGGATGAGGTCTGCCCACATTAGGAATGACAATCTGCTTACTCAGTCTACTGATTCTAATGTTCATCTCATTCAAAAGCACCAAGTGATTTTACCATGTAACCGGGATGGCAACCTCTGTATTTAGCCTAAAGAGTTCTCTGCCAGGATCAAGGGTGCCATGCCAGTGTCCTGAACAATACTTGACAGCATATGATTCTCTTTTTTTTATATTACAGAAAAATAGAGGCGAAGGTACTTAACAGGATCAACATTTTCAACTTAGAATGTCTGTGCTGTCCTAACAGGGCAAGCAAGCTAAGAAAGGAAATTTCCAATCCAGATTCTGGGACAAAGGGAGTGCAAAACCAACACTGTTCCAGTCAGAGAGCACTGCTCTCTCAGCACTAACACATCCCTACACCCTCCTTTCACCCTTCTCCTTTGTCTCCTGGTTCTCCAGGCCCATCTTTCTGTGTGCAACCTCCTAACTCCACCAGGGCTGCACAAGCCCATCCTCGTCTGCCTTCCATAGGTCATTTTTTCTCTTGGTCAGTCCTTGCACCAGGTCTGCAGAGCTGTCTTAATTGTAAATTGAACTCCTGTGAATTCAAGCTTTTCTATAGTTGTTTTGCTGCCATTTCACTCAAACTGCAATTTTGGTTTTTCCAGCCACACATCGCCCTAAAAAGCATTTCCAGAGACCACTGTTCTTATCCTCTCACTCTGAGTTACAATTCACAATGTATTGCTTTTTATTGAAGCTTTTAAATAGTGATTACAGGGCTCTCATCTCTCGGTAAACTTTTCTAGTTTAAATTACACTCCAGGTGCTTTACATTGTACACTCATTATATGAGCATTGTACTGCACTGATTTCTTCTCCAAAACTTTGTTTTTAACTTAACTTACAATGAGCATCTTTAAAGAGCTAGGAACCAAGATAGATGCTATTAATAGGCACAATAAGATTTTCATTCGTGTATGATAGGTAAGGAGAATCAGGTTTAGTATTATTTGTTGAGGAAATAACATGGAGAGGGAGGAATATGAACTTAGATCTATTTCACAGGTTCTTGATGTTGATTTATTTTTAAATTGTTAATTAATTTATTGTTAAATATTTCAAAAGCACACAATGGTACAACATAATATGATGAATATTTGAAGTCTGGCTAATCTGCCTAAGAAACTGAATATTAAAAATATGGTTGAAAGCTTTGTAGATGACAGTCTAATGCATTTCTCTCACTCATCTTCCATCCCCAAAGCTGACCATGGAAAGAACTGGAACTGGGGTGGCCATCCAGAATTGTCTCCAATTCAGGTAAGGGGCTAGGCTTCCATGCCCCATATCCAACCATTGGATATGGGTTACTGACTCCAAAGTGAGGGCATATAATTTGGGTAAGCATCTACCTTTGTCCAAAGACTTAGCTATGAGTTGTCCAAAGCTAACACTCCTGATAGCTGGGAAAATAGTGTTCTGTCTTATATGTGGGATCTAGGAGATAAGTTATAGTATCAAATATAGATACTGATAGAAATATTTGCTACATTGTTGGCTTGTGCTTGCACCTAGGTTTATAAAATAATGTGAGCTTGGTATAGATTGAATTGTTGGTCCAATTATTTGTTGTTCTTAAATCTGCAATTTTCTAGATCTATGATAAAGGTTATGAAAACTTATCAAATAAACTTTGATGCTCTCCTTTCATATTCTCTTGTATTATTTCTTCCTTAAATGATGGGGAAAACTCATTGGTAAAACTGTCTGAATTGTTTGTTTTCTTGTTTTTTAATTTGTTAGATATTTCATTTTGGATTGATATAATGTTGTTTAAAAAAAAAAACTGGAATTTCTTTTTCAGTTTATTTTGGTGATATTTATTTCCCTAGGATATTTTTTGGTTTGCATAGGTATTCTTACTTATTGGTACAAGTTGTTAATAATCATCTCTGATCTTTTTGAATCACTAATCTATCTGTATGTCCCCTTTTCATTATTATTATTGTAAACATGTGATTAGTCATTAACTCCATATTCATCAAGATAAAATAAACTGTGCTGCAATATATACTTTCAACATCAATAACTTAACACATCAACAGTGCATTTCTTGCTAATGCAGAGACCCGTGCAGGCAGCTGTCTCAATAACCCAGGCTGTTATGAGGACTTCCCACCAGTGCTTCTGCCCTGAAGCGACTGACATTTCACTTTCACTCACATGTCTTTGTCCAAAACTACTCACATGGTCCTTCCAAACCGCAAGGCAACTGAGAAGTGAGGTTTTTTCAGAAGAAAAGTTGAAAGAGATATTATTGAGCACTCTCAGTGTCTATCACATATTTAACAGAAGAGATTCTAAATTTAATCAACATCTCCATCCTTCTACCAAACAATTGAGAAATACTAGGATACCTCAATTTTAACAGTCTCCTTTTTCATACCTGTAATATTTAGTCATTTATTTTGTCACAATGTGTATTTTTAATTCTTTAATAAAATAATTTATTATTATTATCATTATTATTATTATTACTATCATCATTATGAGAGAACACAACCTCATCTCCCACTCCTTACCCTCATCAAGACTTTCCTGACCTCTTCGGGTGTTTTTGGAAGAATTAGGTGATCTATCTGTTACAGGAAAAGACTGAGCCTCATGCTGCTGAAACAGCTGGGGGCTCCTGGCATTCAAATTTTGTGGAACATTTTACTCAGTAATGGATTAAACCTAGAATGTACGGGTTAACAATTCAGATCATGTCCAGGATTATTCTGAATTTTGGTGCAGTCCCCATATATGTCAAATCTGAAATCATGAGCCCTAGGAAATATTAAGGTCTGTCAAATAAATACCTTCTATTATGCTCCTTTCCAACTCACGTCTTCATGCATTGTCATCTTCAATTCTTCGATTAGAGAAGATGTCTTTTTCTCCTTTTCAGGAGGATATTCTCCCTCACCTTGCCTTCCCATTTGCCTCCTCTAAACATTGTCTTATTAATAATTTCCTTTCTTTTACACATTAAATTTTCCTTCTTTCCTGGCATTTTTCCTCTGCTAATAAACATACTTCAGCCTCTAGATTCTAAAAACAAACAAAAGACCAAAATAAAATGCTTCATTCAATCACAAACTGCCCCCCTTCCCACCCTGTTTCTTGAACACTGGTAGCAAGTTAGTTATTCATTCTCCCTCTGGTTTCCCTTCTTAAAAGGACTAAGAAGGATCCATACCAGTGTCATGCCATTAGGTGGGGAGAGAGGTACCTAGAGTGCGCATCACTTTCATCCACAGTTGTCACTAAAGCCAAGGGTTGATCCAGATATGAAGTGCACACCAGGAGGAAATCCAATTTCTCAAATCTGACAGAAGTCATTTTAAAGTAGGGGCACGGCCTGTCTCATGTGGCTCAGTGGTTGAACATGGTCCTATGACCTGGTTGCAGACTCTATCCCAAGAAGGGGGCATGCAAGAGGCAGCCAATGTTTCTCATTGATGTTTCTGTATCTCTTCTCCCTCTCCCTTTCTCTCTCTAAAACCAATAAAAACATATTTTTAAAAATAAAGTAGAGGTATTACAGAAAACCAGAGAAGAACCAAAGAATGCTTAGAGAAATAGAGTTACACTTATTATTGTTGTTGTTGTTGTTGTTATTATTATTACACACAGGCCCAGAGAAAAATGTCTTTCAAATTTTGGACCCCATCACACAGAAAGTTTCCTATATTTATACCTTTTACCCTCTTTGCCTCCCAAATATGGGGGTTTCCGGTCCCCTTTGCAAGTTCTTAAAGAGCCCTATGTGCTGGAGCTTTGAGACCTCAACCAAAGGCTTGGCCTGGTGCCAGGATTGATAATTTCATCTGGGGAAGGTATAATGGCCTCTCTGAAGTGGGACTAGTCTTATTTTCCTTATTAGTTAAGCAAGCAAGCATTTACAGAAACCAAAATAGCAGGATTAAAATGTCAAACAACAGTTTTTATATAAGATGGATGCTTCAGGGGCAAGTTGAAAGCCAGAAGATCCTGGGGGCGAAGCTAGGGGGAAAACAACAGAACAGTAATTCTGGAGCCAGCAAGAAGCTAGCTGCACCTGATCAGTCCCTGGTTTCTCAGCTTTCAGGCTCTATCCAGGATAATTATAGGTGAAACAAACAAGTAAGAGAATATCAGAATTTAAAATTTGAGAATTTGTTGCTTGTGAGTACTGTTCTGCTAGCGCAGAAGCAAGCCCAAGGCCCTGGAGGTTCCGAATTCACATGTAAATGTATCAGCTGATGCACCTGTGAAGCATAAAGGTAACTAAAGGTTCATTCTGAAGGTCAATAGCTTGTAAATTTGACTTTTTTTCTGAACTTTTTTGTTTAAATCTTCTCTTTAAAATCAAGACAAATTTCTCTTTAAGCATGATTTCATTTTGTGATGTTCCTTCCTTTCTTGCTGGTGGGAAGATATGAATGAAAAGGACTCACAAGGGTTCAAGTCACTGATAAAGGTAAAACTGAAAGGAGGAGGAATGTCAAAGGCCTGATCCCATCACTGGAAAATAATATTTTATAAAGGGAGGTAAAAATAAATACATTTTTAATTTTCCACTTAAAACAAATACATTCATAGTAATAGCATCCCAATCTACTCTGTGTAAGTTCGTACATAGGTATAATTTTAGTTCCCAAGGCTAGCTCAGCCTAGGAAAACCAACTTAATCTACATACTACATAACTAGTATACCAGTTAATAATTTGCATTTTTTTCAATAGATGGAATTACACATATGTTGATAAATATGTGATTTGATATGTATGCTATTTTGTTATATTGACAAGCTTTAAAACTGCATATGTCAAATTTTGTGAAGGTGTTAACATCATATTGTAGATATTTTTACGCTTAAAAATGTCAAATTTCATGCAAAAAAAAAGAGCATTTGTGGGAAGTTTTAATTTATTATTTTGAAGTTAAGTGCTGCTGAAAGTTATCGTATACTTTGGGAAGCTAATGGTGAACATGCTCCCATCTCAAGGTTTGTGAACACTGGTTTAAATGCTTTGAAAGTGATGATTTCTATGTGAAAGACAAAGAATAACCAGGCCAACCAAAAAAGTTTGAAAACCAACAATTACAAGCATTATTGGATGAAGATGCATGTCAAACTCAAAAACAACTTGCAGATAGATTAAACGTTGCTCAGCAAACAGTTTTCAATGATTTACAAGCAATGGGAAAGATTTTACAGGAAGGAAAATGGATACCACATCAACTGAACAAAAGACAAATAGAAAACCAAAAAGTCATCAGTAAAATGTTGCTTCAACTGCACAAAAGAAAGTCTTTTTTGCATTGAATTGTGACTGGCAATGAAAAGTGGATTTAGGCAAAACTGGTTTGGCTCAGTGGATAGAGCATCAGCCTGTGGACTGAAAGGTCCCTGGTTCGATTCCTGTCAAGGGCATGTACCTTGGTTGCGGGCACAATCCCAGTAGGGGGTGTGCAAGAGGCAGCTGATCAATGATTCTCTCTCATCTATGTTTCTAACCCTCTTTCCCTCTCTCTTCCTCTCTGTAAAAAAATCAATAAAATATATCTTTAAAAAAAAAGGAAGAAGAAAAGTGGATTTATTTTGAGAATCCTAAATGCACAAAATCATAGGTTGATCCAAGTCAATCATGAACATTGACTGCAAAGCCAAATAGCTTTGGAAAAAAGACAGTGTTCTCTGTTTGGTGGAATTCTAAAACCAGGTGAACCTGTTAATACTGATTGCTATCAACAACAAATAATCAATTTGAAGCATGCTTTGATTAAAAAATGACCAGAATGTGCCAAAAGGCACGGCAAAGTAATTTTGCTTCATGATAACGCACCATCACACAATTCAAACCAGTTAAAGACTTGCCTGGGAGGTATTAACCCACCCGCCATATTCACCCGACCTTGCTCCTTCAGATTGCCACTTGTTCTGATCGATGGCACATGCACTTTCTGAGCAGTATCTTCTCTCTCCTTTTGTTTTCAAGAGATCATCTCTATTTTTCCCCCCGAGTCAAAATTTTCAACGAGTTACTGTTCTTCTAAATACACTTATCTGTCAGCAGTGTGCTTTGATTCCTGCAGTGCTGATCCTCAACTCAGACACGGGCTTCTTTTTGAAAAACAAAAGTACACGTAGTGCGTCTTAGCTGCCAGGGTGTCTGCTCATTTTCTCAGAAAGTACAGATTCACTCACTGGAGGCCTTATTATTCATAAATGCATAATGTCTTCCTACATTTCCAGAATGTAGGAGAAAAAAAGACATCTTTAACTTCCTAGCTCCCAGGCAGCCCCACACAGCTTTGTCCACGGTAATAACCAAAATGTTTTGGAGTTCCCGAGGCCCAGTCTGTAGTGTCCTTGACAGAAGGGCACCTCTGGGCACCTGCAGCCAGGTGTGCTTACTGTGCCTTTGTTAGGTGCCTGGTGACAATGGCATCTCAACACTTACTTTCCTTTTTCTGAGGAGCCAAAAGGACTTCAGGGATTTGTGTTGCCTCACACACGTTAATAACATGGGATGTTCTGCAGTGAAAAGCATGGGGCTTCCAGAGGGGAAATTGTAGAAGTGTGGGTAGCTATAGAAAAGAATTGCAAAAAATTGCTGGAAATATCTCTGTCCCGCTGTCTCTCTGTCTCTCTCTCTTTGTTTCCCATTTCTCCAGTATAACCCACCAACAACAATGCACGAGGATTCCCTTTTCTCTGCATCCTTGTCATCACCTGCTGTTTGTTGACTTATTGATGGTAGCCATTCTGGCAGGTGTGGGGTGATACTTAATTGTAGTTTTATTTGCATTTCTCTAAAGAGCAAATATGCTAATTGACCCTCATGCCATTGCAAAGATAGATGCACCCACAGCCAACAAGGAGGGAATATGCTAATTGACTGTCATGTCCTCCAAGATGACAGCGCCCAAAGCCACAAGATGGCAGCACCCAGTCCCCTCAACCCTGCCGAGGTGGCAGGTGCACAGCAAGGCCAGGCCTGTCCATACCCCTGCCTCTGGAGTCCCCCAGTCCCCTCAGCCAACCCAGCTGCCCATGACCAGCCCAAGGAACAGGCAAGCCTCAAATGGTGGCTGCCCAGGGCTGGTCTAAGGCACAGACAAGCCTCGATGGCAGCTGTCCAGCAGCCCAGGGCCACCTGAGGCTCAGATAACCAGGGCCAGTTGAGGCTTGTGCTGCAGACAGTGGCATCAGCAAAGGTGTGATGGGGGTGTCACCTTCCCCTGATCACCAGGTTACCTCCCACTCCTACGGGCTCCCAGACTGTGACAGGGGGAAGGCTGGGCTGAGGGACCCCAACTTCAGTGCACGAATTTTCATGCACCAGGCCTCTAGTATTTTCATATGTCTCCTGGCCTTCTGTATGTCCTCTTTGAAGAAGTGTCTATTCAGATCCTTTGCCCATTTTTAAATTGGGTTATTTGTCTTCCTAGTGTTGAGTTTTATAAGTTCTTTGTAGATTTTGGAAATTAACCCATATCAAATAGATATTTGATGAATATGTTTTCCCTTATAGTGGGTTCTCCTTTCATTTTGTTGATGTTTTCTTTTGCTGTGCAGAAGCATTTTAGTTTGATGTAATTCCACTTGTTTATATTTTCCTGCGTTTTCCTCGCCCTCAGAGACATATCAGCAAAATCTTATTGTAAGAGATGTTTAAGGTTTTACTATGTTTTTCCTCTAGGGCTTTATGGTTTGATGAATTACATTTAAGTATTTTATCTATGTTGAGTTCAGTCTTGTGTATGGTGTAAATCAATGGTCTAGTTCCATTTTTCTGCATGTGTCTCCCCAATTTTTCCAACACCATTTATTGAAGAGACTGTCTTTACTCCAATGTATGTTCTTTCCTCTTTCATCAAATATTAATTGAGCATAGAGGCATGGGTTGATTTCTGGGCTCTCTGTCCTCTTCCATTAATCTATATGTCTGTTCTTATGCCAATACCTGGCTGATTTTATTACAATGGTCTATAGTATAATTTGATATCTCATATTGTGATACCTCCAACTCTTTTATTCTTTCTCAAGATTGCTGCACTGTTGGCGGGAATGCAGACTGGCATAGCCACTGTGAAAAAAAGAGGATAGCATTTCCTTAAAAAATAAAAAATGGAAATGCATTTTGACCCAGCAATCCCACTTCTGGGAATATATCCTAAGAATCCCGAAATACCAATCAGAAAGAATATATGCATGCCTATGTTCATAGCAGCGTTATTTATAATAGCCAAAATCTGGAAACAGCCCACGTGCCCATTGATAGATGAATGGATAAAAAAAACAAAACAAAAAAAAAACTGTGATACATCTACACAATGGAATACTATACAGCTATAAAAGAGAAGGAATTCTTACCCTTGTGACAGCATGGAGGGATCTGGAGAGTATTATGCTAAATGAAGTAGCCAGTCAGAGAAAGACAAGTATGTGGAATCTATGAACAAAATAAACTGAGGAACAAAATGGAACCGGAAGTATAGACACGTGGAACAGACTGGCCAGTGCCCTAGGGGAGGAGGGTTGGAGTGACTGAATAAGGAAGGTGAAGAGATGAGCTAAAGAACATATATGCATACTCATAGACACAGACAATAGTTTGGTGAAGGCCAAGGGAGCTGGAGGCAGGGATGGGCAAAGGGAAGGGGGAAAGGGAGACAACTGCAATAATGCCAACATTAAAGATTTTTAATTAAAAAAAGAAAAGAAAATCTATCTACTTAACATAGATGTTAATGGATAAGAACCCTCAATTAAACAGTTTTGAACCCCCCCCCACCCTTCAATAATAAGAGATAAGCTGGCTAAAAATATTTCTAGGCTCAGTCCCTTCTTGCTCTGTGAACCCAGCAATTTATACAAGTTCCTCTCCCACTTTTACTCATTCTAGCTACCTAATCTTTCTGATTCTTATCATTGGGCAAATTTCTTCTCCTGTGACCAAAAGATAACCTCTGTTGATCCTGGCTTTATGTAAGGCTGTGAGCATATGT
This sequence comes from Pipistrellus kuhlii, assembly GCF_014108245.1. Lineage (NCBI taxonomy): Eukaryota > Metazoa > Chordata > Mammalia > Chiroptera > Vespertilionidae > Pipistrellus > Pipistrellus kuhlii. The sequence goes on from NW_023425573.1 coordinate 72,889,669, forward strand.
GTGCTTGCGAATTATGAGAATTTAAAGAACACATAAGAAAATCTTTATTCCCAGATTGTTTTCTGAGTTCACTACACAACAATTTTATAAACTCACCCTTATGAGAGATGGACCATCATCACAAGAATATTGAGACTCAAGTGTTTTAAGTAGCTATTTATGTTTACAGCCATAATTTGAATTTAAGTTTGCTGATGAAAAAATATTTGCTCTTTCCAAGTCTAAACAAGAAATATCTGTAGGTATAGAGTTACATTTGAGGAAATCCTTGCTTCAACAATTACAAACTCAAGAAATTGAGAACATTTTCCAATTGGTCTGATTTTCCTGATAACATAATTGAACCAGCCACTGGATGGAGCTGAGGAGTATACTAGGGGATAATGCAATGTAGGACATCAGTACAACAATGAAATAGGAGGAGCTTCATGGCATCTGGGATTAAACCAGTTGGCTTTCTTGAAATAAATTTTCAAGTCAATTGCTTCAAAATATTAATTATTTTATTATTTAATGCCTACAATAGTTAAATCTGGTTTTTACAGCAGTAAAAACGATAGCTATGTGGTAGGCTAAATAGTGGCCTGCCAAAGATGACTATGATTTAATCCCTTGTGCATATGTAACATTTCATAGGAAATGGACTTTACAAATAGGATTAAGATTAAGGATCTGAAAATGAAAATACTATTTTGGGGCTGCATTAACAAGAAACCACAGACTTGGTGGCATAAATGACAGATACTTATTTTTTCACATTTCTAGAGCCTGGAAATTCAAGGTCAAGGTGGCATCAGGATTTATTCTGGTGAAACCTCTCTTGCTGGCTTATAAATAGTTGTCTTCTCCCTCTGTCTTCACATGCCCTCTTTATTCTGTGTGTGTGGAAAGAGAGAGAGAGAGAGAGAGAGAGAGAGAGAGAGAGAGAGAGAGAGAGAGAGAGAGAGAGAAAGAGAGACCTGGTATCTCTTCTTTTTCTTATAAGGATACCAGTCCTATCAAATTAGGGCCCCACCCTTATGGCTTCATTTGACCTCCTGAAAGGCCCTGCCTACCTCCAGAAAGCAGTCACCTTGGGGTTAGGGCTTCAACATAAGAAACAGTAGAGAGAAGTTCACAAATAAGTCTGTAACAAGTAGTATCGTAAATTATCCATGTGGGCCCAATCCAATCATAGGAGCACTTAAAAACAGACTCTTCCCTGGATAAAGTCATAGGAATAGGGTGCAAAAGAGCCAGGAGAAAGTTTAAGTCTCAGAGGGACTCAACCTGATATTGCTGACGGGAGGGGCCACAAGCCAGAGAGTGCAGGTGGCTTTTGGAAGATGAGAATGTCCTTGCAACTAAACAAGTAGAAAAGTAACTCAGTCCTACAACCATGTAGAATTGAATTCTACCAACAACTTGCGTAAGCCTGCAAGCAGATTCTCTCCTAGATCCTCCAGAAAGGAATACGTCTATGTAGATATCTTGATTTCAGCTTTTTTTTTTTTTTAACTCAAGCAAACAAACCAAACCCACTGGATTTCTAAAAAGCAGAAATCTGAGATAATAAATTTGTGTTGTTACTAGCTTCAACGTTTATGTCACCTTGTTATAGCATCAATAGGATACTAATATAGATATAATCTCTTCTTTCCTAGAGCCTATATCCTAGTGGGAGTGATACAATAGAGCCAGCTGAGCAAATAAGTAAAGAGTAAAGTAATTGCTATGGTCCTAACTGGTTTGGCTCAGTGGCTAGAGCATCTGCCTGCAGACTGAAAGATCCCAAGTTCAATTCTGGTCAAGGGCATGTACCAGTAGGGGATGTGCACGAAGCAGCACATCGATGTTTCTCTCTCATTGATATTTATAACTCTCTATACATCTCTCTTCCTCTCTGTAAAAAATCAATAAAATATTATTTTTAAAAGAATTGCTATGTGAGAAACAAGTAAACAGATGAAGTGAAGAATGACATAGGGGATCTATGCATTAAGAGTTGTGGTAAAAGTGATATTTAAGCTGAACAAAAAGAAGAGAAAGAGCTGGCTGCCAAATAACCAGTACACGAGCATCCTGTGTGGAGGGAACAGGAGTGCAAGTGCCTCAGTTGGAACAGCTCAGGGTATTCAAGAAACTGCAAGATGTCCAGAGAGGTTGAGCATAGCAAAGGGCAGAATTTAGAAAAATGAAATTATAAAGTAGCCTGAGTAAAGAGCTTACAATGGTTTGTAAAGTGTGATTAGAAATTTGGATTTTATTCTCAGAATAGCAGGAAATCCTTGTAAGTTTTTAAGCAGAGGAGTACCATAAGAATAAAATTGTGAAATAGAAAGTGGGTATTAATAGAAAAACCAGAGAAATTTTTAAAAGGCATTAGGTTAGTTAATAGTATTTTATCCATGTTAATTTCTTAGTTTTGATCATTGTATCATATGTAAGCTGTGAACTTTAGAGGAAGTGAAGGGCTTATGGAAACTCTGTAATATCTTAGCAACTCTCCTACAAGTCTAAAATTATTTCAAGAAAAAGTTAGAAAGGCAAAAAAAAAAATGTCATGACCCACTTTCTAATTTAGGAAGGTCATTTCTTCTTACTTCTCAGTTGGAGTACAGATTGTAAAGGCAGAAGAGAGTGTGAATACCAGTCTGGAAACTAATTCAGTGATCCAAATGTGAGACCATGGGACAGAACTTGCTAAGGGGCAAGGTCAAAATTTGTTTTTGAAGCAGAATCCCCAGTTCCTCAAGATGAATGTAGTATGTGAATGTGCATGTGAGTGTGTGTGTGTGTGTCTGTAAGTGTTCATTGTTGAAATGAGCAGTGTAGGAGTGAGAGAAATTAAATTCTAGGTTTCTAACCTGAAAAATTAGGTAGTGGCCTCATTTGCTAATGGGATGATTACAGTGTGTGGAGGGAAATAAATATGAGTTTTTAAGGCCCATGGCCTCCAAATGTAGATATCAAGTGTGCTGCAACTGAAAGGTGCAGTCTGAGCTGGAAGGGTCTTAGGTAGCTGCCGACATTTCAACGCCACTCCCCTGTGGTAGGAGGTAAGGGGCCTCCGTTCCTATAAACAACCTAGAGAGTAACGTCCAGGAAAGAACCTCAGGCCACTGGATTCATGATAGGAGGATTTTTTTTTTTAAATTTTCACATGGCTTTTTTTCTTTCTTAGTAAAGTTCTTATCAGAAATGCCATTTTATCACAACTGTGCTAGGAAGACCAAGAAAAGAATAGAAATTATCTTATCTGTTTATGCTTGAACTGCAGTAAAAGGGGGGAGTAAGGCAAGTAAATCAAGATTATGAACCATTTATGGAAAAGATTTTGGGGACATAAATGTGGTCAATATTTTGAAGCAGGGGTTCTCTTTTTCTCTCTCCATAGAGGGAGAAAGACACATATATATAATATATATTGAATATATAGCTTACATACATAACTATATATGTGTATATATACATATATATAACTATATATAACTATATATACCACTATATATGTATATATACACACATTTTTTAGCTATATATTTATAAAACAAGCCGACTCTTTCTTTATACCAGGCACAGAAGTTGTAGCATCTCGCCCTGGCCAGATTTGCTCAGTGGGTAGAGCATCAGCCTTCAGACTGAAGGGTCCCGGGTTCGATTCCAGTCAGGGGCATGTACCTTGGTTGAGGGTGCAACAGGCAGCTATTGCTGTTTCTCTCTCATTGATGTTTTTAATTCTCTATCCCTCTCCTTCCTCTCTGTAAAAAAATTAATAAAATATATATATATATATATTTTTAAAGTTGTTGTAGTATCCTAAAATCATTGCTGAGTTTCTTATTGGAAAAATCCATAAAGGAACTTCTGGGAAGGATTTAAGGTGTAAGAAAGTTTATATTATTTCCCCAATCAAGGTTAAAGATGATAATCACATGAAGGGATAGAGAAAGGTCCTCACTTAGTGTTCTGAGCCAAGAATGAAGGAGGGCTCTCATTACCCTCTTTTGCTAGAACTATTTCATAGGTCACTCACTTTATTGGTTTCTAGTCCAGACTTATATAGAGTTCAATGCCTGTCTCTCTTCTTCTTAACAGTGTGAAAGTAAAGTTTTAAGAGGAGCCTAATTCAAAGGCCAGAGACAAAACATGGACCACCATCTTCATGTAGCTTAGATTGTGTTACATAGTAGAAGATCTGTCTTTCTTAGTTAGTTTGTTCAGTTGATAGAGCAGAAACACATTTAAACATTTGTTTGCATTTTAGATATATTGTGTAATATAATATGCCCACAAGGGATATTTATTTAGACATAACAAACATATTATTATAGAAAGAACAATCTGATTTTATTGGGATGAATTCAATTTTAGTTTTCAAGTAGAAGTTTTTCCAAATAAATGTCTATGTACTCAGTTTGATTTAGAAATCTGAAAACAGGTTGCTTTTACTGTACAAATTCTTTAGTTTTTATTCAAATATATTGAAAAAATGGGTCAAGAAATGTTCCATTCTAACCCTAACCCCATCTTTAAGGGTTTGGCCCTACCTTTCCTAGTACTCCCTTGCTATGGAACACTGTGCCCCACTGTGAGAAAGCCAGAGATGCTTGGATGTTCCATTTCTCTCCAGTTGTTACCACTGTTGCTGCCTCCTATAGACCACTCCTCATTTCCCTGGAGTAGTCTAGCTTTCCCATGATCTATCTGTGTGCCTGACCCTACCTGTCTACTGCTTTAGGCATCAATTCCTTTGCTTTGACTTCAGTGACATGGTCTGATAATACTACCTCTGCATCGACTGCCTTTCACAAGGCAGTTAACTTCAGTATTGCCATCCAAATGGGGGGTGACAGATGAATATAAAAAGCTCTTTAATAACTAGAAAGTTGTTGGCGCTACCGGCTGAGTCTACTGAGATGAGCTACCAGACCAAGCTGACCTTCAAGGAAAACGCGAAGATATCCCATGAAGCAATTGTACAAACCTCTAAGTGGAACTCCCTTCTTTAAGCGGATCACCTGGTGGTAGACATCACTTCCTCGCTTAAAAGCATTACCATTCTCTGTTCTTTAACTTGGTTATCTTTTTTGCAGGCTGAACCCCCTGCTGAACTCTTCAGACATACACTACTCACCCCAGCATACCCTCTCTTGGCAGTGGGTAAGTGGCAAATAAAAAGGTTCTCTTCATCGAGTCGATTGAGGAGGGCAGGTGGCAGGGTACCAATGATGCTTTTACTCTCCATGCTGCTTAATGTCTCCAAGATCAAACACAGAGATCACGGGAGGAACAGGTGATCAGCGGGTGACAACAGATGACTGTACTCCGTTCTGGATGAGTTGTGCAACTCAGACAAAATGGATGGCCCCATTTTAAATGACTTCAGAAGTATCAAAGGAGGCCTCTGTAGTTACCGTATGTGCCTTCAGGCTCGAATATTATTTTCCAGTCCTGCTGGTGTTTCTATTGAAGAGAGAGAAGGAAAGGTGAAAAATTATTTCTTGTCATTCAGACTTCTTTCCCAGATGTTTCTTCCAAAGAGGAATACAAACTTTATATGTGGGTTTGGAATGGGCTTGAAAGAGTCTACCCCCATTCCCAGAAATGTTTGTAGGATACAAGAAAATAGGCATACTGTGGCCAGCAGTTTTCACCAAGAAAAATAATAGATAATTGTTGACTATGGGCATTATACCCCTAGATAAAGAATAATCATGGGCAAGTTACATAGTTTTAGTTGTTATATTTATTAATCAAGTTCAAATTTTCATACTGAAATGGCTTGTCAACTCCTTTTATTCTGTAGTTTAAATTTTCATAATGGTCAAAATAAAATAAAAAATTTTCCCAAAAGTTGATACAGCAAAAATGTTTTATTTTTTTTAGGTATTGGTATCTTTAACATCATAAAAACTCAAGTAGTACAAGGGCAACATATGAAACATTTCCTTCCCACTCTAAATCCCCAGTGTCTTCATTCTCTCTCTCAGAAATAACCCTTATTTTTTATTTCAATATATTCTTCCAGAGATAGTTTATCATTTTTCCTTTTTTACACAACTAAGGACCTACCATATTTGCTGTTCTATACTTTACCTTTTCCATTTAACTATTTTTATCTATATAATAAAAGGCTAATATGCAAATCGATCAAACCGGGGAACAACCAATCGCTTTTATGCACACTGACCACCAGGGGGCAGATGCTCAATGCAGGAGCTGCCCCCCTGGTGGTTAGTGTGCTCCCACAGAGGTAGTAATGCTCAGCCAGAAGCTGGGCTCTCAGCTGGCAAGTGCAGCACTGGTGGCAGGAGCTTTTCCCCCTTCTGTAGCAGTGCTGGGGATGTCTGACTGACATCTTAGGTCTACTTCTCCCCAGGGAGCAGACCTAAACCATCAGTTGGACATCCCCCAAAGGCTCCTGTACTGTGAGAGGGCATAAGCCGGACTGAGGGACATGCTCCCCACCAGTCCCCTGCTCCCAGTGCACAAATTTCGTGCACCGGGCCTCTAGTATTTATATAAACATGTATGTTTAACTCGTTTTTAATGGCTACATATCATTCTATAATATAAAAGCTCCCAAAGTTTATTTATCTTTTTTCTATTGATAATTAGATTGTTTTTGGTATTATAAACAATGCAGCAATTAATATTATTATATAATTTTTGTACATATGCTTGAAGTTTTTTGTAAGAAACATTTCTCAAATGGAACAATTTTTTAAAACTGTGCATTTCTAACAGATATTACTGATTGTCTTTTCAAATTGGTACAAATCTAAATAATCACTGATAATGCATGATATTACTTATTTCTCCACATAGTTGTTAACACAATGTATATTTAAATTTAATTTACTTTGTCCACTTGAGAAATTAAATGAATGCTATCTTTAAACTTGTTTTTGACTCGTAATTATAGATGAGGCTGAATTGATTTTCATGCATTTAAATTTTATTGTGATTTGCCATCTTTTCCCCATTGATTTGAAATGCCACCTATATATTATATTGTCAGCACATGTGAAATTGCCATTTTCATGAGTCAGAAAAAGTTGAAAATCAGCAACTTCACATAGGATAAATGAAAAGTTATATAAACAGATGGATGATACATACTTCTATCGAAATTTAATTAATATGACAAAAATAAAGAATAAGATAGCTCTTTAGATTCTGCTCTTTCAGAAATGTCCTTGCATTCCCATATTTTTATATGAACATATAAATACGTCATCTTTTTCCAAAAAATTAACAATGCCATTTTTTAAATGTGTATTAAATTACATTTTAATTTTGATTTAGAGATATCTTTGCACTCTTGAATTTTCCTATCTTTCTCTTTTGAGATACAAAAGTTCAATCTTTTGAAGATATTAATTTTTCTCAGATGTCACAAGTTTTTCTTTCATGTAGGTCTTATTTCTATTTATTGATTTTATTCCTAAATATTTTATAAATACCATGACCATTAAAATAATATTTTTATCTTCTATTATATTTTTCAATTTTGAGCCTGTAGAAGAAAATACTGGTTTTGAGTATTAACTTTATAATCTAATATTTAAATATTTAATGACAATATAGTTAATTTCATTGAATTATGAAATATATAATTATACCATCTATACATAATAATATTACATTTATATACTTCTTTTTTTTATATCTAATTGCATCACCTAGTATTTATAAAACAAATATTTTGTTGTGAAGGAAGATTCTGGTTTCTGGTTTAAAATATATGTGTGCTGACAAAGTGTTCATTTATTTCTATTAACATTTTATTAAGAATTTTCATCAAATATGCCAATTAAGTTATATTAAATACTATTTTGAATATCTTTCACAAACTGAAAGAATTGTATGATTTTTCTCCTTTGATCTCTATTTACAAAAATTGTATTAATAGATTTACTAAAATTGAACCATTCTTGTATTCCTGATGTAATTGCACTTAATTGTTATACACTCTTCTTTCATGTGTTGCTGAATTCCATTTGCTAATGAAATTAGCTCAAGTCCCATCTAAAGAAGGGTTCAAATTTTTAATCAATTATTCACAAAACATATGTGTGTATATGCATGACTTCTATTGTTTCTATGTATAACAGTGGGCAGATTCAGGAGCAAAAAAAAAAACTAGTTTCATGTGTGTATGTGTTTTGCACGTAATATGTGTCTAAGTGGCTTTGACAATATTTCCATTCATAAATTATTTCAATTCACCATTTTATAAGATGCATAAAATCTTAAAGTTAATAGAGGGTGGGGCAAAAGTAAGTATATAGTTATGAGTACATAAAACAGATTTTACTTTTATATTATTTATTAATTATTGCATTATTTCCATATGAACAACTGTAAATTTACTTTTGACAGACCTTGAACATACATATAAAATTGTTGACTACAACTTTATTATCTTATAAATTAAGAAATTCTGAAAAGTAGGTAATATGCTCAAGTTTTTAAAACTGATACAAAGTTGAGCTAGGACTAGAAACCATGGTTCAGAATTCTAAGATTATTTGTACTCTACTATTTTCCTTTCTCTCCTCAAAAAGAATGAAGAACTATAGAATTGCTACTTTTAGTTTTATAATTTGTGGTATAAGTGTATATGAGTTTTAAACAGTGTATAAATCCTATAACTGACTTAAACTTTTTTTCAATATATTTATCAGCATAGCTAATTACATTTTTAAAAATATTTTTTGTAAATTATACTTAAGATACACTTTGTCATGCATGATTCTTGTCTCTACAGTATGCAAAAGAAATTCTTATTAACAACCAAAGGAATAGTGTGTGAAACTACAAAAAATGATTAAAAAAACAACAACAATGTTATCTTGAGTTCTGTTGTTCATTCAAAAGATCAACTAATGAGGACTGAGAGTGGCTCTGTCAGATTCATGAGAAAGGTAGAAACCTTCCTCAAACACAATAGGCATTGGTGAAAATTTTGGAATTTGGAGATAATTTTTTGTTTTCAAAGCAACATAAGTTTGAGCACAGATGCCAAAATGACATTAAAATTATGTAATGGTATAAAGAGTAATTTTCTTCCTTAAATTGTTTAGAATTCTGAGCAAATAACAGTCTACATTGGAGAATGCCATTTGTATGATTACATTCAACAGAACAGAAATAAAGCCATATGTATTTTGACAACTAAGAACATTTTCTTTTTTAGCCATTATGTTCAATTTAAGTGTCTGGGGTTGCATTAACTAAATTAAGGTACATACACACAGGATTTTGGAGATACAGAGAGCCCAGAATTTCATAAGCATGAGCCACCCATAACTAGCATAGCATAAAGACATTTTTATATTCATAAAAATATTTTTAATGCACCACCTTCACCAGCATCTTTCTTGGTAACCACACCATCCTATGATGGCTAGGAAATGTTGCGGGCAAGAGAAACATTAACCTAAGAAGATTCTAATATTTACATTTTCCATGTCTTCAACCCTTTTAATATTGTAAATCTACCAGTGAGACATCTCTATGACTCATACAAAACATCAAATATCTGAATGATAAACATGAGCCACATAAGAGAAATAAGTCATCTTCATTTTCTTCCTTTACCTATGTTCATCAAGGATTGTACAAGATACTAAAACAGAACTTTACCAGGGATAGTCTCACATTGTTAGCTGTAAAGGAAAAATATAAAAGACTGGCGATTAGAGATATTTTGCTTTAAGAAACTTCAGTGAATAAGGAAAAGTACTTGAACCTTTTTGCCTATTTGGAAATAACCACTTTTTAACTAATATAAATTTCTTTCTGAGCATTACTAGTCCTCAAGAGTATGAATTTACTTGGCAATGTCACTTGGTTATTATATAGCAAACAATGCAATCAATCTTACCATGGTTATGCACTAAGTCTTAATGAAGAAGGAAGGTCGTAAGACATGAGTGGCTACAAAAGTCACTGCATCCTTTCAGGCCTGCATCTCCTCACTTGTGAAAAGAAAGGTGGCCAGGTTAACTTGAAGATACATAACTTCCAGTTACTGAACTGCTCCTGGAACTCAGGGGGTTACTCTTTTACTTACATCTCTTTCTGGTTTGGAAAATTTCTCAAGAAATGTAAGTTTTATTTAGGAATAAGGGAAGAAAAAATAATCTTTTAAGATAAATAAGTAATTCTCAAATGGCCAGCGGATATAGAGACATCCAGCATCACATAATGAAGCATGAATATCTATTATTTTTAGAATAGTCCCAAATATTCATCTACAGTTTTATGTCCTTATTCCCTGATAGCAAAAAGTGATCTCCTTCCTATGTATGTCCCCCTTTTATTATGAAACAGCAACTATATTCCATTCAGACCCACATAAGTTTGGAAGTTTCTCTTTACTTTTTCTCTAGAAGTCCAGATATAAGTGTATGTGGTAAGAAAGAAAGCCTATGTTTTACCTTGATCGCCTCCATTTCTAAATATTAAATGTCCTCCCTTGTTATTTCAAAAGCCAAATACTAATTATAGATTCATGCTAATAACAGGAGATTAATTAGAAAAGTTCGTTTACAGGCAAGAAAGCAGATTTCTACATTTAGAATTGTGAATGTACCCAGCATTGTTTCTGTGAGGTTAGCTGTTAAAAAAATAAAAAATAAAAAGTCAATATTCATGAAGCTGCAGGACATAGAAATATAAAATGTGGTTTGCTTTACTTTCCAGTGAGAGCTATAAGCAAAGCTGAGTACAGGGAAGGAGAGCTTCTTCGGAGACATGAGCACAGTAGTATTTTGTGTGGGAAGGCAGAGTCCCTGGATTTTATAGCCTTCAAATGTCACTATCTGTGACTTGGCCATGAGTGATGAGAGCCTGTCTTATCTTTTTCAAAAAAGTTTTGGGAACTCTAAAAGACACATTGCCTACAACCTATTACCATGATGCATTGGAGATTTCTGGAACATCATGGCAGGCAGGCAAATGCTGCTGGTGGGCTCAGAATTACGGCCAATTTCTGGCCTAAGACTGTGATTCAAACAATGCTTTCTGATGTCTTCACTCAGCAACAGCTCATTTTCCACACATACAGGTATGAGGAAATTCTGTAGGAAAGTTTGCTATGGAAACTGCCAGTAAAATGTGTCTAAATGGCATTAAATTGCAAAAAGTATTTTGCAATAATGAGAAGTATTTATAAACTAGGTACCTAGTGAGGGCCATGTACAAATATTTTCAAACTGAATCCCCATGGCGGGAGAAACAAGAGGCTGGGGCAGAAACCGTGCTCTGGGAGAGAAGGTCCTGGGTCACACTAAAAATGCTCTTTGGTTTCATAACATTTATCAGGTTTTTTCCAAATGCTAAGACTACTCCACTTTCCTTTTTCCTAATGGAATTGTGATTACATTTTGTCTAGAAAACCATAAATATTTAAAAGCCATAAGAGATCGGAGAGGGTGTATTTAATGCGAAATGGAATTTTAGGACATGCGACATAAAGAATGACCTGGAGGTGCTCATTAAAATAGAGTCTGTATTTACGCCTTGCTCAGAGTGACAAATGTGATAACTGAGCGAGGACTCTGGGGATAGCCATCTGGCTTTACCATTGAAAGGTAGGTGATCCTGGACAGTGTATTAAATCTTAAGAGGGTTCTCATTATTTAAAGAATGGGCACCATAATCTCTGCACCATTTTTCCCATATGTTGATGGGGAGAATGATGGAAGATAATTGCCATCAGAATATTCTGATGAAAACACGACAGCCTAAGTAGAATGCTAATTGTTCATTAAGCAACATATGTTTTATTAAATGTCCAACCTATCATGGGCACTACTTTAGGTGCAAGGCATTCACTGGTTTGATGTTATAGCTTAGTGGAGGAGGAAAATATCAATAAATTAATAAATAAATATATGATGTCAAGTAGTAATAAATGCTAAGACAAATAATAAAGCATGGGAAGAAAATAGGGCCATCGTATTGGAGTGCAGAAACACTTGTGGATAAGTGGTCAAGGAAGACTTTTCTAACCAAATGATGTTTGAGTAGATGTCTTAGTTACTTGAGAGGTGAGCCATGTGCAGATCTGGGGCTTGAGCATTAATTATTAAAAGGGTAACAAGTACAGAGAACTGAGACATGAACATATTTGATGTGTTTGATTAACATCAAGAAGGCCAGTGGGGCAGGAGCAGCGCAATAATAAATGATATTGGAAAGGCAGTTAGGGCAAATCATGTGTGGGGCCGTCATAATAAGTTAAAATGCTATTCCAGGTCTGATGGGAAACTATTGGGAGGTTGTGAGCAATAGAGGCCCATGCACTGATTTAGCTGCGAGGCAATAGTAGAAATGGAAACTTCTGCCATAGTTCCATCCACAGATGATGGAACCCTTTAATGTGGTTTGAAAGTACAGCCTAATGAGCTGTGAAAAAGAACTCTCATATTTTGATAAAGTTGACCTTTGAGCATTGCTGTGGCTGCTTTCTGGCTAAAAGTACAAAAGGCATTGAGCTTTGTATTTCTGGGCTACTCTGACCTGATAGATGCCTCAATCCATGTAGGATGTTTTCAACTAAACTTAGGGTAATGTGGGGAAGAACTAGGAAAGTTAATGGGCAACGACATCTACTCATTTGCAATTTGACCTTGTCTACTATTCACATAATTTTTTTATTTTATTTTATTTTATTTTATTTTATTTTGCTGTTTGATAATTAAGCAAAGTAAAAACAACCTCCAATTCAATAGGGAAAATATCTATCTTCTTTGGCTCAATGATAGAGCGTCGGTCTGCTGACTGAAAGGTCCCAGGTTCAATTCTGGGCAAGGGCATGTACCTGAATTGCAGGCACATCCCCAGTAGGGGGTGTGCAAGAGGCAGCTGGTCAATGTTTCTCTCTCATTGACATTTCTAGCTCTCTATCTCTCTCCCTTCCTCTCTGTAAAAAATCAATAAAATATATATATTTTTAAAAATCTATCTTCTTGGTTAAAAAAAAAGAAGGAAAAAAAAGCCACAAGGATATTAATTGAGAGAAAGAAGCTGTAGATCCATTTTGAATATTTAAAGTGAATGGAGCTATAACATAGTTATATTGGAGAACGGGAGAGTAAATTGACTAAACAAATGTAGTGAGACTAATAACCATGATAATGACTAACTTGAAATTAGTGGTGATTATTTAACATTAGACAGTTAGCACTACTGTATATTTTTTTTTATATCCATGCAGCTTCTTGTAATCAAGAGCATAGTAGTTATAGAGCTGGATTAACCCCTTTAGGGTTTTGCCTGGATGTATGATGCAGGAGGAAGGGAGCTAAAGAGCAATGGAATGTAAGTTGGACAAGGAAGCAAGAGAGAATGGTGATGACACTGAGAGGTGGTTGGATCAATAGATGGAAGGATTATTAAAGTACACAGGCCACACACACACAAAAAAAATTCTAGACTGATAGGAAGTACTCAGAAATGGAATCTGTGAATTGGTGGTACCATTATTGGTAATTGACCAGTTTGGGGGCATGGTTTGGAAAGGAATGGCTCTATCAACTGTAGCTTAAATAGGAAATGGATTTGGTAAGTATTCTGGGCTCATATTGGATCCTACTAGGGTCTTTCCTATCAAGTTTGAGGCTCTGATTCTATGTAAAGCATTGTATTTGTATATTTTGTCAGTATTTTTAAATGGTGCTGAATCATATTTGTCAAGAAAAGTTTTACTTCAATTTAAGGCAGTTTGGAGCTAGGGTAGGCAGGTGATGGTTTTAAGAAATTTGAATCCCAGATAAGAAATTACTTTATATTCAAGACATAGACTGGTTTACTTGTGAGCATCGTAAAGAAACTTTGAAGACCAAGATTTTTTTTTAAATATATTTTTATTGATTTTTTTTACAGAGAGGAAGGGAGAGGGATGGAGAATTAGAAACATCATGAGAGAGAAACATCAATCAGCTGTCTCCTGCACACCCCCTACTAAGGATGTGCCCACAGCCAAGGTACATGCCCTTGATCAGAATCAATACTGGTACCCTTCAATCTGCAGTCCAACGCTCTAGCCACTGAGCCAAACCAGTCAAGGCTGAAAACCAAGAATTTGCAAGGAGAGGTAACTAATATTTTGAGTGTAACTCGCCATTGGACTAAATATCCGACTTTCTAAAATGGAAAAGAGGGTCTTGGGGGCCTTTGGAGCCTTTGCTTCTTGACCCAAAGAAGAGCAAAGAGTGAGGGTGCCTGATGTCAAACACTGTTTCTCAAGTTCACAGTCCTGTAGTCCACAGAGTTACAGTTAAAAACATTTTATTCTTCAACAAAACTGAAATGGTTGAGACCAGAATGAGGCCATCGTTGACTTCCTGGAGAATCCCCTGTGGTCTGTCTTGTGAAATGCCCAGGGCAGAGCAGAAAGGCCGTGCAGCAGCAGCAGCAGCAGCAGCAGGTTTTTTCTCCTGGGCATTTCAAGGGCATCTCCCTCAGATATGACTGCCTCATCCCATGACTGTTCTTGAAAATACAGAGGCTCAAAGGACAGCCACCGTGGTCATTGGATAGCAGGAACAGTGGATTCATTAGCGATCAAAGCTGGTGCTGTGAGAGTCCTGATGTTATTTTTAACATCCAGGGCTCCTTTACCTGCGATTCTTAGTAAGGTCATTATCAGAATGTTGTTAGAAGTTGGTTGGATAAAAGTTTTGCCTCCAGAATATCAGGTGTTCTTGCTCTTTGCTCTCCTGTGGGGCAGGAACCAATTCCCTCCCACAGCTCCTCTCATGTCCCATTTCTATGAGGTGGGTGAGGCTGTTTTCCTCCTAGGGGTCTCTGTTCCAGACATGCTACTCTTTGAAAGAAAGAAAAGTATTTCAACCATCCTGCTGTTAATGTAAAAATGATCAATGTGCTTTTTGGTCAAAAGACATGTTTTCTCAAAGTTCTTCCTACTTTATTTCATTTCCATCTCCATGAAAGAATAAGAATCCATTTTTATATTATTAAGAGTAAATTGATGTTCTGAAGGAAGTTTTTTTTTCTAATTATAAAGATTGTTCATTTTTATTTTGGGAATAGGGGGATTTGAATGCCACTAGCATCGGTGACAACTTTGCCAAGACTAAGAAGGAAGGCCCTAGAGAGGAGATGCTGCATCAATAGAAATTCTTTTCAATAACAAGGGGTCTAGTGTGTTTGGGTAACACCAGTAATATTAGTGACAACTACAGCAATAAACATGGACACCTATTAAGAATTTACTCTGTGTTCACTTTCATTTTATGCATCTGGTGGTTTTTTTCTCATTTAATCTTCATATCACTATATAATATAACCAGAAATATTTTACAGATGAGAAAAACAATACAGAAAGGTTAAGTGACTGCCCACTGTGCTATTTGGAGCATAGAAGAGGTGGGATTTGAAATAAGCAGACTGACCCCAAAAACCTCAGGTTTTCCTATAGCACTGCACTGGCTCCTTAATTTGCCAAAATAAAGCATGTAATTTCTAAGAGTGCGGAACTGTCCTCCTGAAACTGGTGATAATAATGGGGCCAGGACTAGAGTGTGACCAAAAAAGTATGTCCAAAATTCTACCCTTGACGGACTCCTTAACCTACAAGACTAAATAAACTGCTTAATTGATTCCATAGCGTTTTCTACTTACTTCACCACAGACCTTCACTCTGTATGTCAATTTCCTGTCTACCTGACTGTTTCCTCCAGTAAACACCAAGTTCTTTGAGAGTAAGGACAGTGTTTTGTTAAAAATTGGATCTATAATATATAGAAAAGAAACCAGAATATAATGACACTTGGTAACTGTTTATTGAATTTATGAATAATCACAAATGGAATGGGGGTGTGTAATGCATAGAAAATCTAATTAAATCCTTATTCTAGGGTGCTGGCAGGCACAGTGAGTTACCAGTTCCCTGCTCCATAGGTCACCAAGTCTATGTATGGGATGGAGATAGACATATATGATAAACATAAAAATTGATGTGTTTGGCTCTTTAAATGTAAGACCTAGCGCTTGGAAAGATAAGACATCCCCTGAAAATAAGACCTAGCGCAACTTTGGGAGAAAAAATTAATATAAGACACTGTCTTATTTTTGGGGAAACAGGACAATAGGCACACAGACCTCAATCTCAGCAATGGACTCTGAAGTGGCCTGTGAACTGGCTCCAGTCCCTCTTGCCCATGGTCTGGGAGTCCTGGGAAAACATTGAATTATGTCCTCAATTACAGGTGGGAGAGCCTTTGTCAAAGTTCAGGAGTCCAACAGAGAAATCCCTGCCCCTGGTTGGAGCAAACGAAGTAGAGACTGAGTGCACTGGAGATGGTCAGAGGAACAGTTTTACTTTACTCACATTATCACTCCCCCCAGGCAGCACAGCTCAAGGCCAAGTGATCTTCTTAGCCCATGTATACCCCCACGGGGGAAAGCGAGTGTTAGAGTAAGCACTCAGCTCCCTCAGCTGTGCGAAATGCTGACTAAAAGGTCTGATTCTCTCTTACCTCATCCAGAGTACTGAGCTGTGAGCTGCACAGCTGGGAGGTGGTGAGTGGCTGGGAGGACAGTAGCCAGGATTCAGAACAAAAGGCACCACAGGGAAGCAGATCCTATTAAGAGACTCTATCAGAGCTCCCTTTCTCAAATCCAGGGAGAGCTTTGGACATGCATGTTCAAGAAGCTCATGGGTCCCCAAACAAAGTCAATTTAAAGAGATCTTCTCCAAGATATTCTAAAATAAAACTGTCAGAAATCAGAGACAAAGAGTCTTAAAAGCAGCAAGACAAAAGAAGCTTGTAATTTTCAAGAGAACTCTCATAAGGCTGTCAGTGGGCTTCTCAGGAGAAACCCTACAGTCAAGGAGGAAGTGTGATGATATATTCAAAACTGCCAACAGTGAATACTCTATCCAGTAAAATTGTTCTTCAAAAGGAAAGATAAAGACTTCCCCAAACAAAGCTGAATGAGCTCATTACCACTAGGCCTGCCTTACAAGAAAGACTGAATGCACTGTAGTTCTTCAAGCTGAAATGAAAGGACACTAATTAGTAACATGAAAATGCACAACACAATTGTCAAATAAAGGTATAGCAAAATTCCAAATACTCTAATACTATAATATGGTGGTGTATAAACCACTTAACTCTTGTATAAAGGTTAACGAACAAAAGTTTTTAAAATAATTTGTTAACAAATATACAAAAAAAGGTAAATTGTGACATCAAAAACATAAAAGGGGAGATGAAAGGATAGAGATTTTGTAAGCAAGCAAAGGTTAATAGTGTAAAGTAGACAGCTACATCTATAAGATATTTTATGTAAGCCTCATGGTAACATAAAGCAAAAAATATACAGTGGATACATGATTATTAAAAGACAAGAAATAACAACTGTTAAAGATAATATAAGGAGAAAAGGGAACTCTTACCCACTATTGGTAGAAATGGGAATTGGTACAGCCACTAAGGAAAATAGTATGTAGGTTGCTCAAAAATTTGAAAACAGAATGATCATATACTCTAGCAATTCCACTTCTGGGGAGGCTTAGTGCATGAATTTCATCCACTCAGGGAGGTCCCTCAGCCCAGCCTGTGCCCTCTCGCAGTCTGGGAGCCCTTGGTGAATGTCCAACAAATGGCTTAGGCCTGCTCCCCACCGGAGAGGCTCCTGCCACCACCACTGCACTTCCCAACAGTGAGCCTGGCTCAGGGTTTCTGGCTGAGCTGCATTCCCCCTGTGGAAGCCCACTGACCACCAGGGGGGCAGCTCCTGTGCTGAGTGTCTGCTCCCTGCTGGTCAGTGCATGTCATAGTGACCTGTCATTCTGTTGTTCGGTCAATTTGCATATTAGCCTTTTATTATATAGAATATATATGTAATCACAATTTTGAACAGATATTTGCATCTCTATGTTTATTGCAGCATAGCCATGATATGAAAAAAATCTGTATTTATTTGTGAATAAATGGATAAAAAAGAAGATACATACAATAGATATTTAGTCATGAGAAAGAAAAGAATCCTGCCACTTGCAACAATATAGATGGATTATTAAGGCATTGTGCTAAGTGAGATAAGTCAGACATAGAAAGACAAATACTGTATAATCTCACTTATATGTGAAATCCATAACAGCTGAACTCACAGAAACGGGAGCAGAATGGTGGTTGCCAGAGCTGGAGGCAGAGGGAAATGAGGAGTTGTTGGTCAAAGGTACAAAATTCCAGTTATAAGATGAATATGTTCTGGGAATCCATGCACAGCATTGTGACTATAGTTAATAATACTGCATTATATATTTGAAAGTTTCTAAGACAGTAGATTTTAATGATTTCACCACCACAAAAAGGGTGGTAATTATAGGAAGTGATAGGGAAATTGCTTAATTCTATTGTGGTAATTATTTCAAAATAATTGCATGTATCAAATCATCACGTTGCAAAATTAAAGCAATGGTATTTGTCAGTTATATCTCAATAAAATGGAGAAGAAAAAAGAATTCTCATGTCTCACTTTTTATCTATTGAATTAAAAACTCTGATGATGAGGTTCGGGAATAAGTGTTTTATCAAGCTCAAAGTGATTCTAAAGACATTCTAGTTCAAGGACTATTGCCCTAGAGCACATGTGTCAAACACAAGGCCCGCGGGCCAAATCCATCCCGCCAGGCCTTGCAATGTGGCCCACACCGCACTGTCATCACTGCACTCCACTGCGTTTCCATCACAATGACAGTTTATGACTGTTCAGTAAACCATTCGGCCCACGATTTAGGCTGGATTTTAGATTTTGGCCCCTTCTCTGATTGAGTTCGACACCCCTACCCTAGAGAAATGTTTCTTATGCACAGGCCTAATCTTTATTCTCCTCCTATTGCTTCTTGAGTTTAGGGCAATCAGACCTAACTTTTATTTACTTCCTGTTCCTGAATCCATGCTCCTCTGTTTGTTTATAATTACCTGAATTCCAGATTACTAACCTATCAGTTGATTTAAAAAAAATACACTGTCTGGTCAGATCCAGCTTGCCTGTCACCATATGTTTATGTCCTATTGAAACTGTGTGGTGGTATATGAGTCACCGTCTACCAAGTAACAGCACTGCTACATGCTTCTAGCTCTAGCATGACTAATAACTGGGTAGAGTAATCCTGAAACTCAGAAGCTGACCTCACATAGCAATTTGTGTCTTAGCATGCCTTTGAGCAATGGCATCTAAGACGATGGATATTTAAGAAGTACCCTTTGCTTATCGCAACTTCAGTGATTTCTATTCTTCGCTCTCAAATAATCCTAAGCAATTGAGAACCAACTTCAGAAATAAGTCAGAGCATTTTCCTGGTAAAATCAATACTAAGAGGGTTTTGAAATCTAGTGTCCTATTGAATATCAACTACTTCATCACACTGGTGGCAGATGCTTAGTTGAAGCCAGTGAGAAGTACATAAAACCTAATGGCACCCTTGATATAAACATATAACTCTAGTCATTTTGCATTTATAAGCCTACATTTGATAGGCCCAGGGAAACTGTATACTAAGGTCTGAAGGAAGTTTTGTAGATAATACAGAGTGAGTATGAGATCCTGGAGACAATTTTATTTTAAAACAAACATCAACTGTTAGTTTTGATGAAAAAAAAATACATCAGAGATCAATGTGTGTCTTTACCTCCATGTTCCTTCAGTGCATTTTCTTCCTCATCAGCCAATTAGTGTTGAGTTTGATAAAACATGAGTTTGAGCAATGATTGAGATGATGCCTGTCAGTCCAGCCTTTTAGCCCTGCAAATTCCCCATGGATGAGGCTGAGTAGGGAGGGTGTTTGAAGGGTTTTGCAGGCATGTTGATGGCATTGCATAACTGGCACCAGGAAGGCCTTGTGTTCGCAAAATTACAAGTGGAGCAACAGGGAGAATGAGATGACTTCTCTGAGTAGGCAGAGCTGGTGAGAAGCAACTCACCCAATGTTCCTAAATGTGAACACTACATTTTCAGTTCTGCACTATCACCACTAGAACATGCCTAATCTTGAGGGCATGCTCTGTAAATACCTATATCTGAGTACACTGGATAAACTGGTGGGTAAGATGCCAGGAGCCAACTTGCACATGGTTTTTATGTTTATGTTTTATTTTTCTATGTTTTGTCCAGAGGATTCTGGAAGATTATATAAATTGGAAGGCTGGATAGTGTTTACCTAAGATATTGGAATCCAGCCTGTACAAGTCATATATCTGAGCCCTAAGGAGAGAAACTGAAAGTCCTGTTTCAGTATGGCATTTTAAGGAGAGGATTTAGGGTAAGAAAAAGCTTCCATAGGTGAAGGAAGTAGTCTCGTGCTTACTTCTATATGAGGCTTTGGCATGGCAATAACAACATTGCCAGCACAGCTCAACACAGCACTGAGGACAGCATATACATTATAGGCATTAGTGTTGTTAGCCATGGGAGTTGTCCTTTCATAGCTATTGATCATGAAGGAGAAAAGCAAACAAATCACCACGAGTCCAGAGAGACTGAGAAAACTTGCAGAGGGATGAATTCTGAGGAAAAGTACCATCAGATTTGGGGTATTAGCTTTATGTTATTCCATATTTATGCAAATACTGGTAAAGCTTGAGTTATAAAAAACAGACAAAAATCCTAAGGTCTATGAAACCTATTAGCATGCCAATCTTGCTTCTTTTCCTGTCATCTGTATGCTCCAAACCATCTGGAAACTACACTTCTAAAGGATAGCTCCAAACACCTTAACATGGAATTCCAGATCATTAGGTCTATCCCAGTCTAACACAGTATTATTATTCTCATTCCTCTCTCTAAATTGCCCACTAGGTACATACTGATCTTGACAGTGTTCTTTGGTGTGTGCCTTCTCTCTTCCTCTGCATATTCTTTGCTTATCAAAACCCAGATTGAGCACTGCCATTTTTTAAAGTTTTTTATAATTACCTCAGCCCACAGTAATCTTTTATGTCCAAATTCTATTTTAGCCTGATATTTCCTTGCTACTTATTCATTTAGCTTTTAGCAGACACCACCTTGTTAGTCATCCTTTCATGTAATATTTTGTTCATTTCCTTGATTGTGTCATAAGCCCATTTACTTCTCCTCAGCTGCCTGCTGGGCCTTGCCCACTCGTAGGCATATAATATTGGAAAGGAGTGTTGCATGACTGAGTTACTGATGATCTGACATTGGTATCTCAGTGTGATTGCCTCGTGCTTCTTTTTTGTTGAGATATGAGAGAAGAGCAGAGAGCCCCAGTGAATGGCTTCTCAGCACATGAGCACAGTCATCAGTACTTTGGCTCTTATTGATTCTTGCCCCTTGGGTGTCCACCCTGCTAACTGGGTTTTCAGACCATTCCAGAGAATGGGTGGTTTGAACCATTTGCTGACTTTCTGAGTGGAAGTGTGGCACCCTGGGGCCAGGATGAAATCATCGGGCTAATTTTCATTTTTGAGCATAAATTTCCTAAAGCCTAGATTTGCTTTCTTGGAATAAAGTCATAGAATCATAAAGTGTCAGAGGAGAGAAGAAACATATGTGACACATTACTATATAGTATTACCACTGTTGTCTTAATCAATGAGCCAGTGAACTTAGGTTTGACTCATAGTCTTATATTTATAATAACTGTTTGACCATGGACAGGTTATAAGACTATCCTCAACAGAAAATTGCCAATAATATTTCTTACTTAGAAAGCTATTGATGGAGATTAAGTAGATAAATATATGTGAAGTACCAGGAGTCACAACTGATATATAGCAGTGTGATAACTATTATATCAATTATTATCAACCAAGTAGTTACATTAATTATCGATATATTGTAATGGGTACCAGAAATATAAAAGAGTTATCGTACATTGTCTTTTTCCTGAATGCTGTTAAATTCAGTGAGGAAAATTGAACATAAGTGTAAAAATGTGAACAAAATGTCTAAAACTCCTCTTTTCTGGCAGGTTCTAAGTCATATTAAAGCTCTGAAAAGGGCCTAGCCAGTTTGGTCCAGTGGATAGAGTGTCAGCCTGTAGACCAAAGGTCCCAGATTTGATTCCAGTCAAGGGTATATGTCTGGGTTGAGGGCGCAATCCCCAGTAGGGGATACAGGAGACCATCAACAATTCTCTCTCATCATTGATGTTTCTATCTCTTCCTCTCTCTTCCTCTCTGAAATCAATAAAAAATATTTTTTTTTTCAAAAAGCTATGAAAAAATTACACTTATGCTACATACTCTCAATAAGGAATCAATGTTGCCAAAGAGCCATATTTAATGTGTAGTGAAAATATAGGGAAATTAGGTGCATATATGTCACATAGATATCGGAGTCTTTTTGTCTACAAATAGTAACTTTGAAAGAGTTCAAACTGACTTTAGCATTAAAGGCAATATATTGTTTTTAATGTCAATAAATTCATACTAAGGACCTCAAAATCATCCATCACCTCTTAGTCTATATAAATTAAGTTGTAGAATGCACAAACCACATGGCTCTATGCAGTGGACCTGCATTGAGTAGGATTCAGGACTAGTGGGTTACTAACTCAAAGTCATCAAGACCCAAGTTTTTTCTGTTTTTTTCTTTCTGCTTCATTGGCTTCATACTTGGGATTTCAGTTTAGTTCATGATAATTATTGAAGTTTCATGGTTTTTGTCCAAAAAGATAAATAAATGATTATGATTATGATTATGATTATGATAGATAATTGATAGATAGCTGATAAATGAAGTGGGTAAAGAAGACAGAAAATCAATAATCTTTTAATCTAATTGGGTCAATATATTCACTTAGACAAGTACAATATCATGTGTAATTGGTTTGAGTTTGGGTTTTCAAGTGATTGATGATCATGGTTGCCTCAGACTAATCAGGATTCATACACCTTTGGACCTAAGGTCATAACATGAACCACATGGCTTCTACACAAATAATAAAAGATGGAAAGTATGTGCTTCTTAGGAAGTCAAGCACAATGTCCAAACTGAGACTAAGTACAATATGAGACAAGTTAGCCTCATGGCTTAATGTACACATTTTTCCTTTTATCAATAATCTTCATCACTTTCCACAAACACCACAAATCCTGGACACTGGACACCATTGGAAGGCCTGTCATGGCTGGGGCTGTCCTGGAACAGTATGATCCTTCATTGCTGCTTCAAGTCATTCACTCCCAATTCAGTCAGGGCAGGCAATCTGAGAGTCAGCACCAGCCATGTGTCTGATATCAGGGCAGCTGGTAAATTGTGATCATATGAGTGGACTCATATGTTTGTTGGATACTTTCCCAAACTTCTAAATCATTTATAATTCACTAGGGGCTCAGTGCACAAATTAATATGCCCTGAAAGGAACTGTGGGCTGCAAAGCTGAGGTAGGCACAGGGACAGGTCTCGGCCCATCCTCTGTGCCCCCACCTGGCCCCTCCCACCACAGCTCCTGGTCCCCTGTCTGCCAGCATCCCTATTCTCAAACCACTGCTCCCATGTGCTGACAGTGCCGGCCCTATTCACACCTGCTGATGGCGTGGAGTGATTAGGACCAGCACCAGCAGTGGGTGCCAGCAAGCAGGGGCCAGCGCTTTCAGTGGGTGCAAGTGGTGGCTGATTCTCCAATTGCTTCTCAGGAACGGGGGGAGATGGGGAAACCCTCAGGGGCAACCAGGCTGGCAGGGGGTTAGAGAGGGATGACCAAATGACTGAACAAGCAGGCTGCATGGGGTTACCAGGCAAGCAAGGGGCCCATGAGGGGCGACCAGGCCAGCAGGTGGGGGTCAGTTAGGGTCAACCAGGCCAGCAAGGGGGACAATTGGGGATGACCAGGCTGGCAGAGGAGGACAGTTGGGGGAGAACAGGCCAGCGGGGGAGGGGGGCAGTTTTGAAGAGTAAGAGGCAACCAGGCCAGCATGTATAGGCAGTGAGGAGTGATCAGGCTGGCAGGAGGGGCAGTTTGGGGCAACCAGGCAGGCAGGCAGGTAAGCGATTAGGAGCCAATTGTCCAGGATTTTGAGAGGGATATCCCAGATTGGAGAGTGTGCAAGTTGGGCTGAGGGGACCCAATCATGCATGAATTTTGTGTACCAGGCCTCTAGTTTAAATAAAATTGATTAAAAATCTGTTTCTCAAACTTCAGTAACATATGGACACCTTTTAATTAAGTACATTATTTATACTACCAGCAGCTCCTTTCTATTTTATTATAATTTTATTTTAAAACTAGAGGCTTGGCCCTAACTGGTTTGGCTCAGTGGATAGAGCATTGGCCTGTGGACTGAAGGGTCACAGGTTCAATTCTGTTCAAGAGCATGTACCTTAGTTGTGGGCATATCCCCAGTAGGGGGTGTACAGGAGGCAGCTAATCTATGTTTCTCTCTCATCAATGTTTCTAACTCTCTATCCTAGGGGTGTCGAACTCAATCAGAGAAGGGGCCAAAATCTAAAATCCAGCCTAAATCGCGGGCCGAATGGTTTACTGAACAGTCATAAACTGTCATTGTGATGGAAACGCAGCGGAGTGCAGTGATGACAGCGTGGTGCGGGCCACATTGCAAGGCCTGGCGGGACGGATTTGGCCCGCGGGCCTTGTGTTTGACACATGTGCTCTATCCCTCTCCCTTCCTCTCTGTAAAAATCAATAAAATATATTTTTAAAACAATAAAAATAAAACTAGAGGCCCAGTGCACAAAATTTGTGCACTGGGGACAGTGTCCCTCAGCCTTGCCTGCACCCTCTCCAACCTGGGACTCCTCAGGGGATGTCCAACCACTGGTTTAGGCCTGTACCCTGTGGGACACCCCTCACAATCTGAGACTGCTGTCTCCTAACCACTCGTCTGCCTGCCTGCCTGATTGTCCCTAACCACTTCTGCCTGACAACCTGATCACCCTCTAACCACTCCCCTGCCTACCCTATCGCTCCCAACTGCCCTTCTCTGTTGGCTCTGTTGCCCCCAACTGCCCTCCCTTGCTGGCCTGATCTCACCCCCAATTGCCCTCCCCTGCTGGCCTGATGGCCCTCAACTGCCCTCCCCTGCTGGCCTGGTTTCTCCCAACTGCCCTCCTCTGCCAACCAATTTGGTTGATTGGAAGGTTTCTATGCTATCAGCATCAAAAGCTCTGCCTCCTAGGCAGCCATTGGCTCCTCACATTTCACCCAGATTTGGTTCTGATTGGCCAGTTTCTTTGCCAATCAGCATCTCTTTGCCTATCTCTGAGCCTGATCATAGAGGCGAGGCTGATCAGCAGCCACCCCAGGCTGCTGGTGAACAGTTGAACTGCTGACCTCTGAGACAGAGAGAGAGGTTTTGCTGTTGTCAAGGGAGAGAGAAGCATGGTCTGATCACCCTGCTTCTCTCTACAGCCTTTCCAGCAGCTGCTGCCACTGCTGATCAGCCCCGCCTCTCTCTCTCTCTCTCTCTCTCTCTCTCTCTCTCTCTCTCTCTCTCTCTCTCTCTCTCAGCAGTTCAACCTGCTCACCTGCTGCAGGCATAACCTGGCAAAGAGTCAAGCCTCCCAGTCCAATGGATGTGACAGACCCAGGGTTTTTATATATTAGGATATACAGATATACTACTAGATATAAACTCATGCATATAGCTCATATCCAACAACAAAACCTAAACTATTTTTAAGTTATTATGTTAAGCAAAATAAGCCAGTCAGAAAAAAACAATATCACATGATCTCACTTATACATGGAATCTAAAGAACAAAATAAACATGAATAAAATAGAACCAGAAGCATGGAAACATGAAACAGACTGACAAATTTCAGATGGAAGGAGGGTGGGAAGATATTAATCAAAGAATTTATATACATATGTGCATAACCCATGGACACAAACAATAGGTTGGTAAAGGCCTGGGGTGGGATGGGAATCAGATGGAGAGGGGCGACAGAGAAATAGAGAGGGGGAGACATCAAAAATAAAGATTAAAAATAAATAATAAACACATAATAAATAAATACAAAAAGTATGACATTAATAAAAATCAAATTTACATTAACTTTAATGTGGCACATTTATTGTTCTGCTAAAATTAAAGAACCATTGTTGCACTTAGAAATAAAAACATATAACCTCAAAACCAATTTTATTTTTAATCTGTTTTTGTAATACTGTGTAAGATATTACTATCTGCATAAGTATGTTTTACAAATGGTATTCATAACTTTCAGGCTCTGTTTCCAACCATATACTTTATCAAAACTCTGCCAGTGAACACTTCCATAATGGCAGTTTTAATAAGATGTTTTCTAGAATCTCTGTGAAGCCAGTTTCTTGTATATTCTAAGAGAATTGTGACATTATTGCAATCTGGCTTAAATAGTTATCTAATGCAATTATTCCTGAACTTGGTAACATAAAATTTTCTCATTACATATTTACTATTATATTTTTGCTGCTAGTGATGTGTTATAAGTTGATATGTGACATAACCTGATCCATATAAATTTTAGTTCACACACAGATATGGCACTGAGTTGCAAGAGACATGTGTTATTAGCTCTTTTATTTCAGCATTTCTCACTATCATATGCTGTGTGATTATTTAATTCTACTTTTGCAATTCTCTTCTCAAAGTAATGCAAAACTTTTATTATATATATGATAGCCTCTGACTTTATTTGGGTTCTCTTTAGGCAATCCCTAAGACAAACATGCTAATGAATCAAATTTATTAGGAAGTGCTCCCAGGAAAAACCAATAGGGAAATGAGACAGGCAAAGGAAGGGGGTCAAGTGAGGACGTGGTGCCAAAGGAGATCCTCCCAGAGGATAACTCTGATTTACTCCTGCAGCGGAATGCTGGAGACAGAATAGGTCACACTCAGAATTCTCCGGACTAAGGACAGGGAAGCCTAACTACTTATGCTCATGCACTCATCACACCCATCAGTCATTGGTAAAGGATGCTACTGAGCACGTCAGGAAAGCAGGCTCTGGCAGCCTAAGGGCAACCCTCTGACAGATACACAGTGCTGACTGTTGGATATAAAAGCAGGCCATGAATCAGTGCATGAAAATGGTGACGGAATTGAGAAGATATGGATGGCGCACTGACAGACTCTTCTCTAAGCAGGGAACGTTCTTCCCTCAAGTCTGGGCATAACTTGCTCATTCATTTTCTTCAGGTCACTGCTCAAATGTCACCTTCTTAGGGAGGCCTTTCTTGACAACCCTATAAAGTAATACTCCTCCATCATTCTCTGTCTTACACTAATGTATTTTACATCTCATTGATTAGCAATGTTATACTATTAACTAGAGGCCCCATGCACAAAATTTGTGCACAGGAAGGGTCCCTTGCAGCTCCCGACTGCCAGCCGGTACCTCTCTTCCCACAGTTGGCTGGCCGGCCCCGCCCCCTGGTCGAACTCTCAGTTGAACTCCTGGTTGAATTCCTGGTTGAGGGGACGATTTGCATATGAGGCTTTTATTACTGTGCATATGTCAGGTGTATATGTCCCTTCATTAGGATATAAAGTCCATAAAAACAAGGACTTTTGCCTCCATGGCATGGCTCAGTGGTTGAGTATTGACCTATGATCCAGGAGATCATGGTTTCATTCCTGGTCAGGGCACATGCCAGGGTTGTGAACTTGATCTCCAGAAAAGGGCATGCAGGAAGCAGCAGATCAATGATCATTGATGTTTCTAACTCTCTCTCTCTCCCTACTTCTTTTTTTTTTTAAATATATTTTATTGATTTTGTACAGAGAGGAAGGGAGAGAGATAGTCAGAAACATCGATGAGAGAGAGTCATCAATCAGCTGCCTCTTGCACACCCCCCACTGGGGATATGCCCGCAACCAAGGTACATGCCCCCGACCGGAATCGAACCCGGGACCTTTCAGTCCCCAAGCCGACGCTCCATCCATTGAGCCAAATCGGTCCTGGCTCTCTCTCCCTACTTCTCTGAAATCAATAAAAATATATTTTAAAAAATAAATAAATAAATAAATAAATAAATAAAGCCCTAACTGGTTTGGCTCAGTGGATGGAGCATCCAGCCTGGAGACTGAAGGGTCCTAGGTTCCATTCTGGTCAAGGGCATGTACCTTGGTTGTGGGCACATCCCCAGTAGGGGGTGTGCAAGAGGCAGCTGATCGATGTTTCTCTCTCATCAATGTTTCTAACTCATTATCCCTATCCCTTCCTCTCTGTAAAAAAATCAATAAAATATATTTTTTAAAATTAATAAATAAGTAAAAATAAGGACTTTGTTTTGTTTATTGCTATATGCCCAGAATTAGAAGTTTCTTGACCCATAGTAGACAATAGTAGACACTCAATAAATATGATTGAATTAATGCATGAATGAATTAATTGATTAAGTTGGAGAATTAGGCAAAGACCAAATCAAATAAGGCTTTGTGGTCCAAGACAGGGATTAGTTTAACAGCAAATTGTTTTAAGCAGACAGGCTAACATGATCAGATTGTTCTACTAAAGCACATGTGTCAAACACAAGGCCCGCGGGCCAAATCCATCCCGCCAGGCCTTGCAATGTGGCCCGCACCGCGCTGTCATCACTGCACTCCACTGCGTTTCCATCACAATGACAGTTTGACTGTTCAGTAAATCATTCGGCCCACGATTTAGGCTGGATTTTAGATTTTGGCCCCTTCTCTGATTGAGTTCGACACCCCTATAAAGGATTCATTCTGATTGAAGGAAATATAGGATGCAGGGAAATAAGCTAAATGGTGATTATGACAATCCTGGTGAAATATGATAATGTCTTAAACTTGGATTATGGCAGTGGTGATAAGGAGATGTAAACATACTTAAGATATACTTAAAACATAAAATCAATTGTGAAATGTTAGATATTGACAAATGAGGAAAAGTGAGGTGTCTAATATAATCACAAACAAGATACCCTGTTTCCCCGAAAATAAGACAGTGTCTTATATTAATTTTTTCTCCTAAAGTTGTGCTAGGTCTTATTTTCAGGGGATGTCTTATCTTTCCACACCCTAGGTCTTATTTTCGGTGGATATCTTATTTTCGGGGAAATACGGTAGATAGGGAACACTAGAAATAATCAGATTTTTATGGAAGATCATTAGATAATTCTGGGCATATGAAGTTTAGAACTAACATATCAAGAAGGCAGATTGACATTAATGTCCGTAGTTCAGAGGATAAATATGAGCTGATGACATAAGTATAGGAGCCATCTAAAAATGGAACCAGGACTTCAAGGACTTTGAAAAATAAATTCATATTGGTACAGGAACCCACATTAAAAGAAAAAGAAAGTGAACCAGGATTTGCAATTTTATATTTTCTACGTTAAATGACTCCTAAAACAAACAAAAATAATCAACATTATGTAAATGATTTAAATAAAAATAAGTTTTATATCATAATATTCAACATATACAGTATGACCCTATCCAGTATGGCTCAGTGGATAAAGCTTCAGCCCATGGACTTAAGGGACCTGGGTTCAATTTTCTGGTCAAGGGCATGTACCTGAGCCTTAGGCTTGATCTCCAGACCTGGTCAAGTCATGCATGGGAGGCAACCAATCCATATGTCTCTCTCACATTGGTATTTTTCTCTGTCTCTCCCCCTCTCATATATTTGTTCTAAAAAATAGAAAGAGTCAGTGAAAAAATATCCTATGGTGACAGACAAAAAAAAATAAACAATGACAAAAAATAAATAAAAGCTATATTAAAAAAAATATATATATATACAGTATACCCAAAATTTCTTAATACACATTGAATGAGGAAAACCTAAGCAACTCTCAAGAAGAAAGACAACTAATAGATATCAATCCTGAAATTAAGCAAATGTTAGATTGATAATATAATTTTCAACCTACTATTCTAACTATGCTCTAAGAAGTGAGCACAGAACTCTTAAAAGCAAATGGAAAAATAAAAGTTTTCAACATAGAAATAAAAACTCTAAAATAGAACCAAAAACAAAATGTATAGTATTTTAAAATAAAAATACAAATTAAAAAAATTCACTGTAAGTGCTCAATAATAGAATTGAGAAGACAGAGGAAAGAGCCATAAACTTGAAGATAGAACATTAGAAATTATCTAATCTGAACAAAGAGGGAGGAAAGGAATATAACAAAATTTAAAAGGACTCAAGTATCTATAAGACAACACTCAAAGATGTAACATTTGTGTAATAGGACTCTCAGAATAAAAGAAAGACATCAAAGCAGTGTGAATACTGCCCAAATTTAGTGAAATACATAAATTTATAAATCCAATATATTAGTACATTGACCCAGAAATGTGTAAAATATAATAAACATCATGACCAAGTGGAGTTTCTCCTGAGAATGCAATGTTGATTCAATACCCCCAAAATTACATTAACACACTTAACAAGAAAAACTAATATCACAGTAATAGATGCAGAAACATATTTGAAAAAAAATTCTAACATCCACTCACAATAAAAACTCAGTAAACTAGGAATAGAAGGGAACTTCCTCAAGGTAATAAAGGGCATGGAAAAAAAAAAAACACCATAAGGCTAACACTACTTCCTCCTAAAATCAGAAACTAGGCAATGATGTTCATGATTTTAGAAGTCTTAACAAGTGCAATTAAATTAAGAAAAAGAAATAAATTTAAGCAGATTGGGAAAGTAAAACTATTCCTATTCACAGGTAGCATGTCTAGATAGAAAATCCTTAGGAATCTATAAAAAGAAGTTTCTAGAACTAATAAGTGAATTTACAAGGTTATAAGACACAGTATAATATGCAAATGATTTCTGTTCACTAGCAATGATTATATATCACAATTTTTTAAAATTACAATAGCTAGCCAAAACTGGTTTGGCTCATGGATAGAGCATAGGCCTGCAGACTGAGAGGTCCCAAGTTTGATTCTGGTCAAGGGCATGTACCTTGGTTGCAGGCACATCCCTAGTGGGGGGAGTGCAGGAGGCAGCTGATGGATGTTTCTCTCTCATCAATGTTTTTAGCTTTCTATCTCTCTCCCTTCCTCTCTGTAAAAAAAAATCAATAAAATATATATTAAAAATGTATAATAGCTTCAAAAGATGAAATCTTAGGAATAAAAATAAGAAACTGTACATAGGCTCTATATGTTAAAAACTATAAATTCTGACAAAACTGATTTGGCTCAGTGGATAAAGTGTCAGCCTGCGGACTGAAGGGTCCCGGGTTCAATTCTGGTCAAGGGTACATACATTGGTTGTGGGCATATCCCCAGTGGGGGATGTGCAGGAGGCAGCTGATTGATATTTCTCTCTCATCGATGTTTCTGGCTTTCCGTCCTTCTCCCTTCCTCTCTATAAAAAAAATCAATAAAATATATATTAAATAAGTAAATAAAAAACTATAAATCCTAATGAAAGAGATTTAAAAGAGCTCATAAATGTAGAGATGTACAAATGTTTTGGAAGTCTCAAAACAATTAGTACATCAATTCTAGCCTAATTAATCTTTAGATTGAATTCATCCTCAACCAAAATCCCAGCAGAATGTCTTGTATATACAGAAAAATCTGTTTATAAAATTAAATTTAAGGATAAAGAATCTAGAATAGATAAAACAATTTAAAATAAGAAAAATTGAAGACCCACACTACCTGATTTTAAGGTATGCTTAGAGTTACAGGAGTTAAAACAATATGGTAGTGGTTGAAAGGATATATATATACACACACACATACATACACACCAATGGGAACAGTTTATTAAAAAATCCAGATAGATTCACACAAATATGGTCAACTTAATTTTTACAAAAGTGCAAAAGTAATTCAATAGCATATGTAGAGGCTTTTTAACGAATGAAAGTATAGAAAATGGACATCCCTATTCAATAAAATAATTCTTGACCTACACTTCACATTATGCAAAAAAACCCAAATGAATTATAGATATAAATGTAAATAAAACTATAAACATCATAGAAGAAAACATGCAAGAAATTGTTTTATGATTTGATATAGGCAAAATATCCCTAGCTATAACACTAAAATTATAATAAAAAAATGAAAAATAGTATGTCATCAAAATCAATAACTTTGATCTGCGAAGGACACTGATAAGAGATTAATAAGACAAGCCCCAGATTAGAAGAAAATATTGACAAATTATGTATCAAGCAAAGAACTTATATCCAGAAGAATTTAAAGAACTCTCAAAATAATAAGAAAACAAACAATTCAAAATATTAATAGGTAAAAGAATTGAAGAGAATCTTTTTAAAACAAAGTATTTACAGACGGCAAATGAACACATTAAGAGATGCTTAACACCATTAGACATTAGAAATGTTAAATTTGAATCCACAGTGAAATTGCATATCTATTCGAAAGCTAAAATTTTAAAAACTGATGGTATCAATAATGACAAAATGCAGACAAACAGGAATTCTCATACAATGACGGTAGAAATGCAAAAGTGTTCTACTCACTCTAAAAAACAATTTTTGTTATTTTTTATAAAATTAGACATACACTTCATATGACCAAGTAATCCAACTTCTGCATATTTATTCTAGAGAAATAAAACTTATGTTCAGTCAAAAACCTAAACACAAATGTATGCAGAAGCATTATTCAGAATTGCCAGAAACTGAAAATAATACAAATATATTTTAGTTGGTGAATGGATAAACAAACATCCACGCAATGGAATATTCTTCAGCTATTTCTCCATTAATTCAAATAAATGTTACAGTTAGCTCCTGGTTAGCAGGGACTCTAAATACCTATAAAAATGAAGTTGTTCTGAAATAGAAATAAATTCACAGATAGATACATGGAACAAAAGGATGGTCTTCAAATGGGAGGGGAAGTTGGGAGGATAGGTGAAAGGACAAAAGTGATTAAGAAGTACAAATTTACAGCTATAATAAAAATAGTCATGGGACCCTGGCCAGTGTGACTCAGATGGTTGAGCATGCACCAAAAGGTTCCTGACTTGATTCCTAGTCAGGACACATGTCTGGGTTTCTTTGACCACATTGGGGAGGCCATCTTGTGTGAGGGCATGAGGGTCAATTTGCATATTACTTATTTATTATATAGGAATGCTCCTTATTCTGCTCTCTCATCTCTTGAGTCTGTTGCATAATTCTGCTACCTATATGTTTCACTTCACTGGCCTTTAAGACTATACCTGCCTATCCTGCTCTAGCCCTGCCTTGGACTCTGCATAGCCCAGGTCTTTGCAATTTGGCCATCACTGCCTGCCAGTCCTGACCTCCATGAGAAGGAATCAGACCAGATCCCTCTAGACTAGAGAAAGTAGACTTCAAAGGAAGACTGGGTTTGCTGAACAGAAGAATAAAGCCATTCTAAAAAATTAAGATAGCATATGCAAAGACTCCATGGTAGAAGAGAGAGGCGAGGGGGAAATCTATGTAGCCTAAGGGCTAAAGCAAAGCATCGATGTCTGAGGACATGCTGTACCGAAAAACACACACACAATTGTTCAGACTCCTGTGCTGCAGCCGCTGCCTCTGTCTGCACACTAAACAATATTTCAGATTTCGACCTCCCTGTGCAGGAACATCAGTTAAATAATGAACTTTCAATAACAGCACACAATGTCATCAGGTTAACAGACACTTCTTCCATTTTCTCCTGCACGTGCTAAATAAATCCATTTGCTATTGATCTCCACAGCTAAGTTTCAGCCTTAACGTAATTCTTACTGTCAAAGCAGAGTAAACAGATAGTTCCTGGAAGCACCTAAACATGTTATTTTTTACTCATCAGACGAATCCTCTATGGATTTCTGGGCAACCTGATCCATTCGGTGTTTCATTACAAAAGTTACCAGCTTGGAGGCTTACCATGTCCAGCTGGAGCTGAGTTACAGGGACTGAATGACAATGACAATGTGAGAATCTAAGTGGGGGGAAACAGGCACATAGATTGAATACAGTCTAGGTTCTGGCAGATTTCTGATTCATGATCA
Source organism: Pipistrellus kuhlii (assembly GCF_014108245.1). Classification (NCBI taxonomy): domain Eukaryota; kingdom Metazoa; phylum Chordata; class Mammalia; order Chiroptera; family Vespertilionidae; genus Pipistrellus; species Pipistrellus kuhlii. The sequence goes on from NW_023425573.1 coordinate 72,923,621, forward strand.
CTGCCACTTCACGGAGAGAAGAAAGGATGATTTCTCATCTGAGGTTCTGGCATCTGACCCTGGTGGTCTGAGCAGTGTCATTTTATGTGGCAGAATTGCCATATGAACAGGTTGTGGCCAACCCACTGAGCAGACTGGCATGTTCTGGGGTAAATTCCCAATGGCTAGAGCTTGTGAAGGTCTGGGGGCCTCAGTTCCATGTGGATATCATTAGCTTCACTTGTCTCTCCCTCATTTAACATGCTGTGCCCTCCACAGGGAGCACTCCTGGATTCAGTATACTTCACTCCCTTGAGCAAGAGGTCCTTTTCTGGCCCCATGCTTAGAGCTATGGGTCTCAAATAGTTCCCAGACAAGCAGCATGGGTATCATCGAGGGACCTGTTAAAAATACACATTCCTGAACCACACATCAGATCTACTGAATCAGAAGCTCAGTGGGGTGATGCCCAGATATCTGTGTTCTAATAAACTTTCCAGATGACTCTGATTAATCTCAAAGTGCTTTTGGGGTCCTACTCTGGTCATTTCCTAGGAGTGCCCCTCTTCAGAGAAAAGGAATTCTAGAGGCATGCCTTCCCCTTCTAGACCTCACTCCTATTAATAATACCTGAAACCCAGAATTTCCTGTCTATCTGACCTCACACTTGCTTCCAGGGTCAGTCTTCTCTGGGTTTGTCCTTAAGTCTGGCCTTTCCACAGACATGCATATCCTTAGGTCTGAGAGTTAGGCAAGAGGGAAGTGGGCAGGTGAGCATCATGTGGAGGAAGCTGTCTAACCACGCATGTGCAACAAGGCATCATGTGAGGCTGAGGGAGCTTGTCTTGGGCCAGGGAGGGGCCAGGGATCAGCTGTCCCTGGGCTGCTCCACTTCAACAGAGGACTCAAAAAGTGTCTGAGAATTCTGATATTTGAGCCCAGAGACTCAGGTTGTAATAAAGGTAATTCTATTTAATGTAAAAACAAAACAAACACTTAGTTGATTTAACAGTTTGTTTGTTTGAGTTAAACTTTCAAATAGACGTGCAAGAAGATGGGTGCGGGGAGGGGCGGTTGTTTGCTTACCTATTAGCTTATCTTCTGCTTAACTATGAGGCTTTAGCTTAAATATCTTTTCTTTGCTTAAGCTTTCCCTGATGCCTTAATTTGTGCTTTAGTAGAGGCCCCTAACTTGTGCTTTTATATTTTCTGCAATTCCTTACCCTATAACTCATCAATTGTACTATCAACTCTTGTATAATTATATGCCTATTTCCCCTAACAAACTATGAGTCCAATTGGATATGTTTCAATATCCAGTCCACAGCATAGCATAGTGACTGGCATACAGTATATTTAATGAACAAACAATGAAGAAATAAATTATAATAATAACAAGAATAGCATGCTTATATAGCCTTCACTATGTGACAGGCACAATTCTAAGTATTTTTGATAGAGAGAGAGGGAGAGAGAAAGAGAGAGAGGGAGAGAGAGAGCGGGGGGGGGATTTGTTATTCCACTTACTTATACATTCATTGGTTGATTCTTATATGTGTACTGACCGGGAGTCGAACTTGCAATCTTGGCATAGCAGGACACACTCTAAATAACTGAGCTGCCTGTTCAGGGTCTCTAAGCATTTGTAAAATAATAATTTATGTAATCCTCAAAATACTCTGTAAAACAGATAGTACCATTATTACCATTTTAAAAGAAAAAAAAAAAAAACCACAACCTAAGTTTAGAGAGACTAAAGAACTCCCCAGAATCTATATATATAAGTGGCAGAATCAAAATTTAAATCTAAATACATTGGATTCTTTAAACTCTGAATGAATGAATGAATGAATGAATGAATGAAAAAGATCTGAGAATCAGTATGAGTCATAGTATAAGGAATTCTGAGTTTAAAAACAGACAAGCAAATTTATTATAAAAAATAGGAAACAAATCCAAACTGTTATAGAGTTAGAACTAGAGAAACCAGGGAAGAGCTGAGAGAGGGTTTCAAGGCTACTCATAAAACAGGGCTGGATGGATGGTTGCTTCCTTTCACTTCCAGTCACATGATAATAGGTCAGCCCAGTTTAGAAACACAGAAGCAGGGCAAACTATTTAAATATTCCAAGTTGCATATGTCTCCCCTCCCCCCATTTAAATTTTTAAATGAAGTTCTTGGACCTTCTGACATTGAGAAGTGTTGACCATAATTCCATAGTCATTCTTTAGAGAAGGAGACAATTTGGTAACAAAATGATCTCCAAATAATGCAGGGTCATGGTCAAAGCACCAGTAGAAACCAGTATAAGCACGGAATAGGAATGTGCACAGCATCACAGACTACAGAGCAGAGCTTGCCCCTTGCCCACAGTTCAATCCTTTAACTCTAACCAAGGCCATTTCTGATGTTCGCAGAAGGCACAGAGTTTTCCTAGAGACCCAAAGCATCTGGAGGACCATATTTCATAGTGATTGAATAGCAGACATCAGAGTCAAACTGCTTAGATTAGAATCCTGATTCAAACAGTAACTAGTAGAGTGCCTACTTATGACTCGGAGCTTCAGTTTGCACCTTTTATTACAGTGTGTATAATACTACCTCTTGAGCTGACTCGAATGAAGATGAAATCAGAAACTTCATGCATTTAGCAAATATTTAATGAATGTCAATTACATTCTTAGTACTCTTTTAGTGTCTGTATATTGGCTCACAAAGTTGATATGACCTGTTTGCACTGTATCTGGTACACAATAAGCCTCCACTATTCTGAAACCAAAGATGAGCTGGAGGTGACCTCTCTATCACATTATTGGGTACCTCCAGAAAGCAGCATGGAACAGAGGGGTGAGGAGAATTGGTATGTGCTTGGGTAAAAGCAAGAAGGTGTTCCCTGAAGCAGCCCAAGATAACAGATCCTCAAAAAAAGAGCTCTAAATCCCAATTAAGGGAGAGTCAAAGCCTCAGTCTTGCAGTGGGTATACATCAGGCCCAAAGAAGAAGGTGAAAGTGGGAATGGGAGTAACCAGACTGTAATGGGTAAGGCAAAGCCAAGTTAATGATTTGCAAACAAGGTTACTGACACCTTTATAAATTATGCTCAGCAATAACGATGGTAGATTAAAGGAAAACCCATAGAATAATGTAAACACCTTGCAATCAAGAACCTTGTCTATTTTCTTTTGTAATATCACCAAATAAAAAAGTTTCACCAAAATAATAAGAATAATCATAATTATAATGGCACTGCCTTTTATTGAGTGTTCATAATGTGTTAAATCTTAGAATAAACTAGATGCCCAGTACACAAAATTCGTGCACAGGTAGGGTCCCTAGTGGCTGCCAGCTGCCACCCAGGGCCTTCTTTTGTTCCACACTGCCCCCTGGACAGCAAATGGTATAGTGAACAATCAAACTTTCAAGGGGACACTTTGCATATTAGGCTTTTAAATAGAGAGATACTTCACAAATATAATTTGATTTTTATCACATTTATAAATGAACATTTATTTTCTAATTGATTCATTTTATTTTTAAAAAGCAAACTAAAGTTTACACATTTGAAGTAACTCACAAAAAATCACTTAACTAATAGTAATGAACATTACATTCAAACTTAGGTCTATAGTCCTATACAATATTGTCTAAGGAATATAGGTGTTCATTGTTGGTTAATAACCAACTGAACCTCTCTAGATCTTAGTTTTCTCCTGTGTAAAATGGAGCTAAGTTGCTTTGGTCAGATGGTTTAGTTGGTTAGAACATCATCCCATATATCGAAGGTTGTAGATTTGATTCCTGTTCAGGGTACATCCTCAGTTGTGGGTTTGATACTCTTGGGATACATATGGGGTACAGCCCATAGATGTTTCTCTGTCTCCCTCCTGTCTTCCTCTCTCTCTAAAAATTAGTAAAAATATATCCTAATGTAAAATTTTTAAAAAATTTTAATGGAGCTAACTTATATCTACCTCATAAAAGGATTCTGAATATTCAATGAACTAATTCATATACAGCACTGATTACAGTGCTACATAATAAGTACTGCAAATGATACCTATCAGACTATCATGCTGGCTTCCAAGTGCTTTTCTGTTTAAATGAATTTGTACATCTTTACCATAAAATGTCAATATCACTTGATTCAAATAATAAAAACCCAATAAAATGGAATTACAACTGGAATATGGTGGTACAAACGTGTATTATGGTTTTACATTGAAGAGAATTAATTAAACTTAGTTATGTAAGAAATCATTGCTCAAAGCAACCAACATATTTAAATGAATCAACTTTATATCTTTGTGTATGTATTAGCTTCCTGATACACACAAAAACCCACTGAAACTTGTCTAGTGTTTTATACTTCTAGAAGTTTGTTCATGGGCATCATCTTATTTGATCCTGACCCCACCCCCTGGGAATAAACACTATCCTATTTTTCACAAAGGAAACAGCCCTCAAAAGAAGACGCTTGCTGCAGATACTATGTCAAACTATTGATCTGAGATTAACTCAAAATCTCTCAGCTCCTCAAGCCAGACTGCAGCTCTGAAATTTACAATAAAAGATCATTGCTGCCCATTGTAACCAATAAAAACAAGGAAATGGCCAATTAAACTCTTGCTGTATGATGAAAACTAAAGATGATTAAAATTATCCAGGTCAGTTCAGCTACAAATGTTTACATGTGCTAGGATACCCTTCCCCCTGACTCATGGTTTGTGTGTGTCATAAGGCGGTTGTCCAGACTGCCCATGGCAGAACCGAGAAGAATGGAATGGAAATCTGTCTGCCTAATGACTCTCCGTCAGACTGGGGGAAGATCCTTTCCTGTGAAAGACAAACTCTTACCTTTTAAAATAACAGTGATGTCCCCGACAATTTCCGTGTATTTCTACATAGCACTTATCGGTTGTAAACACACAGGCACTGAGCTTCGTAAAACCAAAATCACAACTTGTGTTGATGAAAGCTCTCTCTGGTGGAGAAAGCAGCTAATTATTAAGAATTCATGCCCACTCTTTCTCCATTTGGAGAAAAGCCTTCCTTATACTCAGAACAATAATTTGCTAAGGGATGTGTTAACCTTAATTATTATAACAATTGTGTTAACATGGTTATTCGTTATGAACACAATGACCAAAACAGCGGGGTGGATCCAAATGAAAAATTATGTTTAAGAATTCAGGACACAATGGACACAAAACTCTGGGGAGGGAGGGGGGCAAAAAATCAATAAAATATATTAAAAAATAAAAAAAATAAAAATAAAAAAATAAAAAATAAAAAAATAAAAAAAAGAATTCAGGACAACCAAAATAATTTGTATAGAATGTTACAAATTATATTCTATTATCAATAAACAAAGTTCCACAATCTTAAATCCAAACAACTTTTATGTTTCCGTATTCTCTCCTAGTCTTGTTCTCTAATGCACATAATTTGTGTGCTATATAATTTCATCTTGTGCCTTTTAAAATTATCACTGGATTTTAAGGGCTTTCATATTTCTTTGCTTTAGTCTATGCTAACTCTCTCTATATAGAACATTCCTGCCTTTGTTTATAAGTCATAACCCTCTTGCTCCTTCAAGAAAGTGAAACTTTCCTTAATTTCCTCACTTGCCTTGAGTCTTCTTTATAAGTTATTCTTTTGGGGGGATTCCCATGACTTTGCATATACATTCAAGACATCTCAGTTACCCAGAAGTCACAGAGGCTGCATCTTTCCACCAGTTGTGTCTTGGTCAGTCATACTGCTGATTTCACTGCCCTCCAGGTTCTGTTGGAAGGGTTTCTCCCTCCTTTTTCCTATACTGTCAGATTCCAAGACTTGACTTCATTCAAATGCTGCCTCTTAATCACACTATTTTTATTATGTAATTCACATTTGTGTGTGTTGTTCAAAGTGCCTTGTACTGATCCAAGTGCAAGATAGAGAAGCATGAACGGCAGTTTGTGAGGTGAGAAAGGTTGGCGACCTTTGGAGCAGAGGTCACCAGCCCATGGTTCTGAAGACCCCTGGTGGTCTGAGAGGACAGAAGGTTAGTGAGGACCAATTATACTACATGAGCTCAGTAAAACTCTCAGAATGCATGAATGAATAAGCTCCTAGGCATTTAACCTCTGAAACGTTAGAACCCATACTTATTCTTACCCATGTTAAGATCCATCTGCATTCGCTCAGACAGCAGTTTGCTAAATATGTGTGCTGGCACATAATTCTTTCCAGAAAATAATTCTTTTTACCTAAAGATAATAGATATATACAGTTCCCATTTCTCCCAGCTTGTCCAGGACTGTCCTGGTTTGCTTCTTTTGCCTCACTGTCCCACCTGGATTTTTCATTTATTTATTATAAGAAATCATTATTAACAGTTGTGTTATTGTAAAATGAGGCTGATTGAGTTTGATAAACTCCACTCAGCATTTTTCTTCTACCATGGTCTCATCTGGTAAGATGTGAACAGATTTCTACCTGAGGTGACTAGCTATAACTCAATATTTTTCCTGGCCCTTTCCAGATACAATATACCTGGAAAAATCTGAGGTGACGAGCCATAACCCAATGTTTTTCCTGGCCCTTTTCAGGTACAATATACCTAATACCTCCCCTTTAAGGACACTATTAAAGGCGCACAGTGGTTGAAACCAAGCATGGTAAGACACCACACTAGTTAGTGGTGGTGAGAGAAGTATTCAAAACTGCTGTCCCTGCCATCCAGTGGGTGCACCAGCCGGCTATTCAAGGCATGGGGCACAGCCTACAAAATGCCTCAGTCAGCTGAGTCATTGAGAAACATGGGAAATTATACATTGTAGAATTATAAGTTATAAGATGTAATATACATATAAGAAATGAAGGCTGAAACTCATGTTCTGGAACACATAAAGAGGGGCTGACACATAGTTGTCACCATGATTTTGCCATTTGTTATATGGCATAATTCTATAATGTTTACTTATTTAATATTTTGTGTTTCTATTTTTATTTTACAATGAACACTGTTGGCAGCAATAAGCTAAAAATGTATTTTTTTTATTAATTTGTAAAATTAATTTCAAAGAGGAAGGGAGAGGGAGAAAGAGATAGAAACATCAATGAAGAGAGAGAATCATTGATTGGCTGCCTCCTATATACCACACACTGGGGATCTAGCAGAAACAGAAATCTGTCAAAAAAGCAGCATCTGTCTCAAAAGCTTATAGGTACTTAAATAGGATGAGACTCAAAGGCAGCTATTCAGCATATGCAGAACCAGACCAGTACTTACAGATCACTCCTAAAACATGACTCTGTATTTAGGTCAAAATCATTGCTATTCTAATTTAGCTTTACTCACTTTCAATGTTAAATATTTTTTGTATCATATGAAGAAATGGCTCCATTGCAACAATAACATTAAAACATTTCCTTGATGCCTGTATTGTAGCCATGTCATTTTTATAATAACTCAATTTCTGTAATAGTTAAATAGTTAAATTTGTTATTTAATGTTTGAGAACAAAGTAAAGTTTTTGTGATTTTATTTTCTTGGTGGAGTAACATTGAATATTATTGAAAATGCTATTGTAATCTGATTTAAATATTTAATCTTGAAGATAAAAGTATTCTTTTAAAAGTGGTGTAATAATAATACAATTTTGGTGGATCATTGTGCTGTGATAAAAAGATTATTCTTGCCAATTTAAGGAACCTATAAAATATACTTGCCATTAATTGGGGTACACAGATAATTCATAACCTTATCTGAACTATAGCATTCCGCTAAGTTTTGCATATGCCCTCTCAGAGTAACTGAACTGCAAAATGTCTATGATGTAATTCAAGTTGCACACCCAAAGCTATTTCAGTACACATTTTCTCCCTCGCCACCTTATGTCAATCAGATTTTTAAAATGTATGAGCCTTTGAGGAACTTCTCTGTAAAAGAGCCTTAGTGTCCTATCATGGTACTGTTTTAATTGTTAAACAAGTTATCTGAAGTTTGATTGTATTTTGTTAAAAATCGGTTGAAAATCGTTAATCAAATTATTTAACAAATGAAATACCAAATATCTTCAGTTTGCAAAAATTCTTGTAAACTGAAGTTATTTAAAACAAAACTTTAAACATAAAGATACTGAAATTTACCCTTAGTGATGTTAGAAATTGACTCAAATTAAATTATGAAAGCTCAAATGTGAACAAGATTTAATCTTGTAATTATGTAATTAAACTTGGGAGTATCTCCATATGTAAGAAGGGTCTTTTGATGCAGTTCTTATTTCTAGCTTAAAGGAATTACATTTTGCAACAGTAAATTAATTTATATAAGTTAATTAGTGGATTTGGTCTTGTAAAAATACTTGTCAAAAAATATAATTGTCAAAGAAAGACTGGATGGAAAAATGACAATATCCTGGCTTGTGTGTCATCCCAGGCACCAGTTCATGTCCTGCTCAGGGTGCATGCCCAGGTTTAGTGCTACATCCTCAATAAGGGACATGCAGGAAGAGCCAATTAATGTTTTGCTTTCACATCAATGTTTCTCTCTCTTCCTCTAGCTTGCTCAATAAAAATATGTTTTTAAATTTTTAAAGAAAAATGATTGCATCTGTGACTATACCTGAATTAAAATATGTATGCATTTCAAAACCAAAAAAATACAATTAAGAATATTTTTATTAAGCAGAGTTTATATTGATCTTACTAATTACACTAGCACCTTAGTGTATTGCCTCAAATACATTATGGCCTGCAAATAAGTCATTTGAAGGTGTCACCAGTTTCAGTTTCAAGTTTACTAACCATATACTATAAGTTTAAAAATGCTGCAAGAAAAAATATGTATTTTTAAAATTCAAAATAATAAAAAATATATTGAAACATATTCTTTAGAAAAATTTCACTTACACAATATTAGAAACAAATATAACTAAGATTAAAATATGAAAAGCTGCTCTAAGAAAAATTATTAGAGTATACCTAAAACCTTTCAATATTCCATCTTTGTATCCCCTTTAAGTGTCTAATAAATTTATTTCCCTTAAAAAGGGGTACTTCATACCCTGGAAGATTTCCCTAAATAGGCAACACATATATATTGAATCATGTATAAATTCTGCACTTTTTGTCAGTCATGTTATGGAACATTATTATCTTGCAAAACATCTTTTATTTACTTTTAAATATTTTTTCCTATAGGTGTCAATCTAACATATTGACATATGTTATTGGATAAGTATGTTTCCTTGAGCAATGCAAAAAGCTGATTTGTATGCATTGGATTTTTGTTTTGTTTTGTTTTGTTTTACTTTTGTTGCTCAATATTTCTTTTAAATGCATTTATGCCATTATATTTGCATCTAATTCACAAAGGACTCTTACTAATTAGTTTATTGTTCACATTCATCATAATTTACCAATCCATTCCCCCTGGTAACAGACACCTGAGTTGCTTCAGACTCTCCCTGCTGTAATAAATACTTTCAAACGCATCCTTCCAGAGACTGCTGTTATAAACACTTTTCTCCCACCAAGACTGCTGTAATAAACACTTTCAAATGCATCCCTCCAGAGACCTGTGTGAGTATCTGAAGTGGGATTGCTGGGTCACTTACATCCACTTACTGCAAACATTTTACATGCCAGCGTACTCTCTCACTAGCTGTGTGAGGGCCCTGCTGTTCCTCACATTCCCGCAGTATTTGAAATTATCCAAGTTTCTGGTTTTTAGCCATCTGATGAGGCACAGTGTTATTTTCTTCTTGTTGTTGCTGTTTAACTTTCATTTGGATTTCTTTGATTACTAATATGGTTGAGTATTCATTTGTTTTTATGTTACCATTATAGATTTTTCACTTAACTCATTGATTCATATCCTATATTTTTTAGTGAGTTTCTCCTCCTTTTCTTGTTAATTTGCGTCATTCTTTGTATTTTTTAATTTAATTCTGTATTGTTTTTTTGTTATGTAAATGTCTTATTTCCAACCTACTAGTCTTCTGTTAACAATGTCTGAGGATCCTTTTAAACAGAAATCCTTATTTTTTATACTAGAGGCCCAATGCATGAAATTCGTGTATTGGGCGGGGGGGGGGGGGGGGGGGGGTCCCTTAGCCCAGCCTGCACCCTCTCCAATCTGGGACCCCTTGAGGGATGTCTGACTGCCCTTTAGGCCTGATCCCACTGGTGGCATTGGGCCTAAACGGGCAGTCAGACATCCCTCTCACAATCCAGGACTCATGTCTCCCAACTGCTCGCCTGCCTGATTGTCCCTAACCACTTCTTTCTGCCAGCCTGATCACCCCCGAACCACTCCCCTGCCAGCCTGATTACACTTAACTGCCCTACCCTGCTGGCATGGTCACTCCTAACTGTCCTCCACTGCAGGTCTGGTCCCCCTCAACTATCCTTCCCTATAGGCTTGTTACCTCCAACTGCCCTCCTGGGTTCCTCCCAACTGCCCTCCCCTGCTGGCTATCTTGTGGCAGCCATCTTGTGTCCACATGGGGAGGCCATCTTTGACCACATGGGGGCAGCCATCTTGTGAGTGGGAGTGATGGTCAATTTACATATTATCTCTTTATTACATAGGATAGACAAATCTATAAATCTTTTATTTTATGGTTTGTGTATGCTTTGAGGTTATCGGTAAAACACCTTACATTTTTCTTTTAACTTTATAGTTTTACCTTTTATATTTGGGCTTTAATCTCTGTGTAGTTGATCTGGTATATCAAGGTATATTTTTCTATAGTGTGTAAGCCTATTTTTTCAACCTAACTCTTAGTATTCTGATCACCAACTTCAAGTGTTGGGGGTGTCTCCCAGATGTGTAAGCAATTCTTGGGGCAGCAGTGGGGTGTCCAAGAATTCAACTCCATTCTGACACTATGTACCCAGATATAGCATTTGATGCCACTGGTTAAATTCGCAGTCCCACATGGCTGCCCCTCCTATTTCAAATGCCAGTTGCAAGCCCAGGTTAATCATGTGTGCTTCTGACCAACCAGCTATACCTTGGAAGTCTGCATGACCTCTTCCTAGAAACTCAAAAGCCAGTCACAAGTCCAAGGTACAGACTGGCTACAAATCAGAGGTTCCCATGGATTTGATTAGTTGGGTATAGAGCAGCTCTCAGAACTCAGAGAAACAGTTAACTTACTAGATCATGGTTTGCTATGAAAGCATGTAACTCAGAAGCAACCAGATAAAAAGAGACAGCTAAGGCCAGGTACAGGGAAAGGGTATGGCTCTTCCATGCACTCTCCAAGCACACACTCTCCACCAAATCTTCATTTGTTCACAAATGGGAAACTCTCCAAACCAGTCATTTTGGGATTTTATGAAGGCTTCATTACATGTGTGTGATTGATTAAATCATTAGCCCTTCTTCCCTCCTACATGTCAGAGGTGGAACTGGAATTTCTAACACTCTAATCACATATAGTTGGCTTTCCTAGGAACCTGCTCTTTTCCTTGGGTACTTTTCAAAAGTCACCTTACTAACATAACAAATGTCACCTTTATCACTCTCAACATTTAGAAAATTCCAAGGGTTTTCTGTGAGCCAGGCACCCAATATATATGAGAAATATATAAATCACAATGGCACATCAACCTACTCCAGATTTTTGGCGCTCATTTTATCATACATGAAGCTTCCAGGTACATAAGAGTCTATTATTATCATCTCTATTGTCCACATGAGGCATTTTTCTGTCTCTGCACTAGACATTGTTTTTATCATAATAACTTATAATATGGCTTCATATCTGGTATAGCAAGACTTTGCTTTTCTTTCCCAAAATTGATGTAACAATTGTGAACACTATTCTCATATAGAAGTTTAGAATGTTTATTGGTAGAATTGCATGAAATTTATAAATTAAGTTGGAGAGACAACATCTTTTACAAGTTTAGGCTTCCCCATCATAAATCCAGTATAGTTCTCCACTTATTCAGGCTTTACAAAACACACCATATTTTTCTCTGCAAGAAAAATGATAAGTCCATAGTTGTCATTGTTTTTGTTCTCTATTGATAATGTTATTTTGTGAATTATTTTGTCAAGAGTATGTTCACTGGGGTGAAGGGATGCCATTGATTATTCCTAACACAACTGAGATCTGGCAACATTTCAGAATTCTTTGTTTTGCTCGAATAATGTATGTAGAAACTAGCAGGTTATCAGTGTAGATAAATAAATCATTTTTAAGAAATACATTTTATCTCTTCCCTTTCACTTTTTAAATTTTCCATCCATTATTTATTTACCAAGAATATTTAATGCTATATTAAGTAATCATGGTGATAACAGCATTCTTGTCTTTTTTTTCTGGTCTTAAAGGCAATATATCATAGATTTTTTGTCAAGTTAAGGAAATTGCCTTCTGGTCATAGTTTTCTTAGTGCTTTTATCATAAATAAGTGTCAGATTTTATCAAATGCTGTTTGGTTATACATCTCTTGAGATAATCACACTTTTTTTCTTTAGTTCATTAATATAATTAATTATATTGATAAATTCTTCTTTGGTTAAAGCTTTCTTAAATTCCCTAATATCAAGTTGATACTTTTTTAATGTGATGTTGAATTTGGTTAGCGGACACTTTATTTGGGCTCAGATAGTTTATAAAATGGTATTTTTGGATGTACTGAAGGCAAAAGTAAATACAAAATTTATGTGGTCACGTGATTTAGAATCTGACCCGTCAGTAGACACAAAAGAGAAGCCTGGGAACTCAACTCATTTATTTTCCCCCACGTTTCATTTTGTCCAGGTGGTAGGTTCTGCCTCCTACTCTGCACCTTAAACTTGCTCTTAAATGTTTAAGTAGAGATTGTTAAAAAGAAAATCACCTTAAGCACCTGCTAGGGGAAAATAAATAAATTATTCTAAGCATTAATTCACCACCCCAGAAGTTAGAAAAAATAATCTGAAACTATGAGCACATTGACACCAATGCTGTAATATTTGCAGGCAATGCTGCCAAAAACCTGGCAACTGAACTTCTTCCACTCCTAGTAACCATTTAGCTTCAAAATTGAGGTGTGGGGGACACAGCATATAAAAGAACTAGGAAAGTAGTCTTTAGTAACCCTCTCAGTCCTACACCTGTCTCCAGAAAGGGACTGAGGTGGGTCTGCTCTAGTATTCTCTAGAATACATGGGTTCTGGGCTTTGTGCAGGAAAGCTTTCACAATACAAGTCCAGGTGATTTTGAGAGTAGGTTCATTAAAACCTGACAGTGAAACAAAGAAAAGTCCTAACATAGAAAAGGCAAGATCGTAGCAACAGAAGTGAGCCTAGGCAGAGCTACTTTTGATGCGGAATTTTTTAACTGGATTCTTTGTCCACTGGAGTCGAAGAATGAACCCACAAACAGAGGGTTCTATATAGCAAAGGTGAAGATTTATTGAAAAACAAGTACAGACTCCCAGGTGGGGAGAGGGAAAGGGTCCCACAGAAGGGACTCCCATGTGAGGAGGAGGAAGAGTCCCAGTGAGCTCCTTTTCCCCATGGCTTATAAAGGCTGTAGATCCTGGTGCCTTGATGTCCCCTCTGATTGATCACTATTTCCTTAGACTGGTTACTATAGTAACTCATGGGCTCAAAGGTTGAATCTCACATGGGACCTGTGAGATTCTCCCCCCCTCCTTCCTTATTGTTTTTTTCTATTCTTTTTTGGGCTTTCTTCTTCTTCTGGATGAGGGCTTCCTTCCCTTTATTTTGTAAATATAGGCCTTTTGCTGTTCCCAGCTCCCTCATTCTATGGAAATGTACCTTTTGCAGCTCTGCAGCCTTGTGCTTTCCCCAGGGTCCCCTTAATTTCCAAAATTTCTAAAAATTTCCTAAAACCTGTCTTTTCCACCCCCCAAAATTCCTATTTCACTTTGACCCTGTGGAAATGTGAGAAAAAGTCAAGCCTAAGCAAGATGCCCAGGCCCTTTAGGAAGAAAGTCACAGAGGCTTTGTGCACTCAGGAAACAAGTTACAGAGGCAAAAAGAGGGCCCTTGGAGACAGGTTTAGGGGGTTAACATGGGACAAGCTGCCACTGCCCACTGCTCCCCTGATTGCAAGTCTCATGAGAACCCTTAAAGCTTTGGAGGAAAAAAAATCAAAGATACCTGCCTGAGGAGAGAAGTGCGGGGGGGAGAGGAGGGGTGGGGGGGGGAGTGTGCAGGTGTGCTCTGAGGGGGAAGGCAGGGATGCACTGGGTCCTTGGTCTTAAGGGTTTTTATTTGTTTTCTGAAGTTGAGAATTTAAGGGGAGATTTTAGTGGAGAATCTCAATAGAATATTCATCAGCTTTCCAAGTGTGATATCTAATATGGTGATGCATCAAAATGAGCATATATATATAGAGAGAAAGGGGTCAGAGTCATTCTTTTATCAGTTTAACCCTCAAAGAATGTCACTAAAGAGGGACAGGACTGAGGTGGGTTTGCCCCTAGTAAGGTCTGGAGTATGTAAACCATTTGCTCCTAAGTATTCTTGGTTAGAGAAGGTAAGACCTTATGATTTATTATCTGGCTCTAAATGGCTCATTCTTTTAACTATCAGTCTCGGTTTTCCCATTCCACTTGCCAAGGAATTTTCCTAACTTCCTAACTATCCTGCCTCACAACTATCACCAACCTCCCTTAAAGTGACTTGAATTGTTTCTGCTGAAATTTGCCTTTGCAAATAAGAGCAGTACCATCTGTCTCTGGGAAACAAAACTAAACACACGTGCATTGAGTGACTACCGTATGGGAAACGCCAGCACACTGAAGATGTTCATGCTATAAAAAGGTACCTAGTGAGGCCAAAACTGGTTTGGCTTAGTGGATAGAGCATCGGCCTGCGGACTGAAAGGTCTCGGGTTCGATTCCAGTCAAGGGCATGTACATTGGTTACGCGCACATCCCCGGTAGGGGGTGTGCAGGAGGCAGCTGGTCGATGATTCTCTCTCATTGACATTTCTAGCTCTCTATCCAGCTCCCTTCCTCTCTGTAAAAATTCAATAAAATATACTTTAAAAAAAAAAAAAAAAAGAGTACCTAGTGAGGAATTTCAATGTGGGCTGCTATTGAAATTACGGGTTTTGTTTGAGCCTCAGCCCTGAATCCTCACGTCCTTTAAGAAAGCTTTCTGTAATATACTGAGATGAAGATTACTGCGAAAGGAAAACTCAAACAAGAATTAATTAATAGTTTAATCAACTCACCCATATTTTTGAGCTCCTGCTAAGTGCTAATCACTGACTGCAAAGATAATCACACACTCTTTAAGTCCCTACTCTCAAGAAGGTAAAGACATACCTTGTTTTATTGTGTTTGCTTTATTGCACTTTACAGATATTGCACATTTTACAAATTGAAGGTTTTTGGCAACCCTACATCAACAAAGTCTAAGGGTGCCATTTTTCCATCAGGCTCAGGTAATAGCATTTTTTCAGCAATAAAGTATTTTTTAGTTAAGTATGAAATTTTCAGACACAATACTAGTGAGCACTTAATAAACTACATCAAAGTATAAACATAATTTCTAGATGACTGGGAAACAAAAAAAAATGCACATGACTTAATTTACTGCAGTGTTCTGGAACCAAATCTACTGCATGTGCAGTAGAGTGAAAGAGAACACAGTTGACAGCTAATAATAACGATAAGGACGCCATGCAATGTGAGAAGGCTAAGAATGCACAGGGCGATATTGGGGCAGAAGATATTTGCAGCCTAGACAGGGAGGAAACCAACTAAGCATCCCAAAGGAGAAGATGCCTGAGCTTATTTCTAGAAAAGTAAAAGTTAGCTCAGTGAAGACAGTGCGTGTGTGTGTGTGTGTGTGTGTGTGTGTGCACTTGCATGTGTATGTTGGTATAGAAGTAGTGGTGAGGAGGCAGAAAGTTCCAAATAGAAGGAATAATATGTACTTAAAAGTCCCCAGGGAAAGAGAACCTACAGTGTTTGGGCAACTGCAAATAAATTACTTTAAGAAACCCAGGAATTAAAGAAGGCCCTGTATATTAAGTTAAGGTAATTGGTCTTTCCCAGAAGGCTGAAGCCATTGGAGAGGATTAAGCATAGGAATGGACTAGCAGTGAGAAAGCGCCTGCCCTAAGAAGTGCCCCACAGACATCTTTCTGTCCAGGACATGGCAGGTCACAGAAGCTCTCCTCCCATGCTGTTGGACAGTCCTCCTCTTTTGAAACATCCCCAAGCCTCTTGCTTGCTCCCTTGCAGTCAAAGACAGCCAACTGTGCCAAAGACCAATGAGAAAATCTTCCCCCAAACTCCCGACTTAATAGAAAACATGTCAATCAGAGATTTCCTTGGAGTTTCCTGTTTTCACTCGAAAACTGGCTCTCCTTTGTACATCTTTGAAACAAAAACGCAGCAGTGGGGTCCCGATCTGCAACTTTGTGAATAAAAGCCTGTGTTAGTTTTGTCTCAGACTTACTTTTTCTTTTGATATCAAAGATGCCATAGAGTAGAAAGTAGACCGAAGGCAAGAAGGCAAATGAGGATGCTGAAGCTCTGAACAAGGTGAGGAAAGGAGAAAAGAGAGAAAGGAAAGGGAGAGAGGGAAGGAGGGAGTAAAGAGAGGAAGGAAGGAAGGAAGGAAGGAAGGAAGGAAGGAAGGAAGGAAGGAAGGAAGGAAGGAAGGAAGGAAGGAAGGAAGGAAGGGAGGGAAGGAGGGAGGGAAGGAGGGAGGGGAAGGTTCTTGAAAAGACTTGAAATAAAAATTAAAAGAAACTGATGAATTCAATAGGCACAGCCATGAAGGGGGAAGAATTGCACCACCTCTCTGATTTCCAGGTGGGAAAATTAATGTTCCCTGAATGAATGTTAACCACAACATGCCTGTCCATCAATAATCAAACTAAGCTTTTTAAAACAATAATTGGAGGCAAGATTGTAAACCACCTTCAAAAAATAAAAACATCATTAATTAAATGTATACAAAATAAACCCACAAGATTTGTAAAGTAGGCCTTCCAATATTAGAGGGGAAATAAGAAAAGTGGTGGCTTCCTGCTCTTGGGACCTCATGTGCAGAGAGCTGTGAGGACAGGCCACCCGCATGCACCCACTGCCCCAGACACCAGTAGGTCCTGCAGCAGAGGGTCCAGCCAGGAAGTGTAAGGCTGCTCGGCCAGCACGTCAGGCTTTGGGCAGAATTTGTGAGCTGCTCACATGTTATTAACTCCTCAAGCTGGGTAGGAAGTGATGACACACGGAATTGGATTTTCTGTCTCCTTCATATTACTGGTCCCCTTACAGTTATGCTTACATTACTATTTTATTTTTAAATATTTTTTATGGATTTCAGAGAGGGAGAGAGAGATAGTAGATGAGAATCATTGATTGACTGCCTCCTGCACGCCCCCCACCAGGGATCAAGCCAGCAACCCATGCATGTGCCCTTGACCAGACTCGAACCTGGGATCCTTCAGTCCCAGGCCAATGCTCTATCCATTAAGCCAAACCGGCCAGGGGGCTCAACTGGTTGTTTTTAGATTATAAATTCCTTCCATGTAGGGGACTGAATCTGGATTTTCTCTCTCTGCCTCCCTTTCCATTCCTCTTTTTCTACTTCTTAATTACTCTCTGTCTCTGTCTCTTTCTTTGCCTCTTGTTTTTCTGCTTCCATTTCTTTCTCTCTACATGAGCATCCAAAATCCTGGCTCGGTCCCTTCTGCAGCATCTCCACCAGCTCTCCTAGAAGGCATTTAAATGACACCATGATGGAAAATGACTTCTCATTGTTCTTTTTTCTTTAAATTGATTTTGTACAGAGAGGAAGGGAGAGAGATAGAGAGTTAGAAACATCGATGAGAGAGAGTCATCAATCAGCTGCCTCTTGCACACCTCCTACTGGGGATATGCCCACAACCAAGGCACATGCCCTTGACCAGAATCGAACCCGGGACCCTTCAGTTCCCAAGCCAATGCTCTATCCATTGAGCCAGACCAGTTTCAGCCTCTTTGTTCTTATCTCTCCCCCAGGACAAGCACATATGTGTAATCCAGGCTGCTCTCCTTGGTTCACCAGGCACACAAGTGCATATACACTCTCACACACACACACACACACACACATTTGTGACCTATTTACTTATTTACCTCTTTAAAGAGAGCTTTAAGGACAAGAACAATGTGATTCTATTAATATCCCTAGCACCCAGTTTAGTGCCTGATACCTAGAAGGCACTTAGCCCATATTGATTGGATGAATGCTTAATAAATGTTAAATAAATGCAGAAAATTCTAAATTGATGAAGAACATGAGTCAGGCATCCCTGAAACAAGGAGAATGATTAATTGCTAAACGGAGACAGTGATTACAGGAGGTGTAAAGCACACATCGGTGTACCACGGATCACACAGCACAGTGAACACGTGTAATCGGGGAAGCTCTCTGCTTACGTGGGAGACAGTTAACCTAAATAGTCTGCTTCCTGGTCTGTGAAGTGTAGTTCCCACATCAAAATATGTCAGATCACTCAGAAATATTTAGAGAACTGCAGCACAGTCTCAGAGAGCGAGATGGATGGAGTCAGCATTCGCTACCATTGATCCTTGCCAGTTAAACTCTATGAGCTGGGAAGAAAGGGGCTGTTGTCTATGCACACAGTTAGGCAAATGGCCACCGCATGCTTTAGCCCCTCGGCAAGATTTGGGCTCCTTACATAAGCCCAAAATAACATTCAAGCTTTTCCCAGCCGTGTCTGCCTAGGGAAAATTCAGCAGACATGTTGTAGAGGCTGCCTCGCAATTTATTCCCTCAAATCCGTTGAACAATTTGAGAACATGGCACAACTGGAAAGCTGGCTGTGGGTGTAAATGTAAATATAAAATTTTAATGAGGGCTCTTCCTTCTCACTTAAAAGGAGATGGTGAATATTTCATGCCCTTTTCGGCAGGGCTGCAAGCGCCTGTTACCATTAGTGAGATAGTCCTCATCTTCTCAAAAAAGCTAACACTGTTTTGTGATATTTCATAATACCCTACCTTAGCCCCGCTCTCCCCCTCCACACAGTGAACACCCAAACTCCCAGGGTCAAAAACACTGCTTAGTCATCTTAAGAAAGATGCATTTCATTGTGTGTGTTTTTTGTCCAACAGTTCGGGCATGTTAGAGCAAAGCTCCGATTGATTGTATGATGAAGAGAATACATAGCTGTTTTTAATAAAATGAATTGCAAATTAATTGAAAATTTTATTTTAGCCAATGTCCTTGGCAATCTATTTTTCCTGTAATGATCTACTTAGATCACAGTGACTCTTCTAATGCCAGGATAGGGTTGACACAGTTCTAAGGACAAAGGGGACATAGCAAGACACAGCATAAAAACAATTAAAACCTCAGAAACTTACCAGAGAGTCAACAGGGAGTGGACAATCTTTCCCAGTG
The DNA here is from genome assembly GCF_014108245.1 of Pipistrellus kuhlii. Taxonomy (NCBI): domain Eukaryota; kingdom Metazoa; phylum Chordata; class Mammalia; order Chiroptera; family Vespertilionidae; genus Pipistrellus; species Pipistrellus kuhlii. The sequence goes on from NW_023425573.1 coordinate 72,942,994, forward strand.
TCAAAACCAGGATCTGTAATGACAGAAATCTCAAAACAGCCAGTCAAGATGATGGCTTTGGAGTTATCTGTAATCAATCGCAGGGGGTCCGCTCCTGCCCATGCCTTACCTCACAGTGACCTGGGTGCCAGGATGTTCCTGGGACATAGGCCCTGGGTGCCTATGCATGCAAATTAACCACCATCTTTTTTTGGGTTAATTTGCATAGTCACTCTGATTAGCTCTAGACGTAGCGAATGTCCAGTCAATTTACATATTTGTCTATTATTAGGTAAGATACTAGAGACATGGGGGGGAGGGGTCCCTCAGCTTGGCCTGTACCCTCTCACAATTCAGGACCCCTCAGGGGATGTCTGACTGCCAGTTTAGGCTTGATCCCATAGGGATCCCTGAGGGATTGGGCCTAAACAGGCAGTTGGACACCCCTCTAGCAATCCAGGACTACCAGCTCCTAACCACTCTGCCTGATGGCCCCTAACTGCTCCCCTGACTGCCTGATTGCCCCTAATCACTTCTGCCTTGGCCCCTGCTGCAGCAGCTTCATCCAGAGAGACATCAGGAATGATGCCCAGAAGGTAGTTTGATTGTTTGGTCTAATTACTATATTATGCTTTTATCATTATAGATTAGCCCTCCACCATGTATATTCCCCTTACAAAACAAACAAAAAACAATAACTATTTCTAAAACTACTTGTTTCTGAAACTATAACTACTTACATACAATCTGACTAATTTTGGCAAGAGGAACGAAAGTCAACAGTCACCTGGATATTTATTTAAAGGAAAGCTGAGAGTGGATTAGAAAGTGGACCAGGGCTGAGCCTGTCTCCTTTCCTTAACCTCCTTTAGCCTCCCTCTATCTAGATCACATGTGTCAAACACAAGGCCCGCGGGCCAAATCCGTCCCGCCAGGCCTTGCAATGTGGCCCGCACAGCGCTGTCATCACTGCACTCCGCTGCGTTTCCATCACAATGACAGTTTATGACTGTTCAGTAAACCATTCGGCCCGCGATTTAGGCTGGATTTTAGATTTTGGCCCCTTCTCTGATTGAGTTCGACACCCCTATGTTAAAGAGACACTTAAACATGGAAGAAATAAAAAAGAGGTACAGCCCTAACTGGTTTGGCTCAGTGGCTAGAGTGCCAGCCTGCAGACTGAAGGTTCGCATGTTCGATTCCAGTCAAGAGCATGTACTTGGGTTGCAGGTACATTCCCAGTAGGAGGTATGCAGGAAGCAGCTGATAGATGTTTCTCTCTCATTGATGTTTCTAACTCTCTATCCCTCTTTCTTCTGCTCTGTAAAATTCAATAAAATATATTTTAAAAAATAATAAAATAAAATAAAAAGAGGTACAGCACTAGCACCACCATGATGTCATAGCCAATGGCCAAGACTACTCTGACTACTGCTAAAGCTGGTCCCAACTCAACCAGTGGAGAATAATTAAACTTTCCCGTAATTAATCAGACTCATTCACAGTCTTAAAATTATCTGTCTCCCAGAACATTATTATAAATAGAAATGGAGACTGCATACTAATTTTAGATGATAGCCTGGAATTTTCTCTTTGGAAAACAAAACAAAACACAATATTAACCTACGAGAGGCCTGGTACACGAATTTGTGCATAAGTGGGGTCCCTTGGCATGGCCTGTGGGGATTGGAATGAAACCCAATTGCCACCTCCCACTCCTGCCTACTGCTCCTGCTCATCCTGGCCCCACTGCACCTGCCGCGGGCTTGTGCCCAGTCAGTTCTGATCATGAGAGGCTCACACCACAGTGGCACTTGCAAGCCATGAGTCCTGTGTCTGGCACCCGCCCTGAAAGAGGACAAAATCGACCCTCTGGGCAAGTGGTGGACACCATTGCCAGCCTGGGATCCGGATCCATCCCACTGAGGTTCATGCCGGTTGTCGGGAGCCACTTGGCAGCTGCTTTCATATCATTTATTCCTTGCAGAGTGTCTAGGGAGGGGAAGCATCTGCCCCTGGGTAGTCAGTGCACGTCATAGTGACCAGTCAATTGATTGTTCAGTCATTTGGTCATTTGGTCACTTAGACTTTTATATATATATGATAGATAACAGTTTCATCTGACCTTTTCTCCTAAAATGGAAAACAAAACAATTTAGTCAACTGAAGAATCCAGGTAAATGCTGTTTTCCTTCATTTGGGCCTTTCCTGTGATCCACAGATAAAGGGTCTCCATCTGCTTCTTATTTTCAAAACTCATTACCTAACAATCCAAAAATGTTTTCCTGTTCAAGCTGATCTAAAAAGTCTCCTGACTTCAACTTGATAAGAAACATTGAATTAATTAAATCCAAACACGGTGTCCTGAACTGAGACAGAGCTCCCTCTGTAAGAACTGCACACACAACCCCCAGTGCCTTTTGTGGCTGGTAACAGGACCAGACCAGCCCCTCAGCTGCCTTTCAATTAGTTGGGAAGGTAGAGATTGCCTGCTGTCTTGGGTTTGGGAGCCGCTGAGGCTCTTCTGGTGGAAGTGGTGGGTGATTAGCTGGTGCATTGCCAGGACTTGCTTCGGCAGCACGTAGCTGTGGAAATCAAATACCACAGAGCTCCCAGCCCCAGCCAAGGATCCTCTCAGTTTGCTTCATCAAATGCAATTCCTGGCAGCACAGAAAAAAATACGTGATGAAAGATGGGAAGTGTGTGCCTGCATGTCTTCATTCTGGGGTTTTGAAAACGGTCCCTCCTCATAGGAAGCCAAGGCATCAGAGAGCCATAGGGAGGTCAGGCAAGTGAAGGCCAGAACCCTGAGCTCAAAAGGGTCCCCTCCATTGGTGATTCAGCCTTTACAGATGACAGCTCTTCTCATTTCACACCCCGGGAGCAGCAGATGATGGATCGAAAGGGTAGTAAGTGAAGAGTTCCTGGAAGAATAACAGTTCAAAGTTGGAGCACTGAGCCAGTCTGTGGGTCATGGGGGAAGTCAGAGAGGTAGGCCTGAATCTCAATGTATTCTGCACTTACCTCATCACTGGTACAGAGCTCCTCAACTCTGTTGTAGTAGGGATTATAATATTAACACCAAGTATACTGGGTATCTATTATGTGCCAGATCTTTAAACATACTAGTTGTGACACAACTGTTTTATTGGATGAAGAAAGGAGGTTGAAATAGCTTGCTCTAAGTCACATGGGGAGCAAGAACTGAAGAGACCTGTAGACCCAGGTGTGCCTACATATGGCCTTTTGTGTCAGCGCCAACCATTGTAATCTCAGCAAACACAAACCCACAGGCATTCTGAGGCTCAGGGGGCCCAGTGTTCCTTAGATGGTTCAATTCCAGGAGATGTGCTTTTCAAAAGGAAATAAAAAATAAACAAATAGATTATGGCAGTCCAAGAAAATATACTCTCTTCTGGGCCTAATTGCAATTAGCACATAAACCCAGCCTCAAATTATGATGCACTTTGCACTGGAAATTAAATTCATTAATTATTGTGCAGCTACTGCTGAAATCTTCCAGCAAGCCCATCCTCTGAATAAAGTATTTTTAAATTAATGAGATGCTTATTTCTGTTTATTAACAATTTAATAGTTCTATGTAAAGCTTTTTTAATTAACTGAAAAGTAAAAGGGTGGCAGGAAAAATGGAAGATAATCATATCAGCGACACCCTTGACTGGAGAGCAGTAGAATCAAGTCTTCTAGAGAGAACTTTTTTTTGTCTTCCTGGGAGTTCAAGCATGAGAAAGATAGCTGTGCCTGTCCTTAGTGTAGTACATACAGTACACTATATGGTAAGGATAAAGGTATCCATACGATGCGATGAGAGTGCAGAGGATTGAGGGGAAGTGTACTTGGGGAGACAAGGAAGACTTCCTGGAGGAGGTGGCTGAACCAGTAATTAAAAATCATAAAAGTTAATCAGTCCAAGGTGAGTGAGGGGGAGAAGAATAGATTAGTCCAAGGAGGGAACTGAGCGTGAAAACATGCCTGTAGGCTAGAAACAAGATGATGTACCCCATGTTGCTCCTACAGCCAGTTTAGTAAACCCAGGGTAAACCAATTAAATTGGAGGAAGAAAATACTGGGAATAAATGTTAATAATTTTGAACTTTGCATCAATAAATGTTAATGATTTTGAACTTTGTGACATCACACATCATTTGGCCATCATTGTGCTGTCAGCCAGAAAAAAAGAAATTGGTATTTCATAACCAGAAAGGAACTATCACTAATAAAAATTTAAATAATTGCAGAAACTGGTTTGGCTCAATGGATAGAGCGTTGGCCTGCAGACTGAAGGGCCCCGGGTTCGATTCCAGTTAAGGGCATGTACCTTCGTTGCGGGCACATCCCTGGTGGGGGGTGTGCAGGAGGCAACTGGTCGATGTTCCTCTCTCATCGATGTTTCTAGCTCTTTCTCCCTCTCCCTTCCTCTCTGTAAAAATCAATAAAAATATATTAAAAAATTAAAAAACAATTATGATTTTGCTATGATTAACTATTTTATAAAGTACCAATTCAAAGTTAGTCCTATAATGATATCCATAATCCATAGTTACTGATGTTTTTTTGAGTTGGAGCCTATGAGAGGAGACAATATGTGAAGCATGGCAAGAAGCATGCATAACCAGACAAGACCTGTGTGGGAGAGTCTCCCATGTGAACTGCATTTGTCCTCTGACACTAAAGAGAAGACTGGTGTTGTCTACAGTAGTGGTGGACTGTCCCCAACGAACTGTTAGCTGAGTTTTATTATCATACTTTTCTACCTCCCCCTGCCTAGCACTCCTTTCCCTTTAATGACAACTGTCATCACCATTTTTTATCAAAGCTCAATCCCAGCAATTAGAGCAATACTCAAGATTAGGAGGTACTCAATATTCATCAACTGTTGAATAAATCAACAAGGGCTACATTTTCTATCACCACTCATTTGTCATCTGTGTCTCACTTGTTATGCAGCTGTATATAATGGCAATCGATAACTGATATAAAAGTTGATACTGAAAATGAATTCTGATATAACAATGACTTAAAGTATGTGGATTTGGTTTTGGAAATAGACAACAGGCAGTAAGGATAATGTACAGGAGTTGTTCTGGACTAAATGTTTGTATACCACCACCACCTAAGAAATGTATATGTTGAAATCTTAACTGCTAAGGTAATGGTGTTAATAGTTAGAAACTTTCTAGTAATCAGATCATAAGGGTAGAGCCCTCATGAAAGGGATTGGTGCATCTGTAAAAGAGAACCCAGACAGCTCTCTCAATCCTTCTACTATGTGAAGACACAGAAAAGATGACCACCTGTGAACCAAGCTGAGCGTGAAAACATGCCTGTAGGCTAGAAACAAGATGGTCCTCACCAGGGACCGAATCTTGATCTTGGACTTCCAGCTTCCACAGCCGTGAGAAATTTATGTTGTCAATAAGACATGTCAAACTAAGATAGGATGCTAGAAAATACTGAGGGAACTGTTTTAGAATGTTGTTAAAAACATGAGAATTTGTTAAACAAGGGTAGAAAATGGCAAGAAATCTGCTATTAGAAGTTAGGAAAATGGTGATCCATGTAATGGTGTGGTGAAACATTTGGTAAGCTCATATCTTGGACTAAACTATTATAGTTGTAAATAACTCAATCACAGAGACAGCTCACATAAGTAATATCAGCTCTAGAACCAGATATCTGCATAAAATTGTCATCTGTCTTAGTTTAACAAGAGGGCAAAGTCATTATGAATTGTCTGTAGAATGTTTCTTAGCATAAACTCTGGAATCAGAGTCCATTAGGAAAATACTCCTTACCCTGGCATTGACTCAGCAGCTGACTTCTCTGTGCCTCAGTTACTTCATCTGTAACATGCAGACCAGGAAGACAGACAGAGAAGGAGAGGGATGTGCATAATGCACTTGAATCTTTTCCCCAAAGGAGTATAAAGAGCATTCTGTAGAGAGGAAAGAAAAGCCATCCAAATGTGCCAAGAATAGCAGAAGAAATACTGAGTGTAATCTATCTTACCTAATAATAGAGACACATGTAAATTGACTGTACCTCTGCTACACCCACAGCCAATCAGAATGAGTATGCAAATTAACCCAACAAAGATGTCAGTTAATTTGCATACATACCTGGGTCCTGGAACCTCCTCAGCACCCAGGTCACTCCCAGCCGGCCACCAGAGACGGGGAGGGGGCGGGAGGGGGGGAGTAGGGGGTGGGAGGATAGGGGCAACCTTCTCGAGCCTAAAGCCTGGATCAGTGGCTTTAGGTTTGGGAAGGGGCCGACTTTGGGATGGAGGGAAAGGGAAAAAATCAATGGAAACATATTTCTCAGGTGAGGATAAAAAGAAAAATAAAGAAAGAAATGTCATATCCTATGAAAGACACATCTTGAAAATGCTTAAAGAAAGTTGTCATTTTTTCATGATGAAGGGACTGGGATCCCTGTTGATGAAAATACCTTGGCAGCTGTGGTTGCTGGCAGTGGCTACAACAGCAAGGTGATGGGGCTGGCACCTTCCCCCCTGATCAGCCCAGGTGCCTACCTCCTGATCAGCCTGGTCGGCTCCCAAAAAGGGAGGCCAGACTGCAGTGTAGGTTCATTGGGAGCGGATCTAAGCCTTCAGTAGGACATTCCCTGAGGGCTCCCAGAATGTGAGAGGGGACAGGCTGTGCTGAGGGACCTCTCCTCAGTGCATGAATTTTGTGCACCGGGCCCCTAGTATATATTTAAACCCCAATGTGCAAATAGACCAAACAGCGAAGCAATAGAACAATCAAACAACTGGCCATTATGACATGTGCTGACCACCAGGGTGTGTTCACAGAACATGGTGGGCATCAGTGGGATGGTGAAGTAGGTGAGTGGGGGTTCCAGACTAAGGTAGAATGCCGGTTACTGTCATTGGGGTGAGCCCCTGGTGGTTGCTGAAAATTCTTTGCTCCTGTGCAGTGTGGTACCACATGGCGTTTGCACCCACTGCCTGTGCCCCACACTGACCCCAATCGCTCAGCGCCATCAGCAGGTGCAAGCAGCAGCTGCTGGCCCCAATTGCTTCTCAAGGCTTCTCTACCTCCCCCTGCTCCTGAGGGATGATCAGGATCAGCAGCCACTGCTTGCACCCACTGACAGTGCTGGACCCACTCACACCTGCTGCTGGTGCCAGAGCTGCTGTTCTCACCCACTCACACCCACAGCCAGCACAGGTCCCAACCACTCAGTGCCATCAGCGGGTGTGAGTGGGGCTAGCACCATCAGCATATGGGAGTGGTGGGGGCAAGAGCAGAGCTGCTGACAGACAGGGACCTGGGGACCACAGCAGGAGGGACCAAGCTGAGGCACAAAGGATGGGCCAAGATCCGCCCCTGTGCCCACACAGCCTCTTGGCCCACAGTTTCTTTCAAGGTGTATGAATTCATGCACTGGGCCCTTAGTATAGAAATAATTGTCTTGAGTGGGATAAAACACCAACAATCAAAAATTTCACTGGATATAAAAAAGTTACCTGCAGACGAAGGAAAAACATTTTTAAAAAATAAATCAACATTGAATCTAGCAAAAATTATAAAACAAATACAGGGGGGGGGGAGAATAAGAAAAATTATACAAAAACATTTCTTTGGTCTTGGCCAGTGTGACTCAGTTGGTTGACTTTGTCCCATGCATCCAGAGGTCACAGGTTCAATGCTCAGTCAGGATACATACCTGGTTGCAGGCTCAATCTCCAGAAGGGGGCATGCAGGAGGTAGCCAATTACTGTTTCTCTCTCTCCCTCTCCCTTCCTCTCTGAAATCAATAAAAACGTATTTGAAAAAAAGAAAAGAAAAAAACTAATAACAATTACATGAAATTATACTATTCAGTGATAAGAATTAATGTTTTTCTACATTTTTATTCTAAACAAAAATAAATAGTTTTGTTTAAAATGTATTCTCATTGTTTATTTTGTTTCATCTTATTCTAATTATCTTTTCTGTATTATCCTTCTCTCTCAATGCATAGAGCATTGGCCTACATACCAAGAGGCTCCAGATTCAATTCAGTCAAGGACACCTTCTGCAGGAACCCTCCTTCCCAGCTTGAACCCTGGTCAAGTGTTTCTGCAGGAGGCAACCAATTAATGTGTTTCTCTTTCTGTTTTTCCCTCTCTTCCACTCTCCCTAAAAATCAATGCAAAAATATCTTCCAGTGAGTATTATCCAAAAATAATAATAATAATAATAATAATAAGAAGAAGAAGAAGAAGAAGAAGAAGAAGAAGAAGAAGAAAAGAAGAAGGAAAAAAAGAAAAGAAACATTAACGATGAGAAAGAATCAATGATTGGCTGTCTCCTGCACTCTACTGAGGTTCAAGCCCACAACCTAGGCACGTTCCCTGACTGGGAATCAAACCATGATGCTCAACTACTGAGCCATGTCAGTCTGGCCTTTCTTTTCTGTGTTTCAACATTTTTCTACAAAATAAATAAACAAATAAATAAATAAATAAAAGGCCTCTCATCAATGTTTATAGGAAGCAATGAGAGTTTTTACTTGCAGTCAGTATGTTGCTCAAAGGTGTTCTGATTCTATCCAAAGCAAACCAGATCATCCTATATAATAAAAGTGTAATAGGCAAATCGACCAAACGGCAGAACAACCAGTCACTATGACGTGCACTGACCAACAGGGGGCAGATGCTCAATGCGGGTGCTGCCCCCTGGTGATCAGTGCGCTCTCATGGGGGAGCGCTGCTCAGCCAGAAGCCTGGCTCACAGCTGGCAAGTGCAGTGGCGGTGGAGGAAGCCTCTCCCGCCTCCACTATAGGTGGGCAGTAAGGAGCAAGAGGTCCTGGACTGTGGGAGCCCCAGACTGTGAGAGGAATGTTTAACTGACAGCAGTCGGACATCCCCCAAGTGCTCCCAGACTGAGAGGCACAGAAGTCTTTTCTCACTTCTGAGATAGATTTCTTGGCTCAGCCCTCTTTAAAATCACACAGCATTTGAAAGATTATTATTAAAGTCAATTTTTCTTCCAAAACAGATGCACCCTGAGGTACTTTACAACCACATATACCAAAGAAAGTGCTCCAAAATTTCTAGAACTCATAATATTAACATTTAGCACACACCATTCCTCAGCTTTATCTGTTTCTTCTGTCTAGACATGAGATAAAAGCTTCAGAATGCAGAAACCATGTACACCTCTCTTGCCTTTCTCAGGGTGCCTAGCAAAATTTAAGAGACAGAGAATATTCTCTAAGTCTTTCCAAAATGGATGCTGAGTTAGTTTGGCAAGCAAATGTGTCAAGACGGTTAAAAGTGTCTTTGCTTCAAATCTGGACACAGACACTACATGCAGAATAGCATAGGTTTTTCTTTCCTCATAGGTAGAGATAAAATATTTTGCATTATTTAAATCTCAGAAAAAGCCAGCAGCCTTGCTTTTTCTCAGATCCAAAAGAGGGCAATAATATAGGACAATGGTCCAACTCTGTTCCTTTGTGAACTGTAACTAGTGAAGATCAATGACAACAGAACAGCCTTGCTTTTCCGATGACTTGATGGACTATACTAAAGCTATTAAGTATAGTCACTAAGTTTCACACTCACAGAAGGTCCATCTAGATCTATGATCCTCCTCAAAAAAAGTCCAGGGGAATCTGATGTCCCTTCTTTTGCAATTTCAGATAGGTGGGAGTTGGTGGGTTTCATTTGTCAGAGAAAACATTATACTTCAGTTCCAAAGAGGAAGCAATTTATTATTTCAAGAGATAGCCCCACATACAATTTATCCAGCTGTCCAAGGCTGAGGTGGAGGTTCTCCTTCATACCAAACAGCAAGAATGACCATGAAATGAGGTGATACAAAGAAAAACTGCACATTAGCCACAAGTCTTAGGCATGTGGCCCCAAACAAGGGGATAAAAATATAGTACAATAAAATTTATATATATGAAAGCCTAAGCAACCATTACAGCAGAACAACCAAAACTACCGGTCACTATGACACACAGGCAGGAAGGCGAGTGGTTAGGGGTGAGCAGGCTGGCAGGCAGGTGAGCAGTTAGGGGCAAGCAGGCAGACAGGGTATAGCAGTCCTGGAATGTAAGAGGGATGTCTGACTGTAGGGATCGGGTCTAAACCCAGCAGTCGGACACCCCTCAAGGGGTCCCAGATTATGAGAGGGCACAGACCAGGCTGAGGGAGCCCCTCCTCCCAAGCACAAATTTCACTCACTGGGCCTCTAGTAATTTATAAGATGGCTTCCTCTCATGTACCCTCCTCAACCCAAAGTAGTAGAGAAGGTTGATAAGTGACCTACACATGTCTGGAAAGGAGAATGCATTTCCTCAAGTGGGCTAAACACTTTCACAGTCTCAGAATTTACTGAAGAACTATTTTGAGTAGTTTGTCTCACCTAAGCTCTGGCCTAATGGGCCTCCATGCCTTACACCAGAAAGAATCTATAATATGCCTTCAATAATTAAATTAATGACTACCACCTCAGTTTTATATTTCTTTCTAACCTAGCCTGCTCCCCTCAAATAAACCACATCATTAGCCTTCTTTAAAACTTAATGTAAGAGCTTCCTCAGGAGGTATCCACATCATTCCCTTTTATTCCATTCTACGGGCCCTACAATCCCTCAGACACTTACAAAAATAAGAAATAAATTATGACATTTGACATTACCTATAACTATTAAAAATAAGAGCAACAGAAAATTTGGAATCTTAAGTTCTATTTTCACTTATATTTTGGAAAATAATAATTTGTGATACAAAGTACATGAAAGAGTAGCCCAACAATGGGGATGAGACAGGTGGTCATATATGTGGTGACCCTCCATATCCATGGGTCCTGCATCTATAGATTCAACCAAACTTGAACCAAAAATATTTTAAAAACACTCACAAAGGTATGTTGTTGCTTACTTAAACTATCTAGTTAGGCCTACATTAATTGTGTCTAGACATTTTCCTTGTCCTTATTCCCATAACAATACAGAATAGCAACTATTTGAATAGCATTTACACTGAAGTAGTATAAATAATCTAAAGATTTCTTAGAGTATTATAAGTAATATAGAGATTATGTAGAGTACACAGGAGGTTGTGCATAAGTAATATGGAAATACTATGCTTTTTTATATAAGGGACTTAAGCATTCGTGGATCCTGGAGCCAATTCCTTATGCATATAGAGGGACATTTGTAGTTGTGGAAATGCAAACTTTTTTTCACTTAATTATAACACTGATATTTTAATAAAATCATAAGGACTCAATATAGTTATTCAAACTCAAATGCATGTTTAATTAACATTTACCTACTTCACTTATTTATATGTTTTAATGCCTAACTTACTTAAGACTCTGTGTTGAAAGAATACAAAGCTAAGTAAGACCCAGCCTAGGGACTTACAATATAAATGGTTATAATACACTGTAGAATGATTATTCAGTAAATATGGTTTGAGCATCCATGATTTTCCAGGCACTGTGCTAAGTACTGGGAAGCTGTGGCAAACATGTAAAACCACTGAATCTGGGAGTTTACAGACCAGCCTAGGAACTCCTAATCCACCCATAGAGAGACAGTGCAAGTGGGTTGCGTTGGACTGGTGGGAGTTTAGTTCTCAGGAGAGGTCAGAGAAGCTTTCATTAAAGAGGTTGTAATAATTATCTATCTATATAAAAGCTTAAGCGACCAAACAATTGGAATGACCTGGATGACCAGAACAACTGGTCACTATGACGCACTCTGACCACCAGGGGGCAGCCCCTGCCTTGAGTGTCTGCCCCCTGGTGGTCAGTGTGCTCCCATAGCAGGAGCACTGCTCAGCTGATCAACCTGTACTGGTGAACCACCAGCCCAGCAGCAGTCTCTCACTCTCTCAGTGAAGTCTTTCAGGTTAAATATTCAGAGAATGGGCCAGAAACTGACAGACCACCACTGCCAGCACAATCCTGTCAGGGTTGTTGACCTCCTGGAAATCAGCCTCGGGCACCATGGCCACTTCCCCTCCCTAGACACTATGCAAGGAAGAAACAACACAAAATGGCAGCCAGGTGGCTCCTGGCAACCAGCATGAATGTCAGCAGGATGGATACAGATCCTGGGCTGGCAAGGGCATCCCACTGCTCACCCAGAGGGCTGATTGCATCCCAACCCCCCTGAACCTTCCTCAGGACACCCACCCGCCCACAAATTTGTGCACAGGACATCTAGTATAACAATAAAAATGTATAATAACCTCTATTTGCTCCTCCTTGCTGCAAGCATATGCCGGTTCTCAGCCTCCAGCAGTGATTACTATATCCTGTTCGGTACATATTCTTAAGTATGCCTAGCCTATTTTCTGCATGTTGCCTGAAATATTTATCACCTTTCTTTTATAAGCAGATATCCTACTGGGAGATTTTCAATATCAGTATAGTAAGCAGATTATTAATTAAAAGCAGCCTTTGCAAATCCATTTTTGGCAGTCACGGACTACATAATCCAAAGAGTTATTATAGTAAAACAACTGTATCCCAAGTAAAATATCCATTTTAATGCATTGCTAGGCCTCCAAGAAGAAAATTGATCTGCAGTGTTAACAGATTTAAAGGTGGGGTCACTCTGAATAATAATTCACTCTAGAATAATAATCTAGAGACTATACCTTGTGACAGCAGCAGAGTGGAAGCCCTTAGTCTGAAACACTGGGTAAGAAGTCAGAGACCATCAAAGGAAGCCAGTGTGACTCCATGTTGTGGAAATCCCCCAGCAAATGCCAACACAAATCTTCTCTGAAGGAAGTCATCTGCCATCGGACCCCCGGATTCCCATTATTTAAAATCAAATGAATTCAATACAGAGATCAAACAATAAACAAACAAACAAAACCATTATGAGGCCCACTAGAAACAATTAACAATAGGTTTAGATCTCTGAAAACTTTGAATTCTGAAATTACTTAACTATAGCTCATTATACAATTATGGATGAAACTACAAATTGGAATCCTGAAGATGAGGAAGATTTAAGGAAATGTTTAAAATGACCAGGCATGTTTATAATGGTTTCTAGAAATGAAAGAAAATGTTTTTTTAAATAAATCAAAGTTTGGGTTCAATATCAGATTATACATACTGAAGAGAAAAATAATAAAAGAACTGGCAGAGAACACAACGTAAGCCTTGGGCAAGGGCTCAGTTGGTTGGAGCATTGTCCCAATGCACCAAGGTTGCAGGTTTTGATCCTCAGTCAGGGCCCATTCAAGAATCAACCAAGGAATGAGTAAATAAGTCAAATAACAATCATTGTTTCTCCCTCCCTCCCTCCCTTCCTCCTTTTCTCCCTCCCTTCCTCCATCTCTCCCTTTTTCTCTCTAAAAAATCAATTTAAAATCCACAACATAGGAAAAGTGATGGGAAATAGGAACAATAGGTTAAGATTTATGGAAAACAGAATGAGATGGTTTTACAGCCAAGGAATTAGATTGCCAAAAAAGAAGAACATAAAGAAAATGGGTACGAGATTCTATTTGAAGAGATAAACTATTGTGAACTGAACATGCAACATAATGTATCCCAAGCAGGATAGAGAAAGATATCTTCACCTAGATATGCTGTAGTTAAAACAGAACATCAAGACCAAAGAGAAGACATTTAAGTACTGTATTTTCCGGCGTATAAGACGACTTTTGAAACGAAAAAAAGTCAACCAAAAATCGGGGGTCATCTTATACGCCGAGTATATCCCGAAAAACGTCTCGATATGCCCCTAAACGAATTTTGCAACTCGATCCTGCACCAATCACTGCAAGGCTGCTCAGACCACCTCTCTAACTCAGCGAATCCAAGCAGGCTTTTTATGAATGCAAATTATAGTACATGTTCTGAACCCAAAGCTACACTGTGTTCTAGTAAAAAGCCTGCTCAGATTGGCCAGAGTCAGAGAGGCGGTCTATTAAAAAAAGAACTGGTGTTGCCTCGGAAGTGGGGGGTAGTCTTATACAGTGAATATAGGCCTAAACTTATGTTTTAACTGTAAAATTAGGGGATTGTCTTATACGCCGGAAAATACTAGTCAGAAAGAAAAATAAGGGTCATACAAAAATGTCAGAAAATTAATCACAACCTAATCAAACAAATATTTTGTGAAATATGAAATTTAATAATATTATTAACTTTGGGGGTTTAAAGGAATAGAAATAAAATTATGGACAAAAAGAAAAGGTTGGGAGTGGTATATGTTCAGAATTAAAATTTTCCAAAGTTCTATCAAGTGAGTTATAGAAAGAGAGAGAAAGAGAGAGAGAAAGAGAGAGAGAGAGAGAGAGAGAGAGAGAGAGAGAGAGAGAGAGAGAGAGATATGGATTAAGAAAACAAAGTACTATTGGTTCTGTTATAGCAATGGTGAACTTACATATGTGTTACATACCTACTTTGGAAGTCATTAAAAATTAATTTTTAAAAAGAGCTTTGCTAAAAAAGAATTTTGCTTCCCAGTGCACAATACAAAGAAGGAACAAACCCTTTGGTGTCCCCATTCTCCTTCAAGACTCTTCGAATTTCTCCCCTTAATCTATTTACCTAGGAACATGGACTAACCTCATGAATGAAAAATGGAGGAGATTCACTTAGTTCTGCACTTTTTCTTCTTCCCTGATAACAGCATCGTCTAGATTAGAGGGGATCAAGGGAGATTTGTGCTTGCAAACTAGAAAATTAGCTACATGGAAAGCATTAACGAGCACAGCAGCTTCTAGGCAGAGGACATCTCACACAAAGAAATCCAAAACTGTGCTCTATCCATTAGTGGGGTGGGGAGGGGGGCGGGGAGACAGGATTCCAGCTGTTTGTGGCATCAGATATGTTAGGTGTGAAGGTTGTTTTATTACCCCGTTTCCCCGAAAATAAGTCAGTGTCTTATATTAATTTTTTCTCCCAAAGTTGCACTAGGTCTTATTTTCAGGGGATGTCTTATCTTCCCATGCGCTAGATCTTATTTTCGGAGGATGTCTTATTTTCGGGGAAACACGGGTAGGTGTGTGGAAATTTTTGCAATACATATCCCAAGGAATGCAAACCAACATTAAGAAGTGACATTGAGTGAGTATGCTAGTGAATCTGTTGGTAAAATGGGTGTGTGCATCTGTGTGTCTGTGTCCAGCTAAGTCTATTTGTACATATGATACAGTATTATGTTAATGCTCTACATACTCCAATATGATACAGATCTACTGTGGAGATGTATTTGTTGGGTAGGAAGGATTGTGTGTGTTGTAAAGGGTGATGAGTGGGAGTTTATGTGAATGGGAAGGTGTTAAAAGTGTGTGTATGTACTTGTATGTGCGTGTGTTGAGTATTGTAATACTTTTGTCCCTTCACCTAGGCTATCTTTTTAAATGACAAATTTGTGTTTTATCAGGAATGTTGGTGAAGGCAGTCAGATGTTAATGTCTTTATTTATCCAAATATGAAGGAAATAAAGGTCCTTGTTGGACCAATAAGCATGTTGAACTTGTTCCCAAATACTAATGAGAATATTGACTCAATATGCTGGGTAACCATCCTGCCTCGGATAAATAACTTCACAGGCAGCCAAAGCACCTTGTGGTTGTTTTTCCCAGCACTTTGGCAAGAGGAAATATCCAAAGGCCAATTGCTTGCCCAAGACAGCCTTACATGTTCTAACTTTTCTATCACCAAGCTGACTTGAACACATAGGTAATAGTAGAGCAAATGTTCTGTTACTTTTCAGAGTAGAGAATGGCTCACTGAATATTTTAATTTAGCATGCACTATCCATATTATCATATCAACTTAAAAAATATTACATTTCATTTTAGTGCTAAAATTATATCCAATTAATCTCTGATTTTTTCAAAAGAAACTATTTAGCAGAAAAGAAGGTGAAATTAAAAGGTGAGTTAGAATGCTCACCCCACTACTCATTAGCAATGTGACTTAGCACATGTCATTTGAAGAAGATAGCTCAGATTGCTCTGAAACTAAGAAGACAATCCTCCCTAACTCTCACAGCTTTCTGAGGGTCAAATAGAATTAAGCACATCACAGCATTTGAAGATTCCAAGCAAAGGTGAGTACAAGCATCAATTATCTTTATTATTATAGTTGCCATATGTAGTCTGTAGATGTGCAAAGATGTTAACAATTCTGGGAAATAGTATTCCACTGAACCCCTGTAGTGTGCACAGATATTTCCCTTTTGTGAATGCCACAGTTTTGACTAATATCCTTATAACAGCAAGATTGCTGAACCCAAAAAGCTCTGTTTTCTGAGGGGCAATCTCAGAAATTGTGTGAAGCAGAGACTCCATCCTTCAACAAAACCCCATCCCATATGTGGACAATGATTATGAAGCATATTTTATAACTTTTTGAAGGTTTGGTGCATGGCTTCATAAATCCTTTAGTAGGAAAATCTAACAAAAAATAACTAGAATGTTATCTGAAAATAGAAAACCTATTTTCTGTGAAATTAAACATCATACCTTTTACATTGCAAAGCAATAAATTGAGATTTGTTTTTCTCCCCATTGGTAATGAGGAAAATAGAAGAGTTTGAGATTAACTACTTTTTTTAAAATATATTTTATTGACTTTTTACAGAGAGGAGGAGAGAGGGATAGAGAGCTAGAAACATCGATGAGAGAGAAACATCAACCAGCTGCCTCTTGCACACCCCCTAGTGGGGATGTGCCTGCAACTAATGTACATGGCCTTGATCAGAATCGAACCCGGGACCTTTCAGTCCACAGACCGACGCTCTATCCACTGAGCTAAACTGGTTTCAGCAAGATTAGCTGTACTTTTAAATTTTAAGTAGGATATGTAACACTTTGTGACAAATTTCTAGGAAAAATAAAAAATAAAAAATAAAATAAAATAAAAATAAGAGGGAATGGGATACAAGGTACAAGGGGAAGACTCAGTCTTAACTGGGAGAAGGGAGAGTTAATCTATTGTGATAGAAAAAAGGCAGAATATTTGGGAATAGATTTAGGTGAATTGGTAAAGTGGATGGTGGGGAGTAGGTGGAAATTTGGCCTCAATTAGCAGCATCCTGGGTCAAAAAAATTCATCTAAAAATTTAAAAGACAAAAGAAATTTTAAATGACCTACAAGATCTGGCATGTTCAGGCACTTTCTGCCCCTGCAGACACTCACCCCTACTTTTCCATTCTTTATCCTCCCTGGCTTTCTCTCTCCCCCTGCCTACAATGCTCTGCCCTTCCTCCTTGCCTTTTTATCCTGAAGATCTCAGCTCAGGTATCACTACTGAAGGAAACCTTTCCTGATCTCATGTTGGTTCAATCCCTTTCATGAATCTGTTCTCACTAACTCATCCCTCTATTTTCTCGCATTCATCCTAGTTCTACATTTACATTTTTTAAACTCAAAGAGGGCAGAAATTTTGTTCATATTTTTCTTCTTTTCACTGTAATATCCTTACCATCTAGCACCTGCTTAACATGAAATTGGTGCTAAATATTTAAATAACTATATGAATAATTTGTCACAACAATTACAACAATCCTATATAATAAAAGCCTAATATGCAAGTTGACCAAACAGTGGAATGACCAATTGAACAACCGGTCACTATGACATGCACTGACCACCAGGGGGCAGACACTCAATGCAGGAGCTTCCCCCAGCTCGCAGGCCCCAGGCCAGCAAGGCAGGTGCCAGCAGGGGCCCACCAATCACCCCACCAGTCACTCCACAGATCGGCCCTAATTGCTGGCCAAGCTAAGGGACCCTACCCATGCAAGAATTTCAGGCATCAGGCCTCTAGTTGATGAAATAAAGAAAGATAGATACAGCCAAAACTGGGTTGGCTCAGTGGATAAAGTATCGGCCTATGAACTGGGTTGGCTCAGTGGATAGAGCGTCGGCCTATGAACCTTGACCAGGTTCGATTCTGGTCAAGGGCATGTACCTTGGTTGCGGGCACATCCCCACTAGGGGGTGTGCAAGAGGCAGCTCATGGATGATTCTCTCTCATTGATGTTTCTACTCTATCCCTCTCTTCCTCTCTGTAAAATATCAATAAAATATATTTTTTTAAAAAGAAAGATAGATACAAAAGTACATAACTTCAATACACATAAAGGGTAAAATAATTTAACAGCCCTAAGACAGCTGCACAGAGCTAGACACATAGCTTGAATCACTCAAAAATTTCAGCACTTTTCAGAAAATAGCCTACAAGATGGGAACTCTACATGGTGCTCCTTACACAGCCACTCTCCAGCTGTGAAAGTGGTACTTCATCTCTCTGGCTCTTGATTCTCATCTCTGTAAAAGAAGAGGCTGGTCCACACTGGTCTCCAAGGCCTTTCAGGTCAGACCCAACAGGGCTTGTCATCGCTGATAAATAACGTGGATAAGCAGAGGAGCATTAAAGGAGACACTTCTGTGTCCTGGGACCAGAGAGCTTTGAGCTGGACCATGAAGGAAAGTTTTGGACCAGCTAAGGGCAGAAAAGAAGATTCTAGAAGCAAATAGTTGAGAGCACACATGGTATTTGGGTGATAATTTGTAATACACCAAGCTTGAGAAAGAAACACTCTCCCCAAGCCTCCCCCCACTCCCACCCCCATTCCTTGCAGAAGTTGTTCTGCAGTTGCTATGATGCCCAAAACCCAGCCAGTTCCTCCAGCTGAAAGCAGTTCCCGGGACAGCCCTGCTTCAGCAGCCTCGCCTCTATCCCCCATGTGGGCCACTAGAAACGGGGAAGCCCTGGGCTGTGCGTGACATAGACAGGTCAGTAATGCAGACTCCATGGCCATGCTGGCCAAGAGGACAAGCAGGTAATGGAACAGCCTGGGTCTCACCTGCACCTGGAGGCTCTATAGAGGCTGTTTAATAAGACATTTTAATAAGACATACTTCCTGCTACGGTACTCTGACAATATAATCCTCCCTGATTCTTTCCATGATTTGACTCTAAATGAAAAATTATGGTCTCACAGTTGGGGTTGGGGGCACCGGGACTGCAACACCACTGAAAATCCCCAGACGCTCCAGCGTTTGATCTGCGGGGATGGGACAAAGGCAGAAAATGTGTTCCTGGCAAAAAATGCCATTCCTCCTGTCCGGGCCAGATTGCAGACTTCTGGGAACAGTGGAGAGTGGAAGGAGCGAGGGAGACAGCAGGGGAATAAGGGCCACTTTTGCTCATTTTTCTTTAAAAAATAAACTAAAGTAGAAGCCCATTTTAACGAATTATAGTCTTCTTTGGGCTTGAAATAACATAAAAGCACATGTTTGGTTGTGTGTGTGTGTGTGTGTGTGTGTGTGTGTGTGTGTGTTTTATGTTTACAATAAACTGATGACCCTTCATCACACTGAACTCAGGAAATTAAGTATAATTATAAAATTGGAGGGCATGCACAAGGTCTAGGGTGGGAGAAGAAGATGTGTGAGAAGAGCAAAGTGAGAAGAAGAAAAAAGAACGAGTTTTCATAGAAGGTTGCTCTTTTTGTCCCTGCATCCCTGGTTGCCTCTGCATCTCTAAACAGTTGGGAAATAACAGGATTTTGCAGTGCTGGGAGCTGCACACCCTACCTTCACTCCTTGGAATTTTCCAGGTGCTTGACCTAACTCTACTTCACTTACCTCATTTCACCTCCCAGCCCATCATGCCCCAGTCCCCACTGTTGGGTAGAATTCAAGGGAGGGGATAGAGGAGGTCAGAAACTTACCTATCCATGTTATTTACTATGTGGATCCTCTGTGTAATTGGGCTGCACAGGGGGAGGAGTGGGGAGACACAGCAACACAAAAACAAAGATCCCTGCCCACATGGACCTTAATTCTAGGGGGAGGGTCAGACACTCCATGGTAGACACTAAACAAGTGAGTTATATGTTATGCTAGAAGGTGGTAAGGAGTCTGGATTATACTCTGTGGGAGAAGAGTAGAGCAACTCGAGCAGAGGAATGACATCACATCATTTGACATATTTTTTGAAAAGATTGTTCTGCCCCAGCTGGTGTAGTTCAGTGGTTAGAGTGTCAGAAGGGTCAAATATTTGATTCCAAATCAAGGGCATGTATCTGGGTTGCAGCTTTGATCAGCTGGTCTGGGCACATGTGGGAGGCAACTGATTGATGTTTCTCTCCCCCTCTCTTCCTCCATTTCAGTTACTTCATTTCCTTCCCTCCTTCTCTCCCTTCCACTCTTTCTAAAAAGCAATGTAAAAATATCCTTAAGTGAGGATTAACAAAACAAACACACACAAAAAGATTGTTCTGTTTGCTGTTGCTGTGTGGGAAGCCAAAATGAGAGTATGTATTTCAGGGAGGAGAGGATAACTGTTTGGACCCATGGATAAGGTCACTAGATAATTTGGGCCACTTGAGAGCAAAAGGAGACACAATGATTATACTAAACCAGAAGTTACAAACTGGAACTGTCCTGGGGGAATGTGAATATGTGTGACCAAAATGGGAATAGAAACATCACAAAGTGCCAGAAAGAAGGGTCTAAATTGTTGGGTGAGAAAAGAAATTTTAATAGAGCAGTAGTAGTCAGGGTAGACCTCATGGAGGAGGTGGCACCTCACCTTCCTGAATCTCCATTTCCTCATCTGCCAAAGCAGAAAGTTACTCTAAAATTCCTGCCAAACTTTTGCATAGTTCCGACTTCCCACAATCAATGGTCCAGTGCTCTTGAGTTACTTGTTTCTGGTCTGTAAGAGTAGGAGAGAGGGCGCTTGTGATAGCTGAGTGTGTCCATCAGAAAGGCCCATGTTCCTGTTTACAGATTACATGCAGCAATATTCTGCATTTTTCTCAACCACTGACAGTACATTCTCAACATTGTTCAGGCAGAAACTATCCTTTGGCACAGGCAGGCTATGTTCTGACTCACAACTTGTGAGGGCAACGCTTCCTGAGGAGGCACGATGGTGATCAGTGTTCCTCAAACTGACCTGTTTGTCCTTGTCCTGATGGCGTGTAAAGCCATTCTGTTGGGGAAAATAGCAGACTAGTTGACTAAAAAAAAAGTCTAAGAAGTTTAGAGATAGTTCCGGCTGGTGAAAAGAGGATATTTGGTTGTTGATATAAAAAGCTAGAAGTGACAGAAAGCCATCCAGGTGAACATACCCAGTGACAGTTGCTATGTGGATGCTCAGAAGAGTGAAAGAACAGTCAATTCAGCCCACGGGTTAAGAGCACTGGCTTCAAAGTCAGCAAAAATGGATTCTGATCGGCCACAGTTAGTATTTAACTTCTCTGAGCTGGGCTCATTTACCTTTTTAATGGTGATAATAAAAGCAATCTCACGGGGACTTATAAAATGTGTATAAAGTACTTTGTGCTCAGTGTCCGTGGGGTGGGGACCTATGGCAGTTGTGACTGTCATGATTATTGACTAACTAATATTGACTTAGAAATGACAGTTGAAACTATAAATGTAAATGGAGAAGATATAAGAGAGAGTAAAGGTCTTTTAACAACCTTGGAAAACTCTTAAACTCAAGAAGAGAAGACAGAAGGAGCCCACGGGACAGAGACAAGCACAGACAAGAAGCTACAGTAACGTGAAAAGACTATTCGGATCGGTGCTCCTTCAGAGAAGGTGGCTGGAATCCTCAAATGCTATGGGGAGAAGGAAGACTATGAAGATCACCATTGCATGGGAAAGGAGGGAAATATATAGGAAAACTCAATGGTTGGTGCTGGACTAAAGGGAACTAAAAAAAGGTTATTTTAAGGATAAAATTAAATCAACAGATGCATTTGTTCAAGAATAGTGACCGTAAAAGAAAAAAGAGACACCAGCTGTGGTTGTGGCATCTGTGTTTAAAAGCATTGGAAAAGGAGAGATTAAAAAGATCAGAGGGGGATGAGCTCGTTTTGAGAGCAGGAATCTGGAAGACACTGGAAGGGGTGCCCTGTAGGGTCTAAGTGGAAAAGTTACAATCACCTTAGACCTTTTTATTTATTTCTTTTAATTATTGTTTTGCCTGCTCCGGTAATGTCTAGAAATAGAATGGTATACCCCATGATTCTAGAGCAGGCCTGGTAACATTATAATCCCAGAGAATGTTTGTAACAAAATTCATCTTCCTTCTTCTGGAGACCTTGACCTTTCCTTTTCCTATAAACCCAGCTCTCAATGTCCTTCATTAGAATTCTTTCAAGTATATGCATCTTCCAAATCTGCTCCTGTCTTCCTCAGATGTGGACCCTTCACTCGGGCCAGGTTGCTCTTGCAACAAGCTTACTGCAAGCTGCCCACCCAGTGTCTTTATCCAGATGAGTTTCTTGACTAGGATTCCCTTTTGGTCCAATGCCAAACGAAATCCTTCAGGATTTAGCTTGAATCTCCACCGCTCTGACAGGCTTCCCCAAATGTCCCAGCATAAAGTCATCTTGCCTCCCTCCTCTGAATATGTCCTTGGAAGGCATTGCCTGGTGTTGACAGTGGTAGCTTCCCATGTGCAAACCCCAACCACACAGTGCCTGTATACTCCGGGGAGGGGTGGGGGGATCACATGAAGACAACTGTTTCTGATGCTCCTCAGAAGACTATCAAAAATTGTGTGACCTTCTTGGCTCATTTAAGACAGAGAAGCATCAATCAGACCATCAAACCTCAGAGGGAAGGTAGGGAAGGGTAAGGTAAGGGGAAGAGATAAACAAAAGGACTTGTATGCATGCATATAAGCCTAACCAATGGACACAGAGAGCAGGGGGGGGGGCATGAGTGGGGTGGTGAGGAACAATGTGGGGAGAAGGACACATATGTAATACCTTAATTGATAAAGAAAAAAATAAAAACCTTAAAAAAAAGACTTTGTGCCTGAACTGAATAAAAGAGATACCCAGACAGACATCAGATCCCATAGACTTGATTCTGAAATATCTACTTCAATAATTACTTCAGCAGTGGCTGTGACTGTGCAGTAAATTACCCCAAATTTAGTGATTAAACAATGACAACATTTATTTTGCTCACAAGTCTGCAAATTGGACAGGACTCAGTAGGAATAATTTGCTCCATTCTACTCTGTAACAGATGGGGCAGTTTCAAGGCAGTAGCTACAATGATCTTTCGAAAGCTCACTTACCCACATGTCTGGTGTCTGGGCCAAGGGCACTCAAACAGCTGGGGGCTGGAACAGCTGGCATTTTCTGAGATTTTTTATCTGTGCTTTCTCTGTGAGGTCACTCCAGCAAGGAAGCTTCAGGTAGTCATATTTCCTAACTGTTGACTCAGGACTCCTAGCTGTTCCAAGAATGAATGAGCCAGGGTTGGAGGGCAGGGAAATGGAGCCTACTTCTCTCTCAATAGTGAAGTTCAAGAAAAAGGGCAAATAGAATGGACTAGACATATAGTGTGGCCATCTTCAGGAAATACAATCTATCACCCTTACCTTTTTCCTTTGATAAAGCTTTTGAGTGCTCATTTTCTGGTTCCACCTCCATTTTTTTAATATATTTTATTAATTTTTTACAGAGAGGAAGAGAGAGGAATAGAGAGTTAGAAACATCAATGAGAGAGAAACTTCTATCAGCTGCCTCTTGCACACCCCCTACTGAGGATTTGCCCGCAACCAAGGTACATGCCCTTGATCGGAATCGAACCCGGGACCCTTCAGACCACAGGCCAACGCTCTATCCACTGAGCGAAACCGGTTTCGGCTCCACCTTCATTTTGAGGGCATTCCATTTACTCCCAGATCTTGATCTTTGCCCCAGTGTCCTCCTGTAGCTTTAAGGTGTACCAGCTTAAACTTCAGGTCAAACAGAAGCAGAATGTTATCTCTCTTACCTGTATAGACTTAGGCAAAAATTCATCTTTCTGATCTTTAGTTTCCATCTGAATAAAAATGAGGATAAAACTATATACCCATGGTATTGTTCTCAGTAAATGATTTCATCTTCCCAATCCCTGTTTCTCCTACACCTGGGCCTGAGACCCACCTCCTATACCTGTCCTGTGGACAGCCCCTCACCCATCCTCTCCAGAGAAATATAGAACAAAATCGGGCCTCACATAAATACCAATAAGTGCATCCATCCACAAGCACTGCCTGCACACGACAAACTACTTACTCATGTGCTAATGATGAACAGCCAACTTTCCTGATGCCAGACATCGGAGGCTGAGGGTGCCCTCTCTGCCCTGGGGTTAATTACTTTCTTGACTAACTTCAAGAGACACTTATTAAATTTTGAAATTCTGCTTATAAAGGGCCCACCAGGACAGCTGATGTCTCTTTCACTTTCTGAATGTAAGGAACAAAAATGTCAACCAGCGAAGAAAGGAAGAGTCTTGCTGAGGTGGGAGAAGCAGATGGAAATAATTAAGCTAGAGCCTGTCACCAGGGAGTAGTGGGAGCTGTGGGATACAGAGGCAGTTCCACAAGACACCAGAGCCGAACAGACCTGACTCGAACGAGTCCTCACGTCAGCACTTGTGAGCATTGTAGTCTCAGGCTGCCTTGGTTTCACCTGTAAAATGGGATTGTGATGTCTACCTGCTGACTGGCTGCCAGCAACCATGCTAATCTTCTAAGACAGCACCTGATGCAGAAATGTGAGCAATAAGTGACAGATACCACTACTGCTACTAATTTAATCCCTACTATTATCACTACTGGGCTAAAATAGCCTGATTTGACAATGCCCCATTATATTTAGTACCCAAGGCAGCCAACATCAGAGCAGGACAAATGTAACTAATGTGAAACAGGTAACTAATGTGAGTCAGGTAACTGATGTGAAACAGGTAACTGTGAGTCAGGTAACTGATGTGAATCAGGTAAATAATGTGAAACAGATAACTAATGTGGAGAAGGGAAAGGTGAGCCCTCACACATTTGTTCAGTGATCCCAGTGGTGATGGCAAGGCTTTCCAGTCAATATCCTCCTGTTTTTTAGATATCTTACCTAAGCTTTGTCACCTGAAAAATTCTTCAAATCAAATCAAACCATGAAATTAATTTGAATCCCTGTTCCACCACCTCCTATCTGTCTGACTTCAGCTTCTTGTTATATAAGATGGAAATAATAATTCAAACAGATGTTTGCTTGATAATAAACCTACATCAAATGTTTGTTGGAGAGAATAATACCTACACTACTCATAATATGTCTAAAATGCCTGTTTTGTAGTGGGGGCACTACAAACATTAGTCTCTTTGAACTCAAGAAATATTCAAACTTCTTCAGTCTATGGCAGAAGCACAATCTATAATATATACCTTTCACATATTGCTATTGCCCACTCCTCATACACATACACAAACACACACGCACACACAAGCACACACACACACACACACTAACATGCATGCACACACAGACTCACATGTACAAAAACATGCTCGTGTACACATGTCACACTCATACACATTTACACACCAACATACACATATGCACTCATTCACACACACTGACACATACACATACATTGTCACACACTCAAATGATAACCTTCTCCCATTCTGCCCAAATATCCCCCTAGATATTGCTTTAGACCTCACTGGAGGATAAGCTTAGAGAAAGGGAGAGAGAGAGAGAGAGAGAGAGAGAGAGAGAGAGAGAGAGAGAGAGAGAGAGAGAGAGAGAGAGAGAAGAAGAAGAAGAAGAAGAAGAAGAAGAAGAAGAAGAAGAAGAAGAAGAAAGAGAGAGAGACAGAGAGAGAGAGACAGAGAGAGAGAGAGAGAGAGAGAGAGAGAGAGAGAGAGAGAAGGAGAGAGAGAGAGAGACATTGATGTGAGAGAAAAACATCAATTGGTTGCCCTTTGTACATGCCCCAACCAGGAACTGAACCCACAACTCATATGTGTCCTGACCAGGCAGGCCATGCAAATTATGGAGCATTTTCTCAAGCTTTGGAAGGATTAAAAAATGCAAGCTGTTTGTCGCTATTTCCTTAGGGACTTTTATAAGAACACATACTTGGGTTCTACCACAGATCTGCTGAATCAGAATACACAAGCTGGAGTCCTGGGGTATATATTTTTTTAAAGATCCCTATACACTAAGTGGCCAGATTATTATGATCTCTGAATGCATAATAATCTGGCTACTCAATGAGACATGAATTTGTGCATGGGTGGGGTCTGGCCAGTCTGGCCAGAGCGCAGGGACATGAGCAATTGGCCTGCCTGCCTACTGGTTGAACTCCTAGTCGAGGGGACAATTTCCATACACTAAGTGGCCGGATTATTATGTGTTCAGAGCATAATAATCCAGCCACTCAGTGTATATTCTAAAGTTCAATCAGGTTCAAGAACAACTCATTAGATTGTTGCAATCAATCTGTGTGCTATCTTCAGGTAGAATAATTAATCTATTTTGTAAATGAGAAAAGTTTTGATGAGTGAGATTTGGCCAAGTGGCAAATCAATGAGTGATAGAGACAGATTCAAATGTTTTTTACTACTAGTCCATCCCTGCTGGTAACTAGCTGTCTGACTATGGAAAAGTCATTCAGAGTTTCTGGGCTTTCACTTCTCTGTTTATAGGATGGAGATAGAAACCCAATGTCCACCCAGCTCTAAGGAAGAATAGTAAGAATAGTGAGGTGATACATAAGAAAATAACTTGTACACTTTAAGAACAAATAGGAGATGCTGTCATCATTTCAATTCAGAACCTATTGTAGATCTTCTCCAAATTTAGAATCTCAGTTATCTATACAGATTACTGGGCTATTTCTATCTAGTGGACCAGTGTGGGTAAATAATCCAGAGTTGCTTCCAGAAGAAATTGGAATTAGGATGAGGAGCAATTTATAGTTCTTTTCGGGGACTAGAATTTGTAAGATGGTTACGAAGGTGGCCACTTCCCCAACCTTACGGACTGAGGAGCTGAGGATTCCAGTCCACTAAGAAAGAAGAAATAGCTATACGGTGAGACAAGCAAAGATGACGGGCAAAGTAACGGAACACTACAGCTTTCCACAGTCTGGTTCCAGTCCATCCCTAAGTCTTTTACACATTCTCTGAAACACTCTATTATCCTTATAATAAATTTTCAATCTGTGTCTAAATAGTGCAAATGACTTCCTGTTACTGTTATCAAAAAAATAGCTCTAAAGTATATAGGTACCTTGTCACTTTAATAAATGATTTTGCTGCCTTGGCCAGTGTGGCTCAGTTGGTTAAGCTTAGTCCCATACGCCAAGAGGTCACGGGTTCAATTCCTAGTCAGGGCACATGGCTGGCTGGCAAGCTCAATCACCAGCAAGGAGCGTGCAGGAGGCAGCAGATCAATGTTTCTCTCTCATCCATGTTCTTATCTCTCTCTCCCTCTCCCTTCTTTTCCCTCCAAAATTAATAAAAACATATTTTTAAAATACACAAGGCCATTAAGGGAGATGATCTTATCAGCTGGGTGCAGAGAAAGCTACATGAAGGTGAGACTTAGAAAATTCTAATATGTAGGGGAGAGATACAAGAGAAAAGGGAAAGAAAACTCAGATCACAGGAAGGAGATCACTGTCTTGGGAGAATGACAGAGCTAGTTTCCTCACATTAGGGTACCCTGAGGTTTTGTGGGGATACTGACAGCTGATCTCCAGCCCAGAATCAGAATCAGCAGGTGTGGGGCCCCAAGAGTTGCCTTCCTGACCACTTTCCAGGTGATTCTGCTGCTACTAGCTAGGGATCCACACTCTGCTAAACCAGGATAGCTCTCCACACAGAATTTCTGACAAGTTGAAATGGAAGTTCCAATTTTGAAGCCATGGGAGGGAAGAAGGGAGGCCTGCTTGGATAAACTGACTGACTCCTCCTCTGTGCTAAGAACCATTCCTGTGCCTGTCACCTCCTGAAAACTGCACAAAGCCTCTCCATCCAGTATATTAGCCTTTTCTTTCCTGGTCTTTACACTTGGGAGCAAACTTCCCCAAGCCCAAACCAAACTATATCCTCAGAGAGTTTTTTTCATCTCTGCCCCACCTGCACCTTCTGTCCCACCTCTAAAAAAGCCATACTCTCTATCTTGTGAGTGCCCTTGGCTATGACCACTGCTCTGCCCCAGCTCTCCTGCTGATGAGCACTATGGACACAAATTTGGGGGACACTGCTGGAGGCTAATTCCATCAGGTCATAAATGGAAGAAGTTCATCAAAAGGTTGATGAACCTTGGGGCTTCAGCAGAGCTGAAAATCTGCATGCTATTATTTGCTGCTGGAATAGCCAAAGGCAATTCCCCCAACCTGATGGTCCTTTACTATTTACCAAACCTTATCTTTGATATGTAGATCTGCTTTGCTAGAGGTCAAAATCCTACCCAATAAAAGAGTAATATGCAAATTAAGCATCACTCCACTACTCACAAGCCATGCCCACCAGCCAATCAAAGCTAGTATGCAAATAAACCCAACCAAGATGGCTATCAGGAGGGAGGCTTGGGTTTCCCAGGCAACAGAGGAAGCAAGCTTTCTGCTTGCCCTTGCCGGTCTAGGCCTCCACTCATGGCTACAATGTTTCAATTATAAAAGGTAAACAAATCCAAACAGAAACGGCTTAGCTCTGCACCAGGCTACAAAGTTTCAATTATAGAAGGTAAATAAATTCCAGATACCTGGGCCTCCATTTGGGTCGCCAGGGGGCGTGGCTGGCCTGCAAACCACTATAGGCCCCTTGCCCAAGCCATCCCATGCCCCAAGGGAACCCCACCCCACCCTGTTCCAGTGCACCCTTCAGGGCAAACCAGCCGGCCCCCACCTGTGCATCAGGCCTCTACCCTATCTAATAAAAGAGTAATATGCAGATTGACCATCACTCTAACACACAATACTGCCCCCATGTGGTTAAGGATAGCTGCCCCCACATGGACACAAGATGGCCACCACAAGATGGCCAGCAGGGGAGAACAGTTGGGAGACACCAAGCCTGCAAGGGAGGGCAGTTGTGAGGGACCAGACCTGCAAGGAAGGGCAGTTGGAGGCAATAAACCCTGCAGGGGAGGGCAGTTAAGGGTGACCAGGCCAGCAGAGGAGGAAAATTGGGGGGAAACAGGCTGGCATGGGAGCAGTTAGACATCAATCAGGCTGGCAGGGGAGTGGTTAGGGGGTGATCAGCTGGCAGGCAGAAGTGGTTAGGGGCAATCAGGAAGGCAGGCAGGCGAGCAGTTGGGAGCCAGCAGTCCTGGATTGTGAGAGGGATGTCCAACTGCCCAGTGGGATTGGGCCTAAATAGGCAGTTGGCTATCCCTTGAGAGGTCCCAGATTGGAGAGGGTGCAGGCTGGCCTGAGGGACACCACCACTCCCTCCCCACTGTGCACGAATTTCGTGTACTGGGCCTCTAGTGTGTGACTAAAAAGCCCTGGTTGCGGACTTAGAGCTTAAATGGTTAGAGCTCAGCAAATGCCAGCTGATGAAAAACAAGAAGTGGTTTGAAAATGCTTGGGTGGAAGTCTTGGAGACAAGAACCCAAGGTCAATATTATAAATGAATTGAGCGGGAAGCATTACACAGAGCTAAGCACAGCGGAAGAGTTGCACATGATACAATTGGACAGGCCTATAGGCCCCTGGGGAAAACTCTCTCCAAAATGTAATCAATCCTGAAAGCCTATCTTTCGTTAAGACATTGCAGGTTCCTATTAAAATGCAAGTCTCATCACATGTCGGCTTCCCAGGGAGGCAGACACTGCAGTGGAGATCTGCATGCAGGTAGTTCACTAGATGGCGCTCTCAGTTTCCACGCCAGCAGGAGGGAAGGGAGGAAGCAGGATAAGACACAGAGAGAAATTGGCTGTGATGCAGGTGAAAAAGGCCTCAGATGATCCCCCCCGGGAGCTTTTCAGAGGTATTCCTCATTGAGACAAGGAAAATAAGCCTTTATTTGTCCATGTAACTGGTCAATAAATGCCCAGGACATGGGGCATGAACTTGGGCCAGGTGGCTCCCTTTAGCCACAGGATTTCCCAAAGATGGTTTAGGACTGTTTGCTAGCAGCTCTTCCAGAAGTTTGAGAAATAATCTTTACTCCCTTCTCCTTAATCCTGATAAGCACCTTCCAGCATCCGCAGCATATATGTGTGCAACTGTACTGTGTCTTAAATTATTAAATCTACTTAGCAAGGCCAAGGCCAGGAAGGAAGGGGACACTGGCTAGGAGAGAAAAAGATATAAGCAGGTCAGTAGCAGGGACTCCCATCTAGGAAGGTCCCATTTGGATCAAGCAGCATGGGGATCCCAGACCATGGAGAGCAGTGGGGCCTGCCAGAAGAGCAGGCACAAGGTAAAAAGAAAAGAACATCTTTTTGGAAACAGCCTAGATGCCCATCAGCAGATGATTGGATCAAAAAACTATGGTACATCTACACAATGGAATACTATGCTGCCATAAAAAAGAAGGAATTCTCATCATTTGCAGCAACCTGGATAGAATTAGAGAACATCATGCTGAGTGAAATAAGCCAGTCAATGAAAGAGAAATACCACATGACCTCACTCATTTATGGTTATTAAAGAACATTATAAAATGATGAACCAAAAGACAGATATAAAGACAGTAAAGCAACAAGCAGACTGTCAAATTACAGCGGGGAGGGTAGGGAGATCTGGGGGAGATAAGAGATCAACTGAAGGACTTGTATACATGCATATAAGTACAACCAATGGACGCAAAACTTTGGGGAGGGAGGGTATGTATGCAGTGGGGGCAATGTTAAAATATGTGCACAGATAATAATTTAATTTAAAAAAAAGAAAAGAATATCTTAACTTTTACTCTTAGTGACAATTTTGTCATGGATTGTCATTATAAACAACTAGAGGCCTGATGCACAAAATTCATGCAAGGGGGGGGGGGGGGTCTCCTTAGTCCAATCTGCTCTCTCCAATCCAGGACTACTCAGGCCTAAACCAGCAGTTGGACATCCCTCTCATGATCCGGGACCACTGGCTAATAACTGTTCACCTGCCTTCCTGATTGCTCCTCACTGCCCCCCTCTGCCAGCCTGGTTTCCCCTCACTGACCCCCTGCTGACCTGGTCGCCCCCAACTATGCCCCATCCACCCCCCAAGGCTCTGGTTGCCCCACACAGCCAGCTGCTCAATTGTTTGGTCACCCCTCACTAACCTCCAGCCAGCCTAGTCGCCCCACACAGCCTGCTGCTCAGTCATTTGGTTGCCCCTCACTGCCTCCCCCACTGCTGATCTGGTTGCCCCTAAATGCTCCCCCTGAGGGCCTGGTGGCCCCACACACCCTGTTCAGTCGTCCATTTGGTTGTGATGGTCACTTAGGCTTTTATTATCATAGATAATAATATACCTAGAATTGTTTGAGAACCTACTATGTATCAAGCACTATGCTTTTCATAAATAAGCACTACCTCATGTAAACTGGGCATGGCCACTATTATTAAGCTAATTTTTAAAAAACATATCTTTATTAATTTTCAGAGAGGAAGGGAGAGGGGGAAAGAGAGATAAAAACATCAATAATGAGAAAGAATCATTGATTGACTGCCTCCTGCATGCGCCCTACTGGGGATCAATCCTGCAACCCAGGCATGTGCCCTTGACCAGAATTGAACCTGGGACCCTTCAGTCTGCAGGCCGATGCTCTACCCAACCAGCTAAGTTTATTTTATAGAAGAGGAAACTGATTTCTAAGTAAGATTCCAAAGTCAGAGTCCAGGAATGGCAGGTCCATGATTAGGTCTGTTGGGGTCCAAATCCATGCTGGTTCCCACCTCAGGTACTTTGACTGTGTAATGTTGGTTATTTCAAAAAGATATGTCAGGGCCCACCACAGAGTACAACAGGAAGGCTCAGTCCCAACCTTTGTTTCAGACAAATGGCCCTAATGTATCTGTTCCATAAAAAGAATCCAGTAACAATTCCATTTGGGGTTACAAAGGCAGATTTGAAGTGACCACTCTGCTTCTATCTACTATCACTACCGCCAGAACCTTTGACTATTCTTCCTTGTGTGGGGCACATTCTTCTAGTCCAAGATGCAGTGTTGCACAGCAGTTAGGTCAAGGCCTCTAAAGTCAGGTGATATGGGTTCAAAGCTTTATCTCAGAAGCTATGTGATCTTACTTATCTGTCCTGTGTCTCAGTTTCTTCATCTGTAAAGTGAAAATAATAGCAGAACTATCTTCATAGATATGTTATAAAAAGTAATATAGGCAAAGGCTTAGAACATTCATTGGATAATTGCTAGCTATTTTAACTATTATCTGTGAATCAGTAATAATCTGAAAGGCTGCCTCTGAATCAACTATATTCCACCTATTTACCCAGTCCAAGAAATTGTGACCCAGAAGGATACAAAAAAACATTATCTTATTTTCTACCAGCCAGGTCTACTGAAGACAAATGCTCATCAGTCTTCTCATTCTTTAATGTCATCATGTACTTGCTCAATCAAGATTTATTGAGCATCTCTTATGTGCCAAGTAAAGTTCTAAGTGCTGGGAATACAGGGATGAATAAGAGAGATTAGTTTTCTTATTTCATGGAGTTTATATCTCATTGTGGGGGGGGGGGTGTAGATAATGCAGGATAAGTAGACAGAGAGAAAGAGGGGCGGTATCACATACAGGGTCCACAGAAAGCCTTTCCAATTAGGTGATGCATAGCACAGACCAGAATGAAATTAGAGAGCGAGCCACACACAAGTGGGAACTGTGCTCCAGAGGGAGTAAACCCCCAGTGCACAATCCTTGCAGGTTCTTGGAACCTTGGCAGGTTTAAGGAATGTAAGAGATTAAACCAGGGGAGGATAATGCCGAAGCAGGTTTGGCTCAGTGGTAGAGCGTCGGTCTGTGGACTGAAAGGTCCCGGGTTCGATTCCAGTTAAGAGCATGTACATTGGTTGCGGGCACATCCCCGGTAGGGGTGTGCAGGAGGCAGCTGGTCGATGTTTCTCTCTCATCGATGTTTCTAGCTCTCTATCTCTCTCCCTTCTTCTCTGTAAAAAATCAATAAAATATATTTTAAAAAATAAATAAAATAAAATAAACCAGGGGAGGATAATACAGAGATTTCAAGAACTAGATTTCAAGAACTACTCCCTTACTAGATGTCTTTCTGAGTGTGATGGGAAGTTATTGGAGGGTTCTAGGCACAATAATATCATTATCAAATTTACCTTTTGAAAAATCACTCAGGCAACCATGAGGAAAATAGTCCATATGAAGATGAAGAGTGGAAACAGGGAGACCAGCAAGGAAGTCAGGGTGAGGAATGAAGATAGAGTGAGCCAAGTGATCAAGATAATGGGAATAAGAAATATGTCAGAGAGTAGGAACCACCAAGTTTTACTGATAAATTTGGATGTGGGGGTGAAAGAATAAATAAAGGATAAGTCAGTAATAACTCCAAGACTTGGAGGAATATTCAGTGGATGGTCTTCAACACATGGATGGGACATGTTTTCGAGGGAGTGTGAAGGGATGGAGAAGATGGTAGATTAAGCCCTGGGACCCCTTCACCTTTAAAGGTCAAGAACGGGAGGGGGTCCCAGCAAGAGGAGTGTTGAGAGGAAGTCGATAGGACAGAAAGGGATCTGGAAAAGGAGGTGTTCTAGAAGCCATGAGAAGAAAATATTTTGATAAGAAAGTTGTGAATGACTATTTCAAATAATGCTTCAAAATAGGTTTAAAAGGATGAGTATGAGACTTGAGAAAGTTTGAGCATCAGTGACCTTGACGAAAGCAGCTCACTTGGCAGCATCAGCGACAAAAGCCTGCTTTGAGTTCTTTCATGAAAAAGCAGGAGCTGAGGAGGTATTAGCAGCACTTTGAGAAGTGGTGCTGTAAGCAAAATGCAGTGAAAGCTGGAAGAGATTGAAGATGCGTTAGAATTATTTAAGAAGCAGATTGTAAGTTCATGGGAATCATCCAGGAGGAGTAAATTATTGACTGAGCAGAAGAGAGAGGGGTGATCTCTGGAGGATGCCCCTGGGTAGGGGAGAGTGGATGGGATTTGGAGAACAAGGACAGAGGCCAGTGTCTCTGTACTCAAAGCAGAAGGAAGGAGGCAAGTACAGTGGGCCACAAACATGGGGTCAGGAACCTTTCCTGAAGAAGATTATCTCTTCTGATAAGGACACTGAAGCCCAGACAGTAAGAGATTCTCTAATCACACAGCTAGGTAATGGCAAAACCACTTCAGATCCCCAGAAACTGTATCACCGCATCTCAACCCACTAGAACAGCGGTTCTCAACCTGTGGGTTGCGACCCCTTTGAGGGTTGAACAACCCTTTCACAATGGGTTGCCTAAGAACATCGGAAAACACATATTTTTGATGGTCTTAGGAACCGAGACATGGATCCTCTATCTGTTTCCAGGTGGGTCCGCCCACATGCAGATATGCCCACATGCAGATATGCCCACATACGAGTACCCAGCATGATGACAGCGTCAATACCAACCCCATCACATACACCCTGTAAAATACAGGTGTATGTGACAGGGTTGGCGCCATAATGTACTTATGTGGACCAGTCACACATGTGTAAAGAGCAGCTACTGTGTAGAAAGCAGCTACTCTGTTAAAAGCAGCTGTGTTGAAAGCAGCAGTATTGGAGGTAAAGCAACATTTCATGAATTATAATTACTGGGTAAATGTAAAATCATGTACTGAAAAATCATCAACTACTGCAAAAAAAATAAAAAAATCTGTACCATGGGAACTTAATCTGGATGCTGATTCCGTCTTTTTATATTCAGCTATGGTTGGTGTGAATACTGCCCCCTTGTGATAGTAACAGGTATGTAAAAAAAAAAAAAAAAAACAGAATGGTAAATCATAGGAAACTTTAATGAACTGTATTGACTGAACTATGCCATGTATCATCTTTTGTATTATTAAAGCTATTGTTATATATTATTTTCATTAGCAAACCGTCCCATGACAATGGATCATGTAGAGAAGAACGTTAAGAAAAGAAAATAATAGAGAAGATTTTTTATAGTATGGTTTTACCTCAATAATTACAGCAGGAATTGAGAAACCGCTATGTGTTTTGGTTTTTTTGTTTGTCTTGTTTTGTTTTGTTTTTCAAAATATATTTTATTAATTTTGTACAGAGAGGAAAGGAGAAAGATACAGAGTTAGAAACATCGATGAGAGAGAATCATCGATCAGCTGCCTCTTGCACACCCCGCACTGGAGATATGCCTGCAACCAAGGTACATGCCCTTGACCGGAATTGAACCCGGGATCCTTCAGTCCCCAAGACGATGCTCTACCCATTGAGCCAAACCGGTTTCTGCTGCTATGTGTTTTTTGTTATGAAGTTCTATCAGCCGAATCTATGAAGCCGAATAAACTAAAATGCCATTTTGATAGCAAGCATCTGAACTTTGTTGGCAAGGATGCCAACTCTTTTAGAAGCAAAGCTGGTGGACTCACCAAAGCTAGATTTGACACTGGTGGCAAGTACCACAAACAAAACTAGCAGCCGTTGGAGCTTTATGTTTTGTGGCACTCAGAATCACCAAAGCTATGAAACCTCACACCATTGCTGAGGATTTAATGTTGCCAGCAGCCAAAGACATTGTTCAAGTTATGATCGGAGATGAATTTGTTACGAAATTGAGGGCAATTTCCTTTTCTAATGACACTGTCCACAGAAGAATAGATGACATGCCTACTGATATTCTTGATCAGGTAATCCAGGAAATTAAATCTTCTCCACTTTCATTATTTAGTATCCAGCTTGACGAATCTACAGACATTGCAATCTGTTCACAGTTACTGGTTTATGTGAGGTATATTAATGATGGCGACTTTAAAGATGAGTCTCTTTTTTGCAAGCCTCTTGAAACAACAACTACTGCACGTGATGTATTTGACACAGTTGGTTCATTTCTGAAAGAGCATAAGATCTCTTGGGAAAAGATTTGTGGTGTTTGCACAGTTGGTGCTCCAGCTATGCTACAATGTTGATCTGGATTTCACCAATGTTGATCTGAATGAGTCACCAAAAGTCATCAGAACTCACTGTATGATTCATTGGCAAATATTAGCAATGAAGATACTGCCACAACACTTACAAGAAGTAATGAAAAGTGTCATAAATTCTGTCAATTTTGTAAAGGCGAGCACCTTAAACAGTGGACTGTTTTCCCAACTGTGCAATGAGTTGGATGCGTCAAACAATGCTTTGCTAT
Source organism: Pipistrellus kuhlii (assembly GCF_014108245.1). Taxonomy (NCBI): domain Eukaryota; kingdom Metazoa; phylum Chordata; class Mammalia; order Chiroptera; family Vespertilionidae; genus Pipistrellus; species Pipistrellus kuhlii. Next base: position 72,979,101 of record NW_023425573.1, read on the forward strand.
TTCACATTGAAGTGAGATGGTTGTTGAGAGGAAGTTTTAAAACGTGTTTTTGAGCTTCGTGATGAACTCAAAAAGTATTTTAATCAGAAAACAAGACCGCAGTTCAAAGCACTTTGAATGAACCACAGAAAATAGTTTACTTGATTGACATCTTTGCCATCTTGAATGACTTAAATTTATCATTATAAGGACCAAATGCAACATGCCTTGATTTGTCTGAAAATATCCAATCATTGCAAATGAAACTTCAGCTTTGGCAAATAATAAAATAAAAAAGGATGAAAATACATGCTGCCTATTTTATCTGCTTTCTTTGAGGAACATGACATTGAACCAGATTACGCTGATAATTTCTGTGAAAGAACACTTGCACATGCTTGCAGATGAAAACATCTTACTTTCCAAATCTACCTGACACCCCATTTGCACTTACCAGAAGCCCATTCACAGTCAAAGTTGAAAATGTTCCTGAGACAGCACAGGAGTTCATTGAACTTATTAACAGCGATGCAGTAAGAACTGATTTCTCGCCGAGACTGGTTTGGCTCAATGGATAGAGCGTCAGCTTGGGGACTGAAGGGTCCCGGGTACGATTCCAGTCAAGGGCATGTACCTTGGTTGCCGGCATATCCCCAGTAGGGGGTGTGCAAGAGGCAGCTGATCGAAGACTCTCTCTCATCGATGTTTCTAGCTCTCTAGCTCTCTCCCTTCTTCTCTGTACAAAATCAATAAAAATATTTTATTTTTTTTTTAAAAAGAACTGATTTCTCTACAATGCCAGTTACAAAATTCTGGATCAAGTTGTTTGCAGTCATATCCTGTTCTGTCTGAGATTGTATTGTGCCTTCTTCTTCCATTTCCAACAACATATCTTTGTGAAATAGGGTTTTCCAGCTTTTTGGTTATCAAGTCTAAATACAGAAGTAGACTTGTTGTGGAAGATGATCTTCGTTGTGCTCTTGCAAAAACTGCCTTGAGAATTTCTGATCCGGTGAGAAAGAAGCAATCTCAACCTTCACATTGACATTGGCTTTTTACACATACTGTCACAAAATGTAGCAATGTAGTTTACTGTTGTTATATTAAGATTGTTACCCATGCTACACCATGTTTCAAGACAAAATTTCATTTATTGAAAAATAGAAATAAATATTTCACAATATATAATTACATATTGTTTTTGTGATTAATCACTATACTTTAATTATGTTCAAATTGTAGCAATGAAAATACACCCTGCATATCAGATATTTACATTACGATTCATAATAGTAGCAAAATTACAGTTATGAAGTGGCAACAAAAATAATTTTATGTTTGGGGGTCACCACAAATGAGAAACTATTGTATATTAAAGGGTCGCAGCATTAGGAAAGTTGAGAACCACTGCACTAGAACATATTTATTATTTCTGTACCTCATTGCAGTGTCCCTTTTAAGTTCATGGTTGTTGTTTTGCTGTGTTTGGGTTGTTGTTTTTTTAATGATCCTGAATTTCTCTTGAACTCTTTGGTCATCTGCCAAGCACTAATGTAATGAGAAGTCTGGAATTGGAACCTGGATGTCCACATACAGAGATTTTAAAATCCCCCAATGACCATTTGAAAGGAAGAAGTATATAATTTAAGTTTTAAAAATCCATTGGCTCCACCTAGTATTTCACCACAATGACTTCAGGCTGCTGTGCCCAGCAGAGTGCCCTGCTCAGAACAAATGTGTGTTGAAATCTATGGAATAAATCAGTGACCCATTTATATTATAAATTTTTTGGAACTTCTGAAACTGAATCAATTCTTTCTTAAGATTGATGTTAATTCCAGTGTTTCCACTGTGAAAAACCTAAGGGTGGCTTTTTTTCACATTTGTTTGTAGACTAAAAATTGAATTGTTATTCACATTTGTTTATAGACTTGAAAATTGAATTGTCCATAAATGCACAGGCAAATAATTGCAAGTTACTTAGGCCCAATTATTGGTATCCAGCCCTAGGATCAGAGGTTAACTGCTATGTTATCATAAAAAACGAAACATTTTAATCCCTGAATTAGTTAAACCAGAATATTACAAAGGCCCGGGGCTAGAGGTCTATGATGTGCAAACTTCACATGGCCCCTGTGGGACTTCTGGCTGGCACAGAGGAGGCAAGCTAAATAGGGAAGTCACTATCATTTTCCAAACTCTGTCCCACTAACAGTTCCTTAGCCATTCCTTTTTTCTTATTATTAATTAATTTTTTAATTATTTTTTCTTTATTTATTGATTAAAGTATTACATATATGTTCTTATCCACACATTGCTCCCCCACCTTACCCCCCTGGTGTCTATGTCCAGTGGTTAGGCCTATATGCATGCATACAAGTCTTTTGGTTGATCTCTCTGCCTTACCCCTATCCTCCCATACCTTCCCTCTGAGATTTGAGTATATGATAAATGCTTCTCTGTTGCTGAATCTGTTTTCTGCATCAGTTTTATGTTGTTCATTATATTCCACAAATGAGTGATATCATGTGATACTTATCTTTTTCTGACTGACTTATTTCACTTAGCATAATGCTCTCCAGGACCATCCACGTTGTTGCAAATGGTAGGAATTCCTCCCTTTTTACAGCAGCATAGAATTCCATTGTGTAGCTGTACCAGTTTTCTAATCCCACTCATCAGCTGATGGGCACTTAGGCTGTTTCCAAATCTTAACTACGGTGAATTGTACTGCTATGAACATAGGTGTGCATATATCCTTTCTGATTGGTATTTCTAGTTTCTTGGGATATATTCCTAGAAGTGGGATCACTGGGTTAAATGTGAGTTCCATTATTAATTTGTTGAGGTAACACCATACTGTTCTCCACAGTGGCTGCACCGATTTGCATTCCCACCAGCAGGGCACGGAAGTTCCTTTTTCTCTGAATTCTGGCCAGCACTTGTTCTTTGTTGATTTGTTTATGATAGCCATTCTGACAGATATGAGATGATACCTCATTGTCATTTTGATTTGCATCTCTCAGATGATTAATGACTTTGAACATGTTTTCATTTGTCTCTTGGCCTTCCTTATGTCCTCTTTCAAAAAGGATGTATTTAGGTCCCTTGCCAATTTTTTTTTAATATATTTTATTGATTTCTTATAGAGAGGAAGAAAGAGGGATAGAGAGTTAGTTAGAAACATCTATAGGAGAGAATTGTCGATGGGCTGCCTCTTGCACACCTCCTACTGGGGATGTGCCCGCAACCATGGTACATGCCCTTGACCGGAATCGAACCTGGGACCTTTCAGTCCGCAGACCGACGTTCTACCACTGAGCCAAACCGGTTTTGGCTCCCTTGCCAATTTTTTGATTGGGTTGTTTATCTTTCATTTGTTAAATTGTATGAGTTCCCTGTAACTGTTGGAGATTAAACCCTTATCAGAGATAACATTGGCAAATATGTTTTCCCATGCAGTGAGCTTTTTTGTTGTGTTGATTATTTCTTTCACTGTACATAAGCTTTTTATTTTTATGTAGTCCCATTTGTTTATTTTCTCTTTAGTTTCCATTGCTCTAGGAGCTGTATTAGTGAAGATATTGCTTTGGCATATTTCTGAGATTTTTCTGCCTGTGGATTCCTCTAAGACTTTTATGGTTTCCTGTCTTATGTTTAAGTCCTTTATCCATTTTGAATTTAGTTTCTGTGAATGGTGTAAGTTGGTGGTCTAGTTTCATTTTTCCCCAGCACCATTTATTGAAGAGACTATTTTGACTCCATTGTATGCTCTTTCCTCCTTTGTTAAATATTAATTGAGCATAATGGTTTGGGTCCATTTCTGGGTTCTCTGTTCTATTCCATTGATCTGAATGTCTATTCTTGTGCCAGTACCAGGCTGTTTTGAGGACAGTGGCTTTGGATTGATAGAATCAACGTCATTAAAATGTCTATACTACCCAAAGCAATCAATAGATTCAATGCACTCCCATCAAAATACCAATATATTTCACAGACTTAGAATGAACTTTCCAAAAATTCATCTGGAACTTAAAAAAGACCCTGAATAGCTACAGCAATCCTGAGAAAAAAGAACAAAGTAGGAGGGCTCTCAATATAAGATTTTAAGCTGAGCCATTCTTAAACTCAGCTGGCTGCCCTCCAATCCTTGCTATGTTCTAATTGATTACCAAGCTGTGAATTCTCTGCCAGACTTCCCCTGATGGAGGCAGCCTTTCAATGCTCAAGAGGTAGGGAGCATGTTTCTTCAACCCTTGTGCACAACATGGGGCATGTCCAGAGCAAAAGACAGGTTCTCACTTGCTCTTTTTTATTACTCCAGCTTTATTGAGCTACAGTTACCATATATAATTGTATAAGTTTAAGGTGTACAACATGATGATTTCATATATCCTACTTAATAAAATATTAATATGCAAAAATAACCATCACTCCACTACACCCATAAGCCACGCCCACCAACCAATCAGATCAAGTATGCAAATAAACCCAACCAAGTTGGCTACAGCCACAGAGAGCAGGAAGGAGATTTGGGTTTCCTAAGCAATGGAAGCCAAGCTTTCCACCTGCCCTTGCTAACCTAAGCCTACACTCAAGGCTAAAAGTTTCATTTATAGAAGGTAAACAAATCCAAACAGAAATGGCAGCAGCCATGGAGCTGGAAAAAGTGGGTTGTCCCTGGCAATGGAGAAAGCAAAGCTTCCCCCATGTGCCCAAAGATCCTTCTCCTACTGGATAATTTTGAATGACCTGTCATCAAATTCAATGATTCTTTTTTCTGCTTGGCTGAGTTTGTTGCTGAAGCTCTTTATTGAGTTATTCCAGTCAGTTGTTGTATTCCTTAGCTCCTGAATAGCTGGTGGGATTTTAAATGATTTTGGATTTTTTTGTTTGTTTTGTTTTATTGAACTTCTCATTTGGTTCATGCATTATTTTTGTTTGTTTCATTTAGTTGTCTGTGTCTTCTTATAATTCACTGAATTTCCTTAAGAGGATTATTCTGAATTATTTGTCAAACAATTCACAGGGCTTCATTTCTTCAAGGTCAATTATTGGAGCTTTATCAGTTTCCTTTGATGGTGTCATGCTTACCTGGTTCTCTTAGAACCTTGAATCCTTCTTTTGGTAACTATGTATATGAGTAACCAGTTGATCTTCCAGACTTCAGGGTCACAGCATTAGGGAAAGTCTTCATCATTCAGCTCAGCTTGAGGTCCTGGGGAAGTCATCTGGTAGTGTCCTTGGGCATGAGGGGCTTGCTACTGGCCAGGGAACAAGAGGGAGAGTTTCTCTGGTTGATTGATGCCACTACCCATGCTCTAGGGGAGGTGCTGTTTGCTGGACTCCATTTTTAGGTGGACCCGCAGGCAGGGTTTCAGGGTGATATCTGGCCTCAGGCTGTGCTTTGTGCTCAGCCAGGGCCACTGGCTACACTCCGCTGTTTCGCAAGGTCACTTACCAGTCTTTCCAATTGGAGGTGTGGGGGGTAGAAGGGGAATGGTATCCAGCTGTATTCTGCAGTAGGGCAGGGCTGCAGACCATGCTCTGTTTTCAAACAGCATTGCTGTTTAGCTCCCTGGTCCAGTGAAGCCACAGGTTATGCTCTGCAGTTGGGCAGGCTCCCTGGTTATGTGGGGCTACAGGCCAGGTTCATGGTTAGGAAGAGCTTCAGGTTTGGCTTCCTTGTAAAATGGAGCCATAGGATAGGTTCCGTGGCTGTTTAGTTTCTCAGGTCACTCTCTGGTTGGGCAGGAATAATGGCTATGTTCAGTATGTAGACAGGACTTTAAATATGCTTTCCTTCCCAGTCAGGTCCATAGAACTTGTACAGCCCATTGGCTGGGAACCCGAATCAGGCAAAACTGCCAACCAAGTTCCCTGCATAGACAAAGCCACCACATCAGCTCTGCAGATGTTCAGAGCTGCTAGCTGGGATATCTTCTACAGGAACCACTGCAAACAAGAATACAATTGTTCAGATTGGCTGGATGGCTCAGGTGGTTGAAGTGTCATCCCATACACCAAAAGGTGGCAGGTTCAATTCCTGGTCAGAGCATACACCAGGTTGCCAGTTGGCTCCCCAGTTTGGGCACCTGCAGGAGACAACCTGTCTCTGCTTCTTTCTTTCTTCCTCTCTCTCTAAATATCAATAATTTTTTTATTTAAAAAAAAAAACAGAATGCAGTCTTCTAAGACTGCACAGTAGCCCTGCCTAGGTGGCTGTTCTGTTGGTTGAAACATTGTCCTATACACTGAGAGGTGGCAGATTTGATTCCTGGTCTGGGCACAAACCTATGTTGTGGATTTGATCCTCAGTCAAAGTGTGTATGGGAGGCAATGGATGCTTCTCTCACACATCGATGGTTTTCCATCTCTTTCTTCTCTCTCCCCTTTCTTTCTCTCTAAAAATCAAATTTTTAAAATGTCCTCAAGTGAGTAGTAAAAAAAATAACACACCATTTGCACACTAGTTGATGGAAACTGCCTCTCTTCTCTGTCTCTATCTGATCCCCAATCATCAAACCCTGCAGATGTTCTCAGTGATCCCCAGGAGACAAGACTCACGTGGGCGTCTGGGAAGCACCCCAGAAGAAGGAGAGCTGAATGTCCATCTTGAGCTCACTTTTCCCATTGGAAACACTGTAAGCCCCCGGGGCCCTCTGGCCGTGCCACCATGCCAGCTGCTGGAAGAGCAGTGCCATCAAATTTCACTCCGATTTCAATGCCACTTTTATCCTTCTAATGTGGCCCTTCTCATTCTGTGGTCCAGGGGAGGGGGTGTGGATGTATCAGCCTCATCCACGTATTCTGCGGTTTTCACAAGGTGAAACGTAAATGGATGGTTTCTAGCTGGTTTTCTTGTGAGAGAGACTGAAGCTGGAAACAACCTATGTCTCTATCCTCTCACCTGCTCTTGAAAGAAAATAGAAATGAAGATTCAAATTTCAATGTTGGATTTAGATGAAAATCTAGATGGAAACGTTGCAGTTGTCAAGTGTTTAACAGAGCACAGGAAAAAGCAAGAAGAGTAATCGTGATGAGTTTCCTCCAAAACAGAAGATAATATAGTAGAATGACTAATGAGAGTAATGACTAATGAGAAATTGTAACAGTAACAATATTTGACTCTGAATGACCTGTGTTGCCCACAGTAGACAGTGCATGACTTTGGAGCTACACAAGATTTCTAATCACAGTCCCACCTCTGCCAGCTTTGGAATCTCAAACTAATCAGGTAACCTCCCCCGCCTCAGACCCCCTGACTCTTAAATAGTGCCTGCCCTCCACAGCAGCGGGGAAGATTGAACGACATAAAAGGTGTGGAGCCTGGTTCTGGCCCCCCCTCCTCCCGTCTGGGCTTCCGGAGCCTCACTATCTAGAGCTCCTTCCTTCACACTGAAATATCTTAACAGGCTTTCAGGAAATGCTAGGCACTCCTAAGCCACCTACTGTACATCCACAGGAGGCCAATTGACTACAAGTGGTAAATGTACAGGTAAATGGATTTTTGTAGCATTTCTTTCTCATCCCTTCATTTCTTGATCTGACATATCAGCTTAGGGAAAGCTAATACAACAGCTATAGCTACTGACATGAAATTGGTGAATATCATTTCTGATGTGTAATTGCTAAAGAGGAAAAAAAAAAAAGTACATTCTACTTTTCTGGTGACCAAAGCATTGAGTAAAATCACTGTAGCTAAAATTGGAGTGCCAATTACCCTGGAACTATGTGCTAACTTAAAACGCGGAGAAGTAGAGAGGGACAAATGATGTGAAAACACTCAAACATTTGTATCTAGAAAAGTATTTCAAATATGACTGTTTGCATTATAAACCCTCAGGGCAAGAATGATGTTTCTGTGGTTTGTTTGTTTGTTTGTTTGTTTTCAAATCTGTACAGTCCCATTGATACTGTTGTTACTCCAGAAACATGAAATAAAACAGTAATATTCATAATTTGCTATGTGCATTTTGATCATGATATATTCAGTTGAGATTACTCCTGGAAACAGCATAGAAATTAATTTTTAAACTGATGAACAAAAGCAGACCTGGAGACAGGGAAGCATCGAGCAGACTGTCAAACCTCAGAGGGAAGGTAGGGGAGAGTAGGGAAAAGGGGGAGAAATCAACCAAAGAACTTGTATGCATGCATATAAGCCTAATCAGTGGTCATGGACGACAGCAGGGTTGGGGAGTGGGGGGCATGCATGGGAAGGGATTTGGGATGGGAATGGGTGGATGAGAACAAATATGTGATACCTTAATCAATAAATAAATTTTTAAAAAACAAATTAATTTCTGAGAGGAATAAAGAAATCACCCATTACCAGAGCAGGGCCACTTCATGAACTGACCGGAGGAACTGCCAATCCCACAGCCCCACTTTCTCTGGCCATGAATCTCCCAGGTTCCTCTTCCAGAAATCCATGCCAACTAAAGGTTTCCTTGTTCCTAATCTCCACAGAATAAAAATTATTAAAAGCAATGTATATAGTTTAATTAAGCTAATATGCAATACCTAATTACCAAACTACCAGGTTCAAATGCCAGCTCTTTCACTTATACTTGAATGACTTTGGGCAAGTCTTCTAACCCTCTGTGCCTCATTTTTTATGCATAAAATTGGGTTATAATATTATCTACTTCACAGGGTGGTTAGAGTAAATGATTTAATGGATATGAGGTATTTAGAACAATGGCTGGCACACAGCAAGAGCTTTGAAAGTGTCAGATATCTACACTAATAAAAGAGTAAGATGCAAATTGACCCTAACGTCACAACATGCCACAGCCAATCAGGAGTGGTTATGCAAATTAACCTAACAATGATGGTGGGTTAATTTGCATATTCAGGCACCAAGCAGCTGGAGGCAGGGCAGGACACTTGCATTGTCGTTATAGCAATGATGCAGCAGTTCTACACTGCTCCAACCACTCCAGGCCTCTGGGCAGTGTGGGAAGGTGGAAAGGTGGCTCCAGACCAGAGCCAAAAGTTGGCTTCAGCCAGAGAGAAGGCGGTACCAGTAGCCAGGAAAAGGAGGACCATTCTTGCACGAATCTTCGTGCATCAGTCCTCTAGTGTTTACATAAACCAGGAAAGGCTGGTTAATGTTCAAAACAAAGCCAATTATCTGAGGCCAATTTGTAAAACATTGTGTAGTTAACCACATCAGTCCCAGAACACCCAGCACACAATTCTTCTCCTCATCTGCCAAAAGGAATAAGTAGTCTACACAAGCACTATCTAAACAAACCCTATGCTAGATGTCAGCACTACCATAGGAACTGTTTAGTCAGAAGCCTGCCTCACTGTTTTGAAGAAGTTGAAATGAGCAGCTACATGTTTTGGTTTTGTTCTTTTTTGGGGGGGGGGAGGGGTGAAAGAAAAAGAATATCTGAGATACTTCCTTCTGAGGTCAGCTTATTTTATTTTGGTGAGGCAGTGATGTGCTCATGGCATCCTGGTGAAGGGGCATCATGGAAGCACTGCTGTGCCCCCATCCTTTTACTTCAGCCACACCTGCCTCTTCACTGCCCCCTAACACACCTGGTATTTTGTGTTTGAGCCCCTCCTAAGTCACACTCTATCCACCTCACACAGCCCAGTCCTTCCTCACTACCCTTTCCTCACAGTAAAGTCCATTCAACTTGACTCAACAAACTTCCCTCTGAAACATCCCAGATCCCTAAGAAACTTTGGCAGCTCTCTCTATATTCCACTGAAACTAATTACTTATCTTCCTTACAGTTCACTCATCTCTCATTGCTATTCAATGCTGAATGTTTGAAGACAAGAATTAGTCTTGATGTTTCCCTATATCACTAACCTCTAGAAAAATAAAATGTACATAATAAAAAACAATAATTACCCTTCTAATAAACTAATACATTTAGTAATTTGAGTATTAAATTTAACTTAATTCAAATATTGATAGGGAAGGGGAGCTGGAAAGATTAGAGAAATTAAAAGCTCTCTTCTCTGCATAAGATAGGTGACCCCTTAAAAATTTCCTGAAGGTTAGCCCCACCAAAAGATTTCCCCAAATTTTCAAGTCACTTTATGAATGAAAAAGTAAAAGAACCCTTACTAAGTCAGTCTGAGAATCCTCATATGTTGAAATTTATTCAGGTTCTACCTTCAGTACATCAGGAGTATTGAGGCCAAACTTAAGGAATAATTTCCATATTCTCCTCCATTCTCTACCTACATGTTCTTGTCCAAAGTGATTTCTTTGCCTCAAAATAATAGGACATTCAATTAGTTCAATTAGTTGGTTTACTAGGAAATCAGACTTACTAGTAAGAACTGCACTCGTATCAGGGAAAAGTATTCCAAAAGTTAGTCAAAAGTGCTCCATAAAATTCTTCCTGGAAGCCCTTTCTCAGATTCATATCTGTGTAGGGTTTATTTCAGTAGCATATCTCAACAGTGACACCTATAGATGATACACTAAGAAATGTGTTTGTTGTCTCACCGATCGAGAAGTCAACTTAGTAATTTTTCTATTTCAAAGAAAATACTCCTATTGCACTTCTGATATTTAATGAGAGGTTTTGTTTGTTTTGTTTTGTTGTTCTGCAACTGAACTTTAAAGTATCTCAGAAAGTCAAAGACACATAATACAATCACATTTAGTCAAACTTATTTAAATAAATAAATAAAACTAATAGCAGATAATGAAACTAATAGCAGATAATGAATCACTGTCCATTTCAACACAAAAAGGAAAGTTAATCTGCCTTCAGATAAGCACAGTGAAGAAAACTGATGAAACAAATAAACCTAGTCACAACTACAAGGTACTGGTGAAAATAAAAGATACCTAACATACGTTCTCTCCAAAGTCAAACTCTTTCATAAGAATAAAGTAAGGTGAAGATTGCAATGCCAACTGTTTACACCTTTTCACTCAAACCAGAAAGAACTATTTATTTGAATTACAACATAGAAAAATTCCTTAATTCTGTATTAGCTCTCTTCTTAGCCTCACTAAAAACAAAAATTGGGGATCTTAGGTGCTCTGGCCAGAGCTTCTTTATGACTTAGTACAATTAGGATCAGAATTTTGCACATAAATAGTGTCTACACAATTGCACAATTCATTGACCATAAAAACTCAAACAACAGTTTTAATGAAGTGACAAAGAGCTATGATCTTGGGAATTTTTTCTTCACTGACCTGATTAAAATGATCTTTTGTTCTTACAAATAAACACAAAAGCTCTGTCTTCATTGAAAGTGATCAAACTCAAATCTCAAAAAGAAAACTACTGATGTCAAGTGTTTCTCCCAAGTAAAGAGAATACTCTCATATTCTAGGATTAGCCATCTAAGTTCATGAATGAGCACGCAAAAACATTGAAGTCTAAAAAGCCCAGAACAAACTCACCAAAAACTAATCAATGCCATTTCTGGCAGGCAAAGAAACATTAACAATAATATAACAATATTAGGGGAGAGGGGAATCAACTAGAAATCTGAAGCCCTGGGTTCAGATTCATTTCCATGTATGGTAGATAACCTTGGTAAAAATGACCATCTTTGCTCTGGCCAGTGTTGCTAACTGGTTAGAGTGTTGGCCCACAATTCAAAGGGCCTCAGGTTCCATTCCCAGTCAAGGGCACACACCTGGGTTGCTGGTTCTTTCTCCGCCCCTGCTGGTCAGGGCATGTTCGAGAGGCAATCAGCCCATTTGTCTTTCACATTGATGTTTCTGTCTTCCCTCCCCTTTCCTTCCCTCCCTTCTTTTCACTCTCTCTGAAAAAGCAATGGGGAAAATATCCTTTGGTGAGGATTAACAAAAACAGAAAGGAAGAAAAGGAAGGAAGAGAGAGGGAGAGGAACAAACGAAGGAAGAATACCTTAGAATAAAACTCTAAATTTTTATTTTCTTGCCTGTAAAATAGAATTCATCACTAACCCTATATGCAAGGATCAGCAGACTTTTGGAGTCATCATTTTCATCACCATTTTCACCATATCCATCATCACCACCACCATCAAAAAAATCATGGTGTAAGCCTATATCTACAGCTCCATTAACTTAATTGAACATGAATGTCAAAAATTTAAGGTCAATTTTCATCTTTTTTAAATATATTTTATTGATTTTTTACAGAGAGAGGAAGGGAGAGTGATAGAGTTAGAAACATCGATCAGCTGCCTCCTGTACACCTCCTAATGGGGATGTGCCCAAGGTACATGCCCTTCACTGGAATCCAACCTGGGACCCTTCAGTCTGCAGGCTGACACTCTATCCACTGAGTCAAACCAGTTAGGGCCAATTTTCACATTTTAAAAGTAGTCTGTAAAAAAAACTAACAATATTAAACATTTCTGGTGACAAGCTAGAATTCGTCAAGAGCAGATACACTGAATTGTTTATAGACCTCTGTACATTAAGTTAGATTAATTTATTTTATTGTCTGATACCTAAGTGCTAGGAAATGTTCATCATTAGGAAAAATATAAAGAAGAAAATTCTCCACATTCTAATGGATAGCACTGCTCTACATGTCCCCAAAAAAGTGTTGTTAGCAAATTGGTGTTTTTCCTAATAGATTTTACATTAATTTTGTGCAGTTTGGGTTTTTCTTTTTGGTTTTTTTGTTTTGTTCTGTTTTTTGATAAGACATACATATTTTTATTTTTTATTGAATTTACTTTGGAAACACTGGTTAATAAAAGTATATTGTTTTCAAGTGTATGATTCCATAATGCATCATCTGTACACTGTATTGTCTGTTCACCATTCCAAGTCTCCTTCTGTCACCATTTATCCCTCCTTTACCCTCATCTACCTCTCTCCACTCACCTTCCCTCTGCCAATCACCATACTATTGTCTATGTCCATGAGTCTTCTTTCTTTTTTCTTTTTTCTTTTTTTGCTTAATCCCATCACCCTTCTCACCCAGGCCCCAGACCTCTTCCCTTTGACAGCTGTCAGTCTGTTCTCTATATCCATTAGGCTGTCTCCACTTTGTTAGTTTATTTTGTTCATTAGATTCCACATATAAGTGAGATCATATGGCGCTTGTCTTTCTCTGGCTGGTTTATTTCAGGTCCATCTATGCTTCTGCAAAAGATTAGCTTTCCTTCGTTTTGATGGCTGAGTAGTATTCCATTGTGTGAATGTACCATAGCTTTTTCATCTGCTCATCTACAAATGGGCACTTGGGCTGCTTCCAAACTTTGGCTATTGTAAACAACACCACATTGAACATAGGGGTGAATATATTCTCTCAAATCAGTGTTTCAGGTTTCCTTGGGTATCTTCCCATCCCTGGAATCACTGGGTCATAAGGCAGATTGCATCATTCTCCTGACTCTTCCAAAGGAAGGCCCAGATGTCACAATAGCCCCTTTCAATTCCCCTTCTTTCTCTCTCCAAACTTTCCCTTTGCTTTCTCAAAACTTCAACCCCCCTGCTGGCCTGATCTGGGCACTGTAGGAATTGTCCCCATCCATTCCTAAGAAAAATCAATTTACCTTTGCCCATCGCTGATCCAAGTTACACAACAAAACTTCAGGCTTGGTGGCCTCTAGAATGCAAAGTATTCCTTCTCCTCAGAAGCGAGCTTGAGGGAAGGCTATAAATAGTCTGCATGAATATTATTATTCTTGTCACAGAAAAAAAAAAGAATTAATGATTTCCTGGGCCCTCTCTTGGGAAGACCTCACTGCCTTCACCCCTTGATCCTTTCATCTGATTACCAGGAAGTCTCCCTGCCTTAGAGTCACTGCTGCCCTCTAAGTAAGGGCCATGTGCACAGATCTATTCCTGCAGTGACCAGACCTAGGGGAATATTTCCACTCTCCCCCACGTCTCCACAGGGTGCTCAATGTCTGTGTGTCATCCCTGAACAATTTTCATCAACTGGCTCAGAACTTGCCTGCGGAGAAAGGGGGCTAGAGCGGAACCATCCCTTTAATGGGATTTTAATGTGATCTTCAGAGAACTAATCTTATTTAGATATCATAGAAAGCCATGTAATCTCATCTGGGCACTCTTATTTCCTACAGAAAAGCAAAAGCTTTGTAATTCATTTTCAGCAACAGGAAAGGTTTAATAAAACCTGCTTCCGAAGGTTAAATGATCAGACAAACAGCTGCAGCCTCAAGACCATATATCCATCTCAATGATTGAGGCAACCATGACAACAAAATGGTCTCTCCTAAGGTGGTTTAAATAAAAGCTGGGCTAAGAGCTTATGTCACTGTCATGTGCCTCTTTTTTCCCCTCTGTTTTAGAGCAGTGCACTTAAATGTTGAAGGAAGACTTGATGAAATGAGCTGGGGTCAAAGAGTATTGACTCCCTCATATAATTCTGCCACCTACCAACTAGTTGTAACCTTGGTTCTTTCTAAGCCTTGGTTTACTTTTTGTTTTCTGTTTTCATAAAAATGATGATGCAATGGCCTCAATTAAGACACATGGGCACACATGGAGGTTCATAAATATATGCCCAACAAACTGTATTTTAAAATGTTTATCTGAGACATGGGTAAAGAGGGGGCCATAAAGCAGAAGCACAGAGGAGGAGGGCTGGGGGACAATGCTCATTCTCTTCATTATTGACTTCAGAAATTCAGCTCTGGCCCCAAGCTTGAGGAACCTCATCTCCCAAGAGGTGCTCAGGAGATACAGTCTTCTCCATTTTACCCAGGGGTGTTCTGACACCTCACAGAGAGGAGTTCTCTCTCTCTTGTGCCGGGCTCCTGGCTCTCTTGTTATGAGGGTCATGCTCCCCTGCATTTGTTTACATGGCTCATGGCCCTGTGGACCCCACACGCACTGGACTAATGGAGTGAAACCAGCCTGACGTGTGCTGGACCCAGCTCCACCATGGAACGGAAGCTGGACTCTGACTCTGACTAGCTCTGCTGCATCTCCAGCTGCATATTTTCCAGAACTGGATTAAAGGAATTAGGACTTTACAAACCAAGGGATATAATTAAAATAAAAATCATTCATCTTCCCGTGTGAGTCTTAGAAAATTCTTTCTCTTAAGAAGGACCCACCCCTGAGCACTCAGTGGGAAAAGAGATCCCCTACTTCCACCAATAACTGGGTCACCATACTTACTTTTACTCCTTGTTCCTCAGACTCTTGTAATCTAAGAGTTTCTCATTTAGAGTATATCTTGAATCCTCCAAGTTGATGATTGGCCATACTTTTCAAAGGCCATTTCATCGGTTTATCCATCTGGCAGCTTCCAATGGCATGCTATGTGATACGACCAGGCCAGATGCTGGAGATTCTGTGAAGGCGCTTTCCCTCAAAAGTGTGTCAGTTAATGATCAGTTCTTAAGAACTTATCTCCTCAGCTGCAGGCCATGCTCACAACCAAAGGGTATGCCCCGGATTTCTGGCCTCATTTCCTTTGCTGTAATGTGCTCTCTTCATCTTGGATAATGTTATGCAGAATCTCCTGTCAATAGATCACACACCGTAAATCCTTGGATGCTAGTTCTGGCTGAGGCACTTCGTAGAGGGAAAGAAAAACCTGCCATGGCTAGTGTGGATCAGTTGGCTGGGCATTGTCCTGTGCACCAAAGATTGCTGGTTCAATTCCCTGTCAGGACACATGCCTGGGGCTTGATCCCCGATAGGGAGTATGCAAGAGGCAGCTGATCGATGTTGCACTCTCACATCCATGTTTCTCTTTTTCTCTCCCTCTCCCTTCCTCTGTCTCTAAAAAAAAATCAATCAAAAATATTTTGAAAAGAATAGACATACCCACAATGTATGTTGATCCCACTCAAGATAAGTTATTATTTTTCTAGGGTAAAAATATTTCAGTATACTCCATTGACTGCCCAGTGGTTGGTTGCAATGGTTGGTTGCTCTCCTTGAGAGATGGTGTGACAGCAGGGGCTCAGGATTCATCTCCATGTGCTGCTGTCATTGAACACAAAACAGCAGCACATTATATCAGCCTTGGTGAGAGGACACCCATGCTACTGTCCTTATGCATAGCCTCCATTCCTACCACCCTAGCACACATTGGTGAGCCCACCATTTGTTCTTACCTAAGGCAAATTCTTTTTCCAAAGTGGATAATTAAGTGCAGCACTGAAATATTTAGCTCTGAAAAGTTTTTCCAATGCTGTTTTCAGGATAAGTCTTGAATTGGGCTGCAGTGTAGCATTAGTTCATTTTTAGCTTGCACCTCTTGCCCCTGGGATATCATGCTCTATTAACCACCTGGAGAACTATATGTAGATTGTGCCTCCACCTACCATTCCAAACTTGCCACTCATTACAATTTTCCCCACTTTGGTTCTGATTATCCACCCTATATTATAAGGGGGTCTGATTGTCCCCTTTGCCATGAGGGAGCAGATCACGTTCTGTAACAGCACCTCCCACCATCAACCCCAGCCTAATCTCTCACCAGAGCATTCCTAATTGCTTTGGTAAATGGAATGTCCTGTAGGGCCCCCTAAAAGCCAGTCAGTTTTCGATCTTTTTATAGCATATCTGTGTTAACATGCCCACTTTCCCTGAACTTTTTATCCTTCCTTCTATTGTTGGCCGCAGCAATTCTGGCATTTCTACTTCCCATTGCTTTCTCTAAGCTTCTAAGAGTCATGCAGACAGCTTGTTAGCACAGTCTCACAGGGTACTTTTTTGTATCATGGGAGAGTTAAATCCTGTATCACAGGAGAGTGCTCTTGTTTTGATCAATTCTTCCTTATCCAGCTTTTCGTTTTATCAGCCTTTGATTCAGCACCCTCAGGGTCCGGTCTCATAAATGCCATCTGGCTCTGCAGGTATGTAATGGCTAGGTCCTGCAGAGTCCCTTTTTCCCCTCAGCAAACCCAGTACCTCACGGGACAGGTTAGCACGACTTGACTCTATTGAACTGGTGGACAAGTGGGGCAGAGGAGTGTTATCCTGAGGCCAGCACATGGTATCTTGCTGCAGAGGCCTCTATATTGTCCTCAAGCAAGGGAGGGAGCACTGGTGTCTCAACACCAAGTGAGCCTTTTCTGCAAGCCAAAGGGTGGAAGGAGATGGACAGTTTCAAGCTTCTTGAGTGCACTGACACCAATGTCACTGTGTCAAGGTCCCACTCCATTCAAACCAGAGTCCTGACTTTGGTTTAGAGACTTACTGAGGCTTAGAATGTAACCTTCTCTGGAGTTCCACTACCATGGGCCTGATCTCCAAATCTGTCTGCTCTCCAGCTACAAAAGACTTATGTCTCTTATATGCTACCATGAGGCCTTCTCACTGTCATACTTTTCCCTAAATTGGTGATTAATCACTTTTAGCTTTTTCTTTTCTTTTCTTTTTTTAATATTTTTATTGATTTTTTTTACAGAGAGGAAGAGAGAGAGAGAGAGAGAGAGAGAGAGAGAGAGAGAGAGAGAGAGAGAGAGATTGATTTAGAAACATCCATGAGAAAGAATCATCGATCAGCTGCCTTCTGCACACCCCCTACTGGGGATGTGCCTGCAACCAAAGTACATGCCCTTGACCGGAATCGAACCTGGGATCTTTCAGTCCACAAGTCGATGCTCTATCCACTGAGCCAAACCAGTTTTGTCCACTTTTAGCTTTTTCTGTCTTTCCCCAATGAATTAATAGTATATTTGCTTCTATAGTTCCTAGATTTACTACTTTCCCTGTGCCTTCCAAGTGTCTGGAATATTGTACCAGCTAATGCATTCCCTTCCACTAATGTGCCACCCAGTTTGAATGATTGTACCTACTGCATACACCGAAGTCCTCTCTGCCTGCCAGCTTGTGTGTGATCTAGTTCCAAAATCCCATTTGAGAGACTGCTTCCTAGGACCACTTCTGGTACCAACAGGCTTGGGTCAAAGATTTGCATGCAGAAGTATAATTGAGGAGTGTGCCCAGCAACAAACCCCATGAGGAAATGAGGAAAGCCAGTTGATCAGGAAGAAGTGCAGTTACAATGTGTTAGTAACACAAACCTCAGCCATGCCACAGAGAGCTCTGCTACTACCCTGTTTCCCCGAAAATAAGACAGTGTCTTATATTAATTTTTTCTCCCAAAGTTGTGCTAGGTCTTGTTTTCAAGGGATGTCTTATCTTTCCATGTGCAGGTCTTACTTTGGAGGATGTCTTATTTTCGGGAAAACACGGTAGGAGGGCCTTTCCGAGTTGTCCTCAAATGTGGCAAGGGGGACTGGCCTTTGTACTCCTGTGTCATCAATCACTGAACATGTTTGAGGCCGATTGGGCAAGGCAGCCTCTGTGAGGCTTGGAGAGGATGCAGCCGTGAACCATCAGCAACCAACACTGACCATTTGGAGGAGTGAGTTTCTTGGTGCAGAAGTGCGGACCTGGCTGTTACATCACATCTTCCTTTGCATTAAGGAACTGAAGGATATTTTTTAAGTCTAAGAAATGATGAAATAGAGAGACTTGCTAATTGAATCACAGTGGTTATGAGATTAAACTTAATAAAGAGTCAGGAACTAAGAGATAGAAGAAACTAAGAGATAGAAGACAGATTTGGGAAATTTTAATGAGAACAGAACAGAAATAAGAAACATGATGGGCCCTGCAGTGGTGCCTTTAGGGCACTAAAGCTTGGATAGCCCTGTAGCTGAGAGAGAAAGAAGGAGAGAGAGAGAGAGAGAGAGAGAGAGAGAGAGAGAGAGAGAGAGAGAGAGAGAGAGAGAGAGAGGGAGAAACTGTCCAACCTGGCAAACTTTAAGTCTTTTATCAGATATTACTGATTCTACTTTTACTTAAGGCAAAAAGTCAAGATGAACATCCATGAATTCAACCCTCCCTGGAGGAGTCAAAGGAAAGTGCACTTACATGACCTGTTTCCTGATTTCAGGGAGCCAAACTTACTCCAGATAAACACTACGTTATTTTCAACATTCTCACGAGGTTCCTTCTTTCTATCTGTCCATAAATCTTTTTTGAGATCCCAGGATTGCCAGGCTTGCTAATGGCACCAGGAATGCAGAGATAGAGCTGCTGCCCCCTGAGGGCCTCACAGACTGGTAGGAAAGATTACATGTAAACAAGTAAAATGCATCTTCATGTGGCAAGTGCTAGAGTGGGTGAACACAGAAAGCACGATGGGAACAGAGAGGGGGCAGAGCCTGCATGTCTGCACAAGGTAATTAGGGAGTGCCACTGAGCCACCTAATGTGTTGACTGAACCAGCTAAGTTCACAAGACAGTTTTGTCACCTGCTATTTGATTTTCCAGTCTGTTGCTTTGAGCCACTGCAAAAACAGTGCTATACTTTGCTTTAAATGCCTCTCCTGATTCTTTATTCTCACATGCAAACAAGAACTCCTGAAAAGTATAATAACCCTTGCCAAAAACAAATACTTTTTATATACAATTCTGATATAAATGGCTTACTTCTGTGTATATTTCTACAATGACAATAATAATTTTGATTTGGCTTAATTCAAATTTCAGTTATTTCCTGTTAGAAAAGTGATGACGTGAGAGAGACTAGAAATATAAAATGAAAATTAAGGAAGACAAAATAAAAGTACTAGAAGGTGGAAAGCAAAATTAAAGCTTTCTTTTGTTTACTGAATAATGCTTTCCCCACCCAACTCTGCCTTTTTTTTTTTTAAGCACTTGTTCTTACTAATGTACAAAAGGACCAACTTTTGTTTGTTTGGACAATACATAGTTCTACCAAACATGGTCAGATGCATGACACAGCATGAGCCCAAAAACATACAAACTGGTGCATATCCTGTTCAATAAGGCAAGTTCACTGGCCATGCCCTTAGATGTCAGACCAACATCAAATCATTGACAGTTTTTACATTCACTCAAATTCTGTACTCAGACAATGTCCCATGGACTCATTCTGAGTAGCACTGGTTTAGAGACAAGGACCTACTCTAAGTTTCTCTTTGGAACTGACATTTAGTACTTAATCACATAATAATAATATCATGGAAATGCTCATCATTTTGTCTGCTGGACCCATTTTTTTAATTATATGAGCACTAAAATATTTATGAAGCTTAGCCTCATGACTAATTCTCTTATACAAGTATTACCTCTCAAAGTGACGGGGGGGGGGGGGAAATTCTCTAGTTTTATCTACAAAGAGAATATTTTAGAATCACACTTAACCACAAATCTGCTAGGTTTCTCTGTTAGCTAAACACTTCTAAAGGGAGAAAGAATCTTTACATTAGAAAACTTGTTGATATAAGCCAAAAGCTGATTGAATATTATGGGTGTAAAATCAATCATATAACTGCAAAAAGTTTTCTGAGGCATGTTCTGTGGATAATTTGTAATTGAAAATCCATTAACAGCATAAACAGAGACGGATAATGCTAAAATGGACTGATCAGGTATGCCAAAATAAGAATGTGAAATGCATTCTAAAAGCGAGGTAAAATGCTTCCTGTAAGGCTGTCCAATTTTTTCCTCCCCTCTATGAAAAGAAACTGAAGATAATTTAAATTGTTCTGAGACAAATCTGTTGACAAGGATAATAGCAAGCTGAATGAAAGTAGAGAAATAAATCTTTGGCATAACAACAGAAGCTTAACAAAAAGAGTGTGAATTTGCAGGCTGCAAGCATTCAATACATTTCAGAGGTGATTTCAACCAGGTTTCGAATATTAGTAGAAACAAAGTGAAATGCTGATGTTGCAAAAACACGCTAAGCAAGAGGAATGGACAAGGATAATAGTGTCACATGGCCAGAATTAGAATCCATTTAGAAAGATAGTGAACTAAAATTTGTTTTCCTTCTAAAGTGCCTGATATAATTGGAATGAGGACATGCTTGCTATGTCTGTCAGCATGATTATTCTCTGGTGCTTTGACCAAGGGGGAAAGGATGCTGGATAGAACAGCAACATTGTGCTTTAAGGAAGTGACCTTTGAACTGTTATGTTCATTTCATTTCTTTCTGTGCGATTTACTATTCCAGGGATCTGATTTTTACATCATATATGAATATTCAAAATGCTACTTTACATATCACATATGGTGGATTTGAATGATTTCTTCCCAGACTGAAGGAATTTCTCTCAAGTAAATCTATGTGTGCTATTTTAGATATTTGCACTTAAAAAAATGTTTTGAAAAAATTTCTTAAGTAACCCAGAAAAAAGTCTGAGCTAGATATTTTTTCCACTCTCTGATTTTTAATATAGTCAACCTAATTTTTCCAACCATTAGATACTAATTCACTAACATGCTAAAATCATTAAAAGAAAAAGAAAACTCAGATGTTGAAATTAGGATTTAGAGATGAAAACATCACAGAAAATAAAAGTGAAAATGTCAAAAACCATTAGTACAAAGCCTATAGGCAAAATATAATGTTATTGAAAGAATGCTAAATTTTCAGTTAATTAACTGAAATGCTCAGGGCATGAGAGATTCCAGTTAACTTAAATTTTTTGGATAATTGAAACATTCCCTAAAATATCTTCCCTTTCTTTGTGCTCATTTCTTAAAGTACCTGGAAATAATTACTGAATTTCAACTCAAATTATATAGAGATAGAGAAGGACAAGGACATTTGGGTTGAGCATGATATTTTTCCATGGGGTAATACCTATGTATCTTTAAATATAAACACATTATGTAGTATACTAGGTATCTGAAAGTTTCCCTCATACTTTAACTCATTTACCATTCCAGAAAATATTTTAGAAATATTACCACTTTAACAATAAGAAAAATCAAAACTTGGAAAGGTTAATAAATTTTCCCTCATATCACATATTCAATAATTGGCAAAACTGAGATTCTAATTTAGGTCTGCCTCACCTCAAACCCATGCTCTTTCCATCATACCACTGTAACCTATGCTTTATGCCTATTTCCACCATAATTGGATGTAAAACCCAGGATCATATATTTTACCTCCACTGGCCTTAGTTCATGAATATTGCTATCTATACCAGAAAAGGCATTTAGAACTCCAGTTTTCAACTAAGCACATGGTTATATTTTGAATATATAATATTCAAAATATAAAAATGTTGTATTTTCCATTTTTCCTTGCAGCTAGACACGCCATGAGACTAAGACATATGACTAATTACCAATGGGATCAGAGCAGAAGTGATGTCAGAAAGCAAGGGAAGTAGGGGCAGGTAGAAGAGGGGATAAATGGTGAAACGAGATTTGATGTTGGGTGGTGAACACACAATACAATATGGAGATCATGTATTATGCAATTGTACACTAAAATCCTATATGATTTTATTAATGAATGTAACCCCAGTAAACTCAAGAAAAATTTAAAAATGCTGAACCACACAGACAAGCACAGTATCCTACAGATAGTGCTGAAGTTTTCCATGTTGCTTGTTTTGAGAACAATATGTGAGAGGGAAACAAATCTCTGCCTGGGTTAAGCCATTGTGTTTGCTCTGAAACTAATCCTTGACAATGCCCCTCTCTTCCAACTCTAGTTCCTATCATTGTAAATTTGTGGCAGTTTTGTTATGAACAGGGAATATGGAATGTTTGAAGGGAATGAATAAGCAAGAATTATTTCTGTTGGGGTATGGAGGTCTTTTGATTCTTCTCCTAAAGGTGGTAAATAGAAATAAAATTTCATCATCTGTTTTTACTTAATCAAAATTTTACTCTACTAATATTATACAATTTTCTGCAAAGTTAAAGTGATCGAATTTTCTTGTCTGTGAGGGAGCTTCTTAAAGGGGATCTAATTACTTAAAGCTCTCTTATGGGTCATTTATAACAAGGCTCAGGAAGGGCAGGTGTTTTAGATACTATCATATAACCCATTAAAACCAGAACCCGTATGAACATGTAAAGCATAGTCCTGGCCAGTGTGATGGCTCAGTTCATTGGAGTGCCATCCTGTACACCAAAAGGTCAAGGGCTCCATTCCTGGCCAGGGCACATACCTAATTTGTGGGTTTAATTCAAGATGTACTTCTCTCTCTCTCTCTCTCTCTCTCTCTCTCTCTCTCTCTCCTCTCTCTCTCTCTCCTCTCTCTCTCTCTCTCTCTCCTCTCTCTCTCTCTCTCTCTCTCTCTCTCTCTCTCTCTCTCTCTCTCCCTCTCTCTCTCTCTCTCTCTCTCTCTCTCTCTCTCTCTCTCTCTCCACGATGTTTCTCTTCTCCTCTCTCTAAAAATCAGAGAATATGTCCTAAGGTGAAGACTAAAAATAAAATGTAAATCATACATTTTGAACCACATTTAACTTTCTTTATTCCATGTACTTTATAAGTCAGTACAAAAACCCTTGTTCTAGCTTTTCTGTTTATGTGAATTTAAGACAAACATAAACGCAAACACCATGAGGAAATAAAATGCTCCATCGCCAGAACTCTAAAGCTCTGGATTTAAGGCTCTAACTGGAAAGCAAAGCAAATCAATCTTCCATAATGGAGCTGAAAAAAATCAGAAGAACAGGATGCAGTAGGGGGTGCAACATGTGCTTTGCCCAAGATGAGATTTGGAACGGTTGTATGATTGCAATTGAGTTCTCAAAGACAAAGAAGATTGAGTTGGAAAATCATGCCAAGAAGAAATGATTGTCTTTCTTCTGTTGGCAGAAGAAACTCTTGGAGAGAATGAATTTCCTACAAAGCATAACTTGAACCAAACCATCAGTCAAGGTAAATGCAGAGCAAAATCTCAACTCAGTAGCTCTATTGAAGCAGACTGGCTCGCTGCCCTGTTTGGCCACAAGCTACAGCCCCAAAAATTGCCATGTCAGAGGGAAAACAGATTGACAGCCCACTTCTCTGTAGGGGAGCTGAACCCGCATATTTTCATGAAGTGCACTGATCAACAGGGAGCAGATGCTCAATGCAGGAGCTGCCCCCTAGTGGTCAGCATGCTCCCACAGGGGGAGCACCACTCAGCCAGAAGCCCTGAGCCAGGCTCACAGCTGGCAAACACAGTGGCAGTGGCAGGAGCCTCTCCTGCCTCCACGGCAGCACTAAGGAAGTTCAACTGCCAAATTGCGAGAAGGTGCAGGCCGGGCTGAGAGACCCCCTCCCCCCACCCAACCCCACCCCAATGCATACATTTTGTGCACCAGGCCTCTAGTGTTACATAAGAGGGGAAACACCTACCTTGTTTAAGCCACTGTATTTATGAGCTTTCCCCACCTTTTTTTTAATATATATTTTATTGATTTTTTTTACAGAGAGGAAGGGAGAGAGATAGAGAACTAGAAATGTTGATGAGAGAGAAACATCGACCAGCTGCCTCTTGCACACCCCCTATTGGGGATGCACCTGCAACCAAGGTACATACCCTTGACCGGAATCGAACCCGGGACCTTTCAGTCAGCAGGCCGATGCTCTACCACTGAGCCAAGCCAGTTTCGGCTGAGCTCCCTTATTAGCAGCCAAACTAACACCTAACTGCTACAAGGATGGACCAGCAAAGGAGGCTGAGGATTGGCCCAGGGTAGCAGAATAGAGAAACAATGAGATCCTAAAGGCTCGGGGGGGGCGGGGGGAGCATTTCAGGAGGAGAGCTGGATCAAATCTTGCTAAAAGGCTGGCCAAAAATTGGACTGAGAAATGATTGTTGGAGCATTGGAGTTGGTGACACTAGAGCCATTGGTGAACTTGTCAAGAATGATTTTGTTTAGAGGTGATACTGAAAGTCTAATTAGAATAGATTTGAGAAATAACAACAGTAGAAGTGGGCAGAACAACTCTTGGATTTGGCCATTCAGGAAGAAAAAAATAAGGAAATAGGTGTTAGCTGGAGGAGGGATATAGGATCAGAGAAAGTTGATCTAAGGTTATGGTGTTTGAATGATGAGAGAAATGATCCAATAAAAAGGAAAGGAGCTGGGGTAACTGTCAGAGTGGCATGCTTGAGGAGCCTAGAAGGATATAGCCCAAGTCCAACCTCGGTGACAAGGCACAGCCTTCGTCCTCTCTCCAAAGCTTCAGTTGCTAAGCTCTATGCCTCTAATGCACAGACTGAGCAGTCCCGCATACCTCGTTGCGCCGTCTTCAGAACAACCGCTGTGCATATAATTACTGGAACATCCTAAATCCACATAGCTTAGCAGACAAAGTGACAGAGAGAAAAGAATTTGGAGTTTGGAGTCAGATAGATCTGGATTGGAAGCCCTACTCAGCCACTAATGGCTGTCTTCAAATGAGTCCTTCAGCGCCCAAGCCTTCTCAGCTGTGTAACTGCCCTTCAGGCTGCTGAGAGAACAAAATGTTACATGTGCAAAAGCACGCAGTACGTTGCCCTGTGAGGTTAGCTACTGCCAACCTTAATTACTCCTCCTCGTGCGCGTTTTTAAGGTGAGCCTAGCTGCACAATGAGACAGGAGCAGAGTGGGAAAGGGTATTACTGCCTGGGAACACAGAAAATTTCCATGTACCGGAGAGATTTTTTTTCTACAGCCTCATGATTTTTTTAAAGTGATCTGGTCAGATGAAGATAACTTTGGTCCTTTGCCTGTTTGATTTTAGAGGAAACTACAGCAGGGACTTCGCCCTTGTAAAGGTTTCATTAAGTGAGATGTGTGCCTGCCCTACAACCTCTGTAACAACAGCTGTGACACTTGTGACAGGAAGATTCCACCCTACCTGAGCACACTTGAATCTATGTTCTTTCTCAGGGCAAAGCCCTGCCTGGTACATTCATCACCCGACCCTGTGGCAAGTGATTTTCTCTGCGTTTATTGTGACAGCCCTGCACCAGCATACTCGATGCTCTATTATGTGCAAACGATTAAACAGATTTTCTGCCAAAGGTAAAAAATATATTTCCCACTGGATATAGCAAAGGCCCTGTAATTTTGCCCCAGAAGAGTGTGCCTAGAATTCTAAGTGACTCAGTGGAACAGATAGAAGAAAAAGTATTTGTGCTGATGGGTCCATAAATTGAGGTTTCTATTGGCATAAAGAAAAACATATTCAGTGTGCTATTTCCCCTGGACAAAATTGAGGTCAGAGGACTATACTCAGAAATAATCGTTGACATCAGAGGCTGTGCACATGCTGTCCGTCTCCCTGGGTGCCCTCTCTACCTTCTACTCTTGCTGCAGTACTCTGTTCATACATCACCTGCTCCAGGTAAGGAAGAAGTTACCGTACTTCTCCCTTGGCTAAGTAAACAGTGTCTCCTGGGGCTTATGACTATCAAAACATTCATTATACTGCATTATAATTTTGCACTTATTCATCTATTTTACACACACACACACACACACACACACACACACACACACCTTGTGTGTTTCCTGAGGATTATTTTTATCTCTAAAACTTCAGTGCCTAGCACACATTAAATATTCAGTGAATTAATCTCCAATTCACTGAAGTTTCCTGTTAAGAAGCTTAATATGACACTACCAACACTCACATGTGTTAAATATAGTTGACACAAGTTTATAATAGCTGTTACGCATACATAAACACACATGCGTACACACCATAGAACAGCAAAATGGTACAGAAAATATACAAAAATGATACAGTATTTCTGGGATGTAATTTTTTTCTTCGCATGCATCCTGGCCAGATCCCAGGAAACATATAAGCAGCCATTCCATGACTCTGCAGCCAGGTGAGTTGAATTTATGAAAGGTTCAACAACAAACATTACTTTCAAAGTTTTTAGATAATAACATATTTAATGTATTTTGTTCTATTTGATGATTATTACAAGCTGCTAACTTACTGACTACTAATAGGATCTTCTTGGCAACATCTTGTTTAGTAACTGTATGGCTTTTTGCAATTTTCTCAACTTCACACAGCAGACAAATCCAGCATCTTTCACAACTGTCTGTAGCTGGGAACATGCTGAAGCATCATGTGACTTCAAGTCTAGTGGTCCAGGGTGCAAAGTGCAGGGGTGTGTGGCAGTACTGGGCCTGGTGAGAACTGGTAGTTCGTTGATTCAGGATGAATGACTGCATGATCTTTGGCAAATGTGCAAGAATCTTCAAAGGCAGGAACAGAAAAGTCGTGGTGGATCCCCTCATACTCGTATTACAGTGGCATTCCCCACAAGTATTTGCAATGCTAATGCCAATTACCTGGGTCTCTCTCTGTTCTCTTCACATGCATCCTGGCCAGATCCCAGGAAACATATAAGCAGCCATTCCATGACTCTGCAGCCGGGTGAGTACAACGTGCCAGCCAAAGCCCTGCAGCTGACCTACACTGCCATGGGCATGAACAGAGCCAACCATTGTAGCTGTGCACTTAGTGCTGCTGACCTGTCACCCTTCATCAGTCTTCACTGCCCTGTGTGTATGACAAGACCCACCAGTCACAGTAGTAAATGCTGACAGCCAGAGCTGCAAGAGCTGTCAGTGCTTCTGCAGTTAGTCCCAGCCCTTGCTATCCGCTAACAGTTTGTGTGTGTTTGCAGTCCCTGACACTATACAGGCACCAGTAGCGAACCCCTATAGCCAAGTGTATGCATGCTAGTGGCTCTGACACTGCTGTTATTTTTCTTGGTACCTAGCTGCTGGCCTAGAGGCACTGCTGAGGAAACCAACAACCCTTGCAGTCTTTGAAGATCCTTACACATTTTCCAAGGATCATGCAGTCATTTGTCCTGAATCAATGAACTACTAGTTCCCACTCCACCAGGCCCAGTGCTTCCACACACCCCTGCACTTTGCACCCTGGACCACTAGACTTGAAGTCACAGGATGCTTCAGCATGCTCCCAACTACAGGCAAAAGTCATTCCTTATTGAGGTCAATTCATAAAGTCTAGAAGGGGGACTGTGCAGATAACTACACAGGTTATAGGGATTACAAAAATCAGGAAAACATAACTCCAATAAGGAATACACCAAACTTTAGTAACTGGCTCAGGATTTATGGTTCATGATTTTTTTTAAATGTACACATTATTTCATTCTCAGAATGAAAAGAGTGAGAGAAATGGATAGAAAGCTTACTTAAAGAAATAAAGGCCAAGCCTTAGCCAGTTTGGCTTAGGCCTCCAGACTGAAGAGTCCCAGGTTCTATTCTAGTCAAGAGCAAGTACCTTGGTTGCAGGCTTCTCCCCATCCCAGTCCCTGATCTGGGCTCATGCAGGAGGCAATCAACCAATGTGTTTCTCTCACACTAATATTTCTGTCTGTCTTTCCCTCTCTTTTCCACTATTTCTAAAAATCAATGGGAAAATATCCTTGGGTGAGGATTTAAAAAAAAAATTAATGGCCAAGAACTTCCCAAAACTGGTAGATACTTGAACATCTATGCAAGTTGATAAAGCTAATAGATCAACCAAGCATCTCAATCTTAAACAATCTTCTCCAAAACATGAGGCAATCAACCAATGTGTTTCTCTCACATCAATATTTCTGTCTGTCTTTCCCTCTCTTTTCCACTATCTCTAAAAATCAATGGGAAAATATCCTTGGGTGGGGATTTAAAAAAAAAATTAATGGCCAAGAACTTCCCAAAACTGGTAGATACTTGGACATCTATGTAAGTTGATAAAGCATCTCAATCTTAAACAATCTTCTCCAAAACACGTTATAATAAAACTATTTAAAATAAAACAGTATAAGAAAATTCTCTCATACAAGGGACCCTCCATAAGAATATTACCAGATTTATCATGCACACCTTGCAGCTCAGGAGAAAAAAGGGATGATATATTCAAAGTGCTGAAAGAAAAAAAAACTGCCATCTAAGAATACTTTACCTAGCAAAGTTGTTCTTCAAATCAGAAGGTGAGATACTTTCCCAACAAAAATCAAAGGAGTTCTGAAAATAGTCAGAGGTAACCTCTAAAAATGGTTTGCTATTCACATGACCCAAAAAAAACACAAAATCAGGCAAATCCAATCTTCATGCTGACTTTAAGAACACTCATGAAACTAACAGGGTATGTATATTCAAAAAGTCTTCAAGTACATGAAGGATATCACTTGACAGCAGCAATGTATCATTGTTGCAGTAGTGAAGTTGGTAGGTGTGCTCAGGCCAAACAATGGGATCAGACATGGGGTTAGTTGCCCAAAAAGAGTGCTGAATTTTTATTGCATATGCTTAAAAGTATCAGGGTTTTATATGAACTTTAGGGTTTAGATGTAGATTCTCTAGTCATTGTGAACATCTAGGTGAACAAAGCTCCCAAGATATGGCCTAGAACTTACATAGCTTAGGTAGATTAATCTGTACATGAACTCTACTTGTCATATTGAAATGATCCTATTGAAAAAGAGAAGATTGTTCTTAAACCAGAAGATAGGGTTGAACAGAATAAAATATATCCCAGAAAAAATTGAAGAAACAAAAATGGATTGAGAACTAAGAGGGTGGTATAGATAAACATTGGTACTCACTGCCTCCCAAAACCACATCAAGATTACAACTAAAATACAGAACAACAATCATTCTGAACCACCTGAAAGCTGGATGAATAGAAGTTCTACAACTAGAGAAGCAAAGAAGAAAGTACAATAATAATGGTATGGGGGTGGAAGGGTAGAATGGGCTCGTCTAACACCCAAATGTGGCTTTTTTTTTTCCAATCTAGAGAGTTATCTGTGCTGTGGAGGCCTCCCATGAGAAGCAAAGGGTCTCAACTCTACACCCAACCCCCATCCCAGGGTTCCAGAGCTGGGAAGCGAGTTCCCCATAATTTGGGGCTGTAAAAACCAACTGAGTGACACAGAAACAGCTAGAGTCCCAGGCATTTCCTCTTAAAGCCCTGATGCATGAACTTACACAGTCCTATTCCCTCCGAACTCCAGTGCTGGTGGTGGCTTTGGAGGAAATAGGGACATACAGGGAGGAACTGGATTGTCTGGCATCAGGAAAGGAACTTGGGGATAGCTTTCTCCAGACAGGATACTCACAGGAGTCATTGTTCCTATGCTAGGACCTTCCCTGTTGCAGAGCTGACTGTGAGCCATATCTGAGTTCCCATCAGCATAGCTCACACTGTTTGTTCTGCCTGGGTGATTCCTTAAGATCCCACCCCATTCAATTTGAAGACCCACTCAAGCTGTTTGCAGCTGCTTTTCCATAAAAATGGCCTGTCCTGGCTCAGGCTTTAGAATTTGCTAAAATCTCTTGCACAAGTAACAACTGGTGTTAGCATGCCCGAAACCAGTGGTTAGCAAACTATGGCTTGTGAGCCGCATGTGGCTCTTTGGCCCTTGAGTGTGTCTCTTCCACAAAATACCATGGCCTGCGCGAGTCTATTTTGAAGAAGTGTTAGAAGAAGTTTAAGTTTAAAAAATTTGGCTCTCAAAAAAAATTTCAATCATTGTACTATTGATATTTGCCTCTGTTGACTAATGAGTTTGCCAACCACTGCCATAAAACAATCAATAAAATGCACAAGACCTGACCTTGCTTCACAGTTGGACATACCTAGACATTTCCTATCCCAAATACAAGTAACAGCCATCTACAGTTTTCTCTATAGCTCCTGCCAAGTTGTCCTAGGCAGTGGCTGACTTTGCATCCAAGAGCCAGTGCTCCTGGTAGACAGCTTCAGACCATACCAGATTACAATTCTACACATCCACAAGCAACACACTCAAGGGGCAGACTCAGTGAGCACCAAAGCCCCACTGAAGCAAGTTATGCTCCATAAGGGTGTCTCCTACACAGCAGCTCTTCCATAATAGTCAGAGCTGGTCCTCACAGCGAATTGGCCCAGAGGTCAATTCATTCCAGTGACACCAACAGCAATGAAGGGATGCACCTAGAGTCCCAAAGTGACTGAAGAGGCTAAGCCACTGGAAACTATAGGCCACTCTACCAACTCCAGGAGACATAGCAGCTCTGCCTAATACATAGAAACAAACACAGGGAAGTAGCCAAGATGTGGAGACAAAGAAACGTCATAATGAGAGAATTAACATTCCTCCATGAAAAAAGTGGGTCTAGAAGAAAAATAACCTCAACATAATAAAGGCCATATCTGAGAAACCCACAGCTAACTTTACACTCAATAGTGAAAGGTTGAAAGTTTTTTTAGACCTGGAACAGGTGTGTCCACTCTCACCACTCCTATTCAACATAATATTGAAAGTCTTAGGCAGAGTAATCATGTAAGAAAAGAAATGATAGCCATCTAAATTTGGAAAGAAATGAGTAAAATAATCTCTGCTGATGACATAATCATATATACAAAAAATTTTAAAGACTCCACAAACACACGCAAAAATGCTTATACCTAAAAATTAATTTAGCAAAGTTTCCAGATACAAAGTCAACATTAAAATTTCAGTCATTGATGAACAAAAACAGACCCAGAGAAAGAGAAGCAGCAATCAGACTCTCAAACCTCAGAGGAAAAGTAGGGGAGGATGGAGGTAAGGGGAAGAGATTAACCAAAGGACTTGTGTGCATGCATATGGGCCTAGCCAGTGGCCATGGACAACAGGGGGGTGGGGGCATATCTAGGGAGGGGTTTGGGATGGGAATGGGGGCATGAGGACAATTATGTGATACCATAATCAATAAAAAAAAAAAATTTTAATTGCCAAAAACGGTTTGGCTCAATGGATAGAGTGTCAGCCTGCGGACTGAAAGGTCCCGGGTTCGATCCCAGTCAAGGGCATGTACCTTGGTTGTGGGCACATCCCTAGTAGGGGGTGTGCAAAAGGCAGCTGATGGATGATTCTCTCTCATCGATGTTTCTAACTCTCTATCCCTTTCTCTTCCTCTCTGTAAAAAAATCAATAAAATATATTTTTAATTAAAAAATAAATAAATAAAGATGTAGAGACAGATAGAAAAGTAAAATAAAATAAAATATCAGTCATAATTATATACACAAAAATGAACTAAGAAAATAATCTTGTTTATAATAACATTAAAAACAGAAAATATTTAGAAACAAATTTATCTAAGGAAGGGAAACATTTATACCAAAACTATAGAACATTTAATGAAAAAAAAAATAAGATACAAAAATGGAACTATATCCCAAGTTGTGAATTAGAAGAGTTAGTATTTTAACCCTGTAGGCAACTATAGATTTAATGCAACACCTATCAAAATTCCAGTGGCATTTTTCATAAAAATAATCCTAAAACTTATATGAAGCCATAAAAGATCCTAAATTGCCAAAGCAATATTGAGTAAGAACAAAGAAGGCATCATATTTCTTGATTTCAAGCAATATTATAAAGTTTTAGAGGCCCAGTGCATGAAATATGTGCATGGGGGGGTCCCTCAGCCCAGCCTGCACCCTCTTGCAATCCAGAACCACTGGCTCCTAACCACTCGCCTGCCTACCTGCCTGCCTGCCTGATCACCCCTAACTGCTCACCTATCTGCCTAATCACTCCTAACCTCTCACCTGCCTGCTGATTGCCCCTAACTGCCTCTGCCTCATCGACCCTAACTGCTCACCTCCCTGCCTGATCACCCCTAACCACTCTGCCTGCCTGCCTGCCTGATCACCTCTAGCCACTTGCCTGCCTGCCTGATTGCCCCTAACCATTCTGACTACCTGCCCAGTCAGCTCTAACTGTTCACTTGCCTGCCTGTTCGCCCCTAACCACTTCTCCCTCAGCCAGTGCCACCATGGCTTCTTCCAGAAGGATGTCCAGAATGTTTCTATGCTAGTCAGCATCAAAAGCTCTTCCTCCTATGGCAGCCATTGGCTCCCCACATTACCCAATTCTGGTTCTGATTAGTCAGTTCCAATACCAGTTGGTGTCAAAAGCTCCACCTCCTAGGCAGCCATTGGCTCTCCACAGGACTCAGATTTGGTTCTGATTGTTTGGTTTCTACAATATACTAGTCGGAGTCAAAAACTCTGCTTCCTACATAGCATTGGTTCTTCACAGCACCCAAATTTGGTTCTGATTGGTCAGTTCCTATGCCAGTCAGCATCTCTGGGCCTATCAACAGGGCCTGATCAGAAAGATGGGGCTGATCAGTAGAGAGAAATGTGGCATATCTGCTGTGGAGGCCTGGAGAGAAATGGAGGCATATATGCTGACCAGACTGAGAGAGAGAGAGGTGAGTGCTGATCAAAAGCTGCCTCAGAGACAACGAATCTGTCCCTGCTTTTCTCTTCGGACCTCTCTCTGGCCCTGACTCACAGCCCCCTCAAGCAGTCAGTGCTGGGGCACCATGCCTGCAGTGAAGCAGTCAGTGCTGGGTTGCCACAACAACCCAATGCTGACTACAGAACTGTCTTCCAGGTGGTCAGCCTCCTCATTACTGGACCTTATGACCAAGGGTTTTTATATATTAGGATAATAAATAATACAGTGTAGTACTAGAATAAAAACAGATATGTTGACCAATAGAACAGAATTGAGGGCCCAAAAACAAACCTTCACAAACACAGTCAACTAGTATTTGGCAAGGATCTGACACCAAAAGCACAAGCAACAGAAGCAAAAATAAATAAGTGGGACTACATCAAACTAAAACACTTCTGCACAGCAAAATAAATTATTAACAAAGGGAAGAGACAACCTACAGGATGTGGGGAAATCTTAGTAAACAATTTTTCTGATAAGGGGTCAATATTTAAAATATATGAAAAACTCATACAACTCAATGGCTAAATACAATCCAATTAAAAAGTGGGCAAAGAACCTGAATAGATACTTTTTCCAAAGAAAATATGTGAATACCCTACACATACATAAAAAGATACTTAACATCATTAGACAATAGAGAAATGCAAATAAAATCACAATGAGATATCACTTCAAGCATTTTGGAGTGGCCATAATAAAAAAAGATGAGATTTTTTTAAAATGTTAGATTCTCTCAGTTTTTAACTCAAGTTTTAAAATGCATGGAAATGGAGAAAAGGAACATTTGTGCACTGTTGGTGGGAAGGGAAATTGGTACAACCACTATAGAAAACATTATGAAGATTCCTCAAAAAATTCAAAATAAAACCCATATAACCCAGCAATTCACTTCTAAAAATATATGTTCAAAGAAAATGAAAACACTAACTCAGAAAGATATATATATATATATGCTCATACATGTTCATTACAGCATGATTTGCAAAAGCCAAGTTATGGAAACAATCTAAGTATCAATTGATGGATGAATGGATAAACATACACATACATAGTATAGCCTTAGGTTACATCAGAAATCTGTTCCTATGGCATTTTTGCCATAAGTCGGAACCCACATACATAAACACCTACATCACTCACAAGTACAGAGCAGTAATGAAGTGAAACAGTAAAAAAAAATTTAAAAGAAAGATAGCAATTCCTGACCTTTACTTGTGGTAAATAAATAAATAAAAACATAATGCACATGTGTACATACATCCAAATGACGGAACTTTTTTTAATATAAATAAATGGGAGATGGCGATGTAACCATGAAACAACATACATTGAGTCCGAAGTAACCTGAGGACTGCCTGTGTTTGTGTGTGTGTGTGTGTGTGTGTATATATATATATATATATATATATATATATATATATATCCTATATAATAAAAACCCAGTGACCAAAAATTCAGAATGACCAGAATGACTGGTTGACTAGTCATCGTTATGATGCACACTGATCACCAGGAGGCAAATGCTCAATGCAGGAGCTGGACCCTGGTGGTCAGGGCAATACCACAGTGGGGGCACAGCTCAGTAGACCAGGATGAGCAGCTGCTCCCACTGTGAACCCCAGGCCAAGAGGCAGGAACCCAGGCTGCAATCACTGCCTCCTTGCCCCAGGCTCCTCCTCCTCTCTCCCTGCCACCTCCTCCAGAAGCCTACAGGCTGCACAGTGCTGCCGTCAGGCTCACAGAGCTGACCTTGGAGGCTGGGAAGTGAGTTTGTGGCCACTGAGGGACTGAGGCCTATTTTACTACATTTCAGTGATATTGTCCCTAGGCCAGGCCCCAACCAGGTCCCTTGGAGAGGTGAATGCTCCGGCTTCATGGAAGATGCCGGACCAGGGAGCAGCTAGTCAGAGGGTGTGTCCACAAGCCACTTGGCTGACCAGGATGAGCAGTGCTCCCACAGGGGGCCGATCCCCGTAGTCCACGGCCCCCACCAGTGCACAAATCTCATGCACCAGGCCTCTAGTATATATATATATAATGAAATATTATTTAGCCAATAAAAATGAGAAAGTCCTGCTGAAACCGGTTTGGCTCAGTGGATAGAGCATCAGCCTGCGGACTGAAAGGTCCTGGGTTCGATTCCAGTCAAGGGCATGTACCTGGGTTGCGGGCACATCCCCAGTAGGGGGTGTGCAGGAGGCAACTGATTGATGATCCTCTCTCATTGATGTTTCTAACTCTCTATCTCTCTCCTTTTCTCTCTGTAAAAAAATCGATAAAATATATTATTAAAAAAAAGGAGAAAGTCCTACCATTTGCAACAACATGAATAGATCTTGAAGGCATTTTTCTAAGTGAAATAAATCAGGCAGAGAAATATAAATACTATATTATATCACTTATATGTGGAATCTTAGAGAAAAGTCATCAAACTCAGAAAGAAAGAGAAAAAAAAATCAGACTTGTGCTTATCAGAGATAGGGGGAGGGAGGGAGGAAGAATTGGAGAAAGGTGGCCAAAACTACCAATTAAAAGATACCTAAGTA
This sequence comes from Pipistrellus kuhlii, assembly GCF_014108245.1. Classification (NCBI taxonomy): domain Eukaryota; kingdom Metazoa; phylum Chordata; class Mammalia; order Chiroptera; family Vespertilionidae; genus Pipistrellus; species Pipistrellus kuhlii. Next base: position 73,014,593 of record NW_023425573.1, read on the forward strand.
CTAGGGAAGTAATATATAGCATGATGACTAGAGTTAACACTGCTATAGTAGGAAAGTAGTAAGGAAAATAAATCCTGAGTTCTCATCTCAAAAATATTGTTTTTTAATTTTTTATTGTATTCACTAGAGGCCCGGTGCACCAATTCATGCACCAGTGGGGGTCCCTTGTCCCCGCCTGTGGGGCTCAAGCCGAAACCAGCAATCTGACTCCCCCAAGAGGTCCCGGAGTGTGAGAGGGCACTCTGCAAAGTTGTTGTGGCTCAGCAGTTCCTACATCATAGCTATCAGGTGAATAGTTGACCAGTGGCTTAGGCTTTTATATATATATATATAGATATAGATATGAGATGATGGATGTTAATTAAACCTACTGTGGTAATCACTTCACAATGTATGTAAATCAAACTCCCATGCTATTCATATTAAACTTATACAGTGATATATGTCTATTTCTCAAGAGGAAGAAAGAAACAGGAAAGGTAGAAATATGGATTTTATGTAGATTCTCTCAGTTTTTAACTCAACTTTTAAAAGCAAGAAACATTGCGTAATTTGAACAAATCCCATGTGTGGTCAGGAACTGTCTCAGGTACTGCCAGCTTGCAGCCTCTGGTTTAATCTCTAGTTGGAGAGCTTTAGATAAAACTAAACGTCCTAAAACTACTGTGCTGGACTGACTGAAAATGTTCTGTCACAGGTATTTTCCTTGGTTCCTTGGTCAACCGCTGGTCACCCACTTTCTCTGAGACTCCCTTGGACCTCACACAGAAATGCAATAGAAAGACAAATACATGGGAAGGATTGAAGCATTCACTGCAGCCAATTTCCCTGGTGGCCATAGGAAGCTGGAATCCTTTGGAGATGGCATCCTTCATATTTAGGCAAAGGTTTCCAGCAATAGTTACACTTTAGAATACCTGCAGAGTTTTTTAAAATTACTATTTCTCCAGGATCTACTTAATTAGAATATCTGAGGTTGGGGACCCCAGACTCCAGCAGTTAGCCGAAGCTCTCCAGCTAATTCTAATGTACAGCCATGGTTGAGAGCTGCTTTATAAAAGCTTTGTAGTCCTAGAAATTCCCCTGCTAAAATGCAAAAGTTATGAGCAAAAGTATGGGGGGGGGGGGGGAACAATTACCAGGCACTAACATTTCTAGAATGAATTCACTTATGAGATTTTTCAAACCTGGCTGGTTAGCTAGGGCAGGCGGGGCACTTCAGAGTAGTAAGGCACTTTGCATAAAAGACTAAAAGTGAGAGCATGGGGAACAAGGGAGAGGGGTGAGGTGCTGGCTATCAGGGTCTAATATGACCCTCATATCCTAATATGAGGATTTCACAGGAATGTAGTCGTGTTCAAGTTCATATTTGAGGATAGTTCACCCTCAGCCCAGGAGGCCCTGCCTCCCAAGTTAGAGGAACTCACCTGTTTACACACCTTCAACCACACAGGGGGCTGGTGAGGGGAGAGGAGATCCCGCAATACAAACAGACACAAAGAGACCCAGACATCTGTTTCAAGACAAAGATACGCTTGCCTTACAGGGGACACCTCCACTGAGGACCGGGGTCTAAGTCAAAGGACTCAGAGTGGACACTTGGTTTCCAGGCCCCTCACTTTACTCAGCAACTGGATGCCCTAGGCACGTCCTTTAATTTCTCTGGCCTTCGCTGTCTTTGGTATAAGAAGCGCTGTATTCTGATCTTAAAGGCATCTCTGAGATCTGGCATTCTGTTGTCACACCCCAGGGAATGGATGAGTGCACTCACCCCTGGACACACCCTGCATGTTCTGGTATAAAGCAACAGGCATACCAGCCAATCCCTCAGCACCATCCTTCCTGTTGAAAATCCTTGCTTCTGGAACATCTCATTATGTCCTCTTTTATCAGGGGTTTTCCAGGGTTTCATTTCAGCAGACTGATCTGCAATCATTGTGCTTTAAAAACAAACTGACCCAGGCCTTCCAGAAACAAGACAAATAGGAATAACAGCCAGAGAGGGAGAAGGTGCATCCAGTTGCACAGCTGCTCTGAACAGCCCTCTGTGCTGTCAGAGAATGAGCCAAATCTAACTGATCGGTAGCCTGCTCCATCCTGCTTTTCTACTGCACTCGAATTGCCTGATGCCTCTCTCCTGGGGAGGCCCACAAGGGGATGCAGGCAGTGTAGACCTGGTCTGAGGAAGGCTGGGTGAGGTGGGCAGAAGCCCTGTCACCCCCAGTTGTGGGGAGACCATCACACTTTGCAGTTATTTCAAGAGGCGACATGAGGGTTACAGACGGGCAAGTAAGGCCAAATGTTCAAAATGAAGAGAACCTCTTATTTGGGGTATCAGAAGCTTATGAACTGAGAAGAGGGGCTGGGGACCAGAGGCTCAGCAGACAAGCGGAATGGTGATACAGACAGACAGACATGCAGGCAGCTGAACTCCAAAGTGCCCGCAGTGGCTTGCAATGTGGGGAGGTCACACCCAATTAAGAGCCTAGATGAAGCTGACACAAATGGCCAGCAGCTCTCAATAAAAACAGGGAAAACTTTTTCTTTCTTCAAAATCTTTATGAAACCCAATGAAGCCGGGTCCTGTGGCTGTGATTTATTGCACGGGGGAAAGCCAGAACAGCCACATGACCCCTTTGCTTTTACTCCTGGCAACTCATTAGCCTCCGGACTGCCAAAGGGCCTGTCAGCACCCCTGCCGAGGAGAAAGAAAGCCCAGCTCTTTACAGAGCCAGGCCTTTGGCATTACTCACCTTTTCCTTTGCCCTTAGAGACATTCTCCTTTCCTTCCGGTCTACTGTCTCTTCATGAGGAAGACAGGAAAGGGAGCACTGTTGTGGCAACACGGGAGCCACAGACTAGAAGATAGGGATGGGTGTGCTGAGGGGCAAAGAAAGGGCCCATCTGCTAGGGCCAGCCTGACGGTTAAACCGGGCTGAGGTAGAGAGGTGGGAATTGAGAAAAGAAAAAAAGACAGGAAAGCAGGGTTGTGAGGACTACAGGTAGCCATTGACCGACTGTAGCAAGTTTATTAACTGTGCAATGCTTTTTATATAAAAAACAGTGAATAGGAGGTCTGTCAAGAGGAATATATTCTTTGTTCCTCTTAATCGCTAGGGGAGAGACAGAGCAGAAGGACAAATTCTTGGTATAGCAAATCTCAGTAAATAGTTACAGACTTCTTGGCAAGTCATGAAAGGTTGCTCTCATTCTACTGATAGTAGCCATCCAAACAAGTCTGGGAGAACTGTGTGGGTAGGGGGCCAAACTTGTTAATCCCCTCGAATGCAAGGACCTTGTCAGTTTACACCCTGTCCCCAACACCCATCCCCACCCATGGGCAAACTCTGCATAGTGATCACGATAATTTGTGCCGTAATCACTCCTGGGAATCCTCAGTTGCCCTGCAAGGTTAGCCCAGTTCACAGGAGAAAGAGCATAAACTTGAGAGGTTAAGTAACTCACCTAAGGCCAGGCAGATGGTGGAGATTCAGGATTTGAACTAGGCCTGCCTGCCTCTCCTGTCCTTTCTAGTGCCACTCACACACAGTGCCTTACATAGACCAGGGTTAGGGGGCATCTGACACTGTGCCCAGGCTAAAACAGATGTTTTATAAACACTAAATCTCTCTCTCTCTCGCTTGGCAATGGCAGGGGACATTTCTAGCTTTTACAGTTGAGGTGGGAGAGAGGTCAGTTGCTGCTCTGTGTCCCACCGGGCACAGGACAGCCCCGCTCACACTGTTATGATGCCAACAGTCAATAGAAGATGCCAAGGATGAAAATCCCTAGAACAGATAAAGCGCATGTATGGTAGTCTAAAGCCATTTCAATTACTCCTATTGTGCCTATGACTGCTCACTAGCACAGAGACATTTCATTAAATGCATATTCTTCCTCCTGCGCTCCCTGATGAAGGCACTCCTCTCACTGTCTAAAAGCAAGCACCCTGAGAGAGACAGTGGCTCCTCTTAGGTGGGGACTTCTGGAGTCTGGTCCCTCCCTGATACTAGGCTACTGCTACTTCAAACTTCTGCCTCCTAAACCCTCCCTGAGAAGCTAATAGATAAATGGTACAAGATAGATGATGATAGATAGATGATAGATGATAGATAGATAGATAGATAGATAGATAGATAGATGATAGCTATAGATATTTGTTCTGTCCCACCTAAATGTGTCATTTCCATGACTCTTTGCACTAGTTTTTCTCTGAATTCATTCCAGCTCCCTTCCTTGTCATGCTACATCTGATCTCTGCCCACCAAACTGACCTCCATGGACTAATTGGCCCAAGTTCACTGTCCAGTGGCTTTCAGGTGGGTCTAGTTAACGTAAGGCACCAGAAGACTGGAAAGTGGAAAGAAGGAAAGGTTTGCGTGCATATTTTCCACTTCCCCACTGGGCCACACTTTTGACAATGGTTAAGTTTCTCCAAAGCCACGATTCTCTGGGTGACCTCCTCTCTACAGCCACAGCTTTTAGAGAGTTCTGCTACCCTGTCCTCTGGAGCAGGGCAGGGCAGGGGGGGGCAGTAATAGCCTCCCACTTTCACTGCTCCTTGAGTCTCTCACTATTTCATGTTACTCTTCTTACTCTGTTCACTTGTCCATAGTCACTTTATTGAGCTATCTTCAGTTAAACTCTTTGTGCTTCCTATTTCCTATCAGGAATCTGAATGATATTCTTCCTTGATGCTTCCTAATACACCTTAGTGCTCTGCAGCATTATCTATACACTGAGTGGCCAGATTATTATGATCTCTGAATGCATAATAATCTGGCCATTCGGTGTACATCCTATATAATAAAAGGCTAATATGAAAATTGTCCCCTTGACCAGGAGTTTGACCAGCAGGCAGGCTGGCTAACTGCCCATGTCCCCTCCCCTGGCTAGGCTAGCCAGACCTGCCACTCACCATGCCCACCAGCCAATCAGAGTAAGTATGTAAATAAACCCAACCAAGATGGCTACAGCCACAGAGAGCAGGAGGGAGTCTTGGGTTTCCCCAGCAACGGAGGAAGCCAAGCTTTCTGCCTGCCTTTGCTGGCCTAAGCCTCCACTCCAGGCTACAAAGTTTCAATTATAGATGATACACAAACCCCAAAAGAAATGGCTGCCAGCCACAGAGCAACCAGGAGGCTTGGCTCCACTCTAGGCTACAAAGTTTCAATTGTAGAGGTAAATTCCAGATACCAGGGCCTCTGCTTGGTTCACCAAGAGGTGTAGCTGGCCTGCAAACCACCACAGACCCCTCACTCAGGCCGCCCCATGCCCCAAAGGAACCCCACCCTGATCCGGGACACCCTTCAGAGCAAACCAGCTGGCCCCACCCATCCTATCTAATAAAAGAGTAGACTGACCATCACTCCAACACACAATATGGCTGCTCCCATGTGGTCAAAGATCCTGACCCTATGTGGACACAAGATGGCCACCACAAGATGGCCAACAGGGGAGGGCAGTTGGGAGGCACCAGGCCTGCAAGGAAGGGCAGTTGGAGGTGATCAACCCTGCAGGGGAGGGCAGTTAGAGATGACCAGGCTGGCAGAGGAAGGGAGTTGGGGGCAAACAGACTGGCAGGGGAGCAATTGGACATCAATCAGGCTGGCATGGTTAAGGGGTGATCAGGCTGGCAGGCAGAAGTGGTTAGGGGCAATTAGGAAGGCAGGCAGGCGAGCAGTTGGGAGCCAGCAGTCCTGGATTGTGAGAGGGATGTCCGATTGCCCGTTTAGGCCTGATCCTGGTAGGGCCTAAATGGGCAGTTGGACATCCCTTGAGGGGTCCCAGATTGGAGAGGGTGCAGGCTGGGTTGAGGATATCTCCTGCCCCATACACAAATTTTATGCACCCGGCCTCTAGTGCACGAAATTCACACACAAACACACTGAGTGGCCACATTATTATGCGTTCAGAGATCATAATATTTTAGTTATTGTTAAAGTGTCCATTCTACCCAAAGCAATCTAAAGATTCAATGCAATCCCCATTAAAATATCAATGGCATATTTCACAGACCTAGAAAAAATTCATGTGGAATAAAAAGGACTCCAAATAGCTGTAGCAATCCTGACAAAGAAGAACAAAGTAGGAGGGATCTCAATACCAACTATCAAGCTATACTACAAAGCCACTGTCCTTAAAACTGCCTGGTACTGGCACAAGAACAGACATATAGACCAATGGAATAGAACAGAACAGAGAACCCAGGAATTGACCCAAGCCAGTATGCTCAATTAATAGTTGACAATTGAGGCAAGAGCATACAATGGAGTCAAGACAATCTCTTCAATAAATGGTGTTGGGAAAATTGTACAGATACAGGCAAAAAAAAAAAAAATGAAACTTGACCACAAACTTACACAATACACAAAAGTATACTCAAAATGGATAAAGGACTTAAATGTAAGACAGGAAATCATAAAAACCTTAGAGCAAAGCACAGGCAGCAAAATATCAGACATACATCATAGCAATATCTTTACTGATACAGCTTCTAGGGCAATGGAAATTAAGGAGAAAATAAATAAATGGAACCACATCAAAGAAGCTTCTGCACAGCAAAAGACACCATCAGCAAAACAAAAAAAATCCAACTATAGTCTCAATTAAATTTCCAAGGAAACTAAATAGAATTCAAGTATCCCTGGACTGTGTCTGTCTCCAATTTTTCCTGATACCAGCTTCTTCTTGTCTGATGGGCCTCTCCATGAAGTTAAATATACAAGATGAAAAAAAAAATCTGGTGTCATGCAAATCTAGGGCTCAGAATACAACAATTTAGCCACTTTCTCACATATTCATCTTTCCAATTTGTCACCAGGCAAGTAAGGGTTTTTCTCCAGTTGATCAAGTTCAGAAAATCCTAGGGAAGGTCTATGATTGGCCCAGCTTGGGTCATAGGCCCACCTCTTTAAAAAAAAAATAGTATAGCCAGAGGAATAATAAAATTTGGGTAACATATCTGGATGGGTGGGAGAGAGATGCTGTTTTGATGGGCAGGCTGCTTGATAAACATAAGAATGAAGAGAACTAGACCAGAAGAAGGGAAAAGAGCACTGGACAAACAGCCACAATAGATATACACTACAAAGTCTGTGTAAGTCACCTTTGTTAATGCATACATTTGGCTTCAGATATTTAAAAGGATGATATCTGTCTGCACTCAGCTAGTATTTGACCCTTTACAATCTTTAACTCTACTTTTTTCTAGAAGCTATAGAAAATGAAATTTTTTTTTAGCTAACTGGGGCACAGATGTAATTATTAGACCATTGGCAGTCTCGGGTCTTGATCTCCCAGTGGTTAAGTCTCCTAAGGTAGCACAGGGCAGAGCAGACCAAGTGATTTCAGTCTGTGCACAGGGAAGCATGTGGAGAATGGCAGGTCTAATGTCCCCAGGTAGCCCTTAGAAATCCAGTGCAGAGGTAATCTGAGCAGTGAAATGAGAAAACAATGCTAACAATTATAATAACAGTAGATAACAATTGACTCTGATAAGGTACAAGAAATCGTTCTTAGTGCTTTGCATGTGTAAACTAATTGCATCACCATGGCAACCTTACAAGGTACCTAACTAGAGTATCATCCCCGAGTTTAAATAACTTGTTTAAGTTAGTGATCCGAACCAGGCAGTCTTGCTACAGAACCCACATATTTAAGTACTACACTATACCTTGTGGGAGAAAAGAATCTGGAGTCATTAGAGCAAACCTGAACTTGCCTAATAATTGAATTGTTGATTAAATTAAAAAATTAGAAAGCAAAACAACCCTCCCGCACTTCCCATATACTAGTACACTCACAGACATCTCCTCACTAATGGCTCAATGTCAGCAGTGAGAGGCAGGTGATGGATTTCTTAATAAACAGGACACACGAAGCATATATTGTAAAGATAACAGCTGATAAATGTGACTGCATCAATATTTAACACTCCAGCATAACAAAAGGCATTATAAATAACAAAGATAAGTCACAGACTGGGAAAAGCATTGTTAATGCTCAAACCCAACAAAGGATTAAAACCCAGAATATAAAAAATCTCCTACAAATTAATAACCCAGGAAAAAAAAATTTAAACTTTGAAAAACTATTTCACAGGAGAGGAAACCCAGGGGTTTACTAAACATATATTAACTGCATGAGTAGTCAGGAAGATAAGAATAAAACATCAACCAGAAACCAGTCCACACTCCTCCAATTGGCAATGAAGTTGAAGACTCACAAGGCCTAATGCTGGCAAGGATTGGAGAAATGTGAGGTTCATAAAATATTTGGGAGGTGGGGGAGGGATTAGGGAGGGACAGGCACAAATTCTTTGGAATACAATCTAATAACTCCTGGTTCAATCCAGACATCTGTCTTACAATCACACATATGCTCAAGGAGACAGCCACAGAATACGTGTGACAGCAGTGTCTGTAATCATAAGAAATTTCAAACACCTATACTTTAAAGACCACAGGACAATCACAAATTAATTGTGGGATAGTTCTACAATGGAAGATTCCACTGCAGGTGAAAAGAATTCAGGGAAGCAATACGTATTAAAATAGAAATTAAAATATACTAGTAGTGTTTAATGAAAAAGCAAGTCACACCATGACATGAAGAGTTTAATGCCAATTTTGTAAATGTTAGTTTATATACAGTATATACAGTATAAATTGTAATATATGAATAATATTTATATACAGTACATAAATGTTAGTTTATCTATATCACATGTGTCAAACACAAGGCCCTCGGGCCAAATCCGTCCCGCCAGGCCTTGCAATGTGGTCCACACCGCGCTGTCATCACTGCACTCCGCTGCGTTTCCATCACAATGACAGTTTATGACTGTTCAGTAAACCATTCGGCCTGCGATTTAGGCTGGATTTTAGATTTTGGCCCCTTCTCTGATTGAGTTCAACACCCCTAATCTATATATATAAAAGCCTAAGATACCGGAATGACCAGTGGCTATGATGCACTCTGACCACCAGGGAGCAGACACTCAATGCAGGAGCTGCCCCCAGGTGGTCAGTGCACTCCCACAGCCAACCTCCCATGGTCCCTCTCTATGGCTGGCAGGCCCCAATCACCCAATCAGGACCAGGATCTAGGCTGGGATGGGGAACTGAGGATGGGTGGCAGTAGAGATGGTTCCTTTCGCAGGGGTGCTGAGGGCTGGCTTCTTCCTATGGGCCAGTGGCCAATTTCCCATGCCCCGTCCCTCCCCTTGGCCAGCAGGCCCCAATCAGCCCACTGCCTGCCTGCTGTGGTAACAGCACAACAGCAAGGGAAGGAGGAGGGGGAGAGGAAGGAAACTTCATGGTGGTGGGGTGCCAACAATGGTGGCGTCAGCATCTGATGTCTGTTCCTTCCATGCCTGGCCCGAGGACCATCACCTCCTATCCAGCCCAGCCCTGATTTGGTCTGACCCTGATCATCCCTGATTGCCAGCCAGGCCTAGGGAACCACATCCATGCATGATTTCATGCACTAGGCCTCCAGTATTTATATAAATATATATTTAATTTTAATCAAATTAATTATAATAGTTTAAGTTTAAAGTTCATATAAATATAATTTTATATAATTATGTATGATGTATAAAATACTAGAGGCCCATTGCACAAAATTCATGCACGGGGTTGGGGGGTGTCCCTCAGCCCAGACTGCACCCGCTCCAATCTGGGACCCCTCGAGGGATGTTCAACTGCCCATTTAGACCCAATTCCAGCAGATCACCCACAACTGCCCTCCCTTGCGGTCCCTCCCAACTGCCCTCTTCCACTGGCCATCTTGTGGTGGCCCGCTTGTGTCCATATGGGGGCAGGATCTTTGACCACATGGGGCAGCCATATTGTGTGTTGGAGTGATGTTCAATCTACATATTACTCTTTTATTAGATAGGATAGAGGCCTTCTATAATTGAAACTTTGTAGCCTGGAGTGGAAGCCTAGGCAGGCCAGGTGCATGGGAGGGGCCGCCTAGTTTGCCCTGAAGGGTATCCCAAATCAGAGTGGGGGTTCCCTTAAGGCATGGGGCAGCCTGGGCGAGGGGCCTGTGGTGGTTTGCAGGCCAGCCATGCCCCCTGGTGACCCAAGCGGAGGTCCTAATATCTGGAATTTATTTACCTTCTACAATTGAAACTTTGTAGTCTGGAACAGAGCCAAGCCTTCTGCTTGCTCCATGGCTGCCGCCATTTCTGTTTGGATTTCTTTACCTTCTATAATTGAAACTTTGTAGCCTAGAGTGGAGACCTAGGCCGGCCAGGTCTGCAGAAGGTTGGCTTTCTCTATTGCCAGGGAAACCCAAGCCTCTCTCCTGCTCTCTGTGGCCACAACCATCTTGGTTGGGGTTAATTTGCATAATCTCTCTGATTGGCTAGTGGGTGTGGTTGGTGGGCATGGCTTGTGGGTGTAGCAGAGTGATGGTTAATTTGCATGTTACTTTTTTATTAGGTAGGATATTCTAGTACATATAAAACTCAATATACAATATGAACTTACCTTTTAAGTTTATAATATTTTATGTGAATATGAATATATAATAAAAAGTGAAATATATGTAAATAATTATAAATGTCACCATGGCACTTGCATTGGGAGAACATTGGAACTGAGAATGCTACAAAAGGAACTTTAATTATACTCATAATGTTTTTATTCTTAAAAAAAATAATAAATGCAGGTGGAAGGTACATGGGTATTTGTTATATTTCTAATATTTTTATTTTTAAAAATTTTATGTAACAAAAATATATATTAATGCCTCCCAGTTTCACTCTTAAGAGAGAAGTTAGGGCTGGATTGACTCTCTGAGGGCAGCCACGGTAGGCCCAGCACAGGTCTGGCAAAGGGACAGGTCAGCATTTGGTGGATAAATGCCCTGTGAACCTGCCTGACCAGGGATGGAAAGAAGTCCTTCAGAACATTCTTAAACATAATTCCCAAAAGAGACTGGGCTTTGGGAGATGAGGAAGCTTCATAGCAACCACTGCATAATGGATCTTTCTGATTAATAGGAGATCGTCCAAATTTCATTTCAGTTTTGTTTAGGAAAATCCACCCATCCCTTCATCTTAGGGCAGAGATATCTGGTGTTCTGAGAAGTCACACTATAAATTCTGAAACTGAGAGCTCCTTCAGGAGCTGGGCAGCCCCCTGCCCTCTCATTGGGCACCCTCCCTGGTTCTAGGGTGAGCTGGAGATAGTTCTTGGATCCTTGGCCCAATCAATTCTCTGAGCTTCTGTTTCCACTTGAATGAAATTTTAGGGAGTTAGACAAAATAATCTTAGTTCTCTTCAATTCAATGACACATGTGGGAACATCCTGTGCTGTGTATGTATGTGCTCTCATCCACTACCTCTCTCTAGAGCTGCTGTCTCTCTGTTTTATAGGATTATATTAGGATCATCCCCACACAGCCTTTGCCAATAGGGTTGATAAAAGAATTAAAAATTAGCTTAATAATGAAGGTTGAAGAGTGAAAGTGTCATTCAAATGCATCTGTCCACCATGCAAACCTACGGTAGGGCCAAAGGGGATTATGCACAATCAGGTAGAAGGCCCTGTCCCTTCCTAGCTCTGTGACCATTGTCTGACTCATTTCCTCTTGAGGAAAAGCAGGCTAATATCATTCACCTTTCATTGCTGAAGAGAGGAAAAAAATGATATAATGTATGTGAAATCATACATAGAACTTCCAAAATAGTAAGTATTCAATCAAAGATAGTGTCTGTATATTGATATCTGCAGATGAGTGTTTATCTGTATGCATTTATCTCTGTCCATATGGGTATTTATCTCTATGTATTGATACACATTTCTCCGAGCAGTCTTGAAGCTGCCCAAGAATATTCAGGGGAAGAAATAATGATTAGATTTATCAAGCGAAGATTTCCAGGCTGCCTTTCTGACTCGAGGCAAGTGAGTACTTGGCACGGTTTTCAGTTTTCACAGCCACAGCAATTTCAGTATCCCCACCGTGGCAGCGCCTGGAGATAACTCTTTGTCAGGGTTCTTCTGACTGGCTTTCTTAAATGTCTGGGCCTCTTCTATTATGCTTACAAAATGCTTCTGGGTAGTGTGCTTGAAATTGAGAAAGTCCAGGAAACAAGATCACCTATCATTTTCCTCATGTTCTCATTAGCAACTAGTATATTCTACTCTAGGGGCTCAACCCTGACTTCACTGGTTCCTTGAATCCCATGACCCAAATGCCAGATCCCAGGCCCTCCTTTAGCCTAAATCTCTCTGACCCCTGTGCCCATTGCTGACTAACCACTGTTGATTCAACTGCCCAGAGTTTTCACTTTTACTCCTTATTATTAAGTAAATAAAAGTCTTAGTTCAAAGTCAGGCTGTGCCCTAAATACAATCTTTACATTTTCTGTAACTAAACTTTACTCTTCTTTTTGACACCCTATTCCACAAAAATAGCAAAACAATTTCTGTGGACTTGGAGTTATCTCTCTTCCAGAAGGATAATCTATCTTGTTAGCCCTCAGTCCATATGATCAGGTAAATGCTGAGTCCTATCGTATCCCACCCACTGAACTCCTTTGCTACTCCTGGGGCCATTGGGTGTATAAGAAACAGTCTGTTGCTTCTAGGCTGGCCTAGTTCCCAGGGAACCCTGAATTCCCACAAAAGACCTCTGCTTAAACTCACCACATGCCCTTCTCTCCTCTGGGCTTTACTCCGAACAGAGGTTGGGTCCTCTCTACTCTCAGATCCCACAATCTATCTTGGGTTCTTTTCTGATCTTCAGCCTTTAACGCTATTTTAAAGACTCACCATTTTCCCATTTCACATCACCTCCTCTCTATTCTCTTTCCCTCAAACTGGGGTATTATTTTCCAGTCTTAATATCTGGGGAAAATAACAATTGATTAGTGTTCCAAATGGCTCACTTCATCCAAAATGTCATGTGTCTAGGTCCTGATGTGTGTGTGTGTGTGTGTGTGTGTGTGTGTGTGTGTGTGTGTGTGTGAAAGTGGAGGAGGTGTGCTTTCAACAGTATTACTAATTCCTTTTATCGCATGCATTTCTTGAGTTCCCACAGGGTTCCAGGCATGCTGGTAGGCACTTGGGATATAGAGGTGAATAGAAAAAGCCTCTGCTCTCTACACACTCCCCGGCTAGATGGGAAAACAAGTAATTGTGATGCAATATGGTAAGAGCCAGAAAGAGGTACTTGTCAGATAAAGGAGGGAGCGTTCAGTTCATTGGTGGGTAGGGATGCTGTCTTAGTTTGTAATGCAATAACAAAGTACCATAGACCGGATGACTTATAAGCACAGAAATGTATTTCAGGAAGTGTAATATCAGGGTGCCAACATGACCAGGTTCTGGTGAAGACCCTCTTCCAGGTTGCAGGTGGCCAATTATTCCTTGTGTTTTCATCTGGTAGAGAGCAGAGAGAACTCTCTGGGGTTTCTCTTATGAGGGCATTGGTCCCATTTATGAGGGCTCCACATTCATAATCTAATTTCCTCCCCAGGGCCTCACCTCCAAATACTTTTTACATTGGGGGTTAGAATTTCAATATATGTGTTGGGGGGGACATAAACACTCAGTTCATTGTAGATGGTGTGGGAGATTCAGAAAGTCTTTCCAGAATGGGTGCTGAAAAACCCCCTAACCAAAGTATCCCTTTCTTCTCCTTTCTGTAGGCACTGTCAGTCATACTCACAAGAAGTCATTAGCATTTCCCCGCTGGGATTGCTACTGAAGAAAGTCCTAAGAATAAATTCTTAGTCATGTTAAGGTATTATGTTATCAAGAAGGAATAACACATTAGCCTACAAATACACTAGGAGGATTTATTTAAGATTAATTATTAATACAACCCATTTTCACCTAGGAGAAACCAGAAAGTTGAAGGAGAGCCAGGTCTTAATTGAAGAGAAAGTAGAGGAAGAGTTGGGCATGGGCACTATCTGTGGTTGACCTCCCTAGAAGCAGGGCCTGTGACAGGGATTCTTATTTAAGTGGCTTATGGGAGAGTGCTCTCAGGAGAGCATGGGAAACAAAAGAGCAAACAAGGATGTGGTCTCAGCTAAAGATGAACTTCGGTCTGAGGCAAGAGGAAGCAGAGAAAGGAGACAGTGCTGCCAGTAGAGGATGCTCCCATTGGCTGAGAGGGAGACGGTAGGGAGCAGTTCTCAGGCACCCTTTGTAGCAGGGGATGAATGCCCATCACCCACATGTGGTCACCAACAGCATTCACTTCAGGCCAGGGACCATCAGGTAGCAAGAGAGCTCCAGGCAGGGTACTCAGTGCAAGACTTGGAATACAAAAAAGAGAATGAGGCCAGGAGAGAAATAGAAGACTATAATGCTGCCTCTGTGTGTGTGTGTGTGTGTGTGTGTGTGTGTGTGTGTGTGTGTGTCCTCACATGCATGCAGCTGTGATGTCTCTCCCATCAGCCTGGGAGATTCCTAAGTAAATTTCCTTAAAAAAAAAACTGTCATTTCTCTTCTGGCAGCTCCCCAAGAAGAGGGAGTATTTCCCCCTTCTTGTTCTGCTCTTGCCCAACATTCAGCCTAGAAAAGCCTTAAGAATCTAGCAGTGGGAGGCATGATCTCATTTCTTCACTGTAATAGCGAGATTCACCTCCTCGCTTCTCTGGTCACAAAGGGCTGTGAATGATCCCTGCATCCACTACTGGCCCCTGACCCTGACAAGCATTTTGCCTTTGCTGTCCAGCAATGTTGGCACTGCCTGGAGCATGGCACTTACACCAAAGCCACACAATGGGCAAGGGGTGGGTGCTACCAACCCTCCCCTCCAATAGTTCCCTGTGCCTTGTCCTCAGCAGCACCAGCCTTGGTGGGCTGCTGGGAACCATATCAGGCAGCCCAGTTCCCAGCCAGATAGAATTACTGCCTGCTGGGAGGCTTTTCTCCTGAAGCTTGGCCTAGGGGTTGGCCAAGCTTCAGGGGGAAAAGCCAAGTAAAATGCAGAGATTAGCTATGTAATACTTTAAACAATAAAATAAGATTTAAAAAAAAATAAAATGCAGATTGGCTAGTTAGGATTCTTGGGGACTAATGGATCTGCAAATAAATTTTTTAAAATGTCATTGCATGTGTAGGTAGAAACCATGATTGGTAAAGTATGCCAAACCAGTCCTGTCACTTCCTGAGCTAGACCAAGTTCTTCTTTTTTTCTAAAAATAAATAGTAATTATTTTCCAAATTCAAATAAATTAACAGATACAATATTATCCATTTACTTCTTTCCATTATACTTTCCTACACCTCCATTGACTAGTCTTGGGCTGGTAAATGCTCCTAACCAACAAGATACTTAAAGCAAGTGTCAACTGACTATTAACAGAAGACTTTGGGAAAAGCCAGCTATGTTAGGTTTCTGCTTACTAAATGTGTGACCATGGTGCTAATTTCATATCCCATACAAAGATATTAAAATAATAACTGCCATTTGTAGCCTTACCATGCTCTAAGCCTTAAGATGCTAGCTGCTTTAACTCTCGAATTCTCATGTGTGATTAAATATTATCCCTATTTTATAAATAAATACAGAAATAAGTAAATAATCTGAGACACAGAGTCTCAAGTTAATAAAATATTTACAGAAAAAGTAATTAATTCAATATTTACACAAAAACAAATATCAATATTAAGGTGATAAGGGCATGTAACAAAGAGTCCTGAGTTGGTCTGAATGATCAGTTCAGGGGTTCCTGAGGAAGTGACATTTGAAACAGGTTCTGATGGAGAAGATAATGGACAAGGGAGCCAAGGGAATTACATTTTCAAAACCCAAGTTAAATAGCGCAACTGCTTTGGAAAACAGTCTGGCTGGTCTTCAAAAGGTCATGCATGGAATTAGCACAGGACTCAGCAGTTTTACTGCTAAGTAGCTACCCAAGAGAATTGAAATTTTACCTTCACACAATAGCTTGTGCACAAATGTTCATACAGCATCATTCATAATCATGGCAAAATGGAAACAACCCAAATGTCCATCAACTGATGAGAGAATAACAATGTATATATTCATACAATGGGATATTATCCAGCAATGAAGTACTGACACATGCTACAACAAAGATAGACATTGAGAACATTATGCTAAGTGAAAGAAGCCAGTCACAAAAATCACACACACACAATAAAAACACATATTGTATGATTTCATGTTCATGAAATGTCCAGAATGAGCAAATCCTTAGAGACAGAAAGTAGATACGTGGTTGCTAGGGCTGAGGTGTAGGGGAACTGGGGAGTGATTACCAAGAGTGTGGGATTTGGGGGGGAGTAGATGGAGTGAAAATGTCCTAAAACTAATTGTAATGAGGGCTGCACAAATCTGTAAATATATAACAAATTGCACATTTTAAGTGGATACTAGATGGTATGTGTATTATATCTAAATAAAGTTGTTATAAAAACAAACAAACGCAAAAACCTGCGCTATGGCAAGAAAATAGGTCAGTGAGGTGATTTCACCACCTAAGGAGGAATTGGGTCTTGAAGCCTTATTCCTGGTTCTCTCTGTCTACATCACACCTGACCCAGCAACTCCCTTTATATTAAATGAGAGTGCTCACCCTCTCTTCCTGAAACCATCCCAGGGAACCCTCTCTTTCCATGTCCAACCTCTTCCCAAACGTGGCTTCAGTAAATTGAATGCTACCTAAGACTGAAGAACTGTCCAGCTAAAAAAACTGGCGGTGAGCTCGGGGCTCAGATTATATTCAAGACTTTCGTGACTTAAGAACCTTCCGCTTGCTGGATCAGGTTACTTGTCCGTTTGCTGCCTGATCAGTGCATAGTTGGCAGGAATGCAGTATTTCAAACGGAGAACGATGTCAACTGCCACAAATTGAACAACAGGCTTTGAGCAAAGCCTCTTTCTGAAAGATCATTGTATGAAGCTAGCAAGAAATGATGGAAGAGAGAGAAAAAGAGTGAGAGAGAGAAAATGTGAGCAAAAATTCTGGGCAGAGACAATCCCAGGCCAACACTGTAAATCTTTCTAGAAAACTTTACTTCCCCCACATATATGTCACCCAGAATTCCTATCATTCATGGTCTTTCTCTTTTCTAACTCAGAAGAAATTCACCTTCTTGATGTTTTCCTCAGATTGTTAGCATTTGATGGCATTTGGTACACCATGAAGACTAGAGAGGCACATCCCCAAGCAGCTTCCAGATAGTGGAGGACACAAAAGTGACCCGTGACATAGAGGAGCACATTATACACACAGGGGGAGTGAGAGCCTTGGGCTCCTGCAAACTCGAGGACAGGGACAAGTGCTGACCAGCTCTAAGTTTTTCATCCAATAGGTTGTCTCCTTCCTGAGATTTCTATCATTAGAATCAACTTGGGGGTTAAAGTTCCTCTAAACTCAATGAAAAAACCTCATGCTTCGCCCTTTACTGCCCATCTGAATGCAAGCACAGAGTAGTCACCATGACCAATGTTCAAATCCCTACCACATTACTTTTCTGTAATGCCCTGGCTGCCACGTCAGCCATTACCTCTGTGGCTACATTAGCTAAATTGAGCAGCCCACATGCAACACCTTGCCTACCCCTCCCCACCCCCATTTCAACCACCATTCACTCTGTTCACATTAAGTAATGATTTTCAACGTCCTTCTCCCTTTTCCTGTTCACAACCCTGCCAGCAGCGTTTCTTAATGCAAACAGTGAAAGCTGAATTACAAGCATGATCCAATTTTGCTCTGCATAATTAGTGGATTAGATATCAGAGAAAACCCACTTATTTTCACAGCTCATCCAACTTCCCATCTCCAACTTCTCACTCCCTGCACCACACACACACACACACTCAGAAATAAAGGCTCTGGGAGCACAAAAGGAGAAAGAGTTTATTTCTAAAGGACAATTATAGCTATCAAATTAGTTTTTAAATGACTCCAAGTATAATCCTTTCTCAACTGAACTTTTTCCCTCAAAAAACAAAGCTAGGGATCTGAACTACAGCACCTGAGTCAAAGTACATCATTGAAGGCTGCAGATTTTTTGCCAGGGATTTTAGAACAATCCTTAATGGCTGAAAAATACCAAGCAATGCAGATTTGTGTCAGCTCAGTTTCTGGTGTCAATTGCTTATATCCACCAGCAATATAATATTGATCCAGTTCCTTAAATTTCCATGTCTGTTTATTAATCTCTAAAATGGACATGGTTGTGAGAATTAAATGAGGTAATACTTATAAAGTGGAACAGTATTTGGTACATAGTAGGGGCAGAGGTGGAACGTGGAGAGAGAAGTGCAAGCAGAGAAGGAAAATAGGACTCTTCAGTTTCTTCTATACAAAGTTTCTCTTCCCTCCCATTTTTCTATACCAACCCCCAAGGACTAAATGGAAATATCAACTGTTGAGTTGACAACCAGGGTTGAGTAGCTTTCCTATCATCTTGGCATCATCAGTGTGATTGTTGTCACATGGGTGCTTTAGGTGGATTCCCATTTAATACTTAAGGTAACCCCCTGAGGTAAGTGTTAGTATTACTTTATTCTACAAATGAGGCCCCTAGGTCCAGGGAATTTTAGAAAATGCCCAAGGTCACATAGTTTATAATTGACAGACCTTGACCGGAAAACACAAGTCTGTCTACTCCAGAGCATGTGCTCTTTACCACTAGACCCTGTCTCCTTGCAGCTCCCTCTTTGGGATGAGCATCGAGATCAGGATTTGAAAAAGAAGTTGTAATGGATACATGTGATGGAATATTATTCAGCCATAATATAGGATATCCTGCTGTTTGTGACAACAGACAGACATTGAGGGCATTATGCTAAGTAAAAGAAGAAAGAGAAAGGCAAATACTATATAATCTTACTTATATATAGAATCTTAAAACAAAAAAACAAACAAACAAAAACTCATAAAAACAGAGTAGAATGGTGGCTACCATTGTCAGGGGAGGCAGGAAGAATTGGGTAAAGATGATCAAAATGTACAAATTTCCAGTTACAAAATAAAACTAGAGGCCCGGTGCATGAAAATTCATGCACTGGAGGGGGCGTCTCTCAGCCCAGCCTCCCCCCTCTCACAGTCCAAGGACCCTTAGGGGTGGGACGTGAGCTGGCGATCAGTGGAAGGCGACACCCCCATCATACCTCTACTGCTGCCACTGCCAGCAGCACAAGCCTCAGCCAACCCTAGTTACCTGAGCCTAGAGCAGCCCTGGGCGGCTGTGCAGCTGACATCTGAGGCTTGTCTGCACCTCAGGCTGGCCCTAGGCAGCTGGGGGCCTGAGGGCGGGTCCAGCCACACACTGTGTATCTGCCACCTCGTACCCCCCAGAAGGGCTGAAAGGACTAGGGGACTCCAGCGGGGCTGAGGGGACTGTGCACAACCATCTTGTGGCTATGAGCGCCACCATATTTATGACAGCATTATGGTCAATTTGCATATTCCCTCTTTGTTAGGATAATTACTAAGGGTGTGAAGCACAACACGATGACTACAGTAACTAACATTGCTGTGGGGTATATTAGGAAGTTACTAAGAAAGTAACTTCCCATGTTTCCCCTTATTTTTGGGGAAACAGGGTAGTAAGAGTTCTCATCACAAAGAAAACACATTTTTTTCTTCTTTTTTTGTGTCTATATCTGATGATGGATGTTAACTAAACATATTGTGGCAATAATTTTGCAATACATGTAAGTAAAATCAATATGGTACACTCCTTAACTTCTACAATGCTATATGTCAATTATATCCCAATAAAAGTAGAATATAATAAACAAATAAAGTATATTTCTTGTAGATCAAACAAAGAAGAAAACAAGCTTTGAAAACCTGGAACTGAATGAGCAACAAGAACTGCTTCCGTCACTTCCAGCAAGAAGAGCCAGAGCATCCTGGTGTGGAGCACAGGTAACACAGAAGAGTCTCTCTTCCCAGTGAACTTAAAAATCTCTTTCAACATTGCTGTGCCTCGGTGTCACCCCTCAGGCCAGGCCCGCTCGGTTTCTGCTGAAGCACAGACAGTCGTGCATCTTTCAGTATGTTCCTGTCTGGCACAGTGTAGGCACTCAGGTAATAAGTAATGAGGTTAATTGCTAGGATGGAATTAGTTGATGACCTTCAACAAATGTTCATTCCCTTCACAAGGTGATGTGCTCAGTACTGCAGGAGTACCAAGAGCTAGGACACCGTTCCTGACTTCAAGAAGCTTATAGTCCAGTGAGATTTCACAGTAGCAGCTGTTGAGTCTACGGAAAGCACAGGGTATGGCTCAGAGGAAGGTGTGATCTGCCCAGGTAGGAGATTCTCACAGCCTGCGTGGAGGAGGTGGTGCTTGGGACTCCATGGCCAGCAAAGGTGTGAAGGCTCCTGGCTCCCCTCCTAGGGGAGCCTCAACAACACAAGTGATAACAAGGAGAAAAGCAAACAGAATCCCATAAAGGAAAGTTCTGTCCATTAAAGACAAAGACTGAAGGAAATTCAGTGAGTGTTTTGCTAGCACTTGCATTAGGAGAGACTGCCAGAGGTTTCTGGACCTTGCCGTGATCCACACTTATTTTGGTTTCTTTGTTACACATCCTTACTGGGAAAAGAAAGTTCTCCCTGAAATATTAAGTTGACTCTGAAAGAATGAGCTTTGAAATCAAATAGACCAATGGAGGCTCAAATCCACTCTCCTCTCCTCACTAGCTGCCCACCTTCTTCAAGCCCCGGGCTCTCCCTCCTGGGAACTGAGGCTGTTCTGAGGAATAAATAAACAATGTGTGCCAGTGCTCAACACTGAGGCTGACAGGAAGAAGGCAACCAATAAATGTCAGCTCCCCGTTGTTCTGCTAACAATCGGTTCCACTTGCACTTCAGCCTGTGGAGAGTTTTTCCCAGGACACAGGTTTGAGGCCTGTAAACATGGAAGACCTCAAGGGAATGGAATCTTGAAACCTTTACTCCACAAGTCACATCCGCCCACCTACCCCTCTCTTAGGAATGTAGCTAACTGTGCTCATGTAAAGCAGAAAGGAAAAATTACACAGAGAAATTGGTTCATGTCCCTAAATGACCTGGTTTGTGTGAACAAAGCCACATCTCCCCCCTCTAATAACAGTGGGGGTTAACAAAGGCTTTGTCTAAACACAATCAGTTATATTAAGAACATTACCATACAAACAACAAAGAAAAAGATGAGTTGACTGATTCTTTTCAAGTGATTCAGAATCATGTAGATAACAGCCTGCAACTTTTTTCTGTAAAGAACAGGTAATAAATATTTTATGCTTTGTCAGCCCCACAGTCTCTGCCACCAGCACTCAAGCTGTGCCATGGTCCTGTGAAAACTGCCACATACAATATGCAAATGAACGAGATTGCTGTGCTGCAAGAAAATAAAACAAAACACTTTATGAACACTGAGATTTTAATTTCTTATAAATTTCACATATTTCACAAAATGTTTATCTTCTTTTGATTTTTCCCTAACCATTTAAAAATACTTTTAAAATAATTCTTAGCATACAGAGCTATAGAAAAGCAGGCAGTGGACAGGATTTGGTGCATGGTCCTTAACTTACCAACCCTGACTTAGACATTGGACCTTAAAAAATTCTCAGGAAATATCTGGTCCAACCCCTATACATTGTAGCAGCACAGAGGAAAGTGACTTATTCAAGATGAGCTGGATCTCTAATACCAACATGAGAGGCTCCAATGGAATATTCCTTGGCCATAAAAATAATATCTTCCCATTTGTGACAGCATGAATGGGCCTGGAGAGTATTTGCTGAGAGAAATAAGTTGGAAGAAGACAGATACCATACAATTTCACTTATATGTGGACTTTAAAGAACAAAATAAACAAACAAAACTGAAACAGGTGCATAGATACAGAAAACATACTAATGGTTACCCCTAGAGCAGAAGGAGGTTGGGTGAAAAAGGTGAAGGAATTATGTACAAATTGGTAGTTACAGAATAGTCACAGAGGTGTAAGTTACAGATAGAGAATATAGTCAATGATATTCTAATAACTATATGTGGTGCCAGGTGGGTACTAGAAATATTGGGGAGGGACACTTTGCAAAGTATTGTATATGATTGTCTAACCACTGTGCTGTACAGCTGAAACTAATACAAAATATCATTAAATGTAAACTGTAATTGAAAATATGTCTATTAAACATCAGACAATTACTAACTTAAAAATGGGGGGAAAATCAAATGTTACTGCTACATCCAGTGTCAGAAAATCAGCTTAGCAGTCCCTCCACCCTCTGCATTTTTAGTTTACTCTGTCATTTTATAACCCAGTCATGAGACAGCTGTGTTAAAGATCCTTGAAAATGAGATATGACGGGTGACTTTGTGTCACAAGGACCAAAATTGCGTGTTCACCACTTGAATCTAATTTATTAGGAAACATTCTGAATCATTGAAATGTGTCTTCCGCCTTAGGAAACTATAACAGACAGCACTGCAACTTCACCTGCACACGGAACCTAAGCAAATAAAGACGACAGGATGTAAACGGTGATTTTCTCTTTTAAAAATTGCTTTACATATTTTAATTCTTGTATGTCCCTTGGGGGGTAGATATTTCGGTCACAGAGTTATCCAATTAAAATGAGCACTCTCTGCTTCATCCTTTAGGCGAGGACAGCTGCCAGCTGCTAAGTTTTATAAAGCTTTCATCTTGGCCATAAATATTTAACAAGAACTGGTTGGTACACAAGCGAGAAATCAAAGAGAGGATCTGGAAATAACCTCTGTGCTGCAGGAAAACTGAATAAAACAAAAGCCAAATGACCACTGTCCTCCATTTTTATTGAAACAACCATTAAAGCATTTCTGAGGGTTTTTTTTTTATCATTCTTTTAACCTGCTTGTCCTCACAAATGTACAAAAATAGGAAGGTTATAGAAAGATATTAAATGTGACTATCTGTGCCCTTTTCTCCATATTCCTGCCATTTGTTTCTGATGCAGACTTTCATGTTTCCATGGAAACTCATAGTGAGGCTCTCTAAGCACTTTAGCAACATTTGAAAATATAGATCGCTCTTTTTCATTATTGTCTAGACACATGTACGCACAGAGAGAGAGAGAGAGAGAGAGAGAGAGAGAGAGAGAGAGAGAGAGAGAGAGATTCATACATGTAGACCTACATATTCATACTCACACCTACACACAGACTACCACTGCCAACCACCTCCATTCTGCACATCATTATCGTAATATCCCAAACAGGCTAAAAACTCAGAGTAACTATTCATAAATAGGCAAAGGAGTGATGGCCTCTCTTCTTTGACCTGAAAAGAGAATGCTGCCATTTGCCTTGAATGGCATTTTAGGATTCCTCCCCTCCCCTCTCACCACCCAGTTCCATCTTGCAAGCCTGAATCTTTGAGGTCATCTTCACTTCCACATCCTGCCAGGCAGAGGTCCCTCATGAGTTTTTTTTGTTCATTGTCATTCATATGGGACCATCGAGTGTTCTAGGAATGGAGAGGTTATGCCACCAGTAGAGATCTCGGAGACCAGAAGGTTTTCCCCACTTGCTTCAATAACTGGCAGACTCAATAACTAACAAGATTAAGAAAATTGATAATCACAAAATAGTCACAGAGATGTAACGTATAGAACAGAGAATATAGTAATAATCCTATTTAATAAAAGCCTAATATGCTAAGTGTCCAATCATTTGTTCGACCATTTGACCAGTTGCTATGAAACACACTGACCACCATAGGGCAGACGTTCTGACCAGTAGGTTAGCTTCTAGTCAATCAGGGCTGGGTGAGATGGGCCTGACACGTCCTGGACAAATCTGTGCACCATTTTCGGCCCAATCCCCGCAGGCCAGGCCAAGGGCCCCAACAGTGCCCAAATCCATGCACTGGGCCTCTAGTGATGTAATAACTATGGACAGTGTCAGGTAGGGACTAGAATATCAGGGGAACACTTTGTAAGTATATTATTACTTAATCACTATATAGTACAATTGGAACTAATACAAAATATATAATATTAAATGTAAACAGTAATGGAAAAATAAAATTCTTTAAAAGACTAAAAAAAAAAAAAAAGAGTATTCCTTACTATTAAGAAATTATTTGAAGCTAACTGAAATCTCTCAACTGTTCTTTAAACTCACTTGATTGTGTCCTTACTCCATTATTATAAGTGGTGCCAACCACTTCCTTTATATCCAGGTTTGGTACATGAAAGACAGATCCAAAAGGAAGGAGAAAAGGCAGGAGGAAGGGAGGAAGAGAGAAAGGTATTAACTGATGTATCCTTATCTCAATAATTACGTACTCTCAAGTTGTTACCCTCATTTCTTCAGAAATATATTTTCTACTGTTTTCATTCTATCTTAGGTTTCTTCTATCTCAACTTCAGGATTTTCTAGTTCTGGACACCCCAGAGGACTCAGACTCCTTGCTGTGAGAGAGCCTTTGAGGTTGCTACCCTGTAACAGCTCTCCATTCTGATTCTGTTCCTTTAAACTGCCCACTCAACAATTGAATCATTTACTCAACAAATACTCATCAGAGTAAGTTGTGTACTTGGTACTTTTCTATACACTGGACTCATACGCAGTGAACAAAAGTGACACAAATCCCTGCCTACTCAGAGCCTACAAACCTCCTTAGACTTAATCTGGGCTGGCTCTGGTTCCATGCCTTTTCAGTCAAACCCTTGACTCGTGGCTCAGCCTCTCATTTATGCTCCCAGCCTTTCCCATCTCCCATTTAATGCCTATACTGATTTTTTACTCCCTTGACTCTAGACTCTTCCACAAATAGAATGATGTCCTCAGGCACTTCAATAACTTGGGAAGACAACCAACATCACAATAGTTTTTTTTTTTTTTTAATTTATATATGGCATGTTTTGTGTGCCAGGTATTGCTTAAGTGCCTGACATGTATTAATGTATTTAATACTTTCAACAATATCTAAAATGAGGAAGCAGAACTTTAGCTGCATTTACTGACCAATTGATGAATAGTGAAGTTGTAATGTGTCCAAACTCACCAGCTGAAAAGTGACAAACCTGGCTTTGCCTTCCTGTACGTGACAACTTGGCTTCTAGTTTGCTCAAGGTATTCTTGTTGCCTTTGGTTATGTTTCTGCCCATATTCCCTTTTTCCCAATATCATTTGAAATGTGTTCCTTGCCACACAAACTATCCATCACTGTGTCCTTCTTTTGTATTTCCAATGAAACTTTTCAGGCTCTGGGCCAAGGACAACACCTTGCAAGTACCACTTATTCCATCCCAGCGTGATGAAGACGGGAATATCTAGGATCCATTTTGTCAAACCGCAAAGAACCAGTGCTCATGCATGCATCCTGCATCTCAGTTCTGCTGCTATAAAAGGTGTTTGGATTTTACTATCTCCTCCCATATGGCGCTTCATTATATTGTCCACAGGACATCCTCTATCCTTGACATATCTCATCCCTCATGTAATGATGATCACCAGCCTCCCAGTCCTCTAACCCCTCTAGGGCAGTTTCTTACACATCTAGGTTTTGTTTTATTTATCACTTCTCTCTGCCCTTTCTTGCCTTAATTAAACTCAGCCTCTGGACATAGGAAACTAGAGAACTTTTTTTTTTTCTTCCTTTGATGCAAGTGACATTGTTTCCTGGAGACAGTAAAGGGTTTCCCATCCCCCAAACTCACTAGTTATATCTCAACACCCATTGTCCTGTGTTTTCCCATTTCTGCTTGACTGAGTGTTTGAAGGTTTGATTTACATTTTAATAGTTTTTTATCCAAAGGGAGGAAATAAATGGGAAATGGCCATCATTTTCCTCTCGTCTACCATCAGCTCCTATCTTTTTTTCCAAAGCAATGAAAAGCAGCTATTTATTTTCTCATTCAGGACAATCTTCACCGTTTATAAGAAAGGCCCTTTTTGTTATATTCATAATTATATGGATGGAAAAGAATTTGCCTGATGATAACAATTGTCACTATACAATCTGTGAGTAATAATAAAGAAAGGCCAGCAGGTCTCAAACCTCAGCAAGGGTATGTTTACCTATTAATATGGTTTGAGGGCTCACCACAAACTGTGGCTATCTTCCATTCTCCCAATTCTCATTCACAACAACAACAAAACTACTGTTCTTATATAAATATAAATTAATAACAGTATAAATGAAGATACTGAAGCAGCTAGTGATTACACTCAAGACAAAGGTTTCTCCCTCCCTAATTCATTCCTCTTCCACATGACAGTCCGAATGAGCATTTTAGAATATTGTGCTACTATTCTGTATAAAAACCCTCATGATGGCCCTTGTCTTCAGGCTGAAATCTAGGCTCAATTACCTGACAAAAAGTTCCTCTATCACAGTGGTTTTCAACCTTTCTAATGCCACAACCCTTTAATACAGTTCCTCATGTTGTGGTGACCCCCAACCACAAAATTATTCTCGTTGCTTACTTCATAACTGTAATTTTGCTACTGTTACAAATCGTAATGTAAATATCTGTGTTTTCCGATGGTCTTAGGCTCTACAGCAGCGGTTCTCAACCTGTGGGTTCTCAACCTGAAAACCGCTAGCAGGGTCGCCTAAGACTATCAGAAAACACCTGCCACCCAGTAGAGGGACAAGCCACCCACCCCATGGTCCCGGGTGCCAGCACCTTGCCTGCATCCTGGAAAAGGGACAAGCCACCCATCCCGTGGTCCCAGACACCAGTGCCTGTGCCTGCATCTGCGGCTGCTGCTGCGGCTGCAGCCCATGCGAGGGACAAGCCATCCGCCCCATGGTCCCAGGCACCTATGGCTGCAGCCTGGGCAAAGCCGCCTGCCCATAGTCCCCTGCAGCTGCAGCCAGCCCGGGTGAAGCCAGCCCAGGTTCTGGCCAGCCAGAGGGAGAGAAGCCTGGGTCCTGGGTTCGGGGTGAGGCAGAGGTAGTAATAGGCAATCAGGCCAGCAGGGGAGCAGTTAGGGGCAATCAGGCCAGTAGGGGAGCAGTTAGGGGTAATCAGGCAGGCAGGCAGAGGTGATTAGGGCTGATCAGGCAGGCAGGCAGGTAAGCAGTTAGGAGTGGTCCTAGATTGTGAGAGACAGTCAGACATTCCCTAAGGAGTCCTGGACTGGAGAGGGTGCAGGTCAGCTAAAGGACCCCCCCATCCATGCACAAATTTTGTGCACGAATTTCATGTACCAGGCCTCTAGTATTATTAATAACATTGTATTCACTATATTGGGTGTCAGATGGATATTAGATTTATTGGGGTGATTGCTTTGTAAGTTATATAAATGTCTAGTCACTGAATTGTACACCTGAAATTAATATAAACTGTATGTCAACTGTAAATTTAAAAATTAAAAATAAATAAACACAAGATAAAACAAAACAAAAAATGGAAAAATAAATGCACATACTGCCTATGAATATACAGTTACCTCAAAATAAAATGTTTAATCAAAAAAAATAAAAGGAAGCAGAAAATTGGAGAGTTCTTGACTGACAGTTCACCAAAGAACAGATAAACACAGCAATAAAATTGAGGGGAAAAGTTTAACCTTACTAACCAATGAAGTTGACAAGTTTTTTTAAACAAGAAATAAGTTTCCAGAAGTTTCTCCACATAATGGAGAATTCTCCTGCTAGCAAAACTTCCATTTTGGTATAATAGGCTCTTTTGAGTTTTATGTTGCATAATAATTTTGTGTCTAACTTTTATTGAATATCTTTGTGCCAGGAATCACACTATATACTTCATATAGAGTATCTCTTTAATCCTTGCTGGGATCCTAAAAGGAAGATACTGAAATAAACCCTCTTTCACAAGTGATGAAATTGACTCTTAAAGAGATCAAGCAAATTGCACAAGATTACCCAGCTCAGAAATAGTAAAATCAAGATTCCACGTCAGGCAGCCAGACCCGGAGCACACTCTCACACCCAGGCTCTGGCAAAAGCTGCCTCTCTCTGGCAGGCAGATCTCCTGGAAGGGGCGGGTCTGCCTGCATTAGCAGTCCAGGAGCCTTGAGATCCCAGCCCTGCCCTGCTCCCAGATTCTAACCAGCACCCTGACTGAACCAGGTGTTCCTGGCCTTGAAGGAATGGGAAGGGCACTGAAGGGACCTCACCAGAAGGTAGGAGGCACCTAAGGGCCCAGGCACAATAGGGGGCATGCCTCACACTGATCTGGGAGAGCGCAGGACAGGGTCACAAGCATGACCCTCATCCCCAACCCAGCCAATCTGACACAACTGGTGAACTTGGAAACGCTAAGCAGGTGTGGGTGAGGCGAGAGAGAGATTAATAAGTGTATTTCTACTTCTAGAAAAAGAAGTTCTATGGACAAGCAGCTTCATGCTCGGAGAAACGCCAGTATCCCCTGCTTTGAAAGGTCATGTTAGTCTCTTTGCTTTTATGAAAGGCCTACATCAGTGCCTGTTTTCACTAACCAAAAGATTTTAGGGAAAAAAGGTGAAAAGGTGAAAAGCAAAAATAGTTTTCAAAGCTCATTTTGCAGCAGCCTTTCCAGAGGCCAGGGGCACCCAGACAGGAGCCAAGGCGGCCCCGCCAAGCTCCTCCCCAGGAACTACAGGATGCTCAGCTTCTCCGCATTCAGCCGTCAGAGCATCCACTGGCATCTGGTTTATTTCCATTCCTTTGTTCATCGTTGGCAAGATGTTTGCTAAGGTATCAGAAAAGCCTAAGAGACCTTGTAAGGCTGTTATGCTTAGTGTAAAACTGGATACAATTAAGCATTTCGATCATGGTGAAGAAAATAAAGACATAAATTAATGGTAATTGTTTCTTCACTCTCTGCCATTTCAAAGGTTTAGGAAATGCTCTGCTTTTTTTAAGTAGCAGGGAAAACCTATACAGCTCAGAGCCAAAAACAGAATTTGAAGGGGACTGTGAGCAAAGCTTTGATGAGAATCCTCAGACTTGAGTTAAGCAGCCTACAGCCATAAAATGAGGCAGATGCAAATTTTGTTGATGTGGGAAGCACTTTACATATCGATATATTATTTTACAGGCAATAGTCCTAAATGGTTCAAGTATTGTTCTTTTCTGTATTTTAAAAGGAACTACCAGGCCTATCATAGTTATGAAACAATTGGAAAGGGTAAAAATGTATATCTTTGGTCTGTGACATATACCCCTTTTGTTATAATTATACAAATTTTACATGGTCTTATCACTGTCTCCAATTGTCATTTCATCATTACTATTTTATCCTTTTAACATTATCCATCTATCCTAATAAGAGGGTAATATGCTAATTATACCAAGTCGACTGCACATCTTCCAGACATCCCACTTCCTTCTGAACAAAGCCACAGTGTCGGAGGCCAAGGCAGAGGCAGTTAGGGGCGATCAGGCCGACAGCGGAGCAAGCAGTTAGGGGCGAGATCAGGCTGGTGTTGGGGAGCAAGCAGTTAGGGGTAATCAGGCCAGCAGGGGCACAAGCAGTTAGGGGCAAGATCGGGCCAGCAGGGGAGGGTAGTTAGGGCTGATCATGCTGGCAGGTGAGAGCAGTTGGGGCAATCAGGCCATCAGGGGAGGGCAGTTGGGGGTAATCAGGCTTGCCGGCAGAGTAAATTAGGGGTAATCGAGCAGGCAGGCAGGCAAGCGGTTAGGAGCCATTGTTCTGGATTATGAGAGGAATGTCCTACTGCCAGTTTAGACCTGATCCCATAGGGATCCCCTGGTAATTGGACATCCCCTGAGGGGTCCCAGATTGGAGATGGTACAGGCCAGGCTGAGGGACACCTCTCCCCCACACGAGTTTCGTGCACCGATCCTCTAGTTCTTTTATAATTCTTGTTAATGTCATTGGATCATCATTTTAAAATAATTACCTTTATTTTATTATTTTATTAGTCTTTCTCATGCCACTTGCCTGGCACTGTGTTAGTGCTTTATAGTTATTTCTACATTGAGCCCTCAGAGTAATCCATGGCAGGTGGTAACAATATTGTTATATGGAGGAAGCTCTAGCCGTAAGTGAAGGGACCTGCCCAAGATTGCATGGTTAGTTGTCAGGTAGAAAAGTAGGGGCTGCTTTGGGTTTTCATCTTCCAAGCCCTTCAGCTACACATTACCCAATGCCACCTCCCACTCGGCTCCACTGAGGACGCAGAAGACACCCTGAGATCCTCTGAAAACTCTCCCTGGAAGTCATTTAGCCCATATGATAACCCTGGAATAATGCTGCCCACTGACCCCAACCACGAAAGTCCCCCAGAACCTACAGTGTCCATAATTATAGAGCTTATCACCACACGATTTGCCACTCTTGCGAAGGAACGGTAGAGAAGGTAAACATGTTAGAGCAGGATAAAGCACAACCATTTAAAATAGGCAAGAGGTGCAGTTGATAAAAAAAATGTAATTACCTGCTTCTTCATGGAGCATGTTTGCAGAGCATAATTTCTAGTTTTGCTTTTCTATTGCTGCCGACAATATCGGGCATTTAGGAAAATTAATGTTAAATTTTTCTCTGAGCTCCAACTATCAAGCAATTTTGTATTACAGTTAATTGGTTTTTTTAAAAGACACTGTTTTAAGACACCAGACAAATGTTTCTGAGTCTTTGCCTCTCAGTATCCTATTCCATATTAGAAGACCATATTCTATACTTAGATGATATATTAATCACTGTTTCATATTCTGTGTCATAGTTCAAGAAAAGACTTCTCTCTATTGCATATTTCAGATTATATTCTATTTTGGGCATTCGGTGTTAATACAATCGATAGTATATGTGATATCTTTGAAAGAGAAAGTACGGGGAGAAAAAAAAGTCCCCTTCCCTCTGCTCTTTCAAACCTATTTTGTAGGACTAATTCTTCCTCATATTCAAAAATTATGTCCTGTCATACTTGTATTTTAAAAATCTACTTTTAGACCCCCAATCTTTTATTTATATATATATAT
The DNA here is from genome assembly GCF_014108245.1 of Pipistrellus kuhlii. Classification (NCBI taxonomy): domain Eukaryota; kingdom Metazoa; phylum Chordata; class Mammalia; order Chiroptera; family Vespertilionidae; genus Pipistrellus; species Pipistrellus kuhlii. The sequence goes on from NW_023425573.1 coordinate 73,045,490, forward strand.
ATATATATATATATATATATATATATATATATTAAAACTAATCAGTCCCAAGCAAAAGTTAATGCTCTGAACTGTGATTATAGCAGAGCTACTTCTTCCAGGTGAGGGGTCAAGGCCATGTTCCCCATTTCCCCACCTGGAGCATGAGCCCCTCTCCCTAACTCAAGATGCTCTGCTTCCTCCAAAGGCAAGACAAAGGAGGATTCAAGGTTCGAGAAGGACTGCCTCCCACTGTGGCAGAGGATCAAGGCCAACTCTTCCTCTCAGGGGCCCTTTCGCATGAACATTTCAGAAGCCAATGGTAGGCACTGTCTCCTCCAATGGCTACTTTGGGTTTCCTTAGCCTTTGCTCCCTTGAAGTCCACCAGACACAGCCTGGCTCTGTTGGTTCCTAAAACCCATACAAGTGGCAACTTGAGCTAGGTCCCTTTGAGGCAGCTCAAGGTCAGCTCTCTTCCACTTGGGTCAGTCTTTGTCCTATCCATCCTGCCCCACAGACTCTATTCCCAAACCAGCAAGCTCTCCATCTGACCACGGTATCTCCCTTCAGAGCTCCTCCTTAGGATCCTGTAGTCTCTATGCCTCATGGTCCCAGATGAATAGATCATGCTTTCTGCATGGTCTCTTTGAAGTCCCTCTCACTAGGTAGAAGTAAAGGGAAGTACCCTCCTGCTTTCCCCATCAGGGCAAGGGAAGGAACATGCAAAGGATTCCCTAATCCTAAGCAATAACTCTTACCTAAGGCTCCATAGATGCTGGAATGCTTAGAAATCATCAGTGTAGGTAGGGGGTAAAAAAAGATAAAACAAAACAACCATGTTAAGTGAAATCTCAAGCAATCCTGTCTAACCTCTCCAAAGCTGGCTAACAAATCCCACTCAGGAAAACCCTAGTGCAAGCTGGAGACTACTTGTATTTTCTTCCTCTTGTGAGGAAATCCAATTCAATGCCACAAATATTTACTGAGCTCTCCTGACGTGAGTGTGACATTAGCCTTGTCTTATGTCTCTGTTGGATGGGTTAGGGACAGAGGAGGATCATACAGAAACAGGCTAGAGCCCAAATCCAGGACTGGACAGAAGGCCAGTTAGACAGGAGTTAAAGATCACAGACCGTTGGAGATCCCCCCTGACTCAGCACATGTATGCATGCATGCACACAGCAACATATTTGCTAGACCTGGCTAATTCACTCCACTCACCAACCCTCCTCCCTTGACCAGCTTCCTCTAGCTGCAAAGGAGATTACTTTGTAAATCAGCAGCAAGTTTGGTGCTAAATATCTGATTTTCCACTCACTGGGCATTTAGGTAAGTTATTCTTCTACTCTGCCCTCCTGAGTTCTTTACTCAACAGAACCTCCTCCCTGCCCTAATTAACATGGCTCTCTCATTAAGGTTCAGGCACTTGTTTCATTAAGCAAACCTATTGTGAACACAAACCATCTGCCAGGGTCTATGTTAGATAAAATGAATCTGATACCATCTTCATCCTTAAAGACTTGATGCTGCAATGGGGGAGACAGAATATGCAAAGAAAACACATGGCAGGGGTAGCATTTTGATTTCTAGAAGGAAACAAAGGTCGTGGTGGATCAGGAGCCCGAGAAGAAGGAAGGCTGGATGGAAAAGCTGGAAGAGGAGCGTGCAGGAGGCATGGCAGGCACTGCTCCATCATCCCAGCAGACACTCCTCTCGCTCCCTATGCTTGTGAGCAGAGACTCTTTAATCCCAGAAAAGGAAGCAAGTGCCCCAGGTGAACTCATGAGCATTCAAAGTCAATGTTGAACCCATCTCTTTGCCAGAGATGTGTCCGGGCTGGCACAATTCTGGCCAATGGCTCCTAAGGGCAAGTCCCTGGGCGGCTTTCCCATGTCTGGTAAGAAGACAAACTCTCACAGCCACTCAGCACCTGCCCATCTCCACTCACTCGCCACCTGCTCTCCTGACACACGCTGCCTTCTGCCCAGCAATGCTCACCCCCATAAAATTGGGGTGGTTTCTGTACCCCCAAAGGCCAAACTGGAACCCAAGACACCACCAACCCATGTGGGCTGGGCTGATGGCAAAGTGGGCATGGTGAAGAGGGAAGTACCTGTGGTGTGGTGACCAGACCCTACCTCTGAGGCCCATGTCGGGGCCCAGGACCCTGCAGGCACTCCTCCCACCCGCACTGTGGTGCTGAGGGTGGGGCTTATGACACAGGAACAAAGAAGGTAATGCTGGGACCTACGGGGAGAAAAGGGAAGATCAGAGCTAGAACTTGGTCCTGGTCTTATGGGGACGAGTACCTTGGATGCTTTCCTCTTAAAAGTCACCGTGAGCCTCAACTTTGTTTTCTTTATGTTTTCCTAGGAAGCATTTGGTCCAAAAAGAAAAACCAAAACCAAGTCACAGGCATCCCCAGCATCTACTGCCACTCTGTGACCCAGGCTGGCCACATCCCACCTCTGGCTGCCCAGCGTGGGTGACGCTACAGGCATGGTGGAGCCTAGCCCATCAGCTTCTCCGAGGCTGCAGCTGCTACATATTAAGAACATAGTTTCTGGGGGTGGTGAGGGGGTTAGGGTAGTCTCCTGGGCAAGGCAGCTGGGTGCCTGCTTATGGGAGGCTCAGAGGGACTAGGCTGCGAACCCACGCTGCATGGTTAGGAACCCAGGCCTGGGCTCGCCTCGTCCCTGGTCCAGTGAGACCTGCAGTGGAGCGCCAGGTGCCCTCCCGATGAGTCTGCTGCCCACTCTGAACCTCAGCATCAGCAATCTGCCGCTGAGAGTCGTCAGCAGCTCAGACCACACATTTGGGTAAAACTTAAATCCGGAAATACAGAAGGATTCTGACTTCTCAAGGGGTATCTGACCAAACCAAGATTATCTGTTCATGTTTTCATTTATTTCCATCAACTTCAATGTTCTGGGAGCGAAAGCAGGCAGCAGGCAGCCGGAGGGAACACTCTACTTAACCTCTCGGTGCCCCGGCCTCCCCTCTGAACTTCAAAAGTTTTGCACGACCTGCTTCCCAGGACGGTGAGAAGGGTTAAGTGTGGTCATGCTAGTGCGGTGTGGCCAGTGCCCAGCACAGGCCTGTGCTCCCTCCGTGTTGGCGCCTGTAACTTCTGTGACATGTCAGCTTCCTCCACAGGACCCAGGTCACCTCCCTCAGGGAGCCTCAGTGATCCCAGAGCTGGGTTCGGATTCTGGCTCAATTACTTACCAGCTGTGAGAGCCTCATCCTGTCAACTTCTGCTTCCCAACCGGTAAGCCCTCTCAAAGGGCTTTGTCAAGACGGAATAAAATCCCATAATGGGTGGAGGCTGAGGAGGGAAGAGACAGACTCTCTCTGAGAGAAAAACTCTTTGGCACCACTCGTTGTGCAATGCCATGAGCATGCGGCACTCTGCGATGAGGGCAGCCACCTCGTGGCCAGAGGACACACGTGGAAGGCTGAAGAGCCAACGCAAGACGGCCAAGCCCAGGGATATGGAGTGTGCGGGCCCCGGCTCAAATCGATAAACCATGAAGAGATCTTGGCACTGCCTACCTCTAAACTACTCAGTAAGTTAGCCATGAGCATTTCCCTAAACCGAGCCAATGCTCGAGTGTTCCATCACCTGCATCCTGACTGGCCGCAGAGTGGGGGGAGGGGAGGCAGCCAAGGATCCCACTAGCAGTTTGAGGAGCCAAAGGAAACGTGCTCCCCCTTGCTCTCATAAGCCAAGGAGTATGGTGTGGTGCTCTGGAAGGTGAGTGCAGGGTGTCTGGGCCTGGGCAGCCTGGAAGGGGGCGGGGCGGTGGGCTGGAGGAGGCTGGCAGGGCTACTCTGTGCTGGCGGCACCTGCTTTCAGCCTCTAGCCTGCCCCCCCCACTGCCGGCTCCCCCAAGTTCTCCCCTAACCACTCTAGGAAACTTGACTCACAAGGTCCTCACCTGGGACTGGGGGCTGGAAGAGGACAGACAAGGGCCAGAGGGCTGTCACTCTATGGGACACCCCCTGGATGGGTTACTCCAAAGTCCTCCCTGGGGTGAGGAAGGTTCCTGAGAAGCCCTTGGTGGAGGGGGGGGGGGGGCAGAAGGAAACGCCCTGGGGCTGGGCTCCCCAGGCCTGCCTCCCCATGGGCTCCTCTCATTGCCTCAGCCTTTACTGGCTTCTGTAGCCCAACAGCCGGAGCAAATGCAGAGGTCCACAGCCAGAGGGAAATGAAAACCATACGTGACAGCCCATTACAGCTGGGCAGTAGAACAACTCGCCTGAGTCAACCGCAGAAGCAACCCACTGGCTCAACCACCCTGTTCCCCTACGGCCTCTCCCCACAATATACAAAGTCACTACAAGAGGAAGAAAGAGACACAAGGTCAAAGTCAGAGAGATCTGAAAATGTTATGCTGCTGGCATTGAACGTGGAAGTAGAGGCCATGAGCCATGGAATGCAGGCACTTCCAGAAACTAAAAAATATAAATTAAATACACATCACACACACACACACACACACACACACACACACACACACACACCCCTCCCCTAGAGCCTCCAGGAGAACACAGCCCAGCTGACACCTGATTTTAGACCAATAAAACCAATGTTGGACGGACTTCCAGAACTGTAGGAAAATAAACCTGTTTTATGTCACTGGTTCTGTGGTAATTTGTTACAGCAGCGAAACAAACTAACACAATTAGTTTCATTTACGCCCAATCAGCATTTACCTCCAATGTGCACTTCAGTGCATTGGCTGGTCTTGATTCTCACTGTCACTTCCCCACACAACCACCTCACCTCCTGCCTGTACTGCTGAAACAATGTTTCTATCCCCTCCATGTCCACACTCACCCGTCCCTCACCCCCAGCCATTCTGCTCCAAATATTGAGATGAAATTTGTTAACCTACATGTAAGAAGCCAAAGTGAGAAACGCACCAGGCGTTTGAGATCAAATGGAATTATTAGTCTGGGAAGCATGAATCAGACAGAAACCCATATCATGTGCAGGTCGGGTCTTTATGAGCAGGGGAAGAGGACCAAATACAGAAATAGAGGGAAGGAATTTCTGCAGGTATAACGAAGCTACGTTATTCCTCAGCTACCTGGTGGTGCTAAATCTAAAGACCGCCTTAAATGTCCAGTCCTAGTCAGGATGTCTGCTTCACTTGGATGCAATGTTGTTTTGGCCCACCATGGGGCATTTTGCCAGTTGAAACATTCCAAATCTTTGAGGAGTAAGATGTGCAAGGCAATTCTTCTGGGATGGTGGCTCTGACTCCATTTACCTCATTTTTCACAAGCTCCATTTTTTCAAATCATTTAAGGGCATAGAAACCCCTGCCTGCTTCTCCAGGAACTCCCTGCCTGCCAGGCCCCACCAGCTTCCTCGTGCTGCCACCTTCCACCTGCCGCCTCGGGGCTTCCTTAGATCTGCTCTGCCTAGACCATGATGGTTGGCAAGGACAGGCCCACCAAAGAGGACATCTTTCCTGCTTCAGCTTAAAGGACCCTTCCTCTCAAAGCACCACATCATCTTGCCTTTCTAGCTTTTATCAAAGCCTCAATTTTATTTGCATGTGTGCTTGACTAATGCCTGTCTAATAGACACGAAGCTCACTAAAGGCAGGGGCTGTATATGTCTGCTCCATCCCTCTCTCCCCAGCTTCTAGGCAGGCACCCGGGAACGGCTGGCCTAACATCTGATCAGCGGGAGAAGTTTGTGTGCAGGGTCCACTGTTCCACAGGACACGGCTTCCTAGGAAGTCCCGGGGGCTGGTTGAGGCCAGAGGGGGCAGAGCAGGTGGATTTAGGCCTCCACGTGCCACATGGCCCCAGGGAGCTCTGCAGAGGTCTGAGTCAGGTGCTGGGCCTCCACATGGAACTTTACTTTGAAAGTAAGCCTTCTGTAGGCAAAGTGTGTAAGATTCCATTCAAACACAGGAACATGGAGGACAGGCACTGATGCTGAGGGCTGCCGTGAGAGAACGTAGGAGATCATAGGGCCTCATTCACATCGTATGAAGCAGCTTTCTTGGAACTATTCACGCGTTTCGCATCTTGATTGTGGCAGCAGTTCTGTAATTGTATGCATTTGTCACATGCACTCATTTCAATGTGCTGAATTTTATAGGATATAATTTTTTAAAGCAAATAAGAGTATGAAAGATTTAATTACCTTTGGGTGTTATTCAAGATTTATAAGTCTGAAGACATTTCATATCACGACTGAAAAAGTTATGCTGTGCCTGTCCGAATGCGAGGCTCGCCCGGATAGGAGGCATGCATCATTCCCAATGAGAAGGCCAAGGAAATGACAAATAACTATAAGATTTATTATGTTAAATTAGTTAAAAACAAACACTGAACGGCACATTACATACAATAGCATGTGGACTTGGAAATAGTTCTTCCTTCACTCACACACTTTATGGAACAGCTTTCTTGGAACTATTCACCCACGTTGCTGACAACGGGATGTCTGCTGTCACCAAAGCCATTTTGAGCCACATAATACAGAGCACATCATCTTCACTCCCACGGCAGTTATTTGTGGTGTTGCCTTTGTGAATCCATATGACCTGTCACTTGCACACATTCTATTGAGCTTGTAGTTATATTCATGATCTCTGCAAGGCAAGGCCTCCCTGCTGTTGACAGTGCTTTGTGGCAGAGCTGTCCTGCGCACTGAGGGATGCTGCTCAGAATCCTTGGCCTCTACCCACTCAGTGCCCGTGGCACACAACCTCCCCATCAGTCATGGCAATCAAAACTGTGTCCGGAAATTTTCCAGGGGACAAAACCACCCCCAGATAAGAGCCACTACCATAGAGTAACTTTTTATTGCTCAGTGAGACGTCCCTTAACATCCTCCACAGGCTCTTCAAAACTATGATTTTAAGAGAAACAACGTATAATGAAACTAATTTTACCATAGACTCATTGATATAAGCAAGAGTCCAGTTCCAATGGCATATTTCTAGTCACAAAATATCGCCAAACCTATAAACAAAGACCTGAAACACTTTTAATATCTATCATTTAAATAAGTTTGACCTTTATATACATTTTTAAAAGATTAATATCATTTTCCTACCTGCTTATTCCAGTTCAGGGTCACCTACCTGGCAGTTCAAGGACCCCACCCTGCCAGGGATGCCCTTCCATCAAAGTGTGTTCACACACACACACACACACACACACACACTCAGTCTGGGACAGTGTCTACATGATAGTTCATATTATGTGCACATCTTTGACATGTGAGAGGAAACCAAAACCCACACAGACATGGGGAGAACATGCAAACTCCATATCGACAGTGACCCTGGCTGGGAATCAAGATTTTTCCCTAACCAACTTTATAACAAAACATCATTGGACAAAATGGCATTACTCAAGGATCTACTATATTATTCTTTTACACAATTTTAAAATAATTTACTTATAACAACACCAATATTTAAATTGTAAGGTGAGATACCCAGAAACTGTTACTAAATTATTTTTAAACTAGAGGTCTGATGCACAAAATTCATGAAGGGGCTCTGCCCTCGCAGCCACCCTGGCTGCTTCCTGGGCCCTCGCAGCCCCAGCTTCATCTGGAAGGTCATCCAGAAGGTCAGCTGGATGGTCATTCCGATGTTTGGCCATCTGGTCTAATTAGCATATTACACTTTTATTATTATAGTCTAGAGGCCCAGGGCATGAAATTTGTGTATAGGAGGGAAGGGGGTCCCCTCAGCCCAGCCTGGACTCTCTCCAATCCAGTACTCTTCAAGGGATATCCAACTGCTGGTTTCCAGGGATCAGTCCAAAACTGGCAGTTGGACATAGCTCTCACAATCCAGGACCACTGGCTCCTAACTGCTCACCTGCCTGCCTGCCTGATTGCCCTTAACTGTCCCCCCTGCCAGCCTGATCACCCCTAACTGCCTCTACCTGCCAACCTGATTGCCCCTAACTGACCCCCACCCCTGGCCTGGTTGCCCCAACTGCCCTCCCTGCTGGCGTGGTCACCCCCAACTGCTCCCCCACCAGCCTGTAGCCTGGTTTCCCCCAGCTGATCCCCACCTGCCTGTTTGCCCTTCACTAACCCTCCTGCCGGCCTGGTCACCCCACGCAGCCGGCTGGTCAGTCATTTGGTCATCCCTCACTAACCCCCCAGCCGACCTTGTTGGCCTATGCAGCCTAACTGTTCAGTTGTTACTGTGAAGGGATTTGATCAATTTGCATATTACCCTTTTATTAGTATAGATTCCTTTGCCTCATCTTTTACTGATGCTGTTATTTGAATCTACAATACATTCAAAATAGCATCAATTAAAATATTTTCAAGCCTATCTGTCTTCCTGAGAGATTCGTTATATTTCCTGTGTAAGAAGAACTCAAATATAAAAGAATTCTTGCTCTTCTGGGGGTTAATTCTGACCCTCACCGAAGATGCAGGCACCCCGGACAGCTCAGCCTAAGCTCGTTTTCTCTCTAAAGTGAGCACCAGCCTTTGCTTGAAGACTTCAAGTGACACAGGAATCCCTACTTTGCCCAGCAGTGCTGATAGGATAGTTCCTGCTTGTACTAAGCTCAGGTCCCCCTGCTCAGAGCTTCTATACAACAGGCCAAGTCCTGGACAGCCTGCCCCTTGGCAGCAGAGCAGCACTTTCAATATCTGCAGACAGCAAATACATTCTAGCTTTAGTCCTTTCCTTTCCCTGATAATGACCCCTGCTCCTCCAGCTGCTCATCATAGAGGCCTTCTCAACATGACTGCATCCTGGGCCTTGTCAGCGGCCTACCAGAAAGTGCAGCTTGGGCCCTGGCTGGTAGCTCAGAGTGTCATCCCCAGACGCCAAGGTTGAGGATTCAATTTCAGTCAGGGCACATACAAGAAACAGCCAATGAATGTATGCATAAGTGGAACAACAAATCAATGTTTCTCTCTTTCTCCCTTCCCTTCTCTAAAATACCAATAATTATTTTTAAGTATGCCTTAAAATGAACCTGTGAGAATCTGTTCCAGACAAAGGGAGGGGAGCTTTGATCATTGGGATCCTTTGCAGGCTAGAGCTGATCAGCATTTTCAACAAAAAGCTCATACCATTTTACAATATTTAGTTTAAGGACTCCAAAAATTCACATAAATCCCACATAAATAACTGTTTCATATTTCATTAAGTAAATTTAAAAGGATAGTAGTCATTGCTATTCTGATCCTAATTTTGCTCAATAAGGAGATGCTTCGTTAATGAAAGCCTCACAGGAGAAAGTGACTGTGTGTATCTAAAGAGCCCCTTCCTTCTATAAAAAGAGATAGTGACAGAGTCAGAAACAGAGAGACAGACACAGACACAGAAGAAAACTGAGAGAGAGAGAGAGAGAGAGAGAGAGAGAGAGAGAGAGAGAGAGAGAGAGAGAGAGAAATTCCAGCCTCTTTTTGGGTTTCTTCTGTTTGTCCTTGTTTGGGGCATAGTTTTATTTAGGCTTTATCTAGTGGTCCCCTGTGACTCCCAGATTCTTTTCTTCTGTAACCACTCAAACCAATCCTCTTCCACTGGTTTTTGGAAGAAAAGTCACATGGTTTTGAGACAGGGGCAATGATATTCTGCATCCTTTAACAAAAGAGCATTCAAAAAGCAAAGCTTGATTTCTGCTACCCCTGAAGGGCATGACTATCCAGGGCTTAATTTGAATGTGACTTCATTTTCCATATGCAGAATTATATGACTTGAGATTAAAAGCCCCCATAAAAGGAGCAGGTCCAGAAAATATAGTTTATAATAATGCCCACCACTAAACTGATGACTGATTTTTCTAGCTAAGGTACCTAATGTGGGTTAATAACCCCTGATCAGGATGCTTTGAAGAGGCCTTTGCTCGTCTCAGGAACAGTGAGAATTAAGCTGCATAGGTTTTTGTGAACCTGTCTTCCCAACCACTGATCTTTTACGGGAAATCAGCCAGTGCCCTGCAGTCACTTTCCCTGCATGATACACTGGAAACAGTCCTTTGGCAACAACCCTTGACACTGCATCATTACCAAGTCCACTTCTTCTTGAAGACATATCCAGCCCGTGGTCCAGCGCCCCAAGCCCAGCTAAACACCAGGACATCAACAGCAGGATGTCCCTGGCTTAGCACACAGCTCTGTTTCAGCCAATACCCATAAGGCATGGCTACGGGAGGCTGGCAGACAGGTGGGCAGTGCTGTGAGTAGCTGACTTTGACAGTGCCTTCTCCCTTCCTCTGGGTGGGTGACCCTCTGCTATGAGGCTGGGAATCCTAAGTGTGTGTGTGTGTGTGTGTGTGCAATTCACAAGCACTTTAGTTTCAGGATCTTATTTGATCAGTTATTTCGTGAAGTGTTCCAATTATCCATGGCCTCGTGTGAACTGGCAGATAGGCCCATCCTCACTTGTGCCGCAGCAGGCAAGGGGCAGGGGACTGGAACCGCCTAATCTGGCCATCAGCTTTCATTTTCTCCACAGTGGAGAGAGAAGACAATGGAGGCGAGTGATACACATGCAGCCGTAAGCTGCCAGCCTTCCTGCTCCATGCAGGGCCCATGCCAACTCAGTCTCATCGGTCTCAAAATCATTATCTGAAGACTCGCCGGGTATCACTTCCGATACTTCCAGCTGCAGCAGGAAGCGGGAGGGATGTGAAGCACAGAACAAACTGGCTCACAGGGAAACATGCAGGCTGTCTCTCCAACAGTCAAAGGGCAACGTGGCCTGTGGCCCAGGCCCTCCATCCCCACCTCCCTCTCTGTGCTGGTCAGACATCGGCCTTGGAGATAGACGAAAGCCGGGGAGTTGTGGATGGAGAAGCGCATAAAATGTCCAAAGCCCCTTGGCCTTCTTATCCAATTACCCAAGAGCAGCTCTGAGCGCCTCTCTGCCAGTAGGCAAGCAACGCCTTTCCAGGAGCTTGCAGCCCAGAGAGAGCCGGGAGGTAACACGAGGCTGACAGAACTGACTGAGCTTTAAGAAGTGATAGGTCCAGAGACAGAGAAACATCAATTAGACCATCAAAACTCAGAGAGAAGATAGGGGAGGGTGGGCAAAAGGAAGGGAGATCAACCAAAGGACTTGTATGCACGAATATAAGCCTAACCAATGGACATGAACACGGGGGTGGGTAAGGGCATGGGGGGGGGGGAGGAAGGGAGAGAAGGGAAATGGAGGAATGAGGACACCTTAATCCAGGCGTCCTCAAACTTTTTAAAGTGGGGGCCAGATCACGGTCCCTCAGAGAGCTGGAGGGCCGGACTATATGAACTACTAATTCCTACTGTAACACCTTGGCTGTGCTCACTGCCCAAAAAACCTGGCGGGCCGGATCAGACTCCTCTGCGGGCCGCTTGTGGCCCGCAGGCCTTAGTTTGAAGACGCCTGCCTTAATCAATAAAGAAATTTTTTAAAAAAGTGATAGGTCGATGAAGCAGTGCTGGGGACGAAGGGAGCAAGGGAGAGTACGAATATAGGGGACTTTGGGGGTGTAAAACACTACGTTTAGAAACAGGAATATTGAAAGGTTTCAGTAAACCATTCTCAGCCTGTGCGGGAGGAAGAGCAGTGCGCCCTGGAGAGAGCTGTGGGGGGAAAAGGACCAGGGAAACTGGCGGCAGTCATCCAGCACAGCAGGGGCCCTCCCCTCCACAGCCGGGAGTTCGGTTTCAAATTTTTAATAAATATTCAATAGTTAGGGATGATGGATGTTGCTGACGCTAAGCTCAGAGCAGAACTCAATGTCGACCTGAAAAATCAGAAAAGAAACTCAGAACAAACACCAGGCCCTGGGGATTAAGCATAAAAGGAAGAAGGAAAAAGGATATGCAAAGCAGAGGGACAACATTGGAGGAAACGTTGGTAGAAATAAGCTAGATGATTAACAGCAGACGTTAACATATGGGGCCTAAAACTAATAACTACAGGACTGATATGCAGTGGGATTGGAGTGCTGTGTGTTCCACTGGAAGCAGGGAGTGCTGAAATCGGCCCCTACCCCTTCCGTCCCTGCCTGGCCCAAGGGTGTCCCCTCTCCCTCCCCTGCTCTCCAAGGCAAATGCTTTGTTGCTGGAGAACATTGCCCACATCACACGTCAGAAAGAGGGCCTGTAATGCCCAAGTGTCATAAACCCCAAAGACTACCAGGGATCCAAATCCGATGCAATTGCAGAAAGCCTGTATTTATTTCGGACTAGTCCGAGCTCAGTCCCACTTACACCAGCGAGGGCATGGTGAGAAAGAGAAAGAACTTAACATATCAATGAGTTTTATAGGGAGGGTGGTGCTGCTACCTTGGCTGACCTGATTGGTTGGGTTAGGCCTAGGGTCTAGTTACCGGGAGCTGGACCCGCCCCACCCTGCCCTCTCACCCTGCCCTGCCTTCTCAGGCCCAGAGAGGGGGTGGTCCACACTCTGAGATCAGAACAACAAAGCCCTTCCCCACACCACCCCACTGTATAGACAAGGAAGCAGAGGCCCAGAGAAAAGCACTACCTGGCCAGAGCCACAGGCCTCTCCACCATAGCCAGGGACACTGATTAGGGCCCTGAAGTGCATGTGGTCAGCACCAGGTTAAAATTTATAAGGGAAGGAGTAAAGGGCTTAAGACTAAACTGTAGGGGACGGTATAAACTTGTGAAGGCGATTCAAGGTGGCAACCTAGGTCTGTGCCCAGTCAAACCTGCATCCTAGCATATATTCATACAAGCCTATAATTAAGCCACTGAAGGCAAGGAATTCTGATGCTAAGCTCAAAGCGGAACTCAAAGCAGAACCCTTTTCATTTATGGTCTAGCTTTGAAAAACTCATTTCCCTGAATGCTTATCTTACAGGGGCCATAAACCATACACAGTCCCCCAAGGGGGTCTGACTGCCAGCACTGGATGGTGTCTTGGTGGCTATCTCACTTCCCCCCTTACAACCTTCATAGGTTCTGCAAAGCCCATGAAAAGTTCAGAGGCCTAGTCCATATTTGAGAGACAAAGAAACTAGGGGGATAAAAGGGAAAGCCCTGCCTCATTCGGTGCTCAGTTTGGGGAACTGATTGCCCTGAGGCTCACAGCAGTCCGCCTGCAATAAAGAGCCTTTCCTGACCTTCCTGCCTGGCTGTTTTGTCTTCCTGCTGCCTGGAAATTTTACTGTAACAAACTGACCACAGCAAAAAACGGAGTTGGGGTGGTGAGATAACTGGGAAGAAAACTAAGAAAATGATGATGAACTGTATTAATCAGGTTTTTAATTTTCTGTATGTTATGATCTCTTCAAGTTTTAAAAAACCTTCCTGGTGGGAGAGACCGCCATTCACAGGCTAGCTCATTCCTGGAGATGACAAAGAGCTCAGCCAGTAATATTCCTTGAATATGCAAACTAATCAACCCAGAGCCTTTACCCTCCAAACTGCCTTTTCTATTCTTTGTGGACTTATGAGGGAATATTCCTCCACCCCAATCACCACAGGGCCAGGACCGAGACAGCTGGGACCACCACTGTGGCTCAGTACCACGGGAGCTATTCAAACTAGCCAGTCTTAAGATATTTACCCTGCCCTGTCTTTTCTCTCCCACAGAACCACCCCCGCACAGGGAAAAAAAAAAAGAGCTGTGGCCTGGACTGGCCTCTAAGTCCTGTGCCTCCAGAACAAAGCTGGTTCTTCCCCAGGGGGTCCCTGTGTGTCTGGGCAGGGCAGCCTCCCTTTCTCTAAATATACCAGCAGTAGGAGACAACCAAGATGGCGGCATAGGGCAGACACCCGAATGCAGCCTACCACAACAAGTTTGAATTTAGAACTGAAAAATGGGGGAAACATCACCCTGAAGTGCTGGACGGCTGGCTGAAGGGAGGCTCTACCAACTGGGAAGGAGAGAGAAGGCACACTGAACCTCAGGAACTGTGAAGGTACGGAAAACTGCTCTGGAAAAAGCGGCCGCAGAGTTTGCTGCCAGCTGGCTTGCGGAGCGTGGAGAGGGCGGGCCGAGTTCGCTACCGGCTTACTCCCTGCGCTCGGAGAGGGCAGACAGCTAATGCCCAGCTGGCTTTCTTGTTCGGGAGGAAAACAAAACCACCCTATTGCGCTGACAGAGGCCAGTCTGTCAGGCAGTGGGCAGAGATCTCTTGGAGGTGTGTGAAGCCAGTGGCCATTACTGCAGGACTCAGAAACCAGGCCCTCATAGGGAGAGGCTGAATAAAGCTTGTCTGCAACACCCGAGACTACGCCCCATCCAAGCAGAGCACAGAAGCCCTTCCAGTGGCTAGCTTCCTCGTTCGTAATGAATGGGACTCTCCTAGGGAGTAACAGACAGGAATCTAAAGCTTGTCTGTGCCTATACCAAAGAGGTGTGCGCGCCTACAACCAATCTTGCGGGATTCAACAAAGCTTGTCTGTGCCACCCCGAGACTCCGCCCATCCAAGCAGAATACAGAAACCCTCCTAGCTGAGACACTTCTGATCCTCATAGCCAATTGGCTTGGAGATCAACTTGCTTCCCAGTGATACCAACAACAAGCAAGGCTTAACAACAAGACTGCCCACCCATCCCACAAAGGGCTACACAAAGACTGCCCACCTCAGGTAACTGGGAGGCTGACTCACTGAACCATATAGGACATCTTAGCACACAAAGCCACCCTACCAACTCAGGGAAGCTGTGAAAATGCCAAGACAAGGAATTAGATCACAAACAAAAGAAATGGAGGAAAAGAAGAGACTGGATATAGAGTTCAAAACCACGCTTATAAGGTTTTTTAAGAATTTCCTAGAAAAGGTCGATAAGACCTATGAGGAGATGAAAGGGATCAACAAGAACTAATAAGGGATCAACAAGAACTAATAAGGGATCAATAAGAAATAAAGAATACATTGTCTGAATTAAAAAATATTAAACAGGGTCCTAAAAACAAAATGGAAGATTGCAAGAATCAAGTCAAAGATTTAGAACATAAAGAACCAGAAGATACTCCTCCACAGAAGCAAGAAGTCAAGAGAATCCAGAAAGTTGAAGATGATTTAAGAAACCTCTGGGACAACTTCAAGCGAACCCACATCAGAATTATGGGGGTCCCAGAAGATGAGAGAGAGCAAGATATCGAAAACATACTGAAAGAAAGTGACAGAAAACTTCCCCCACCTGGTGAAAGAATTAGACTTACAAGTCCAGGAAGAGCACAGAACTCCAAACAAAAGGAATCCAAAGAAGACCACACCAAGACACATCATAATTAAAATTCCTAGAGCAAAAGACAAAGAGAGAATATTAAAAGCAGCAAGAGCAAAGCAGGTAGTTACCTATAAAGGAGCACCCTTGTCAGCTGATTTCTCAACAGAAACCATGCAGGCCAGATGAGAATGGCAAGAAATATTCAAGTTAATGAATAGCAAGAACCTACAGCCAAAAATAATCTACCCAGCAAAGCTATCACTCAGAATCGAAGGCCAGATAAAGAGCTTCACTAATAAAAAAAAAGCTAAAGGAGTTCATCAACACCAAACCAGAATTATATGAATTGCTGAAAGGGGTTCTTTTAGAAGAGAAAGTAAATAAAGATAAAAACTATGAACAACAAATATGTAACTATCAACAAGTGAATCTAAAAACCAAGGGAATTAAAAAAAAATCTTATGAACAATATTAACTGGTGAATATAATAGAATCAGAGGTATAGAAGGGGAGTGGACTGACGATTCTTGGGGAAAGGGGGAGAGGGGGGTATAGGAAGAGACTGAACATAAACTGCACCTATGGATGAGGACAATGGGGGGGTGGGGAAAGGGCAGAGGGTGGGGTGGGAACCCGGTGGAGGGGGAAAAATGAACTTTTGTAATAATATGAACAATAAAGATTTATTAAATAAATAAATAAATAAATAAATAAATAAATATACCATCAGTAAAGTTCTTCTGATAGCACTTGCCTCCCTGAGTTATTATTCAGTCACCTTTATAAATTAAGACCCAGATAACATACTTTAGCTTGAAATAGAAATTTACCTCCAAAGCATTCTCTCAGATGGATTATGGATAATTTCTTAGAACTGAATAGCCCAGCTAAAATAAAACAGATCTGGTTTACTGTTTCCTGAGACCAATAATGCATGTCCTAAACAACATGCTGACCTTTAAATAGCAACATTAACAGAGTATCTAAAAAGTGAGCATGAGAGATATATATGTGTATCTAATGCACATGCCATGCATAGCTATACTAATAAAAGGGTAATATGCTAATTAGACTGGGAAACCATCCAAGAGACTTTCTGGACAAAGCTATGGAGGCAGGGCCAAGGTAGAGGCAGTTAGATGCCAAAAGGGGAAGGCAGTTGTGGGTGATCAGTCCAGGATGGGACAGCAGTTGTGGATGATCAGACAGGTGGGGGGGGGGGCCGCCATTGGGGGTGATAAGGCCTGTGGGGAAGGGGGGCAGTTGGGGTGTGAGCAGGCCATCAGTGGGGGTCAGTTGGGGGTGATCAGAACATCAGGAGGGGGTGCAGTTTGGAGTGAGTAGGCTGGCAGGGGGGCATTTGGGGGTGAGCAGGCCAGCAGCAGGGGCTAGTTGGGGGCAAGCAGGCCAGCAGGCAGAGTGGTTAGGGACAATCAGGCAGGCAGGCAGGTGAGCAGTTAGGAGCCAGCAGTCCTGGATTGTGAGAGGGATATCTGACTGCTGGTTAAGGCCTGATCCCTGTAAATCGACAGTAGGACATCCTGTGAAGGGTCCCAGATTGAAGAGGATGCAGGCTGAGTTGAGGGAAACCCCTTACCTGTGCCCACCCACCACTCCATGCACGAATTTCATGCACCAGGCCACTAGAGTGTGTGTGTGTGTGTGTGTGTGTGTGTGTGTGTGTGTATTCATATAATCTTTGATGTGAATATATATATATATTTTTTTTTCTCACATTTTTTTAAATTCAAGCAAGTTCAAAATATCCAAAAGAGCAGCAGGCAGACAGAAAATAATTTTATGTTGCATATTAAACACAATAAATAAACTTCTTTGGAATAACTTCAATGTCAAAAAAATTGTAATACAAAGAGAAATGAAGTACAAAGAGAAATGAACACACAACATAATTCTGAAAACAAGTATGCAGTTTCAAATGGCGATGAAGTGAGTGGAAGCACAGGTGTATATGGTTAGAAAGGAGGGGGACTCGTGTCCTTGGGCAGAGAATAAAGTCAGGGAATGGTAGCTACAGGGAGCTCACAGGAAGTGGGGGAATGGTAGCTACAGAGAGCTCACAGGAAGTGGGGGAATGGTAGCTACAGAGAGCTCACAGGAAGTGGGAGAATGGTAGCTACAGGGAGCTCACAGGAAGTGGGGGAATGGTAGCTACAGAGAGCTCACAGGAAGAGGGGGAATGGTAGCTACAGGGAGCTCACAGGAAGTGGGAGAATGGTAGCTACAGGGAGCTCACAGGAAGTGGCACCACAAACCACCAGTTGTCCCTTATTTCTTCCTTAGAAAAAGAACCTCTGATGTTTCATTTGGGTCAATGGCCACCCAGAGAACATGGCACTCTCCAGACTCAGGGAAGCCATGGTGGTACAGGACACTGAAAAGCTAGGAAAATTCCAGGGCAGGAGGAAGTTAAAACAAGGCCAAACAATGTGGGCAATTTGCAGCCAGCTTATAACTAACAAGCCATTGTCTTCCACAAACCAAGCAAATGGTTGAAAGCCTCCCTAACACAAGAACGCAGGAAAGGATCAGGGGAGGGAGAGGAAGAAGGGCAAGTCTTACTCCCTAAGCAGAGAAGCCAGAAGTCTCAAGGCTTGGTGAGATAAAATTGCCCGGTGCTTCTCATGAATTCTGGGAAGGCCACAACAAAGTAAAGAGGGACCTTGAGAATTAATCTGTACCAACATATTCAGCAGAGGAATCCTGAAACCTATAGATAGGAGAGTATATAACACCTCAAACTCCCACCCAACTCGCTCTTCAGATTAGCTCAGAGCCCATCTGTGCTCCATAAGCAGATGTGTAGATTTGCTTGCCTTGCTTTTTTAATAAAGGTGCAGCTTTAATTGCTTTAATAAAATTAACTTTATCACAATGCAATCATCTGGAGTTTTCTCATTTAAATTCATTTATATGAGAAAATAAGACTCAGGGTTGGGCACAGCCCCCGCCCTGACTCAGGTCTGCCCAACAACACCTCTCTGGTGTCTGTGTGTGGTGCCTGTAACAAGGGGACTAAATCACCAGTGAACTGTGAGGTGGTTTCTGTGTGTGACTTTTGGGATGTAAACTGAAACAGAGGATATGCCTGCTTTCTCCCTTCCTTGTTCTCCTTCCTGGAACATATTTGAAGCAGCCATTAGACCCTTACCATTGAGGCCACACCCAAGGTTCCTGAGGATCTGGAAGCCCCTGGGGGGCCTGAACTTCCCACATTGGAGAAGGCAGACTGGATCCTGTTTGAGCCATGGCCATGTCAGGACATGTTTCTTAACAAACATAAGGGGACTTGAAAGACTTGTCTTTGCAGAAAAAGCAGAAGGTGAGATTATAAACTGAGAGAAAAGAATGAGGAATAGATGAACTAGAATAGAGTGGGTATAAAGAGAACACAGGAATCGACAGAATAGAACTATCAATAAAAGACATCTCCTAATGAATCAAGGCCCTGGTTGAGAAACGTGGCATAGATACTTAATAGACTCAGACAGTCTCACCTCAGCTTTCTATAACAATGCACACCTGGAAATAGGTCCTAGAAGGAAATGCTGGAAATAGAATGCAGACACATGGGGGAGCATGGGAGATTTGGTTGGAAAGTTTGTTGGCTGAAGGAAACCACCCCTGTTTATCCGAACCCCCTAGGGGAGTTGGCTGAAAGTGGCAGTCTCTAATTGTTCCTTGGCCTTTCCAAACAAGTCTGTGTATGTGCGGACCCTTGGGTGTTTATCAGAATCTTTATGCTTAATCTTTATGCTTAAGGGCACTGCTGATGCCTGTGGCCTCCCAAGAATGCTTACCCTGCTAATTGTATCTGAAAGTTAAGCTTTAGCTCAAACTGCTGCTACAAGAAAAGCCTGAAGAGGCAGGTGAACAAGGCTGTCTGGTTCATACAGCCAGGCAGTCCCTTAGCCCTCTCTTTCACAGCCATCATGTGTCAGAGTAATCATTGATCTGTTGCTCGGGGTCTGCTGGTCAGCCCTGGGACAGACATTGGGAGTTGTGTGGGGTTAGGGATTGTCAAAGCAGGAAATAGTAGGGAAATAAGAAAACCTTGGGCACTTGTGAAGTCATAGACCACTATGGGTTTCCAGATAAGAGAACTCAAACAAAGATAGAAGGAAAGGGAAAAGCTAAGGTTCAGGGTCATGATGACTGTGAAACTGGATTCAGAAGAAAGAGAAAGGTGGGTGCCAGGTTAAGGTCTGCCTATGAGCTTTCTGCCTCGAGGGAAGGCAGAAAGAAGATGGAGAGAAGGTCCTCTGGATGGGATGTCTGTCCTCCTCATCCACTCCAACTCACGCATATCTCACTTTATAATTTTACATGCTTTATATTTTGGAGTCAGCATAAGATTTAATTCAGAAAGAAGTTGCTAATACTAAAAAAGAGGAGAAAGAGGAAAAACTAGAAGAACAAAAAGAGGAGACAGAAGTAGAATTAGTAGACATAGTAGAAGTAGTAGTAGCAATTTGAGACCCTCAAGCGCAAAGCAAGCCTTCCCATTCAGGACCATACATGCACCAAAGACACCAAGAAAAGCACAGCTGGTTGTCAGACTCAGCAAGAAACAGATGGCATACTCAAAAGGGGTGATTAGGAGCTATTTCAGAGATGTGACTGGAGTTAAGGAAACCTTGGTGAGTGGTAGAGCACTCTGAGAGTAGCAACAGTGAGGACCCCAAACCACTCCTAGAACTGAAGAGGCAAGTAGAGGGAACAGCCAAGTCAGGCTGCAGAAAGCTGCTCAAGAACCTGGCCTTCAGTGGGAGGATTCCTCACCACAGGCCCACTGACCTACAGGGAGGGAGCCTGGGAAATAAATTCCCTGGCTGCTCTCTCTTCCCACTCTCTTCTCTCCTAATAGTTTTACCTGCTGCTAAATCCAGCAGAAACTGGGGAACAGGGGAGCCCAATCAAGGCAATTCACAGAGGTCAGGCTCCCAGCACACAGAGCGAGGGGGCATGGTGGAAAGTGAATCAGGAAAATACCCTGCAGAATGGATTTTCATTTCCATTGCTAAAAATTCACTCTCCTTCATTCCCCATGCATGTGTGCTATACCATCATTCCCTGGGAAGAACCCTCCATGCCTGACACTGGGGAAAGCCATAGGAGCAATTCTTCCACTCTTTCCTGAGCACTCACTGCATTAGCCATCTATTGCTACCTAACAAATCACCCCAAAACTGAGCGGCAAAAATAGTGTTGTTATCTCCCAGTTTCTCTGGGTCAGGATTTGACAGCAGCTTAGAGGTCCAGTCCTGGATTAGAATCTCTTGTGAAGTTGCCAGCAAGGTGTGCATCAGAGCTGTAGTCACCTGCGGGGCTTGATGAGGCTGCAGACTCCACTTCCACATGGGTTGTCCAGAGGCTGTTAACAATGGACCTCCCTCCACAGGGCTGCTGGAGTGCCCTCGTGACATGTGTCAACTGGCACCACCCAGAGTGAGCAGTCTGAGGGAGAGAGAGACAGACAGATAGACAGACAGAGACCAAGAGGAGGAAGCCACATCTTTTGTGACCTAGTCCCTGGAGTCATGCTCTGCCATCACTATCACTCCTGCCTTGTTCTATCTCTATAAGCAAGTCACCAAATTCAGCCCACACTCAGGGGGAGGAGGGGAAGGTGAAGAATAGACTCTACCTCTTAAAGGGAAGAGAATTAAAAATTTTGTGGACATACTTTAAAAAAAAAAAAAAAAAAAAAAAAAAAAAAAAAAAAACCTCTATTGTTAAAAGTATTACAGATATGTTCTTTTTTTCCCCCCTTGAACCCTTCTAGCCTGCACCTGCCCTCTCCTCCCTGGCCCTGGCCTTCACCACACTATGATCTGTAGCCATGATGTGTTATGCATATATGTATACAAATTCTTTGGTTAATCTCTTCCCAACCACCCACCCCTGCCTTCCCTCTGAGATTTGTGCCCACATCAACCTGCCCCCCTTAACTTTAATATTCTTCTTGCTAATGCCACCTGCCAGGGATCACATTATTACATACCTACCCTGTGGAGAGGCTGAAGGCCCAATTCCACTGCCACAGGTGCCCAAGGATTCACCCAATAAGATTCCATAGAGGGAGAATCCAAGAGCTGCAAGAAAAACTAAATCCAATTGCATGACCATGTTCCCTTACTGATTAAAACGACATTATGATTTAAAAAAAAAAAAAAAGGGTATTTATTTCTGCTACTCCCCTTAAAAAAAAAAAAAAGGGAATGACAAGTATGATAACTAGACAGTAAAACAAAATATATTGAAAACAATTATTCCAAAAAGTGCAGACAGCTTCTGAGTTGGAGCCAGCACAGCACAAAAAACTCTAAAAGTCTGGGGTGATTTTCATTTGTTTCTATGGTTGTCATAGAAGGGCTAAGGAAGCAGAATAGGTGAGTGCCAAAAGGAAAAACAACATTTTGAAAATAAAATGCCAGAGCTTTTCGTGGAATGAAGATATTTAGACTTATTGATAAGAACTTAAGCTTAAAACATTTCCAAACAAGAACATATTTGTATTTGTTTTTAAATCTCACATTATTTGCAGTTACAACTGAGATGTTGATAACATTCCCAAGCACTAGGAAACTGATTCTCACACTTTCACCTACAGCTTCTGGTACTTTATGAGTTTCTGGTAAATACAATGTCTGTCTTTTCTCCAACTTTGAGACATTAATTTGCTATTCTGAGATAATCACAGGCTTTATTCTTTCTTTGTGGCAGATGTACAGAACAGAAGTCACACACATAACAATGCCATCTATACATTTGTCAATGTCTGTGCTCATTCCATATGTTCATTATTGCCTGGTGCCATAACTAAACAATTCCAATCACGCTTACATGGAATCCCAATTTTGTTACAATATAACCACAACATCTGCATGACCTTGCTTGTCATTTCCTTTCTATCCCATCTAGGATAATAATCCTGTGCCTGCATATAATTCATTGTTAAAAATTGTTTTTAAAAAGCTTCTAATCTCTTTTAGTAAACCATTTTTTTAAAAAACAAAATCTATACAAGTAAGTTTCTTATTTTTTGATATTTTGGAAACTGTTTCCAGGAATGCTGGTACTTACCCTTTCAACTTCAATAAATGTTTTTTAGATGTGCCCTGCTTTGTCTTTGTGGTCCATTTAGATTCTGCATGTCAGATTTGATTAAAGCAGAACCCGCTTTCAATTTGAAACATCTAGCTTTCCTGCCAAGAGTACCAAAGGCTGGCAGACAACTCTCTGACACCAGACTCTGGAGTCTTAAGGGCCAGCTTCATCTTTCATCACAACTGCTGCCCAGAGGATAGGAAGGTCACTTTGCACCTCAATATCTCCATATCTTTCATTGTCACACAGAATGGAGAGGTCAATCTTTTATTTCTCCTTGACAGATGTCTGAGCAAAGATCATTTAAGAGCCTATTGCCATGGGATGTTTGCAATTTGAAGGATCTGGCTCTCAACCCCCACCAGGACTGGAGTCCTGGAGCCCTGGACCAGACAGGCAGCTGGACGTTGGCACAGGAGGGAATGAAAAATCCCAGTATTAAGGGACATTTAACTAATAGTTAATTTTTAAAGAAAAGAATGACAGAGGAGGATTCCAAAATAGTGGTGGAGTAAGTAGAAACTCCAATGACATGCTCCAAGTACCAAATTGGAATTACAACTAAAATACAGAAAAACCATCCTGAATGTTCAACTGAAGACTAGCTGGAGAGAACCTTGATAACCAAGGAAGGAAAGTGGAGATCACATTGGAACTGGTAGGAAGTGCAGAGGTGCAAAGGGGCTGGCTGGACTCCCATATTATGCTCAATTAATATTTGACAAAGAAGGCAAGAGCATAAAATTGAGTCAAGACAATCTCTTTAATTAATGGTGTTGAGAAAACTGGAAATATACGTTCAAAAAAATTAAACTAGTACACCAACATACACCACACACAAGAATAAACTCAAAATGGATAAAAGACTTAAATATGAGACATGAAACCATAAAAATCCTAGAAGAAATCATAGAAGCAACAAAAATTCTAGAAACAACAAAATTTCAGACATCTCTCTTAGAAATATGTTTGCAGATACATTTTCTATGGCAAAGAAAACTAAGGAGAAAATAAACAAATGGAACTAAATCTTAAGCGTTGCAAAATAAACTATCAACAAAACAATAAAAAAGCCCACTGCATGGGAGAACATATTTGCCAATGTCACATCCAATAAGGGTTTAATCTCCAAAATTTATAAAGAACTCCTACAACATAACAAAAGGAAGATAAGCAATCCAATCAAAAAATGGGCAAAGGACCTTTTCAAAGGTGGACATACAGAAAAGGACAAGAGACATATGTAAAAATGCTCAAAGTCACTAATCCCAGAGATGCAAATAAAAACAACAATGCAGTACCATCTCATACCTTTCAGAATGGCTATCATCAACAAATCAGCAAGTGACAAGTGCTGGCGAGGATGCAGAGAAAAAGGAACCCTCGTGCACTGCTGGTGGGAATGCAGACTGGTGCAACCACTGTAGAGAACAGTATGGAGTTTCCTCAAAAAACTGAAAATGGAACTCCCATTTGACCCAGTAATCCCACTCCTAGGAATATATCCTAAGAAACTAGAAACACCAATCAGAAAGGATATATGCACCCCTATTTTCATAGCAGCACAATCTACAATAGCTAGAATTTGGAAACAGCCTAGGTGCCTGTCAGCAGATGATTGGATCAAAAAACTATGGTACATCTACACAATGGAATACTATGCTGCCATAAAAAAGAAGGAATTCTTATAATTTGCAGCGATCTGGATGGAATTGGAGA
This sequence comes from Pipistrellus kuhlii, assembly GCF_014108245.1. Classification (NCBI taxonomy): domain Eukaryota; kingdom Metazoa; phylum Chordata; class Mammalia; order Chiroptera; family Vespertilionidae; genus Pipistrellus; species Pipistrellus kuhlii. The sequence continues at coordinate 73,069,469 of NW_023425573.1, forward strand.
ACATTATGCTGAGTGAAATAAGCCAATCAATGAAAGAGAAACACCACATGACCTCACTCATTTATGGATAATAAGGAACATTTTAAACTGATGAACAAAAAGATAGATACAGAGACAGTAAAGAAACAAACAGACAGCGGGGAGGGTGGGGAGATAAGAGATCAACCGAAGGACTTGTATGCATGCATATAAGCATAACCAATGGACGAAAAAAAAATCTGGGGAGGGAGGGCATGTATGGGAGTGGGGGGTGGGGATTGTTAAGGTATGTACACATATAATACCTTAATTTAAAAAATGAGATAAATAAATAAATATCCCCAAACCAGGACATATAGCTTTAAAAAAGGGGGCGGAGGGGGGAGACAGCAAAGGAAAGATATAGGTCTAGTAATAATTAATGTCGTTTTCTAATACTTTTTAAAATCTAATTTATTTAAACAATACAACAAAATTTAATCAACAATATAGTTGCCGTTGTTTTCTACTACTTGTGCCCAATGCTCAGGAAGCATTTTAATCCCTCTGTTGTAAAATTCTTGTGATTTTGATGCAAAAAATTCGGTCAATGCATTTTTGAGGCATTCTTCATTATTAAATTTTTTTCCAAGAAGAAAGTTTTGCAAAGAACGAAACAAATGGTAATCGGAAGGGGCAATATCAGGAGAATATGCAGGTTGAGGGAGAACTTCCCATTCCAACTGGCGCAGTTTTTCAGCAGTGATTCTTGCAGTATGCGGTCGTGCATTATCGTGGTGAAGAATTACGCCCTTCTGATTAATCAGTGCGGGTTCTTTTTCTCTTAAAGCTTGGGCTAACCTTTCCAATTGGGCACTATACACTGCACTTGTAATGGTTTGGGTAGATGGTAAAAGTTCATAATGAAGAATTCCTTTAAAATTCCACCAAACACACAACATCACTTTTTTCGCATGCAAGTCAGGTTTTGGCGTGGGCTGCGGAGCCTCATTTTTGTCCAACCATTGAGGCCGCCTTTTCAAATTAACATACAGCACCCATTTTTCATCTCCGGTAACAATTTGCTCTAAAAACGGCAAATGGTTTTGACGAGAGAGGAGCGAACTGCAAATTGTGACTCTTTGATTAAGGTTGTTGTTGGTCAACTCATGAAGAACCCATTTTCCAAACTTTTGGACTTTGCCAAGTGCACGCAATTGATTGGAAATTGTTTTTTGTGAACAATTTAAAGTTGTCGCAAGCTCTTATTGGGTAATTTGAGGATTTTGCACCAAAAGAGCTTGAAGAGCTTCTTGATCAAAATTGGACACACGGCCTCGACCACTCTTGTCATCTAACGAAAAATTTCCCTCGCGAAATTTCTCAAACCAACGCTGGCATTTTCTGGCGCTAACTGCATCTTGACCAAGAGCACTACAGATGTTTTTTGCAGCCTCACTTGCTTTTCTTCCTAATTGGAACTCGTAAAGCATGCAGTGCCAAATATGCTCTTCATCCGCCATCTTCTTAGCCCTAGTTTTGCAACAAAAACCAAACCAAACACAAACTTTTTCAAGCAAAACTTGTTAATTGCACTTCACACGTTCTGTAGATACCACGTGTTTGAAGGTTATGTCAATACAAGTCAATGACAAGCAAGATTTTAAATGAATGTTTAAAAACGACATTAATTGTTACTAGACCCTATATATGGAAAACAACCAAACAAAACAGAAGCATAAAGGAAAAGAACCAATAGAGGCACAGAGCTACCAGAAAACAAAAAATAAAATGGCTATAGGGAATTTTCATACATCAATAAATACTCTAAATGTAAATTATCTGAATTCACCAACAAAGAGGTACAGAGTAGCAGAGTAGATCAAAAAAAAAAAAAAAATCCAACCATATGCTGCCTAAAAGAAGCATATCTAAGCTGTAAGACAAAGGTAGATTCAAAGTAAAAAGCTGAAAAAAAAATGATTCTCCAAGCAAATAACATCCACAAAATATCAGATGTAGTCATACTTATATCTGACAAAATAGATTTCAAGATAACAAAGTTAACAAGAGACAAAGATAGTCACTTTATAATGATAAAGGGAACACTATATCAAGAAAACATAACATTTCTTAATATCGAGTCTAGTAATACTTAATGTCGTTTTTAAACATTCGTTTAAAATCTTGCTTGGCATTGACTTGTATTGACATAACCTTCAAACACGTGGTATCTACAGAACGTGTGAAGTGCAATTAACAAGTTTTGCTTGAAAAAGTTTGTGTTTGGTTTGGTTTTTGTTGCAAAACTAGGGCTAAGAAGATGGCGGATGAAGAGCATATTTGGCACTGCATGCTTTACGAGTTCCAATTAGGAAGAAAAGCAAGTGAGGCTGCAAAAAACATCTGTAGTGCTCTTGGTCAAGATGCAGTTAGCGCCAGAAAATGCCAGCGTTGGTTTGAGAAATTTCGCGAGGGAAATTTTTTGTTAGATGACAAGAGTGGTCGAGGCCGTGTGTCCAATTTTGATCAAGAAGCTCTTCAAGCTCTTTTGGTGCAAAATCCTCAAATTACCCAATAAGAGCTTGCGACAACTTTAAATTGTTCACAAAAAAACAATTTCCAATCAATTGCGTGCACTTGGCAAAGTCCAAAAGTTTGGAAAATGGGTTCTTCATGAGTTGACCGACAACAACCGTAATCAAAGAGTCACAATTTGCAGTTCGCTCCTCTCTCGTCAAAACCATTTGCCGTTTTTAGAGCAAATTGTTACTGGAGATGAAAAATGGGTGCTGTATGTTAATTTGAAAAGGCGGCCTCAATGGTTGGACAAAAATGAGGCTCCGCAGCCCACGCCAAAATCTGACTTGCATGCGAAAAAAGTGATGTTGTGTGTTTGGTGGAATTTTAAAGGAATTCTTCATTATGAACTTTTACCATCTACCCAAACCATTACAAGTGCAGTGTATAGTGCCCAATTGGAAAGGTTAGCTCAAGCTTTAAGAGAAAAAGAACCCGCACTGATTAATCAGAAGGGCGTAATTCTTCACCACGATAACGCACGACCGCATACTGCAAGAATCACTGCTGAAAAACTGCGCCAGTTGGAATGGGAAGTTCTCCCTCAACCTGCATATTCTCCTGATATTGCCCCTTCCGATTACCATTTGTTTCGTTCTTTGCAAAACTTTCTTCTTGGGCCGAATCCGGTTTGGCTCAATGGATAGAGTGTCGGCTTGGGGACTGAAAGGTCCCGGGTTCGATTCCGGTCAAGGGCATGTACCTTGGTTGCAGGCATATCCCCAGTGGGGGGTGTGCAGGAGGCAGCTGATCGATGACTCTTTCTCATTGATGTTTCTAACTCTCTATCTCTCTCTTTCCTTTCTGTACAAAATCAATAAAATATATTAAAAAAAAACTTTCTTCTTGGAAAAAAAATTTAATAATGAAGAATGCCTCAAAAATGCATTGACCGAATTTTTTGCATCAAAATCACAAGAATTTTACAACAGAGGGATTAAAATGCTTCCTGAGCGTTGGGCACAAGTAGTAGAAAACAACGGCAACTATATTGTTGATTAAATTTTGTTGTATTGTTTAAATAAATTCGATTTAAAAAAGTATTCGAAAACGACATTAATTATTACTAGACCTAATATATATACACCCAACCAGGGAGCACTGAAATATATAAAACAACTACTCACAGAATTAAAGGGAGAAATAGATCAAAACACAATCATAGTTGAAGACCTTAATACTCCATTGACATCTCTAGACAAATCAACCAAATAGAAAATCAAAAAAGAAATATCAGCCTTAAATGAAACACTAGATCAATTGGTCATAATTGACATTTACTGAACCTTTCATCCCAGAACATCAGATAATACATTCTTCTCCAGTGCACCGGGAACATGCTCAAGGATATTCCATATGTTGGGTTGCAAAACTAGCATCAACAAATTCAAGAAGATTGAAATTATACTAAGCATATTCTCTAACTATAACGCCCTAAAATTATAAATCAACTGCAAAAAAAGGAGTAAAGAAACCCACAAATACATGAATATTAAACAACATATTACTAACAAATGACTGGGTAAAGAAGAAATGAAAGATGAGATCAAAAGACATATAGAGACAAATTACAATGTCAATACAACATATCTATACCTCTGGGATGCAGTGAAAGCAGTAATGAGCAGGAAGTTTATATCATTACATTTAAGATGTACTGTTGGTAATATGGCCATTTTAAATATGTTGATTCTCCCAATCCATGAACATGGGGTATTTTTTCCATTTTGTTGTCTTTTTCAATCTCATTTAATAATGTTTTGTAATTTTCAGTATATAGGTCTTTCACATTCTTTGTTAAGTTTATTCTTAGGTATGTTATTCTTTTAGCTGCAATTGCAAAAGGAATTGTTTTTTGCAATTGCAGCTAAAAGAATAACATACCTAAGAATTGGTTCTTTTCCTTTATGCTTCTGTTTTGTTTGGTTGTTTTTCATATATCTTTCCTCTGTCCACCCCCCCCCCTTTTTTTTAAAAGCTATATGTCCTGGTTTAGGGATTTTTGTGTGTGGTTACCATTATCCTAACAGCACATTTTAAAGTACTAGAAAAAGAAGATCAAAATCAACCCAAAGTCAGAAGAAAGGAAATAATAAAAATTAGAGCAAAATTAAATCCACTGCTTTTCTGTATACCAACAACAAAACTTTATAAAAGAACCAAAGGGGAAAAAAAAAAAACTCCTTTTGCAATTGCAACTAAAAGAATAACATACCTAAAAATAAACTTAAGAATGTGAAAGACCTATATACTGAAAATTACAAAACATTAAATGAGATTGAAAAAGACACAGCAAAATGGAAAAATACCCAGTGTTCATGGATTAGAAGAATCAACATAGTTAAAATGGCTGTATTACCAAAAGAAATATACAGATTTAATGCACTCCCCATCAAAATCCCAATGTCATTTTTTAAAGAAATAGAATGAGAAATCACCAGATTTGTATGGAACCACACACACACACACATACACAAAATAGCCAAAGTTGTCCTGAGAAAAAAAAGAATGATTCTGCAGATATCATACTACCTGACTTCAAATTATACTACAGAGCTATGATAATCAAAACAGCATGTTATTGGCAGAGAAACAGACACAGAGATCAATGGAACATAATGAGAGCCCAGTAATAACACCACATGTATATGGACAGGTAATTTTTTAAGAAGGAGCCAAAAACACACAATGGAGTAAAGATAGTCTCTTCAATAAATGGTTTCTAGGAAAACTGGAAAGCCACATGCAAATGAATGAAACTGGATTACAGTTTGTCCCCAGTTACAAATATTAATTCAAAATGGATCACAGACCTAAAAATATAAGATCTGAAACAATAAATCACATAAGAGAAAATATAAGTACCAAGCTTATGGACCTTGGTCATAGAAAACATTTTATGAACTTGATCCCAAAGGTAAGGGAAGTAAAGGCAAAAATAAATGAATGGGACTATATCAAGCTAAAAAGCTTCTGTACAGCAAAAGAAACTGACAACAAACAAAGAGACAGCCAACAGAAGGAAGGTGGTATTTTCAAACAGTAGCTCCCACAAAGGTTTAATTTCCAAAATATATAAAGACCTTGTAAAACTCAACACCAAATAAATAAACAACCTAATCAAAAAGTGGGCAGAGGACCTGAAAATACACTTCTCTCAAAAAAAGACATATGAATAGGCAATAGATATATGAAGATGTTCAACCTCACTGGCAATTAGGGAAATACAAATCAAAATTTCAATGAGCTACCACCTTACACCTGTTAGAGTGCCCATTAATTAGAATAACCCAAGCAATGACAAGTGTTGGAGAGGTTGTGGAAAACATGGAAGCCTCATTCACTACTGGTGAGAAGGAATGTAGGCTGGTACAACCACTATGGAAAGCAGTATGGCAATTCCTCAAAAAATTAAGGATAGAGCTACCATACCACCCAGCAATCCCTCTCCTGGGTATATACCCCAAAAACTGGAAATCATGTGTTCACGAAGATATATGCACCCGTGTGCTCATTGCAGCATTAGTCATGTGGCCAAAATATGGAAACACCCAAAGTGTCCCGCAATAGAGGACTGAATAAAGAAGATGTGGAACGTATACACAATGGTATACTACTCAGCCATAAGAGAGGTTGAAACAGTGCCATTTTCAACACCATGCATGGACCCTGAGAACATCATGCTAATGAAATAAGTCAGTCAGAAAAAACTAGGAACCACATGATTTCACTCATATGTGGGATATAAAACTGAAACTCATGAAAGCAAACAGCAGTTTGGGGGTTGCCAGAGGAGAGGGTGGGGGAGAAGGAGCCCCTAATACGAGGTGATGGGAGAAAATTTAACTTTGGGTGGTGGGCAAATAGTGCAATATACAGACTTTTTAACATGGAAAACCACATCTGAAAACTGTATCTTCATGTTGACCAATGTCACCCCAATCAATTTAATTAATTAATTAATTAAATTTAAAATAAATAAACAAAATAGGCCAAAACTAAGAATTGTCCTCAAATTAGCTCTTTTTGTGCACACCCTCCCTCCCTCCTTCAGTACTTCCAACAGCTAATGCCTGCATAGCTGCTTTAGGGGTTGCCCTTGGCCTTGTAGGAGACGATTCCCCTGCCCCATGAGGCAAACATTAACCAACAGCTGCTAAGTGAGAGAGCAGAGAAGGCTGCCTTCCTTGTTCCTGGTTGGAAAACAGGGAGGTGTAACTTGCCTTCCAGAGCAGGCCATGCCCTGGCTTGGCTTCCTGCCCTTCCCTGCCCGGCCCTCACTCTCTTCCTTTCTCCCCTGGGAGCCCTTCTTGAATAAAGCATCTACACAGGAATCTTCATCTCTGCTCTGTTTCTGGGGAACTAACCTAAAACAGCAAAATCAAGAAAGGCAACTGTGTTAATAATTCTTTCAGAAGGACTTATATCTAGTTTCCAAGTTAAGACAATACTCTTTGACCCAGGGGTATAAATGGGAATTTTAGGAGAAGTCATTTAATATTTGTCATATTACCAGGGAACTTCTGAAGATCTTTGCCCCTCACTGCTGCCAGTAATGTCCAAAGGGTTGAAATAAGAGAAATTCAATTTTTTGCTACTCATTCCAATCAGGATGGATAAGATTATGCTACTGTTCCAAGCAAGTTGCAATGTCAGTGGCCAATAGCAACAATAAAAAAATTTTTCTCCCTCACACTGCATATGATCAAAATGTATATGATCATTGAGGGGCCTTGTTACTGGGGTCACTCAGGGTCTCTGGCTGATAAAGGCCCCCTCTTGGCCTTTGTGCTCACATTTGCACCGCTGGGGAAAGACTGGACTCTAGGGGGAAGCACTCACTGACCCTTAAAGCATTTGCCTGTGACTCCATCACTTCTACTCACATGCTGTAGGCTTGCTTAGGCAAATCTCATGTCTATGACTCACAGGAAGTAATAGGGAAGAGAATTACACCAGGCACCTGGAAGAATGAGAACCAAGTATGTGTGAACTCCTATCAGGATCGATTACCACAAGAGTCTCCTAAACGTCAACCGGCAGAACCCTGAGAAATTAGACATTGACTGCTTCTCAAAAGCAAGACTTTGAGCTCCGAGAGTCTTAGTGAGATTTATTCATTCAGTAAACATCTGTTAATGTCTTTGCTAAACAGGGGACTATGCGTAGGCCAGGGAGGCAGTATAGCATCGAGGCAATGACCAAATGCTCTGTATTACAAATTCAAGCTAATTTCCTTTCTAACTCAGTTTCATTGTCTGAAAAGTGGGGACAATAACACTGTAGCTCAAGGAACTGGTGAGAGGATTAGAAATAATACTGCATGCAATTACCCGATCAGCGTAAGCTGCTATCTTCATTATTATTGCACAAACCAGTGGAGTCTGCCCTGGAGAAGCAACTCCCAGGGATGGGATATGGCTTTTCCACTAGTTTAGCTCTGAAAGAAGTGTGAGGACCTACTTGGCACGGGACTGGACTGGACACTAGGGCAGAAGAATGAAAAGGGGCCTGGCTCTAACCTTAGACAGTGGAGAGTTTTGTGGGTGAAATGAAACACGAACATAAAATATTCTTTGAGCGACAAGACGGAGTTTGTGGGAATGCAAAAGGGGAACATTTAGCTAAATCCAGGCCATTTTTTGAAGGAGACCTTTTCCTGGGGTGTATTTTAAATATGCAAAATCATTTATGCTTTAACTCAAGATTAGGGAAAACAGTGTTCAAGCCCTGGCCTCCCAGAATGCCTCGCTGCTGCCCAGCTCCCCTGCTCCCCTCCAGGATTCAGCCTCTCCGATGGGTGTCCAGCAGGACTTCGAGTCAGGACACGAGCAGGATAGAAAGGGCAACCATCCCCTGCAGGCAGCTTCTCCCAAAGTGAACTGTGAAAAGCAGATGAAGTGTCTCAAAACAGCCCTGGCCTTCCTGTCCCAGCTGTGAGCAGCCGGCACAGATCTGCCACACTGTTTTAGCCAGGCGGAGGGGAGCACTTCCTAAAATGCCTTTCCAAGATATATCTGCGCTCGGTAACGTGAAACCTCTCACTGCATTGAAATTAGAATTGGCACGTTGGTCCCATGCATTCCTATCTCCTAACTCAGAAAGACTAACTCGGGTTTTCCCAATGACTACACTCAGACACAATGAGACAAGATCAACAGACCGGATCTCAGAGGGAAAGGAGGCATACGTTTCCATATTTAAGAGAGAATACAGGTATGAGATACACAGGAAGCCAGGGGGCCCTGCTTTTATTTACCATCTGCTTGAAAAATGATGGTTTCTATGGCAGCAGGAAAGGTGAGGGTTTTTTCCAAAGGAGCCACTGAATTTACAGAGTCACTCAGCCCGGAGGTCCTTCTTCTTTGATGACAGGCCAGACTGGTGAATGTGGGGAATGCTGCCGCAGTGTTTATCCTACAATGTTCAAAAAGATACACGGAAGGACTTCACTTTCTTCTCTACAACCAGGGCATCTGCCTGTAGGCTTGTAGACATCCTTAGGGAAGAGAAGGAACAACAGTTCGTTAATTCCACTAAATGAAGAGGCAGTCAGTGTATGGGAGTGAGGCGGGGATGACAATTTGCCACTGATGTTTTGAAAGGACCCTTTTAAGAATTCCAGTCAAGAGACCTGCTGATATGTTGACTAGACAAACATAATTTGATCATTATTCCTGTAATCAAAAAAGGAAATCTTTAATCTACCTTTGTATTACATGTGATTGTAGCTGGTGGACTCAGCATCCATCAGAGGAGAGAAGTGCTTGCTTATTACGCTCAGATGTGCAAGGCCAGGCTGTTTAGCAAGCAGGTGGTAACAATCACCAAGGTCCCGATGAAGAAGCACCATCCAACAGGGTTTGGAGCTTGGGTGGCATGGTCTCCCCTGTAGAGGGAAGGCAGCTTTGAGGGTGTGGGAGAGGATGCAAACCTGAAAGAAAGAAAGAAAAGAACAGTCCTGAAAAAATACCTAAGAATGTCAAAAGAATCTATAGGACATGGCCTAGTGCGTTGCCAGGCCTGACCTTTCTCCCATGCCAGACTAATGCTTTAAACTACCGGCTACACACCTCCACCTGGACATCCCCCGGGCCTCTCAAGCTCCTGCCAGATGGTGCTCTGCAGCCCTCATGTGGCACCAGCTTCTCTTCCTGGGCATACAGCTCAAGCAAAGGCACTGCCACCCAAGTGGCCAGCAGTCAGGAACAGGAAGTCATCCCAGGCTCCGCCTTCTGCCCTCTGCCCTCTCACTAACCTTCACCACTCTGCACTCTGATGGGTCTCAGCCTCCATTCCCATGATTCTACCCCAGGAGAGGGCCTCTACTTGCTCCCTGCCAGTGCCTCCCATAACATCCATTGCCACACTGTTCAGAGTTCTTCTTCCACATGCAAGTGCAGGCACACTTCAGGCCATGCTCTTACTTAAAATCTTCAGGGTACCCATCATTTGGGGATTTGTTTGTGTATTTGTTTGTTTGTTTTGTTGAAATTTATTTGACACATAATGTTGTATACATTAATGGTGGAAATGTGTTGATTTGATATATGTATATATTCTATCTAATAAAAGGGTAATATGCAAATTAACCATCATTCCGTTACAAAGATAGCAGTGCCCATAGCCACAAGATGGTGGTGCCCAGACCTCTCAGGCCTGCCAGAATCCTCCAGTCCTGGGGGTGAGGGGGCAGCCACTGAGAGCGGGCAGCATGAGTGGCCTGGTGGAATGCTTGCCTCATAGATTTCACATCTAAGTGCTAGTGTACAGTATTTGTCTTTCAGCAATTCCCCTTCTGGCTTTATACCCAAAGGAAATGAAAACAGAGTCTTGAAGAGATATATGCACCCCTCATGTGTATATTGCAATATTATTTACAGCAGCCAAGATATTCAGTCTAAATGCCCGACATGAATGAATGGATGAAGAAGATAAAGAAGATGTAGAACATACTATATGTACAACGAATATTATTCAGCCATGAGAAAGAAGGAAAGCCTGACATTTACAACCACATAAATGGACCTTGAAGACATTATGCTAAGTGGAGATAAGGCAAATAGAGAAAGGCAAATACTGTCTGACCTCACTTACATGTGAAATCTTTAAAAAAGACAATTTTTTTTTTGAAAAGTCAAATCCATGGCTTTTAGAATAGTCTAAAACTTGACCTTAGAATCAAGACTTGTCACAATGCAGTTTTTGTCTGTCCTCCATCCTCACTTTTCAACAATCACCTCTGCCCTTCTCTACAGGAATTCTTTGCTCTCCATCAAGAATGCTTGGCATCACACTGAGCATGCTCTGCTGTTTGATGGGGGCTTCATACGAGCTAGTGTATGAAGTGTCTGATGGATTGTGCTCAGAGGCAGGGGCAGAGGGTGCTGTTCCAGCATCAAGCATGTTTGCATGACACTCATGGGTCTCTGAGATCTCAAACTATGAATGATGGCCATACACACAAGTTTGTTGGGCTCCTGCTCCTCTGGCACCTGTTGTGTTTCTCCCTGTGATAGTGACTTGAACTGAGCGAGGAGCCATCAGGTAGCCTTGCTAACAGAACAGCCATGTGTCTGTTTATAAAGTCTCTGAGCGGGAACTGGTTCAATGTCACTCAGCCTCACAGTGACTCTGTGAGTGGTTGTAACCATTTCCATTCATTGGATGAGAAAAGTGCTCTCAAATATGGAAAGGAAGCAATATCGGTTCATTCTCTCCAGGGCAGGCTCCTCGGGTGCCAGGAAGAGAAATCCAACTCTCCACCAAGTCTTCCTGCTTACTTTCTCTTTCCTCAAGTTTAAAAGTTACAAAGAACTGGCCTCTGGCATGACCCAGTCCTGTCCCGGGCAAAACCTGAAAGTAGCAGAAAGGGAGAGCTGCCTAACCTGGCTCCTTCCAACAGGGCACCTGCACAGGCAAAGAGAAAACCACTCTTCCCCTCCAACAGAGAAACTTGAGCATGCAAACACACACACACACACACACACACACACACACTGCTTCTTTTTTTTTCTTTTTTTTTTTTTTAATAAGTTTTTATTGTTCATATTATTACAAATGTTCCTTTCCCCCCCCCCCACCATTGCTCTCCTCCACCAGGTTCCCACCCCACCCTCTGCCCTTTCCCCACCCCCCATTGTCCTCATCCATAGGTGCACAGTTTATGTTCAGTCTCTTCCCACGCCCCCCTCTCCCCTTTTCTCCAAGAATCGTCAGTTCACTCCCCTTCCATACCTCTGATTCTATTATATTCAACAGTTACTATTGTTCATCAGATTTTTTTTAATTTCCTTGGTTTTTAGATTCACTTGTTGATAGTTACATATTTGTTGTTCATAATTTTCATCTTTGTTTACTTTCTCTTCTGAAAGAACCCCCTTCAGCAATTCATATAATTCTGGTTTGGTGTTGATGAACTCCTTTAGCTTTTTTTTATTAGTGAAGCTCTTTATCTGACCTTCGATTCTGAGTGATAGCTTTGCTGGATAGATTATCTTTGGCTGTAGGTTCTTACTATTCATCACCTTGAATATTTCTTGCCATTCCCTTCTGGCCTACATGGTTTCTGTTGAGAAGTCAGCTGATAATCTTATAGGTGCTCCTTTATAGGTAACTACCTTCTTTGCTCTTGCTTCTTCTAATATTCTCTTTTTGTCTTTTGCTCTTGGAATTTTAAGTATGATGTGTCTTGGTGTGGTCTTCTTTGGATTCCTTTTGTTTGGAGTTCTGTGCGCTTCCTGGACTTGTAAGTCTAATTCTTTCACCAGGTGGGGGAAGTTTTCTGTCACTATTTCTTTCAGTATGTTTTCGGTATCTTGCTCTCTCTCATCTTCTGGGACCCCCATAATTCTGATGTGGGTTCGCTTGAAGTTGTCCCAGAGGTTTCTTACATTATCTTCAATTTTCTGGATTCTCTTGCCTTCTAGCTTCTGTGGAGGAGTGTCTTCTGGCTCTTTATGTTCCAAATCTTTGACTTGATTCTTGCAATCTTCCCTTCTGTTTTTAGGACTCTGTAAAATATTTTTTATTTCAGACAATGTATTCTTTATTTCTTGTTGATCCCTTATCATTTCTTGATGACTCCTTATTAATTCTAGTTGATCTCTTTTCAAATCCTCATAGGTTTTATCCATCTTTTCTAGGAAATTCTTGAAAAACCTTATAAGCGTAGATTTGAACTCAATATCCAGTCGCTTTTTGTCCTCCATTTCTTTCGTTTGTGATCTATTTCGTTGTCGCATTTCGCAGTTACAGATGGGGCTGGGTTTCAGGGTGGAGCCTGCAGCTTTGGCTTCCGTCAGCCCCGCCCTATTCGGGTCCTTCAGTGCTCGCTGCCAGCACCTCTGAGAGAAAGGTGCCCTCGATTTTCGCCTGCTGCCAAACAGTCTATGCTCTCCCACAATGAGCCCGGTATTGGGGTTCAGTTCAGTTGGAAATGGAGTTGAAGGTGGCGTTCAGAGTAGTCTGGAGCCCCAGTCTCCTTCCTGTCAGGGCAATCCCGTGGCACAACCGACTGTCCCTTCTCTGCGCGCAGTGTGCGTGCTGCCGGGACCTCCTTTCGCCGCTTCCCCGGGGTTCCGCCTTACAGCCCAGCTCCCTATGGATGAGCCTGGGTCCCCAGGGTCTGGCCTAGAACTGGGGTTCAGAGCAGTCAGAACTGGGGCCCAACACAGTCTGAGTTTTATCTCCTTCCCGCTAGGGAACGCCAGCCAGGCACTAGGCCTCCCTCCTCTCCGGCTCCATCCTCTCCGTGCGCCACGTGTCTCCGTACCTTAGGCTTTTCCAGCTCCTCCGCACTTCCTTCTGGTTTTCTCCTTGCTTCTCGTTGTAGAATTTCCATTCAGTCGACTTTCCTGTAGTTCTGGGTAATGTCCGTTTTGTGTTTTTGTTGTATTTTATTGAAATTGTTGTGTGTGGCTGCGGCTAGGTGTTCACCTGGGCAGCCATCTTCCACACTGCTTCTTTGCAGACTTTTCTGAATAGAAAAATATTGAAAACAACCTAGATATGTATCAATAGAGAATTTATTAAGCCAGCTGCTAAAAAAGAAAAATGGGACACGTATTGATATAAAAGCATATTTCAAAATATATTTTTTAAATAGAAGGGGAACAGAATCAAGTTGCAGGAAAATAAGTATAAGGTATGCTACCTTTGAGTAGACAGCCAGGAGTGGGGGGGGAGGAAATAAGGATCAGTTGCCATTTGTTGGTATATGTATGAAGAAGCACCTGGAAGACAATGGGGTCAGAGTGGGGCGTTTGAGAGACAGGAGTAAGAAGAAACTTTCTCTTTACACCTTTTAAAAGACTTTAAATCATGTAAATGCATTATCTATTCAAAACTTAAACTTAAAAATATTTTTTTACACATCTTTACTGTTTAAAAAGCTTTTTTTACATGTGTCACCTCATGTCACCTCCTGGACTCTCAGAATTCTACAAGTTGTTATTACATACAAATTTGTTATATATTCTGATTAGGAACTAGTCTTGGAGTCATTAAGTGGCCTGGAGTGGCATGACACATATAAGCCATAAAACCACAGCTGGCCAAGGTGGTGGGCCCTCCCACCATCCTCCATCCAACAGCATCTGCCAAGGACTTGGCAACCCAAGTGCAGGCAGAACAACCTTTTCTAAAGAGAGCCTCCTCTTCCCACCCCCACCTTGTGAAGGACTGGAAAACATTCCAGTCCCGAATCCTAACAGGCATCCTGCAATGCAAAGCAAAGACTTCTGAGAGGCAGGGTACATTGGACTGGGTACAGTACTTTGGTTTCAAGCCTCAAAAACGAAATCTGGGAACTACCTCTGTGTGCATGAAATCAGTTAAGTAATTGATAGGGACTAATAACATTTTGAAAAGCTTCTCCCCTCTCATTGCTGCCCACAAACATCCTCTTATCATTCTCCCTTCACTATCCCAGCAACAACTTAAGCGGACCAGGTCCTATAGCTTTCCTGTCTTTTTCCCGTATTAATGAACGGCATCATTTTTAGTGTCACTGTCAGCTTTGCTAGCATGGAGACTTTAATCTCTCCCCACTTCCCAAGCTCCTGCCCTCACCCACATCTCAGGGCAGACCCACAAGTCTCCACAGCAGGGGAGCCGCGGTAAAGGTGGCTGCCTTCGGTTCTCCCCACTTCTCCCACGTACTCCTTCCACCAGTGCTCCGCTTCTGGTTCTCCAGGTCCATGCCCCGAGGAAGGACAAAAAGGGAAGGAGCAAAGGTCTGCGTGGCAGGTGTTCAAATGTGGCTCTTGGTGGGGGGCTTCTGAGTATACCCTGATGAACACTCCGCATTTATCTCCATAGAGCACAACCCAGTGACACCGGTGATGCCTGCTAGCCGATCTCTTCTTTTTAAATATATTTTATTGATTTTTTACAGAGATGAAGGGAGAGGAATAGAGAGTTAGAAACATCAATCAGCTGCCTCCAGTGCAACCCTTGCTGGGCATGTGCCCACAACCAAGGTACATGTCCTTGACCTGAATTGAACCTGGGGCCCTTCAGTTCAAAGGCCATCGCTCTATCCACTGAGCCAAACCGGTTAGGGCTAGCCTGATCTCTTGAGGCTGCCCCTTATCTCTTATCCCAACCAGACTCCCCAGGATGCTCAGCTTTGCTGGGTCTCTTACCACAACTGGCATCCTTCTGAGGCAGGGGAACTCCAGGATGCCCCATCAAAGCCCTCTGTCTCTACCCTGCTGTCAGGGCTGCTCCACCCAGCCTCTGTATCATTTTCACCATAAATCTTCAGGGACACCTGAGTTTCTCCTGAGGACTCTTCCAAGTCATCACTCTAGTAGGAGCAAGGAGAGGACTTACGATGTCTCGTACCCAGGATACATTTAAAATGGTTTTCTCGAAGTCCTTCCCTTATGACAGGACAGGCAGCAGTGCAGTGGTTGGGAAGCCCCATATCCAGAAAAGCTCAAGGTCCACAAATCCTTCCCTCCCCAAACTATTGTTTTAAATATCACTAGAACTGAGGGCTGGAGGGAGTTAAAAGGGGGAAAGGGGATATATGTAATACTTTCAACAATAAGATTTATTTAAAAATAAATAAAATCACTAGAGCGCCATCCTGCAGCCCCAATGAACTAATTAGTCTGAGCCCTGAGCAACAGCAGTGCTGACACCATGGCTCTTGGCGGAAGAACACACCACCACCTGCAGCCCAGTCAGGCCCCTGGCTCCACACCACTCTGCAGAAAGTGAGGGAGAGGGAGCATGCTGAACTGGGTCTTGATGTGTGATCACCAAAATCCAGCCTGTGGGCTGCCCCTCAGGTCAGACAGCCCCACCGGCACATTTTCATGGGCAAGGCTAAACGGTGGTGTCTGGAGATGTACACTTGGATGATAAAACAAAGACCTGATTACTATCCAGTTTGGCTGCATTTGGAGGAAGGAGCCTGATTTTAGGGTGAGATGTGTGGAGGACTGGGGTAGCTGGCAAAGTTCTGTTTCCTGGCTGGGTGGCAGTTCAAAGGGTATTTGCCTTCTAATAATTTACTAAGCTTGAAGTTTTGGTTTTCCGGATTTGTCTCTTATTTTATAATCAAAAAATGTGCAACTGCTGAAACTGGCTTGGCTCAGTGGATAGAGCATCGGCCTGCGAACTGGAAGGTCCCAGGTCAAGGGTATGTACTTGGTTGCAGGCACATCCCCAATTGGGGGGGGGGGGTGCAGGAGGCAGCTGATCGATGTTTCTCTCTCATCATGGATGTTTCTAACTCTCCCTTCCTCTCTGTAAAAAATCAATCATATATTTTTTTAAATGTGCAAAAAGAAAAAGTATATAGAAAAAAATCTAAAAAAAAGTCCTCTCCTTGGTGTGATAGGCAGAATAATGCCTCCCCCACCTCAAGATGTCCACATACTAATCTCCAGAGCCTATGAATATGTTACCTGACATGCCAAAATACTTCACAAATGTGATTACAATTATGGACCTGGTCATGAGAGATCTCTTTGGTTTTCCTGGTGAACTGATATAATCACGGGGTCCTTTTAAGATAAAGTGGGAGGCAGTAAAGCCAGAGTCATCTATGGTGTGATGACAACAGCAGAAGTGGGAGTGATGCAATTACTGGCTCTGAAGATGCAAAAAGGTGTGAACCAAGGAGTGTGGCCAGCCTCTGTGGACTGGAAAGGGCAAAGGGATGGTGTCGGGAAGAATCGCAGCTCTGCCAACACATCCACGTGGGCCCAGTAAGACCCATCCTGGACTTCTGGCCTCCAGCACTGTCAGATAGTAAATCTGTGTTGCCTTCAGCCACCGAGTTTGTGATAATTTGGAATAGCAGCAAAGGAAACCTATATGGCCTTTGTTATCAAGTCAAAAGGCAGTGGAAGTGCTCAAGTTCACAAAATTAGTCTGCTTTTATGGAGTGTGTATCAAATGTTGTCTCTCAGCTTTATCTTCAGACATAACTCCCAGAAAACAGGAAAAGTCTTGGGAAATTTCTGTTTTATTAGGCAAAAGGAAGTTCTTGCAAGGACAGCATCAGGAAACTCAGAAAGTAAATGGGTCACTATAAAACCAGGGTTGGTTACAGAAAATCAAGAAAACTTCAGAACTTCAAAAAGCAAGAATATTCTACTCAGTGTGAGGCCACTGAGGTGAGTTAGCTATTAAGTCTCCTCAATTGAAAAGGAATCACTTGAGTCCTCTTCCACCCATGGGCACCTGCATTTTCTACTGCACCGAGACTGGATAGAAGGAGGGTGCTAAGTGGCCAAAACCTGACAACTGTTTACTACCATTTTCTTATTAGCATCATCTGCGAATGTGTCAGTGAGCTCCTTCCCAAAGCAGCAGTGGGGGAGACTAGCACCCTCTAACTGGGAAAGAGTTGCAAGCAGGCAAAGGTGGTAGAGACATCCAACCAAGGTATTTCCCAGGAGAACAGACCACCAAGGTAATGGGGATGTTAGCCTGGGATGGGAAGGGGCAAGGTCACAGGCAGAGGAGAGAGACAGTAGGAGTCTGGCAGGAACCCTGAAAGAAAGCCCCCACCTCTCCTTTCACCCAGGGTTAGTCTGATACCAGGCAGATCTCATACTCTGTAATTTGGCTCTGCAACAAGTCAACCAAACAATGTTGATTTCTGACCAAGAAAAAGAAAGAAAGAAAGAAAGAAAGAAAGAAAGAAAGAAAGAAAGAAAGAAAGAAAGAAAGAAAGAAAGAAAGAAAAAAAGAAAAGAAAAGAAGAAAAGAAAAGAAAGAAGAAAGGAAACGAAAGGAAAGAAAAGGAAAGGAAAGGAAAGGAAAGGAAAGGAAAGGAAAGGAAAGGAAAGGAAAGGAAAGGAAAGGAAAGGAAAGGAAAGGAAATAGAAGAGAAGAGAAGAGAAGAGAAGAGAAGAGAAGAGAAGAGAAGAGAAGAGAAGAGAAGAGAAGAGAAAAAAAAGAAAGAAAAGAAAAGAAAAGAAAAGAAAAGAAAGAAAAAAGAAAAGAAAAGAAAAAGAGGAAGGAAAGACTTCCTTAATTTGTTAATTATACAATAGTAATACAATACAAATATATGTAGCTGCTTCTCTCTTCTAGTTAGGGCTCTGACTACTGTTTCACTGTTTCCTTCAAGTTTCCACTCCTGGTCCTTTGCATTACAATCTACAATAGAAAAAAATGAATGATGTATTTTAATATTCCTGTGGGCACAGTTTGACCTTTAAACCACATTATTTCAATATTAATGACTTAGCAGGGAAGCAGCCTATTGACAGGTGCTCTACAAGTCAGACTAAATAGGATACTAAACCTGCCTGCTCCTTTGAAACTCCCATTAGCGATAATGAGGCACAGGCGCGTGTTTCCACACACTGTCCAGCACTGGCTCACTCCACATCCAGTCAGAATAAATTAACTGAACACTGTGTTGGAAGGGAGAGAAATCATCATTCTTCCTTCCAAATGCATTTAATGGCTTCTGCAGCTCCACACCAGGAGAACAGGGAAGGGTCTATTTGTTTCTGACTTTGAAGTGAGTGTCACATTCTCCCCAGGGCTGGATTTCACACTGCGGGATGAGAAAGCAGTCTCAGGGTCTCAGACAGACCCTCCTCTCCGGTCTACCTCTTCCTCAGACTGGCCAGACAGTACCAGGTGCTGCCAAGTCACAGTATAGGCTTCTGGGGTCCTTTAGTTGGAAGTAGATTTAACTTTCTAAGTCACCCATGAACTGAGGGGCTCTCAGCTCCCTTCCCTTTTACCTCAGGCCGGTTTCCTCAGCCTTGGCACAATTGTGAGGTGGAGCTGGGTAATTGTTGTGCATTGTAAGATGGTTAGCAGCAATCCTGGCCTCTCTGCACTAGAAATCAGTAGCAATGCCCCAGCTGTAATATCCCAAAAGGGCTCCAGAAATTGTCAAATGTCCCCAATGGAGGGGCAAAATTTACCCCGATTGGAAACCACTGGCCTGAACAAATATATTGATTTATATCTCAGTTTCCTTGTGTTGCTGCACAGCTGTTCAAAGCCCTCAGTTCAGAATTCCTCGCCCTGGACAATTGACCTGCTGATTAAAGTTCACATATTCTTCATGGTGCTCAAGACCAGAAAAGGAAATTAAAGTTGTGATGAAACATAACAGATTGGGAAGATGACTCTGAGTTAATTAATTTAGATTGAATTAAAAGAAGTCCATGAATTCTAGAGGAATTCTTTCTCTGACCATGCTGGATCTAATATACCATAGCTTTAACACCCATTTAAAATTGAACTTGAGCTGAAGGCGGTTTGGCTCAGTGGATAGAGCGTCGGTCTGTGGGCTGAGGGGTCCCGGGTTCTATTCTGGTCAAGGGCATGTACGTTGGTTGCGGGCACATCCCCGATGGGGAGTGTGCAGGAGGCAGCTGGTCGATGTTTCTCTCTCACTGATGTTTCTGGCTTTCTATCCCTCTCCCTTCCTCTCTGTAAAAAATCAATAAAATATATTTTTTAAATAAAAATAAAATTGAGCTTGAGAGAAGAACCAAGACTGCAGCATAAGTAAACACTAGTACCTAGCACCTTCACAACCACATCAAAATCACAACTAAAATTCAGAACCACCTGAAATCTGGCTGAATGGAAGTCCTACAACTACAGAAGTAAAGAAGGGCCCATGAGACTGATGGGAGGCACAGAGGCATGGAACTGGCTAGACTGACACCCACATGTGGTATTTTTTCAATCGGGTGTGATATTTCCAAGGCCTCTCATGGGAAGCAGACCCCCAGCCCAGGGTACCAGAGCTGGGAAGAGAAGTCTCTATAACTTCAGGCTGTAAAAACCAGTGAGAAGCCTTAGATGGTTTTGCTCAGTGGATAGAGCATCAGTCTGTGGACTGAAGGATCCCAGGTTTGATTCCGGCCAAGAGCACTTGCCAGAGTTGCAGTATTGATCCCCAGTAGGGGATGTACAGGAGGCAGCCAATCAATGATTCTCTCTCATCATTGATATTTCCATCTTTCCCTTTCCCTTCCTCTCTGAAATCAATAAAAATATATTAAAAACAAACAACAACAACAAAAAAACCAGTAGTGAGGATTGTGGCTGAGTGACAATCTTAAAAGGCCCACACATGGACTTACACAGTACCATTTCATCTGAGCTCCAATGCTGGGTAGTGGCTTTGGGGAAAATCTAGGGACATACCAAGAGAAACTGGATTGTCTGGCATCGGGGAAAGAACTTAGGACTACTTTCTCCCAGAGGGACTGGTAGGGATCATTGTTTCTATGCTGGCATTTCCCCTGTCCAGAGCTGACTGGCAGCCATATCTGAGTGTCCATCAGCATGGTCGACACTTGCTCCCCTCTGGTGATTTCCTGAGACCCCATCCCATTCAATTTGAAGCCCCACCCAAGCTGTTTGCAGCTGCTTTTTCATATGAATGGCCTGTCCTGACTCTAGCTTCAGACTTTGCTAAAATATCTAAAACAAGCAGCAGCTGGAGTCAGCATGCCCCAAACCTAATAAAATAAGGCCCAAAGCCTGGCACTAACACCACCCTGCCTTGCTTCACAGCTGGGCCTTGCCTGGGAACTTCCAAGACCAATACAAATAACACCTATCTGAAGATCTCTCTATAGCTCTTGCCAGGTGGACCCAGACAGAGGTGGACTTTGCACCTCCTGAGAGGTCCCAGAGCCAATGCACCCAGCGGACAGTTTCACGGCATACCAAATTACTACTCTACACATCCACAAGTGACCCACTCAAAAGGCTGACTCGGTGAGCACCAAAGCCCCACTGAAGGAAGTCCTGCTCCACAGGTTGTCACCTGCACAGCAGCTCTCCCACTGTAGTCGCAGCTGGTCCTCACAACCAATTGGCCTGAAGGTCAATTCCTCCCAATGATGCCAATAGCAATCAAGGATCAACTACAAGATTGTGCACACAGCCCACCCAGCGGCTTACCTAGAGTGCCCAGTCTTCCCAATCTAGGTGATTGGGGAGACTGAGCCACTGGGCCCTACAGGACACCTAACACACAGGCCTCTATACCAATTCCAGGAGACATAACAGCTCTACTTAATATATAGAAACAAACACAGGGAAAACAACCAAAATGTGGAGACAAAGAAACATGCTACAAATGAAAGAAATGGAAGCAAGCAAACTACTGAATACAGAGTTCAAAACAATGGTTACAAGGTTACTCAAGGATCCTAATGAGAGTTTTAAAGGACTTAATGGGATCTTCAAGGAAATTAATGAGAGTGTCAAGGTACTCAGTGAGACTTTCAAGGGCCTTAGTGAGAAATTAAGCATACTTTAACTGAAATAAAGAATAATTTACAGAGATCCAGCAGTAGAATAGAGGATTCCTAGAATCAAATCAACAATTTGGAATATGAGGAAGCAAACAACACACAATCAGAAGAGCAAAAAGAAAAAAGAATCCAAAAATATAAAGATAGTGTAAGGAGCCTCTTGGACAACTTCAAAGGTACCAAAATTTGCATTATGGGGTGCCAGAAGAAGAGAGAGTGCAAGATATTGAAAACCTATTTGAAGAAATAATGACAGAAACCTTCCCCTACCTGGTGAAAGAAAGAGACCTACAAATCCAGAAAATGAAGAAGGTTCCAAACAAGAGGAGCTTAAAGAGGCCCACACCAAGACACCTCATAATTAAATTGCCAAAAATTAAAGACAAAGAGAAAATCTTAAAAGCACCTAGAGAAAAGCAGTTAGTTATCTATAAAGAAGTGCCCATACAACTGTCAGCTGATTTCTTAGCAGAAACTTTGTAAGTCAGAAGGGAGTAGCAAGAAATACTCAAAGTGATGAATAGCAAGGACCTACAACAAAGATTATTCTACTCAGTAATGCTATCATTTAGAATTGAAGGTCAGATAAAGAACTTCACAGACAAGAAAAAGCGAAAGGAGTTCATCACCACCAAACCAGTACTTCAAGAAGGGTATTCTAGAAGAAGAAGAAGAAGAAGAAGAAGAAGAAGAAGAAGAAGAAGAAGAAGAAGAAGAAGAGGAGGAGGAGGAGGAGGAGGAGGAGGAGGAGGAGGAGGAGGAGGAGGAGGAGGAGGAGGGAGGAGGAGGAGGAGGAGTAGGAGGGAGGAGCGGAGGAGAGGGAGGATTCGTAGGGGAGGTAGTCTGAGGGGAGGACTGACTGGTTCCTTCTATTCTTGAGTGCGTCTTCAATTTCTATTTCTTTTTGCTTCTTCTATTTTCCCCCATCACAATTATACATATCTATATTCAATTGAATCTATAAATCAAAATAAACAAGAAATTTAATGAACAAAATAAACTGAATAATAAAATAGAATCAGAGGTATGATAACATGGAACAAAC
The DNA here is from genome assembly GCF_014108245.1 of Pipistrellus kuhlii. Lineage (NCBI taxonomy): Eukaryota > Metazoa > Chordata > Mammalia > Chiroptera > Vespertilionidae > Pipistrellus > Pipistrellus kuhlii. Next base: position 73,091,825 of record NW_023425573.1, read on the forward strand.
TGATGAATCTCAAAAGGAAGCGAAATGAGGGGTGCAGGGATGGTAAAGGTCTGAGGCGGAGCAGGAACCAGGTGGAGGAGGGCAATGGAGGGGAAAAGAGGACATCTGTAATACTCAACAATTAAGATTTTTTTTTATTATAGTTGACTTCTACTCTACTTATTCTAGAAATAATATGTGTTGATCATGGAACACCATGCAATGAGCCATCCACCATACAGGCAATCTGATTGTTATATTTTCATATCTGATTTGGTTTGAGTTAGATATTTTCTAATATTTATAATTATCACATGATATAAATAATATCATTCAAAATATAACCTTCCCTCCCCCGTCACCCAAAAAAGAAAAAAAGCATGCAATGGTCCCATTCTTCTGAAATATGTCTTGAGAATGCAAGTCTACAAGGAACTGAGGAGTTGCTGAGAAAAGTCTTGAATGGATGCCGAAACCGGTTTGGCTCAGTGGTGGAGCATCGGTCTGCAGACTGAAAGGTCCCGGGTTCAATTCCGGTCAGGGGCATATACATTGGTTGCGGGCACATCCCCGGTGGGGGGTGTGCAGGGGGCAGCTGGTCGATGTTTCTCTCTCATCGATGTTTCTAGCTCTCTATCTCTCTCCCTTCCTCTCTGTTAAAAAAAAAAAAAAAAAAAAAAAAGTCTTGAATGGAGACAGCAGCACCTAAGAATGATCCAAACAACGACCAAGACCTTAAGTGCCATTTGGGCATTGTGATACCTACAGATGGGCAGGTGTCCATTGACTTCTTTTTTTCTAGGGATCTGCCAATGGTTACAGCAAGAAAAATATACTTGAAAGTTTATAATTAGGGTCCAGTTCACAACTCTGGTTTTGTGCCAGACATCATTTCATCAAACCATTGGTACCCTTAATAAACAAAATATGTCAATCAGAGCATGTTAGAACAAACACATCTTAAATATCACAGTGGGACCTCCAGTTAATCATTATGTTTTGTGTGTTGCTTCACACAATCTAAATCCCAGGCTTGTTAAGTGGTCCTCAAAGTATGGTCCCTGGTCCCTGGACCAGCAGCACAACACCAGCTGGGAGCCAGTTGGAAATAAAGACCCTCAGGCCCTTCTCCAGATCTACTGCATCAGAGACTCTGGATGGAGCCTAGATATCTGGTTAGCAAGGCCCCTGGGTGACACTGATGCAGCAAAACTTGGAGACCCACTAATCTATAAAATGAGTTTCATTGAAAAGTTAAATCAAATTCTAGTTCATGAAATTGCTGATTTTCTTTCTACTACCAACTTAATCCAGTGCTCTTTGCATGTGTTATTATTGACATTACTTAACAGTGACAATATTACTTGAGGATGGTTTAGAAGAAAAACAATGCAAAATCACCAGAATTCTAATCTCTTTCTCCCTTGGAAGTCCTGAATTATGTAAGAATCTTGCTGGCATCCACCAAATCTAAGAAATTCAGAATTCAGAGCATCTTGGCATCTTTCTCTTTATCTCTCATACATATGCATTATTAGAGAACATATGTTGTTTAATCAAAAGATAACATTACACTGGATAATGTTTATGAGCACTGGCAAATATTTTCCTTACAAGCTGCCACAGTTAATCATTTGGAAAAATATAAATATTCACATTTGGCCAAATCCCTTGTACCTCCTCCTTCTTAGCTCTTCTGCAAACAGAAGCCCCAGTGGGGGGACCCATTGCTTATTTGCATAAAGCCCTTGAAAAGCAGACCCTGATGGTTAAAAAACTCTAGTTGGCATGACTTCACTGTGAACTAAAATAGGAAATAAGGTCAGAGCACGTGGGAGAAGCTGAGGAATTCTGAAGGATAAGGGTGTGAGAGAACACTCTGATAAGGTGTGGAGGTTCAGTCAGCAGGCTCTGCAGTCAGACTGATGGACAAAAATCCAGCCCTGCCCCTCAGGCCTCCTTCTTATAAAATGGGGAGATGGCTCCTCATAGAGTTGTTGAGAATTACATGAGATAATTCCAGTAAAGCTCTGAGCTGGCATATAATGAGTGCTCAGTACACTTCAGCTATTTCATTACAGTTTCACCAAAAGAGTCATATCTGAAGTGTCCAAAGGGATATCAGCAAGCTGAGCTGAGCTCCTGTGACTCTGGGCACCCTCTGGGCCTGGAACCAAATGTGTGCCCACTACTTCACTCACTGTCTCTCAAAGAATATTTTGAAAACTTCCTATGAGCCAGGCACTATTGTAAGAGCTTAGTGTAATTTTAATTATTTCATTCTCACAATTGTATTGCTAAAATGAGGTACAGTTTAGCTACTTAACCAAGTCACACTGGTAGTAAGGATTTAAATCCCAATTGTTTGTCATCATAGAGCCCACACCCAATAGCTATGCTATACTGCCTCTTTATAAAGATTTAAATATTAACTTAGCAAAAAACTATTTGTTACTTAAGCCACTTAGTGTATGATCATTTATTACAGCAACCTGAGCATGCTAGACACCACACACTGTCATCAGGGACTAGCTGTCAGCTCTACTTTCCCTTTGATGGTCTTATCTTCAAAATTCTCAGGAATGGCCCAACATCGCATGTTCCCATTGATATGATATGAAGGCCAGAGGAAAGACTTTGTTTTTGTATTACTGTACCCACAATCCCTGAGCAGGGCCTTATTCATGCTGATTAACCTGGCTTAGGAATGAACTTGTTCCTGGATCAATCACCATAGCCAGGAAGACAGAGTGCATAGATTGGCTAAATTACATCATGTGATGCACCCTGGAACTGGGGTGGATCCATTGCCTTAAAGCACATTGGCTGAGAATGGAGGATCAAGCACACTTGCCACAAAAAGGACATTTATGCTGGGCATAAAAGTCACACAATTTCTCTTGTAATATAATAATAATTTTTCAGGCCAGCAGAAAGTTCTTTTTAAACTTTGGGAATTGCCTGTAATGTAATACTGGGCAGGCATTAAGAAAAATTATTAGAAGGAACATAATTACCAGAGAAAGTAAAGAATATGGAAAGTTAAAATAATATTAGTAACCACATACTAACATTTAAAGTTCATGATAACTTTTTTATGAGGGCCAGTGGTAGGTCAATGAAATGGCAAAGCTTTTTTATTAACTTAATCACTTTGAGGTCAAGATGGATTTTGAGAAAAGATCGTTAAAGAAAATTAAACACGACATGATGACTTTATCTCCCTCACATATTTCTTCTCAAGAATGCTTGTCCCTGCTCTTTGCTGCTAAGAGATCTTGAGATGTGTGAAAGGCACAGATTCTAACTAGGTTAAAAAGGAGCCCCAGGGAGCAGGCAATGCTTGGCCTGCTGGTGATGATTTTATCCAGGACCCAGATGATCCCAACACCAGTTCCATATGCCAGTTATGAAGATAAACACCAGACCTAGGGCCCAGGGGACTGCTTCCTGCTAAGCCATGCTCAAGACCAGTTTTTACCACTGCTCGCCTAATCAAAAGACTTCTCCCTCAGCATCCCTCTAGTGTTCCAGCAATCAAAAACCTGGAAATATCCTTGCAGAGGAAGAAAAAACTAGAAAGAAACAGTATGAAATCAGTAATTCATTTCAATTGTTTGTGTCTAGCTATTCTTCATGAAATTATGACCTGTTCCTGAACTATACTTTTCTAACAAAATCATCCTATGCAGAAGGAAAGAAAGAACAAGCAAGGGATTCACATTCTTGGATTGATTATTCTGGAACTTTATATACGTAGGGTCTTGACTTCTCACACCAACCTCAAGATATTCTATATAATAATAGGCTAATATGCAAATCAACCAAATGGCGGAATGACCAGTTGCTATGATGTGCACTGACCACCAGGGGGCAAATGCTCAATGCAGGAGCTGCCCCCTGGTGGTCAGTGTGCTCCCATAGGGGGAGCACCATGCAGCCAGAAGCCAGGCTCACGGCTGGTGAGCACAGTAGCAGTGGCAAAAGAGGTAAGGATGTCCGACTAACCGCTAAGCCATTAGTCAGACATCCTCCGAGGGTTCCCAGACTGCGAGAGGGTACAGACTGGGCTGAGGAAATCCCCCACCCCAGAGTGCATGAATTTTGTGAACCAGGTCTCTAGTACTACATAAAATGGCACCCATTTTACAGATGAGGACAGTAACTTCTCACACACTCAGCCAACAGTGAGAGTGCTTGAGTCCATGCCCATTTAATTTCAGATTTCCTTTTAGTATATTGCCTCCCAATTTTTCTCTCCTGTTTACAAATGACAAAAGAGAACCATAGAAATGACTTCCTATCTTCTTGGTTTCCTTTCTTTCCAAGGAAAATAGCTAGCAGTCTTTGGGTCTGTTTCTTCCATCACCAATGGAAAGGGCTAAGCAGGTGATTAAAAGGGCCCTTCAAAAAGGCTAATGGAAAGGAGAGGGTATCACAATGGGGTAAGAGATGGGGAACTGAGCCACAAAGACCTAGGTTGGTTTCTGTCCCTTCCTGACTATGTGTCTTTGAACAAGCTACTTATTCTCTCTTCTCTGTGCCTCACTTCCCCCTTGTAAAATGGAGATAATAACAGTACCTACATTACAGGATTATTGTGAGGAACAAATGAGTTATCTTGTAGTAACTTAAAGCAGGGCCCTGTATTTAGTAGTTTCTCAGTAAATGTTAATGTCTATTAATGCTCCTTTTTGGCTTTGTGGCGTACAACGCACAGGGTCCTCATTGCATACAACTCACAGTGTCCTCTTAAAATGGCAGCTCTTTCAAAAGGCTGGAGTATTTTTCATGCACTGTAAAGTTACTGATTTGTGGGCATTTGTGGCCAATGTTCTCCACCCATGTCTTCTAAACCCATTTATTAGCTCAGTGGTTCTCAGATTTGAGTGTCCGTCAGAATCAGCTGTGGGTACTTCAAACCACAGACTGCTGAAGGTACTTTAGCCACTCCAGAGTTTATAACTCAGTAGGTCTAGGGTGGGGCCTGAGAATTTTCATCTCTAACAACTTCCCAGATGGTATTGTTGATCCAGAAAGGATACTTAGGGAATCTCCACAATATTCACACCTTAGAATGTAAATCTGCTTAGCTAAACTATGTAAGACACATGATGTCGGGAAAGATTAGTAATGAAAAGAGGAAATGACCAAAACCAAAATGGACAGAGGCTTCTGTCTTCTGAGGAGGGGACCAGGAGGAGTGACATTAACTACATCAGTGAGGACTAAAATCCCTCTGTCACTCCTTTCTCCTTCAGCAGACACTGGTCTCCTGACCACTGTGATTCAAATGAAGTTGGCTCTGAGGAGGAGGCAAGGCTGAGGCAACTGCTCATGAGCCTTTAACTGTGCAAAGAAACAGGAGACTGAGCTGAGTGCTCTAGGACTTTTATTGTTGCTATTCTTTAGTCACTAAAGTGTGACTAAAGAATACTAGAGGAGGGGAGGTATACATGAACAGGATGAAAGAGGAGACCAGAAAAAGAAGTGAGGAGTACCAAGCAACATGTTGGGAAGTTGAAACTTGGGTTAGTAAAAATAGTGAAGATCTTATAAGAAATATTGTTCAGTTTTAGGTGGTTTGCATTTTTATAATGTCAGTCCTCTCTAAATCATCACTAAAATCAATCACAGCATGAAGATCTCAAGGTGCAGGTACAGGGAAAAGGTGGCAAAGCAGGAAAGAGGTTGACCTCTGCAGTTCAGAGGATGCATTTAACATGGCAGTACACACTCTGTTAACTGAATTACTCTAGGAAACAAGCTTGAAGCCAGAATCCCTCCCAAAATCCCTGAGATACTGGGGATGACTCAGACTTCCTTCTGAATTCTAAATGGGATCAGAGCCAACTTCATTTGAATCTCAGTGGTCATGAGACCTCAGCTGACATCTAGTTAATACAAAACCGCTCTGAGTGATTTGCAAACCCAGCAGAGCTCAGCTATCTAGGTTAGGAACACCAGACTGTTGTCAATGTAACCTTCAGACGTCCTTCCTGCATCACCTTCCACAGGTGGCCAAAGAAATGTGGGTTCCTTGGCTCTATGCAGTGGTAGCATCCTTTAAGATTAGGAGTCATGCCTAAGAGTTTGGGAGTTATCAGCTTTAAGGGAGAATATTACTTATGTCTTCCAACTGTGACCCAACAGCTCTGGGGACAGGAAGTACAAGCTTCTAAGTAATAAGGACAGAACAAAACACTGTTTGAGAAAAGAACATTGATTGGTGTCATTTAAAAAATAATGAGTAACTTGTATTGACTTTCTGCTTTGATTTACACAGTAACCTTTTTTTCTCCTTTACAATAAAATTCACAAACAACAGAAACATCTGTTTATTGGTCTCCTGTCTCCCATCCGAATTCATTAGGCATCCGGGGGGAGATAGCGAGAACTTCTAACTCACCTACCCATCCCCTGGCATCTGGTTCCAAAGCCCTTGTTACGGCCAGAGAGGCCCCTTACTGAACTGTAACTAAAACCTGACTCTTTGGGTGGTTTTCAAGTACTAAGGACGTACCCCATTGGCAGATGGAATCATCCTGGTGGTGAATGGAAAACCAGCACCTGGAAACACCCTCCAATGGCTGCCCCTTCCCTCTGCCAAGTACACACACTCAGGGGTGAGGGGAGGGAGGCCTCAGGTAAGGCTTTCACCCTGGGATCCAAGGGTCTGAGGTCCCTAAGGATGGAAGAGTGAGAGAAGGCTGGATTTTTATGACATGCCACAAAGTGCAATCCACCCCAGCAGATACGCACTTACAGAGAACAGTAATTTCTCTTAGACCGTTGCTGTCACTTCTCTTCACTCTGGGCAGGCTGTTTCAGTACAGCACCCTACCTTCCTACCTTAACATCAAGTGACCAAGACACAAAGCCCTAACAGGACTAGGTGGAGTCCTGTGACTGAGCTAAAATTTTGAAAAGAAAAGCACCTGCCAAAACCAGTTTAGTTCAGTGGATAGAACGTTGGCCTGCAGACTGAAAAGTCCAAAGTTCAATTCCAGTCAAGGGCATGTACCTTGGTTGTGGGCACATCCCCAGTAAGGGATATGCAAGAGGCAGCTGATTGATATCTCTCTCATCGATGTTTCTAACTCTCTATCCCTCTCTCTTCCTCTCTGTAAAAAATCAATAAAATATATTTTTTTAAAAGAAAAGAAAGAAAAGAAAAGCACCCAATTCTATCATAAGGAAGAATGCATGTGGAACTTGAGTATTTGTCTGTTCTGTTCTATTGCTTTCCTTTAGAAAGTGCAATGACGTTGTTTTTACGCTCTGCCTAAAGACGGGAGGCTCAGTGGCAGATCCCAGCAGCAGAGGCAGTCAGGAACAAATGAGTTGCCACAACCTATTATACTTTCCCAGCAAGCTCATGAAGTGCCCAGAGCCCGCTAGCCACTTCTGCCTCTTGCTCAACAGCCTTTGGCCATTTTGTCTAGAGCAGCCACTGCTGACGTAAAGAATGCTAAACTTCCAAATAGACGGTTTCAAATGCAGAGCTAGAGCCACATGCAGGCTGCGAGGGTTTGGTTCAAACTGCAGGTTTTCTCCAGAAGATGCCGGTAGGGCTCCTTACCCACAGCAGGCCTCCTACCAGCCCTGCCTCAGGGCCTGGATGGCTGCCATCACTTCCCTTGGTTTGCTCAGTGAGGGGACAGTGCAGTTGAAAGATTACACTGTTCAGAGCCAAACTGGCCTCATTCTAAAGCTGACTCTTAACAGCTAAATAGTTCACTGAACCTCTCTGAGCTTCAGTTTCTCTCTTTTTTTTAATTTATAATAAATCTTTTTGTTCAGATTATTACAGGTATTCCTCTTTCCCCCCACTTCCCCATAGCTCTCCTCCTCCTGATCCCCAACTCCATCCCATGCCCTTACCCCCCCGCCCCTGTCTTCATCCATAGGTGTAAGATTCTTGTCCAATCTCTTCCCTCACCCCTGAGAATTGTTAGTCCAATCCCTTTCTATGTCTCTGATTCCATTATATTCACTAGTCCATTTTGTTCTTCATATTTTTTATTCACTTGATTTTTAGGTTCACTTGTTGGTAGGTATGTATTTTATGTCTTTTTGTTGTTCATAATTTTTACCTTTACCTTTTTCTTCTTCCTCTCTTTAAAGAATACCCTTCAGCATTTCATGTAATTCTGGTTTGGTGTTGATGACTCCTTTAACTTTTTCTTGTCTGTGAAGCTCTTTATCTGACCTTCAATTCTGAATGATAGATTTGCTGGGTAGAGTAATCTTGGTTGTAGGTTCTTGTTGCTCATCATTTTGAATATTTCTTGCCGCTCCCTTCTGGCCTGCATAGTTTCTGTTGAGAAATCAGCTGACAGTCATATGGCTACTCCCTTGTAGGTAACTGTTTTTCTCTTGCTGCTTGTAAGATTCTCTCTTTGTCTTTTGCCCATGGCATTTTAATTATGATGTTTCTTGGTGTGTCCCTCCTTGGATTCCTCTTGTTTGGGGTTCTGTATGCTTCCTGAACTTGTAAGTCTATTTCTTTTACCACGTAGGGAAAGTTTTCTGTCATTATTTCTTCCATTAAGCCTTCAATATCCTGCTCGCTCTTCTCTGGCACCCCAAAAATCCGGATGTTGGTACACTTTAAGCTGTCCCGGAGGCTCCTTACACTGTCCTCACACTTTTGGATTCTTCTTTCTTTCTGCCTCTCTGGTTGGGTGATTTTTTCTTCCTTATATTCCAGATCCTTGGTTTGATTCTTGGGGCATGTTGATCTATAGTTGAGCTTCTGTATATTCTTTATTTCAGAGATTGTATGCTTAATTTCTGACTGGTCTTTTCTATTTATTTATTTGTTTGTTTGTTTGTTTGTTTATTTATTTTGGTATTCTCTTTAAGGTCCTTGAAGGTGTCACCAAGCTTCTTGGAGGTCTCATCAAGTTTCTCAAAGGTTTTTAGAAGATTCTTAAGTAATCTTATAAATGTGATTCTGAACTGTGTGGCATCCATTAGTTTATTCTCCTCCATCTCTCCCATTCGTGTCATGCTTCTGTGTTTCCTCATTTTGGCCATCTCCTTGCATTGATAGAGTGGCTTTATGTGGTTATTTACCAATAGGGGTCAGTAGCTCAGCTTCCCCAATCACCTGAGGTGGTCACTTTTGCTATATCCCTTTGTGGGCTTAGTGCACAATCTTGGTGTAATTAAGCCTTGATTGCTGTTGGTACACTGGGAGGAATTGACCTCAAGGCCAATTGTCTGTGAGGACCTGCTGTGTCTATAAAGGAAGTACTGCTGCGCTGGAGACACACTTTGTTTCAGTGGGGCTTTGGTGCTCACTGAGACCATCTCCCAAATGTGTCACTTATGGGTGTGAGGGATTGAAACTGAGCACTAGAACTCTGGTTTCTGGGTCTCAATGAGGTGCAGTCCAGCTACTGTCTGAGGCCAGTACTGTCATAGAAGCTACAGCACGAACTATAGTCCTGTCCTCCTTGGATCTGTTTGCCCCAGGTTGCAATTTTGCTAACCTGCAACAGAGAGGGCCAAAGTCCGCTGCTTGGAGCTTGGATGTGTTGTGAGGGCGAGGTTTCAGGGCGGAGTCTCAGGGCATCACTACGCTGGGGCGTGGCCAACAGCAATGGTGGCCAGAGGCCTCTCGGATGGTGTCCCCATGTCTCTCCACGTCCAGCATCACAGCACAGTAAACAATCTCAGCTCTGCAAGCAAGCCAGCCCCATTTTCTGACCCGATGGCAGGCAGTCTAGCCTCTCCCCAGAAACTGGATTTCAGAGAGATCAGGCACTTGTCTCTTTTTGGGTTGAAGAAAGTACTGCCCTCTGCGCGCAGGGATCCTCCGCCAACCCGTAGCGCATCCGTGCCCTCCTACCTCAGTTTTTCAGCGCTGTGCCCAGGATTCTCCTCTTTCTCTTTCAGGCTAGAATTAGGGGTGTCGAACTCAATCAGAGAAGGGGCCAAAATCTAAAATCCAGCCTAAATCGCGGGCCGAATGGTTTACTGAACAGTCATAAACTGTCATTGTGATGGAAATGCAGCGGAGTGCAGTGATGACAGCGCGGTGCAGGCCACATTGCAAGGCCTGGCGGGACGGATTTGGCCAGCGGGCCTTGTGTTTGACACATGTGGGCTAGATGAAGGGCTTCCTCTCAGCCAGCTTTTGTTTGGTTTGGGGGAGATAGACGTTTGTTTCATAGTTTTTCCTTGGACTTGTGCCCGGCGGCCGTTTAGGCGTGTTTACCTAGCACTGCCATCTTCCTTCGGTCTCCGTTTCTCTCTTTTTCTTAATGGAGATCATTACACTTATCTTGTAGAGCCTATACATAGTACGCACCACGTAGACTTTTTCCTTTTGTTGTTGTTGTTGCTGCTGCTGCTGTGGCTGTTGAAATAGGAAAGGAGGGAGGATAGAACCCCGGTAGTGAGAAGCCATTTCTTGAGAAATTGCATTCTTGGAAGTAAGAGCAACACATTTTTGCACAAAGGATCCCTGCCTTGTCTCTGCAAGGTCCCGATACCTCACTCTGCCCTCAGAGTTAAAAATATCTTAGAACAGCCCTTCCAATTCTCCCCAACCTGGAAATTCCCCACTCGTGTGAAAATGGATGGTGAGTTAATTAAAGGCTACCAAATGTACTTAAAGCCTATCAGAAAGCTACCCTAATTGAATGTTTGCCAGTTAGAGGCTTTCTCAAGACTTTTTTTTTATTCCGTAAAACCTTTCCAGATCCTTAAGCCCCACTAAAAGAAAAGTGACTGTGGATGGTTCCCTGGCAGCTGCAAGCTTATGAATGCCTTTGCTAATTGAGCCTCTGGATTGTTTTTCTATTTGACGGTAGGGCAACCTATGAATTCACCATAAGTCACTAATGTGTCACCTCTGATTTGTTACCAGAGCGTCTGTTTGTGAAAGGAATTTTAGAGATAAAACGGGCAGGTTTAGGGAGTCTCAGGAATAAAGAGGGCCTGTGGAGGAGGAATGTTCCGGTGAAGGACTGAGGTATCTCTGGCCTGAGCAATTAAAGCAATTATAAGGTAGATCAAAAGCAGCCCAGGCCTGAGCAGCTTGGAGATGCCAAAACGCTTATCTCACTTGCACAGAGGATAGAGAAATGCCACAGGATAAGGGGGGGAAGGAAGACATACATTCACAGAGGATAAAGAAAAATCACAAAATGATGGGGAAAGGAAACATATTTTTATAGATAATAGAGGAACGTTGCAAGATAAGAAAAGAGAAAGAGAGAGGCACCACCTGGACTTTGGCCTTTGAAACTGATACTATGTAACAAAATAACCAATCAGGAAAGCAAGGGGGTCCTAGATTAATGAAAGGTCCAATTAGAAAGGGTCAGGTTCAAACAAGGAGCTGCAGTATATATAAACCTGAGACAAAGGAACAGAAGCAGGATTTTTTTTTTCTCCCCATTAGTAAGAGAGAGCAAGCTTTTTCCATTTGGGGTCCCCTCCCCAGAAGGTCCCCTTTGGGAACACCTCTGCCCAGATGGAGTTTGTATATGTTTCCAGTAAACTTCTACATTTTTATTAAAGAAATCTGTTAGTCCATGAATTGATTCTTCATCTTTGTCAGACAAGAACCCATGAGAAGAACTCTGTACCCAGATCCCCATGTTTTATTTGGAAAGGATGTGTCGCAGGACACATGTGCTTAGCTAGGGTCAGGAGTGAGACAACGAAGATGGGGTGCCTCCAAAGGAAGAGGGACCTGGGGCACCAGACGTGCACCAGGTACAATACTACCTTTCTGAAATGAATCTGGGGATGAATTTGAGTGAAAGAGGCTGTTCTTTAAGAAAGGGACAGATCAGTACCTAAGTCACAGTTGCTGCCAGCGACCGGCACCAGAGATCTGTTTTGGAAATATTGTGATGCTGAACTGAATGCATCATCTGTCTTCAGATGTAGAGCATACATATTTGCTCCATTGGACTTGAAATTACAGGAAACATCACATTGCTTCGTTTTTTATGTTAAACTTAATCTGATTAGATGCTTAACATCATGTAAATTTATACGATGTCCTAGGGAGGAAAGAATAGCTTACACAGACCAGAAATTTTGAGGAAGGGATCCACGTCCTTAGCATCCCTACTGGTTGCAGCTAGGAGGCTCAGTGTTCAAGTTGGCAAGACCTGCTTAGAAGGTGGAATGTCTCTGATCCTTACTGCGCTGGGTCTCAGAGACCTTTTGCCAAGACTCCCAAGCAGATGCTTTCTCCCTTGGTTCCATGGAGTCACCATTCCATCTAGGGTGTCTGTGTCTCTACTGCTCTTGGAAACCACCACCCACTCCCAATCTCTCCTTGGTCATAAGAAAACCATCCCTATTTCTGGGCAACAGGAGGGCAAGCCAGTACTGCCTCCTCAACACCCATTGAGAGCCCCTGTCCCCATCTTCTCAGAGAGCTACCACCCGCCAGGTGATACCTAGGTAAGTCCCCACAGACACTTTCACATATTGAGCAAAGGGGGAAAACCTCCGCCTTATAAGTTTCCTAACTTATCTGGGACCTTTATGCAAACATGGAAAAGGTACCCCTTCCTCAGGGCACATCCCTGCCATCTGTCAGAAATGTTTCAGTGTTTGTTAGAACAAGACACTATTGCCATCTGCCAGATTTGCTATAATAACTGTGCAAACTCCAATGATGCATACAATAAAATGGAGTCCCCCTAAGAGGAGGCACCTTCTTGCAGTGGACAACCTGCACAACTTAGAAGCCAGCTTACCATTGTCCAGGGAGGCTCTGCAAGCAGAGAGCAGACAGCAAAGAGCAGGTTGCAAAATAAAGCCCAGCACAAGAGGATGACGCCGCTGAGTGTTCCCGTCTGCTAGGGAGTGCGTGCATCGGCATGGCTTTCACACACGGCGCCTCTTCCCAATGTGGCATTATGCAGCAGGCAGCCTTCCATGAGATGCACATATGCAGAATCAGACCACAGGCCTCCAGGATCTTAATGTTTATAAGTATCTAGGATGACCCTGGACGAATGGCTCAGTTAGTTGGAACTTCATCCCATAAACCAAAATGTGGCAGTTTTTGGATTCTCGATCAGGGCTCAACTGATCTCTCTCTCTCTTTCTTTCTCTCTCTCTCTCTCTCTCTCTCTCTCTCTCTCTCTCTTTCTCTCTCTCTCTCTCTCAAACATATCCTAAAAAAAAAAAAAAAAGCACATATCCTTGAATGAGGATTTTAATTTTTTTTAACTTTAATTAAAATAATAACAGTATCTAGAACCTTCACAAGTCATATAAATGTCTAATCACTGGGTTGTACACCTGAAACTAATATAATATTTTATATCAACTGTAATCGAAAAATAAAACATTTTTTAACTATCCAGAATCTTAGGTTATGTGAAAACTCAGAAGCCAGTCATCAATCTTCAAATGCTAGTTTTCCACCGAAGCCAGAGACTAGCTGCCTTCATGGTCCAGTGACAAGGAAAACACTTCATACATTGTGTTCAGACAATGACTCCGATGTTGACTCAAAACAGTTCTTAAACCACTGCATTTGGCTTTACTCACCCAGTGATCCTTGGCAGGGAGTTAGGGAGCCACGGACTGTGGACTAGGTGATAAAAGATCACTCAGGTGCCTGGAGGGGGTGCACAGCAAAGCCAAGGTCTATTTAATCATACCGGCATCTGGAGAGCGAGGAAAGGGAATCCGGGGAAATAGGCAAGGAAAGCAAACAATACATCTTCGTACTGTGACCTCCAGGGAAAACCTTTTGGAGGATGTCACATGGTTCAGGGCATGGCCCACACTCAGCACAGCTCACAGGGACCCTCCCAGAACAGAGTGTCATGCACAGTGTCCACTTGGACACTGCTTCCCAGCTCTCTCTGTGCACTTATTCTCAGATGTGCAAACTTGCTGCTCTCCATCCCCATCCGATTCTTCAGGCTTGACACTTTGCTTCTTTTTTCAGATATCACCTTGGTTTCTCTAGACTAGGGGTGTCGAACTCAATCAGAGAAGGGGCCAAAATCTAAAATCCAGCCTAAATCGCGGGCCGAATGGTTTACTGAACAGTCATAAACTGTCATTGTGATGGAAATGCAGCGGAGTGCAGTGATGACAGCGCGGTGCAGGCCACATTGCAAGGCCTGGCGGGATGGATTTGGCCCGCGGGCCTTGTGTTTGACACATGTGCTCTAGACACTGACCTTGATAACCCACCACTCCAGTGGCTACTGCCTCCCAGCTCAGCCAGCTTGCTCTGGGACCCTGTTCAGTCTTGACCCACCCCAACTTGGAAGTAGGCGGACCACAGTTCTAGGCAGATAGCTGAGACCACCATCCTCAAGATCATTTGACTCTTCAGTCCCAAGGACTTTCTGGGAGATGTGAATGGACTAAAGTTATATTAAATTCTACTTTGTGGAAAATAAGATTTCAGGACATTTCAGTATAGTATTCACAAATTCTGTACTGGAGCTCCCATGGCAATAGAAAAATGGCAAATGGTAATGCACTTCATATGGTATGAGTCATGCTTTCTCCTTCCTCATGCTCTTGCCTTGTTACCTGAAACTTCTACTGTAAGAATCTCCTCCAAGGATAGTGCCAATAAAATGCAAAATTATTAATATCTGTTAGGTCAGTGGTCAGCAAACTGTGGCTCGTGAGCCACATGCAGCTCTTTGGCCCCTTGAGTGTGGCTCTTCCACAAAATACCAAGGGAGAGTCTATTTTGAAGAAGTGGCATTAAAAGAAGTTTTAAAAATTGGGAGAGTCTATTTTGAAGAAGTGGCATTAAAAGAAGTTTTAAAAATTGGCTCTCGAAAGAAACTTCAATCGTTGTACTGCTGATATTTGGCTCTGTTGGCTAATGAGTTTGCCGACCACTGTGATAGGTGATAGCTAATGTCATGTCTCTCATGCATCCTTTTCAAAAACATTGTGGGGGATGGGGGGCTAGTATTAACAAAAACCATTTAAAAACCCATGACTTGATCAGCTCCCCTTTCTAGACAATTTTTCATCTTACTGGAACCACCCTTGGGAAAGATGCTTACAGTGGAAGTTTCAGGCAACAGGGCAAGAGAATGAGGAATCAGAGGAATGATTCTTGGGCAAAGAGGTCAGATTCTCTAAACTCCCACCATTCCCCAGGAGTTAGACCACAGTGGGTGGAGCTAACCCGGACACCTCCTTGGGCTGAGAGTTCATTTTTCCAAAGACCAAGAGAAAATCCACATTCTTCATATTGCTGTCAGTAGAAGTGGAGTTCTTGGGGTATCTTGAGGAAAAGAATTTCCTGAAGTCCCCACAGGAAGATAGGAAAGCTTTATTGATGATGTAAAATTAATGGAGTTCCCCTCCAAAGTCCCATCTCTGTCAGTCAGTCTTGCCATGTAAGTAATCCAATCTTGTTTTCAGCAGGGCCAGAATTAAGGCCACTGCCCAGAATTTCTGTCCCATATTAAAGTCCAGTCCAGGCTCTGGCTGGCTTAGCTTGTGTTTCTAGCTACAATCCATTGTATGTGGGATCCACCTGGCCATGGAGTGAACAGACAAGCACACAAAAGAGTACGGGTCACAGAGCAAGAGAGAAAACAAGAAAAGAACAGAGGGAGGGATTTCTTTTGTTGTGGGGTCAAACCCTGGAGTCAAAAATAAGACCACTGGAGGCTGCTAATGGATTAAAAAAAAAAACAGGCAAGGATTTATTGAACTGGCCAGGACGGCTGAGAGAGCACCACACGCAGGTGGAGTCCACAGTACCGCACCCTTCCAAGTGTAGGCAGTCCTTTTAAAGGTCTAAACCACAAGAATTTTCCTTTGTTCTAAATTCTAAGGTCATTCCCAGCCACATCCTGCTGGACCCTGGAATGTCGACCTATCTTGCGATAGCAGATAGTACAGAAGCAGACCTGAGCAAACTTAACATCTAAAGGTTATCTGCAGTTTCTACTCCTGAAGCTACTGAGTCAGTGGGAATCAATCTCCTGTGGTCCTGGTCCACAGGCACAGAAAAACTGCCTTAGCCTCCAGGTCCCAATCTGAAAGCTGAGGCAACTACCCTATTGTTTAAGCAAGTAAGCGAGTGCTGAAGCCAGAATAGCAGGGTTAAAACTCAAACAGCAGTTTTTACCTAAGTATGGTTGCTACCATACTTCATTTTGTCTAGGGATTTTAACCAGAAGCTTCTTCAAACTAACCAATTAACTTTCCAAGATTTTGAGTGTTTCTGATGGGGTCTACCCCCTAGCCAATCCATTGTTCCTCAGACCAGACCTACAGGCAAGCATCTCCCGTGGGCCACCTGGACTTGGACTTCTACTGGCCTCTCCTCCCCCTGTGCTTATCTTCTCCTTCTCCCCCAACAGTTCAGTGCCAGAGAGGGGAAGGGAAGGGTGTTAATCCCCTGGAGCCATGGTCTGCACACTGCTGAGAGTCACATTCAGCCTTTTGGCCCTTGAATGTGGCTCTTCCACAAAATACCACGGCCTGGGTGAGTCTATTTTGAAGAAGTAGTGTTAGAAGAAGTTTAAATTTAAAAAATTTGGCTCTCAAAAGAAATTTCAATTATTGCATTGTTAATATTTGGCTCTGCTGACTAATGAGTTTGCCGACCACTGCCCTGGGGGAACAGTGCTGTGTGAAGCTGTAGCTTCCTGGTGAAGCTTTCCAGGTGACCATGCTTACAATATCTGATTTCCCTTTGCTTTCTTACCTTTTATTAACATAAGTAACTAGCTAATTAGGATGATGGCATAAGAAGATTATTAACAGGAAATAAGAACAAAGGGAAACCTGGGTCGTAAACATTCTCCTAAATCAATAGGCATGCAACAAAATCTCTGCTGGCAGTGTGGTCTGGAAGGAGAACAAAAGGAATTCAAAAGCCACATCTCCAGTTATAAACACACACACACACACATACACACACACACACACACACACACACACACACACACCCCACCCCCGCTGCCACCATTCTTTCAACACTGGGTCTACAAATGATAACTTGTAAAATCACCTGTAGCTATGAATAAGCAGCCTGTTTGCTTCAAGGATTCTAGGAGCTAATCTCAAAGGAAGCAGACTCCAGCTTTCAGGCATTTTGGCTCCAGGAGATTGCTGACCATCAACCATAGAACCAGGGTGATGGAAACAGACTGTTGGTTGGTTATGGAGCAGACTGTGCTGACTCACATCCAGCACCCTCACCAGGAACCCACAACCCCCTCCAGTTCTTTGTTCTGCTTTCCTCTTCCTTGCTCATAAAAACTGCACTGAGATGTCAAGATGGCCTTTGTGATGTTAGTCTGCCACTTTCTCAAGTTTCTGGTTCTTAAATAAACCCCCTTTCCTTGCACCAACCTTCGTCTCTAGATTTTGACTTTCAGGTTCAACCTGGGTTCAGTATCAACTTCATCCTGGAAAGCTCAAAAGGGAAATGATTTTGTAAAACAACAAAGGGTATATGAAGGAGGGAACTAAAGTGTCTTATCCCACACAAGCTTTCCACTGGCTTGAATTTTTTTTGTTTGTTTGTTATGTGTTTGTTTGTTTGTTTGTTTGTTTGTTTTTAGAGAGAGAGAAAGGAAGGGAAAGAGAGAAAAAAACATCAATTTATCAATTTGTTGTTCCATTACTTATGTATTTACTGATTGACTCTTGTGTGTGCCCTAACTGGGGATCGGATCCATAACCTTGGTATATTGGGACAATGCTCTGAGAGTGGGGAAGGACATGTAATGAGTATAGAGTACAGTTGTCTAATAATCAGTCACTTTACTAACTATAGATGAGAAGTTTTCTTACAGACCCTGGGAAACTGGAGGGTGAAATAGGCCTGTAAAAGATAAGATAACTTGGAGCCCAGATGGGTCCATGACTCAGAAAAGAAATATATTTTGAGAACAGACCAAGGACAGGACACACTTTGATTTGGTTGCTGCACTGGACCCTGACCCCCTTTGGAAGTTTTTCTCAGGAATGCTGACCCTTCTCCAGTCCCAGAAACAGGCTGAGCTGTTTGTAATATCATAGAAGATTAGCCACCTTGCTATCAGATTTTGAGCTTCTGAAGGCTGGACTTCAAACTCTACCTTCCCCTTTTTCCATGTTATATTTGTAGCTCGCAACTGCATGTAGCTATCTTCTCCCTCCTGAGTGTGTGTGTTTATATAACCAGCCAACTGGCAAGGGGGGTCAGAGCAGATTTTTGGGTGACCGACTGCTCTCCCACACTGCCGGCATTATTGGAATAAATGCTCATATATGATCCAACCCTGTCTCTGCTGAATTGGCTCAAGTGGTGACAGGCAGCCAGGACCCCTTGATTGTCCAGTTATATAACCAACTGAGCTACCCGTCCAGGGCCAAGAAGGTTCCAATCTAAAAGTCCCTCCTCTCTCACTGGAAGAGGCAGCTGCCCTGCTCTTCCCTGAAGCCACTGTGGCCAACTTGCCCCAGAGGAGCCAGGCCTTCTTTGTAGATTCAAACACATATGCAGGCCTCTGGGCCCTTCCTGCTGTTTGCTCTCAGGCAAGCTGCCACTGGCTTACAAATGCCCACTTCCCACAGGAAGAACAGCTTCTGGAGGAGAACTGCCAGTGGGGGATTAAATCCCCATGTGCCAAGAACTAAAGACACTCCTCTTTGTGTTGTGGGAAGAGAATATAAATGACAATGAATGCTAGCCAGTATGAGGCTAATGCCTCCACCCCAGGGCGATAATCAACCCTGCAGGTAGAATTCTGTGTGACTGGAGGGCATCTGGAAGAGGAATTCTCTGAACTAAAGTGCCAGAGGGCCTTCAGATCAGAGGGGCAGCTTTCTGGAACTAGAAACAAAAGAACAGTAGGAGCCTGTCCAAGTAGGTGGGCAGCCCTGAAGAACCCAAGGACCAGGACTGAGGCTGGGGCCACCACGTCAAAATACAAGAGCAGGAAGAAGAGCCTGGTGTTTTTCATAAATTACCAAATGGAGCTCCTTTATCAGCCATCTGAGGTCGCTGCTACTGGGCTTGGGAAGCAAGTGACTTGCTAATTTAACACAGTCCATGAGGAGCAGAACCAGCATTTGAGGAGGCCTTGGCCTTTCTCCTGTTAAAAAATAAACGGAGGCATATTAACAATGTTAAGAGTTTATTTGAGCATAATCAATTCTAATCAGGCAGTGGTGAGAGGGCAGGGCGGGGCAAGGATGAGCTCCCGACACCGCCCCACAGGGCGGAGTTATCCCTAGCCCTCACCCAACCAATCAGGGTTAGCCGAGGCAGTGACATCACCACCGACCGGAGTAAAACCCCTGGACTGGGCAAAATTCGTGCTCTCTTTCGCCATGCTGCCAGCATGAGTGGGACAGAGCCCATGCTAGCATGAAAAAGGCTCTCTTGTTTATTGCATCGGACTCAGCTCCCTGGTGGTCCTTGGGGATCATGAAGTCTGGGCGTAACAGTGGAAAACTGGAAGCAGTTAGGAGCACTCCTCGAACTTACATAGAGAAAGTTCGGAAACAAAGAAATATAGCTTACAGCCTACGAAGCTGAGTGTCATTGGTTTTCCTTGGTGCTTTTGATTTTGTAACAGTGAAAAATATACAGTGGTGCCTCACACAACGAACTTAATTTGTTCCAGGAGCAAGTTTGTTGTGCGAAAAGTTCGTTATGTGAAACACGTTTTCCCATAACAATACATGTTAAAAAAAAATAATTCGTTCTGTAGCATAAAATATGCTAAGATGACATAAAAAAAGATAAATTTTTTGTTATTATTTTTATTTAGATACATCTAAAAACATAATTTTTTTTAAAAAAACACACATTTTTTTAATTTTAAGATAGACTAAGTAGAGTCTACCGAATCTTGCACATCTTCATCCATTTTCTGCTTTTTGCCGATGGTTTCATGAAAAACCTGTCCAAAGTCGTTTGTTTTTCTCTTTTCTCCAACATCTGCCGGAAATAACGGACAAGAGTATCGGAGTAAAGATCGTTGATCCTGTTTGCTTCAGCTGAATCCGGATAGTGGGCATTGGTAAACTCCTGAACTGCTTTCCATTTGACCAGGATGTTCTTGATGTCAGCAGTTGGGATTGGTTGATTGTTTGATTGTTGCTCCTCATTATCAGATGACGCTTCCCTTTGAGCATTGTCCTGTTGCTGGACCAGAAGTGCTTGGAGCTCTTCAGTTGTCAGCTCTTCTTCGTGTTCCTCAATAAGCTCCTCTACATCCTCTTCCTCTACCTCTAATTCCAACCTTTGGGCCATTGTGATGATGTCCTTCACCACTTCTGTGTCATCAACTACTGCTTCTTCCTGGGTCCACGAAGGCACAAGCATCTTCCAAGCAGAAATGAGGGTCCTTTGTGACACTTCTTCCCAGGCCTTCTGTATAAGTCGTATTGCCATAAGGACATCAAATTTCTCCTTCCAAAACTTTCGGACAGTCATATTGTCTCCACCAAACTTGCATTCTTCAAACACCTTATTAAAGAGGGCTCTAGTGTAGAGTTTTTTAAAGTTCGCAATAACTTGCTGATCCATTGGCTGAAGAATGGATGTGGTGTTTGGTGGCAAATACTGCACCTTGATAAAAGGATAATTTTCCTGCAATATTTCCTCTAGGTCTTTTGGGTGAGAAGGGGCATTGTCAAGTATCAGAAGGGCTTTGAGCGGCAGTTCTTTTTCCAGCAAGAATTTCTTCACGGCAGGAGCAAAGGTTTCCAGAATCCATTCGTTGAAGATAACTTGGGTCACCCAGGCTTTTTGATTGGACTTCCAATGAACAGGCAGTTTGGACTTAATAACGTTATTTTTCTTGAAAATTCTTGGATTTTCAGAGTGATAAACCAATAGAGGTTTGATCTTGAGGTCTCCGCTGGCATTAGACGAAAACATAAGGGTAAGTCTGTCCTTCATGGCTTTGTGTCCTGGCAATTTCTTCTCCTCTTTTGTAATGAAGGTTCTGCTCGGCATTCTTTTCCAGAAAAGACCCATTTCATCGGCATTGAACACTTGTTGTGGGCAGTATCCTTCATCCTTAATACATTTTTGAAAGTTAATAGAGAACTTTTCTGCTTCTTTCTTGTCAGCACTGCCAGCCTCACGATGCATAGTAACGCTGTGGATTCCACACCTTTTCTTAAATCTAAAAAACCACCCCCTGCTGGCTTTGAATTCTTCTTCATTATCTTGATTGCTGCTACTTCCAGGGACGTTTTTCTTTAGATCGTCATAAATTCTCTTGGCTTTGTGACAGATAATATCTTGGGTTGTTACGTCACCTTTCACCTGCCTATCCTTAATCCAAATCGCTAATAGCCTCTCCATTTCCTCGTGGATTGAAGACCTATGTTTTTCATGAAATAGTTTTGATACTCCTTTGGCTACTTTGGCTGATTTGATTGCATCCTTATTTGTCAAAATGGTGAAAATGGTGGTCTTGCTGAGGCCAAACTCTTTGACGAGGTCACACTGTTTTACCCCACATTCACTCCTTCTAATTATTTCCTGTTTCATTTCAACAGAAATCACCTTCCTGCTTTTTTTAGAAGCCATGATATAAAAAAAATATTGAGTTTAACTTAAAAGGACGACTGCCGTGATACGTGCGTGATTTAATTCGTAATGAAGAACGATTGCTGCGATACGTGCTTAAGTTAAGCGCAGTGACTAACGACTGCCTGCAGTGCCTGCGCGGAAGGATGCAATACATCGGCAGCGATCGTGGAAGCTCGGGCGAAGCAGTCGTGGAAGCTCGGTCAAAGCGGTCGTGGAAGCTCGGGCGACTTCGTTGTATGAATCATGAAATGAAGTTCGTTGTGTGCAGCGTTCGCTGTGCGAGGCGTTCTTTATGCGAGGCACCACTGTATAGGTTTAGATTTTGGTTTGCTTACACAGGCTACCTAGGTAGTAGCTGAAGTAATTAACACCCCCGTGGAACTGTCTCCCTGGGGCCTGAAACCATTACTAGAACAGTCACTTCTACCTGCTTCTCTAATTTTTAAAGCATCATGAGTGTGGGTTTGTTAGGTCCAGGCAGGGGGGGAAGCCCAGAGCAGATGCCAGCATCTGCGAGGTAGATGGTGACCAAGATAACTGGTGGCGCCTTCCTAGACCCCTGGCCCAGGCAGGAATTCCACACCTTTATGCCCTCCACCCTCCCCTCACTAAACAGCTGTATTTAGTGACAATGAATGCTAGCCAGTATGAGGCTACTAGCCAAAACCCGTTTGGCTCAGTGGTAGAGCGTGGTAGAGCGTCGGTCTGCGGACTGAAGGGTCCCAGGTTCAATTCCGGTCAGGGGCATGTATTGTACATTGGTTGCAGGCACATCCCTGGTAGGGGGTGTGCAAGAGGCAGCTGGTTGATGTTTCTCTCTCATCGACCTTTCTAGCTCTCTATCCCTTTCTCCTCCTCTCTATAAAAAATCAATAAAATATATTAAAAAAAAAAAAAAAGAATTACCTAATCTGTTTTTGGCTTGAACTTCCTTGGCCCACCCTCGGACCAGTGAGTTTCACCTGGGAGCGCAAGATTAAAACCTCCCCCTTTTAATCGCCTGGACTCTGTGTTTTGTTTCCTGTGTAGCAAACTGCTCAGGTTCTTCCTTATAAACAACAAAAACATAAGAAATCAAAACTCTCAACTGTTACCGATAAGATCCAACTCCTCCTGGGCCATCACCCCAACTCTGTCTTCTAAAGAGATACCCCTGCTCCCCTTGGCACCTCTCCTGTTATCAGATGAAGTGGGGGGTCCTCTTCCCCACTGGGTGCTGCTGGGGTGGAGTCCTTGTGAAATCATAAGAAAAGGAGTTTTTTGAGACTCACGTGGGGAAACAATGATTTTTATCCCCATGGAGCTAAATCCCTGCATTTCCAAAGCCCCATTTCCCTGGGTGCAGTTATAGTGAGAAGATTAATAGGCTATTCCAATGTAACCCTGATATATTTTTTTTTTGGGGGGGGGGGGGGGGGTTCTAGCAATCTGAATCTGTGCCAGCAAGCCCAGTGTACATTTTTGATAAACTATAATTAAGTCACTGCCTCTTTCCCAGAAACTGGTCTTGTAAGACCCTTTACCTAAATACAGAGGCCATAAACTATGAACAGTGCACAGCCCCGGAGAGGGTGGTTATTAGTGCTGGCGCCAGGCCAGACCATTAGATACGGTCTCAAGACCCCCAACATCTGGGGCCTTTTTTGCAAAGCCTATGAAAGGACTAGAAGCATAATCCATATTTGGGGGACAAAGACACCAGAAAAATATAAAGGAGAAGTTCCCTACATGTTACTTTGCTCAGACTTGGGGAATTATTCTGTTGAGTCCGCCAGCATAATAAAACTGCATAACTCCATTTCTCTAAAGCGTTGCTTGGTTTTTCTCTGGTCTTCTACAGCAATAGAAGTGTAGTAGGGCTCAAACCAGAGTCAGTGTCCAGAGTTTCCGTCCCCTGTGGGAGCTGGGTCCACACAACATTAGGCTCCCTGCAGTTTATTAGTCCTCTGTACATAGAGGTGCACAGTCTCCACGGGAGAGTGCCAGGCAGCCAAAAGTGAGGCACGTGCCAAGAGAAACCAAAAGAGCAAACTTCTTTGTTCAGGCGATTCTGTCTCCCAAATCTCCACCTGCTTGCAGTGCCCACCTCCATTCTGGCCAACCATCTCTGTTCCCAAGTGTAATTGACAGGCAATCACCTTCCTGATCTCATTCCAACTTTACTAGGCATGTGTCTATCTTCCCTTTGTCAGTGCCTTCCCCAGTGTTTACAGAGAGTATGCCTATAATGTCTGGCCTTCTCTTTGCTTCTTTTCTATTCCAACTAATAAGGAGGGGATATGCTAATTGACCATCACACCTCATAAAGATAGTGGCACCCACAGCCACAAGATGGTGGTGCCCAGTCCCCTCAGCCCTGTCAGGGCAGCAGGCATACAGCATGGCCAGGCCCACCATCAGGTGGGTTCTACTGCTCTGCACAGCTTCCTCTGAAGTCCCCCAGTTCCCCCCACCTCCCAGCCACCCAGGACTGGCCCGAGGGACTACAAAGGACTGAATAAGCAGGCTGTGTGGGGCAACCAGGTGACAGGGGGGCAATTGGGGGCAATCAGGCCAGCGGGGGAGGGGGAGACTTGGGGGTGACCAGGCTGGCAGGAGGGTGGCAGTTGGGGGCAATTAGGTTAGTGGGGGG
This sequence comes from Pipistrellus kuhlii, assembly GCF_014108245.1. NCBI lineage: Eukaryota > Metazoa > Chordata > Mammalia > Chiroptera > Vespertilionidae > Pipistrellus > Pipistrellus kuhlii. The sequence goes on from NW_023425573.1 coordinate 73,115,971, forward strand.
GGAGGGGCATTCAGGGGTAGTGAGAGGTGACTAGGCTGGCAGTGAGGGCAGTTGGGGGTGACCAGGCTGGCGGGAGGGGGCATTTAGGGGTGACCAGGCCAGTGGGAGGGGCAGTTAGGAGCAACCAGACTGGCATGCAGAGGCAGTGAGGGGCAATCAGGCCAGCAAGAGGGGGGCAGTTAGGGGTAACCAGGCAGGCAGGCAGGTGAGTGATTAGGAGCCAGTGGTCCAGGATTGTGAGAGGGATGTCTTACAGCCGGATGGCAGTTGGACATCCCATGAGGAGTCCTGGATTAGAGAGGGTGCAGGCTGGTCTGAGAGAACCCTTCCCATGCACAAATTTCATGCACTGGGCCTTTAGTTATTAATAACTAGCTAATTACAATAGTATCACTTCCAGAGCTTCTTGCATTTACATTCATATATATGTATCTGTTTCATGGGACATATGAAATGTTGTCCTATATTCTTCTGCAACTCTCTTTTATTCAACAATACATCTTAGAGATCTTTCTCTGATAGAACACTGAGAGCTGCCTCATTCTGTTAGGGGCATAAAAACAATATTGTGGACCAGCTATAATTATAAGAAATATTAATCATGCTCTATTTTGTTCTGATTAAAGAAAGCACATTCCAATCAGGCTGGGAATTACACTTTGGACCTGGAAGCTCACCTGGAAATTCAGCCCACCCTCTACATCCAGGAGCTGCCTATCATCGTGGAAAGGTTAACAACCTTGTTGCACAAACCAGAGGCGCCAGCACTTTGAAAACCCCTAACCCTTTGCATACTGTGAGATCCTTTCTCCCCCTCAACTGGTGGGCAGAGTTGTGACATTACTGGCATCTGCCACGGAAACATCCTCAAGAAATTGAACCATCAATCAGCATATGCTGAGTGCTCTGGGGCCCACCCCTTCCTGTTCTGCCCTGGGTCCAACCCTTTCCTGTTCCTCCCCTCAAAAGGCCCCCCACCCCCCCACAAGTTGCTGCTCTCTATTTCTGTCTGTGGAGTCAGCCTGGTTGGGTCCTTTCTCCTCTCCTCCTCCTTTAATTCTAATTTCTCTACCTCTGTAATGAGTCCTGCTTGTTACTGGGGAATAAACCTTCCTTTAATATATCTTGGTGGTCTCCAAATTCAGTTTCCTGCACCTCAAACCTTACACATACCTCAGGCCTTTGGAAACCCCCAGCCACATTACCTGTAAACTGTCCATTTTGCATGACGATTCTTATCTCTTTTGCCTACTTCCCCATGTAATCTTTGTTCTTTTACCCAATAGAAGCAACTGGCTTATGGTGGGGTGCAGAGCAGATTTTTGTGGATGACCTGCTGCTCTCCCATGCTGCCGGCAGTGTTGGAATAAATGCTCATATATGTCTCTGTTTAATTGGCTCAAATAGTGACAGGCAGCACAGACCCATTGGTTGTGCAGTTAAATTCATTTTAATATAGTAATATATTCAACAGCCTGGCTGTGCCACAGCTTATGTATACATTCCCCCATTATCAGGCAATTAAGTTGTGACTATTTTTGTTGGGGGGGTGTTGGGGGGGGGGGTGCCACTATCATGTGGTGATGACCCAGACACATTTAAGTACCTGAGATAGAGCAGGCATCAGAAAATTATCTGAGAAAGCATCCCTGGAGAGACAGATGCAAAGCCTGTAACTAAAGTGGAGGTTCTGGAAATTCTGCCTGAAGATCCTAGATTCCGCTTTTCCCCAATGGTCACAAATCAAATTTGTTGGAAACTGAGAAGTTACTGTTAAAGCCAGACACAGCCCGTCTTTCAGTTTAATGGGATTGTAAATACAAACATGTTTGAAAACGGAGTTAAATCCTGCCTTCAGTAACCAAAGGAGTTAGTCCTGAAAGATTATTTCATACATCAAAAATCCAACCCAACCTGAAATGAAAAGTTGGTATTGATAACGCCTGGGAATTTCAGCACTTGAACCATATAAAGAGGATTTGAAATGCAGTTACTGCTACTCAGTTTACGTATTTATAATATTTTTCTTCTTTTGAAGCAAATGAGAAAATAGATTAGCTCTATATCTGACCCATGAAGACACAGTGAGACGCTGGCTAAGGAAATCCATTGATGAGGACAAATGGAATCTAACAAACCAGAAGGAGAGAAAATTATTTTATCCACCATCCTTACCAATCCAGTTAATCCTGAATGGCATGAAGCTTCAAAAGATTATGTTTTATTCTGCCCTGTCTGCCACCAGCTTTGCCTGAGGAACTTCTGCACATCCTTCATTACTCTGCCCACCATCTTCTGCAGGATTGCCCCTTTCTCCCAAACCAACTCAAATATCAGCAGAGCGGTACATATACATCCATATACCATAACATTTCCTGTTTGGCACTCAAGATGAAGCAGGAATTTTGGGGGAACATACGCAGGCTTAGGGATTTTTTAGAATTGGGGTCCATGGAAAAGGGCAGGGCTGCAGACTGGGAGAAGGTACATTTCCATAAAACAAGGAAGCCAGGTGCAGTTATATTTTCATAAGACAAGGGAGCAGCAACAAGTATACTGTATTTCCATAAGACAAGGAAACTGGAAGTAGCCAAGAAAGGTCTATATTTAAAGAGGAGAAAGGTCTATATTTATGAAGAGAAGAAAGCCCAAAGAGAATAGGAAAACAATAAGGAAGGAGGGGGAAGAACCTCACAAGTCTCATGTGAGGTTCAACCTTTGAGCCCAGGAGTTACTATAGTAACCAGTGGAAGGGGAATATTCAGGCACCAAGATCTGCAACCTTTATAAACCATAAGAAAAGGAACCCAGTGGGACCCTTTCTCCCCTCCCTACGTGGGAGTCCATTCTGTGGGATTCTTTCCTTTCCCCACATGGGAGTCTGTACTTGTGCTTCAATAAATCTTCACCTTTGCTATAACACTTTCTGTCCATGTATTCATACTTCGATTCTGTATCAAAATTGAGTAGGCTTTTTGAGAGAAAATACTATAGTGTGTGCATTTTGTTCTCCCAGCACATAACAGAGTTGGTACCTAGCAGGTTTTCAATAAAAACTATTGACCTTAAAAAAAGAGTACTCTTGTCATTCAGTAATCTCTGAGGGTCTACAAAAAATGGACATGAGGGGGAAAAACAATAATCCTCTAACTTAATTCATCAGTTCACCTGGTGCTACTTAAGGCATTAACTCCATGAAGTAAAGATTTTCTTTCTTTCTTACATTAAAGTATACTTCCTAGAATCTTAGGTATCTGAGATTTTATATTAAGGACTAGAGGCCCAGTGCATGAAATTCGTGCATGGGTTGGGTATCTAGGCCTGGCCAGTGATCAGGGCCAATTAGGTTCCCTGCTTCCTGGCCTCCCCACCTCCTCTTTCCCTTGCTCCCTCAGCACCCTAACTCTGCCGCTGGTTGCCCACCATGTTCTGTGCCACCCCCTGTATTCAGCACATGTCATAGTGAACAATTGAACAACAGTCTCCAGTTGAACTTCCAAGGGGACAATCTGCATATTAGCCTTTTATTATATAGGATTCTTGGTTAATTAAATGATAGATTTTAGAATCAAAGAACTCAACAAAGGGGTCTACAATTAATTGCAGCTATAGAATCTAATACAGCATTTTTGCCTTTTCTAATGCATGTTTCCTTTTGATAAATAAAAGCTCTCAGGTCCTATCTTTAGAGACCATTGTGCCTTCTGGGGCTGGGGTGAGGAAATGCTCATGCCCAGGTGAGGATCTCCTGGCTATCTCAATAGCTGACCTTAGGTTCAGAAAACTAGAAACTACTTCCAACATTTCCATTATGAAAGCCCATGACCTTAGGTGTATTTACCAACCCTTTTGGGATTCTGCCTTCCCATATACAAAATGGGAACAATAAGCATATCTTCATGAGAACAATTCCTGTCAACTCCTACCAATCTTTTAACAACGCCCAAACATTGCCTCAGCTGTGGAGGCTTCCCTGGCACTTGCCCTGCACACAATTCCATTAAGAAAAATATTAGATGCTGCTGTAATGGGCATTCTTAAAATGACCACAGAAATATCTCTATTTCTACATGTAAGTTTTCTCTCCCCTATCAAGAAGTGAAGTCTATTACTCCTCACCATGACCTTGAGTGAGTCTGTGACAACTTCCAGCACAGAAGGCATGAAAGCCTTTAAAGTCCTGCACTCTCTGAGCCTTGAGCCACAGAGTGAGAAGTCCTTGCAGCCACCAGCAGGATAGGCTGTGTGGAGAAAGCAAATGGAGATACAGAGAGATGTCTGAAGGTCCCACTACTCCATATGCTCTGGCCCCCACCATTATCAGCACAGTTGCCAGACAGGTGAGTGAATAAACCTTTGGGATGGCCACTACCTGACGGCAGCCTCATAGAGGCTCTGATCCAGAACTGCTCCATAGAATATTCCTGAATTTCTGACGTGCAGAAACTGTGAAAAAATAAATGACTATTCATTCTTGTTTTAAACCACTAACTTATTTATTTTTTTGAAGTAAATTTTCATTTATTTTCCCCCAGAGAATTTTTCTTCACTCTTTAAAGACTTAGCTCCTTACATGGGCTTTGGTGGAGATCGTAGGGCAACACCCGCAGGTCTAAACTGGGGAGGGGGTGTTTGGTCCTTCTGGGCTTCATGAGAACGATTCCTGACTGCCTTGCTGTGAATGGCACAGCTCACACAGTAATGCGACTTCACATACAGCTTGGGAAATACATAGGCGTTGAAGACACTCACTTTGAAGATGTCCCTAATCATGGCTGTGGCCTCTGCTATGTTTCAAATGACAAACTTCTTAGTGGCCTTGTCCTCAGGCACACACCAGGCACAGTTGGTGCAACATATAGGCTGCACATGGCCTCGGCCTCTTTTGGCAGGACCGTTATTCCTTCTTTCCTTGGTCATCTTGGAGACAAGGACCCGAGAGAGTAAACCACTAACTTTTGAGATGCATTGTTACATAACACTAAATATCTAGAACAATTCCCTCCCCCAGAAAACCTCTGTCTATAGCACATCTATCATTATAAGTAACTGTTTATCTCTTGTCACCCCTATTTGGTAGTAAAGTTCTCTAGGTCTGGAACCATATATTGCTATACCCAATATCTTGAATGAGGGCCTAGGTAGAAAATATGAATTATTTTATAAGTTTGGAAGGATGGATGAATGAATGATGGAAGGAGGTTGTCAGAGCAGCCAGAGCAGAGCTTCTCTGAGTCCATATATTCTTCTAAATCCTATTAACAGCTATGCCAAGTGTCAGAGCAGGTTCCTTCTCCAACCCTGCCCATTACACTAACTGTTGGGTATGAGGCCCTCTGCCAGGGGATGGACCTTCTTGGATGCCAGGTGGTAGATGAAGAAGCCATGAGAAGTTGTGGTCATATAAGAATGAGTATTGTAGAAGCCAGTGGCCATTATGGACAAAAGGGTCCACATGCTGACCTGACAAGCCCAGGCGAGGCCTACATGGTGGTCTTGCAAACTCAGAGACCTAAAGTAACCACAAAGGATGGTCTGAAATTAAACTTTAACTAAAAGCAGTTGTGGTGGGTAGTTACATTCTAGGCCAGTATCTTCACTGACAAGGTCATCCTTTACCTTAACATACCCTTGAAATGTCTGGGTAACTTCCTTTTTTCTGGACCCCTTGGGGCACACCCTAATGTGCCTAGGTGCCAGGAGAGATGCCACAAATTCCTCCATTGTTATCATGTTAATTGTTCCTGCACCCACCTAAGTATGTGTTTATTATTTTACCTTTTATCCAATCCCAGGGTTTCCCTGCTTTGCTTTCTCCCACCTCTCTGGTCTATCACCAATGGATTTCATTGATTGCATTGTATCAATATAGATGTAATCCGCCAATCCCCTGAGCATTATCTCAAGTCGTTGAGGTTCTGCTTCCTGGCATTCATAGATAGTTTGGCTCAAATAAACTCACAAAGATTCTTTTCTGGTTTGAATGTTTTTGTGTTAACACCATTCACCCATCAGACAAAATAGTTCTTTATAGCAAAGTCCTCTCTAGGCAGCCACACACTGGCTGGTGAACCAATACATCTTTCCTACAAAGCAGTAGAATCCTCTGTACCCACAGCCATTATCTGAGCACCGCACGCTGCCTCTGCATCTACAGCCTCACTTAGCAGCGGCACCCGAGCTCTCTTGCCTCTCTGGCCTCTCCCCGCTCTCCTTTCCTCCCTCACATAGTAGCTACATCCTCTGTGCCCACCTTAGCTTCTCCTCCATACACTGGCTGGTTAACGTGTATTATACCACTTACCACATGTGTCAAACACAAGGCCCGCGGGCCAAATCCGTCCCGCCAGGCCTTGCAATGTGGCCCACACCGCGCTGTCATCACTGCACTCCGCTGCGTTTCCGTCACAATGACAGTTTATGACTGTTCAGTAAACCATTCGGCCCGCGATTTAGGCTGGATTTTAGATTTTGGCCCCTTCTCTGATTGAGTTCGACACCCCTAACTTAGACAAAAAGGCTAGCTGCCAACAGTGACATCAGTTATTTGGGCTATAGAAGTGCACAGTATACATTGAGATCACTGTGGCCTTGCAGCTGTGTAGGCCTTGGACATTCTAATTAAGATTCCCATGTTCAGAGTAGCCTTGGCCATCAAACATATTAAGAACAGGGCCTTGACTACCCAGTGTCTCTGGCATGGTTCCCACAGAGAAAGAGAGAGATAAGTGAATACTTCCCAGAGATCCTGTGGAATCCTATAAACTAATGAATATAAAATATCTTAACAATGTCTTAAGACTTCCTGTTCCTAAATGGTGCATGTTATCCATCTTAAGACATGTGTCTGACTGGAGAGGTTTAAGATCACAGACATTTTCTGCATAATAAATCCAGTAATGTTCCCTCGTTCTATTCCAACCCAGCTAAGCTGTAATTTTGTCTGCATCTCCATTAGTTATAAGCCCTGTGGGAGCCAGAACTATGTTTTGTTTTTGTGGGGTTTTTTACCACTTTACAGTTAGAGCCTAGCACAATGCTTGCAATATGTTTCTTTATAGAACTATGGGAAGAAAAGGAGAAAGGAAAGTATTTCAAAATTCAACAAAGGTCTGTTTAAGTAGGTATAATAGCCTCTTAATTGGATAATTGTCACCTTTTGTAAACTTTCAAACATTGTAGTTCATAATTTCAGATGAGACCCAGAAGACATTTGGAAAAAGAAACATCTAAGCCTAATAGTTTGTCACCATCATTCTCAAGGTTTGATCAAGCAGTGGCTGCCTCAATTGAGCTGTGCAGTCATGAAGAGTCCCTGCCTTTTAGGGGTTTGCATCTAAACAGAATCCCTAAAAATGTATGGATTATTTAATGCTCCCAATGCCATGTGCAGGGGGAAGAAAAAAAAGGTCACAAGACAGTCATTCGATGCAGAAGCTGGTGTCAGGAGATTGTAGAAAAATCATACCATTCTGAAGGCATAAGCAGTCTGCCTAAGGTTACTTACTGCTGGTAATAATAATAGCTGCCACTTATTTAGCCCTTAGAAACCTAAGCACTTCCATAAATTAAATTATTTCCTTTTCATAGAAACTCTAAGAGGTATCTAATATTATTAGAATCCCCCATTTTAAAGAAGAGGATTCTGATGCACAGAGAAGGAATTTGCCCAAGTCTCAGCCAGGAAGTGAGGGAGCTAGAGCATAGAACATGTGGTCTGTCTGCTCTTAACCATCATGCCAAATTGCCAAACCCATGGCTGCCACCACATGTTACAGAGGCAAAGAGCACTGCACGCATGCCCACTCTCTCCCAGCCACAGAGACATGGTCAAGCAGGGAGATAGGGGAGGTGGTGGTTATTCTGAAGGTAACACTAAAATTCCTCTCAGGGAAAACTCTGTAAATAAAACAAGCTCATGGACAGATTTGATAAGGGCTTGAGGCCCTGAAGGCACAGCCTAAAAGAACTGAAGCTACAGAGAGTTAACATGTTTATACAAGAAAATAAGAAGTGTGACAGGAGAAGGGAGAGGAAAAGGAAGGCCCAACAAACATAGCGAGAAGCTGAAATTGGAATAGAACATACTGCCACTGACAATTCACCAGAAGTGAAAGCAACGAAGAGGCCTCAAAGGACAGGAGGTCTAACCATTCATAAGAATAATGATGGTTCAATATCGCCAATATTTCCAATCCTGGCTACAGAGGTTGAGGTGGACTTCTCAGGCACCTATAATTGAGTAGAACCACATAACTCCCAAACAACAACAACAAAACAACAACAACAACCAGGAGTCACTTTCCATGCAGCACACTTAATTGCCTCCAAAATTTCTGACACCCCCACCACCCCGCAACCCCTGCCATGGTGATCCAAAATATTTTAGACATTTAAACTCCTAGCTTGACCCATGCTAGTGCATAACATGAGCTATAGTTATAGCTTTTCCAACATTCTATTATGGAAATTCTCAAACAGAAGTTGAAAGAAGCGTAGAGTGAACATCTTTGTACCCAACACCTAAACCCTACAATTAATATTTTGCTGTATTTGTTTTATCCCTCTATTCACTCATCAATCCATTACATTTTTTATGCATTTCATTGTGTTACAGACATCCATATCCATCATCCCTAAATACTTCAGCATATATATATATATATATATATATATATATATATATGGGCCAAATATTTGGTTGCAGATTGTGTTTTGTTTTTGTGTTTGATTTGTTGACAAAATGTGTATATGGTGAAGTGCACAAATCTTGCATGCCCATTGGAGAAGTTATATTGATTGGTTTCAGCCACTCATACTTGGGTTTTATTGTTACCACAGCAAAACCTAGCTTTCCTGACTAATTCATTTCATTGGATGCTGTGCTGCCCTGTGATGTCACACTGCAAGTGCCCCAAAAATATCTCATTCAATCTATTTTACATGCAACCTGGATTCAGTGGACTGTACAGAAAGGTCAGGGAAGTCTCCAGTATATGGTAGCAAAATGGGGATGTACACAGAGGAATCAAAATAGAGAGTAGAGACTAAGAACTCTAAGCAAGCACACCCAGGAGTGTCGGGCAACTTGGAAAAAGACTACCATGAAATACTGGAAAAAGACCCTGGCTATGCCATGATATGTAGAAATGGGGATTTGAGCCAGTTTGACCTGACTCCGTGGACACAGTTGAACCTGGGGGTTCTTGAACACTCTCTTAATTTGGCCTCCAAGATCACCCTCTCTTATTTTCCTGGTTGCTCCTTCTGTGTCTCCACTTTCTCCTCTTCTCTAAATGTTGGAGTACTCCAGACTTCAATCTCGAGATCTCTTCACTTTTCTTTTTCTTTTTTTCTGTTTTTAAATTTCTGTTCTTATTTATCTGTTACTCTTAGAAAATCTCATTTTTTACTGGATTCCAACTTAGAGGTAGAAGCTCTTGGCAATCTGTGTCAGGAGTTTTTCTTTGGCCTCCTTCATTCTCGTAGCCAAAAGTTTAGCATATTCTGTGGCCTCTTCCTTATTTTTTCTTAGGACATTGCTTCTTCAGTACATTGTTTTGCAGGACACATGAAGTAACCAGATACTGAATCTTGGGTGCTTTGGTTCAAGGTTTCTTACCTTCTTTGTTTAGGGGCTTTCTCACAACGTATTAGTGGACATCATCTTCTTTGGAGATTGAAGTTTGTGGATTCTGGTAGCTCTTTAGGGCCCAAGGCACAATAATATCAGTGAAAATAGAAATATCTTTCTACCCATTTTTTCTTACAGCAACCAAGTGGAGAACAAACAGATTGGCATCCACAATGCTACCTTCAACAGGTGAAAGCTTTCTTTATCCAGTGCTCCTTGGTCTACAATAGGAGTGCCCCTTACTCGGCTGTAGGTGATTATGGCCATGGATCAAGACACCTGCTTCACGGGGAAACTGTCATTCCCACCACTGATTCAAACCATATAACTTTTTCATTCTTCTCAGCAGCAGCAACTTCTGTGGCCATACACTTCAAACAAAAGATACAAAGTTTGTGTTCATCATCCACTTCAATGAGTTTCTGGCAGCCAGTGATTGCCAAAGAGATGCTCAGCTTCATCCTAGTGCCACAAAAGACAGCTGCCTCTAAGGTGCCACAAAAGACAGCTCTTTTCTATCTATGCTCATCCCCCTGCAGATCACATCCAATTCCACGGACTTACATATAGTGAATATGACTTTTTTAATTCCAAAATTTATATCTTTAGCATGGAGTTCTCCCCTGAACTTCATACTTCAACATCTAATAGCCAACTTCTCATCTCTAACTATAAGTCTAATAGGAACCTCAAATGTAACGTGTACAGAACAGAACTCCTTACTGTGCCCCTGAAACTGTCCCTCCTGCTGACTTCCCCATGTATCCCATGACAACTTTGTCTCTCCTGTTGCTCAGGCCAAAACTCTTGTAGTTATCTTAAATCTGTGTGTGTGTGTGTGTGTATGTGTGTGTGTGTGTGTGTGTGTGTGTGTGTGTGTGTGTGTGTGTGTGGAGGGTGTCCATACTGCTCCACATACATTTTTCCTGAAGCTGCTCACTCTGTCAAAGGGGATAACCTTCCCCAAATGAGGAGAACCATTCTTTGCTCAAGAATATACAAGTAATTGCACTTCCCTACTAACACCTCCAAACAAGCTCTGAAGGTCCATTTGTAGGAGAACATAAGGTAGTCAAGCTTCCAAGACTCCAGACACATCCAACTGCGGTGCTGCATGTGGCAATCTGCTTTTCTCAAGGAAGAAATAAATGAGAGAGAAGAGGAGAGAGAGAGAGAGAATTTGTACCTTTAGAATGTATCCAGAATTTGATGAGTTCTGGTCTGAGCTAATACATCTTTCTCCTGGATTACATCAAGAGTCCCAACAGGTCTCCCTGATTTTAGCTTTGACTTCACTCAGTCTCTTCTCAATGTAGCAGCCAGAGTGGTTCAGTTGCACATAAGTCAGAACACATCTTGCTTGTGCTCACAGTTGTTTAATGATTTCCCTTTCACATAGGAAAAGCTGAAAGTCCTTAGCATGCTACAAAATTCTACTTGCTTTCGTCTCCCCTTATTTCCTAACTTCATCTTCTTCTAACCCCCTTCTCATTCACTGCTCTTCAATCAAACTGGCCCCTTGTTTATCCTGAACACACGAGGTACCCTCCTGCCTGGTTTAAATCAAAGGAAAGCTATGCTAACCTGATGGTAAGATGTAGTCAGTCACAAGCTTGCTCAGAAGATCAATTATATCACATGGACTGATTTTCTTTTCAGTCTGCTGACTTCAATGCAATGGTAGCAATATCTTCTTATGGTCACAAGGAGATCTGTCACATCTCTAAGCTTTGTGTCCTGCCATGACAGTGTCCAAAGGGAAAGCAAGGGAGGTATTAGCAAAAGATCTCTATTCTCAAGTGCCTCCCTCTTGTCAGGGAGGCAAACATTTTCAAAGGGCACCAGCAAATCTCTCCAATGTGTTCTAGTGCAAAGCACGTCCACTGGCAAAGGGGAAGATCATGACCATGATGGTCACCATATGCACCCCTGGAATTGGCACATTATGGCGACAATGAAGTGGACATTCTGGGAACCACTAGGTACCACTGACAGGCCATGAGATTCAGAAGAGGAGCACTGAACTCAACACTTTGCTCTGCCACTAACTTTGTAACATTTATACGTAATTCCCCACTCTAGAACGATTTTCTTATGAGCAAACTAAGGAGGTTGGGCTAGACATTGCCTTTTGGCTTAAATTTTCTCTTATTCTGTGGACTTCCAGTGTCATTGTAAAGATCTGAGTCTTCCTATATGCCATTTCTCATATATATATATATATATATATATATATATATATATATATATCCTAAAATGATGATAACACCTAGATGTCTTTGATCACCTATTTTAAAGAGAGAAGAAGAATTTTAATAAGAACATTTTGTACTGCTCATTCCCTGCTAGCTCTTAAAAATGGTTCTTCTTCCATCATAATTGACATTTAAAAACAGACTTTCATATTCAATAATTAGGTCTCAAAGTCATTCAGCATAAAAGTACAGCTTCCCAATAATTATTCTAGTGAGGAAATTAGAATGACCTCTCATAACTATAATATATTGCTAACAGTAATTCCTAACCATTATTTTATCACTTAAGTTAAAAACAAGAAAAATAAAAACAATGCTCCCTTTGACACCAGGATCTCTCTCATTACCAGAACATAAACTGAAAACCATAGGAGTAAGCTTGGCCTGCTGCTCTTTGGAGGTCATTAGTGCTTAGAAGCTGGGAAACAAAATCTGAGCTTTAAAACCTCCAGTGGAAGGCACAGGAACACCAGTGTATCTGTCTAAGATGAGAATGAAAAAAAAAAAGGGGGGGGGGGAACTAAACCATGTGCTTTTTCTTTCCATTGGCATGCTTGGTAACTAACACATGCTAGTTGTTCAAATGATATGTGTTGAATGAATAAAGGGACAAATGAACCCATTGGTTTTGCCCTTTTGATATATTTTGGGATCAACACAAACCAGCCATCTTACTTGTACTATTATCATTCGTCAGCCCATCTTCTTTGATTCCCGTGTTCCTGAGACACAATTCGGCTCTCTCCTCTGGTGCACAGATATTATTTCAGCTCACCTCCTAGCAGAATGAAAGGGACATTGATTTGGGTAAGCATTGTCTCGGTACTTCATAGTTCATGGAGTGTGTAACCTTACCCCCTGCCACTGTCTGTTAGAGCTTCGGGTTCCACACTTAATTGTTCACACAATGTGCACAAGCTGAAAGTATTGCCTGGAAGTGTAGTATTCAGCATGCTGCTGCCTTTTGGTATTTATCAAAAGCTCAATTTAGAGGAAAAAAAATTATTTGGGAGAGTACGTGAAATCTGCCCTTTCATCTTTATATCCAAATACTCTAACACTCACTCCTTAGTGAAGCTAGATAAGCAGAAAGGTGTGGACGGAGATCATGTTGGGCCCCTTTCCCTCCTCTGTGCCCCTCCCCTGGGAAGGCTTTTGCTGACTTGCCTATGGTGCGATGCCATCATTCAAAGTTGAGAAACACAACAAGAGACACCCCAATGGGACCCCAGTATCTACACCAAGGAGGCTGAGGACACTGTTGCATTACACATTAGGGAGAGTCCCAGAAGGAATATTAGTTTTGCCATGGTATCAAAATGAGTTGTGCATCTCCTTAGGGGTGGGTATGTCTTTAATCTCATGAACTCCAAATATATAACCCATCAAATGTCCCTTTTCATTTAGTTTCTAGAACACTTACTGAGCAATTTGAAGCCCATCTGTTACAAGAGTAAACAGATTGTATAGCCTGCATTTTTGTTTTGGCTTCATTCCTTGTCCTTTTTATATCTCCACTGGCAATTTTTCCTCTTTTTTCTCACCTATTTCTCTTTGTGGGGTTTTGAATGTGCTTTAAATCATTTATGGACCAAGGAGATGAGGCACAACTTCATTAATTTGTTCAGGTGAATTCATGTAACACTCGATCTTACCACATTTGAAGAGAGGTTTTAAATGTGATCCACCTTTCAAAACCTTATTGAGATGCGGTAACACAGACAAGATGTTCTGAGAGTTTCCCCATAAGTGGCAGCTTACAAGTGCTTCAACCCCTGAGGGTTCAAAAGGCTGGGAGTGATTCTGTGTTTATAACTGTGCAGAGGGACAACTAATGGCAGGAAGGGGTGTCGGGATTGATTATTGGTCCAGATCTAGAAGGATGAGCACCAAAGGCAAATAATATTGTGTATTTAACACTTGTCAAAGACCAGCCCTAGAAGGTATGGAAAGACTTCAAAAGTTTGACTAAAGGGATGTTGGCAGAACAGAATGTCACCCCAGGCCAAACAGACCCCTGGAGGTTCCCGTAATGATTCCACACAACCTTGAGTCACCACAGTAATTAATTGGGTCAGCCAATTGCCACCTGTGTGGATTAGAAAGCGTCACTTTTATCCAGAATGAAGAAAGTTTAAGGTTGAAAATGAAAAAAAGAAAGAGGTGATATCATATTTTCTTTAAAGAAAAATATGTATAGCCTGCAAATTTTTTAAAGGCTAAACTTTAAATTCTCTAGGCTGACTATTAGGTGCTGGGAGGGTGGAATTTACAACAGTTGTAATTCAGTTCTTGCAGTATATGTCGCTAAAATGACATTGCCTGATATTAAAAGTTCTTATATAATAATAAAAAAAAAAGTCTTCACAACCAGCATCAGAAATAAAACCCAAGTCCTGAAATTTTCCGATTGCTCCTTCTATCCCAGCCCCATTTCAAATCAAAATATCTCTTTTATTCATAAAATGATAAACATACTTATGAATAAAAGCCCCAAGCTGGGCATTTTTAAATGAGTTATCTAACCTCCAAGAGCAAATAAGCTCATTTCCTTTCACATCTCTTCACTTCCAGCAATAACCTGACTGAATTTTAACCCGACTCTGATGGGGAGGGAGCAGCTATCTGCGCTGGCTGAGTACTGCAGACTCCATATGCATGTTTGCTTCTTTTCTAAAAGCCTCTCTCAAGATGATTTTTTATTAATTCCCCAAGCAGATTCCCTCGGCCAGACGTGCTTGTCCTGCATCACACAGGACCGTGTTTCCGTGGTCACTGGTCATTATGTCAGTAAAGAGGGGGCATCCTCTGTGCAACTCAATGCTTTAATAATTATTAATGAGACCTTATGCCTTTGTCCGTTTCTGACAGATGATTAAGTGCACTGTAAATGTCTAATATTGCTCTCGGAGGTCTGGAACTGGGATGCCAGGTGCCTCCTCATGCTTCACACAATCAGAAAAGACAAATTAGATTACAGCACGATGGCAGCATTATTGATTCTTTTTGTAATATTTACAAATTGCAGGTAAAATGTAATATGAGAAAAAGCATGTGTGATGATGGCAGCTCCATTTACTTGAAGCTTTTTCCTTGTACTCGTTTGGAAGCAATTTATCTTGTAGGTTGTGGTGTTGAGATAACTCTTGGGTCAACTTCTCAAGCTGCACTTCCTTCAGGCTCCGGACAGCGGGAGGAGCCTCCTTCTCACCCTGAGACTCACGGTCCACTTGTACCAACCCTTGGACAGGGGAACTTTGGCCCAGAAACCTGTTTTGCATGTCAGACTCAGGTTCCTTGGGCTCCCCCAACCCAATTAAACGAGCATTGCTTAAGATGGTTACAGCAGTGCTATTTTATTTTTAACTTCAAATTGTTTCTAAATGCAGCCAGACTTTGAGAACTTCTGATTTATACCATCCACTGTGCCAGATTTAAAACATGGACTCACAAAATTATTTTATATATCTCTTCTCAAGAGATGGGGATAGGATCCTCCCCTGGAATCTGGGCTTTCTGACAAATGGGTGGACAGATTTGAAGGCAAGAGTCATACTTTGCCAATTTCCAATTCCAGTCCTTAACCACTGGCAGCTGCTACTTCCTTCTTGTCCCTTGAGACTTCATTCTTGGAACCCAGCTACCATACTGTGAGGAAGCCCAAGTAACCCTTATGGAGGGCCATATGGAGCGAAACTGAGAATGTGAATGAGCCACCTTGGAATCGGCTCCTGCAGGCCCCAGTAGGCACGCCCTGGCTCTCATCACACAGAACAGAGATGTGCCGTCCCTGCCAAGCCCTGGCCAGACTTCATATTCATGGGCAAAATAAATAATCATTGTTATTTTAATCTATTCAATTATGTGGTGGTTTGTTGGGTAATAAATAACTGAAACATCTGCTCACCCAAATGGTATCACGGAAAGGGATTTTTTCACTCTTTTAAAAGTTGAATTACACCTTCTCTTTGGCCAAAATAATAAAACCTGCCTCCCTTCTTAACACATGATGTAGTTCCTCCACAAAATCTTCCTGGTCTGTGTCAGTTTTCTGTAACCTCTCTAATCATTTCAAAATTAATGAGTTGTTAGTCCTTTGGTCACGTAAAATTATAAACTCAAAATATTGGATACCAATTTTCATTTGGAAGTAGCTTGATTTGAAAATAATCATAGGCTTTGAAGAGCCAAATTCTGGAAAAGGGAATAAAGGCTTGAATGGAATTGATAAAAATCAGACTGGATGGGTAAGGAATACAGTGATAGATGAGAAATTGCAGTATGAAAGAGGGGAGACAAGACTGTTTGTTCACTGAGTGGGAGCTAAGTGTCAGCAGCAGACCTAAGAATATGCATGGGTCCACTCAGGCTGCCTTAACAGAATTCTGCAGGCTGGGGACTTAAAGAACAAAAATGTCTTCTCTCACTGTTCTGACAGCTGATGGTCCAAGAACAAAGTGCCAAGGATGGTTTCTGGTGAGACCTCTCTTCTTATAGACAGCTGCCTTCTCGCTGAGTCCTTCCCCCTTTGTGAACATGGAGAGAGAGATCACTGGGGTCTCTTCCTCTTGTTACATTACAACAAGAGGAAAGGGGTCACAACCCACAAGTTGAGACCCACTAGCATGGTCTCTTAAGACCATCGGAAAACACAGATATTTACATTACAATTCAATAACAGTAGCAAAATTACAGTTATGAAGTAGCAACGAAAATAATTCTATAGTTGGGTCACCACAACATGAGGAACTGTATTAAAGGGTCGTGACATTAGAAAAGTTGAGAACCACTGTGTTATAAGGACACCCTTTCTGTCATGTTAGGCCCTCATTTTTATAACCTCATTTAATCTTAATTACCTCTTTAAAGGCCCTATCTCCAAATATGGCTATTAATATGGCTATTAAAGCTTTAACATACAGATTTGGGGAGGACACAATTTAGTCGATAACAGAATGTTGGGGCAAATGGAGAAGTTCCAGATGTAATTACCCCTTTCCTCCATGCCCCAGACTGGGTAGTCATTTTGCCCTTATTATTACTAATAGTAATAATCATGATAAACATTTATTGAGCAAATACCTAGAGCCTGGCATTTCACTCGATCACATTTTGCTTCTCAAAAGAGTTCTACAAAAGTAGGCTATATTATCTTCATTCTTTGTAAGCTAATGAAGCTAAACACAAGAAAGTTCACTAGTTTATCCAGGATTTCATAGCCAGTAAATATCAAAACAAGAATTTGAACATAGGTCTGTGGGCTTCATAGACCCTTTTTGCAAAGCTAAAGATACTTTGTTTTTTATTTATTTTATTGTTTTGTCCCTTCACAACTAATTAATAGAGCATCCGCTGTGTTAGATTGTAGGGATTCGAAGTCAAGCTGACCCTGGTCAAAGAAAGAATTCTTCTGGCACTTGTCCAAGGGACTATTGCAGTGGAGTTTTGCAATAGGGAGGAGGATGGACTCAACTCTAAATACAACAAGGACAAGTGGGGATTTATAGCCAAAGAGCAGGGTGGAGGTCAGTGGATGGAAACTGCTACAAGGAAATAGTAAAGGTAAGGGAGGGTGGGGGGCGGTGGTCTTGATAGACAGACTCAACAGAATTCTTGCTGAAGGCAAACCGGGGTGATAGGATATTGAGGGTAGGGGATGAGGAATTTGATTAGATATACAGGGTAGGGGATCTTTATTAAAATGACCCACCAGGATTCTTGCGTAAACTGGACTAAGTGGGCCAAGGACATGGCCCAAGGTCGTGACCTAGTCAGGAAGAGGGCTCAGAGGAGCCTGACTGCCGTTACTCCAGGGGAGAGTGTGTTTGGCACTCTGCTTGCAAGGAGCTAACAGCTCAATGAAGAGAGAGAGCAGACAGCGACTGAGTGCAGCAGGGTAGTCTGTGGACTTGTCACACGTGTCTTTGTGCCTCTAGATCCTGGTATTGAACCGGGCAGAGGGAAGTGCAGGAGGAGCCACAGGCACTGTGGTGAAGCCCAGGCAGGGAAGCCACGGCCCTGAGACAGTGCTTCACAGGGTGCTGAGGGCTCAGAGGGAGCCGGCCATGCATCGGGCTCCGCTTACTTTTGGCATCAACAACTTCAGAAAATCAAACAGGTCCCGGCCCCCCACAGTTGAGTAGGCTATCCCTAGAGGCCTCTGACACAGGTGTCCTCAGAGCAAATCAAACCACCAGTTCTTTGCAACAATCTTCCTTTTTTTCTTCCCATTCATTTCCTTGGTGCCACTAACCCAATTCCTGATTTGTGCTCAGCCAACCCTAAAACACATTATGTTTCAGTAGCATCCTTGCTTCTTGCTTCAGTTTTAATTTTTAAAGCTACAAATAAACAATCTGCCTTTCAATTGATCAGGAGGCTTTGAGAACTCCAGCGAAATTGATGGCCTGGTTTACCCAGCTCCCCTCGCAGACCTGGATGTACTGCCGGGCTGATTGGAAATGGCCCCATTGATTCTGAAATTGCTCTGGAGAGGGGAGGACCACAGTCATTTCCCGGGTGGTTTAAGCACTGACTAGCATTGCCAAAAGGAGGCTGCTGTCCAAACTTGTCCTCTGCTCTGTCCCCAGCCAGCCTGGCATGCTCATGTCTCTGTCCTCTACCTCAGAGCCCTCGCCTCCAGCTCCAACCTGCCAGGCAGCCAGCACACAGAAACAATTATGATTTAAAAAATAAAAATTCACCCGAAACCGGTTTGGCTAAGTGGATAGAGCATCAGCCTGTGGACTGAAGAGTCCCCAGGTTCGATTCTGGTCAAGGGCATGTACCTTGGGTGCAGGCCCATCCCTAGCAGGGGGGTGTGCAGGAGGCAGCTGATCGATATTTCTCTCTCATCAATGTTGCTAACTATCCCTCTCCCTTCCTCTCTGTAAAAAATCAATGAAATATATTTTAAATAAATAAAAATTCATATTTGAAACTACTTTTGCCCTACCGTTTCCAAAACGTAGCCCTGTTGGAAATATTTCAGTGTACTGCATAAAAACAAGGAAATTGTAATAATTTGTCACAAAGATTTTTCAGAAAAGAATGTAAAATGCTGGAGTAACTACACAGTCTTTAGCTCATGGATTTATATTTCCTTTACATAGTTATGGACTGCCTCTTCTTTCATTCTCGTTGGCTAGAACAGCTTGTTCGAAAACCTTTTCAGTTCTGTTTTTAAATTCACAAAATGTATGTCCTGACAAACTTGTTTTCAAACTCCAAGCAATTTCCAGAAGGCAGCTGACTTCAGAGCAGCCCAGCGGTGTGAGCCCTGGCAGATAAAGGGCTCAACCGTCTGGGGACATCAGGCAGAATTCAGCGAAGAGGGGTCTGTGGTGGCCTCACCGTAGAAGAGCCACGTGGAAGAGAGTCCCTTGGCGGTGAACCTCTTTCCTGGTGAACAACAAAAACGCCCGGGGTCCACCCTGGCCAACGGGGTACAAGTGTCTGCAATCCTCTCCTTCCCACCGATTAGCAGATCAGAAGTGAGTTTTCTTCTCAAGACGGAGGACTGGGTAAGAAGCTAGACAGCTGCAGAGTCAACCTGCTGAATTCTCTTAACCAAGTAGCATTTGCCAGTGGAACGTGTGTGTTTTGATGCTCTCCGTGGCATAAGGAAACCATGCTTAGCCTCGTTCTGTTCTTCCGTATTGGAATAGATAGAATAGGGGTCCCAACTTCAGTGACTGCATAGCTAGGCACACCTAGGAGGAGCGGGCAGGCAGGGACTACAGAGTGAAGCTCTGTAATGTCACTGGGGGTACAGGCTGAGGGTGGACGCTCAACAGAACATACCTGAGAGCCGGGTCTGGCCCTCAGTCAGCCAGCTTAAGACTTCGGTGACTAATTTTATGTCAGTCAGGCTGGCCACAGGCCATTCGGCCAACATCGTCCTGGGGGTGTGGTCCTGGAGGGGCAGCATGTGAATCAGTAGACTGTGAGGAGCAAGTTGTCCTCCCAAATGTGGGCGGCCTGCTCCCCTGGTGAAGGCCTGCGTCGAACAGGAGGCTGTGGGAGGGAATTTGCTCTCAGCTCCCTCCTGCCTTCGGACTTGGACCGACTGGAACTCGCACTGTCGGCTCTCCTGCGTCTCCAGCTTGCTGACTGCAGGTCTTAGGACTTGTCAGTTTCCATAATCATGGCAGCCAGCTCCTTTTAATATCTCTCTATATATAAGATAGTTAGGTAGGATCTCCTACTGGTTCTGTTTCTCTGGATAACCCTAACTAATGCTCTTGGTGATCCCAGGATACATAAATCAGGCCCCACCAGGACAAAGGAGTCACAGGAAAGAGACACACAGAGATTGACACAAACCGAAAAAGATGCAGACAGTCAGGTAAGAGCAGAGAGACACACAGAGGCAAATAGAAAGAAACAAAATAAACAGAAACAGGACAGAAAGAGAGCAGACAGGTAGGCACACAGACATGCATAAAAACAGAGGCACACGCACAGAAGGAGGAAAGTGATGGGAAAGGGAGAAAAGCCTACCATCTCATAATGCACTTCTATGGTTTTCTCGTGGAGCTTCATTTCTCACTTCAGGAGGCACCCCAGAGGAAAAAGCATGTCCCTCAGGTGTTCACTCACCTCTGCCTGGTCAGAACCCGCTGTCAGTACCTGTCCACAGCCTGCTGAGCACAGTGCCCAGGGGAAAGGATCTGCTTTGACATTGACAGATGCTCAGATGCTAGCCTGCGGCCACACCCCACACTGACACCTGGTAGCCTCAGAGCTGACTCTGCCTGGACCAGTAAAATCGGAATCTCTGGGGCTGGAACACTGCAAATTTTGTTCTTCAGGGGAACCAGGAAGCAAAGAGAGCTGGCCATCTGCCTGGGTTGCAGAGCTTAAGGCTGAGAGAATGCACATGGCCAGGTTCAGTGACATTTGCCACCTGGACACCCGACAGTTACCACTCACAACCCAGGAGGTCCACTTTCTGTGCTGCTTTCAAAGCTCCCCGAGCGTGCACCAACCTCCCACACCAGCGCGTTGTCTCCCTTTGGTGCCAGGCCCAGGGCTGCCCAAATGTTGCCTCATTTAACCTCACAACTCGCAGTGTCATGCAGACACTATGCTCGTTTTTCCAGGTGATTAAACTGAGGCCAGACAGATTAAACAGTTTGCCAGGTTCGAATAGCCAGGCTCTGTACCCAGATCTTCCGCACAGAAAACACACTGAGGGAAGGCTCTGATTTTGCCCCTTCCCGCTGCAGGCTGTCTCCCACACAGATGGTTCTGTAAGGAAAACCAGCGTTGCCCCTGAGCGGGGCACAGGCCGCACGCAGGAAGGCGCCCAGGCCTCCATCTGGGTGATTCTGTTCTGGCCACGCCACCTGTACGAGTCCCTTCCCTCCCCTGGTCTGAGAAGAGACAGAGCACCGGCCCACCCAAAGCAAGAGAGGCGAGAGCTTGAGCCTCCTCGTTGAGTTTAATTAAGCTCACTTGAGAAGCAGATCACAGGGGACTCTAGAATTTTCTCTGGTTTTATTTATGTTATTCTTCCAGTTTAACAAAAAATATCTTCCTCGGACCTACTCCACCAGCTCAGGGATCTCCCCATCTATTAGGAAACAGCGCCATCTATCGATGCAGCATCACCCCGTTCTTGTGAACCATGAACCAGGTTCCTGTTGCTGATGCCTTCACTGTGACCACTAACCAGCACATGGCTCCTCCCAGATGTCTGTTCTGTGCTTAAAACCATACATGTTGTTTCTGTGTATAGCAACAAAGGAAAATTGGTCTGAAGTTACCCTAAGATTTTCAAACATGAGTTTTGATGAAGTGGGGCCGCCAGGTGGCAGGAGCTTAGGTGTGGAGCTAAGAGACAGAGGGTCGGCACAGGAGTGACCACACCTGTTTACCTGAGCCCTCTTGGAAGCCATACACCAACCCCTAGGGGAGGAATCTTACAAACCAGGAGTTATCAAACTTTTCCCATAAAGGGGCAGATAGTAAATTTTTTTAATGTATTGATTCTTTTTAGAGAAAAAGGGGAGGGAAAGAGAGAGAGAAATATTTGTTGTTCCATTTATTTATGCATTTAGTGGTTGATTCCTGTATGTGCGTTGACTAGAGAACAAACTCAAAACCCTGGAATATCATGACAGTGCTCTAACCAACTGAGCTATCCGCCAGAGCTCAGACAGTAAATTCTTGGCTTTGGGGTCAAGAGACAAAACCGAGGATATTATGTGTTCGTGAACTTTTATAACAAGAGAAAACTCTTGTTCTTCTCCCCAACCCCCCGTACCCCACCCTGCCGTGTTTAACTGGACTGCACTGTACCAGGTGGTAGGCAGCCTTTGCCCCCAGTTGTGGCTGGCTAGAGACAGGTCTACGGGGCCTGGTGGTCAGGTAGGTGGGGGTCCCCATGGTCAGTTTTTCTCTTCACCACAGGACAGTCAGATCCCAATGCCCCCTCCTCTCCTTCTGGGGAGCCTCGTTCAGGCTGGAAAAGGAGAGGCTGACTGAGATTGCACCTCTTGGTGCCCCAGCAGTTGGCAACGGAAGTGTCCCCACAGTGAAATGGTGACCAGCATAGGCCCTCGGCAGCAGAGGTGTGGCTGCTGGCAAGGAAGTAACAACATTGGAGGGGCCAAAACCGGTTTGGCTCAGTGGATAGAGCGTCAGCCTGCGGACTGAAAGGTCCCAGGATCGATTCCGGTCAAGGGCATGTACCTTGGTTGCGGCCATATCCCCAGCAAGAGGCAGCTGATCGATGTTTCTCTCTCATCCATGTTTCTAATTCTCTATCCCTCTCTCTTCCTCTCTGTGAAAAATTCAATAAAATATATTTTTTAAAAAACAGCGAAGGGGAGCAGTACAGCTCAGTCTCTACCACCCCACACTTGACTATAGTTTGTTCACTCTTGGGCACTGCAGATAAAAATATCATACTACTTTGGAAAGCTATTGGTATTATCTATGAAAATGCAGGTACAAAGCAATCTTCCTCCTAAATATGTGCCCAACAGCCATGCATACAAGTGTGCACCCAGAGACATGCAGAAGAATGCTCGTTCATAAAAGCCGAACATGAAAATGACCATGACCATGAACACAGGCCATGGTGTGGTGAAGGCCTGGGGCAGGGGACCGGTGTGTGCTAGAAGGGCTCAATGCTGGGAAAGGGGAGACATCTCTAATACTTTTAACAATAAATATAAATTAAAAGAAAATGGCCACCAAATACCCACCGGCATTAGGATGGAGAAGTGAATTCACATAATGAAATTCTTTACAGTAATGAACAATTTACCCCTTCATGCATCAGGGATGAATCTGATGAAGAGAATGCTGGGGGGAGAGGGAATACTGTATGATTCACTAATGTATGTATGTTTGCAGATAAAACTATAAAGAAAAGCAAGGAGTGTAATAGCATAAAAGTTAGGATAGGAGTGAGAGGGTAGGGAGGCTGTTTGGGAGCAGACACTAGGATGCTCCTGAAATGCTGGCAATATTGTACTTCTAGTCCTGGGTGGGAGTCACACTGGGGTTTGTATTGTAATAAGCCAGGGGTTGGAAAACCACAACTATGGCCCAAACTTAACCACCAGTTTTTGTAAATAAAGCTTTATTGAAACACAGTCCCACATTAGTTTACATATTGTCTGTGACTGCCTTTAACAACAACAGCAGACCTGAGGAGTGACAGAGACAATATAGCCCACAAAGCCTAATCTATTTACCATATGGCCTTCTACACAGAAAGCTTGCCAATCCCTGTATTAAATCATTGAGTGGTATATTGCTATTTTATAAATATGCATATATACATTCACATATTCATATATACATATATGCATGTACATTTGGTATCCATTTATAAATATGTTGTATTTGCATACATGCATGTGGAATTTTACAATTTTAAATATAGGTACATACACATGGACAACCAGATTCTATGTTTAGCTCTGTCTCCTTCTTGGCAATAGACATTCAGACTACAGAACGACATTTGAGGGCACTTCTGACAAGTGCCTTGCCAAATTATATGAGTTGCTCTTGGAAAATTGAACCCAGGTACCTATAAACACAGGAAAATTTAACAAAGAAGAATGTTCAGCCTTGCCTTATTCACACTAATAAGGCACATACAGCCACGCCTTACTTATTATTCAGTGATGTGAGGGAAAGCAGCTTTTCTAACATTTTGAGTTTCTCTCTGCATTTAATAATGCATTGATTCCACAAATATTTACCTAGAGCTTACCATGCCTAACTTTTATTTTCACCCTTTTAATGCAAATGTTTCTGAAATATTTTATATCTTCTCTGTCTTTATACGAAGAATGCTGAGCATAATTTAATCTTTCTTTATGACTCAGCCCATGGTGGAACCAAACTATAAATCGTTGACTTTCAAATACACATTTTAACTGCGAAGCCCTTTTATATACAACATAGATTATAAAAAAAGAGAGAGAGCTGAAGGTGCAGCAGAGGCCTACCCATTTGGTATCTCTTGAACACAAAACCCTGAAACTCCAGGGATCATCATTAGAAACCACTGGTGCCATACAGTATTACTCTCTAGGACTGCTGTGAGAGAAAAGATGGCTCCTATACTCTGTGATCCTAAATTATGATACAAAATTGCTGTCGTTTTTTACTATAAAGTGTTTTATGGTGTCCTTCTCAATGTCAGCCATCCCTTCCTGTTGCCTATCTGTGTGGCTCCCTGTATCTGCTCTCTCCTTCACCCACCCAGCCCCAACATCTGGGTTTTTGTAGACTAGAAATCCATCATCAGTCTTCATAAAAAATGTGGGTAAATCTCATCCAGAGACTTGAAGGGCTCAAGAGGATCTTTATTGAATAAATGGGCTTCATATTCTAGACCTTGGGTGATCCATTTTGACAAACATATTTTTCTGTTTAATTTCAAAATTGACAAATGTCTATTAGAAGCAAAGTGACCTCTAATGAATAAGAAAATTCTCTACCATCAACATAAGAATGAATTAGCGTTGTAAAGAGTGACTCTTTCTTTTTCTCAATTGAGGAAATATTTCTAGAATCTCTCAGTCTAAGAACCATTGCCTACTAGTAACTTTCAAATGAAAATATTTGGATTGATGCCTACATCTTTAAATGGACTTTCATGAAGCATATCCATAAGTACTGGTGAAGAAAATATGATTCGCTCCACGCACATACATAAACACACACAAAAGCCCTTCATAGTCTTGGAGCTCACTGAGTGGAAGAAGTGGTCTCCATAAATAAACCGTTAAATCCATTCTAAGATGAAATGTTGGCCCATGGCATTTTAGAGCCCTGCTAGCAGCAGCCATTTTAGCAAATTGACATTTGCTGGGATTATGAGAACCTTGGGTAAAAGAATGCACTGAGTGCATCTATTAGAGAAAACCTAAGACACGGGCCAGGGCTTCATATTCTAGACCTTGGGTGGCCCATTTTGACACTGTGAAGTCATGTGGACTCAGTTATATTGAATGACCAGTTCAGTAACTTAATCCTGACTAGGTATTTCCATAAGGGCCATACTCAGTCTTCAAATTAAACTTCAAGTTTATTTCACATTGCAAAAACATTTATCTGTAAATAAACTGTGAGGGTATTAGAAAAAATAAACAAGATTGATGAACCTCTAGCCAGACTCACCAGGAAACAAGATAGGACATATATAAACAAAATCAGAAAGAAAAAAAAAAGAAAGAAAAAAAAGGGGGAAGTAACAACTGATCTCACAGAAATACAAAGGATCACTCTTAAAAAAATACTATAAAGGACTTTATTCCAACAAACAGAACAACCTGGACAAAATGGACATATTCCTGGAAAAATACGACCTTTTAAAATTTAATCAGGAAGAATCAGAAAACCAAATAGGCTGATAACTACTGATGAAATTGAAGCAGTAATAAAATAAAATAAAAACTTCCCAGCAAACAAAGCCCTAGTCCAGATGGATTCATAGGAAGGTTTTATCAAATATTCAAAGAAGAACTAACTCCTGTTCTCCTCAAGTTATCCCAAATATTTCAAGAGGAAGGAACACTTCCAGACTCTTTCTATGAGGCCAGCATTACCCTACTTCCAAAACCAGATAAAGACACGACAAAGAAAGAGAACTACAAGCCAATGTCTCTGATGAACATAGATGCTAAAATCCTCAACAAAATTTTAGCAAATCAGATCCAGCAATGCATTAAAAAGATCCTACATCTATATCCCAAGAAATCAGAAACACCAATCAGAAAGAATATATGCACCCTATGTTCATAGCAGCACAATTTACAAAAGCTAAGATTTGGGAACAACTTAAGTGCCCATCAGCATTATGAGTGAATAAAAAAATAATTATTCTACATTTACACAATGGAATACTATGTGGCAATAAAAAAGAAAGAACTCTTACCATTTTCAATAGCATGGGTGAACCTGGTGAATATTATGTTGAGCAAAATAAGCCAGTCAGAGTAAGATAAGTGTCAAATGACCTCACTCATTTGTGGAATCTAATGAACCAAATAAAATGATGATCAAAAATAGACCCAGAGACATAGAAGTATGAACAGACTGTTGAACCTCAGAGGGAAGGCAGGAGAGGGTGGGTGGGAAGAGATCAACCGATGAACTTGTGTGCATATATGCATAACCCATGGACACAGACAATGGGGTGGTGAGGGCCTGGGGTTGGGGGATGAGAGCAGGTTGTAAGAGGTTAATGGGGGGTAAAGGAGGACCTATCTAATACTTTCAACAATAAAGATTTTAAAAATAAATAAGCAAACAAACGAACTATTCTTTCCCTCTTTTCAGGGGCGGGGGGAGACTGAGGGGGTTGGAGAAACCATAGTTTAATGGAACTGAGTGTAGTATCTGATTTCACATATGCACAAGATCTGAAACGTGGGCAGTATCTCAAAGGACATCTCTACTCACCAGATTTGTGATGCTGTAATAACTCCTGCCAATCTCTGCCAAGTGGTTATCTGTTTATTATCAAATACAGGGTCAGAGAACTTTCTGGATTAATTTTATATTTTTTCAATCCTTACTAGAATATATTCTGTATTATTAAATACTAGAGACCTGGTGCACAAAAATCCATGCACTAGGGGGAGGGCACAGGGGTCCCTCAGCCTGGCCTGCATCCTCTCATAGTCCGGGACCCCTCAGGTAGGGTTCCTAGGCTTGGCCTGAGATGAGGGCCTATTTGGGCTTTTCTTCCCCTGGCTACAGGCAGCTGGCCCAATCCCCATCACTTCCAGTGCTTGCCATCTGTTCAGCACTGCCCCCCTTCCCCTGCCATTGGTTGGCCTCCCTCTGCAGGTGAAAGGTGTGGGGTGCAATGGCTTGGCTGTCCTGTGCCTCCCTCTTTCTTTGCTGGGAGGTGGGGCCAGCCCTTCGAGGGGCCATCTGCCTATCTGATTACCCCTCACTGCTGGCCTGCCTGCCTGATCACCCCTAACCACTCTGTCTGCCTGCCTGATCACCCCTAACTGCTTGCTTGGTGGCAGGACCAGCCCGGCAAGGGACTGTGGTGGTTTTGGACCCTGGTCATTTCGGTCATTACACTTATGATGGCTGGCCTTTTATTATATAGGATTTGCATTTGATACAACTTTAATATTGAATTTAATGTAGGTTTCAGTAAAACTATAAAATTCTTGCCAAAGCTGGTTTGGCTCAGTGGATAGAGTGCAGGTCTGTGGACTGAAGGGTCCCAGGTTCCATTCTGGTCAGCTGCATGTGCCTTGGTTGCAGGCACATCCCCAGTAGGAGTTGTGCAGAAGGCAGCTGATCGATGTTTCTCTCTCATCGATGTTTTTAACTCTCTATCCCTCTCCTTTCCTCTCTGTAAAAAAAAATCAATAAAATATATATTTTTTAAATATTACATGATCTCACCCATTTGTGGAATATAATAAACAATATAAACTGATAAACAAAAATAGAAGCATCAAACAGACCATCCAACCTATGAGGGAAGGCTGTGGAGGAGGGGAGGTAAGAGATCAACCAAAGGACTTGTATGCATACATATGAACATAACCAATGGACATAGACAGTAGGGGAGTGAGAGCATATGCTAGTAGGTGGGAGCAGCTGAGGAGAGGTCAATGGGAGAAAAATGAGACTATGTAATACTTTAAAAAGTAAAGAATTTTAATTTTTTAAAGAAAGATTATTCAATATTACAGGAAAAAAATTATTTAAAATAAAACACCAAGTACATCAAAGCCATTTCAGCAGCTGCTGTATATTCTGGGTGAGAACTTCCCGTGGGAGAAAGCCAAACTTCAAACAGGGACAAAGGCCCCCCTCCAGTTTGCACTGGGGATTTTTAATCTGTTGTAATCACTGAAAAAAAAACTAAGGGCCTTGAAATCTGATAGAAACGATTTCAGCATCCTCTGGTGGTAATTCATAAACCTTGGCTGTCAGATAAAAATGACCATGAATCAAAGAAGCTAAGGCAGTCGAAACCGGTTTGGCTCAGTGGATAGAGCATCGGCCTGCAGACTAAAGGGTCCCGGGTTCGATTCCGGTTAAGGGCATGTACCTTGGTTGCGGCCACATCCCCCAGTGGGGGGGTGTGCAGGAGGCAGCTGATGGATGTTTCTCTCTCATCCATGTTTCTAACTCTCTATCCCTCTCCCTTCCTCTCTGTAAAAAAAAATCAATAAAGTATATATTTTTTTAAATAAATATTTTTTAAAAAGAAGAAGCTAAGACAGCCAAGGCTAAGAACAGGTTCTAAAAGTAAAGCTACCTGACTACAGTAGGTCCTGGTGTTACCTCAGAGATCTGTTCCTACAGTGTCGGGTGCAAGGTAACGCGATTTTCTCTGTAAGTTGGAACCCACCTGCATAAGCACCCGTGTCACTCACATGGAGCACAGACACAGCAGTAATGAAGGGAAACTGTGAAAAAAATGTTAAAGAAAGATAACAATTCCTGACCTTTACTTGTGGTAAATAAATAATAAAAAACATAAAGCACATATGTACATACGTCAAAATGACAGAACTTTTTTTATAAATACTGTAAATGGGAGATGGCGACATAAATGTCGCCATCTCCCATTTACAGTATTTATAAAAAAAAAGTTAACCACAAAATGACATTAAGTCGAGTCCAACATAACCTGAGGATTGCCTGTATTAGCATTTTTAGTGTATATAGTTTACCTCAATCACAGTTGAGTCAATCTCTCTGTATATGGTCTCTTACAAAGGAAAAGGTTTTTTCTTATCTCTCAATTTGTTGCAACCTAACAAAAATGAGCATATGATATCTTGCCACCCTCCCTCTCACCTTCTTCAGATAATTTTAATCAAAAGCATATTGTATAATACTGTGGTTAGTGTTCTACAATACAAACTCATAAATCTGCATAGGATCTATTTACTTGTTCTTAGCACTTCCAGAAAGAATTACTGTGGCTTAAATCTTTTAAGTGTCAATGTGTTGTTCAGAGCAGTGGATTTAGCTGGATAGAAAGGAGTACAGCTGTCCTTCAGTATCCATGGGTGATTGTCTCCACATACACCACACACACGATACCAAAATCCAAGGATGCTCAAGTCCTTTATATTAAACTAGGAACCTATTGTCCAAGAGATGCAAATCAAAACAACAATGCGGTACCATCTCACACCTGTCAGAATGGCCAACATCAACAAATCAACAAACAACAAGTGTTGGCGAGGTTGCGGAGAAAAAGGAACCCTCATGCACTGCTGGTGGGAATGCAGACTGGTGCAGCCACTGTGGAGAACAGTGTGGAGTTTCCTCAAAAAACTGAAAATGGAACTCCCATTTGACCCAGTAATCCCACTTCTAGGAATATATCCCAAGAAACTAGAAACACCAATCAGAAAGCATATATGCACCCCTATGTTCATAGCAGCACAATCTACAATAGCCAGAATTTGGAAACAGCCTAGGTGCCCGTCAGCAGATGATTGGATCCAAAAACTATGGTACATCTACACAATGGAATACTATGCTGCCATAAAAAAGAAGGAATTCTCATCATTTGCAGCAACCTGGATGGAATTGGAGAATATCATGCTGAGTGAGATAAGCCAATCAATGAAAGAGAAACACCACATGACCTCAATCATTTGTGGATAACAAAGAGCATTATAAACTGATGAACCAAAAGATAGATATAGAGACAGTATATCAACAAGTAGACTGTCAAATTACAGCGGGGAGGGGAGGAAGATCTGGGGGAGATAACAGATCAACCGAAGGACTTTTATACATGCATATAAGTACAACCAATGGACACAAAACTCTGGGGAGGGAGGGGATGTGTGGGAGGGAGGGAGGGAGGGGGGCAAAAAAAATCAATAAAATATATTAAAAAAATTAAAAAATAATAATAAAATATATATATATATATATATATATATATATAAAAAGAATCTTATATAAAATAAATAAACTAGGAACCTAGTGCACGAATTTGTGCATCTTGAAAGGCACTGTGGGCTACAAGGCTGTGGTGGACACAGGGACAGGTCTCGGCCCATCCTCTGTGCCCCCATATGGTGCAGTCCCCAGTCCCCTGTCTGCCTGCAGCCCCACTCCCACCACCGCCACTCCCATGCACTGACAACACAGACTCTGCTCCTACCTGCTGACAGTGCAAAGCAATTGGGGCCAGTGCCAGCAGCACGTATAAGTGGCAGCTGCTGCCCTGATTGCCCCTTAGGAGCGGGGGGGGGGGCAGTGTGGAGAAGCCTTGAGGGGCAATCGGAGCTGGCAGTCACTGCTTGCATCCACTGACAGCACCAAATGATCAGGGCCAGCACTGGGCACTGGCAACAGGTGCGAGCACTGGGCAGGACTGCAGCATGCGGGAGCAAAGAATTTTCAGTAACCACCAGAAGCTTATCCCATTGACAGTGACCAGCACCCTGCTTTGGTCTGGTGCCCCCACTCACCTGCTCCACTATCCAACTGCAGCCAACACCTGCCATGTTCCTCGCATGCCCCGGTGGTCAGCGCACATCATAGCGACCAGTTGTTCAGTTGTTCTTCCGCTTGGTCTCCTTGCATATTAGCCTTTTATTACATAGGATGAGATAGATCAATGTATACGGTCAGCCATCCACATCTGCAGATTCCCAACCACTGATCAAATATACTATTTCAATCTGCTGTTGGTTGAATCCTTACATGCAAAACCCAGGGATACAAGAGGAGTGGGTGGGAATGAGGATAACTGTATATAACTGACTTTCATCAGAAACCCACAATCCAACAAAGCAGCTACTCAATGGCCTGTTGAATTTGGAATGCTCTCCTAAGCCAGGGGAGATTGAGCTAATAAACTACTCCTCTAAATCTACCTAAAAGATAGATGGCCCAATTCATAGAACATATGTTCACCAAAGAACCTGTTCTAAGGTACACAACGCTTGATTCAACATTGAGGAAGCCAGCCTGCTTCCAGAGATCCTGAGCTGATTGGCCCGGAGTGAGTCCTGGACATCAATACTTTGTGAACGCTCCCCAGGTCATTCTTGGGGATGATAGCCAAGGCCGATAACCACCACATTTCCCAGGGCCACTGAGCCAGGCACTGGTCCCATGTCTGCATGTCTGAGTCCAGGAGACAAGGGGTCACTTTCAAGACCCACTTTTCCCTTCTGCTACCATTTCTCCCACTTCCTGATTATGTGCAAGATTGTAACAAAGAGGGTAATAAACTTTATCTACTATTTAATATGTTGGGTTACAGTTAATCATACGTTTTAAAATTTCATGGTCACAAAAATTATAAAAGTTGAACTGCATAGAAAAAAAAGCTTTGAAGTTATAAAGTTGCTGAGTTATAGCTTTTGTATGTTTCTGAACCATCAGGTAAAATTTACTGGTGAACTTTTCAGCAGGATTTTGCTGTGGGCTAATCCTACTTGAAACCCATTTTCTTCTTGGCTTCTGTAATACCACATTTTCTTTTCCTCTCCAACCTCTAGCTACTCCCTCCTATTCTTTCACAGCAGGTACCCAAATAACATCATTTTGTTCAATGTTACTTTGGAGGTTTTTTGTGGGGGGGGGGTTCCCTCACCCTAGGATATGTATTTTTGAGAGAGAGAGAGAGAGAGAGAGAGAGAGAGAGAGAGAGAGAGAGAGAGAGACCGATGATGTAAGAGAGAAAGTGCCCAGACTGGGGATCAAACCTGCAATCTAGGTATGTACTTTGACTGAGAATTGAACCTGCAACGTTTTTGGTGAATGGGACAATGTTCCAACTGATTGAGCCACCCAGCCAGGTCAATGTCATTTTTGTTACAATACTGATGAGATGCTGTAGGAACTTCACTCTTGTTTATATCAATTAGCCTATGGTAAATTGGTTTTGTTATACGTCATTTGCCATAGTTTCAAGAATCTATTTATGACATTAATAAGGGAGGTCTTACGGTACCAGTTGTTCTCATATTTTAAGGAGATCAGGATCACCTGGAAATTTTGCTAAAACACGGATAGCTTGGCCCCACCCCATGTTTCAGATTTAGTAGGTTTATGGTGGAACCCAAGAATTTTCATTTCTAACAAGTTCCCCAGTGATGCTGCTGCCACTGGTTTATTTCTCTCTTTCTCTCTACCTCTTCCTTCCTCTTTCTCTAAACTCAATAATTTTTTTTAATGTTGGTCTTAAGAAGTTGAGAAGCACCAGTGTGTAACAAAGAAGTAACACTTCACTGGTGGCTGAATGAGAAGCTTTAGGAACCATCATCCAATGCTACATATTGGAGTTCCTCAAGGCTCCATCCTGGGCTCTCCTCTCATTTTATTCTACACTCTCCTCCTTCACAATTATTGCCAAGACTTTTAAATTATACAAATGACCCAGATTTCCATCTCTAGCCAGACTTCTTGTAAGCTTTTTCTAGGTTCCATTGCCTGCTCAGCCTCTCCACTTCATGGTCTCAGTAGCATCTCAACATTCCAAGGCCAGATCTTGACCCTACTCAAACCAGGTCCTCTTCCTATTCCATAACTCAGTGAATGGCTTCACCATCCAATTGCACCTGCCAAAGTCCTGTGACTCGTCCTTGGCACCACCCTCTCCTTTCTACCTATAACCAACAGGCAATTCATTCCAAAGCCTATCTGCTTTGACTCCTAAATATTTCTCATAAACCACTACCTCCACCCTAATCCAGGCCCATAGTCATCTCTCACCTGGACTCTTGTTCCCGCACATTCACTATGGGGATCCCTGCCCTTCCTTTTTTGCCCCGTACTGCAGGCAATAATTTTTTAATAAAAATCTGATTATATCATTCTCTGCCCTTCAGTTACCTCCCATTGGCTTTAGAATTAAAACAAAAGTCTACTTTAGCTTGTTTCACAAGTACTGAAAGGCACCAGCTCTCCCTGTCTCACCAGCCTCAGTTCATGCTATCCTCTGCCTTGTTCTCTGAGCACCAGCCAAACAAGCTTTCTTTCAATTGCTTGACCTCTCCTGGCTCCATCCATCACAAAGACATGACCCATATTGTCTTATATGCATCCTACCCTCTACTCACCTTTGCCTAATTA
Organism: Pipistrellus kuhlii; assembly: GCF_014108245.1. Classification (NCBI taxonomy): domain Eukaryota; kingdom Metazoa; phylum Chordata; class Mammalia; order Chiroptera; family Vespertilionidae; genus Pipistrellus; species Pipistrellus kuhlii. The sequence continues at coordinate 73,149,430 of NW_023425573.1, forward strand.
ACTGCAGCTTCTCTTTCAGCCATCAATGAAGAGTCACTTCTTCTTTGTTACATACTAGTACTTCTCAACTTCTTAAGACCCAACTCTTTAAAAAAAAAAAAAAAAAAGTATTGAATTTAGAGAGAGAGGAAAGAAGAAGGAGAGAGAGAGAGAAATAAACATCGATGTGAGAGATAAACATTGGTGATTGCCTCCTGCACAGACCTCACAACCTAGACATGTGCCCTGACTGGGAATAGAACCAACAACTTTTTGGTATATAGAGTGATGTTCAACCAAATGAGCCACAATGGCCTGGGCCAAATCTTTTGTAGTGTCACCTTTAATGTCCTAAAATTAAATTTACAGACCAGATAACTTTCTTACACATATAAGTTAAAAACAAATCAATGTAGTGCCCAAACTGTAATATATAGGAGAAATGAAAGTAATCCTACCTAATAAAATAGCAATATGCAAATTAACCATCACTCCGCTACATCCCCAAGCCATGCCCACCAGCCATGCCCATGGGCCAACAGAGTGAGTTTGCAAATTAACCCCAACCAAGATGGCTGCAGCCACAGAGAGCAGTTGAGAGGCTTGGGTTTCCCCAGCAATAGAGGAAGCCAAGCTTTCCACATACCCTGGCCAGCCTAGGCCTTCACTCAAGGATACAAAGTTTCAATTATAGAAGGTAAACAAATCCAAACAGAAATGGCTGCAGCAATGGAGCAAGCAGGAGGCTTGGCTCCGCTCCAGGCTACAAAGTTTCAATTGTAAAAGGTAAATAAATTCCAGATACCAGGGCCTCTGATTGGGTCACCAGAGGATATGACTGGCCTGAAAACCACCACAAGCCCCTCACCCAAGCCACCCCACACCCCAAGGAAACCCCAACCCTGATCCGGGATACCCTTCAGGCAAGCCAGCTGGTCCCCAACCATGCACCAGGCCTCTATCCTATCTAATAAAAGAGTAATATGCAGATTGACCATCACTCCAACACACAAGATGGCTGCCCACATGTGGTCAAAGATCCTGCCCCTATGTGGACACAAGATGGCCACCACAAGATAGCCAGCAGGGGAGGGCAGTTGGGAGGCACCAGGCCTGCAAGGGAGGGCAGTTGGAGGTGATCAAGCCTTCAGGGGAGGGCAGTTAGGGGTGTCCAGGCCAGCAGAGGAGGGAAGTTGGAGGCAAACAGGCTGGCAGGGGAGTAGTTAGACATCAATCAGGCTGGCATGGGAGTGGTTAGGGGGTGCTCAGGCTGACAGGCAGAAGCAGTTAGGGACAATCAGGAAGGCAGGCAGGCGAGCAGTTGGGAGCCAGGGGTCCTGGATTGTGAGAGGGATATCCAACTACCCATTTAGGGCCGTTCCCAGTGGGATTGGGACTAAATGGGCAGTTGAACATCCCTCAAGGGATCCCAAATTGGAGAGGGTGCAGGCTGGGCTGAGGGACACCCCCCTCCCACCCCATGCACGAATTTCATGCACCAGGCCTCTAGTTTATAATAAAAGGTAATATATACAGTATTTCAATATATAAATGGTTATGACCACATGAAAAGATCCAATAAAGTAATCACAGGCACATGATTTTATATATAGAATAATTGCTGTGAATGAATGAGACCCAAATGTAGACTAATCAGGTTTGCTATACTATGACTTAAACGTGATTAGCAGCTTTGCCATTAGTGACATGATTTTCCAAAATGATGAATAACTCTCATGAAAGTGGAAAACAAAATAAAGTACAATCTCTTCTCAATTTACATGAAGGCTACATTCTTGGGGGATTCTGTTTGTTAAAATCATGCAAGAACACTTTCTATTCCAATGTAAAATGGAGTTCAATTCCAATCTCAGAAAAAGGAAACACATGAGCATCCAGAAGGATGTGTGAAGTCAGAACTGGGTGGAGAGGACTGTCCTCTGAGCTGTGGGATGTCTAACACTCTAGTCCTCTCCCACTGGATATCTCCATCATTTGTGGGGACAAACAAGATGGTCCCGCAGATTTCCAAAGTTCCTCTTAGGTGGCAGAACTGCCCAATGAGATGCAGGCAACAGGAGCTTTTCCCTTTAGCACTGACACATTTCATGTTTTTCCTTTGTAATGGTTCACCCATGTGTAAATATTCAATCAATGCCTGCCGCCTTCATAGACTCAGAGTACAGGAAAACAAAATGCCTGGATTTTGCTCATCATTGTGTTCCAACTGCTTTGCATGGCACCAGCGCAACAGGCACTCAATGGATTTTGCTGAATGAATAATTGAGTATGATCCCTCCAGTGCTGGATGCTGGAAGAGCAGACAGCTCCATGCCTGGCTGTGCACTTGTACCAGAATAGACGGAACAGGAATTCAGGACAGCCAATGGGAATTTTTTTTTTTCTTAATATATTTTATTGATTTTTTTTAACAGAATTGTAGGGAGAGGGATAGAGAGTTAGAAACATCGATGAGAGAGAAACATTGATCAGCTGCCTCCTGCACACTCCTTACTGGGTATATGCTCACAATCAAGGTACATGCCCTTGACCAGAATCCAATCTGGGACCCTTGAATCCGCAAGCCAACTCTCTGTCCACTGAGCCAAACCAGCTACATCAACCAATGGAAATTTTTATTGCTTTGATATGTATCTTTCCTCTTGTTGTGTTGTTTTGTTTTGTTTTGTTTGTTTGTTTGTATCTTTCCTCTTGTTGTTGTGGTTGTTGTTTTGTTTGTTTGTTTGTTTGTTTGCTTGTTTGTTTTAGTCAGTTCACATTTTATAGACTAGGTGGCTTATAAACAGTGGAAATCCATTTTTCACAGTTCTAGGGGCTGGACAGCCAAGATCAGGTGGCCCGATCCTGAGGGCCCTCTTCTAGTTATAGGCAACTGAATTTTCACTGTATCCTCGCAAGACAGAGAAGAGAGGGGAAAGGAACTCAGACAGTTGTAAGGGCACTAATCCCATTCATGAGACCACATCCAATCCCAACCACTTACTAAAGGCCTTACCTCCTAATAGAATTTCAACATATGAATTCGGAGGGGACTCAAACATCCAGTCCATAAAATATATTAAATTTAATACATTTTCTTTTTTTTTCTTAAGAACTACTAAGTTTGTGCTTTCATTTACAGCAATGCCGAAGTAGGAGCTAAGCCACACAGTTTGTAATAACGTGAAAGGACCAGAAATACAAGTTTATCATGAAAACTGATCTGGAAGAGGTGTCAAAAGAGCTTCCAGTACAATTCACTGCCTTCAGGTTATTCGCTAGTAATACAAGTCTCCAGGGCCAATAGGCACCTAGAAATATATTCAGATCACTGTTGCTTTATTTCACGTATGATTATTAAGACCAGAAAGAGTGACTGGGTTATTCCAAGTTACAAACCCATTGAAAACTAGCCAAAACCCTGATGGATTTGTTAAAATAAGGAGAGAGCTTATTTTAACACAAGTCACTTATGAGAATAAAGACTTTTTGGTGTCAGATCTTATGAGCTTCCTCATTTTAAGTGTTATATATTTAAGTTTCTCCTCCCAACACACTTCTTATGGTTTATAAGGATATATTTGTTATACCATATAAATCTGCCCCAATCTATTGATAATTTTAGCATCAGGTAACAGGGTCCAAAGGGCAAACAAGCAAGATTGAAGCAATAACATAGACTTCCAGAAGGAATGACTTTAGGTAAAAAGGTAATTTTATGGTTATAAAATGTTCATGATGGTACAGTATGTTTCAAAATCATTTTAATGTGGATAATAAACTAAACGAAAACAAGACTATTAAAATGTCAAAAAGATGAGTTGCATGCTTCTGTCATGAATAATATTTGTGTATAATGACTTAATTAACAATTAAGAATAGTTACAAGGATATCTGGAAAGATTAAGGGAGATCCTATTTAATAGAGGGAAAGATGCCTGTCAATATAGAAAGTTGAAAGTGTAAAACTTTAGACAATAAAAAATAGAAAATATATAGAAAGTTGAAAAGCCAAAAATTTTTTAATTAAGCTATAGCAATAAGTTACTCAGAAATACCATCTCTACCAGAAGAATGCTTAGAAAGTTAAAAGAACCTGCCATCAGGTTAACACTAGAGTGGGAGACTTATTTTTTATTGTAAATGTCACAATATTTTTTTATTATATGAAACTTTTGCCTTGATAACTTTTTAGCACTTCAGGTTTTGAGAAGGTCCATAATCAAAGACTAATACCCATACGAACATTTAAATAACATATTTTCCCATTCTGAATCCTGATAAAAATAATGTAATTTGCCCAGCCAGTGTTGCTCAGTATTTAAACCCTGACCCATGCACCAAGAAGTCTCAGGTTTGATTCCCAGTTGCAGCATTTGCTCATGATTTTCAGATTCCCAGTAGGGGCTATGCAGGAGGCAGCCAATTGATTTGATGCTTCTCTTTCATCAATGTTTCTACATCTCTTGCCCTTTCCCTTCCTCTCTAAAATAATGTATTTTTTAAAACAGTGTGATTTGCTGAAACTGGTTTGGTTCAGTGACTAGAGTGTCGGCCTGTGGACTGAAAGGTCCCGGGTTCGATTCCAGTCAAGGGTATGTACCTTGGTTGCGGGCACATCACCAGTAGGGCGTGTGCAAGAGGCAGCTGACATATGATTCTCTTTCACTGATGTTTCTAACTCTCTATCCCTCTCTCTTTATTTCTGTAAAATATCAATAAGATATATTTTTTAAATAAAATAAAACAGTGTGATTTAATATATTGTTTCAGTCACAAAAATCCAAATTCTTAAGACCTTTTAGTACTCTGCAGAACTTGATCAATGATGGCTGTGTTTTCTCAAAAAATAGTTTAGAGGTAGACTGTGAACTAAAAACTTTAAACCCACTGCCATGATGTCTCAATGGCAAACTACAACATTCCTGAATAATTTCTTGGCCACAACTTACTTTATGAACTAAAAACAATGAGCTAAGTCTAAGGTTTTACCCATAAGTTCTCTTTGTGTGTATATATGTGTAAATCAATCATCTTTTTTTTAATCATTTTTTATTTTTCAGTCACAGTTGACATACAATATTATATTAGTTTCAGGTGTAGACCTAGCAATTAGATATTATATAAATTACTAAGTTATCATCCTAATAAATTTTGTATTCGTCTTACACCATACATAGCTATTAGAATATTATTTACTATATTCCCTATTCTGTACTTTACACCACCATGATTATTCAGTAACAAGCAGTTTGTAACTCTTAATCCTTCCACCTTTTTTAAAAATATATTTTATTGATTTTTTTTTATAGAGAGGAAGACAGAGGGATAGAGAGTTAGAAACATCAATGAGAGAGAATCATCGGATCAGCTGCCTCTTGCACACCCCCTACTGGGGATGTGCCCGCAACCAAATCGATGCCCTTGACCGGAATCGAACCTGGGACCTTTCAATCTGCAGGCCGACGCTCTATCCACTGAGCCAAACCGGTTTTGGCTAATCCTTCCACCTTTATCACCCAACCACCCAACCCCACTCCCATCTATCAGATGTCAAAATGTTCTCTGTATCTATGAGTCTGTTTCTGTTCTGCTTGTTCATTTATTTTATTTTTTAGACACAATCATTGATAGATATGTATTCATTGCCATTTTATTGTTCATATTTTTTCTCCTGCTGCTTCAGCTTCTGCTTCCTCTTCTTCAAGAAAACTTTAACATTTCATGTAATACTGGTTTGGTAGTAATGAAATCCTTTATTTTTTTTCTTGTCTGGAAAGCTCTTTATCTGTCCTTCAATTTTAAATTATAGCTTTGCTGGGTAGAGTAATGTTGATTATAGGTCCTTGCTTTCATCACTTAGAATATTCTTGCCATTCCCTGCTGGCCTGCAAAGTTTCTGTTGAGAAATCAGCTAACAGTCTTATGGGAGCTCCCTTATAGGTAACTAACTGCTCTTCTCTTGCTACTTTTAAGTTTCTCTTTGTCTTTAATCTTTTGCATTTTAATTATAATGAGTCTTGGTTGGACTTCTTTGGGTACTTCTTGTTTGGGACTCTCTGTATTTCCTAGACTTGCATGTCTACTTCCTTCACCAGGAAGGGGAAGTTTTCCATCATTATTTTTTCAAATATGTTTTCAATTTCTTGCCCTCTCTTTTCTTCCAGCAACCCCATGATGCAAATGTTGGTATGATTGAAGTTGTCCCTGAAGCTCCTTACACTGTCTTCATATTTTTGGATCCTTTTTTTCTTTTTGCTGCCCCTCAACTCTGGTCCTGATGCCAAACAATTCAGTTCCTCCCCATATGACCCTGGTTTTTTTAAGCTGCTATCCAGCACTGAAGCTCAGAGAAAGGGAGTCCAAGTAAGTCCATGTGCAAGCCTTTTACCAGGAATGCCCGGGACTCGAATAGCTCTCATCTCCCTCAGTCTCGATTCCTGTTGATTTTTATAGCCAGAAGTTATGGGCACTTTTCTTCCTGGCTCTGGAACCCTGGGCTGGGAGGCCTGGTCTGGGGCTGAGATTGCTTGCTCCTTAGGGGGGATCTCTGCACCTGAGATATCCCTCCCTATTTTGTTGTAGTTGTTGTTGATCCTCACACAAGAATATTTTTCCCATTGATTTTTAGAGAGTGGAATGAAGGAGGAAAGAGAAGCATCAATGTGAGAGAGACACATCAATTACTAGCCTCCCTCATGCACCCTGACCAAGGCTGGGAATTGAGTCTGCAACTGAGGAACCTGCCCTTGACTGGAATCAAACCCATGACCCTTAAGTCTGCAGGCCAACTCTCCAACCACTGAGAAAAGCTGGCTAAGGCTTCCTTCCTATTTTAAACAACTTGGGTGTGGACCAGCCATGTCTCTGCCCCTTTTACCAGTCTCTATGTGGCTTCTTCCTTATATCCTTAGTTGTGGGGCTTTCATTCAGGTAGATTCCAGGAGGCTTTGAATGATGGTTGTTCTGTAATTTAGTTGTAATTTTCATGTGGTTTTGGAAGGATTCAAGTACTGCATTTACCTACACCACCATCTTAACTGAAAACATCATCATGACTTCTTTAAACATTTTTTAGCTGAATAGGAGTAAAGAATTGATGTTCACTCAATTGAAGGAAAAGAGATTATATTATTTTTATTGAGAGCCCCCATGTTAAAGGAAAAAGAATAGTTATTATAGAAAAGCTTTGTATCCCAGGGGAAATGTCATTTTAAAGATTATGAGCCTGCTGTCTATAAGTTATGAGCCAGAGGCAGTGAGTGAAGTTTTGATTGATCTGCTCATTACTCGGTTGACCCTACTTGCTAGCCTTGACAGCATGTAGAAAGATCTGCAGTGCTAATGCTACTTCAAGTAGAAAATATGGATGTGGATTCTCAACAAGACTCTTTGAAGTGCTCCAGGTATACAGGAAGGGCTGTGCATAGGTGATGCGATAAAAACTTACAGTTTAAATTTATAGTTTAAATTCTGTGTCTCTAAGTGGCTTCATTCTTCCCTTGCCCTTTGGAGAATTTCAGGCCAATGGGTATGCAAATAAACCCAACCAAGATGGCTACCAGAAGGGAGGGTTGGGTTTCCCTGGCAACGGGTCTAAACTGGCAGTCGGACATCCCCCCAGATTGGAGAGGGTGCAAGCTTGGCTGAGGGACTTTCCCCCCACCCCCTTGCATGAATTCCATGCACCAGGCCTCTAGTCTTATAATAAACAATTTAAATTTGAGGCTAACTCAAGGGCTATAAATGTCTTAATACCATTAATATATACTTTATATACTTTATATAAAATTCAATTTGTTAATATGATTAATAAATACATAATGTAAAATATGTCCAGCATGTACCAGATAGAGATGAGCAATTAATGCTGATGTGACAATAAATATCACGATTTCAAAGAAAAATGATTACTATTTGGATGCGTGACTGGGTCCTGGGCCAGACTTTCAATGAAGCCATCATTGGTATTTCTTTTGGTATATCCCAGTTCATATTTTTCATGAATAGTGACTAATAAGTAACATTTATGAACAAATAGACCACTGTATTAGATTATCTAAAGGAAATGTACCTTCTTTTGTCTTTTTGCCTTACATAATACTTTACCCAGAGGTGCAGGTTAAGGCGAGGCTCTGTCCTTATAGAACAATGCATGGAGATCCCACTACTATTGGACCTAATTCTACTTCCTTGATACTGAGGGCACTGGGCCTCTGTTTCAGTGGAATTGCTTTCCTTGCCTAAAAACCAGGCATTTGACAGCTGTTTCACTGCCTCCCCCCAGCTTGTGTGGGAAACATAAGAACACGTATTCAAAGCTTTCTGCGACCAGCAAGCCTGATGTCTAGGCCAGAGGGCACCAGCTGCATCCTCCGAGTGCCCCAGCCCAAACATGAAGGCCTTTGCAGTTCTCCCTGAGCCTCCACTCTGGGGTGCTGATACCCCAAGAATCCTCTGGACACCGCACTCTGCCTTTCCTACTCCCGGTCAGGTCCTCAGACCCCCTGGTTAGGAATTCAACTCAGACATTCTGGCAAATAGAATGAGTTAGTCTCTGCACATCTTTACATAAACCCAAGCAAGGAAACCTCTGGAAGTCTGTAGCAGGTTGTTCTCTGTAATAGATGGAGAATCAAGCCCGCTACTCCCACATTTCATATATTTCGTGTAGTGCTCAGTTAAGATATATGAAGTTACAGTTTTTGGCTTTTGATAACCATATGTCTTTCTCTGTGTGCTAGACATGGTATACAGAACTCATTTCCAGCATGTGGCTCCAATAATTATAACCCTAGACTCTGGAATAACACATTCTCTTTCCTCTGATATAGAAAGGAGGCTCCAACTTGGCCATATTCCTCCCAATTAGTTATATAAGTGTGGTTATTATTTCAGCCCAAATTTCCTGTATAAAATATAGAAATTATTCGATGAGAGGCTTTGATAGATGCTGTTTAATTAAACTTACTCAAGAGTGATTATATGAATATATGAGAGATCCATTTCCCTTGTCCCTCATTTTCTCGCCTTGAAATCCCAGGCCCCAGCTCAAGGGCTTCCCCGCCGTTTTTGGTTTTAGCTGGCTGTCCCTATTCCTAGCTAACTCTCCTTTAATTCTGCTCTATGTGCATAAATAATAATGAAAACTGTTATTTAATAAAAGCCAAGCGTTAAGCTAAATGCACTTAACATATGTAAACTCATTGAATCTTCATACAGTTTCATGAGATGATGATGTTGATGATGATATCACTTCTATGAAAAAAGAAATTGAGGCTAAAAAGGGATAACTTTTTGCCCAAAATAACATAACCATTAAAATGGCAGAGTGGCCGAAACTGGTTTGGCTCAGTGGTAGAGCGTCGGTCTGCGGACTGAAAGGTCCCAGGTTCGATTTCGGTAAAGGGCATGTACATTGGTTGTGGGCACATCCCCAGTGTGGGGTGTACAAGAGGCAGCTGGTCGATGTTTCTCTCTCATCGACATTTCTAGCACTCTATCTCTCTCCCTTCCTCTCTGTAAAAAATCAATAAAATATATTTTTTTTAAAAATGGCAGAGCGGGGATTCAAGCTTATATCCACCTTATTCAAACTTAAGCCCTTAAACACTAAATTTAATTTTTCTCTGGGAGCCAAAACATTTAGCATTTTATAATTTCCAAAATAAATGTATATATATGTAAAGGGGATATATGTATGTAAAGGGGGGAAAGTATATAATTTATACATATGTAAAATTTTATATATTAAAATTATAATTTATGTATACTATATACATATAATTTATGTATGCTTATATAACATACTATATATGTTATATAAGCATATATATTATATGTTACTATGTATTATATATATGTGTGTGTGTGTGTGTGTGTGTGTGTGTGTGTGATGCTGTTCCACAACAAATTTGTTATCCCCAAAAAGCTCACCACCCCACTTTACCCTCAATGAATGCATCAATTCTGTAAGTGACAGCTCTTCTTCCTTTAATTCAATTAATCTGTAAACCTTAGTTCCTTCCTCTCCCAAATATACCCTGGATTCAATCTTCCCTTTTTATTCTTCCTGTCATTAATTTATTCGTCATTAATTTATTGATATCAATTTACTGAATTCCTTCTATATGCTATGCAGAGTCTGGAACCCAAGAATAACATCTTTGTTCTTGAGTAGTGTACTAGAAAAGAAAGAAATACAATGCCATCAAGGGTGGAAGGAGCATCAGTAGAAATCATACCCAACACACAAGAAGCCCTGAGGAGGAAGTGAGCAGACCACGGGGGTGGGGGTAGGGAGGAGTTAGGGAGCTCCCCAGAGTTGGCAGCATAGAAGCCGAGTCCTGAAGGATGAGGTGGACAAGACTGAGTGAAGGCAGTGAAGGAGGGAGGATGGGCCATGCATGGGAGACCACATGGGGGCTTGGAACAAGTGCATGAGATCCCACCACTTTCTTCTTAGATTATTGAGGTAGCCACCAGCAGGTCTCAATTCTCCCCCTTAAGCAAGTGCATGTGAGCACTGCTGATAAGTCCTTAAAAATTATCATAATATACAAAATATAAATAGCACAATGTGTATGCAGTATAGACATATATATTTAAACTGAGATATACTAGTATGTGTGTATGCATGCATAGCTATGTGTTTGTGTGTGCACACGCATGCATGGGCCAGTTTATTATTATTTTAAAATATATTGTTATTGATTTCAGAGAGGAAGGGAGAGATAGAAACATCAATGATGAGAGAGAATCATTGACCGGCTGCCTCGTGCATGCCCCACACTGGGGATCAAGCCTGCAACCCAGGCATGTGCCCTGACTAGAATTGAACCATGACCTACTGGTTCATAGATTAATCTTCAACCACTGAGTCACCCGTGGGCCCATTTAAATTGTGGCTCATCTTTTAGTCTGCCTGACCATCAACAATCTAGGCACATCGGGATTTGTTTGTTTGTCTTGGTTTTCCAACTCAGTTCAAGGTGACTTCTCTTTCAATTCATTCATATCTTGTTTAAACAGACCCCAAGTTTCTCCCTCTCCCTTCTTCCCTATGACCATGTCTAATCTCCATCAGCTCTTTCCCTGACTCTATAAATAAACAAACTAATGCAGGTTTCATTGACCCTTCCCAGGGGATTGCTCAGCCCAAACTAGTTACTTCCAAGAGGAACTGAAGCAAATTTTCAAGAAAAATATCAACTTCAGTATGAATTATCCCAATTTTGTAATAGTGGTAACTATATATTTTTAAACACTCTATGAACCTCTCTGTGCCACACACACACACACACACACACACACACACACACACACACACACACACGATAAATAAATAAATAAATAAATAAATAAATAAGATGCCTACTAGGCAGCCAAACTGCAACTTACATTCTGGACTCCTACGGGGTCCATGGGTGAGTGTTGGGGAATTATAAACCTGTTTTTCAAACTGCGGCTAACCCAGTGATGCTGCTGTGAAACTGAAGGCATAGTAATGTGAATTTTCAATGGCTCAGAACAGAGTACTTTATGGTATAATCACTGGAAAGAAACATATGAGTGAAACACAAGAGTAAGGGTGTTGCTTTGACAAAGGTCATACTTATGTAACCATTTGCACCAAGTGACATGAAAGGTGTATTTCTCTCTAAGAAACGTGGAAGGAAAATCTATGTGAAAGTCAGGTTTTGTTCCTCCCTCCCCGCCCCCCAGTGGCTTCAATGTCCCGCCAACTCTGGCTCAACAAGAACCCCGGGGCAGGCGCGGGCCTCCACCCACCAGAGGGCGCTCCACAGAATCCGTTCGCCAAGTGTAGCACGGCGCACGCGCCCGGAAGCATTTCCACCCGGGACACATTTTCGCCAGCGTTTCCTGTGACGTATATCCTGTTGGCCGCGCGGCTCTCGTGCGCACGGAGCGGAAGTAACGTCCCCGGGAGAGTTCAGAAGCCGGGCTGTGGCGCCGCTGGGAAGCGTCTGGCCAGCATGGCTCACCTGCCCATGAAGCTCCTGCGCAGGAAGATCGAGAAGCGGAACCTCAAGCTGCGGCAGAGGAACCTCAAGCTGCAGGGTGAGCTGCGCCAGCCCCCGCGCGTCCCGGCGCCCGGCGTGTCCCGGCCCCGGCGGCGCGGGCAGCACGTGTGCTTGCTGAGGGCGGAAGGCAGCCTGGGCGGCCTCGCGCGGGGACCCGAGCCGGCGCCCCTCGCCCGCGGCCTCACACCTGCCCTGACACTCCGGCCATTGGCTTCTCCTCGCCGACTTACAGCAGGAGGCGGGCCTCTTGGCTCTCCCTCCAGGCCTCCAGGTGTTCCTCCCGCTAAACCAGCTTGTTCCACCTCCACTCCCTTTTCACTTCCTCACTGCCTTCGGGTCTCACCTCGTCTCCACCTCACCTATTTCCGAGCAGGCACTTGGGACCGCCTCCATGCCCCTTGCTTTTGCATCATCAGTTTAACGTCTGTATATCTTCAAAAGAAGCTCACTGTCCCCCTTGCCACAGGCTTTCCTCTCCCTCTCCTCCTGGAGCACTTCTGCATTTACAGCTCCAAGTGTCGAATGCAAAGCTGCTCTCCATTCTATGTTCCCATCACTTCCAACTCTGGATTATAAATTCCTACGTATTTGCATCTTGCACAGAGATACATAAAAAAGGGTTCTACCTGAATGTCACCTTGCTTACCTAACTTCTGACAGTGAGCCAGAGGTCTTAACGTTGTTCAGGTTAAGCTTTTGGGGTCCGGTGTAATAAGATGTAAACCGGCGAAGGCAGTTTTTGAGGTACAGTGTCTTACCCAACTGGTTTTTAACTTGAGATGAGTTGATTGGAAGAAATCCTGGAGGAGCAAGAGCAAGGTTTGTGGGTTTTCCCCTTATATTTCCAATTCTTAACATCACTAACTTCTTTTCAGTAGTTAAAATAAAAGATGATGTGATTTCTTTATACGTAAACATGGAAACTTGTAAAGACATTTTCACCTATTTATATACACTGAGTGGCCAGATTATTATGATTTCTGAATGCATAATAACCTGGCCACTCAGTGTACTTCTCGTGAGTACCTCATTTATTTGATATCAAAGATACTATAAATCGTGCACCTGATCAGTTTTTCCCTTTTGCACTGGCTGATAGAAAGCTCAAGGCAAATAGGTGGTTGATCTCCAGCAAAAGTCTAGAATACTTTTGGTACCCATTTGAGATGCAAATACACTGAGTGGCCAGTGTATTCCGAGATCATAATAATCAGTCCACTCAGTGTATACGTATTGGAACAAATGAGTGATTTCATCAACAACCTTTAGCTCACTAACATCTAGGAAAGTTCAGGGTGAGTGTTTTGAAGTTGTATTTATATGAGAAGCAGTAGTTGTGTGAATAATATGTAAGTTGTTTTTAATATATCTGTTAGTCATATATTATTAATGTCTACATTAAAATGCATATTTTGTAACTATCATTGTCTCACCCCAGCTGTTTAAAAATTTTACCTCTTAAAGTTTTATTCCAAACTTTTAACTCTTGACCGAGATGGTTTTCTGAAATTAAGAAATGCAGCTTTCCTTTTTCCATCATTTTTCCTTTAAAAGAATTTATTTGCAACACCATAAAATTGCAAGTGTTTTAAAGAATATAGTTTATTGACTTTTAGAAAGGGAGAAGAGAGAAATCTATGTGAGAGCATAACATTGATCGGCTGCCGCCTGCTGCTACTGGGGGTCAAACCCCCAACCCGGCCTTGTGCCCTGACCTGGAATTGAACCAGCAGCCTCTTGGTGTATGGGACTGAGCCACAATGGCCTGGGCGACAGTGGTTTTAGGAATGTATTATACAACAGGTCCTCAAATAATGTCATTCTGTTCAGTATCGTTCGTTGTAACGTTAATGAGATGCCATGGGACCTTATCATTGACATTAAGTGAGGACTTAACCTTATATGAAAGGGAAGCAAAAGCTAGAAGCCGTGGAATTTCTCACTTGAGATTCCAGCTGTTTCTGAGGAAACTTCCATTCTTTGATACAGTGTGTTCTGTTTTAAACAGGGACCTGGGATGTGAGCCTATCAGAAACTCGAGATGAAGATGTGTCTCAAGAAACAGTAGCAAGTGGAAAACTTAAAAAGTCCCTAAAACAGTCTATGAATGTAGGCTTGTCAGAAGCCCCAAATGGAGATGCATGTAAAGACACAGTGGGAGGTGGAAAGGTTAAAAAGTCCCTAAAGCCGTCTATGAATAAGGGCCTGTCAGCAGCCCAAAATGGAGATATATCTAAAGGAACAGTGAAAGATGTAAAAGTTAAAAAATCCCCCAAGAAATCTACCATGTTAACCAACGGGGAAGCAGCAGTGCAGCCTCCCAACTCAGAATCTAAGAAGAAGAAGAAGAAGAAAAAAAGAAAAATGGTGGATGATGCTGGGCCTGGTAAGTTCTTCATTTTCCATTTAAACTGTTTTCCACTAGTTATCATTTTTTCTTTATTATTGTGCCACATGACATGCAAGAACCACTGATACTTACTAGTTTCCAGAAACTACCCTAGGAGCTCAAGGAAACGAAGTGGGTGTGCGGGGGCCTTACACATTAACTTCTCTCAAAATATTTGTGATGCCTTTACATTCCCTAACCACCTTGAGACCTCACTTAGAGAAGAATCTCCTTAGATATCTAGACATTTGCTCCTCTGCTAGCTGATAAACAGAACATACCATGGCACATACTTTAGTGTTACCTGCTTGCAAACAGCTGTGGAATTACTGGTCCTAATATCTGACGGGTAGTAGAATCTACTTTTCTGGCCTTTGCATGAATGAGTTCTTTTCACTTCCTCTTTTTTACCAATTCCTTTTCCTACCATAAATTCCTCCCTTCTGAAAAGAAGAGTTAGTGATAATTTGGATGTGCAAAGTATACAAAATAGCAGGAAACTTCTGACTAAATGGAACATGAACTCCCAAGTGAGGATAAGGACCAGGGCAGTTTTGTGTTGTGTTGTGTTGTGTTGTGTTGTGTTGTGGGGAAGTGCCGTTTTCTTTGGGAGACGATTGGTTGTGAGGAAGCTTACGGAGCGGTGTTTCATGGCGATGTGAGCTGGCTGAGGTTTCAAGGGAGGATAGAAGCACAGCTCTTAGCCTCCTGCCGGTCTGAGAAAGGCTTTACTGGATGGGATGCTGCAGTACCTCCTTGTTCACTTGGTCTTCGTGGTGACAGAGACCATGTGGCCTGCAAAACCTAAAACATTACTGGCTGGCCCTTTAAGAAAAAGTTTTGCCACCACCTTGGTTAGATTCTATACTATTTGTCTTGTCTGAAATAAAGCTTTCATTTGAGCGTTTCTAAATGGCACAGCTGTCTTCATGCTGCCTACAGACTAGCACATTTGTAGGTTATGAGAAATTGCTTAGAAAGTGAAACCAGATAGAGAAAAGCATGAATGTAAGACATTACAGTGACTAATATGATTCTAAAATCATCTGCTTCTTTAGGATTGTTTTTCTAAGTTGCCTAAGGAAGCGATTTATTTTTCTTCTCAAGCACTGAATTGCAGGGCTGGGGGTTTTAACCGATGGGTAATCTTTAAGAACTGTCATGAGGAAAGAGAAGTCATCAGTCATGAAGACCGGCTGGTGACATCCATGGCGTTTGAACGTGTGGCTCCTGCAGAGGCGGCCATTCCACAGGCTCAGGAAGAGGCCAGGCCTGGGCTGCCGGAGCCCGGAGTTCTGGTCTGGGGCCTTCTGCTCTAACTGACATCGCGAACCACCATAAGCTGACAGCGTGGTAGCTAACCCACTGACCAGAGGAACATGAGAGAACATGGTGGGAGCGGGAGTAGAGAAGTGAAAGCCAGAGGCCTTCCTTTCGGCCCCTCACCACTTACGTTCAAGGACGGCCAGTGTCTCACCCAGCTGAGTGGGTGGTTGCCCTGTTTGTAGTCTTCCTCAGTGACATGAAGAGCCTTTGGTACTTCTGTTCATCTTCACACAAAATTAGCTTTTAACTAATTTTCAGAAAACTGAAACCTCAGTAAAGTATATAGAGCTTGGTGTAATTAGAATACTTAAAATTGTTTGGTTAGACTTTGTAAAAGCTTATTACTGAAGATGGTATAGTACATTAAGAATCCTAAAATACAAAGTTTTGTTGGCAAATCTGTACATCCCCCTGGGCTTATAAATAAATATAATCAAATCTTTATGAAAGAGACATTCTTAGCAAATTAACGCTGGAAATGTGTTGAGCTTTTGAAGATAGACCTTTTTGTGTCACACATCTTTTATTTTGTGATCTTGTTTGGTATTTTTATTTGAAGAAAAAAATATGGGTTTTGTTCTTTAAAACCAAAGGTACCAAAAAAGCAAAAACAGAAGACAAAGTGGAAGCAGAGGAAGGTGCCCAGACCCCTGAAGCTACCAAGAACAGTGTGGAGGAGCCAGGCGACCGAGAGGAGGAGAGCGAGGTGCCCAGCCTGCCCCTGGGACTGACAGGTAACCCAGCAAGTTCCCAGATCTTTAAAATGCCGCACCTCCAGATAATAGGTTTGACTTGTACCTGGAAGAAGAAAATACTGACAAGAAATGGTTAATATCTGAAGAGCAGCTTCTGTCTTCCATATTGTGCCTTAGTTTTTGTCCTTCCTCTAGTCTTTCCTTTATTCCTGACAGTATTTTAATGATGCAAACCAACAGCCTCTGGGGTCCTTTGTTCCTTTGGTTTATCGTTTTTTAAAGTTCACTCCATGTTGTAGGGAGAACACCGTTGGCCCAGAAGTCTGGAGACCAGAGGGTGAATACTGGCTTAGTTAATAAGAAGGAATGGGAGGAAGGAATTAACATCAAAGAACTTGTGTCAGGTTAACCCCTTTTGGCCCTTGTTTCTTTATCTGTAAAGTCAAGAGTTTAGAGTAGAATTAGTTGCTCCCAACCAGAAATGTCTAGAAGTCACTTGAGTTGTTTGGTTTGGATTTTCTGTTAAAATACTCAGGCCCAACCTCAGACCTGCCTGATCAGAATTGCAAAGATGGCAGCATTCTCATCCAGGGCAATTTTGTCTCCCAGATGGGGTGACCAGCTCATCCTGGTTTGCTCAGAACATGACCAGTGTTAGCTTTGAAAGTCCAGCATCATAAACCTCCTCTATCCCAGGAAAATCGTGAGGGTTGGCCTCCAACATTTTTGTTGTCAGAACTGGGGCAGGCTACTGGCATCCCCTGGGTAGAGGTCAGGGATCTGCAGGACATCCTGTGTACAAAGGACAGCCTCTCACGACAGAATTCTCCAGCCCAAGGTGTCGGTCGTGCCAAGGTTGACAGTACCTGAGGTTAGCCAGGCCGCGTAGGAGTAGGGGCTCCTGGGGTGGGGGGGTCAAGGGTGGCAAGGGCATTGGTGCTCCCCTGCTGAAGGACGCACACCCGATACGAGGTCCCGCTCACAGTCCGCCTGTGTCTGACTCAGTTGTCGTTTGGGAGTAAGATTTACCACTCTTGTTTTACTTCACTTTTGGCTTTTATTATCCTCAACTAGAGTCCTGGTGCACAAAACTTGTGCACGGGTGGGGGAGGGGGGTGTCCCTCATCCCAGCCTGCAGTGACGCGAGCATGCAAGCATTCTGCGCCGGCCTGGCCAGAGGCCCTCCGAGGCTGGGCACGGACTGCTTGCCTCATTGTCGGGGCAACAATGCAAGTGTCCCTCCCACCCTCCAGCCGCTCAGTGCCCACTGCCCAGAAGCCCTCTGTGACCCCGCTGTCAGTGTCCGTTTACCCTCACCCCCACCCCCAGGACTGGGGGACTCTGGGGGGCTGAGAGGACTGGGTGCCGCCATAATTGTGATGGGGTGATGGTCAATTTGCATATTCCCTCTTTATTAGATAGGATGTTTCCACTTTTTATTTCAGATTTCTTAAACGTTTTATTTCTCTGCACTCCTGTCCCCAACCCCACCCATGACATTTTAATTTCCTTTAATTTAAATCCCTTGGTTGTACTTTCTCTCTCCCCTTACTATTTTGTTACATTAGGGGCCATCAGCAGAGGAGACGTCTTAAAAGTGTAGGGTCTTTTTTCTTAGTATTTCATGGGAATGGTTGGGATTTAGCCTTAGTGAAAGAAGCTCTAATAAGTTTGACGGCAACCCAGTAATACTTACAATCAGCAAAACTAATTTAGACAGTCTAGCTGAATTAGCCAATAAAAAATGGCAAATTTGCTAATGATACACTGTCTTTCATTTAGGAGCTTTTGAGGACACTTCATTTGCTTCTCTTTCTGATCTTGTCAATGAGAACACTCTGCGGGCAATAAAAGAAATGGGCTTCACAAACATGACTGAAATCCAGCATAAAAGTGTCCGACCACTTCTGGAAGGCAGGTATGATTAAATGGATGTTTGGCCATTAGAATCTATTTGTAGTGCTAGGTGTTTGCCAGGAAAGTTTATGCCCGGGAGCTACCAGTGTGTTTTTTTGATTTGCATTGTGTTAGTTTACATATCCAACCTGCATTAAAAGCTTTAAATTACTTCCTGGAGTTTGAAGATGTTCACTTCTGTTTCCTGGCACGAGTCTCACCTCTGAGTTAGGTGTTTTACTCAGGTGGTTGAATTCAGTGATAAAAAAAAAAAAAAGGAGGAACTTTGTCTTTCTTGATCCTGTTCCAGCCTTGGAGCCTGAAACACCTGTGATTCAGCATGCTGGCTGTTCTGTAAGTACCTGCTGAATGAGTACCCTGATGTCTCCTCCTTCCCCCTTTTACCACTTAGGGATCTTCTGGCAGCTGCAAAAACTGGCAGTGGCAAAACCCTGGCCTTTCTCATCCCTGCAGTTGAACTCATTGTTAAGTTAAAGTTCATGCCCAGGAATGGTAAGCCTTTGGTCCGGTTGTTTCTGCCATTGTCTCACTAGAAGTTCATTGCGGCTTTTATGAACTCGTGATAATTAATTTGACTTTTTCCATATTCTTTTTTTTGCTTTTTAGGAACAGGAGTTCTTATTCTGTCCCCTACCAGGGAACTGGCCATGCAGACTTTCGGTGTTCTGAAAGAGCTGATGACACACCACGTGCACACATACGGGCTGATAATGGGCGGCAGCAACAGGGCTGCTGAGGCACAGAAGCTTGCCAACGGGATCAACATCATTGTGGCCACACCAGGCCGTCTCCTGGACCATATGCAGGTGAGAGAGCACTTGTGTACTGTCCCATTGTCTTGTGTCAGACAAACTTGGCAGCTAACAGTGTTTCTTTGTCCTTTGTCTTGTTAGAATACTCCAGGGTTTATGTATAAAAACCTGCAGTGTCTGGTTATTGATGAGGCTGATCGTATCTTGGATGTTGGGTTTGAAGAGGAATTAAAGCAAATTATTAAACTTCTACCAAGTAAGTGGTATCTATATGTGGTTTGCAAAGTGGTGGTTAGAAGCACATGAGAGTTGTTCTTATATGAAAACTGTTAATACCAGAATTTCAACACATTGCGACGGATCATGAGAATTCTCGCATTGCATTACACAGTTTTACAAAGTATCATACTTTAAAAACATCATCTTGGCCAAAACCAGTTTGCCTCAGTGGTAGAGCATCGGTCTGCGGACTGAAGGGTCCCGGGTTCGATTCCGGTCAGGGGCATGTACATTGGTTGCGGGCACATTCCTGGTAAAGGGGGGGGGGGGTACAAGAGGCAGCTGGTTGATGTTTCTCTCTCATCGACGTTTCTAACTCTCTATCCCTCTCTCTCTCTCTCCCTCTCTGTAAAAAATTAATAAAGTATTTAAAAATAAAAATAAAAACATCTTGTAAGAACATATAATAACTTCAAAATGCAATGGGTACTTAATTTTAAAGTGTGCCTTTAAAATTTATGTAAAACGTTTTTTGTACTCATTCAGTAGAAACTTACCTGGCCACTGGGTAAAGCTAGCAGTAAAACTATTGGTCCCATCTTGGCTGGATTGGCTCGGTAGATAGAGCGTCAGCCTGCGGACTTGGGAGTCCCGGGTTCGATTCCAGTCAGGGGTACATGCCCAGGTTGAGGGCTCCATCCCCAGTGGGAGGCGTACAGGGGGCAGCCAATTTTCTATTATCATTAATATTTCTATCTCCCTCTCCCTTTCTCTCTGAAATCAATAAAAAAAAATTTTTTAAAAAAAACTACTTGTCTATAATGTGTTAGTATAGCCACATGAAGTCGTAGAGGTAGTTTGCAATATAAACATCAAACTTATTAGTAACTTAATGCATTGGTTTTGCCAAGTTAGAGGTTTAATGCAAGTGAAACAGTCCAAACATGTCTCATTCCCTTTCGTCCCACCACCCTCGCCTTTTCTTCATCCGGCACCTCCCAGGCAGCCGTAGACTTGTTGCCTTCTGTGGGATGTGAGTTGTACATACCTTGGTTATAGTATTTGTAACATTATAAGCTGCTTACATCTGTAATAAGGCCATGATTCCATTCATTATACAATTTGTTTTTTAATGTTTTACTGAGATATAATTGACATGATCTATACATATTTTAAATACCGTTTGATAAATTTTTCCATTTCACCCATGAAACCATTATCACATCAGTATAATAAACATCTCCATAACCCTCTAAAGTGCGTTCATGCACCTTTGTACTCCCTCTCAGCCTCTGTAGGAGCAACCTCGCCTACTACCAACAGCCGCTCACACACCTCTCTCCCAGGCAACTGTTGGTCAGCCTTCTGTCACTGTAGATGAGTTTGTATTTTCTAGAGATTTATGAAGTTGCTACAAACATTCTACAGCTTTTTTATGTTTTCTTTCTCTTGTATAACTACTGAGGAGTGGAGTGACTAGTATATTTAACTTGTACCATTTTATATTTCTTTCCTTCAGCAGCATACAGAAGTTCCACTTCTACCTATTAAGTCTTGGGATTAACTTCTCACTGGTCTTTTTCAAAATTGCTCTGGCTGTTCTCCTTTGCATTTCTGAATGTTAGAATTAGTTTGTCAGTTTCTGCTCCCTAAAAATACCTGGTTGGTTGAGATTTTATTGAATGCTAGAGGTCCAGTGCATGAAATTCATGCGTGGGTAGGGTCCCTAGCAGCTGCCAGCCAGGACCTCCCTTCCCCCGGCTGCCTGCCGCCCCCGCCAGCCAGGGGGAAGCCAACATCCACCATGCTCTGCACCACCCCTGGTGGTCAGCACATGTCTAACTCCTGGTTGGTCAAACTCCCGCCTGTGGGGACAGTTTGCATATTAGCCTTTTATTATATAGGACTAGACGCTCAGCGTACAAAATTGTGCACGGGCAGGGTCCCTAGGCCTAACCTGCTATCAGACCCATCTTCCACCTGCTCACCAATCCTGGGTCCTGCCCCACCAGCCAGCTAGTTCCCATCACTGGCCCTGGGTCCCACCCTGCTGCCATCACCAGCCACCATGTTCCCCTCACCCAGTTCCCCTCGCCAGTCCTCATCTCGCCCCACTGCTGCCACCAGCCAGCTGGTTCCCCTCACCGGCCTTGGGTCCTATCCCACTGCCACCTCCAGCCACGCGGTTTCCCTCGCTGGCCCCAGGTCCTGCCCTGCTGCCATCACCAGCCATCCAGTTCCCCTCACCCATTTCCCCTCGCCAGCCTCCCACCTTATAGCGACTGGTCAAGCGGTTATTCCCGCCATTATACTTATTGTCGCTAGCCTTTTATTATATGTTACATTGGTAAAAGGCAACAGTGAGTCAGTTCAATCTACGAATAAGGTATATCTCCATTTATTAGCTCCTTAATTTCTAAGTACTTAATTAAAATCCCTATTTCAAATTGTTTATTTTATGTACATATATGGTTGATTTTTATATACCCATTTATGTTTGGCAAATAATTATTTCTTTGTTCATTTGGATTTTCCACATAGGTAGTCATGTCATCTACAAATAAAAAAAGTAGATAAATTCTTCACTTAATATTTTTGTTGCCTGATTGCACTGGTGAGAACCTCCAGTACAATACAGAATAGAAGTAGTGAGATAAGATTTTTCTAATGCCCCTTATCAGATTGAGGATGATCCCTTCTGTTCTCATTTGCTTAGATTTTTTTAAAATCAGAAATAGATGGTGAATTTTGTCAAAAGCTTTTTCTGTACCTTTTGAAATGATCCATTTTTTTCCTTTAATTCGTTAATATGGTATGCTGTATTGGTTAATTACCCAATGTTGAAGCAACCAGCCCTGCACTTACAGAATAAACCCTACTTAGCCATGCCTTATCCTTTTTTATATACTGCTGGATTCGCTTTGCTAAAGTTTGTTTAGAAATTTTGCATTTCTGCTTATGAGTCGTTGGGTTTGGATATTGGGGTAATGGCCGGCTTCAAGAATAAGCTGGGAAGTGAGTTCTCTATTGTCCTGGAGAATTAGTGAAGAATCCATAATATTTCTTCCATAATAGTCTGCTAGAACTCACCACTGGGGGTGTTGGGGCTGTAGTTTTCTTTACATGAAGATTTTAAGTACAATTTTTTAAATAATTACAGGCTAGTCAAGTTTTCTATTTCTTCTTGAGTGAGCTTTAGCAATTTGTCTTTCAATCAAGGAAATTGTCCATTTCATCTGAGTTGTCAAATTTATGAACATGATGTTGTTACTGATATTCCCTTAATCTCTGAAGTGTTACCATGTCTCCCATTCCTGATAGTTCTGCTATCGTTTGTAGTTGTGAAGCAGTTCTAAGGATTCCCTGAAAGGTTCGGATTATTCTTACGTGTATGTGTTTCAGTACGCAGACAGACCATGCTCTTTTCTGCCACACAAACTCGTAGAGTTGAAGACCTGGCGAGGATTTCTCTGAAAAAGGAGCCGTTGTATGTTGGTGTCGATGATGATAAAACTAACGCAACAGTGGATGGTCTTGAGCAGGTATTATTGTCAGTACCTTCTGTGTTAAGTGTGGGTACGTATGTGTCCTTGGAGTATCCTCCAAAAAGTGGTGGGTTCTTGAACTTTCAATTAAAATATAATGAACTTTGATATTGGATCTCTGGCTTTTCCAACATAATGTCACTTGAACTAATAACTTAATTAGCTTTCTTTACTGTCTCCTAATACCACTACCACAGGAAGCATCATTAACCACTATTTAAAAGCTCTGAGTTAGAAGGTGGAGGAGAGACTGGTTTCAGGCACATAGCTGTGGGAAATTAGAAATGAGGTGACAGAGACCTAAACTAGATCGATTAAAGATGGGACCTGAAGCCCTAGCCGGTTTGGCTCCGAGAATAGAGTGTCAGGCTGTGGACTAAATAGTCCCAGGTTTGATTCTGGTCAAGGGCACATGTCCAGTTTGTGGGCTCGATCCCTAATAGGGGCATGCAGGAGGCAACCAATCAGTGATTCTCATCATTGATGGTTCTCTCTCCCCTTTCCTCTAGGAAATCAATTTTAAAATATTTTTTAAAAATTGGGCTTGAAGATCGAGTCTTTTGGAGAATGAAATATTTTCTGTAACAATTCAGCTTAAAAACCTTTCATTGGTGTTTTGTTTGTTTTTTAAATATATTCACCCAGCTTTGTGCTCTTGTTTTGGACTATGTTTGTAAGCTGTGATTATTTGAGATGTTGCTGCTTAAGAGCTTTCAGAAATTAATTATTGATATATCTTGAGAGTTCCCATTAGTAGTTGAGATATTAATATGTTATGGTTGCAAGAACTGTTGATAACCAATAATCTCAGAAATAATTAAAAGAATTTAATGCCCAATGGATACAGCCTGTTAAAGGAATCTAAAGAGCTTAAATTCGTCTTATGTTAGGGATGCTGTGTTACAATGGCAGGAATTCTACTGTAGAGAAAGCACAGCAGAGTGTGTGCAGTGTGCCAGCCATCATATTGGCTCATGCAGCTGCAAATGTCCCTTTGGTAATTTCGTGTCTGTTCGTTTGAACTGCTTCTAGGGATATGTTGTTTGTCCTTCCGAAAAAAGATTCCTCCTGCTTTTCACATTCCTCAAGAAGAACCGGAAGAAGAAACTCATGGTCTTCTTCTCGTCTTGTATGTCCGTGAAATACCACTATGAGCTGCTCAACTACATCGATTTGCCTGTCTTGGCCATTCATGTGAGTGAAGTTCATTAAAGTTAGGTTGTGCTGCCTTAGCCAGTTTGGCTCAGAGCATCAGTCTGGAGACCAAAGGGTCCCAGGTTCAATTCCAGTCAAGAGCACGTGCCTCAGTTGCAGGCTTCTCCTCAGCCAGGCCTTAGTCAGGGCCAGTGCAGGAGGCAATCAATTGATGTGTTTCCCTTAACATCGATGTTTCTGTCTTCCCTTCTGTCTTCCACTCTCTCTAAAAATCAGTGGGAAAATATCCTCGGGTGAGGATTAACAACAACAACGAAAAAAAAAAAACAAAAACAGGTTGTATTTACCCAGGTGTATAGACTGGGTTTGAGGTCTGACTCTATAGTCAGTCAACATTGGTGAGTGGTCCTATGTGTGTCGGGGGGGGGGAGGTAGTTTTGCTGGGTTTGAGGAATGAGAACCACAAGGAATAAGAGACACCCTCGACTGGGGAAACAGGACCCAGGCCAGGGAGTGAACTTGAAGTAAAGCAGGTTCACAGCTCTACAGTTCAGGGGTTCGACATCTGAACCTCCCAACAGCTTCATGTTTCCAGCTCTAACGGATATTTTTATTTGATTCTAGGGAAGGCAGAAGCAAAATAAGCGTACCACCACATTCTTCCAGTTCTGCAACGCAGATACAGGGATATTGTTGTGCACAGACGTGGCAGCTAGAGGGCTGGACATTCCTGAAGTCGACTGGATTGTTCAGTATGACCCTCCAGACGACCCCAAGGTAAGGGGCATCCTCGGGTGTCTCAGGATGGCTGTGCACATTGAAGAGCACTCTTGTTATGCATGTCGTGTTTCATTGCACATAAATGTGCAGTAGTTCTCAGATTTAGGAGAAAAAATAGTGTTTAGGGTTTTTCAGGACCCAAAGGCTGTGTAAGGAGATTTAAAAGGCATCAGTTTGGCTTAAGTTATGATTGTTATATGCTTGGGTTGATTTGCTAAGAATAGTAGGTCTCAGAAGGAAATAAAATTTGCTTATATATAAGACTGTAATACATGTAGTAAAACAAGTTTACTAAGTATTTTCAACAAACCTATAAAATAAAAGGGTAATATGTAAATTGATCCTAATGGCAGAACAACTAGTCGCTATGATGCACATTGACCACCAGGGGTCAGTGCACTCCCTCAGGGGGAGCTAGGCTCGGCCACAAGCTGGGCTGAGCACTGTGAGCGCGGTGGCAGCGGTGGGAGCCTCTCCTATTTCCTTGGCAGTGTTGAGGATGTCCGACTGCAGGGATTGGGCCTAAGCCAGCAGGTGGACATCCCCCAAGGGGTCCTGGACTGTAAGAGGGCGCAGGCTGGGCTGAGGGGAGCACCCCCAACCCCGAGTACACACATTTTCATGCACTGGGCTTCTAGTAGATTATATAGTTACTGGCATTTAAAAATTTTTCAGAAAGCCATTTTGAGGTCGAAGCACACTTATTGGTCATTTTATTAGACCATAGAGCTAATGTGAATTTCATGTCCAGCTTTCCTTTGGCCTCGGTCATTGTCCTGTTACCTCTTTGGGGATGGGACATGCAGAAGGAATTAACGGGGAGGGGCACCCTCTCATAAAGAGTGCTGACCTGCCCCCACCACCAGTCCCGGGAATGCAGGCTGCCACGGGTGCCTGTCAGGCTGTGTGAACTCGGGTGTTCTCTCTCCCAAAGGAATACATTCACCGTGTGGGAAGAACTGCCAGGGGCCTGAACGGAAGGGGGCATGCCTTGCTCATCTTGCGTCCTGAGGAGTTGGGTTTCCTTCGTTACTTGAAGCAATCCAAGGTAAAGGTCTCTGCTTGGGAAGTCTTAATTGGAACAGGTCCTGCCTGTGGAGCTGTTGGCCTGTGCAGGTGGCCTCGGTGTCCCAGGAGTCCTGAGTCATGGCAGTGCTCCTGGAACAGTTGTTACAGATGTTGAACAGATGAGGTTCTGTGGGGCTAGCCCAGGAAATGTGATCCGAAGGAACCACCCCTATGGCTTAATCCTTGAGTTCCACGTTGGTCAGCAATGCATCTGTGTCCTCGCCGCCTCTGCCAGGCCTGTGGCCTCTTTGAAGCCACCTCCCCTCCTGTTAAACCCCTCACACCTGAGCATCGCTCCTCCCGCTCCCCTCCCTGCAGTCTTCTCTGCATCTTTTTCTCAGGCATCTTTCCTGTTACGTAGTGGGGACCTCGTTCACTCCTGCCTCCTCCTCTTTCTCTTTTTTCTCCTCTTCTGTCCCTCATTCAGCTGGTTTGTCTTCAGTCTCTCCCTTGCAGTCAGCTCTTTACCAGCTCAAGTCTTTCACAAAGAAAAATAACTTCAACCCAAAACCCACTCTCCTACCCCTCCAGTCTGGCTGTTGCCTTTCCTCTGTCTGCAGTTTGAATCGTGGTTATATTTCCTCCATTTTTCCACTCACCCTGTGGTCCAGCCTATCCACCAAACCTGAATCCATTATAGCTCAGTGTCCTCCATTGCTGTGTCTGGTGAATGCTCACCGGGCCTGCTCGTCCCTGCATTTGCCACCTTGTCAGCTCCCGGCACAGTCTTGCCAGGTGGATTTTCCTCATTCCACATCTCAGCAAAGCTTTCCAGAATTACCACTAGATTTGGCACTTTTCTCTGGAATCCCTTTCCTGGTTCTTTAGACCGCCGCTGGCCTCAGCTAGCTGTGTCTGTTCTGGGAAGCCAGCCCGGACCTCCTCCGTGTCCCACAGCAGGCTGGGCAGCTGCGTCCTCCCGGCACCCAGCACAGGCCTGGCCCTCCTTCCACTTCAGTGACGGCACCGGAGGGCCCTCCTATGGGGGTTTGTGGTCCTCGTGACCTGGAGTCAGTCCCACACTCCGGTCAGAGGGTGTCATGAAGGGGCAGCTCCTGCATGGAGAGCGAGGGGTCCTCTAAGAGCTCCAGGCCTGTCTGGAGCGAGGGCTTCTTGACCATGCCTGTAAAACTCCTCACCTTCCCTCACTGTTTGTAGGGCTTTTCACTTTCTCTTCGTCTAAATTAGGGGTGTCGAACTCAATCAGAGAAGGGGCCAAAATCTAAAATCCAGCCTAAATCGCGGGCCGAATGGTTTACTGAACAGTCATAAACTGTCATTGTGATGGAAACGCAGCGGAGTGCAGTGATGACAGCGCGGTGCCGGCCACATTGCAAGGCCTGGCGGGACGGATTTGGCCCGCGGGCCTTGTGTTTGACACATGTGGAAACGATCCATCCTAGTTTACTAGTCTTCACGCTTTTGTTTTCTAGGTTCCATTAAGTGAATTTGAGTTCTCCTGGTCCAAGATTTCTGACATTCAGTCTCAGGTATGCTTCCTTCTGGCTGCCTCAGCCTCGTCCCAGCATTGCCTGCCTTTGCCGAGCTCCGCTGGCGGGCATTGCCTCCTTTATCCCTGAGAAGTGTGCTTCGTGGTCAGTCTGGTTTCTCTCTGTGCCAGTTACCACATGTCTGCTCTGCGTCGGCTCAGGCCAGGCCACACGGGAGCTTTGTACTTATTCTTACTGTGGCATGATTCTGCAAATATTGCAAAGCTTGGAACAAGTGTATTAGCACAAATGTTTTTGTAGGGTGGTTTTTCTGATATATACGAAATCTATTGTATTAAAAACAATGTTTCTTTCCATTTCAGCTTGAAAAATTGATTGAAAAGAACTACTTCCTGCATAAGTCAGCCCAGGAAGCATATAAGTCGTACATTCGAGCATATGATTCCCATTCTCTGAAACAAATCTTTAATGTAAATAACTTAAATTTGCCTCACGTTGCTCTGTCCTTTGGCTTCAAGGTGCCTCCCTTTGTTGATCTGAGTATCCTTTTCTTTGTTATGAATTGGTGCTGGAATCGTGGGACAAAAGCTTGCTCGGGGCATGTGGGCTTAGCGCTGGGTGGCTGGGTGTGCACTCTGGCTGGGAGAGGAGGCACGGTGCTCAGCCTGGTCACTGCATGTCAGGCAGGGATAGTGATGGGAGTAAGGATGACAGAAACATGACTCTTATGACTTAGCCTTTAGGAAAGTAAAAGGAATTTCACTGGCAGAGCCCGAGGGAGCTGTGCAGCCTGGGGAGCGGCCAGGGGGTGGCAGGGCTTGGGCTGCGGTACAGGTTTGGTCAGCTGTGTGAGGCCTGGAGGTTAGGATGCCCTGAAGCCAGAGAGAAGGCAGGACCTCTAAGGAGCTGCTATCCTTAGAGCTGTTTCGTACCAGGAAGTTGCAAGATCAGCAAAAGAAAAGAAAACTTAAGTGCCACTCAAAATAAAAGGCAAAGGGGTATCTCAGTTGCTTCTGTTGCAATTTATACTCACATTTTCATCAGAAGAAACAGCAGCTGAAGTGAGGCCTGTTCATAATGCTGTGACCTTGGCTCCTGAAGGAGAAAGCCGGATTTGGGCTGCATCCCCAGTGGGCGCTGAGTAAATGCCTGTACGTTTGGCATTTACTTAATTGCTTAAGCATTCCTGAGTCAGCCCCAGTGGAGGGGAAAGTCACTTGTTTTGACACAGGAAGTATATTTTGTGCTCCCTATAAACTTGCTGATTTACCTCTTTATTTCTTAAAGTAAATTGTCTTGAGTTTTATTGTGTGGAGGAAATAATGAATGATTAAGATACTGGACTTAAACTCATTCCCCTAATTTTAGTCCTCAGTCACAGGGCACTCCTGGTTTCCTGCAATGTGTTTCATAGGCTCCTGTTATGCGTTTGCATGTCATGGAGGGTGTGCTGCTGGGTGCCTGTGGAGATGTAAGGTGGGAGGTTACCTTTGTGTTGCTTGATTCCCTTAACATGCACTTCAGACGTGAACAGCAACGAAGGCAAGCTGAAGAAGAGAGGAGGCGGCGGTGGATTCGGCTACCAGAAGCCCAAGAAAGTGGAGAAGTCCAAAATCTTCAAGCACATTAGCAAGAAGCCTTCCGACGGCCGGCAGTTCTCCCACTGAAGACCGTCCCTCCGCCTTCGGGGCTTAGTCCTGAAGGAGGGGCTTTTCTTGCTCCAACAGGACTTTTTACTCTGGCATTGGGACTTATCTGACAAGAGTGTACATTGGCATGGATTACAAGCAGTGAGCACTTTCCAGCAAGTCTTGTTTATTTCGAGTTAAAAAACAAAAACAAGAGTTCATTTTTTCTTGATTTCCCAAGGACCACACAAAGGGTTTTTTTTTAATCTTTGTTGTGATTAAATGATTTTTTAAAGTTAAGCTGTTTTTTTTAATCTCATTTGTCATTGAGATTTAATTGTTTTAATTCTTTTTTGTACCTTCTGGTGTCTGAATATTTTTGCAATATGGATTGCTATAGCAACCTGCTGAAACGGGCAGGTCACCCAGTACACTGGAGGTGGTTTGGGGTGACAGTGCAAGGAAACTGGGTTGGTTGGTTGGTTGGTTGGTTGGTTCTTTCTTTTTTTCTTTCTTTCTTTCTTTGGCCTTAATGATAGTTCCTGATTTCTCCTGAAAGTGCTGTCGTGAACAAGGACAGAGCTTTTGAAGTACCTAAGATGCACCTTCAACTAAAGGTGGCATCGATTTTTAAATACGCCAGGCTTTAAAACAGCCTTTCCCCATTTTGTTTTAAGAGCAAGAAACATGAGGTGTGCTTTGAATAAAATGCTCCTGTTTGGAGTTGGAGGAGAGCTGAGGTTCCTGGCCGCCTCTACACCAACGTAGGTGTGGTAGTTTGCTGCTCTCCTTGTGATTAAAAGACCTTTTAAAACAAAAAGAGTAACGACACGCCTCTTTCAGGCTTGTTTCAGGTGGGGCTTGCTTGTTTGGGGTTAGTGAGCCCTTCCCACTCCGAACGCCTTAGCAGGTAAAACATCTTTTTGAGGAAAGAATTTGCTTCTTTCAGATCAATGAGCAGGGCTCAGAGAGAGCGGGAGTTGAGTCACGTGGTTTTCTGCTGTGGGAGCTTCTGATCTGTGTTTTATTTTTATCTCTACTGTGCTTCATGACTACAAATGGTTATTACCATTTAAAACCAAAGTGCTGGCATTGCTTTGCTGTTGTGCCATTGGTATTGTAGACTCTTGTGAGTTACAAGGACACTGAGAACATCAGATGGAGAGGAAACCGGCGGGTGGAGAGCGTTCCGGAGGGACCAGAAGCACTGGTCTGCTGGCCGATCACCGACACGTCCTGGCCTGTGCTGGGGCAGACCTGGATTGCTGGATCCTGACATTTAACAACTATTTCTCTATCCAATAACTTGTTTTTCTTTTTTGTTTCAGAAATTATCACGTTTCAAAAATATGTACAAAACAAAGGAAAGAATATTTAATCACTGAAAACAAATAAAGACTGAATATTTTGTTATATCCTTCCAGTGTTTTATATACATACTTCAAATGTTTTTATCAAGTGAAATTCTATACCCACTATTTGCGACCAACTTGTTTGATAACGTTATTTTCCCATGTCATTAAATAATTACATCAAGTTCGTGTTTCGTTTATTAAGGTGCTTTGTTAAACATGCTGTGTCTGCCAGGATTTGGGCCCTAGATACCTGCTTGTCCCAGACTGGTTACCTTATCTCGGTGTGTCTGAGAGAAGATAAAGATCGTTCTATCATAAAGATTGTTCCTGCTATAATAAAGTACCTTATTTCAGGTACTTACTAAGGTCTATGTGAGATTCTGCTGGCAGGATGGTTCAGGTTAGGGCACCCAGACTTGACTCTGCTGGCCAGGATTCAGACAGGGAGCCAGTGCTAGAATCAGACACAGGATCTGGGCAACACCTGCAAGACTTAACTGTGAGAGGAGAAGGCACCTCGGCTTCCTGTGAACATGCATCAAGGAAATCGTCCCAAAAGGGAAAAGAATCTGCTGAACAGCCGCCGGCCAGAGGCCCGGGAAGTACTGTGCAGGCCCTGGGACTTCATCCTGCCGCTGTTCTACAGACGCTGAGAGGACGTGAGGCTCTGGGTCAGAGCAAAGAACTTTATTCTGGACATGGGTGTAGCCAGATCTTCATGGATGCTGGTTCACCACATTTGATAAGTCTCATGGGGTACAGAAAGGGCCTGTGATGGCCTCTGCAGGCAGTGGGCTATGTTACAGGAGGGGGGAACATTGAGTGTGGGAGATTCAGCACTTCAGAGTAAAAGGAAGCAACGTTTGCCCTTAGCCCAGGGGAGAGGTACTCATCAAAATAATTTTTAAATATAAATACAATTTATAAAATATAAATATTTAATATATATATAAATAAAGTACCTCTCCTTCAGAGAGGGAGAGAGAAACATCAATGAGGAAAGAGAATCATTGATTGGCTTCCTCCTACACAGCCCCTACCGGAATCGAGCTCACAACTGCAACCTGGGCACATGCCCTGACCAGAATTGAACCTGTGACCTCCTGGTTCCTGGGCCAGTGCTCAACCGCTGAGCACACTGGCTGGGCCTTACTCAGCCTTCAAGGTGGCCTGCTGCAAACCCAGCTTTGAGAAATGGCCTGGGGAGGGAGCAGTCTGAACAATGGAGACAGGAGACCAGAATTGCTGAGACCAGCTCAGTCACAAGGCAAGTCTACAACCCTCTCATCTCTGTATCAGCTAAGGGGAATGATGCCTAACAAGGGTGTGGACAAGATCAGCTAAATAAAGTGAGTGACAGTGTTACACATATTTGAGAGATTAAAATGGTAAAAACAAGATCCATGTCAAAAGATCACAAGCGAACTGGATCCAAGGTTTAAGCTAGAAGTTCAAAAGCGTAGTGATAATCATCTATTAACACTAGTCAATCCTCTTTATCATAATCTGAGAGTTGTGATCGCCTTCCTTTTTAAAATGAGGAAACTGGGTCTCGAAAAGCCTAAGTTGCTCACAGCCTTGAACCTAATAACCAATATGACATGCAAACCGCACCCAAAGGGAGAACAGGCAGCAACAGAAAAAGTGTTGAGAGAAATCTGCAAACTAAAAAGTTGAAATCAGACAAGAAAAAAATGTAGATGGTTAGGAGCAAGGACGGGAATAAAAGCGTGCCACGCATCTGGCTGTTGCAATATGAACGCTTTTACATTTTTATATTTGCTCTCGTTATGGTGTTTATCCAATCAAATAAGGGAAAAACTATTGTGAAACCATTTCATAAGGCTAGTCATTTCCCTCTAAACTTTAGAGTCTAAAGGATTTCCCTTTAAACTTTATAGAGTCTAAAGGATTATCTTCTTCATGTCATTTTGCTCAAAACCACCCATGTTCCGTTTTCTCCAGAATCAAGTCCAAACCTCGGTCCTCAGCATTTCCCTGCATGTTGTCCTCCGGCTGCCTTGACCCCAGTGACTCACTCCTGCGGGTGCAGGCCTCCTTCCATCTCCAGTATCCATAGCCCCCCTACCCTTCAGAGTGTAAGGGCTGCTCTGCCCACAGCTTCCCCTGTTCTGTGGTCCCTGGATAGCTCACTGTTTCTGATGTTTCTATCAATCATTGACAATTACACCTGTATTTTTATTTTGGCTCCTTAGCATGTTGCTTTTTATGCCCCGTGAGTGTGCTATCAAGTCTGAGTGTGTAAGACCTGCCATACGCAGTATGCAGAAAGCACCTACCCTGAGATGGGTGAGGAAAGGAGAGTAAAGGAGAAGACACTCCTGGGGGGAGGGGGGGGGGAGGCAGATCCCCAAAGATTGCCCGAGTGCCAGGGGTGCTGCTCAAGTGGAGAAAGCCCCTCCACCTTCACGGGCAGCCCAGGGCCTTTCCAGAAACCCCCTCTCCCTGCTTGGCCCTGGAGGATGGCTGGTTAGCCAGAGATGGGTAAGATTCCTCAGGGAAGGAACAACCTAAGACAGGCACAGTCACAGAGGGGCCATCAGGAGAGAACTTGGGGATCAACAGAGGTGGGACACAGACCCTTACCAACCCCCCCTGCAACATGGCAGGCGCCTGAACCTTCTCCCCTTCTGAGGGAGGTCTCCTGCCCCCATGGCTGCTTCGCTCCCCATGCACAGCTCAAAGCGGGACCCAGGTAACAGACAGAGACTTGGCTGACAGCAGCTGCCCTCTCACTGCAACAAGACTTGTTTGAGAGGTCTCATACCCATGGTGTGGGCAAGTGGGTTTTTAATATCCAAGTCCAGCCTAGTAGCAGGAATGCTCAGGCCCTTCTCAAGAAGGGAAATAATCAATTCCACTAATACACACATGGTAAATAAGATTGTTGCTAGAGTGTTGAGTTTGACAGATGAATAGTAGCCAATTTCTCAGAGGAAATTAATGTGACTCATGGAAATAAATGAATATTCTAGAAAAACTGTACTGTTAAAGAGCTGTTCCTAAAGTGTTAACAAAAATTCTTATTGGAGCGTCCCATGGTAAAATTGTACAACATGTTATAAACCTGAAGTAGTCATAGTGCAGCGCAAATAATTTAAAATGTAAAAGCTATCAATACTACATTGTAAAATTTCCAAAAGTCTCCTATTATTTAAAGCAAAAAAGGGGGTGACATTGGGAGAATATCATGTAAGGAAAAATATCCTGAGAATAATTTACATCTAAAAAACTTGTACTTTAGAAAATAAACCTTCATTCAAATCGCTAATAGAAAGATACCCATGAAAATACACACATGGCAACAAAACAAGCCAGGGGGAAATTATTTGGGGTGGAAGTGGGGGGGGAGAATCCAAAATCAAATTTAAAGAAAATATCCCTTTATTAACTTTTGGTCGAGAATATGTCTGTATGTTTTCAGAAAAAAACTCCGAGACCATCTGGAATCCGGTAACAGAGAGGAATAGACAGAAGCGCTCAAGCCATGAAGACAGAAGAGATGGAAGATGCTGACGACGCCTGAGACAGCAGCTGTGGGTTGCTGAAGATGCCCAGGACCAAACCAGAGACCGGCGGACCTGCATTACCACCATTTGTCCACCAACCAGATCTGAAATATCATGGCTGGCATGTACTCATAAGGAACTGTTTGACATTGAAATTGGGACTCAGAAAGGAACTCACTAACGACTGATTCATTTGCCTCTCAGCATAACCATTATGGCTTTTCTCAGTTTAGGTTCTTACAAGGGTATTTCTCGGATCTAGAGGAAATAATGAACAACATAAACTGATGAACAAAAACAGACCCAGAGAAAGAGAAGCAGCGATCAGACTCTCAAACCTCAGAGGGAAAGTAGGGGAGGGTGGGGGTAAGGGGAAGAGATCAACCAAAGGACTTGTGTGCATCCATATGGGCCTAGCCAGTGGCCATGGACAACAGCAGGGTGGGGGCATATGTAGGGAGGGGTTTGGGATGGGAATAAGGACAATTACGTGAGACCATAATCAATAAAATAAATTAATTAATTTTAAAATAAAAAAGAAAGCCCCTCTCTGGGTGCCGCTCAGCCTCCGGCTGTTCCTGGTTGTCAGTGGGAAGGCCTGGGATGAAGACCTGAAAGACATACAGTCTGAACGTTAGCCCCGCCAGGGGGCGGTGGGGGATGGCGGGCAGGGCGAGGATGGCGGGAGGCTGCAAGCACTCGGCTCCCAGGCCTCGGCCTTACTGCCTGAAGCCGCTTCTTCAGCCTGGAGCCCGAGGTGCGCTCCTCCTGGCCCCAGAGCCCGCGCCGACAGAAGCGCTGCGAGAGGCGCAGGGGGAGCCGGTTAGGAGCTTCCTGAGTTACAGATCCCAGCGCCCCAGCCGCTGCTGCAGGCGAACGCCGGTTCCTGGAAAGCAGATCTCACGATGGCCCAGCCCTCCGAGGCGCCGCGGCGGTGGCGGCCAGGGTCCTGGGAGGCGGGGAGGCCGGGCGGCAGGGCTCAGACCTGGCTTCTCCCGGCAGCTTCTCCAGACACCCCACCCACCCCGGCCCGCACCCCCGGGGGGCGGTGGGAGCGCCCTCTAGCGTGGACAGCGGCTGCGTTGCGGGTTCCCAGCCTCAGGAACGTGCGGCCAGCCCTGCACCACGGAGGGCTGGGCCGCCCGCTGCGCCCCCCGCACTCAGCGCGCGGGCGGGGGCTCGGCGGGGCGGGGGAGCCGGGACCCTCCCGCGGCGTCTCTCCGGCGGGGCGTCCTGCCTGCCGCTCGGGGCGGGGCTGTGTGTCCCCGGGAAGGTCTGCCGGCGGCGGCTCCCCTCCCGCGGGGTCCGGGCGGGGGAGAGGCCGGGGGAAAGAGGCGCACGTGGGGCGCAGGAAGGTGGCCCCCAGCGCCCCGGAGCGCGGCGATGTGGGCACCTTCCCCAGGAAGCGCCCCCGAGGCTCACCCCGCACTGAGCACCGCACGGGAAGGGCCTTTGGCACTTGCACGGGCTGTGCTGACACGGTGTCTGGTCAGCGGAGCCCCAGCTTTTCCCCCCCGAAGAGAGTGACTGAGTCCGCGAATCCTGCTGCCGCCGCCCCCCTGGTCCCGGCGGGGCCTGGACACTTCTCTCGCGGACGAGTGGGTTCCTGCCCACATCCCCCACCTTTTCCGTCCCCGCCGCGTCCCAGGCCGCCTGCTGCCGCCGGGACCAGTGATCTGAGCGTTGCTTTCCTTTCCCCTCCCCGGCCTCGGGACTCTCCTCCGGCGACTTTGGCGGGAAACGGTGCCCTGCGGTCAAACGCCAGCTGGGGACACTGAGGCCGCCTCCTCCTCCCTGGGGGCCTCTTTGGCTCCTCATCGTCAAACAAGTGCTCTCTGCCCCACAGGCCCCGGGGAGGGTGCAGGGGGTGAGAATGGGAAGCCCCTAGCACGGCGCCTGGCGCCTGGCTGGGAGTGGGGGCGGGGGGGGGGGCAGACAGAGCTGGCGGAGGAGGGAGGTAACAGTGCTGCCTGGCATTCTGCACGGGGCCTGCATTGCCCTGGAGATGGGTGGGTGGAGGAACCCGCATCTGGCAGAGCTTCTCTGGTTTGTATTGAGCGCCCAGGCGTTTTGCCTTTGGCCAGGCCCTCCTAGATGCCCGCTCCTCCCGCACCTGGAAGACACAAGTTTTCCTTTTGGGGCGGGAACGGGAGAGGCGGCGGTGAGTGTCTCAGGCTCACGGGTTTGCACAGTTACAGGACTCACTGCCCCTTTCCAATACAATACAGAGACCAGGGAAGGGGGGAAGGGAACGTGAGGGAGGAAAGGAAGAGGGTTTTGGTTAGTTTTGTTTTAATTTTGGAAAGTTAACTCGGATACTTAGGCCACTCAAAGATCATGTGTTTTAAAGGGCAGGCTTCCCTCCCTCCCCGTCATTAAGTGGCAGAGGGATTCTGTAGCATAAAACAGGAATGTGAATTATCATGGAAAGTGTTCTTAGGGGAGTGCTGTACTCAGAATTAACGGTGCTCTCTGAAAGGCCCCTTGGAATCGCCTGGCGTGTTACAGCCTCTCTGCCGAGGGGGGCCTGACTGTAACAGCCACATCAGCCCACGTGCGCCCGGAGAAACCCTGGAAACGGACGTCCGGAAGGCCTGCCGTTGTCCATTTGTGACTCCATTCAAGCAGATGATGCAAAGGTGTGACTGAACAGGAGCCTGGCCAGTGGGGAGGAGAGGGGCACTGGTGGGGAGAAGGAGCCCTGGTAGCGGGCAGAGTTGGGGTTTAGCTACTCACCGGAGAGGACCTGGACAGCCCCTTGCCCACTGAGGGCTGCAGTTCTCTTCTCTAACCACAGTCATGGCCGGGTCTTACACGATGCTGAGACGGTAGATGAGATGGAGCTCCTGAGCACCTGCTTCGTTAGGCTCCGGCCAGCTCCCCCCAAACTCCGGTGGTCTGCTGTCCATGTTGCTCCCCAGGGCTCAGGGAGGGCTGCTGGCCCTCCGAGTGGCTCTCCTCTTGGGGTAGCTTGTGGATCTGGGCCACTGGCCACTGCTTAGCTCTGCCATTTTGAACCCGTGGCTTCCATGACTGTGGTGGAGATTCATAGCCTCCTCTTAGCCACAGTTTTACTCACCTGTGGGCTTTCAGTTACCTGAGATCAACTGCAGTCTGAAAATATTAAGTGGAAAATTCCAGAAATAAGCAATCCCCAAGTTTTAAGTTGTGTGCCGTTCTTAATAGCGTGAGGAAGTCTCAGGAGTCTGCTCCATCCTGCCTGGCTGCGCCTTATTCCACCATAAACACACACACACACACACACACACACACAGACACCCTCCACACACACACACACACACACACACACACACACGGACACACAGAGACACACAGACACCACCCAGCGTCCCAGCAGTAGATGCTCCCGCCCCCTCGTGGCCGAGGAGCCGGCTCTCCGTGGCCAGAGGATTGTCACAGTCCTGCAAGGCCTGTGGTCATCACTGTCATTTCACTTCACCGCGACCCGAAGTGCAGGAGTAGGATGCTGACAATTCCAATTTGCCAGAGATGCCGTAAAACACTTCCTTCTGGGGAGAAGGTGAATCCGTGCATCCTCACTCTATGTCCTCAATAGTTCTGTGACTTTCAGTGAAATGACGTTCCAGGAAATCAGTTTACCACAAGCTTATTTATACAGACAGCAGTTACGTTCCTACAGCTTCTGGTCAGCACTATGATGAAAGGACGTTGAACGAAACAGTGTTATTCACGGCCTGCTGTGAGGAAACACAGGACGTGCAGGGTCTGGTAGGGGTGACAGTAGATGAAGCCCAGCACAGAGGCGTCCACCGAGGCCGCACACATTGTGGCTGGAGAAGCTGAGGCTGTGCCAGACCAGGAGCCACTCGCCACCCCTTTCATCCCTTTGCGGGCGTCCATGCTGCCTCAGCGACGCAGCTTCTGAGCACTGTGCCTGCTCAAGGGAACCCGACTAGGAATGAGGCAGTCAGATCGTGTGTGTGTGTGTGTGTGTGTGTGTGTGTGTGTGTGTGTGGAGGGGAGCAGGGGGTTGTGGTGGGAAGGAGGGGGGGTTATAGGGAGCAGGATCTCAAGACCGGGCAAGCGAGCTCTCCCCTCCAGGAGAGTTGGGCACAGCGGTGCACCCAGGAGATGGTTAACCTGCCAGCATCCTTCACCCTCCCAGCTGAGCACCACACAGGCGCAGACAGTGCTTTCTGCTGCCTCCCAAAGCCACCCGCAGGTTACACTGCCTCCTGCTGCCCTGTCCTTCCTGGGGAAAAGGAAAAAAAAAAAAAGCCAAGTCTCTAGAGCTTATTTATTTGACTTTCAAACAGGACTTGAAATGGTTTTTCCTTCCAGTTGTTTGATGGCTGTGCCCAAGTCCATACCAGAGCCCACGTGTGCAAATATTCAGCACAGTAGGCCCACTACTCAGCCGCAGCACTTTAGGGATCCATGGCAATGGTTTCATTTTCATTCTTTTAAGATTAGGAGGAAAATGAATGTAATACTAACGAATGCATAAAAGTGACCCCAGCCTTGGTTATGTTCATTTATAATAATATGATCTTAGAATACAATTTTAAGAGATTGTAGTGGAGGAAGGGCCCACAGCAGCAAAGATGCGGGGGCTCGTGGCTGTCCCTCTGAGCACTGGGCGGCCTCCGCCCACTCACTCAGCTGGTAGACGTGGTGGGACACAGTGTGCAGGGGCTAAGTGCATGGGAGGGAGAGACGAGGAGACCTGGGTCAGCTCTTTTCGTGCCACTCATTAGCACTGTAGCCAAGTGACTTAGTCTAAGCCTGCATTTCCCTCTCAGAAAAGAGGAAGTACTGCCATCTGCCTCCTAATATTGTGAAGAGTACGTGAAATAACAGTGTATGTGGAATAGCTGCTGCTTTATTTTCATTCGTTTCCAGGTTCAGAATCATTCATATGTGTGTATATATTCATGCAAATCAATAAACCACTCTACCTACCTACCTATTCAAAACACACACACACACACACCCTACAGATGGGGAAAATGCCTCTTGTGGAAAAAAAAAAACCCACAACAACCCACTATCACCAACCCCGTCCACCCTTCAAAAAAAAAACCAACCAACCAAACAAACAAACAAACAAACCTGTCATGGCGAAACTTGGCCTTCTGGTCTTTACTAAATATATATATGTGTGAATATATAGGAGTCAAATATATATATATATATATATATATATATATATATATATATATATATATATATGAATTCAGGGGCCACAGTGAGCAGGCAACTGGACTAAATCATCTTGGCCACAGTCTACCTGATTTTGTAAGTGGGCTGGATGCCAACTAATTAGGCTTTCTATTTAGCCATTCTCTAAGCTGACAACCTGGAGGCAGTGGGGCAGGCAGGTATGTACATATCAATCATATGACCATAGGCCACCCGTTGCATTTTAAGGGCTATAGCTCAAGCTACTGGGGACTTTCCCTTCCAGGTATGCTGCTGATCTTAGTCCCTATACTGCCTTTCCTGAAATACATAATGAGGAAAACATTTTAAGAGGAACATTTATTGGTCACCATGTGCAGCTATACCAGGTACTGGCCATAAGTAAACCATGTGTAAACCAATTCCTGGCAAAGAGAAATAGGCTTCCCAGGACTGTTTTAGAACAGCTATCAGGATTCCTCTCCTGGGGCCAGACACAGTGACCTGAACTGGACAAAATCAGAGATCTGCTGGTAAGGGTCACCCACAGAGGTCTCCACGCAGGACAGGCATGGCTTCTGGAGCACATTAACAGCTCCCCATTGGGCCATGGCTCAAGGTACCATCTCCAATTTTTTTTTTTCAATAGTTTTAAAAATTTACTTTAGAGAGAAGGGAGAGGGAGAGAAACACCAATGAGAGAAACACTGATGGGTTGTCTCCTTATGCTCTCTACTGGAAATCAAGCCCAAGACCCAGGCAAGCGCCCTGACTGGGAATTGAACCAGTGACTTCTCTGTGCATGGGACAATGCTCAACCACTTGAGCCACACCAGTCAGCCCCATCTCTACCTATTGAACCCCAAACGCCAGAACTGTGCTATGATCCTCATGAGAGACAACCCGATAGCAGCCTTAGTCTGTTCCCAGAACACAGCCACCTCACAATCCATTACCCGCTCCCTCCGCTCCCCCCCAGCACATCCCCACACAACCAGAGTGGAGCCATCCTCACTGCTTCACCTCCCCAAAGCCTACCACAAGAAGGGGACAGCCCTCTTTTCACGACCCTATTCCCTCCAACACGCAAGAAAAGGTGAGCTTAATGACTGTTGGCTCGAGGACTCTCTTAAGGAAAGCAGATTTACTAAATGAGAATGTCCTTATTTCTATTTTTTTAAAAGTAAGACAAAATTTAAAAACTTTATTTTTTGAGATGAAACATGTACATAGTACAAAATTCAAAAGGTACCAAAGGTGTACAGTGAAAAGTAATTCCCACCTTTCTTCCCAGAAGCAACCAAGGCCACCAGGCTCCTGTGTCTCCCCAGCGACCTCCTAGGCTTCTGCACACGGGTGGGTTTGATACACATTTGTGTGTTGTGTGGATACCGATGCACACATACACCCGCGGGCTTACATTTCTCTCCACCCCTTCCTCTTTTTACAAACTAGCCCTAGGGAGTGTACTACACACTTCTTCCCTCCTCCCAGCCAGGCATCCTGGGGCTCATTCCGTGGCAGTGCAGACAGAATGGCACTGTTCTTCTGATATTCCATTGTGTGGAGTCACCATAATTTATTTAACCGTTGTCTTATGGTGGTAGATTCCAACTTTTTGGTCTTAGAAACAATGCTGCAATGAAAATCCCTATACACAGGAAAAATTCTTAGAAGTAGCACTGCTGGCTGGAAAGGTTTGTGCACTTGCACTTTTGAGAGATACTGTGATTCGCCCTCCAGAGGTGGTACGATTCCTGCTCCTGCCAACACCATTTCTGAGTGCTGCAGCAAGGCTTGGTTTTTGTGGCTGAGTCAGTTCAACCAGACAAGTTATCTTTAGATCCATGACACACTTTGAGCCAGAACACACCCCTGGTCTAATCTCTGGCATGAGTGTGCTCCACTTCTCTCCACGCTCTCCCCCACTTGCATGGGGAGAAAAAACTTCTGAAACAGGTAAATATGAAACCTCTGGCACCTCTTTCTTCCCAACCTTCAAGGTGAGAATAAAACAAGTACACTCTGAGGTTCTCTAAAGCAGCTCAGTAAATTGTCTACCTGTTTTCAAACTAAGTATAAATTAGATAGAAGGTTAAAATCTAAACTTGGCTAATGCAGGGATGCCAAGATGCAATTTGAAGAAGCTATTTTATCCAACAAAACTTCCTGACTCTCCAGACTAGCCAGACGCAGGCCAGGCCCCTCCTTGTGTGGCTCTTACCCTCCAGAGGGAGGGGCGGCAACAGCTCTTCCAAAAAGGACTATGATGCAAACACTGCCAGCAAGTGCCACCCAGACAGACAGCAGGGAAAGGACAGAATGTGATCAGGCCTGCAGCCTGACACTGAATGGATTTTGTATGAGCATCAGGTGGTCAGGAAAAGCCTCTGCCCACAGCTTTGGAGGGAGAGCAGTCCAGGTGTGACAAAATCAAGGCCAATACCATGGACAGGCATGAGTTTGACTTGTGAGGCACTGATGTAGGCTGGCATGGAGAACCACAGTATCCCCACGTCCAACAGGCTGCAGACCAGCTACTAAACCTCTGCCGATGTTTTTACACATTTATTGTTATTCTAAGGACAGACCATGGGACCTTATTTCATGTAGTATTCTTAGCTTATTGCCATGTGCTGTATGAAGGAACGCTCTGAACAGGGGAGGGGGGATCAGAAGGTGCATCACACAAGGCACTTGCCTTGTAACTGTTAGAACTTGTTGCTAGTGCAAGGAGGCAGGCGGGTGGGGTACAGGCTGCTCACCAACAGACCAACGGACGGGACTGGCGGATGCCCAGGCTGCAGGCCCAGA
Organism: Pipistrellus kuhlii; assembly: GCF_014108245.1. Classification (NCBI taxonomy): domain Eukaryota; kingdom Metazoa; phylum Chordata; class Mammalia; order Chiroptera; family Vespertilionidae; genus Pipistrellus; species Pipistrellus kuhlii. The sequence continues at coordinate 73,191,240 of NW_023425573.1, forward strand.
AGTGGAGGAGGCTGTGGTGACTCAGGGTGAACAGATTCTTAGAGGACTTTTTAGCAACTTCCATTATGTGGTACCCAAGTGGGACCAGAGGCTTCCTTTTTGTCCCTTGGTTTTGGCCTTGGAGTAACCACCAACTAATTTCTGAACAAGAAGAAGAAAGGAAACCTAAAATGACTTCTGAAAGTAGCAATCTTGTGGACGGGAGTTCTGAAGCAGATGTTTTAAGGAGGCTTCTCAGCATATACCTGGCAATGACAACTCATGGCTCACATCAGACAATGAAGATTTCAATTTTGATAGCAAGAATGCTGAGCAAAACTAACTGCTACTCAGCAATTCAAGAAAAACATAGAAGCAAAATATGGCATGTGAAACCAGAGAACGGGACTTCATATGAAGACAATTTTTATAATGAAAATGACGATGTGGTTGGCAACATTCCCAACATATTAAAAAAAAGTCCAGGGCTCTTCTCATCCTACCTTTCCATGACTTGAACCTCTTCTAAAAGCTTCTTTCACATCTTTGGCCGTTGTTGGCCTTACAAAGAAAGAAGCGACTTTAGAGGAGGAACCAAGTTGGCGGCGTAGGTAAACACCAGTACTCACTGCCTCCCAGAGCCACATAAAAACTACAGCTAAAATACAGAACCACCATCATTCACGGAACTGCCTGAAAGCTGGCTGAATGGAAGTCCTACAACTAGAGAAGAAAGCACACTGAGACTGGTAGGAGGGGCAGACACAGAACAGGCTGGCCCAGCACCCACGTGTACTGCTTTTTTAATCGGGAGGAACATGGTCTCTGTGAGGCCACCCGTGAGGAGCAAAGGGTTCCAACTCCAAACCAGACCCCCAGTCCAGGGATCAAAAGCTGGAAATAGAGGTCCCCGAAACTTCAGGCTGTAAAAATCAGCAGGGATTTTGGCTGAGGGACACAGAGGCTGTTGGAGACCCAGGTGTTCCTTTTAAAGAGCTGGCACAAGAACTTACTTCAACTCCTAGCACTGGGCAGCTTTGAGGGACCCAGACACATACGGGGAGGAGCAGGATTGTCTGGCATTGGGGCAGGAACTTGGGAGTGGCTTTCTCCCAAGACTGGGGTGCTCACAGGGGGTCAATGTTCCTGTGTTGGGACTGCCCCTGTTGCAGAGCTGACTGGCAGTTGTGCCTGAGTTTCCAACAGCATGGTATCATTTACTCTGTAGATAAACGGTAGCAAACATGGAATTTTCTAGACTGGCTTCTGCTGATTCAAAATGTATTCAAGGACTGGAAACTAATTTATTATTTGTATTAGGCCTTGTAGATTACAAAAAAAAAGAGAAAAGATTCAACTGAGACCTCCTTGCACCAAACCAAATCAAACTTTTTAGAAACATAGACCAACGTAAATGCCCCACTTTGGATAGGTCATGCCATACTTTTCCCAACAACAGAGAGGTGGCCTACAGTAACCCCAGAATGTCGCCCACTATTCTTCCCTACTACCTTTGGACAAATATCTGAATAATCTCCTAACTCCTCAAAAAGCTGTCAATTAGGGAGCTCTATAAGCTTCTCAACAAGAATAATAATGGTCCCCTGAACCTAAAATAATTTTCAAACTAACAGCTGTTTCCTTCCTCTGCCCTCCAAGTGCCACCTGCTCTGCAGCAATTTCTTTAACTTCATGGATATGAAAGTCCACAATGACCATATCCAGGGACCAGCCTAAGTGGAGATGTTCACAGTTCAACATATGGAATACCACTGCCCTGGAAGCAGCCATCCCTGCGATGCAGGCTCACTGGCCCTGGCACAAAACCAATGGCTGCTGTTAATCCAGCATGAGATTTCCTTCACATCTAGACACATCAGCCCTTTATCACATATATGCGGGAACTAAAAACGAACATGACCTTCCTTGTGACTGTTCTGTGACCCATCCATTTGTCCACCACCTTTAAGCCCTTACGTTTTATGGTCCAAACCTTCTGACTGGTATGTGTGCAAGGTTTATGCAGAATGAAGTGCAAACCTCACACTGGGAATTCCTAAACTTGACCGAGCTGCCGCTCGCTGGGGCCAGGGCAGGCGCAGTGTTTGGTTGGGACTGCTCATTTTCAGAGGTTCAAACGACTCTTCAGCCTTCCTTCCAAGGCCTCCAAAGTCTGGTCCTAGCCCGTATTTCTGGACTGGTCTCTAAAGCCTCTTGCACAGAGACCAGCCCATCCAATGCTCTTTCAGCAGGCTTTGTACTCTCTCACACCCTCTGGAATATTTGGTCAGAATCATTCATATCTTTATCTAAAATGGCCTTCCCTCTTATTTGTGCCTATTAAAATGCTGTGACCCGTTCACATGTAGCCCAAAGCCTGGCTCCGCCATGAGTCTCCTGGATCTCTGCACATTTCAATGCTCTTTCTCCTGACATCTGTGATTTATCACGTCCTGCCCGGGACTACAGTGAACGGTGTCTCTCCCCTCAGGGCTCAGACCATGGCCCTTCCACAGGGCAAGGCACGAGGAATGAGGGTTGTACAAGGCCATCCACATGTTGCTATGACTGAAATGAGAGCTAGAGCATGACTAGGCGTCATTCTTATTTACGTCCTCAATGAGAGGCCAGCTTTCAGTTTCTGGTGAAATGAACATGAGTAGTATGTAAGGATTAAACCAATAGCAGGCCCTGAGTTTTTTTTCTAGTTAACACACCATGAAGCCTGCTGGCTGGCAATCTGAGGACACAGGAACAACAAGCACCATGGCAAGTGAAGAGCTCAAGTGACCAGCACTCACATGGGTTGCTCCCTAAGCTGTAAAAGCCTGTGATTACTAAAGAAAATCCAAGGTGGCCAAGCTCTGGGGTCATGTGGCTGTATCTGCTCTCTGGCCCACTGGCTGGGTGCTCGACTACAGGGACTGTGTTTGATACTTCCATCTCCCTCAATGCTCACTTGTCAATGGTTGTTCAATTAATATTTGCTGAACAAATGAATTTCTCTTTATTCAGAGAGTCCATACAGGTACCTTCATATGTGCAAAATTATTGGAGAAATACAAGTTGAATCGACACAGAGAACAAATACTGCCCACACTCCTGCAGAGGATGAGTGTTATCTAAGCCACATTGTTTACACGGTCTGATTCCATCAACGACCATCACAGAGTTGGAATGGAAGCCAACAGGAGAGAGAAAATATCCAGGATGTGTAAGTCATTACACCTGCATCTCTCTACGGTAGTGTTCAGAACCATCTCATGATCCTGTAGCTGATACGTGGCGTTCACAATAAATCACTGACGTCCGATGATGGCTGGGAGTTTTCAGGAGGCCTTGGCTTTCATCTTGGACAGCAGCACCTCGTTCCTGCGGCCCTCCTGGAGGGGAAGCAGAGAGAGTGTGTACAGAGAGGCGGGGCTACAGTGGTACCTATATGAGGCCCAGATGGTCTTGCTGTCCTTCCCCCAGTCCCACTGGACATAACTGCTGACCAACTAAACCAGCCTCCTACCACATTGCCACCAGTGTGATGAAATTTCCCAGCGACATGCTGACCTTCAATACTAAAATAGCTATGATGACAACCACTGTTCACACTGTCAGACTGCGAACAGGATGACAAGACTAGGCACTGTCACTCCAAAAGACTTGCTGAAGTCTCTAAAACCTTAAAGTGGACACAGAAGCTGAAAGCTGCCAATCCTGGATACTATAGGCAGCGAGGAGAGGAGGGGAGGTCCTCGGAGACAGACTAAGGAGCACAGCAGGGGAAACAGTAGACAAGTTCTTACTCTGACAACAGTGAAGGTTAAGAATATCCTTAACTTTAAGAAAGAGAAACTGCCGAAACCGGTTTGGCTCAGTGGACAGAGGTCAGCCTGCAGACTAAAAGGTTCCAGGTTCCATTCCGGCCAAGGACATGTACCTTGGTTGTGGGCACATCCCCAGATGGGAGTGTGCAGGAGGCAGCTGATCGATGTTATCTCTCTCATCGATGTTTCTAATTCTCTATTTCTCTCTCTTCCTCTCTGTAAAAAAATCAATAAAATATATTGCCGAAACGGTTTGGCTCAGTGGATAGAGCGTCTGCCTGCGGATTGAGGGGTCCCGGGTTCGATTCCGGTCAGGGGCATGTACATTGGTTGCGGGCACATCCCCGGTGGGGAGTGTGCAGGAGGCAGCTGGTCAATGTATCTCTCTCATCGATGTTTCTAGCTCTCTATCCCTCTCTCTTCCTCTCTGTGAAAAATCAATAAAATATATATTTTTTAAAATCAATAAAATATATATATTAATATATATAAAAGAGAGAAACTCACTGAAGATGAGAAGCAAGCATCAGGGGACACCTTCCCCCTTAAGAATGAGCTGTGTGAGATCTATTACTGTATGGGCTGAGGGACACTACTGAGGGAGGTCACTGGCCCCATCCTCTGCCTGGGTAACTGACATATAGTGGTATAAGGTCACCTCTGCATTATTTTATATTCCATTTTTCAGACATCTTCAAAGGCTTCTCACTGTGTTCTCCTGCCCTCTTATTCCCACTGGCTTTCATAGCTCAGGATACATTCATTTACTAGCAAAAATCTCCACCCTTTCCCTGGCAAGTGTTTCCCAATGGTTAGAGCACCGGATGCGCAGAGAAGGATCTTGGGTTTGACTCCCAGTCAAGGACGCTCCCTTGACACAGATATAAAGAAAAATACTGAAAAACACGATTATCTACATGTTCTTTCTGGGTTCGCTCCTGCCCCCAATGGGGCCCTTTTGGGAGGCAATCGTCCATGCTTCTCTCTCACATCGATGTCTCCTCCCAGCCTCCTTACCCCCGCCTCCCTCCACTCTCTCTGAAAAGCAATGGGGAAAATACCCTCAGGAGATGCTTAACAGCAACAAAATCTCCACCCCTTCCCCGGGCCACGTCACAAGGAATTCTGCTTTACACTGAGAGGACTGAGAGGAGAATGTAGTAGTGGGAAGAGCCTGGAGAGGGTGAGCTTGAGGGCCAGGCCTCTAGCAGCCATGCTTCCCTGGAGACCCATCAATGTGGAAAAAAACTTCATTTTACCCTCGAACCCTCTGCATTAAGAGGGCATGAGTGCTCCCAGCTCCCTGGAGGCCCTTTGCTCCTTCTGGCAGCATCATGGCTCAGGGTCACAAGAACGCTGGTTTATTAGATAAATGCCAGCTCACTGTAAGGGTACTCTCATCTTCCACTCAGCGCCGAGGCCTAGCCAGCCTCTTGGACTGGGGTAAGGCTGAACTATTCTGTCAGAAGCAAGGTGCTCTGACACTTTTTGAGCACATACTTTTGGAGAGGGAGCAGTTCATTTTTCTCGGGGGTAGGGAGAGAAAAATGGTGAAGTTTTAAGAAGAAAATTTTCCTTTCAAAACTTAGTTACTGAAGTTTGCTTGGGAGAAAAACCTTCCAATCTCCCACCTCCTAAGATAGGGAGGGATAGGGATGGAACAAGAACAAGTAGATAGTCATATTTTTATAGAACTGTTCTCTATTTCTGTGTCTTTTTTAAAATTCTCACAAAAGATAAAACAAAATAATAAATAAAGAAATTAGCCTTAGTTTTCACCCACCTCGCCTTCTAAAAATGAGGCAAATACAACACAGAAGCCTGAGCCCTCTGCTGTGGCAGAGTCCCAGCAGGTGATTCTGGGCGTCACACCACACCCAGGCTGTCACCCCGGGGGGGTGCGCACTGAGGAAGTCCCATGCAATCTACTAGGCGCCTTGTGGGAGACTACAGAATGATACTGTTTGAACACAGAAAGGGTCCTTTAGACATTTTTTTTTTTCTAGAATAAAAGGGAAAATGTCTCCTTGCCTCTGTTTCTTTCCTACTTAAAACCAAAGGGGCCTGCTATGTGCCAGACACAGCAGATCTGCTCACTCAAGATTATGTGTGCAAAGCCAGCTTCAGGCTTCAATGCTGGGCTACCATTTAAATCTTGGTTTGGTGACCCTGTGAGAGATGTGGTTTAGCAACACAATTAACTGATGTAATACTGTGATTAAGGTGATTTGTGATTTCAGAGAACGTGCTGTTTCCTGGCAGACCTGTTATTAACAAACTTTCCCAGGGGGAAGGCATGAATTAATGTGCTCAATTAACGTGGAACAAACCACATGCAATAAAGAGAAGCAAGATTCTGGACAATAGTACTGTGCTCTGCATGATGAGTCATTATTGGTGCTGGGCCCAGGATGTGGTGGGGAGTCAGAATTCAGGAGCAGAAGACCAAGCATGTGGGCAAGAGGCAGGTAAAGAAAGCAGGACAGGGAAGGTTCTGGGAGAAGATTCCACCCTGGATGAAAGTCCAACTTTCAAACTAGTTTTCTACCCCAAATGAGATCGTACTTGGAACTGCACCATGTGAAATATCAGAATTCCTCTGGCTGAAGGTCTGAGGAGCAGCAAGCAAGCCACTACACCTCGGAGGAGCTTGTGGAAGGAACTTTAAAGTTTGGGAACACTGATATATGGTTGCTAAATTAAAATTTTTGAAACAAGAACAAAAGAGCAATGCACTATCATCATTATTTTGTAAGAGGAAGGTAATTTTAACATAAACAAGAGGCCATGCTATTTTTTAAAGAGGTGAGGTTGTTAAATAAAAAACATTTAGCTGTCTGAAGAACATACTACATCTCTCCTCCCTAACTTGCTTTGGACAGAAGGACCTGGTCTAGGGGCCTTCCCTGGCTCTGAAGGTCCCCCCCGTGTCTCTGCTGGGAGAGAACTGTCTCAGGAGGCCGAACACGGAAGTCTTGACCTTTAATACACCTGAGGAACCTTTGGTAGGAGGTCACCCTAAGTCTTCAGCCCCGAGAGCCTGTGGTGCAAGAATGAACTTTTCCATTTCACTTTTATTGCTTTGACTTTGACAACACATACTTAGCCTCCCAACTTACTTGTTTTTTGTTTCTGCAGAGCAGTGCTGGCATGTGCAAGCAACTTTTGAAACATAATTCCCAGGCCTTCTCTCTTTGTGAGGTACTTGAATTAAAGGGAAAAGAGTCCCTGTTCATTCCCTGCCAGACCCTGTTTATTCACTCACTGGCCCTCCCGCAACCGCAGCTCCAGCCTGACCTGGGACACCGTCTGGGTCATGTCTGACGCTGCCCAGCCTAAGGTCTTTGCAGGACTGCTCCCTGGCTGAAGGACTCTTGTTCTGCCCATGGTCGTCAAGTCCTTCCAAACCGAGAGAGACCTCTCCTGACCATTTCGTGTATGTTAGATCCCCGTCGGCAAAGACTGAAATTACTTATTTATTATAACTAGTGTCTTACGGCTTGTTTCCTTACTTGTCATGTCTCCCTGAGATCACGACATAAGCCTACTGACTGAATCTGTTTTCTAACCTGATATATCCCTCGGGGCATGCAGGTGCCAGAAAAAATGCAACATTCCCCCCCCCCCCCCTCCCCGAAAGCTCAACTACAAAAAGGGGAAGAAGTAGGGAAAGAAAAAATGAGGATGGAGGGAAGGAAGGAAGGTCTTAAAACTGTACAAGAACAAAATTATCACTATGAAAAGATTATATTGTTTTATTCTGTAGACCAAACACCAGGATACAACTTACCATTAATGCCTCTGTATTTTCAGCAACCTTTAAACTCATTCAAACCACATGGATTTAGGTTAGAATGGGGGTAGGTATTTCTGGAAATAAAGCTGCTGAGACCTGGGAAGTGACAAAGTAGTCTCCCTTCTGGAAGATCTCTTAAGTAAAGGGCACACACTTTCTTTCTGGAACAATGGAGAGTAAGCCTGCCCAAATGCAGGGAAGAAAAGACGGGGACAAATGAAATTCAGTGACTGGTGGGTGTCACAGGTGCTAGACACAGTGCCAGATGCAATCGTCTCTCATCTGACCCAACAGAGCCCACCAACGATGAAATTAAGGCTAAGTAACTGCCCACGGACACAGCTGGTAGTGGTAAAGGTAAGATTCCAACCCAAGCCTGGCACACTTCACAGTTCACTCGTTGTCCTATACTGCTTCTCAAGGTTCCCCCCACATCCTAACTAAGGCTGAGGGGAGAAAAGCTCTAGGTCTAAATCACAACATAGTCTCTAAGTGGCCTGTGAAATGGGCTGATGCTACCATTTTATAAATTTAACTAGAGGCCCGGTGCATGAAATTCATGCAGGCAGGGGATGGGAACGCTCAACCCTGCCTACACCTTCCAATTAGGGACCCCTCGGGGGATGTCTGATTGCCCGTTTAGACCCGATCCCTGGACATCCCTCTCATAATCCAGAACCGCTGTCTCCTAACTGCTCACCTGCCTGATCACCCCTAACTGCTCCCCCTGCAGGCCTGGTTGCCCCCAACTGCCCCCCACCCCACCCCACCCCACCTCCAGCCTGGTCCCTCTCACTGTCCCACTCTCATTTACTGCCAATTGCCCCCCTGTTGGCCTAATCGCCCCTCACTGCCCCCCTCTGCAGGCCTCATTGCCCCACACAGCCTGCTATTCGGTCATTTGGTTGCCCCCTCACTGCCCTCACTATTGGCCTGGTCACCCCACACAGCCTGTATGGTTGTCCATGTGGTTGTTTTAGTTGTGACAGCCCCTGGTTGTTTTTTTTTTAATTTATATAATATATTTTATTGATTTCTTACAGAGAGGGAGAGGGATACAGAGTTAGAAACATTGATGAGAGAGAAACATCGATCAGCTGCCTCCTGCACACTGCCTACTACAACCAAGGTACATGCCCTTGACCAGAATTGAACCTGGGACCATTCAGTCCGCAGGCCTATGCTCTATCTACTGAGCCAAACTGGTTAGGGTACCGCTGGCTTTTTATATATATGGAAGGATGGATGTGCTTGTTAAGTGTTAGGAAAATGAAAAAGATGTTAAGTCTCCTGGAACATTCAATTAGAACCTCAGGATGGCTTCAGAACAAGGTGGTCCGACCTACCCAGAGGCCACCCTCATGGTCAGTCGCACTGCCACCTTCTCTTTCCCATCACAGACTAAGAGAAAACCAAGGAAGTGCTCTGGTTTCTAATGGCTCATGTACAAGTGAACATAAATCTCCCTCCAGCTATATAAGCCCGACCCTTCTCCCTCTTACCTCCTTGAACTCTTTCACAGTCTTAAAATATAGCCTCTGTTTCTCTAACAGTTCCAAGTACTGGTCATTCAACTGGTCTCTTCTCATTTTGTTCTCTTGCTTCTTCTTTTCCATCTATTGAAACATTTTGGGAAATGGTAATGAAAAGACATGTTCTGACCAAGGACTATTGGCAACTATTACTAATATTTTTATAGATTTCCTTCCAGTATTTTCTTTCTTTGTATCATTTTTTTTAGGTTGGTTTATTTCTTTACATGATATTGCATAGAGGTTCTATTTATTCCCATCAGTTTTCCTATTACTGGGTATTAACTGCTCTATTTTAATTATTTTTGTGTGTGACTAAAAACAATTCACAATCAACCAAGGATTATTTTGTCCCCAGAGAATAGTTGGCAATGTCTGATGACAGTTTAGATTGCCACATCTGAGGAAGCGGTGCTACTGGTATCTACTGATAGAAGCCAGGGATGCTGCTAAACATCCTGCAATACACCGACAGCCCCTTTACACCAAGAAATTACCCAGCACTGAGGGGCCAACAGCATGAAGCCTGGGGGATAATGGAGAGAATGAGGGGTCAGGATATACCATCCCCAGGAAGGCACTGCATAGTAAACAGGAAGGAGAAACCAAAGGGAAAAATTGCTGTTGTTCTTTACTCTTTTTTTTTGTTCTTCTTTTTCTTTAACTACAAATTTTCTGTTGTTTTTTACTCTTAGCAAGAGCACCTAAGGAGGAGCATGGTGAGGTGGGAAGGTCCACCACACTGAGATGTGGGTTGAGACAGGCTCATGGTTAGCCAGGTTCTATGCTTTCCACCTACCTCATACCCAGGCCATCAGAGAGCTCATCCACCTTAAGTATCTATGTACAGGCAAGCACTGCCTCACATCTGCTCTCATTTTTGTGGATAAAAAATCTTATCACTAGTGACACCTTTTTCTCCTTTTAGGTTAATTTCTACAGGGAAAATAATACGGAGGGATTTTGCCCTCAGATACTTCATCACTTGTGAGATGAGAGCATAGACAGCCTGATATCTGTCTTCTGCGAGTGAGTTTTTATGACGACAGGTCCCACAGGCAACCCTTCCATTTGTTTACGTTCCAGCATCACTCACTGGACCACTCTGCCCCAAGATCATTTGAGGAGATACCCTTAGTCTCCAGGAGGATCTACAACCTTGCCTGAGGATCATTCTGGTGTGATACATTTTTTTCTTTTAAACAGGAAACTGCAGCTGTGTCTGGCTTTTAGACAGCCAGCAAATCTGCTTAGTTTCTGACAAAAAGGCCTATGGGCAGAGCCACAAGGAGGAAAACTCCGTGCTACTGGGTGATTATCTGAAAAACCACCTCTGGAGCTCCCACCCTTTTCAGTTCCTCTACTTTCTATTCTGACTTCTGAGGCATTCGATATTCTTTCACTTTAGAATTCAGTTCAGCAATTATTTGCATTTTTTAAAATAGGAGGTTCCTGAACACTACAATGTGCCTGAGATCCTAAGGAATCAATTTTTAATGGCAGAATGTCAGGAACCAAAGATGCAGTGAGGAAGTGATGCTGATGAGGTTGGTTTCTCATCTGTAAATGGGTATGACACCACTCCCTTAGGAGGGCTTTAAGAGGATTAGCACAGTCCTTGGCACAAAGCAGGTGGTCAATCGTGGGAGAGATTCCTAAGAGCTGCCTTTGGACCAGCAGTGCAGGAGGCCCTAGGAGCTGGCCCTGGCGCTGCAGAGGCATGAAGATATGTCTTCAGGACTGAGGGCACATGACCAAGAACAGCCAGAAGCAGCCTATTCTTCCCACGGCCTTCTCTCCTCCATCACCAGTGTAAAACCCGCCTTCTAACCTTCATTCTACTTTGCTTAATTCCTTCGACGATCTGTTCCATCTGACGTAAAAACTGGTCGCGGGTAGCAGGGGAAGCCATGGCTCTGAAAGAAAAACGAGCACAGGTATGACTAGCACACAGGGCTCTGAATAAGGGGGAGGTACCACAGGGTCAGCCTGGTACCCAGACGATGCCCCAAGAAGCATCCAGGCTTTTGCAAATGGACCCGTGGTTTAATAATAGAGAATTAATAATTCTAAACTCTGAAGGCATAAAAATGAACCTGATTTTATAATTAAATATTAATCTTTTTTCATTTTTCCTACAATTTTCTTCAGTAACATGTATTTCTTTCATTGAAATTCCACTAAAACTAACAAAAACTTTTTTACTTTGAATGATAGTAGGTACTGCTTAATGAATAAATTTTGAAAGATAAACATCGCATGATCTCACTCATTTGTGAAATATAATGAACAACATAAACTGATGAACTAAAATAGATCCAGAGACATAGAAGCATTGAACAGACCATCCAATCTCAGAGGGAAGGCAGGAGGGGAATGGGGGGAGGGGCAGTGAGAGATCAACCAAAGAACTTGTATGCGTGTATATAAGCATAACCCATGTACACAGACAGTAAGGGGTGAGGGCATGTCCTCAGGGATAGGAATGACCGGGGAGAGGTTAATGGGAGAAGAAAAAGACATATGTAATGCTTTCAACAATAAAGAATTAAAAATAAATGGGGGGGAAAAATAATTTTGCCTGGCCAGTGTGGCTCAATGGTTGAGCTTCACCCCATGCACAGGAGGTCACTATCAGGGCATATGCCTGGGCTGTGGGCTCGATTGCATAGATGATTTTAGCTCTCTCCCCTTCTCCCTTCCTCTATCTGAAATTAATAAAAACATATTTTAAAAAATGAGTTTCATTTATTAGTTCTTAAAAATCTGAGGATTTGAGACACTGCTCAAGATTAGTAGATATATTCTGATATTTTCCTAAAACAAGGCTGGGAAACCTGGTATTTCTAGAAGCAGTAGCTAAATGAGTAGATTCCCTGATGTCCTAAAACATTCCCCTTTGCCTCCAGTTCCAGAGAGGAAGTAACATCAGAGGGGTCAGAGCACATGCAAACCAGGATTTAGAAATTCTTCCAAAAAATGTCAACAGTCACAAAAACACCCAAACTGCAGGGCCTCTCACTGGCCAGAAAGGAAAGATGAAGGTATCATTTTTAGAAATGTCACAGTTGTAAGTCACTAACTGAGTTTTTATCACAGAGCTATGGGTGTTTTCAATTAGAAATTAAGCTTAAAATCTAGAGCTTGTAATCTATTAAGATCTTAAGTTACTAGTCACCTGTTAAGGGACAGTAGAGATCTGTGCTGGAAGGAAAGGAAGCCTGCTATACAGAGAGCAGGCCCTGGAGCTGCCTGGAGGGTGGGTGGGCCAATGGGCATGCATGCCTCAAGGCTGGTATGATTTCAATGCATCAGGTTTGGTACATCAGTTTTTGGAGAAAAAATTCATATCTGAATTAAGTACTTTAGAGGATGCACATTAACTTAAAGTCAACCACAAGATTTCTAAAAATCTTTTAAAAATTATACATATTATACTCCATCCGGGTGGCTCAGTTGGTTGGAGCACCGTCCTGTCCTGCACATCAAAAGGCTGCCAGTTAAATCCCCAGGTGGGATGTGTACAGGAGGCAACCAATTGATGTTTCTCTCACATCGATGCCTGCCCCCCACCCCTCTCTCTAAAATCAATAAAAACATACCCTTGGGTAAGGATTAAAAAATATTATATAATTCATTACCTAAATTTTAAAACATCTCTATGTCCTGAAGAACAATTGGTATTAACCTAATCATAGCAAGACAAAAGTAATATACAGAGATTATAGAAGCTGGGCACAGTCAACTAATTTGAAAGTTAACTTTTCCCTAAGCTATTCCTTGTTTTTAAAATTCACTCTAACATCATTGTGTTTCTGCAAGAACTCAAGGGCTGTGCACATTTGCACTTAGCAGCAGGGGAGAAGTATCAGCATCACACATGAGCACTAAGTCTTGCTCAGTGGCACTACTGCAGCACTAAGGTGAGCAGAGAAAAGTGGAGGGCACACCAAGTCTGACAGTACTCACTGTGAGAAGTTCTCATGAATTGAGTTCAGCAGGCTAATCTGAGGAAGAAAGAAAAAAAGAAAAACTATAAGCAAAAGATCCTTGTCCTGTCTCAACCCCTGAAAGCCTGTCCTACTCTGGACAGCACTTCTGAAAGAGCACCTCTTGTTTATGGAGATGAAAGTCACATGAAAAAACACACAAATAGCAACATGTTCTTAGCCCTAAAGTTTTCCCCCAGAAAATCTAGCTGGACACCAATGGCCACAGGAATGTAGGAAGAGGGATCCTTGAAGGAACCTAAATCACTCCAGAGAAGTTGCTGAGCTAACATTAGGGCTCTTTGGGCAAACTGCCACCACTGCCCTTTCTGACTTGCAAACTTTGCAATTTATTTTGAAGGCTCTCAGTGGAGCACAGGGTTAATTGAGGTGGGGAGTGAGAACACTGTCCATCCTATTCCTTCCCACAAAACCTTCTTGCCAAGGTGGCCAGCTGCTGGGGGGCTCTGAGAGGCTCCAGAGAGAGTGCATCATTCAAGGCCTCCATTCCCATGGGAACTGCCTTCAGCCACACAGTATGCCACTTTATCTACCCCAATGACACAGTCCAGGGCAGCTCTGAGTCCGAAGAAACTAGAAACCTAGTTCCTCCTTTTTGCCGTGTCACTAATTTAACTTGTAAGCTCTGTACTTAGCCCTTACTATACTTGGCTCAGGTTCAGTCTGTAACATAGAAATTATATTCTTGTCCTTATGATTCTAAAATATCACAGGCATAAACAGATTTTGAATAAAATGCATAATTTATTCAAATGCAAAGTTCTGTAATAATATGGATTAAAATTAAAAAGTCCTCATTCCCCTATATAGTCCTACTAGTTTTTAAAAGAATGCAACAACTTCAGATACTGCTAATGAAGGAAGGTCAATGGGTTCAAGGCTTTTTCAGGAGGAGCTGGCCCATCCCTATGTTAGGACTGACAAGTCTTTCCCATGTCACATAGAAGACTCCGAGACCAGGATGTACAGCACAGCTATCCCACCAAAGGCAATCTACTCATCTATCCAAACACTTATCAAATTCCCATTATGTGTAAGGCCCTGGATACAGAGGAAATGAGACCTCTGTCCTCCTCAAGGAGAGCCCCCTTCTAGAAGAGAGATTTATCGCATTTGATTAGCAACAGGCAATAAAGGTGATAATAATTATAGATGCTTCCATGTAGGCTCAAGTAAAAGATACATCTGTAATATTGTTCTTATTAAAGTGGCAATCAGTGCAAGCTGCAAGGTGAGAACATGAAAACAAATTCTGTCAAAGTGAGGGGGTAAGCAGGAACTATATGTATTGAAAACCACCATGTGCAAGGAATATCACATTTCCCCCATTCTGTTCCCATCATAAATCATATGAAAAGTTGTGTTCCTATTTTCCTGGTTAAGAAAATAAGGCCAGGCTACAACCCAAATCTGACTCCAAAGCTCATGCTCTCTCCACCACACTGTGTTGCTACTGTGAAAACCAGTCCATATTGTTCTTTTATATATGTAGTTGCACACCCCACCCCACTCATTTGTCATCCGACTTTGGGGAGCACTGAATTATGAATGGATTTACCTGACAGCAATACTGAGAGGCTGTCAGTGCCATGTGAAGCTTCTTTCACACATTGATGATCCTTTTAGTTCATACCTCTGTCTGATACTAATAATTAAACAGACATTTCCCCATGTAAACGACGACAAGCCCACCATCCCCATTTCATTTAGCTGGTTCCTTCCTTTAAAACTCTAACGTTTCACCAACTCCAGGATCCCTCCATATGCACTTCCTGAGCACCCGCTGTGTTTCTCTTAAGAGGCATGTTTCCAATGCACTCTAAGACAGTTGTCTACCTGCATCACTTCACCCCAGACAAGGTGAGCTCCATGGAATCTTGCACTTTCCGACTCTGCATCCCAGCACTGGGCATATACCAGGCACTCCTTCAGCTGAAACTGAATGCATCCCAGACACCAAGTTCATCTGAACTTCCTGGGGTCAACAGCACTGGTGGCTACTCATCTGATTTTACAAAGATTCTTACCTCTTTTTCCAAATAAACCTTTTTATCATCCAGGGTATTATACAAAGTGAAGAACTGCTTGGTTTCTTTATGCACTGCTGAAACTGCAAATGCAAAGAAATCAGCACATGAAAAGAAAAAGTATCAAAACAATCCTAAGCACCCGTTCCCCTTAAGGCAGCCCCCTCAAGAGTGGGACCTGTCAGGCTGGCACTCTGGACTTGCAGGCTGGGAAGAAGCTCACAGGGCATACAAGCTTGTGCTCAGCTGCTATAGGCTGATGGCACGCAGCCAGTCAAAACTGCTCCGGCCAACAGCGGGGACTGGAGAAATCTCCTTGTCAGATGTGGGTTTCTCAGAAGTCCCTCACGTGAAAGCCCTGGGAGGAAGGTGACAAGGATGATGAAAGGCCAAGCTAATAACTCTTTCTGGTTGTGTGGCTTCCTCCCTTCCCACACCAACATAGCTCAGAGCCTAGGTGACTTCCTCAGGGATCTAAATTTCTATAATATACAGCCACCCAGAGAGAGATGAAACCCCAAGACCTGGGTTCACAGCCAGGCTTTGACCCAAGCTAAGCACACCAGTGTAGCTGTAGCTAAAGATCTGATGCCACATGGTTGTCAGGCACTGCCAAGACTACGTGGGGTCTATGCCATGGGCTCTGGGTGCCCGAAAGCAGGTTGCCTCTGGACAGCAAACTGGGAGGAGAGAGGAGAAGTGGAGCAGGCCTGGGCAATTCTAGTTTCCTTGGGCAACTACCATTAACATTAATATCCAATTCTTTAAACCAGTCAACTTTTAACTTTTATATTCAGTAAGAGCTGTATTTTCCTCCAGCAGTGTAGCTCAAAGACAAGCAGGTCAGGGAAATTTGCTGAACATATCTGGTAACAGACGGTAATAATCTGATATAAGTGCTTTGATGAAACAGGAAAAAATGTTTCTAACATCAAAATGTATGATTTGTAGAAAAATCACACTATGAACCAGTGAATATAGAGTAGTATTATTCTTGCTAAAAGCTTTAGAACAGGGGAATAAATTATGCATTTTATTCCTGCTCGAAAAGGAGAATCACCCGAGGAGCTTTTAAAGTCCATGACCATTAAATAAAATATTCTGGGATGGGACCCAGGTGATTACAATGGGTGGCCAAAGTTAACAGTCACTGCTGAAACGCACCAGTCAACTTTTATCTTTATTGCTCAAGAATGTAGCTGTCACCATTACTCCATCCAGCAGAAGGACTGGTTGGAGGAAGCAAGTATCTATACATATAAAAGGCTAATATGCAAAGTGTTCCCACAGGAATTCAATTGGGACTTCCATCGTTCGCTATGATGTGTGCAGACCACCAGGGGGCAGTGCAGAAAGAAAAAAGGCCCCAGACAGCAGCGGAAAGGCCCTGATCAGCCCTGATCACTGGCCAGGCCAGGGACCCTACCTGTGCACAAATTTTGTTCACCGGGCCTCTAGTTACTTAATATTTTTAAAAGCTTTAAAGTAGGCAAGGTAGAAAATTAAGGGAAAAGATTTAACTTAAAGGCAGAAGTTATTTTCTGCTGAGAAACCGCATTACTGCTACCTGCAGCAGAGGACCTGGGTCAAAGATGAAGACTGTGATGGGGGTTAGAAATGGGAAAGAAAGCACAAGTCTGGACTCCAGCAGATACAGTGCTCTAGACCAGTGGTCAGCAAACAGTGGCTCGTGAGCCACATGCAGCTCTTTGGCCCCTTGAGTGTTGTAACACCACTTCTTCTAAACAGACTTGCCCAGGCCATCAACCGACTTCTGCGCATAGGCCACAAAGTTTTAATTGCGCTGTATGTGGTATTTTGTGGAAGAGCCACAATCAAGGGGCCAAAGAGTCACATGTGGCTCGCAAGCTGTGGTTTGCCAACCACTGCTCTAGACCGAACCAGGAAGACTCTTCAGAGGCCAAGTTTTCAAGGCAAAATCTGAGGTGGATTTTAAAGAAGAGTTGAAGTTTGCCAGGACCTGCAGGGCAGTGGCAACTGGATCTGGGGACCAGCTCACTGGCCAAGACTCTGATATCCTCCTGAGAGGGGAGAGGCACTGAGGGACTGTAGGGGAAGCCAATCAGTGACTCTAGCCTGCAAGATGGAGGACTTTATCAAGGTATTTAGGATTTTAAAGATTATCCAACAAGTTATGGCAAATTACTAAATGCTAAAGCTATTAAAGCAAGAATGCAAATGATCAAATTTATGTTTGAGAAAGGTCTCCCAGGCAGGAGTGCATAGAAGGTGGCTAGAGCACAAGTCCTGAAGGAAGACTTGACAATGACTCAGAAATGGAGCAGAGAGAGCAGCTTGAATCAGAATGGACTAAGGGGGTCCAGCTTGACCCCAGTGACCAAGAGGAAAAACAGGATCAAGAGGCTATAGAGTAGGGGTGTCGAACTCAATCAGAGAAGGGGCCAAAATCTAAAATCCAGCCTAAATCGCGGGCCGAATTGTTTACTGAACAGTCATAAACTGTCACTGTGATGGAAACGCAGCGGAGTGCAGTGATGACAGCGTGGTGCGGGCCACATTGCAAGGCCTGGCGGGACGGATTTGGCCCGCGGGCCTTGTGTTTGACACATGTGCTATAGAGTATGATGCCCAGTGGGAGCCTAGAGGAAGGAGCAATGGTCCAGGAGTCTTGAAGGATTCTGCCAGACAGGAGGAAGGCTAGAATCAGGTACAGGAGGAGTGGAGGTACATGCATCAGGTGTCCAAATGCATGTTGTGTTCAGGGGCAGTGTGTGGACTGGTGAGGCCAACTGTGGACCTAGAGCAAGCCACTTAGACTGGGGAGAACCCCAAAAAGAATAAGGAGAGGCTTTATTTAGAAGGCTCTGGGGAGCTCCTGACAATTTTCCAGCAGAGGGATAAGTGACATGGTCAGATGTGTGGATGAGAGACTTGCAGAAGGGGCTGCAGACCAGCCAACGGTCATTCAGCTGAGCTGTGATGCAAATAAGAACAGCTATGGCAGTAGCACAGAAAGGCAATGACAGTTTTGAGGGCCACTCTGAGCCTGAGATGTGGTCACTGATTCAGGCCAAGGAGATCCAGTTCTGGATTACTGGGTGAATAGATGCTGTAAAAGGCAAGGGCCACATAAGACAGACAGTCTGGAGAGAAGGACAAGGAGTGAGAACTGACCTAGAGATAATGAGGTCACGATGTTCTGTGCAATGCTGGAAAGTGGATGGGAGCTCAGTGGAACCAAATGGCTGATCGAAATGAGGGCTGGTTAAAAATATTCTAAGAACTCAACTAGAGTAACTGCTCGTTGAGAGGGCAGTAAGAGCTTCTTAGTGCTGCTTCAGGACTGTCAGTTACCCACCGGGGCTCCATGGAACGAGTGCTGAGCGGGCTTGACAATAAAACGAAGACCTTTGCAGATAGCTTTTATAGACTGTGCTATGGTGCATGCTCCACTATCCTAAAGTGGGACACAGACCCTTGCCCCCTGGCCCTCCCAGGATCAGCCTCCCAAGCTCATCAGTGGTTGATGCACCTACTCTGGCGATAGAGTTCAATAAATCTCTTCTGATACTGGATTAGCTCGGCTCGGCTGGGCACTTCATCAATCTTGCGATGCAGAATTGCTATTTCTCGATTTCTTCGAGCCTAAACGCAAAAGGGAGGGTGAGACAACACTATTTGATAAAAGGCCTTATGTGTTCTCTAGGAAGCCAAAACATTGCCCACCACCCACCCAGAGCACAGCCACATGTCCTGGAATGCAGGCCACAAATTCTGCTGTTGGCTTGAAGTACCTGTCTCAGATTCTGATTTTGCAATACTCGGAAAAGGTGTGATTGCGACTGGAACCCCAGAGGCATCAAATTAATGGGCAAGGAAGGAGGATAAGGAATGGGATGGGTGCTGTGGCCAGAGCAGCCAGCCAGCCTACTCGGCCATAAAGTAGCCAATTATAACAGGTGACAAAGAACTGATGTCACCTTGTTGCCTCCATATAAATTCCAAATCTCTTCATGTGATTGAAAACCTCCCACAATTAAAACCTAAAATACCTCTCCAGTATTTTCTCTCTCCCATGGACTGGGGTATATTGGCCAAAGTGCCTCTCTGACTGCATCTGGGGAGACAGAGCAGTGTGGTGTGGTGCAGGGGAGCTCACAGGCTTCTGAGGCAGGCACCACCTTCCCCTGCAGGGCAGCTGCCTGGAGGAAGTCGCTCAGCTCCCCCTCCAGTCTCAGGATTGGTGGGCTCTTGGGGCTGTCTTTCCTCTGTGCCAGCCTGTCCTCCACTCCCTAGGCCTGCTTCACTCACACGCAGAGGTGGAGCTCTGTATCACGGGGGAAATACAAGTCTCCAAACGAGAAGCCATCATCCATCCTGGTACGAGGGGAGGATGTATTTCTCCTTCTGGCCAAGGCTACATCCCCCATGGGTGCTCAGGCTCTGACTCCTGCTTTTATTTTAGGAATCTACTCTTCATTCTTTTTCATATGTCTCTAACCTTTCCCTTTCTACTGCCTCCCTCTCATCAGTACCTAAATATGTTCAAGTATCTCACTCTTAAAAATAAAAATAGCCCTTCATGCCCAACTGGTGTGGCTCAGTGGTTGAGCAGTGGTTAACCTGTTAACCAAGTGGGACCTATAAATACATCAAACGTAAACAATATCGGGAACGGGTAGGATGTATGAATACATCCTGGAAATACATGTTTCACCCTGAGAGAGACAGTATATATTTTTTGTAATCTTTATAATTGTTTGTAAAATTTATAATTTTTTAATTCGATGTTTCCATTTTTTTGTTGGTATTCTTTTCTATTTTTTTGTAATTTTGTATTTTCCTTTGTGCTTTATATATAAATAAATGATATATATATATATATATATATATATATATATATATATAATTTATTTTAATTAAGTATAAATAAAAAGAAAATAATAATATGAAATTACGTCCTCCGGGCATGACGTACTGACACGTCCTAGTGAAAGAGTACGCACCCATTATAGGTTGCGTAATTAAAAAGGGAACTCCCCGGTTAACAGGTTTTAAGCATCCACCTATGAACCAGGAGGTCACAGTTTGATTCCTGGTCAGGGCACATGCCCATGTTGTGGGCTTGTTTCCCAGTGTGGGGCATGCAGCAGGCAGCCAATCAATGATTCTCTTTCATCATTGATGTTTCTCTCTCACTCTTTCTTTCTTCTCTGAAAATCAATACAGATATATTAAATAAAATTTAAAAAGCCCTTCCTTAAACTCATCATGTTTCAGCTGCCAACCTTTCTCCTTTGAACAGCCAAACTTCTTGAGAGCCACATACCCTCTATTCCTCTAACTCTCCACTTCCCTCCAGCCATCCATCCCACACTCCAGCTAGCTTCTTCAAAGACCCCCCTGAAACTGTTCTTGCCAATGTCATCTTTTTTGCAATATAGCCAGAGGGCAATCCTCAGCTTCTAGCTTTCTTAACTTCTAGCAACATTTACCATTCTCTCTACTGAGCTCTCTGCTCAGCTCCCATGAGACCTTGTACTCATGTTTTCCTTGCCTTGGGCTGCCCACATGCTCTGAACAGTTGCCTGGAGGAAGTCCCTCTGGTTCTCAGACTTAAACTTTCGAGTTCTGCTACGGGACACTTGCACCTAGCTAGTTGCATTTACGTAATTCTGTGCTCTTGTTTCTACTCACCTGTAGTAAACGGATCTTATAAAGTTTCTCTTTCTCCGTATTATATCGTCTGTCTAGGTCTTCCTAAAAATTGAAAGAGGACAGTTATCTGGGAATACATAAGTTTCATTACTTGATAAAAGTCTTTTGAAGTTGAATGCTTTTAACCTTTTCTCCCCAATCCTGAGGCCTCAAATTCCTTTTCTCAAATGGCCAAGAGTCTGTATTCTATGTCATGTGAGGCCTTTGACACACTTTAACATCCCTTATAACAATTCTTCCTTCTTCTGGGATCCAGGCTGAACTCAGTGTTCTTAAGAGAAATATCCCCCGTATCCTTGTGCTTTTCCCTGCCCCACCAAAACCAAACTATGAGGAGACGATCATGACTTGAAGAACCTCTTGTGTCTGGAGGTGATGCTGGTTTGCTTTCTATGTTTCTATTTGGAGCTGCACTGTTCAATATAATAGCCACTGGCCACATGTGGTTATTTAAATTAACTGAAATAAAAAGTCAGTTTTTCAGTTGCACTAGCCACATTTCAAGTGCTCAGTAGCCACATGTAGCTAGTGGCTACTGTACTGGACAGTGTAGATACAGAATATTCACACCACTGTGGACAGTCCTTTTGGATAACAATGAATTAAGAGAGAAACTAGCCAGTTCACTGCACCCAATGAGGTAAGAGACACTGCTAGGTGGTTTGCTGAGTTAGAGAAAGCTACAAGGGGGCCAGAAATGTCTCCTACCCAATGCACACACACAGGAGAGAGAGAGAGAGAGAGAGAGAGAGAGAGAGAGAGAGAGACACACACACACACACACACACACACACACAACACAGTCTCCTCCACAGGGCTCAGCTGCAGGCAAACCCCACAGACTTCACAGGAGTCCTGAAGCTCATGCTCCAAGGGCACAAAGGGAAAAGAATCCCTAAAGAAGGAAAATGATTAGAGGCTTTCCTGCTTCTCTCTTCCTCCTCCTCTCCCATCTCTCTTTCTCCCGAAGGTTTCCTGGCATGCTGGAGTCCTGGAAGCATTAGTTTAACTCAGCACAGAGGTCAGCAAACTGTAGCCCAAAAGCCAATCTGATAGCCCTGGGACCCAATCTGCCTCTGCCTGTTTCTGTAAGTAAAGCTCT
The DNA here is from genome assembly GCF_014108245.1 of Pipistrellus kuhlii. Classification (NCBI taxonomy): domain Eukaryota; kingdom Metazoa; phylum Chordata; class Mammalia; order Chiroptera; family Vespertilionidae; genus Pipistrellus; species Pipistrellus kuhlii. Next base: position 73,213,204 of record NW_023425573.1, read on the forward strand.
ATTGGAACACAGACCCATCCTTTGATTTACCTACCAACTATGGCCACTGCAGTGGAGTGGCCCACAAAGCTAAAAATATTTACTGGCTCTTGAGTGTTTGCTGACCCTGGAATGCAGTACAATGAAGAGAGGTGTTCTTCCCTCTCACCAGCCCACCCCCCAGAGCCTGGGGGTTGTGACCAGCATGTATGGCCAATGTAGGCTTCCCCTTTCTCAGCAGATGCCAGAGTAAAGACAGCACTCCTGCACAAGGTGCTAGGAGAAACCCTCCCTAGAATGTTGGCCCTCAGGGCCAGCCCTGGTGAGATCCTGCATCTATCTGAAGAATCAGGTGTGCAAAATGGGTCATTGCTTCCAACATTCCAGATGAGGAGATGGCTATAGAGAAAATGAAAGCAGGCATGAGAGAGTGCCAAAGGAGAGTATAAAGCTGGTCACCACACTTGCAGAGAACACTGACAGTTTTGATAACGAGAAGGTACTTACATTATGAGTCATCACGGGGGTGAGGGCATCATTTGGCTCTCCACTGGAGAGGGTCTGAAACAGTAAACAATAAGAAACAACTCTGAGGGTCTAGATGTAGGAAGGAGTGGTGTGGGGGACAGTTCACCGACCATGTCTGGTCAGGAAACAGAAAGGGAACAGTCCTACGTGAGCCCCAGATTTTAAATTATTCTTAAATATCTGTCAGTTACAAATAAGCTAACCTTGTCTTTGAATGTAATAATCTTTCTAAGGAGATGTGATTGATGAGAAGAGAAATGGGATCCTAGAAGTCTGTGATGTATGCAAACTCAGAAGCTGACTGAGCTGATGATTTGAGTCTCAAAGGTTCAAAACTTTAATAACAACTGGAGAGGCAAACGGTTGACGATGGTCCCAGACACCACTGCCCAGCACGGCCACACTCTGGTATTTCCTTCTCACAGGAGGGGAGAGTAGTGTAGTCTGGCAGACATGACATGCCAGGCAGGCGGTATCTCCCTGCTGATATGCAGTGTCCCTTTCAGTCCCTAAGCAAACGGGCTGGAGAGTGGCCTGCCAACTGGCTTGCACAAGTTTCTTCCCCTCCCTGAGCCACAAGTTCCTTATTTTTATGAGGGAGTTGGTGCAATTGATGAGTGTGAGGTCATGTCCAACTCTCACACCCAACCACAGGGGCACTCAGGAAATAAGTCTTGAATCAAGTATGAGAAGGGGAAACAAACACAGCAGTGCTTATACTGGTGAGACTTTTTCTGTCCTTGTGCTATGCTTGATGGAAACCCAAACTAGCTCCTCAGGAGACCTAGTCTTTGTTCAGAGAACCAGGCAGGCCCCTCAGTGCAGGAAGCCTCTGCTGCTAGAGCTGATAGTAACCCAGCACTGTTCCCCTGCTTCCACTCAGTGCTGCCTCCTAAGGGTGGGGCATGTCCCTAGCAGGAATGGAGGGTGAAAGGAGTAAAGTGGTCCCAGATTCAGAGAAGAATAGGTTGAGTGGGAAGCAGAGCTCAGGCTGCTCCTAAAAACACCCTTCCCGGAAGGAAGAAGAAGACTTAAAATCTGGCCATTCTCGTATGGAGTAGCTGCCATCCGCACCCACTGCTGTCTTTCACCCACCAGAAGGAAGAGAAAGGGGAGGGATAGAAATCTAAATAAATCATGAGATGAAAACAGCTGAGAAATGTGTGCTCAAAGGACCAGGTTAAGGAAACTTGTCTTTCCAACCAATCCTTTCGCTGGCTAGTACTCCAGGAAACTTCAGTCTGAGTTATAACAGCGCCTCACAGTTCGAGCAGGGCCTTTACCTTTACTTCTCCGCCTGGAGCTCTCTCCGCTTTCAGGTTTTCAATATCCTGCTGTAGCCGAGTCATTTCTTCCTGTAAAAGTGATACAAATGTTTATGAAACTTGGACAAGCTAGAAACTAGATGCACTTTTTACCTTGACCCAGAGTCTTATTTTCATATTATACTTTGTGAGTTTATACTAAGACAAAAAGTCTATTAGGAACTAGCTGCCCTGATCTCCCATTGTCAGTCTGGGACAGTTTTTTCAGGCGACACAGAGCTGGTGGGGCTGCACCTCCTGCCTCCTGCTGTGGTCATGGTGCACCCATCGCCCCCACTACGAGACACCAAGTCCTCAGATGGCAGAAACAAGGACTTATACACAGGATGAACAGATATCCCAGGTTTTCAGGACATCCCTGCTTTTATATAATATTATCCCTTTATATTTGGTAAGACTTTTCTTTTAAATACATTTGTAAATTAGGAAACACTGTTTGTAAAACTGTTTGGCATACCCGGTGTCCTCAAAGGGTACCTACCATGGTACTCTATTCCTTTTACACAACTGATTGAGGAATTTTTTTCTTTGTTTTTTTTTTGTTGTTGTTGTTAATCCTTACCCAAGGATATTTTTTCCACTGATTTTTATGGAGAGTGGAAGAGAGGGGGAGAGAAAAAGAAAGAGCAACATCATCAATGTGAGAGAGATACATTGATTGGTTGCCTCCTGAACATGCCCTGTCTGGGGCTGGGGATAGAGCTTGCAATCAAGGTACATGCCCTTGATCGTATTCGAACCCATGACCCGTTAGTCTGAGGGCCGAAGCTCTAACTGAGGAGCCAAACCCCAAACTGGCTGGGACAGGAATCTCCTTTTCTGAATGCACCTGGATAGGATGCGACATCAGGACAAGGAGAGGGAAAGCAAGAGATTTTACAAGATTCCTGGTTTAATGTCTGCTGACACCAAGCAACACTTACTCGACAATGTGCTTTAAACTCCTGTTCCTGGCTTTTTAGGTTTTCATTCATGGCTACAAGTGCTCTCAAGTTCTGCAGAATACTGAAAAGACAAAAAATGACATATGGCAAGCTATTATGATTTTATGAATCACAGCTAAAACTAAGTCCCCAACTAAAAAAGGAATCCCTTTTAATTTCCTTTGTCTCTCCCAAGTGTCTAATGGGTTCTCCACAAGTGATTAAGACTGACATTATTATTCATTTATATGCCAGAGTCCATTAGCTACATCCAAACAAACATTACAGAAACCAGAATTAAAATGTCAACTGCGGAAACATCAACGAATTTCAAAATACTGGATATACTTAACAATACCAATTACTCAAACATATTCAAAGCATAGACAGTATGTAAAACCATTTTTAATATCCATTCTGAGAAGGAAACATGTTGCTGAAGGTCATTAAACACACTTTTTTGAGTATAAGAATGTCAAGTATCTAATAGTAGTTTTGCTCCATATCATGAGAGGGCTTTCTAATTATAAAGCCAAGTAAGCTGTGGGCACTTCCTTGCTAACATGTTCATCGAACCCAGAACCGCTCAATCTGGGCCTGAAGCTTAATGATTTAACTATCTCATTCAAGTGAGTGACAGACACTTCGGAGATTTCACCACCCAAACAGCTTGTGACAAAAACATCAAATGTAAGTGCTTTATCTGTATAATTTAAATAGTCTAAATACATTTAATTTAAAATGGGGAGAGGGGAGGGAAAACACAAAAAAACAGAGGCTGATTTTTGGCAGAAAAAATTGCATCTTTACTCCCAAGGAGACATGGCTGAAGTGAGTGCTGTCAAAAACTGGTAACAATGGTTGACTCCTGGGAGAAATGGGTGTCTGGAGGATGGGGTGGGAGAGAAACTTTTTAACAGAAAAATGAAAAAAATAATTAAAACTCCAAACATATTGCTTCTGATCTCCAGGGCAATTGGGAGAAACAGGCAGCCCAAGCACATCTTAGCAAGTGCCTGAGCGACAGGCACATTCTGGATAGCACAAAATTAACTGACCTGTACGAGGACAAAAGCAGGACCCCTGGCTTCTGAGTCCTGTGAGCTAACAGGTACTGGCGAAGTCCCTTTCTCCAAAGAGAAAACAAACACATGCTAAAACCTCTTACCTTGGATCAGCTTTGGACTCTATCTTCTCAAGGGCTGCCTGTTCCTTGTCCAGTTTCTCACTGTGACTCCTCAACTGCAAGAGAGAATGGAGGCCCTGTTGCTAGAGATTTGGTAACACAGAAGAGGGAGTGCTGCCATTCTCTCTTCTTCCCCATGATTCCACCTGAACTCCACCTCTGACAGGTGGCCAAGCCCACAGGACTTAGCTGAACACTGAGAAACAGGTGGACAAGAAAAACAGGATGGGGGTGGAGGGAAAACATGGGCAGGTTAAAACCAAACTCTTCTTGACGCACATTGCTTGCTGGTCAACAAAACCTTGGCAACAGCTTTCAAAAGAAGCAAATGGTTATTATTAAAAGTCAAGATTAATGTTGACAGCAGATGCCTTTCAGTGGGAAGGGGGGAATAAAATGAGTGGCTGTGAAAGACAGACCTGGGTTCAAATTTCAGAATGTTAACAGGGAACAGGGTTAAATCTCCTTTCTTTCTTGAATATCGATATTTTCACCTCCATTTCAAGTCATATTGTGAGGTTTTTTAAAAAGAAAATTTGAAAAATAAACTAAAATGTACATTATTTTGAAAAATAAACTAAAATCTATACTAGTAATAGAGGAATATGCAAATTGCTGGGACGCTGTTATATAATGACCAATCCTGCACCAGGTGTCTGAAGGGCATGGAGAGGAAGAGAGAGCAGATAGGTGGTTAGAGGGATCAGGCCAGGAGAGGAGCACAGATAGGCAATTAGGGGAATCAGGCCAGGAGGGGAGTGCAATCAGGGCCATCAGGCTGGCAGGAGAGCAGTTAGGGGCATCAGTCAGGTGAACGATTATGAGCCAGTGGTTCTGGATTGCGAGAGGGATCCCAGATCGGAGAGGGTACAGGATGGGCTGGGAGACCCCTCTTCCCTTGCACAAATTTCATGCACTGGACCTCTAGTATTATATCGATATAATAGAATTCTAACATGCTATTAAAAATAATTCAGTTTTTATAAATATGAACTCTAATATCTACTGTTATGTGAAGAAAACAAGATACAAAACCATAAGCATAATATGCTTCCAATTAGTATAAAAAATGTATGTACATTAAATGTATGCATGTATAAAAGAATGTGCAAGTTACTTATATATGCATGTATTACTTCCAGAAAGATTCATAAGAAGCTGGTCACACTACAGTCACCTCTGGAGAAGGTAACTGTGTGGATGAGTTCCTGGAGTGCACCCTTTGTACTTTTTGAATTTTGAACCATGTAAATGTGTTACTTATTCAAAAGAACAACTTAAAAAAAGTTCCAAGGATTCTAGCTGAAAATGAAGGACCAAGTACAAGTTGCAGCAACCCCTTCTTGCCTCAGGTCCTAAAAATCCAGACTATTATGTTGGAACAAGGGACAAGAAAAATAGCCAAGAGACAGAGATGGACTGAGGAGGCCTACTGTGTGGAATTAGCAGATGCAGAAAGACTGACATGCATCAGGAACAGCCAGGTGGGTCAAGCATCATGGCCCTCAGCCCATGAGCTAATTCAAGAGCTGGTGTTTGAGTCACAGAGGCAGGGCAAGGCCCCAGAGTCAACAATACCTGGGAGAAAGGGTTAGTTCTCCAACCCCGAATATTAGTTACCACCAGCTGATCCTACCGAAGAGTAGGACCCCCAGAATAATCACATGAACCAAGCTGCATAAAATAGATACAGAATCCACATCATTCATAAAAGGAAATTTGAGAATCAAAGATAGACATATCATAAAAAATTATCAAACATCTGAAGAAGGATAATGCCATAAAAAAGATGTATTAACTCAACATGAATTTTGATATGAAGAAATAGTTTATAAGAAAAACTTCAGACAATTAATGCCCTTAGAGAGAGGACAGGATATTGCTTATATTAGGAAGGCTCAAGCTCACACATAGGAAATTAAAGTTCTGATTACTGAAATTAAAAAGTGGACAGCTAGAATCTGGCAACCAATGCAGGGGCCAGCCAATCTCGAGTCTTCTTACAGTGGTGTGCAGCCTCCCCCACAAATTTTTTATAGATATTTTTGTTGATTTCAGAGAGGAAGGAGGGAGAGAGAGAGAAAAATGATGAGAAAGAATCACTGATTGGCTGCTTCATGCACACCCCCTACTGGAGATCGAGAATGCAACCTGGGTATGTACCTTTAATCGAAATCAAACTGGGACTCTTCAGTCCACAGGCTCAGACTCTATCCACTGAGCCAAACCAGCTAGGGCCCCCACAAATTTTATAGTCACCTGTTCTCTATCCATCATGCTCTGCTTTATTTTCTCTGATTTACTGGTACAATGGGTCTCACTGTTTTTTTAGTGCCACTAGGTTATCCTGGAAGGGTAGCCTTTGCTGAAAAGGTAATACCTGGGAATACTGGTAAAAAGGGTACCGAGTATTCACTTGGCCAATCTTTGCCTAGAATAGATAAGGAGACTGAGGCCCAAACACCAAGCTCATTATTAATCCAGGGTCCTGGACTTTAGTACTCTGACCAAATCAGGCTCCTTCCTCAGAACTCCTTCCTAGTTCAGAACTAGGTTTAGTAGAGCTTCCCAGTTTTGTCGATGGGAATTAGTTTGACTGTCCCTCTAGTCTCCGAGAGGTCTTTGATGTCAGACTGCCACCCTGGCCCTGTGCATGACCTTTCTGCCTTAGTTTCCTTACCTGCAGAACAAGTGTGTTGTTAGGGCTGTTGGGAAGATAAAAGGGACTTATAAAAGTGACGTGCCCAGAGCACACCCAGCAAACACTACTAATGCTGGCTGCCATTATTATTTGAGGGTGGGAAGATTATCTCTTATTATTGACTTAAATCACATGTTTACCTTTCTGAAAGGGGCTCAACAAATACTTGATTTAATGTTTAGTACAAAAAGCCACTTTATAGTCACTTAGGATTTATATCCTAAGGCATGGATGTGTTTTAGGAAATTGATATTAAGATGTTTTATCTTTAATCTTTCCCAGATTATTGCATAAAGACTGATCCATGACTTGGCAAACTTCACCTTAGGGACTTTGCGGCATTAAAGGACAGCAGTAGAAATTCCACCCCAGGAGTTTGCCATCTAATCCATAAGGAATGTAGTCACAGAAGAATAGAAAGAAAGCTGATCCTAATGCAACGCAGGCATCTTTAGAAAGAATTTTAAACAATTTACTCTGCCCTTTTTAAGCATTCTGACAATAATCAAAGAGTTTAGTCCAGGTCAAAATTGAAAAGCTTTGTCAGGTTTTCAGACTTACAAGTGCTGCATATTGCTATCTACAATATAAGAATTTAAATGGGTAAATTTCATGTAAAATTTTGAAAAATAGGGACTGGCTTGGTTTCAGAAATGTCTTGAACATCAGTCCAGTTTCCACAAAGTCCAAAAAGTACTATGTGGGGCACTTTCAGTGTGGCCCTGTACAGTACAGCCACAGCTTGAGCTCCCTAGTCCCAACAAGAGCTTTTCTGGTCCAGATGAGGGTAGTTCTATGGGTATGAAAGGGCGTAAATAACTCACTCTCTATGACAGACCTGATGTCAGAGGTATTTGTTTCCTAGAATATCAGACATGGAGGGAAGCAACACTCTAATGATGATGTGAGGTGGTACACTTGTAACCTGGATTAGAAAATGAATCACATGCTTCAAAATATACCAGTAAACCCTCTCTTCCTCCTAAGACACCTCCCCAATCCCAACCACCCCCCCAGGCTTACTCAGTAATTTTGAACAGAAAATTATATCACTGTGATCCTCTCGTATTACAAACAGAAACCGCCTCACTCTCATGGATTTCAGTATTTGGAACTATTCTACAACTTGCAGCTTGAGGAGCAGGGGCCACTTACTGTGATGACCCCTCATGTTCTTCTATGTGGCCTGCCTTCCTCAGCAAGCCAACTCTGATCTCTCCCACTTACATCGTGGATGGGCTAGAACATGGAAGCATGGATAAACTAGTGGCATGGGTCAGCACTGCCATATGATTGTCGTATGCCCCCAAATGGACCTGAGAAGGGAATCCTGACTCCTCCTCACAGACAGATGACACACGGCATTCATTAATAGTGCAAGTCAACATGATTCTCAAGATGGCCCACAAGGAAGGAAAATCTGCTCACCTCTGTCAGTGTTTTCTTTGTTTCATCGTATCTGGCTTGTAGAGTGGTATGATCTGCCTGCAGCTGTAAATGAAAGACAGAAGACATTGGCTCTAATTTGATCCTTACAACACAGATATGGATGAAATCCCCATTTCACAGATGAGAAAATGGAAGCTTAGAAAGATTTAAACTGTGCAAACATGGAAATTTTAGAAAGGTTGCCAAGAACAAATGAAGAGAAAACTCATATATAATTAGTATCAAGTACAGGTCATGAGAAATGCTAGATAGTCTGCATAAATCCTATCATTGAACCTTATATTCAATGGGAGAAGACATTATTCTTATCTTACAGATAAGGAAATAAAGATTCAGAAGGGTGAAGTGACTTGCTTTATAGCTGACAATGATAAAGCCTCGATTTACATTCAGGTCTAATTTTTCTATCTTGCTACAAATGATTCAGTTAACCAACTTGCCCATCACAGAATACACACTGCATTTCAGCACTCATGATTCTAGCACAGAATATGATTGGCTGGCAAATAACGCAAGATAGAAGAAAGGATTTAGGACTTCAATACTAACAGAAAGAAAACGAATTACCTTTACATTCAAAGTTACATAAATTGTAAACTTGCATCTCAAAAATGTCGTTTCCCTTTTTCTTACTGAAAAGGTATAGTCTTGTGCTGTCTATGAATTTGTAGAAATCTGAAAATGTTCCATTAAAAATTCAAAGGGTTGGCACGTTTCTACTTTTGAAAGGGGGAGTAGCAGACTATTACCTGTATACAAATTAACAATGAGAAATTTTATCCTATAGCTCAAAAATTATGACAAAATAACTTGCCCATCCTTGAACCTGTAAGCAACTTATTGAAAGCAGTATCATCTTCAGAAATCATGACTCCTCAATCATACTTCTAATTACCAGCCTTCAGACTGATGAACAAGGCCTACCAGGAAGCCAACTCAAGCAGAGAGCAGAAGTGATGAAGGAGGGAAGCAGGTGGGCTCTGGCTTCTTCCTTTTCAAAGGGAGCCACCTGTGTAATGAGAGCTTTTATTAACCTGTTTATGCAATTGGCAGATGAGAATATTTCTGGAGAAAGTGTTTTGTTGTTGTTTTTTCTCTTGAAATCCTAGTGATTTAACTCTTTATATTCTTTGGGGCTCCAGGAAGGAATCCTGGCATTTTCCCCTCCTCTTTCACCCACCACCCTGCCCTCTTCTCTCATCCCTGCACCCATACACCTGACATTTACCCAAAGGTCTGCTCAAATGAGGTGAGTGGGAGGAGAATTCGAACATGACACAGCCTTTGCCCTCATGGAGCTGGACCAGTAAACTGGGGAGTAAAGTAAACTGGGGAGCTGGACCAGTAAACTGGAAGAGCAGACACAGACAGGCCCAGGGGATGGAGCCCATGGAAACAGTCACCTTACTCATCTGGGATTACAAAGACAGTCTTACACAGGCTGGATCTTGGCAGGGAAGAGATGCGTTCTAAGAATGGAAGACTCACCTCTCCTCCAATTATTCTATCTAGAGTTTTCCTCGTCTCATCTGACCATATTTATTTAAAAAGGAAATGTCTCTGTAGCTAGGCTTAGTTTTCACCTTGCTCTAATCCTCCATGATTCTCCTATCTCCATTTTCTTTTTCATTAACCTTCATTACTCCCTAAATTCTGTGGATCAAGCCCACAACCTCAGCATGTGCCCTAGACTGGAATCAAACCCGGGACCCTTCAATCCGAAGGCCTACACTTTATCCACTGTGTCAAACCGGCTAGTGCAATATTTTCTTTCTTGATTCCTCTTTCTTTCCTCAATTTCTGGTGTCTTCTGAGTTATCTACCAGCGGTACTGCAATTCTGTGCCACAGCAAAATATTCTCTTGTTGGACCATGTGATGTCCTCTACTCCTTCTCCTGCTTTTACCCGTCTCCATTTCTCTGTTGGGGTAAGACCTTCTCCACAGGTGGATCTTGGTTGCTCTCCCCACATATTACTATGAGGAGAAGTTCTTAGATGTCAAGTTTTGATTCTCTCACGTACTATTGATAGAACTGTAAATTGGTAAGCTAACTTATAAATAATTTGACAGTTTTGGGCAAAATTGAAAAGGCATATATTTTTTTGATCCAGTAATTCCACTTCCTAACATTTATCTTAAATAAATATTTACATACTGGAGGTCTGGAGCATGAATTTGTGCACTGGTGGGGCCCAGCCAACCCTCCTGATAGGGGTCATCAGGGGCAGGCCGGCTGGGGTAAGGGGCCATGAATGGTTTGCCAGCTGGCCCCACCCCCACTCGGGGTTGGGGGCCCTACTCTGGGGCAAGACCAGCTGGGGCGAGAAGCTGGGGGCATTATGGTTGTTCCACCATTCAGTCATTTTGCATATTACCGTTTTATTATATAAAATTTGTACAAAGATGATGGCATAAAGGTATTCATGGGAGCATAAATTTGCAATTGGGAAATAAACCTTGGAAAAACCTATATACCCATAAGTGGGGAACAAGTTAAATAAATTATGGTACATATATCCTTTGTCACATTAAACAGACATTATAAAGAATGAGGAAGATCTATATGTTCAAATCTTAGTTGCACTGCTAACAAGCTGTGAGATCAAGGCAAAATTACCTCTTCTATGTGTCCCTTTCCTTATTTGTAAACTGAGGATAATCTAAAGTCATACCATCCTGAACATGTCTGATTTTGTCTGATCTCGGCAGCTAAACAAGGTCAGGACTGGTTAATACTTGGATGGGAGAGGATAGTAGCAGTAACTTCTTCATAAGGATGTTATATAAAATTAAGTAGTTAATTTAAAAAAAATACACCTTGTAATTACTTAGTAAAAAAAGTTATTAGCCATTATTATTACTGGAAAAGAGATATTTTTAATAGAAGAGGTTAAAAAAAAATTCAACCTTGTAACTAGACAACCCACTGTCCCCAGGTAAATGGGCATCTATAAATGCTTGCAAAGGCCTAGAAAATCAAGGCTGGGCTAAGAAGTGAAGCTTTTTAATCATTTTTTAAAAACATTTTAAAAAACATTTTAGAGAGAGGAAGGCAGAGGGATAGAGAGAGAGAAACATCGATGAGAGAGAAACATTGGTCGACTGCCTCCTGCATGCCTCTGCTGGGGATCAAGCACACAATCTGGGCATGTGCCCTGAGCGGGAATTCAATCGTGACCTACTAGTTCACAGGTTGACACTCAACTACTGAACCACACCAGCCAGGCAACATTTTTATACTGGAGGCTGGAGCTCAAAATTCATGCACGGGGGGAGGGGGGTTCCCCTCAGCCCAGCCTATACCCTCTCCAATCCGGGACCCGTTGGGGGATGTCCGACTGCTGGTTTTGGCCTGATCCCAAGGATCGGACATCCCTCTCACAATCCATGACTGCTGGATCCTAACTGCGCACCTGCCTGATCACCTCTAACAGCCTCTGCCTGCTAGCCTGATCACCCCTCACTGCCCCTCCTGTCCGCCTTGTTACCCCACACAACCTGCTGTTCAGTTGTTACTGTGAGGACGTCATGACCAATTTGCATATTCCTCTTTTATTACCGTGTTTCCCCGAAAATAAGACATCCTCCGAAAATAAGACCTAGCGCATGGAAAGATAAGACATCCCCTGAAAATAAGACCTAGCGCAACTTTGGGAGAAAAAATTAATATAAGACAGTCTTATTTTCAGGGAAACAGGGTAGTATAGACAGTTCTATACTATTTGGTTTATTTACAGTCAACTTGTATGATCCCTATAATTAAAAACAACACATAAAAATGTGTAGGAAGCATTTACAACTTGATGAGACAGGAAAAAAAAAAGTGTTTAGCACATCTACGCATGTGTGCATGTACACACACACAGTATATACTCCCTCACTGTGGCTCTCTATTCAGTGTGAACCAAGAAATAAGTGTAAGATGGACATACAAGGCCAGATGAGATGGCCAGAGAGGCAGTTGAGGAGAGAATGCAAAGAACTAGGGTTGAAGCTCTAAAGACCTAGATTCTTACACAAAAGGCTTGCTGTTAGGATTGTTGTTTGTTGCCCTGTGACTTCTAACAGATAAAACCAGACACTATTAGAAGATTAAACAATTCTGTAGACCAGATAACCTAGATGTGAGCAATCTTTTGTAGCAGGGCAAATTTAGGGACAGTAACAAAGTTTAGAGGCTTCAGATTTTTTTGATAGAACATTCCAAATTAAAATTGGTTTATTTAGCAAGTAACCTAGAAAAAAATGTATATTCTTATAGCTGAAATAATTTTTTTGGAAAAAATGTTTATGAAAATTTTGATGTTAATTTTGAATCTTCATAAAACTTTCACATCTAGGCTTATTTTGAAACATTCTCATCTTTGGTGTCTTACATTTGTATAAAGCTTTGGTTCATTGAAAAGTGCATGCCTGTTTACATTTTTCATTTTGTCCTTAAAGCAACTTCTCTAGGCACATGTTTATCATCATTTGAGAGCCCCTAACCTCATATGTGCTATGTGACCCCTAGTAAATGTCTATGTCTCTACCTCATTCTCCTCATCTAGTTGGCCTAGATACATAGACAGGGGTTACTGCACATGCTAGGTTATCTTTAGTAACACTAGCCACTGCAATAATGATCACTCTCCTTTACTGACTACATGTTAGGCAGTATTCAAAAAAATACCAGGCTATTGGTAAACAGTTTCAGAGACGCTGTTCTTTCACCTGGATTAAGAATGTGCCAGGACTGCTACTGGAAGGGCACACAGCATGCCTTCTCTCCAAGTTTAGACAGGATTTGAAAAAAAAAATCTATCTATTCATGTTGAAATATGATAATCTGGTTCATGGGGTCTGCAATATCCCCCAAACTGTCCTTCCTCAGAGGACAAAGACATTCTGATGGATAAAGCCTCATCCTTGATTCATGTCATTCAATTCTGTTCTGAGTCCTTTTTAAACCAATCACTTTCAGGTTCTTTTCACTGGCAAAGGTCAGGGGTAAAGATAATACTTTCTGTACTGGGAATTAAAATGCCTAAACAAATTATCAAATGAAAACCAAATCACAGTCCACCTTGGAATCCTTGTTTGCTTATGATACAGAGCATTTGGTAAATCTAGCCTACTGTTTTTTCAGCTGTGGTTGAACAAATTCAATCAAAGAAATGACTGGGTAGGACCATTTGATATACTTTGTGGGATTTGAAAAGATGAAAAATATACAAGTTCATAATGCAAACTGGCACCAATTTTTGGAAAATCAATTGTTACAGAACTACTGGTAAACTGTTCTTTAGAAAGCCATATTCATTCCCATCTTCTGTTACATGTATTTTCCTAATTAAATATTATTGCCAGTGCAACTAAAGCATATAACATTTTCTCTTCTAATGACTGTTCCTGAGTCAAACTCCCCAGCTTTCTCTTATGCCTTCTTTTCAAGAATATGTGAAGGTCTTTCTAAAATAGTTCCATCTATCATCAAGTATTAGAGAATGCCATCTCCTAAAGTAGGGGTGTTGAACTCAATCAGAGAAGGGGCCAAAATCTAAAATCCAGCCTAAATCGCGGGCCGAATGGTTTACTGAACAGTCATAAACTGTCATTGTGATGGAAACGCAGCGGAGTGCAGTGATGACAGCGCGGTGCGGGCCACATTGCAAGGCCTGGCGGGACGGATTTGGCCCGCGGGCCTTGTGTTTGACACGTGTCCTAAAGCTAAAAAATGATCTGGTTTCCTCCATTTCCCCTATTACCACTAGTCAAAGCCACCAAAAGCTCATGTCTGGACCACTGGATCAGCCTCCTAATGGTTCTTCCTAAACCCCTTCTCACCCAAATCCAATGAACTCATGCTCCTACAGTAAACAGAATGGTCTTTGAAACAAAACTGATTCTGCTACTCTCCTACTTAAAACCTCCCATGGCTTTCACTGTCCTTAACTTTACCTCAGAGATTTTGTCTGATCATGTTCTGCCAACCAGCTGTCTCACTCATGATTCTCCAGCCACAAAAAAAGATATTGGCCAAGACGTATCCTTTTTTAGGTCTTAGTTCATATTATTGCATAAGCCCTCACCTAAGCCCCACAACTCCCATGCAGACTTCCTGCCCAGCCAGAACACACTCAACAGGTCTCCCTTCAGGTGCTTTCTCGACTCTCTAGACGCCTCTTTCAAGCACTTACCACAGATGTAACTAAATGAGGTGTGTGAATGATGTAGTATATGTCTCTCATTATTACTTGGAGATCCTTGAAAGCAGGATCATAACTTGTTCTTCATTCATCCACATAGTTTAGTTTAGTTCCCAGCACAGAGGTACTGAGTAAGTATTTATGAATAAATGCTACTCTTGCTCTGTGATCTTCTAGAATAGAGGTTGGCAAACTTCTTCTGTAAGGGGCCATATAATAAATATTTTAGGCCATGTGGTCTCTGTTGCACCTAGTTAACTCTGCCACTGAAGCTTGAAAGTAGCCACAAACGTATGGGTGTACTTGTATACCAATAAAACTTTACTTACAAAAAGAAGTGGAGGCTGGATTAGCATAAGGACTATAGTATACTGACCCCTGTCCTGGAACCTCCTTCGACCATTCTACCACAACAATCTTAACTCCTTCCCCAATTTTTACCTTCATGAAGAATAGTTTCATTTGACATAAATAAAACTATAAAAGGAAAATACCAACCTCTTCCAGATGTTTGGTCTTCTGCAGAATCTGCTTGTTTAAGGAAATGACTTTCCGATGATGAAGTTGAGAGGTTCCTAATTTTTCTGGACTTCCTTCAGCTGACAGCTCAGACTGCTGTGGAAAACAGAGAGGGCAAATCCAGATTTAATTAATCCACCTTAGTTCATGTAAGATAGCTCCATCCCTGCCCAGTCTGGGCAGAGCACCCGTGCAAACTTCAGGTTCAGAGAAGAAGACTGGCACAATGACCCATCCCTATCAATGGGATCTGCACCTCTGGCAGGGAGAATGGCATGTGCAGAAGCAGAGGAATATGTAACAGTGGTTTGTTGATAGCATATAGGCAATGGGGCATCATTAAAGGGTCTTAGAGGAATAACATCATCATATTAACATCTTTAGAATACAATTCTGGAATTGTCAAGAATGATGAAATGATTCAATTTCATAAAGTATTATAAGCATACTAGAGGCCCAGTGCACAAAATTCATGCATTACTAGGGTCCTAGTGGCTGCTGGCTGTCAGCTGCCAGCTGGGTACTCTCTCCCTTCCCCCAGCTGCCGGCCAGCTTTGCCCCCTGGTCGAACTCCTAGACAACCACATGGTTGAGGGGATAATTTGCATACTACACTTTTATTATAGAGGATGGTTAAAAAAGTATAAGCAGTCAGAAACACTTGGACAAACACAGAGACTGTCATACAGGAGAGATTTCTGGATCAGGTGAGGTAAATGTAGCAACATTACTGAGAAATCACACAAACAAGAAAGCAGCCTGGTATAGATTCTGAATACAAATACATGCCTCAAGATACCAAAGAGAAGCTCCCCAAAAAGAAACAAAAAAGCTGACCTTGTTGCAACAGGTATACTTAGAATACTTGTTGGATGATCATAGATAACTTTATTACACAGTAAATGCCCATTTAAACCACATTTCCTTTTTTATGGAAGCATCTCAATTCCAAGTGAATCGCTGACTTTAAACCTAGGTGCAACAAAACAATTTGGGTATCTGATTTTTAACAGTGATCATGAGCTTGAAAGTCTAGAAGACTTACCCATGGGGAAAAGGATGGGAAAGTGAGGAGAAGGAGAAATTAGATGTCACAGTCATCATTTATTTTGACTAAGGACTTCCCTGAATTATTCAGCAGCATTATTAACAGATGATGAGGGTGGTTTTTTTTTTTTCCTTTTTTCTTTCTTTCTTTCTTTCTTTCTTTTTTTCCCTTTTTTGCTTCTTAACAACTCTGGAGGTAGGAAACAATCAGCAGGATATGGTTGCATAAAATAGTAAGAAACGTCATTTTCTATTTTGTGGGCAGGCCATAAATGTAGCATTTGGTTTTGCAATATAACTAGCCTTGAAATCTGGGATTTTGGAAAATGTCAAGTAACATATTCCAGTTTATCTGGATTTATTGGAATTGGAGTTATCTTTTAAAGATGCAATTGGGCACAACAATATATCCACAACCTGGAGTCTGGGGAAGAAGAATTGTTTCTGAAAATCATTTGAGTACAAAAAAGGAGGGGGGCAGAGAGGAAAGACCAACCCTTTTCAATTTCCAAGTCACTTGTCAGAAACACAATTATAATTAACTAATTATATCTGCTCTACTTTGACTGCATTACCCTACTGTGTGTTATATATTTAGTTGCTTTTCTCTTGTAGATAATTTCAGATTTAGGTTTTAACGCCCAATTAGACCTTGATTTCTAAAGTGTCACTGGAATATTCTCAAGGCATTTTACCTTACTAGCAGAATTACATAAGCCTTCTATCTCATCATTTATTGACATTTGAAATAGAATTAATTCCCCATTCAAGGAACTGTCCCATATGGTAGGTCTCTCTGTTTGCTTTACAGATCCTCTTGAGTACCATGACCTCCTCCAGCTGCCTGCCTGGCTTTGGAGCAGAACAAGCTGTGGGCAGACAGGCCTGGGCGATCAGTTCATGTAAGTAGCTCCTGTCTGCAGGGGTGAGCACACCTTCATTCAGCACTATTCTGCACTTGGGCTTGGGCTGGATGATGTCTTAAACTCTCAGCAGGTTTTCCTGCCCACTACCTGACTTGATGGCCTAGGTTCCAAGAGAATGAAAACTGCATTTCCCGCCAGGTTCCACACCATCTTATCAAGTTTGCCTGGTACACACACAGCTTTGTTTTAACCTGTTAACTGCCATGTGTCCAAAACGGAAACCATCCCCATTTCTTCCAGGAGCACTGCAATATTTATGAATTTTAAGTTACCATAATTTCTTTACAAATCCAGAGATGTCACTGACAAGATCACTGTTTAAAATTGGGTGATTAGAGTTGATATGCAAGGTTTGTAGCTATAGAAGCTTATGGTGTACAAAGTATTAAAACTATGACCTTTGACTTCACTTCCAAGAACTCTTCATGGAGGAAAATCAGTAGCTATCTTTTTATCTGAAAGATTTCCAGGCTGGCCTATCTTTTTCTTTCTCTTGCTGGCAATTTTACTTCCTTTCTCCCTTCCTTCCTTCTCTCTTTGTCTCTCTGTTTCTGTCTCGCTCATGATTTTACAGTGAAATTTTCAAGATACCATCGCTTTGATGTTAATATGTAATGTACTTTTTATTGTCATTTGTAAATGAATTAATACATAAGCTATTGGGATCTCAGTAATTTTTAAGAGTTCTAAAGGGTCCTAAAACATAATTTTGAGAATCACTACTTTAATCTAAGGGGCCTGACGCACTCAGGAGTTATGGTCACAATCACTGGAGTGGGCTGACCATCATTTATACAACATTCAGAGGAGAAAGTTCTTTCTGATTCTACTTTTTTTTACTAGTCAGGTGATTCACAGAGGGAAAATACTTGCAGTGCACAGAAAGGTTTGAAGTCTTTATACAAATGTACTATTGTATCTCCTGAATGATAATATACTAGTGGTCCAGTGCAAAAAGGGATTAGAGAAAATATTTTAATATTGCTATTTGTCCTTTCTCTATAATAGAAGTGTCAGAGATTAAAGAAAATTAGTAATGAATATGAAAATCTTCCTCCTGTTAAGAGTCTGGAGCACACCAGAGAACCCAGAGTCAAGTCCCCGACACTGACATGCGCCTCAAAATTGCATAAGACCCAGACCCAGCTGGACCCCTCACCCCCATTGGGCTAGATCCAGACCCAGCCGGTCCGTTCCACCCTTATCAAGCCCCGCTGGGCGAGTGGCACAGTCTCAGGTGCCCTGGCCAAGCACTGGGGAGGGAGGAGCAGCCTGAGCTGAATGGAGGGGGACGGGGGGTGGCGTGGCCTGAGGTCCTTCATCAAGCCCCACCGGGGGGGGGGGGGGGGGTGCAGCCTCAGGTTCCCCATCAAGCCCCATTGGGGGCGTGCGGCCTGAGGTCCTTCAGCCTGGTGCCAGGGTTGGGAGCACAGCCTGAGGTCCCCTGTCAAGCCCTTCTGGGTGGGGGGCATGGCCTGAGTCCCCTGTCAAGTCCCGCAGGGCTGAGCAGCGTGGCCTGAGGTCCCCTGTCAAGCCCCACAGCAGCGAGGGGGGCGCAGCCTCAGGTTACCCTGCTGATTGCTTGTTACGGCTCCTTACAGGAAATCAGCCTCTGCTGTAGGTGCAGCCATCCTGTCTCACGGAAACCCTTCCTCCGCTGTGGGTGCCGCCATCTTTGTGGTGGAGCAACAGTCAATTTGCATATTCCCTTTTTATTATATAGGATGTTCTCAGCAAACACAGGCTTTCAAAATCCTTCCTCTTATTGCTAGGTAGTAATTCTCATCGCTCTGTGGAGTCCCTTAAATTTGCCCCTGCAAAGCTTTAATGTACATAATATCATATTTGACATTTCTCAAGCCCAATTAAAATGAATAATGTGCAATGAACAGGTCCAAAGTACATATAAATTTGTAAGTTCCTTCATTTGAGTTCCATCCAACTTGTGAGTTCCTTCATTGAGTTCCATCCAACTTGGTCATCTTTTGAGTCTAGAGATGGTGCTATGCAGCCCTAGCTGGTTTGGCTCAGTGGATAGAGCACTGGCCTGAAGGGTTCCAGGTTCGATTCCAGCCAAGGACATGAACTGCAGCTGTAGGCTCCTCCCCAACCTGGACTCTGGTCAGGGTGTGTGGAAGAAGTAACCAATGGATCTCTCTCTCTCTCTCTCTCTCTCTCTCTCTCTCTCTCTCTCTCTCAATGTTTCTCTCTACCTTTCCCTCTCTCTTCTACTTGTCTCTAAAAATCAATGGAAAAATATCCTCAGGTAAGGATAAAAAATAAAAATTAAAAAAAATTAGAGATGGTGCTATGCAAACTGCTTTGTTTAATGGGAAATTATTTTTGCATAGAAAAGTCATTTATTCCAGAGCTAAGCTGCAAAGAGTTCTTAACCTAGTCAGGGAAAAGCTGATAGCTTAATTTTTCAAACATACCTTTAATTAAGCAATCTAAGTTTTTAATTTCTTTCAATAACCTCTACGCAACCAAAAGCATCAGACTGATGAAGGCAGAAGCATGTTTTTAAAACAGTATGTCTCATCTGACATTCTGTTGACTGAGAGTCACACTGGGAAGAACACTGAAGATGACCAAGTTGGATCTTGAAAGATGACATAAAATTGTCCAGGTGGAGAATAGTAAAGGGGAATTTTCAATAATTCCTTGATAGAAAAAAATTTAAGTCCTGGGGCATCTAAACTGATTTCTACTTGAAAAGTACAACATCTCTCAAAAAATACCAGCCATGTACAAATAATCCATTTGTGTTTACACTGGAGTGAGGGCTATAGAACCAATCTAATTATGTTCAACAATTTCAGATTAAGAACGTGCTTTCAAAACTACAGCATGGATTAGATGACTTCTAGTGCAGATTCAATGTTTTCTACAATAATAACTGACATATATTAACAACTTTCATTCGAGTGGAATCAGATATAAATGTCACTCAATAAAATTAACCCAGTTCAAAATAGTAATTACTCAGAGAAATAAAAAAAAAATGATTACTTTAGCTAAAACTGCATACTTTGATAATGAAAGAGACCTAAAAGGTTATTTATATAATAACCTTCTTGCTAATACAGGAATCTCTCCTATGTCACCCCCCCTCCTAAAAATATAGTAAGTTGTCAATAATAAAGATCCCTATCGTAGGAGGGTGTCCAAAGTTCTCTACTGAACAGATGAACTTCAGTTTCTGACACCTTGATGAACCTTCCTACTAAAAACAGGTTAATATAAAATATTCATTTTTAATCTTTAAAAAAATCTAAAGCTAGCTAGAATGTATGACATCCTGGATGGCCAAAAAATCTAGTGAAAGTGGAAATACAGGAAGGTTTTGTATACCCACTGAAATTGGCTTTTTTCTTCAGCATATTTGAAAAACCAGGTGATCTCAACATTTGATTTTTACAGTTCAACACCTGCTATGCATAAACCTTGACACAGGTGTAAAAAGGAAAATATCTGCATTGAGATTTTGTAACAATAGATTGGCCCACGTTTGGATATGCACTCTAAATTTACACATTAACAGGATGGTTCAAAAACCCATAAGTCAATACTGTAAGTACAAGCGTGGGCTAGGTGTCCCTAGGTGTCTGTCAAAAACAAAAGCAAATTTGCTATAGAAGAACAAAGCTTCAACTCTAAGCCTCAAAAAATTTCTACAGATAAATTTCCAAGGAATATAAATTCACAGTCAAAAATCAAAAACACACACAAAGTAAAAATATCACGAGCAAGAGCTAGCAGAAAGACAATAAAATCAGATGTGTAAAGACTCAAACAAGTACCCACCCATTCCTCCTTAAAGTAATAGAGATTAAATGTAATCACTCTTTTAAAGTTCAATTTATCTCACCTAGAAGCCTCCACAGCTTTTTCCTTTCTCCTTTTTATAACAAGACTAGAGGCTCCGGGGATCGGGCCTAAGCCAGTAGTCAGACATCCCATTTGAAATCAGGGGCTCTGATTTCCAGGACTGCTCGCTTCTTACCACGGCAGAGGCTCCCACCACCGCCGCTGTGCTCACCAGCCATGAGCCCAGCTTCTGGCTGAGTGGCACTTCCTCTGATGAGCACACTGACCACCAGGGGGCAGCTCCTGAGCTGGAGAGAGCAGGAGGCTTGAGTTTCCCCTGGCCATGGGAGAAGCCAAGCTTTCAGCCTGCCCTGGCCTCCGCTTAAGGTTACAAAGTTTCAATTATAGAAGATAAATAAATCTCAAACATCAGGGCCTCTCTTGACCCCCACACCCAGGGCTAGCCTGCAAACCATCACAGCCCCTCACCCAAGCTGCCCCACACCCCAAGGAACCCCCACCCTGATCCAGGTCACCCTGCAAGGCAAACCAGGTGGCCCCCACCTGTGCACCAGGCCTCTCTCCTATCTAATCCTATATAGTAAAAGAATAATATGCAAATTGACCATCACTCCCACACACAAGATGGCTGCCCCATGTAGTCAAAGATGACTGCCCCTATGTATTCACAAGATGGCCACCACAAGATGGCCAGCTGGGGAGGGACCAAGTCTTGCAAGGGAGGGCAGTTGTGAGCGGTCAGACCACCAGAGGAGTGTATTTGGGAGGAACCAGGCCTGCAAGGGAGGGCACTTGGGGGCAATCAAGTCTGCAGGGGAGGGCAATTAGGGGTGACCAGGCCAGCAGAGGAGGGAATTTGGAGGTGACCGGGCCTGTAGAGAAGGGTAGTTAAGAGGAACCAGGCCTATAGGGGAGAGCAGTTTGGGGAGACCAGGCCTGCAGGGGAGGGCAGTTAGGGGCAAAAAGACTGGCAAGAGAGCAGTTAGGCATCAATTAGGCTGGCAGGAGAGTGGTTAGGGGGTGATCAGGCTGGCAGGCAGAAGCAGTTAGGGGCAATCAGGAAGGCAGGCAGGTAAGCAGTTGGGAACCAGCAGTCCTGGATTGGAGAGGGATTGTCCGACTGCCCGTTTAGGCCCGATCGGGCAGTCGGGACATCCCTTGAGGGGTCCCAGATTGGAGACCCCTCCTGTGCACGAATTTCATGCTCTGGGCCTCTAATGTGCAATAAATGTGATATGGAATTAGGATTAATGGCAATTTAATTTTAAGAATCATCATCTTTAATGCTATATGATCTATTCAATGCAAACAACACAGATAATCAAGCAATGAACTCTTGTCCTACAATTCTAAGAAGTTGATTATGTCTTTGGAAAGAGACCTGTCCAAAAGGACTTCTAATTTCACTCTTTTCTGGCATTTTGAGTAAGACAGCGAGTAAGCAGGTTTCTACTACCTGGGGGTGAGGTTCTCTTGCCCCTCCAGCCAATACTTCTTAACACTGTTTTCTAATCCAATTTTCATAGAATCCAAAGTGACCTCTATTTCAATTTACAACATAGGGAAGGTGACAGTGGTCAGAATGCCATTTATGGTTTTCCCAGAAAAGAACTTAGGTTCTCCTAAAAGTACACAGTATATCTTTAAGTCTTTTGAGCTTATTGGATGGGAGATGACCATGTGCTATGTTTATAGATTACATCTTCCAGATTAAGTCTCCCAGATTACAGGTAGTATCCCTTCCCAATTACAACACCCGTGTAATCACTTCAGAAGAATATTGCACAGGGGTTGAAGCAGAGCTAATTTTTGGTCAAGGCTTCCAAGACAGGAAAGCAAAGCTGGAAGCTGTAATAGACATGAACATTTTAGGGGGGCAGAATGAGTATGGTGGGGAAGGAAGGATGTGAAACAATGCCCTGTAAATCTGATTTTACTGATACTACATCTCAGCCAGATCAGATTCAGTATGTGCAAAATGATTAATCACTGTCTCCCTTAGATATTCAAGGTCCTGCTGCCTATTCTCAGCATGAAAAAAAATCTAACACTGAAATAATGGCTTTCAGGCTTCTGTTCGTTCTATACTCTTTTAATAAAGTGGAACAAAAAATTTTGCCTTGGGCTTGGCTGAGTTATGGGGTTTATCTCCTCTGTGGCAAAGCTTCATTCCTCAGCCCAATCACCAAACCGAGCCCAAGTCATAAGAAGCCTGGTAGAGAAGGAAAAATGCCTGTGCTGTACCTCAGGCATCGATTTATCAGATACAATAATTGCTCCGAGAGACAGGTTTTCTCTTTATATTTATAGAAAAATAGGCACTGCAAAGAAAATTAATTTAGCTAGTGGGCAAATGCTGATGGCTTTGTGTGACATATATGTTTCTGACAAACGTAACTAATGAATTATAACATACCTCCATCACTGCTGGGGGAGAGTGTAGAGAAAAAGGACAAATTCTTGGGGCATTACCTGAGGCAAAGACTCCAGTGAGCCCCCACATACCTTCTCTGCGTACTCGGACGCAATCTGCTTGATCTCAGCTGAGCAGAGTCCCACGATCTGGCCCACAGAGCTTGCGGTGAGACGGCTCTGCAATCACAGGGAGGGTATGTTCTCAAGACCATACCTTATCTTTCACAGAATTGAAAAACCTAATGCTCTCAGGATTACAGTAAAATAGGTAATATTCCCAGGGGGGAAAATAGTTGGGCTTTTGTTTATGGATTCATCAACAAGAGAGAAAACAAGCCTTGGGACAAATGTGAATCCACCTCTCCACTTCCTGAGTCACTCAGCTTACTGGGCCACATTCTCTTGGGACCCTGGGTACCTCATTCTTCACCCTATATACCCCATCCCAAGGTCTCTCTTCCTAAAGGTCACTACACAGAGCCTGCAGGGAACTAGCAGACTTAGGACCCAGGGAAAAAAGAAGTGCAAATGGGAGAAAAAGAGGACTCTCAGAATTCCTAAAAGGTTCTATCACAGGTCTTTCCTGCTTCTAAATAAACGATCCTTCCAAAGCTCTTGGTTAAACTTTCTCTAGAGGCCTTCTGAGAAGACCAACTCTAAATCAGGTATTGCATTTTCCACCTAGATGGTACAGGAAGGAAACAGAGACAACGGCTCCTTTGGCATGGGATTAGCTCATGGTTATGGAGAGGCGGAACCATGGCTCTTCCCCTAAGGACCATATGGTACTCCCCAGCCCTCAGGTCTTCCTCCTAGAGGTCCGGTGGATGGGAACATTATAAAAGCTTCTCAAAAGGAAGATTCCTAGGGAAACGGGAAACACTTGAATGCTGAAAAGACAAGGCTCTGAAGGTAGTTCCTAAGGGAAGAGGCCCCAGAGAGCCAAGCAGGTTGGTTCCAAGTTCCCATCTCCATACCATATCCTCCCCAAGGATCACTCCCACCTTACCTCCTCATTTGCCATGGCGGTCATCTTGGTCATCAGTGATTGAATACGTTGCTAAGAGAGAAATGGAGAGAAGTAGCAGTAAGATTTGTCCATGTAAGACTTACACAATTATGTCTAAACAGGTCTTTGTGGTAGAATCTAAGGGCTGTTTTATTGATCTCCTTTTATGGTTTTCCCCACGAGAGGTGATAAAAGGAAGCTGGAAAGGGTGTAAAAGGCCAACTAACAGCAGCTGGCTGTGAGAAATGCCTGGCCATTTTGGAAAGCTGAGGAGGAAAGTTAAGTTTCTCCCCAAATGATTTAAACCGAAACCTCAGGGACCACATGGGCCACATACCTCCTCAGCAGCTTGAAGCTCATCCTCCTCATGGGCATCAGCTTTTTCTGCAGTCGAGAGCCCTGTGGGAAGTGCCGTTTTCTTGTCCTCAGCCTGGAAAGGAAGATTCAGAAGCAGCTAAGCATCAGAGTTGGAGACTCAGTAGAGGAAAGAAAACACTGCAAACAGGCATGAGTCTGTGAAAGAAAACACACAGATCTGGAGAGCTGAACCAGTCCCTGAGAAGAATGGAAAATCCAGACACCTACACTTCCATTCCAAGTGCAGAGCAAGCAGGTCCAGCTTCAGGCCCTGGCCAATGCCTGTTCCTGAACTGCTTGCTGATTAATCCCTATCAGATTGTACATATTTGCCTGACTTATCCTTACATTTTGATGGGAGGTCTTTCCCCGACTTTAATGCCTTCAAGAGCAGATCACTGCCTAAAGGAGTGTTTGTTTGTTTTTTTTCCAAACTGTCAGTTGAGACCTATTAGTAGGACATGAAAATAATTTAGGTACGACAAGCATCTAAACAGACTGAATAAAATTTACAGAAAAGAAGAGATCAGAGTGCTATGCAGGTAGTCAAAGGTTAAATACTGCTTTGTGAAACTGAAAGTCAACAAAGTTTGAAAACCACTGGCTTAAGGGATAAAATTCTAACCTGCTTCACCTGGTGATCATGCTCCATGCTCTGTATCCGGTCTCAGGCTTTAAATGGACCACACCACACTCAAGATACCTGGATTAACTATTATACTGTTCCTCAAACATAGACTTGAGTTCTTGAGTTTTAATTCCATGTCTGTCATCTACCAGCTGGGTGACCACAGGCTTACCTTCTCTGGATACCAGGGTCTTCTAGGGTTGAAAGGGAGGACTGGTCTCAAACACCCTTCTCAGATCATCCCAATTCTAGGGTGCTTTTCTATAACTAGTCTACAACTGACCCTGGGGAACACCTTGAGCTCCCAACTATTGGGTATATCTACAGGGTACAAGACTTCCAGTTCAAATGTGCCATCTGACATAAGACTGACAAGACAAGCCAGATGGGAATGCCTATTTATGGGCATTTTATGATTTTTCCAATCATAATCAAATGGTCTTATTTCATGATTTAGTCACATGCATAAACATGCTTTTCAGACTTAAATTACACATCAAACTAAATGTATGCATCAAATTCTTATATACCAGATGCCACATGACATACTTAAATCCAGATAATACCTTGTTTTGGAGGAAATAACTGTTTAGTTGTGTGAAAAACACAAATGGGGGGAAAAAATAACAAAAAAACCCAAAAAAGATAAAATCAATGCATGACTGATTACTAATGAAATAATAACTATATGTTTACTCTGTATTGGATCATTCCATGTCCTTTACATTTTAATCTTTACAACAGTGCTGCCCCCATTTTATAGATGCTAAAGAATTAAGACACAATAATTGAGCATATAGTCCAAAGTCACACAGAGAAGGGATGAAGTTAGCAGAAATCCAGCTTTAGAACACATGCTCCTAGTCATTGTCAGGGCTCTTCATGACAGAGACAGCAATTACCACAGGAATAAGAGGAAGGCGAAGGTCAGGAAGGGCCTCCCAAAAGAAAAACTGAGAGATGCGAAAGCTAGAGAGAGAATAACAATAGGTGTTTCATTAAAGAAAATCTGGGGATTAGATGAGGAATGAGAAAAAGGTTACTAATAGACCTCAAGCAGCAGGATTCTACTTTTTAAGAGGCCACTGACTTCTTTCGTTAGCACTTTATTTTTTAACAGGCAGTGGTTAAAAGCACAGGCTTTGATGTCACACAGACCTGGATTCAGATTATTATTATGGTACTTAAGGAGCTGTGTAATCTTGGACAAATCACTGAGCCTCTCCGGGCGTCAGCTTTCTGACCCGAAAAACAGGAATTAGTATTTTCCTCAGAGAGTTGTTCAGAGGAGTAAGTGAAAAAATACATATTGCTCTGTTCAAAGGGCCTGGAGCATAGTAAAGGTTTGGCACTGTAAGATTTATGTGCATGCCCTACTGCTGGATTAAGGATAATTAATAAATACATAAATGACGAAAAATCTTTGTGACTGCTTTGTGAAGTTAGAAAAACCCATTTTGACTTACCTGATTTTCCCACCTAGTTACCTTAACACAGGCAGGCCTGTAATTTATGGTTATGCTCTATCTCACTGCCAGCATCCTGCTTCCACCTGTCTAGGATCACTCTCACCGGGTGAGGAGTGCTTAGGTCACTGGTAGTGGAGTTCACTTTTACACTTTTAGTATTAGTAGGGCCACAGGATTGACCCAGGGGCCATGACTTTCAATTACCCTCCAGTTCTAGCCCCAGATGAGGCTGTTGCTTCAGCTCCCTGGCCTGGGAGGCATGTCCTTGCAGCCCTGGGGTTTGCCCAAGGAACAGAGCCTGGTTGGCAGCAGCCCTGTCAACCCATGCTGGGCAGTCTGTCAGTATCAGACAGAGGCAAAAGGGTGGGTCACTCCCATCTCTCAAATTTTCTCTCCCATTATCTATGCTTTTCTTACCTTCTCTGTTTTGCTCTGGCGGCTAAATCCATATCTCCTGCAGGCCACAAAAAAGGGGAGTTCAATTACTATTCAAAAATCACATTAAGTCTGTCAAATGCAGTTTAGTTGAATTTTTATATAAAAAGCCAATTTAGGCTATTTGGTGACTGGAGAAAATATTTTAAGTGCCCAAATCACAAATATATTCCACTGTTTTTGAATAAAGAGCCCGCTACCCTATTCACCATATAAATACTTAAACAGGAACTCAGTACAGAGTACGTACAACATTCCCTTTAAGTACATTCTCTCTACTTTTTGAAGAAGGAACTATATTTCAGATTCACAATTTTAGTTAAATGTCTTGAAAATATCTGTATAAACAAATGTGAATGTATTGATCAAGCTAACCATACTCTCCAATAGCTTGCACAATCTCCAGTCCAGCCCATTTTTTCCTTTCAAGCATACAGAAGCATTTTACCAGTAATATTGTGTGTTCCTATCACTCAACTTTAAATTCAAAGACATTCACAAATGCTCTTTAATGTAAATTAGTTTATTTTCTGGCTCTAACTAATATATATATATATATTTAATAGCAAGTATAACAATGCAAAACCATTCAACCTAAAATAAAAAAAAACATGATGAAAAATACCAACCTCACTTACCTGTAAATAGTTTATAAGGACATAAAAATGACAAGCAACCATTAAAAACAAGACAAATTAAGGGCTCCTACTCTGCTCTCACTCATCCCAGGCCTTACCTAATAGATCCTTGTGCTGGCCTCTCACCTGGTCTCTGACCTCGAGCTTCACTCTACTCCCACTCCTCCCCATTCTTATCCAACTTCCCATTGTCCCACAGGACAAACTGGACCCCCTGGGCACTCTCTGTTAGATGAGGTGAGAGGAAGGTCATAAAGGATTCACTGTGTGGTGTGGATCACAGAAGCAACTTGGTTTGGGGACCCCAAGCTGTCACAGTGGCTTCCTGATTTTGGCAGAAGTGGTGTGATATTTTTGTCAGCAGCTGCAGTACCAGCTTCCCAATTCCTCAGTCCTCTAGACAGCTTCCAACTTGGAGGCCCAGTTCCAATGTGATGCTTGGGAAATGACCCTGTCTCAGTCAAGATTCCATGTTTTAAGCTCATGGATCTCAGTAATCAATCCTTCAGTTGAAACTAGGGGAAGGGTTTTGTGTTCTCAACCAGGGAGCCTTGACCAATTGAGGATTTCACTAAGTCTCTGCTCCTAGCGGTGTCTTTGCACCTTGAGTATCTATTTGTTTTCCAGATTTTAGTCTGTGGAAACCCTAAGGATAGAAGACATACCCTTAGGCAGACATACCCTTATTTAAGGCCAAGGAACTCTGCGGATTTTCCAAATTAAATCAGTCAGCTACTAAATCTGAGCAATTTAATTCCCAGGTAGAATTAATCTACTCTGTTCTTAAAGATGAAGAGTCTGGAAAGACTTCTCTAACCATCCAAAACGAGGTTAGGTCCCGAGCTATGTGTTTCTATGTTTACACCACTAGTGCACTTGTCCCACAGTGCACAGAATAACTATGTTATGTGGAATCTGACTTCTGAGTTCCTGGAGGAGTGGAAATGCATTTACTTCATTCACTTTCTTTGTATATTTTTAAAATTGAGATGTGATTCATGTAACACAAAATTCACCATTGTAAAGTATATATCTCAGCAGTTTTTTGTCTATTTACTATTTTGTGCAACTATCACCACAAATTCAAGAATAGTTTCACTGTGCCCCAAAGAAATCTATACCTATTAGCAATCAGTGCCATTTCTCTCTCTCATCCCCTGGCAACAAGTAATCCTTCTGTTTCTGTGGATTTTCTGGATGTTCCATATAAATGGAATCATACAACATGTGGCCTTTTATACCTAATTTCTTTCACTTAGCATGTTTTCAGGTTCATCCATAATGTAGCACAAATCAGTACTTAATTCTTTTTTATGACTAAACTAGAGGCCTGGTGCACAAAATTCTTGCACAGTGTGTGTGCGTGCGTGTGTGTGTGTGTGTGTCCTTCAGCCCAACCTGCGCCCTCTTGCAATCTGGGACGCTGCATGCACCAGTGACTAACCAGATGATTTTTCTAAAAGCTTCCTTCTCCATGTGACATTATGGCAATGCTTCCATTATGACAAAGAAGAGTTAGCTGCCTTCAGTTGCCTATTAATGCATGCTGCATTGTGTACACTAACTACTCTTCTAATGTTGTTTAAGCTTCACCAGAACATGATATTCCCTTTGTGGCCCATCATCCCTCACAAAGAGCAGAGAGAATTTCAATTTACTTCTACTACAGAAGCATTTACTTCTCTCTATCATCTCCCTAGGTATGCGGCTCTATCCTACAACCCCTCTTTCCTCTTGCCCAGTCAGGCCTACCCTTTCCTCTCTAGAGTTGCAGTGCCATATGCTCAATCTGCTCCTGCCTTCCCCTTGTCAGCTCTGACTTACCAACTTTGCTGATGTCCTACAATGTCAGCATCAACAGAGCTCCAGCCCTCTTACCTAAACCTAGTAGTTGTCTTTAACATCAAGGATGTTATTTCTAGAATAGCATATATGTTCTAGAATAGCATACTCCAAAAGAAGTATAACGAGAGCCACATATGTGACTTTATTTTATTTTATTATTATTTTTAAAATATATTTTATTGATTTTTTACAGAGAGGAAGGGAGAGTGATAGAGAGCGAGAAACATCGATGAGAGAGAAACATTGACCAGCTGCCTCCTGCACACCCCCCACCGGGGATGTGCCCACAACCAATGTACATGCCCTTGACCGGAATCGAACCCGGGACCCTTGAGTCCATAGGCTGACGCTCTACCCACTGAGCCAAACCGGTTTTGGCACATATATGACTTTAAATACATAAATTCATATACTCTGATAATAATAAACATATTCTGATAACTTAAGTCAAGCATGGACTTTAAAATTTTAAATGAAAATTCTGTTCATAAGGCACACTAACCACATTTCAAGTGCTCAATACCTACATGTGGCTAGTGGCTACCTTAACTGAATATCACAGTTCTAGAAAACAATCTAACCTTCAAGAACAATTGCCCCAGGATAAATTAAGACATATCAATCTATCTTGAATCTGAACAAATCAGGAGCATAAGAAAGCTTTAAGTACTAAGGACTGTGAACTCTGTTCTTTGTTCGTTCAACAAGCATTTACTCTATACCTTCTATGAGCATACATAGGCCTCACTATCATATGGGATGCACTAAGTACAGAATGACTTCAAGGCAATTCAAAATTAAGCCTCAAATAGTGTGAAGAGGTTAACGCTAGCATCCTAGTGATTGGGCTTCAAATTTCCACTTGCAAGTCAAATATACTGCATATAAATTTCCCCACATTGGCAGTTTTGTATTATGGTTAAATATTTTTTAAAATATATATATATATATATATATTTTATTGATTTTTCATAGAGAGGAAGAGAGAGGGATAGAGAGTCAGAAACATTGATGAGAGAGAATCATCAATCAGTTGCCTCTTGCACACCCCCTACTGGGGATGTGCCCGCAACCAAGGTACATGCCCTTGACCGGAATTGAACCCGGGACCCTTCAGTCTGCAGGCCGACGCTCTATCCACTGAGCCAAACCGGTTTCGGCTATAGTTAAGTATTTAGGATAGCTTCTAAAAGTTGATTGGGACCATAATAAAATAAAAATATTATACAGTGGCAATTCTGTTTACATCTAAAATAAAAATGATGAGTCTTGTTTTTCCAACACCATAACATTTAAACAAATACAGCCAAACATCTTTTTAATAGACACACAGTCCTTAAGGCCTTCAGTATGATTGACCAGGCTCGAAGTCCAGCCTTATTTGAGCAATGAAAGTCAAAAAGGGGGGAAGACGCTGGAATGCTGACCTCAAAGCCAGGTGCACTGTGGGCCTCGGCAGATGAGTGACAAGAATACTAATGAAAGATGAGGAATTTTTTATTTCTAGGTGGGGATGAGCGATTAGGGGTGCACAACAGTGAGGGGTGAGGCAGGATGGAGCAGCCTGCTTGAATGGGAAAGGAAAGGAAGACTGTTGAGACTTCCCATAAAAGGGCTAGAGGTTGGCCTAGTCCTAGGAGTAATGAGTATACAGAGACAGAGATAACTGAAAGGGGGGCTTAGGAATCTTCATTTGAATCTAAAGATCATATTTAAGGGAATTTTAGAACTGAAAACTGCTGCTGCTCCTGCTACTGTTGGGGCCTAATAGTTAACATCCACTGTTTGCTACAGAGGACCAACTGTTGAAAGTTCTTAATTCAATTATGTAACCCACATTTAGTGGTAAAGATCCCCATGCAGTGGGAAGTCCTGAGCAGAACTGTGAGGAGAGAGAATCATATCCAGATAGGAGGGAAGGGGACTTCTCCAGATGGGAAATAAAACGCACACCTGTTGGGCCTTTAAGTTTTTGTCAGTTTAATAATCACTCTCTTCTTGTTTAGTCTCAAACCAAAAAACAAAGACTGGGCCTGTCCTTCTAAAACTAAAAGCCAAACTCTCAATTGGAGGCTGAAACAATAATATTGTAGATAATGATAAGACATGTTTTTAGATTCCAAGAAACCTGATTTTAAGTCCTACTTTAAGACTCTTAATAGTTAATAGTTGACCTCGGGAAGAGTATTTTTTAATCTTTCTGAATACTGTCTTTATCATTCTCAGAAAGGAAAATAAACGAAATAAGTTATAAAAAATGTAGTCAGTATTTCCTTCTCCACCTCTCAAAAACTCACCATTCCTTACCAACAAAGCTATAAAGAAAGCAAAATAATCCCTCTTCTAAAAAACAAAACCAACAAACCTTCCACCTTCCATCCCACCTACTTAGGCTTAGAAGGCATGACCCCACCAATAGGAACTAAGAATGGTATTCAGACACTGCGCTTTCTTACACTCCAAATTTGCGAGGAGTCACAAACAAAACCTTGCTCCCTTCCCTAAAGAAAGACAAGCTAGACTCTGCCTCAAACTGGCCCAAACACTCCTGAAGATGAGCAGGAATGTCCCAGATTTATTGAGGATAACAACTATTATCTATGATATATGCAAAATATCTAATGTGAACCAGATTTTCAAACAAAATAGAATATTACAAGCTATCAGCATGGTCTCCATAAGGTGGACTGTTCACCAAATCTCTGACTCCTTTTCAATCCCAAAAAAGTTGGCGTTTCCATGATAATGGGAAAATTAGAAGAAAGAACATACAAACTAACAAGAGCCACAACATTCCCCTAAGTACTCCTTGGCTCTGAACATGGTGCTACAAGCAGGTGCCCCTCTCCAGTTCTGGCTTTCCCTGAGCAGTGCAGCCTCACCTGCCCACCTGCAGCTGGGGCGTGGCTGGAAAGACCCATCCTAGTGCCTAGAGCATGTAAACTGTCCAATCGCAAAGGGCACAACACTCAGAAGTGCTCCATATTTGTATATTTGCTATCTCAAAATTCTTAATGTTAATCATCTATATATATAAAAGCCTAAGTGATCAGACGACCAGACGGCTGGTAGCTATGACTCACACAGACCACCAGGGGGCAGGCACTCAAAGCAGGTCATGTACTCCCACAGTGGGAGTGGTGCTCAGCTGACAGGTAGGTGCCAGATGCTGGGCTCACGGCTGGCGGCTGGCAAGCGCAGCTGCGATGTTGTGAGCCTCTCCCACTGACACTCCCTGTGTGCTGGAGCAGTAGCAGCAGCAGGCACAGTGGGGCCAGGAAGAGTAGGAGCAGCACAGTGCCCAGCCAGGACTTGGGCTCCTCCCCAGCCGCCTGCCGCTTCCCACATTACTTTGTACTTTGCGGGATTGATGTGGACAGCAGGCGGGAGCCAGACCAACTGGCAGGTAAGGCTGGGCTGCAGCAACGTGGAGGTCCACTGATCCCTCAGGCCAGGCGAGGGACCCAACCAGTGCACGAATCTGTGCACCAGGCCTCTAGTTATTAAAAATTCTTAACAAGGGGCCCTGCATTTTCATTTTATACTAGGCCATGCAAATTATTAGCTGGTCTGATGATGCCTCACTCAGAAGAGTTCAATTCACAGCAGCAACTGGTGAGCTGTGTAGGCAGCCATCACACAGGCTTAGGGCCAGAACTAGCAGCTTCCTTTGAATGAAACAGACTAGCTTCATTCTCAGGAAGGAAGGACTTGACCCCACACAATCCCCTCAAAAAACAAAAGCACAGCAATAGCAATTCCATTTGAAAGTTGGAATACTTAAGCCAATTAAGCCTAGTATCCTTCTGGTTCTCTCCAGGACCTAGAAGAGGAAGCTATCAGAGGCTCACTCAGGAAGATGCTAGTGGCAGTGCTGTTAGTTCCAGCCACCCAGTGAGGGCTGGGTTACTCAGCAGAACAGTACACAGCAAACACTCCCAGCAAAAAGGAAAGAAACCAAGGAGACATACTCACATCAAGGAATCAGTTACCCTAAGTAGAAAATGCAGGACATAAATGAAGGTTAATATCCAGTGTCAACCAAAATATTCAATGGGGAGAAGTACTTCCTTATGTGTATCTCATTAGTAAAAACTGAAGATATAAAATAATAATTTTTTAAATAATTAGAATGTTTTTTTTTAAATGACAAAACTACTTCTAAATTCTTTATTTTCCTAGTCAGGACAATTCTTCAAAGGAAACCAAAATTATTATTCTAACACTTAAAGTAAAACTGTTCAAAACTCTTTAGTTTACCTGAAGATTTTATCAAATGGCAGAGATCTGAAGGGCAGACCACCCTCAGACTCCACAAATGCCCCAAACTCCCAACCCCCACGGACAGCAGTTAGGGCCCACAGTTACACATGCTCCTAGAGAGGAGTTTCAAAGATTTGGCCTCTACCAACATCAGGGAAGCAACTCCCAGAAACTTAGGTAATTCAATACTAGAGAGAAAAGTTCCAGATGCTGGAGAACTTAGGCCCCAAATAGTAAATTCAATCAGGTAAAAGCCAACCACACTAATTCCAATGAAGAAATTCAAAATAGCTTTTCTTTTCAAAGGTTTTATAAAATAGGCACTTTAGACTGGGTCCCATTCATACCTGCCATATTCCAAAAGTGTAGCATGGATTCGAGATTCTTCATCGAGCAGCTCCTCTGCCCCTTGTTGCCGTTTGTATTTTCGACGGGGCTTGTAAACATCCTAAGAAGTGTACAAGACAGAGGAATTACCGAGTGTGAGAAGTCTCTCACACTGAACTGGCTGCTGAATGTGAACATCCAGTCAGGGAATTGGAATTGTCCCCATCATAACAGCAGGCTCTCAGGGGAGCTTCCTTCAAGGAGTCTGCTCCTTCAACTTTTATATAGGTAGCAAATATTCCACCCAATCTATTGCTTGTTAACTTTGTTATAACTTGGTGTTTTTGTCCTAAGACACTTTAATCTTTTATGTAGTCAAAATCATCAATTATTTTTTATCTTACTTCCAATCCAGGGCTTATGAAAAAAAGCTGTCTGTTACTTTTGTAGGTTATTTTTAGCCTTTTCATCTATTCATATTTTGAGTGGGAGTAGGCATAGTGAAAGGTAGGGATCTATTTTTACACACACAGGAAGTGCCCGGCTAGCTCAGTCGGTAGAGCATGAGACTCTTATTTTTACACACACACACACACACACACACACACACACACACACCCCTACCTTCTAAACAAGTATATGGCACGTAGTAGTATGAACTCCACTAATGTGGGTCTTCACCCCCAGATGACCTGGATTGTCATTCTACTCTAAATAAATGTTCTTGACTGATAAGCTGGCAGTCAAATAATACCTTAGCAATATTAACTCAGGCGTCAGGGTCCAGGTAGGTAGTTGTTTAAACCAGCAAAGTATTCTAGTGTGTGTCCCTGGATCTTGCTTCTCCACTGTGAGAGTTTACCACATTTAATTTCTACCTGGACATCATCAGGACAAGCAGCACTATCAGGTTTCTACAGATTGTGACATTTTTATTCTAATTAGAATTGTTCCTTCCTTGATATTATCATTCTTTTATTATGAAATATTTCAAACAGAAAAAAAATCTTTAACATATACTATATAATTTCAACATTTTGTGGAAAAGGAATGGAATAGGGTCTGAAATGATGCTAGAGGGTTGTTGTTATAGCTTACGACCACAAATATTTCCTACTTTGCTACTGGTGTCTACATGGACAGGAAGCTATAAATAATATAAAACAGATTTATGGGGAAATGAAAAATATAATGAACCAAAATGATGTCAGTTACTGCATATGCTTTAAATTTCCACTGAGCCCTATTATAGCTCTACTTTTATAGCAATACTATATAATTTGGCTTAACTGCTATCTTCCTTATTTACCATTGATAGAATCAATGACCCAAGACAGAAAATTGAATTCTTTAAGAAAAAAAAAATTTTGATTCCAAAACAATATACTGAACCAACAGCTACGAGGACCTTATTCTTCCAAACAATGACAATGTTAGCTTCTGTTTAAAATATATTTTATTGATTTTTTTACAGAGAGGAAGGGAGAGAGATAGAGAGCTAGAAACATGGATGAGAGAGAAACATCGACCAGCCGCCTCCTGCACACCCCCTATCAGGGATGTGCCCGCAACCAACGCACATGCCCTTGCCCGGAATCGAACCTGGGACCCTTCAGTCCACAGACCGACGCTCTACCACTGAGCCAGCTTCGGCAATGTTAGCTTCTGTTTAATTATTCCCTTTACTTTAAAGCATCTCATAAACATTTTGCAAATTATAATTACCCTGAGATAGAGGCAAGGCAGATGCTAGTACCTCCACTTTACTTTTGAAGAAGCAGAGGTTAAGTAATGTTCAGGATTGCTAGGAGAATATTTGGCCTGGTTCTAGGT
Organism: Pipistrellus kuhlii; assembly: GCF_014108245.1. NCBI lineage: Eukaryota > Metazoa > Chordata > Mammalia > Chiroptera > Vespertilionidae > Pipistrellus > Pipistrellus kuhlii. Next base: position 73,249,027 of record NW_023425573.1, read on the forward strand.
ACTCTGATGGCCCCAAGGTTTTCCCATTATACTAACTTGGTTCTGATGGGCATTCTAGTCACGTATCTACCATTTCAGCTGAGCCCTCTCATGGATTCCCCATACAATCTGAGACTGCACATTAATCATTACAATGATTTGGACCTAATAATAATAGTAAAACTGAAGTAAAAGCAGAGGTTCCAGGCCAACCAAAAACTATTGCTAAGTCACCCGTTAAAGCAACAGGAGTCAGGAACACTAATGTCTAGTCCTGTCTTGTACTAACTAGCTGCATGACCTTGGCAGTTCCCTCAGTGGGTCTGTTTCCTCATCTATAAAATGAAGACTGGATTACTAGGTCTTGAAGGAGACTCCCAGTTTCTCAATCTTTTTGTTATTTTAATCTTGTAAAGATATTGACTTGGGTCCTAGTTTGTTTCGCTCAATGGATAGAGCGCTGGCTCAAGGACTGAGGGCCCCGGGTTGGATTCCAATCAAGAGCACGAACCTTGGTTGCAGGTGCCAACCCTGGCCCTGGTCAGGGCACATGTGGGAGGCAACCAATAGATGTGTCTCTCTCACATCAATGCTTCTGTCTCTCTGTCTCTAACCCTCCCTTCCACTCTCTCTAAAAATCAATGGGAAAATATTCTTGGGTGAGGATTAACAAACAAAAAAGATACTGACTTGGCAACATAATCCCATCAATAATATAAAGTGAGATCAATTAAAAAAAACACACACCCATGCTTTATACAGTTGTGCTCTTACACAGGCATGCAAAATCAACTTCTCTTTTGCCATTAATAGGAGTAGCAACAGTAATGGCTATCATTTATTGAATGTTAGGTATGTGCCAGGCATTTAATACCTGCGTGTGCTATGGCCACCTCATGGTCCTAACTTTTTACTTGATGTGCCCCTGATCTGTGGAATCCCTGACAACTATAGTGTCACTTTCACCTCAGCTCCTAGAATACAGTGTGGTTGGTTCATAGTGAATCCTCAATTAATCTTACTAAATGAAGACATGGAGTCAGGCAGATGGGGCTTAGTCCTAACTCCATAATTTACTACCTGTCTGATTTGGGACAAGTTACTTTAACCTCTGTGGCTTCCCATCTGTAAAATAAGTATAAGCAGAGTAGCTGTGAGGATTAATTAATTATTTAAGAATACCTGACATACAGTGAAAGCTAATATACATATTTTTACATACAAATGGATATTATTAATAAAAGGAAGCATCATTTAAAATTAGGGAAAGCAACACAGCATATCCAACCAACTGGTTATTATTTGTCATGACAAATGTTGTTAGGAAAAAATTTTAATAGCTTAAAGACTGTGTTGATAAGTGAAAAGAAAAACCTTACAAAATTACAGTTAAAGTATAATTCTAATTCAGTATAAAAATGCTTATTTAAAAACATGAAAGACATACATCTGACCACCAAATGTGGCTGCTTCTGTGTTGTGAAATCAAGGTTGATTTTCTTCCCCTGCATCTATCAACCTTAAAAAAACCAAACTTTAAAGAACTTCATAACCAGGAAAATTTTACTCTATGTCATGTCATGTGCTCTTTTTCTTCTTATTACTTAATACTGCTACCCATTTTGAAAACAGTGTCTGGCTGTAGAGTATAACTACATTAAAAGTTTTTCATTCCCTCTATTTACAAAATGGAACTGATAAAGATACAAATTACAACTATAAAGTGAGACTTTTTTTGTTCATTTTAAACAAGTACTTCTTGTTTTTAATCATCAAATGATAGTTCTTGGAAGACTACACACTTATTTTTTCCCTATACTTATTCTTAAAGTGAAAAATGTGCAAAATAACACTATACATTATTTCTAGAAGAGACTTTACACCCAGGCATTGAGGCTTCATTCCTATCAGCTAGGTTGGGGATGAGCTGACAAGATTCTGCTGGACTCTGGCCCAGAGTGTTTTGAAAAGGCCCAAAACTCTCCTCTGCCCCTTGCATGGGGGAAGTGGACACATGTATGCAGTCCTCCATGTCAAGAAACACTGTATGGTGACAAAGGACATTCCAGAGTTTCCTCCGCAAAGCTCAGAAGCTACTGTGCCTCTCCAAAGCCACCAAAGGGGTGATAATCTCAGTTTACCATCTCCAGTTCATCATCTGCTTTTTTTGAGTTATACAAAGTTTACATCTGCCACTGGCACAAATGAGGAAGGGCTTCGGGCTTCGAAAATTTCTCTACTAAATTGGGAGCTAAGAAAAATAGAGGGTAGTGGTTGTGGCAAGACCTACCCATGAATGTCCAAATACAGAGCACATAGACAGGCAGGGCTTCCCTCACACCTACCCGAGGTTAATCAGCTCCTGGGCAACCCCAGCAGACAGAAACCTCAGGCAGCAGGGCTTTGTGATTTAAATCAAAGCCCTATTTGGAGGCTGCGAGCCTAAATGCTTCTTTTACAGATGGATCAAGGTAGGGGAACTTACTGAGAGGTCAACGACTGTCTTGATGGCCTTTTCTTTCCTCTTTATGAAGTCATCATCCTATACAACAAAGAACAGGGATTAAACAAATCTTGTGTGAAGACTGAAACTCAACTGGACTGCTCAGAAATCTGTCTTATAAACTGACTTCACATCGTAACTTCTCCTGAAGAAGTCTCAACTTTCTAACAAATTGCAATATATTGTGTATGGGAAAAAGTTAGAGCATCTGCAGGTGTTAAAACAGATTCCTATAACCGGTAAGAAAACTGTTAAGTGCAGAAAAGTGTTCTCATTTCAAATCGTCATGAGCTCTGAAATCTTGGCCAAGTTACCTAATCTCTCAGTTTCTCAATCTGTAAAATGGGACATCATTGCCTATGTCAGGGAGCATTTGAAAGGATTAAGGAGCAGAAGGTATGTGATATGCTTGGACTAGAATATAGTAAGGATATGATGGCTATCAGCTATTGTTGTTATTGAGATTATTATTAAACTGTTAATAATATGTCCTAGGCAGGTGGTCTCTCAACTATACAAAAATATAGTCGTGTTCTTGTAATTTAAGAAAAGTTCTGGACCACGTACCAAAATGTAAACAAAAGGACAATATTGTAGGGCTTTATACTCAGTGCCCCCAAAAAGCGACAGTTCAAAAGAATCAGGAGGCCCATTTCAATGCGGACCCAGTAGGGGCAGAGATGCCACGCAGGGGATGGGCAGGCAGGGCAGCCTGAGCTTACTGAGCTTCTTCCCAGGGAGGCTCTAAGTATGCACTCATGGTCTCAGCAGACAAGAAAAGTAAAAAACTAACCTCAGGGAGACTGTAGGTTTTCTGGAACTGGGATATAGAGTAGGAGCGGATGTAGTCACCCATCTCTTCTTTTGTTTCTATAGCTCGCTTCACCAGCCACTGTGGGAAGAAAATTAGAAATGTAAGGATGAAATACCACCATGGTGAAGGTCAACTCTTGGATTCCCGAGAGATGGCACAACTCGGGAGTCCAAATCACCATATTTTAATGGACCAGGCGATGAGAAACTATCAATGTGTACTGTCCTAAAAAACCCGTATGAGTGATGGAAATAAATGGAAACAAAGCCACCAACTGGGCATCTGGATGCTAAGACCCAGTGAGACCTAGAGCAGAGCAGCTGTGCAGGAACTTTAAAGCCTCACCTCAGATCCTCAAGACTCAGTTTCCCTCTCTGCATAAAGCAGAGGTGAAACTGTGGGAACACATGAAATCACAAGTACTAGAGTGCTCTGTAAGTACCTGAAGCACAACGCAAACAAAGCTATTTCCCACAGTCAACTGGTTCTAGCTGATCTTAATGTAACTTTCTCCTGGGCTGCTTGCACCACAGGACAGAGAATAGAGAAGAACCATAGAGAACAACTAGTGTAACTCCTCATTTGACAGATAAAAAAAATTCCCCAAATATTCAGATTTGAGAAGAGTGTGTACTGAGTAATAGCCCTAAGCTTTGGGTTAGTTTGGTACTCACATTTTCTCTCTTAATCCACACATGATAAAGCAGTTGATACTGGCTGTGTTTTACAAAACCTGAAGCTCTGAGGCCATGTAATTTGCCCAGTGATCCATAGCTAGCAAGTCGCAATTCTGTGAGTCACAACTGGGAGAGTCTTCCACATCGGAAGACTGGACATATGGATTTTATTATAAACTAGAGGCCCAGTGCACAAAATTCATGCATAGAGTCGGGGTGGGGTGGATGAGAGTGTGTCCTCAGCCCAGCCTGCACCCTCTCCAATCTGAGACCCCTCTAGTGATATCTCACTGCCCATTTAGGCCCAGGATTGGGTCTAAACGAGCAGTTAGGCATCCCTCTCACAATCCAGGACTGCTGGCTCCCAACCACTCGCCTGCCTGACTGGTTGTTTAATTGCCCCAAACTGCTTCTCCCTGCCAGCCTGATCACCTCCTAACCACTCCCCTGCCAGCCTGATCGATGCCTAACTACTCCTTTGCCGGCCGATTGCTCCTAACTACCCTCCCTTGTCAGCTGGGTTGTTCCTAGCTGCCCTCTCCTGCTGGGCTGGTTGCCCCCAACTGCCCTCCCCTGCAGGGGTGGTCCCCACAACTGCCCTCCCCTGCAGGCCTGATCATCTCCAACTGCCCTCACCTGTGGGCCTGGTCCTCTATAATTGCCCTAGCCTGCAGACCTGTTCCCCCCAAATGCCCTCCCCTGCAGGCCTTGATCACCTCCAATTGCCCTCCCAACTGTCCTCCCCTACTGGCCATCTTGTGTCCACATGGGAGTGGCCATCTTGTGTGTTGGAGTGATGGTCAATTTGCATACCACCTCTTTATTATATAGGATGTTTCCCAGTTCTAATGAGCTGATATGCAGAAGTAGCTACTCTTCATTTTTCACTACTTAAAACTCCAGTTAATTACCACACAACCCATACCCTATATAATCTTAGGAAGATCCAGGTGCTCTTAGGTAAGAAGGCAAAGATCAAAAAAGGGCCTTCCCTTCTCCTGCCCTGGCTCTTCATTCATCCTCTTTATTACTGAAGAATATTATGGAAGGGGATCCCATCTGTCAGGCTTGTCATTCTTTCTCGAGAGAAAGCTATTACATCTCAAAAGCAGCTTTTGGATAATAGTTGAGTTTCCCCAAGAGCGCAGCCAAACTTGGCAAATTTAGCTACCTAAGAAAGTAGAGACATGGCATATGACATGCTGTTCCCACAGGGCTAGAAAAAATGCTTGCTCACTGAGGGGGCCAGCTCAAGTAAAGGTCACATTTAGGAAGTAAATGTTTAGGAAGTTGCCCAGGATAGGGGTAGTTGCAATTAACTATATGAGGAATATTCTTTTGTTGTTAATATCTTCCATTTATTTCCATTACTCCAAACAGTGACCTCAGGTCCTGACTAAAATCCAGAAGGAGGGCAGAAAGTCAGACAGCATTCAGAATTACTCTAGCTTCTTAGCCAAATCCCATGCAACACCATGGCCCAGGATAACTAAGGAGGCTGACTCTTCCTCAACTCAATTTTGCTCTGCTTTCCTTCAGATGGGGAGAGCTGGTTTCTGGCCTTTCATACATGTTTCCTATTCAGATTTACCTCTATTGATCAGATCTATACTGGAGTTATTACGTGGCTGGATCCTGGAGAGTGTGATCAGATAAGGAAAGTAAAGTTTGTTGAGTCATTGGATTCCCTGAGAGAACTGAATGTTCTGTTTTGGAGTTCCCAGTATGAAAGGTTATGGAGGGAACTTCTTAGACGACCAAGCTCTGCCACAACCCAACCATTCGAAAAAAAATTCCTACCCTCACAGGATTGATATGTCCTTATGGGATAAAAGATGTGACCTAGAACTAACAGTGCCTGGAAGTTAGATGGTTTTCCTCTTGGCTAGCATTCAGAATGCATTACTACTATAGCTTCGCTATGTGAATGTGGGTAGTGAGCCTCTAGAACACATGTGTCAAACACAAGGCCCGTGGGCCAAATCCGTCCCGCCAGGCCTTGCAATGTGGCCCGCACCACGCTGTCATCACTGCACTCCGCTGCGTTTCCATCACAATGACAGTTTATGACTGTTCAGTAAACCATTCGGCCCGCAATTTAGGTTGGATTTTAGATTTTGGCCCCTTCTCTGATTGAGTTCGACACCCCTACTCTAGAATCACAGACAATGAATTCAATGGTTCCCAATCAATGGTCTATGACTGTTCTTTCATTGGTCACCAGCAAAACAGGAAAAAACTATAGGCATGTGGTGAGTTTTTCATAATGCTAAAGGTATTAAATTTGAAGACTTGTCCTTAGTCTGAGATTGGGGCTAAATGATATTTCTTTCAGGAAATGATAATCAAAGTAAGGCAGTTACTAGTTTAAAAAGCAATCTTGCCTACCCTAGCTGGTTTGGCCCAGTGGATAGTGTTGGCCTGCAGACTGAGGGGTCCCTGGTTCCATTCCAGTCAAGGGCATGTACTTAAGTTGCAGGCTCCACACCGGCCTGGCCCCAGGTCCTGATCGGACCTGTGCAGGAGGCAACCAATCACGTGTTCCTCTCACATCGATGTTTCTCTCTGCCTTCCCCTCTCTCTAGAAATCAGTGAAAAAAGTATCCTCAGGTGAGGATTAAAAAAAAGAAAAAAGCATACTTACCTGGAAAAAAACAGGTGCAACTGTCAGTCAACCTCCATTTTTGCTTTTAAATTTTACAGGTCCATGAAATGAAGAAATCTAGTAATCACTAGCCTACACTCTCATATCAAGACAAAGCTCTCCAGCACTCTACTCACAAAATGGAACTGTTCATTCAGACACTCAAATGCCCAAACTAGAGAAGAGCACTTCCCTTCATCCCTTCTCACATCTGGACTACATTTTTTGCCCTCAAAGTTCCAACAGAGGGTTGAGTAGGTCTAATCACTAGAGATACAGGCTTCTGGTGGTGGGAAAATCAATAACTTCACAGCGTAATAATGTTTTAGTAACAATCAACGCAAGGTCCTTACTTTGTTTTCACAAAAAGAATTAGGTATCTTTTCCTTAAATCAGAGAGACAAGTCTACCAAAGATACAAATCAAATTTTGAGTTACAAATCAAATGAGGCTCAAATTTACAAATTTCATGGTATGTGATTTGAAGTCTAATGCAGGGAAGATTCCCAGTAACAGTAATAACAACAGAAACAACTATATAATACTTATTTAAAGCACTTACTAAATGGGCCAGCCCTTCAGCCACGTGTTTTACACAAAGTAACATAATTCTCATCCTATCAGGTAGGTATATTATTATTTCTACTTAACAGAAGTTAAGTCTTTGCCTAAGGTCACACATCAGAGACAATATTTGAACCTAGGGAATCTCCAGAGTCCATGCACCTACACTATATAACCTTGACACAGACTTAGGTGATGTTTGTAGCCAAAGCTGCATGGCTTTGTCCTTGCCAGCTGCACGAATGGAGGAGTGGGAAAGTACAAGGCTTGGAGACAGAGCCTTTAGATTGGAACCTTTGCTTTGCTCCTCTGCCTGTGGGCAAATCAATTACCCTTTCTGAGTCTTACTTTCCTCAAATGTTAGACTGGGATTATAACAGAAGCTTCAAAGACTCTATTAGGATCAGATGCAAAGTACTGTTCACAGCACAGGCAATGAAGATGAGTCCCTTTGCTCCTCCTCTTTCAAGCGCCTGGAGGGGAGGCAAACAAGAACTGCAGAGAATACAGGGAGCTGTACAGCACAAACCACTTAATCACAGAGTCCTGGGGGAAACTGAGGTGGTCATAAGCCTCCCGACAGACATTTAGTCATCAAGTAAGACTGAATGCCTACAAAGTGCCAGACAGTCTACGAGATGCTGGAAACACAACGGTGAGCGAGATAGCCATGGTGCCTGCCCTCATGAAGCTTACAGGAGGATGGAGAGACGGATAAATAATCACACACTTAAATATACACAGTACAAATTATAGTAAGGGTTATTCCTGTGAAGAAAGGGAATGTGGCCTTATGAATGGATATGGCAGGAACCTGTTCTAGACTGTTGGGTCAGAGTAGCTTTCTTGAGGAGGCTTGGTGAAACTGAGGTCTGAATAAGTATGAATTAAACAGAAAAGAAGAAAAGGGAAGAGCTTTTCAACTTGGGGGAAAGGCCAGTGACAGGAGAAAGCATAATAACTATGAGAAAATCTAAAAGTCAGAGGAACTAAAAAAGAAAGAACAAAGGAAAGCAAGGAATGAGGCTGGGTAGGTCAGAAGTGACCAGAGCATGGGGGAATGGGGGCTGTGGAGTTTTATCTTTACCAAAAGGACAATGAAAAGCAACTAATGGGGACATTTAGAGATCAGGTGACAGTGAAAAACTAGGGGAGGAGGAGTACCAGCGACCATCTGAGGATGACATCAGGAAACATCATGTTCTGCTGCCACCAAATCCACACCACACCCATTAGATTCAGGATCTAGGCCAGCCAGCCTAGGAGTCAGACTCGTTGCAGGAATTCAACATTCAGAGGACAAGGAACCACACTGAGACTCTCACCTGAACAACGGGAAATATGTGAATAAAATCCATCCCCTGGATCTGGTGAGGCTCCAGCTGGTGTGGACACTTCATTCTTGGCAGAACAGAGACAATTTTTTCTGATAGAGCTCTATTTGGAAAAAACAACAAGCGAAGAGTGAGAACACACTAAGTGGCTCTTAAGCCATCTCTCAAGTCTGGGCAGCATCCCAGAAAAATCTGAGGCTTCTCAATGTCAGACCATGACCAAGTTTCTCCTGACTGACTCCAAAATTAGGAAAAATAAGCACAATTTAGATGTGTGCATGTAAGGCAACAAAACTGCCTTCATTCTTTATTCTAAGACTGTGTGCTTCCTACTTTTTTATATTAAAATATTTTGATTCTTTATGAAATCATGGTGATGTTTGAGGTAGTAATTATTATTATTTTTTAACATCTTTACATGGTAAAATAAAAAGTTATCAGTACCCTATATCCTTTTACATTACATTTTACTGACCTACTTTTTCCAAAAATCTGGGAACCACTGGGTTACACATTTAAAAAATTGTTGTAAATGTCAGGCAAGAAATAATTATTAGACTTGTGCCAGGTGTCCAGAGTAAAAACCTGGTGCCATAAGCTCAAGAAAAAGTTGGAGTTCTCTACTCTGGTACAAAAATATTTTTAAAATAAAAAGTACCCAAAACTCCAAGCTTAGCAAATGAAAATGGCTCTGTCTCCTTGTCCAGGCAGGTTTTAACTATTTATATGTGTGGGGGCCATCTTTCCTCTCAGTTATCTTTTGGTTCAGCAGGAGGAAAGCTCCCTCTAGCAGTACAGATTTATGCATTTGCATAAGGTTAAATGATTGCCCTACCAGTCAGTAACTTAAAAATGTGGTTGGGTTTGGTGCGGCCAGGCCCGGAGCAGTGTCTGCCAGGCTGGGAGTGGCCAGGCTCGGAGCAGCGGCTGCCAGGCTGGGAGCGGCCAGGCCCGGAGCAGCCGGGTCTGGTGCGGCCAGGCCAGGAGCAGCGGCTGACAGGCTGGGAGCAGCCAGGCCCGGAGTGGCCGGGCCCGGAGCAACCGGGCCCAGAGCAGCCGGGTCGGGTGTGGCCAGGTCTGTAGCAGCAACAGCCAAGTCCAGAGCAACTAGGTCGGGAGTGGCAGTGACCAGACCCGGAGCAGCAACTGCCAGGCTGGGAGCGGCCAGGCCCGGAGCAGCCGGGTCTGGTGCGGCCAGGCCAGGAGCAGCGGCTGACAGGCTGGGAGCAGCCAGGCCCGGAGTGGCCGGGCCCGGAGCAACCGGGCCCAGAGCAGCCGGGTCGGGTGTGGCCAGGTCTGTAGCGGCAACAGCCAAGTCCAGAGCAACTAGGTCGGGAGTGGCAGTGACCAGACCCGGAGCAGCAACTGCCAGGCTGGGAGCGGCCAGGCCCGGAGCAGCCGGGTCTGGTGCGGCCAGGCCCAGAGCAGCGGCTGCCAGGCTGGGAGCGGCCAGGCCCGGAGCAGCTGGGTCTGGTGCGGCCAGGCCAGGAGCAGCAGCTGACAGGCTGGGAGCAGCCAGGACCGGAGTGGCCGGGCCCGGAGCAACCGGGCTCAGAGCAGCTGGGTCAGGTGTGGCCAGGCCTGTAGCAACAACAGTCAGGTCCAGAGCAACTAGGTCAGGAGCGGCAGTGAACAGACCCGGAGCAGCGACTGCCATGCTGGGAGCGGCCAGGCCCAGAACAGCCGGGTCTGGTGTGGCCAGGCCCGGAGCAGAGGCTGCCAGGCTGGGAGCGGCCAGGCCCAGAGCAGCCGGGTCTGGTGCGGCCAGGCCAGGAGCAGCAGCTGACAGGCTGGGAGCAGCCAGGCCTGGAGTGGCCGGGCCCGGAGCAACCGGGCCCAGAGCAGCTGGGTCGGGTGTGGCCAGGTCTGTAGCAGCAACAGCCAAGTCCAGAGCAACTAGGTGGGGAGTGGCAGTGACCAGACCCAGAGCAGCAACTGCCAGGCTGGGAGTGGCCAGGCCTGGAACAGCCGGGTCTGGTGTGGCCAGGCCCAGAGCAGTGGCTGCCAGACTGGGAGCGGCCAGGCTTGGAGCAGCGGCTGCCAGGCTGGGAGCGGCCAGGCCCAGAGCAGCCGGGTCCGGTGCGGCCAGGCCCGGAGAAGCGGCTGTCAGGCTGGGAGCAGCCAGGCCCGGAGCGGCCGGGCCCGGAGCAATTGGGCCCAGAGCAGCCGAATCGGGTGTGGCCAGGCCTGTAGCAGCAACAGCCAAGTCCAGAGCAACTGGGTCAGGAGCGGCAGTGACCAGACACGGAGCAGCTGGTTGTGGAACAAACCAGAGCAACAGAGGCCAGGCCCGGAGCAGCCTGGCCCAAAACAGCTCGCTCCTCACCTGTCCCTGCCCCACGGCTGCCTCTCAGACATGGCTGGAAACTTTTGCGGGAACTTGAGGGTCTGCTGAATCAAGTGATGAAGGCTTAGATCTGGATGTGTTGAGTTAGTATAGTCCTGGGGTGTTGATCTGTGAGTGCCTTGGGTGGGGCCTGGATGAGGCTGGTTGTCCTATTAGGAAATGTCTTTTGTGTGAAGTGTATCATTGGGCATGTGGAGGTATTATTGATATGAGAAAATGCTAAGTAACAGATTTGCTATCTGAAAAGGGATTTACTATCGGGGAAAGGGAGGGAGGAAGAGACTGAACATAAACTGTGCACCAATGGATGAGGATGAGGGGGCAGAGGGTGGGGTGGGAACCTGGTGGAGGGGGGAAGAAACGAGGAACCTGTGTAATAATATGAACAATAAAGATTGATTAAAAAAAATAATAATAAAAAAAAAAAAATAAAAAAATAAATAAATTAAAAAAAAAAAAAAAAAAAAAAAAAAGTGGTTGGGACCCCCAACTACAACCAGCATGGGACATGCAGGAGGTAGCTGATCAATGATTCTCTCACATCATTGATGTTTCTATTTTCTCCCTCTCCCTTCCTCTCTGAAATCAATAAAAATATATTTTTTTTAAAAAAAGAAAAGAGCAGAAACCGGTTTGGCTCAGTGGATGGAGCGTTGGCCTGCAGACTGAAAGGTCACAGGTTAGATTCCAGTCAAGGGCATGTACCTTGGTTGTGGGCACATCCCCAGTGGGGGGTGTGCAAGAGGCAGCTGATCGATGTCTCTCTCTCATCGATGTTTCTAACTCTCTATCCCTCTCTCTCTTCCTCTCTGTGAAAAATCAATAAAATATATTTTAAAAAAAGAAAAAGAAAAAACAAAGAAAAGAAAAGAGATAACAAGTGCTGGCAGGATGTGGGGTAAAAGGAAACTTTGTGTACTCTTGGTGCGACTAGCCACTATGGAAAAACAATATGGAGGTTCCTTAAAAAATTAAAATGAGATCTATCATATGATCCAGCAATTCAATTTCTGGGTATATCTTAGAAAGAAAATCACTATCTTGAAGAATTATGTGAACCCCCATATTAATTGCAGCATTATTTACAATAGCCAAGACATACGAATAACCTAAGTAATCATCAACAGATGAATGAATAAAGAAAATGTAGTATATACATACATTGGAATGTTACTAAGCCATAAAAAAGACGGAAATCCTGCTATTTGCAACACCATGATAGCTTGAGGGCACTGTGCTAAGTGAAATAAGTCAAAGAAAGGCAAAAACTATGTGGTCTTTCTTAATCGATCTCATAGAAAGAGAGAACAGATTAATGCTTAGCAGAGGTGGAGATGGATGAAATGGGTAAAGGTGTTCAAAAGATACAAAGTTCCATTATAAGATAAATAAGTTCTAGGGATGTAATGTATAGCATGCTATTTTATCAACACTACACTATATATCTGAAAGTTGCTAAGAGAGTAGATCTTAAAAGTTCTTGTCATAAGGGGAAAAATTTATATCTATGTGAGATGATGGATGTTAACTTGTCGTGGTAATTATTTTACAGTGTATATAAACTGAAAAGCATTATGTTGTATACCTTAAGCTAATACAATGTGATGTGTCAATTATATCTCAATAAAACTGGAAAGGTTTTTAAAAAAGTGTTAGAAATAGCCTGAACACTGAAATGACTCTTACATAATGCAGATTTTTTTTCAATAGATGGAGTTTTCAATAGATTTTTTTTTCAAATAGATGAAATGTATTTATATATATATATGTGTATATATATATATATGTGTGTGTGTGTGTGTGTGTGTATGTGTGTGTGAGAATTGATATGTATGCTATTTTGTTGTATTTTCAGCCAGCTTCAAAACTTCATATGTCAAATTTGCTGAAGGTGTTAACATCATAGATATTTTTACACTTAAAAATGTCGAATTTCATGCCCCAAAAAGAGCATTTGTGGGGAGTTTTAATTCATTACTTTATTTTGAAGAAAAAGTTATCGTATACTTTGGGAAGCTTACGGTGAACATGCTCCATCTCAAGATACTTGTGAATGTTGGTTTAAACACTTTAAAAGTAACTTCAATGTGAAAGACATAGAACGTCCAGGTCAACCAAAAAAGTTTGAAGACCAACTATTACAAGCATTATTGGATGAAGATGTGTGTCAAACTCAAAAACAAATTGCAGAAAGATTAAACATTGCTCAGCAAACAATTTCTGAGTGTTTACAAGCAATGGGAAAGATTTTAAAGAAAGGAAAATGGGTGCCACATCAACAAATGGAAAACCAAAAAGTTATCAGTAAAATGTTGCTTCAACAGCACGAAAGTCTTTTTTGCATCGAATTGTGACTGGCTATGAAAAGTGGACTTATTTTGAGAATTCCAAACGCACAAAGTCATGGGTTGATCCAGGTCAACCATCAACATCAACTGCAAAGCCAAATAGCTTCGGAAAGAAGACAATGCTCTGCGTTTGATGGAATCAGGAAGGTGTGGTGTATTATATTATGAGCTTCTAAAACCAGCTGAAACCATTACTAATGATCACTACCGACAACAAATAATCAATTTGAACCAGCCTTTGATTGTGAAACGACCAGAATGTGCCAGAAGATACGGCAAAGTAATTTTTCTTCAAGATAACGCACCATCACACACTTCAAAACCAGTTAAAGACACGTTAAAAGATCTTGCCTGGGAAGTATTAACCCATCTGCTATATTCACCAGACCTTGCTCCTTCAGATTACCATTTGTTCTGATTGATGGCAAACGCATTTTCTGAGCAGCACTTCAAAATGTACAAAGAAGTGTAAAATTGGGTCTCTGCATGGTTTGCCTCAAAACAAGAAAAGTTCTACTGGGACAATATCCACAAATTACCTGAAAGATGGAAGAAATGTGTAGCTAGTGATGGACATTACTTTCAATAAAGCACTTTTGATGTTTTTCTTGAAATTATTGTGTTTTCTTTGATTACAAAATCCACCATTATGAACCAGTATGCCTAGTATATGCTACCTGTGTGACCTTGGTTTATTTCAGTCCGTTTTGTAATCTATAACTGCGATATTACCTGTTGTAATGAAAATTAAAATAAGTACAGTGTCTAGCACAACTTCTGGCACGTAGTAGGCACTCAAAAGTTACTCTCTCCTCTTTTTTTTGGCTCTTCCATGGCGAACCCTAACAACTTACATTTTTTGACCTATTGTAGAGTTTTCTTGAAAGAGCAAATCAACATCTACATCAAAGTTGCAAGTGGTAATACACCAAGTCATTCCTCCTACCACCTGCAAGACAAAGAAAATATGTGTTTTCTCTTTCTAGCTTGAGGAGAGGGAAAGAAGTCAAAGGTAGTCAAAATATAAATATATTTTACAGACTCAATAAACATACAAAATTATGTATTGTTAGAGAGAGTATGTATACCCTGACTTCATCAACTACAATTCATCTAAGATAGCACTGTTGGATAAAACTTTCTGCAATCATGGCAATGTTCTGAACCTGCACAGTCCAATACAGCAGCTGCTAGCCACATCTGGTTACTGAGCACTTGAAATGTGGCTAGTGTGACTGAGAAAGTGGCTTTTATTACTAAATGGACACAGACAGACTTACTTTATACTGAAGGAGACAGACATTAATTCTTAGGTGAGAGAAGTCTTAAACCAGTTTTGGGTAGTGCTAGATTCCAGAGAGATTATCTGTTTAATACACCAGACACATGAATATCAAAATTGACATTTTGTGGCTCATTACTTTATTTTTATACCTCTTAAAGGAGATGTGAATTCTTGCTCTACTTTCCCCACAGGATTTCTTTAAGATGCAAATGAGACTAAGGCTAAAAGTCCATTTTGAAATTTAAAAAAAAAAAAAAATCTTACTTCTGGCTGTGCTTAGACCCACGTGAAATGTCTAATAGCACACAGATTCCAGGCCCCAGTCCAGACCTACATAACCAGAATTTCAATGGGTGAGGCTTAGACATCTGTATGCTGAAACAATGCACAGTGATTCTGTCATGAGAAGGCAGAACTGTGGCCCATTGGAGCACTCAACATTTTTTTCCACCAGGAAGCTTTCCTGGCCTGTCCTGTCTGATCTGGATATTTCATTTCTATACTAGAATACAGTTTACTGCAGTAGTACTTACTGCATTATGCCACTTATCCCATGCATGTTGATATACTTGTCTCTTTTCCCTATACTATAGAAGTCGAGGCCTTTGAATACAGGGTGTCTGTCTTACCTCTGTGCCCTCAACACCTATTACTATGCCTTGAGCATAACAATTGTTCAAGATTCTGCTGAATTAAACTTCACCCCATAGTGACTTCTCCCTCCTCCAAACTAAGCATTTACCATCCACCCAAAGGCAACCTGACAATTGTCTGTGAACTCACTGACTTGGGATGGCTCCTTATTAACTCAGATTATTTTCTTTTACATAAGCTTTATCTTCCCACCCAAACTGTAAGTTCCTTGAAATGAAGAAGTATTTCATTAGCTTATTTGCATTTCCCAAGGTTTCATGCATAGAAAAGGAATTCAAAATGCGTCTACTGATATATTATTATTTTCTTTTGATAAGAAACACTTCCATAGTAAATCTGAAAAAGGAAGAAATGGAAACACAGGCATGGAAAAAGGAAAAACACAATCTCTTCTTCTTTTCCATAGTTAACCATGCCATCCTGACAAAAAAATGGACTAATAGTTACAAAGATGTCCTCTTACCTTATCAAAAGGTGACAAGCCTTTAATTCTTGCCCTGAAATACCCAGCTGCAACCAAAAGCTCCAGAATTTCAGTTAACTTGACATTTTGTTCTTCATCTTCTCTTGTTTCTACCTAAAACAAAAGGTGAAAAGCTGTAAAAGCTATCTTTGAATACAGCAACACCAGATCTATCTCCTGATGCCACAACATTGTCAGGTGACATTGGCTAGACCAATGCTCTCATGAAGGCGCACGGCCCACAGAGCTGCCAGAGTTTCACAGAAGAGACCCCCCAGGTGTCTCTTCTTATCATCACAGGTGAGGGCAGAAGACAGGGCCTGTTTACCAGGTCCTGAAGGAATCCAGAGAAAGGAAGGTTAAGGCACATTAACACCCTGTTCTCTAAGACATGGTGTACTTGACAGGTCTCAACTAAATTATAAATTCCTTACAGAGGAACAAGGTGGTTTTTATTTTTTTTAACTTCGTAGTCATTTTGGTCCATATTATTTTAAAGAGGGTCAAGAACAAAGAATAAAATATATATGCCTCTCCACACTTCTTTTTGTTCTCTAAGACAAACATAAAGAAGGCTTTCAACTCAGTAATACTAACGGGTAATTATTGCCACATAACAGGATTGCCTTAAAAATAACACATTCACCTAATATCCTGTATAATAAAAGCCTAGCGACCATAATGGCAGGGCTTTTACTTTATTTTCATACCTCTAATTTTTCATACCTCTAATTCATATGACCAGAATGACCGCTTGACCAGTCACTATGAGGTACACTGACCACATCTTGGTCCCCACCCCTGTCCACAGGCTCTAATCGCCTGATGGCGAATGGAGATCCTGGGTGGGTAGCAGGGGATGTGGGCGGTGCCAGGCATAGACTCCTGCTCCACTGGTCACCCTGCACACAGAGGGCGACCTGTGGCTGAGGTGGGGCCAGCAGGTGTGTGGGAATGGCCAACCTCTTGGTCCCTTCCCCCAAGTAGGCTCTGATCGCCCGATGGCAAACGGGGATGTAGGGTGGGTGGCAGAGGATGCAGATGGCGCCAGGCCAAGACCCTCACTCCACCGGTCATCCCACACACAGGGGGTGTCACAAATGAGCAGGACTGGCCGATCTCTTGGTCCCTCACCCCCTGGCAGTCAGGTTTCAATCGCCCAATGGCAAACTGGGAACCCGGGTGGGTGGCGGCGGGGGCAGGGCCGGCTGCCAGCATTCAGGGAAGATGGCCCTAATCGTGGGCTAGACCTAGGGACCGTATCCACACATGACTTTTGTGCACCAGGCCTCTAGTATGTGATAAAATAAAAAATTGTTAAGTTTACAGGGAAGGGCAAAAGTAGGTTTACAGTTGTTGGTAAGAAAAAGAATACAATAAATTACAAGAATAAACTCTGTGTTTCATGTACTCACAGATGTAAACTTACTTTTGCCCCACCCGACATATCCTATCTTCACTACCAGGTGTTTATTTACAAGTTAAATTTATCAAAATATTTTAATACTTTTGCCTCCATTTACTTTAATGAACTGTTTCCCTTTCCCCTCTTGCGTCACTGCCGAAAATAAAATCCAACTGTCTCTATAAAATACCACCAAAGAATTCTGGTTCAAGTCCTTGTACCTACCACTTGGGACTATTCTCTTACTCAACAATGCCTGTTAAATCTTCTTTACTAAGCTTCTCACATTAATCCTCCCTTCCTTTTTATTTATTCTTCATGCCAGGACTATTGCAACTGCCTCTCAATCTTTCTTCTCTGGTAATCTGTCTTGTTCATTCATTCCTAAATCACAGCTTTTACATCATTACCTCTTTAGCTCATCCCCCAGCCCTCATCATTAATGCATCACACACTGTCTATAAGATAGACTCCAAATGTCTTAGTTTGGCATCCAGATTTTTGGCTACAACCTATCATTTCAGCTTCATCCTTCACCTCAGCCAATCCTGATATGGCTATGGCCAACCTCCTTCTCTTAATATCCTCTGATCACGGTCAAATCATCAGCAAATTCTAGCTCCTATTTGATGCCAAAACCGGCAAATACAGCCCGAAATACCCATTTCTCTGCATTTATCTTTTATTTATAATCTGTCATTCATACAATGACGTAACAGCCTCTTTTTTTGAGGGACATGCCTGGTGTTAATGAACATGCCTAGCTTTCCAAATAGACTATTCTATTAGCTGTTCACTCCTGTTATGAAATAGCATGTTGGCTTCAAAAACACACTTATTATAGAATGACATGCTCAATCATGACATAGAGTGCATGACCTAAGCCATTCATGTATGAGCAAAATGTTTTAATAGTCATGACACTGATGATGGAAAGTCAAATTTATTTTGAAGTATAAACTGTTAAGAAAGGGAGTATACATATTAACATAGGCATATAGTTGAACAAGGAATTATTAAAGTGATTGTTAATCCCTTGAAATGGGGTGGAGGTGTCAACCACACACTAGTACTCATTTAACTCTCAGATGACACTGGCCCAGCCTATCCAATATTTTGAAGATTAGCATTCACCAGCTATCAGGGACATGTATAAGTAAGGAAATATCAATTATTCATACCTTCTCTTCCTTGGCAACAGATTTGTGATGGATGAAACTCAAATAGAAGATAAAGAGCAGTTATGGTTCACAAAGGTAGAATAGGGAGGAAATGGGATGATATATATTGTACAAGTATTTTCTTCAAACTCCTGGGATGTAAGACAGGTGGCCTTCATTTGTGCAGTCATTTGTCATAAAAACACTTCTAAGAAGAGGACAGAACATCATGGGACGATCATCCCTGCTTCAACTGCTACCTAAGGAGCACTCCAAGGAAGATGCATGGCCCATGCTTCCAACCACTCACCCCCAGAATAAAGAAGTGTACTTTTACACTATAACCTGTGAAATAACTTTGTGGCACAAGACACTGAATGGATAATGTCAATAACACTTCAAATGCATTTCAGAGATTACATTGAGACAAAATAGAAAAGAGCATGAAAGAATGCTATTTGAAGCCATAAAAAGCCATCAGATTGGTTAATACATCCAATTGTTAAAAACAAAACAAAAACAAAAACAAAAAACCAGCTGGAACTGATTTGGCTCAGTGGATAGAGCATTGGCCTGTGGACTGAAGGGTCCCAGGTTCGATTCCGGTCAAGGCCATGTGCCTTGGTTGTGGGCACATCCCCAGTTGGGGGTGTGCAAAAGGCAGCTGATCGATGATTCTCTCCTCATCGATATTTCTGACTCTCTATCCCTCTCTCTTCCTTTCTGTAAAAAACAAACAAACAAAAAAAAAACAACACTTAAAATTCTGGTAAAGACAAATGGCTGTGAGCTCCTCAACCAGGCACATTAAATTTCCAATTGCCTTGCATTGCAGTTCATGTAAGCTGGAGGGCAGGGCCACGTCCAGCTATCTGCATATCCTCCATACTATAAACGGTTTAAAAAACTGATGTTAATGAATTAATAGGACCAGTAACAGCTTAATCACACAGAGTATATGCACTAGTCTTTGAACTAAATGACAACTTGATTTTATAGTCATTTCGTCTGCCTCCTAATTGCCAAGAACTGTCCTAGTCTCTTGGAAAAGTGACAAATAAGATGCTGCAGTTAGAGCAGGGTTAAACAAAGTTTATTTTAGAAAAAATCCACACTGGTAGTGGGACACTGAATCAGGAGAATTTAAGATAGAACCAGGGAGATAAGACAGGAGTCTACAGCCACAGGCCAGGCAAAAACTTGATGACATCCTGGAATAAAGAAGTGGCAAAAAAGAAATGTCAAATAAAATATCACAGTATAGAACCCGATATTCACAAATCCCTGGCTCCATCAAAGCAACTCCTGGGGAAGGTTCTACCTGATAAGAGGGCTCTGACATTACACTTGATAGGATTTCCTAAGATAACAACGAAACGGACGTGTGCTCTGGGAACTCAGGCTAACTAAGTCCATCCTTTCAACACCAAAGCCCCAGCTTTTATGCGCAATTAGTGGGTTTGTGATATGAAAGGGCCTAGGGGTGGGGGAGCGGAGAAGCCAGAATGGGGGCAGCTGAGAGCGAAGGAAGCGCTCCTGTGTCCAGAAATCGGTCTCCAGCCAGAGGCCTGCTTCAGAACCTCAGGAGGAGACAGGGGGGCGGCGTGGCCTCCGTTTCTCTCAAGAATCCGATCCACTCGCTTACGAGCAAACCAACTGGAAGGGAAGGCAGATGTAAACCACCTCGCTAAGTGATATTTGCACCCCGAAGGAAATGCACTTCCCCTTTATCCCCAGCCGACGTGGAAATCCGGAAACCATTGCCTATCCTGCCCCAGGCCCAGCCAGTGTCAGTGACAAGCGCCTCTGGGAGGACAGGAGCCCGTTACCTCCCGGAGGAGCGGCCCCGGGCACCGCCACACAGCACACCCCGCGGGACCGACCCACCGCGGGGACGGCTCCCAGACCTCTCCGCCGGCTGACTGCGGGGGGCAGCCCCCCCGGGCACAGGCGGGCGGGCTGGGCCCCCAAAGGCGGCGGCAGCCCCACAAGGTCACCGCCCTTTGCACAGCCCGAACCCGGACCGTCCCAAGGCGCATCTCGTGACTCCTGGCGCAATAGCCCGGCCTCCCGGCGAGCCCTGCGGCGTCCGAGGGTCCGGCGCCCACCCGGAGCGGGAGAGGCGGGGAGGACCAGGTAGCGCCCGAAGCCGGGCCGGCACTCCCCGCGGGCGCACCTGGGGAAGGGGGCGGGGCGCCCGGCGCGGCCTGGCCCTCTCGCGGGCACCCGACGTGTCAGGAAGAGGGGCTCCTTACCTCTGCGAGACCCTGGCCCTCCGGCCCCCTGGGCAGCCCCATCATCCGACTGACTGATGTGTGCAGGCACCCAAGTCCGCAGAGCGGCCGGAGGAGGCTGTCCCCCCGCCGCGAAGCCGCTACCGGAGCGGAGCGCCCAGCGGCCACTTCCTCCGCCGCCGCCGCCGCCGCGGGTCGCCGGCGCCAGGCCCCGGGAGCATGCGCGTTGGGCGGGACCGCGCCGCGCTGCGCCTGCGCCTGCGCGAGGCGGCCCGGTGGAGGCGGGACTGGGGGCCGCGGAGCGGAGTCCCGCGCGGAGGATGCTGACCTTGCAACCGCGTCTGCGTTTCCCTCCAAGAAACTTGATGAAAGGGCCTCTTCCCGCATCTTGGGGACATTTTTCATCCTGGGTCTCCTCTCTGCTTCTCAGAGGCATGAATCAAGCGGGCTTGGTTCTCTCCGTCAGCCCGGCTTCGGGAGCCGCCTGGCTCGGGGTCAGAGTCCGAGCTTGAAGAGCGTGGGCTCCACCCCGCGCCCGGCTGCAGCTCCGCACCGGCTGCCCGACTTCGTCGTGCACTGGGACAAACTTCTCACATGTGGACCAGGAGCCCAGCCCCCGAAAACGCTTTCCTCACGCCTGCTGCCTCCCTAACGCCTGAGCCATGCCTCGTGCTCCCCAAGGAAACTCGTCGGGGATAATGTGCCCCCATCCCACTCCGCTCTCCCCCAGCTTCTGGTCTTCCTTAAGGGAAGGTCTTCTAAAAAATGCGACTCCAGTGTTGAGGTCCTTTTAGCTGCCACATCACTTACATGATGCACCCCAGTGTATCCCAGAGGATGGCAGCAGCTCTTTGTAGAGTTGTCTTCCTGGCCACAAGCCACTGCACCTGCTCCATAATGGCTTCTCCAGCGTTTTCTCCTCCTCCTCTCCCTCCTCCTCCTCCTCCTCCTCCTCCTCCTCTCTCTCTCTCTCTCTTCCTCCTCCTCCTCTCCCTCCTCCTCTCCCTCTCCTCCTCCTCCTTCTCTCCTTCCTCCCCCTCCTCCCCCTCCTCCTCCCCCTCTTTGTCCTCCTCCTCTCACTCCTCCTCTCTCTCCTCCCCTCCCCTCCTTCTCCTCCTCCTCTTCCTTCTCCTTTCTCCTCGTCTCCCTCCTCCTCTTCCTCCTCCTCTTCTTTGTGATGAAGAAAGCGATGGCATCTGAAAACGTTTTTAAAAATTGATTTTAGGGAGGGGGGGGGAAACATCATCAATGAGAGAAACGTTGACTGGCTGCCTCCCTTATGCCACCCTACCGGAATTGAACCCGTGGCCTTTTGTTGTACAGGAGGAGCTCCAAGCAACTGAGCCACCAGGTCACGGCTGCAGGTGAAAACTTTGGCTGTTTCCCTGTGAGCCTTTGGCAGGGGGGGGGGCAGGAGTGTGAGACTCTGAGCTTGAGATAAAAAAGGTTTGTGTGTATCCTTCCTGTCTACTTTCCAAGTGGTTATTCGGTAAATGTCCTTGAAGAAATTCGTGCCTTTTGTGCTCCCAGAGTTTATCCTGACAGAACAGAGATGTCTCTGGAACCTTATGCACGACCATTTCCTTCTTAAATGTAGTTAGCAAATATTGCTGACAAAACTTTGTCCCATCAGCCCTGCCCGGGTGGCTCAGTGGTTTAGAATGTCCTCTTGATAACAGGTTTCGGGTTGGATTCCCAGTCAGGGCACATACAAGAATCATCCAATGAATGCATAAATAACTGGAACAGCAGATCGATATCTTGCTCGCTCTCTCAAAGCAATACTTCCTCCCCCCCAAACTGTGTGCCACCTCCACCAGACACCAAGGATTAAAAAAAAAATTGAATATGCAAATTAAGCTGTTAAGATGGGAACTCTGTTATGTTAGTTTTATGTGTGTTAAAAAATGACGAACCCTAGCCAGTTTTGCTAAATGGTTGGAGCATTGGCCCGGGTTTGATACAGTGCAGGACATACCTCAGCTACAGCTTGATCTCCGACCCTGGTTGGGGTATGTGCGGGAGGCAACCAATTGATCTTTCTCTCTGTCTCTCCCCCTCTTTTGCATACTCTCTCTCTAAAAAAAAAAGAGTCAATGGAAAAATATCCTCAGGTGAGGATTGACAACAACAAAATGATGAAATAGAAATGACCTCTTGCTCCCACCCATTGTGAAGTCAATGAAACTCAATTTCTAAGGCATCCACTTTCATAACTCCCCAAATGTGTTATTTTTGTAATATTAAAAGTGTCCTTCCTTGAGATGGTATTGAATGAGGGAGAATGGAGGGTGATGATTTGTAGCCACTCTTGGATGACCAGACAGGTATTGACGTCTAGGGACAGGCAGCACAACCTCACATAGCAAGCCTAAATAGCTGTGTATAAAACAGCCCAGGGAATAGAGCTTAAAGAATAATAGGACTCAGTAGGCTACACAGGAGTCCCATATTATAAATGCCTCTGTAATGTTTCAAAAAACAAATAAACAAACAAACAAAACCCCAAAACCATGAGCAGCTATCTTTCCCAATAAGAAACTGTCTCAGTTAACTTTCTGTGTAAGGTCACAGTAGCAGACTTGCGTTGATAGCATGTTTTGTTTTTTTCGCCTAAGGCCCTAGCAAAACAACTCAAGAATGCTGGGGCAGCCCACTTTGGAGAGAGAAACACCCGCACAACCTTGGAGACAATGTAGGTTTGTGAGGTCTCTCAGATAAATGTGTCTCTCTCCTTCTCTCCTGGCTCTGGGTGTCCACACACACATGTCGTCTCCAGGTGAGGTATTTGGGGATGAGGGATCCCCTGTCCCTCCTCTGCACATCCAGCACAGAGGTATGTGTTGTTCCTCTAAGATTCTCAGGGACCTCACAGATACTTTTCTTCCTGGGTAAAAGGGTGCCGTAGTAAAGAGCTTCTTGTTAGGACCACCTTTATCCTGGAGGAAGTTTACTATAGTCTCAGTCATCCTCTCCTCGTGTTTCTCTTGGTCCTTTCATTCTGGGCTCATGCTCTGTCTAAGAAGGGGAATCATGAGGTCTTGAAGCAGGAAAGGACTTTAGGAGGCATGTAGTGCAATTATGGGTGTTTGGAAAAGTGGAGTGACAGTTTAGGTTACATATTATGTTAGTGGCAGTGCTGGGATTAGAGCCCCATATGTCTGATTTACAATGTCCTTTTATTCATCTATCATCCACTCACCTATTCATCCAAAGGTATTCTGAGATCCTTCTATGTCATTGGCTCTCAAGCTTGGCTGTATGTAAGAATCACCTGGGGAACTTTAAAAGCTACCGTTGCCTGAGTTCAACCCCCCCAGGGATTCTGATTTAATTGATCTGGGGAGGAACATAAAATTCATTTTTTCTTTGCCAAAACCGGTTTGGCTCAGCAGTAGAGCGTCGGTCTGCCAACTGAAAGGTCCCAGGTTCGATTCCGGCCAAAGGCATGTAAGTTGGTTGCGGGCACATCCCCGGTAGGGAGTGTGCAAGAGGCAGCTTGTCGATGTTTCTCTCTCATCGACGTTTCTAGCTTTCTATCTCTCTCCCTTCCTCTCTGTAAAAAAATCAATAAAATATATATTTTTAAAATTTATTTTTTCTTTGAAATATATTGTTTTATACATAAGACAATATATATTGTTTATAGACACTGAGTGGCCAGATTATTATGATCTCTGAACGCACAATAATCTGGCCACTCAGTGTGTGTGTGTGTGTGTGTGTGTGTGTGTGTGTGAGGCCTGGTGCATGAATTCCTGCATGGGTGGGGTCTGGCCAGCCTGGCCATGGGGAGGGGATGTGGGTGGTTGGCCGGCCTGGCTGCTGGTCAAACTCCTGGTCAAGGGGACAACTTGCATATTAGCTTTTTATTATATAGGATATACACTGAGTGGCCAGATTATTATGCATTCAGAGATCATAATAATCTGGCCACTTAGTGTGTAAACCAATACAGGGGACATATACCCTGGGCAACACAGTAACCTCATTACTATCCCTCATTTATGTTTTCTTATAAAGCACACAAAATTTAAAATTCATAAACAAACTAAGAGTCCTTAAGTTAAGAAAGTTCTTCCTAAAAATTCTTAATTGTATGCCAATCCATTCTCAAACAGTAAAAGTTTATGATACACTTTTTATTGAGGGGGAGTGAATATTAAAACTTCACAGGTGATTCCCCTGAGCAGCCAGTTTGAGAACCACACCTCTCTGTGCTGGAGATACTGCAGTCACCGAACCAGACAAGATAATTACTGACACAAATTAAACATGTAAATTAATAAGATAATGTTGGGAAGGAATTAGTGCTCTGTAGGAAAAAAACCAAACCAGTGTAATGTGATAGGGCGTAGCTGAAATCAGAGGCTCCTTTAGATGAAAGACTCAGGATTGAGGGAGACCTAAATCCTGAGAAGGTGCCACGATAGTGTTTCAGGGAAAAGCACTCCAGGCAGAAGGATGTCCGGATGTCTTCCATCAGCCCCTCCAAACCCAATCTCACCCCTCTCACCATGCCTGCTACTATATTAGGCTGGCCAGAAAGGACCTCGTCAGCAGGGTGTGGAGTGTGGGCATCTAGGATGCGAAGATCCGGGTGTGGATCCTGGGGTGGAGAGATCTAGGCCATGGGGCCTGAAGAGGAGAATCTCAATTGTGACTTGGTTAAATGTATCAAGAACCTAAATGCTATCCCTGGATATGATAATTCCACTTTTAATATTTATGTACAAAGATCTTCATCACAATGTTATCTAAGAGAGAAAAACCTGGAAACTGTAAATAGCCCATAAAAAGGAAATAGTTAAAAAAAAATATATATATATATATATATTTTTTTAAATACATTTTTATTGATTTTTTACAGCGAGGAAGAGAGAGGAATAGAGAGTTAGAAACATCGATGAGAGAGAATCATCAATCAGCTGCCTCTTGCACAGGGGGGATGTGCCTGCAACCAAGGTACATGCCCTTGACCAGAATTGAACCCGGGACCTTTCAGTCCGCAGACCGACGCTCTACCACTGAGCCAAACCGGTTTCTGCTAAATATTTACCAGTAAAAATATTCACTGCAGCAGGCCATGAAAGAAAAGGATGAGAGATGATGCTATCTAAATATTAGCAATGTTTGCCTGTCAAAAAGACATTTAAAACATTTAAAAGACAAACTGGAAAATATTCATTATCTGTGACAAGAGTTATTACAAATGAGGAAAAAAATTAATAGAAAGACTTGAACAAGAATACCTAAAATAAATTGTCACTAAATATTTTTAAAAAGCAGATTCTCAGCCTTAAATAAAAAGTTAAAATTCGGTACCTTTTTACGTGGGAGAAGTAATGTTTTAAGAACATTGAATTAACACCATAGCACTCCTAGTCATTAACTTCTTGCAAGGGTTCTGGAGAGCAAACTGGAAAAGTTAATTTTTCAGTAAGTATTCATTGAGGGCCCACTGTGTGCCAGGCACTGAGAAGGGTTCTCATTGGGGGAGGGGAAGTGATGCAGCATCCAAGGGGCATTTGGAGTTTTCAGAGTGACTGGGAGGGATTACCAGCATCTAGTACCCAATCTTTGTTATGGATATCAAGTGTCCTACGTTGACTTTGAGTCATAAGAATTGCTCTGGCAAGAGGGATGTGGGAAGATATGATATCATACCTGTTTGGGGCAGAGATGTTAAGAGCCTTTTATTATGCATTTCCTTCACTCTCTTATGTTCTTTCCATCCATCACAAGAACATACCCAAGTAACCACTACAACTTTGCCGAGGCCCTTGAATAAGAACCATATGTGAGAGAAAAGGCCCAAACCCAGCCAAGCCAGACTCATGAGTGGGATATCAGTGTTTATTGGGGTCATTGAGATTTGGAGAGTGTTTGCTAAGCACTGTCATTACAGCACAACCTAACTAACACACAGAAAGAATTGTTCCTCCAAATGCTTTAATCCTCTGCCTTAAAAGAGACAAAGTGGAGCTGTGGATGAATGTGCACAACCGATATAAAAAATTGTATGACTGTATGTTGAAATATGTGCCATTCATGACAAGTTGAAACCTGGATGAGAGAGGAACAGGAGCAATAATTTGAGTGGGAAGTCAGTTACAGCTTCTACAAGGTCATAAGACCTGAGGTCAAGGAAGAGTGAGGCTCTGAGTGGGGGAAGCATTGCAGGCTGAAGGACCAGTGTGGGCAGAGCAGGAGGAGTGGGTGGGTCTGGGGGCTGGAGTGCAGAGAGCAGAGGTGGAGGGGCCAGGTCTGGGCAGGACCCTGGGGAACATGAGAAGGGGCTTGGATTTCACTGAGGCACAGTGAGAGCAATAAGAGGGCTTAAAGAAACATTATTTGTTAAACATGCTGTGCTATCACTGGAGTCAAGTCAGCCCTTGGTGTGTAAAAATTGTTCCGCAGTGACAAGATTGCTCATGTGCAACTCCTGCTGCTGTACATATTACAGGGCTTGGTAAATTGCAACAATTGGAATGCAACCTTTCCACTGTCTGAAAATGGAGGGAAAGGAATCAATGACTCAGGAAATGCACTTTGAAATAATCTACATTTATGTAACACTAGAGGCCTAGTGCATGAAATTTGTGCAGTGGGGGGTGTCCCCACAGTCCAGCCTGCCCCCTTTCACAGTCTGGGAGCCCTCAGGGGATGTCCTACTGATGACTTAGGTTTGCTCCCCTCAGGGAGCAGGACTAAGCCACAGCCTGGCCTCCTTCTGTGGGCTGATCTAGGGCTACTGGGGCTGGGTGGTGGCAGCGGCTTGGACATGCTCCTGCCTCTACTCAAGGGCTGCTGAGGACCAGGCCACTCCCCTGCATGTTATTCTCTCAGGCTCAGGGCTATGCCTGGCTCCTCCTCCTGAGCTGATCGTGACCATTATGGTGTCCAGGCCCAATTTGCATATTACTTCTTAAAAAAAAAAAAATATATATATATATATATATTTTATTGATTTTATACATAGAAGAAGAGAGAGAGATAGAGAGTTAGAAACACCAATGAGAGAGAATTATCAATCAGCTGCCTCTTGCACAGGGGGGATGTGCCCACAACCAAGGTACACGCCTTTGACCGGAATTGAACCTGGGACCTTTCAGTCCTCAGGCTGATGCTCTATCCACTGAGCCAAACCGGTTTCAGCTGCATATTACTTCTTTATATACATAATCTAGTTGCCTGGTGCATGAAATTCATTTACATTAAAAAGGAATTAATTAGAGGAAATATTTTAATGTTGCTATTTGTCCTTTATAATAGAATTGTCAGAGATGAAAGAAAATTAGTAAAATGTATATGAAAATCTTCCTCCTGTCAGAGTCTGAGGTGTGCCATGGGACCCAGAGTCAAGTCCCCACCCACCCATACGCGCCTTGAAATCACAGAAGACACAGACCAGGCCAGCCACACCCCTGCCAAGCTCCACCAGGTGAGGACACACCCTCAGGTCCCCTGGCCTGGCGTTGGGCAGGGGGGCAGCCTCACATCCCTGGTGCAGCGTCAGGTCCCCTGGCCCAGTGCTGGGGTGGGGGGCATGGACTGAGATCCCCTGACCAAGGCCAGGGAAGGAGGCACAGCATGAGGTCCCCCGGCCTGGTGCCAGGGCCAGGGGCGTGACCTGAGGTCCCCCATCAAGCCCTACCAGGTAGGGGGTGTGGCCTGAGATCCCCAGTCAAGCCTTGCTGGGCAGGGGAGCATGGCCTGGAATCCCTTGTCAAGCGTCACAGGGAGGGAGCTGCAGCCTTAGGTCCCCCGTCAAGTCCCACTGGGTGGGGGGGGTGAAGCCTTGGGTTTCCCGGCTCAGCATCGAAACAAGGGGTGCACTATGAGGTCCCCCTTCAAGCCCTGCCAGGCTGGGGCGTGGCCTCAGGTCCTCTGGCAGGGTGCTGGGACAGGGGTTGTGGCATCAGGTTCCCTGGCTTAGTGCTGGGGTGGGGGGTATGATCTAAGGCACATGTGTCAAACACAAGGCCCGTAGGCCAAATCCGTCCAGCCAGGCCTTGCAATGTGGCCCGCACCGCGCTGTCATCACTGCACTCTGCTGCGTTTCCATCACAATGACAGTTTATGACTGTTCAGTAAACCATTCGGCCCGCGATTTAGGCTGGATTTTAGATTTTGGCCCCTTCTCTGATTGAGTTCGACACCCCTAATCTAAGGTCTTCTGGTATGGTGCCAGGGCAGGTGGTATGGCCTGAGGTTCCCCTGCCCCAGCCCAGCACCAGGCAGCCTCAGGTCCCTGAGGATTGCTCCTTAAGGCTTGTTATAGAAACTCTGCCTCTGCTGTGGGTGTAACCATCTTGTGTTACAGAAACCCCACCTCTACTGTTGGTCGGCATATTTGTGATGGCGTGATGGTCAATTTGCATATTCCCTCTTTATTAGATAGGACTAGAGGCCTGGTGCATGAAATTCATTCACTGGGATTGGGAGGGTCCGTCAGCCCGGCCTGCACCCTCTCCAATCCAGGACTACTTGGAGGATGTCCGACTGCTAGTTTAGGCCCGATCCCTCAATTGGACATCCTTCAGTTGGACATCCCTCTCACAGTCTGGGGCTGCTGGCTCCTAACCATTCACATGCCTGCCTATCTGATCACCCCTAACCACTCTTCCTGCCTCCCTTACCCCCTGACTGCCTGATCACACCTAACTGCCTCTGCCTGATGGCCCCTAAACTCCTCTGCCTGCCTGCCTGATGCTCCTAACTGCTCTCCCCTGCCAGCTTGATCACCCTTAACTACTCTCCCCTGCTGGCCCGATCGCCTCCAACTGCTCTCCCCTGCCGGCCTAATTGTCCCTAATGCCTCTGCCTCGGCCCTTGCCATCATGGCTTTGTCCAGAAGGACATCCAGTCTATCTGGTCTAATTAGCATATTACCCTTTTATTATTATAGATTATCCTAGGAATTACAGTTTCAACAAGTGAAACTGAATGAGAGAAAATCCAAAATTACTTTAGAAAAGAGACTGAAAAATGATCCATAGGAGAGACTTCTTAAATAGTAATGAAGACATATTATACTTTCAGTTCAAAATCAAATGATGAAATTAATTTACTAATGAGATTCATACATTTGTAGATTTTTTTTAATCTTCCCATTTCTTAGTAAAGACAAAAATTACTGCCATGTTTCTGGATTATTTTATCAGGCATGTTAACATCAACAAAAATACTCTAATTACTCTACCAACAAATAGAATAACATGGAAGTCATTAATTTATAAGATTGGCATTTAAATAATCTAAAATTATAAAAATTACCCTAAAAATTATAATCTTAAAAGTATCTAGTTGAATCATTGTGTCATCTTTTTAAAAAAAAAATATATATTTTATTGATCTTTCACAGAGAGGAAGGGAGAGGGATAGAGAGATAGAAACATGGATGAGAGAGAAACATCAATCAGCTGCCTCCTGCACACCCCCCTACTGGGGATGTGCCCGCAACCAATGTACATGCCCTTGACCGGAATTGAACTGGGACCCTTCAGTTTTCAGACCGATGTTCTATCCACTAAGCCAAACTGGTTTCAGCCATTGCGTCATCTTTTAAGAACAGTAAAAAGTAAGACACAATAAATCTTAATTACAGTAGTAGAGAGAAAGAAAATTATCTTGTTGCAGTTCTGGATCTCCAGAATGGGCTCAATGCAAGGTGCAATCAACTTGGAAGGTGAATCCCCTCTGTTTTTAGGTTGTGTGGACTAAGGTCTGAATCCAGTGCTTGGTGTAGCCACACTTCTTGTTGCCAGTGGAAGATGTGATGGGCCAGCAAAGACCCTCAGTGGAGAGAACTTGTAGGGAGGCTCTTACTCGTTTTTCAGAATGGAAGGAAGGACAGAGGGTCCTCTTCTCAAGAACTACACATGTGGACAAGGAGGCGTGCGTGAGATTGTTCTTGGCAAGCATTGTTAGAAAAATAGTAAGAAAAATACTAAGTATAATCTAAACAGTCATCAAAATAATAGACTTGTAATTTGTGATATTGTTATACAGAGAGTTAATATGCAATGGTGAAGGTGAACTAGAGTTACATGTTTGAACATGGATAAATATGAAAAAACTAGAGGCCTGGTGCATGAAAATTCATGCAATGGATTTGGGGGGGGGGGGTCCTCAGTCCGGCCTGCCCCCTCTCACAGTTCGAGAGCCCTCAGATGACCCAGTGATCAGGGGAAGGCAACGCCCCATCACACTTCTGCTGCTGCCACTGCCAGCAGTGCAAATCTTGGCCGGCCCCGTTACCTGAGCCTTGGGCGATCCTGGGGAGCTGGGTAGCTGCCATCCAAGGCTTGCCTGTGCCTTGGGCTGGCCCTGGGTGCCTGGGCAGCTGACATCTGAGGCTTGCCTGCGCCTTAGGCCAGCCCTGATGAGACTGGAGGACTCTGGAGGCAGATGCTCAGAGCAGCAAGGCCTGCCTGTGGGCGGGCCTGGTCTTGCCACATGCCTGCTGCCCCAGCAAGGCTGAGGGGACTGGGCATCGCCATCTTGTGGCTGTGGGTGCTGCCATCTTTGAGGGTGTGGCAGTAAGTTAGCATATTCCCTCATTATTGGCTGTGGGCACTGACATCTTTGAGGCTGGGCAGTCAATTAGCATACTCCCCCTTATTGGCTGTGGGTGCCACCATCTTTGAGGGTGGGGTGATCAATTAGCATATTCTCTCCTTATTGGCTGTGGACACTGCCATTTTTGAGGGTGGGGCAGTCACTTAGCATATTTCCTCTTTATTAGATAGGTGTAAAGTTGAATTTTTATTTTTATTTTATTTTATTTTTATTTTTTTTAAATCAATCTTTATTGTTCATATTATTACAAAGGTTCCTCATTTCTTCCCCCTCCACCAGGTTCCCACCCTACCCTCCGCTCCCTCCCCACCCCCCATTGTCCTCATCCATAGGTGCACAGTTTATGTTCAGTCTCTTCCCTCCCTCCCTTTCCCCCCAGAACAGTCAGTCCACTCCTCCCTCCCCATATCGCCGACTCTACTACAATGAACAGCTATTATTGTCAATCTAGTTTTTCAATCTCCCTTTTTGTTGTTGTTGTTGTTGTTTTTTTAATTAATAAACTTTTACACTTCTAAGAATAAATTTTAAAATCTAATAATTTTAAACCTTGTTTTTTTTCTGCCCTGTGAATTGAGAGCAAACTTGTTTACATGTAAACTTGCCCTTAGGCTATCAAAAGGTGTTGCCATTCAAGTGTAAATGGACACATTGTTTAAACATAGCTGCTGGTTGGAATTGGATTACCTGTTCTGGGTGGGAAGGGTTTGTCATTACCTTTCTCCATTAAAATTAAGGTGTTATCTTTAAAACCTCTTTTTGGCAAGAGACCTTAAACTTTCAGAACTTTAAAATTTTCAGGTAGTAAATCAGTTACTTAGCATTTTCTCAAATCAATAATATCTCCACATGCCCAAGGATACACTTCACACAAAAGACATTTGCAAATAGATCAACCAACCTCATCCAGGCCCCACACAAGGCACCCACAGATCAACACCCCAGCGCTATACTAACTCAACACATCCAGATCTAAGCCCTCACCACCTGATTCAGCAGACCCTCAAGTTGCCCCAAGTTTCCAGCCAGGTCTGAGAGGCAACCCTGGGGCGGGGGCAGGCGAGGAGCGAGCTGTTCCGGGCCTGGCTGCTCCGGGCCTGGCCTCCATTGCTCTGGTCCGCTCCACAACCAGCTGCTCCAGGTCTGGCCACTGCTGCTCCCGACCTGGCCGCTCCCAGCCTGGCAGCTGCTGCTCTGGGCCTGGTTGCTCCTGACCCGGCTGCTCTGGGCCCGGCCGCTCCAGGCCTGGCAGCTCCTGACCTGGCTGCTCCGGGCTTGGCTGCTGCTGCTCCGGGCCTGGCCACACCCAACTCGGCTGCTCTGGGCCCGGATGCTCCGGGCCCAGCCACTCTGGGCTCAGCCGCTTCGGGCCTGGTGGCTTCCGGCCCAGCAGCTGTTGTTCCGGACCTGGCCGCAATCCGACCCGGCTGCTCCGGGCTTGGCTGCTGCTGCTCTGGGCCTGGCCGCTCCCGGCCTGGCTGCTGCTGTTCTGTAAAGTTGAGTTTTTAAGAAAAGCAACTTTCATAATGATTTGCTAAGTTTTCATTGAATGCTTGTCCTATCTAATAAACATGAAATGTGCAAATTGATGTGACAAAGATGGCAGAGGCCAGGCCAGGATGCTTGCTTCATCGCCATGGTGATGACGCAGGCGTTCTACCCTGCCCCAGCCACTCTGGGCCTCTGGGCAGCCCACGAAGGTGGAAGGTGGCTCCGGCAGGAGCAAAGGTGGAAGGGTCTCTGGTGCTGACAGCCAGGAGAAAGAAGGCCTATTCTTGCACGAATCTTCGTGCATTGGGCCTCTAGTGGATACATGAATGTGTAATGTGAAAGTGTGGCTGGAAATTATGCTCAAGATCCTGGTTTTCTCTGGGGAGGAAGGAGGAAGGAGGGCCCAAGAGTAGCAACTCTATCTCTAATGTTTTATTTCTTGAGGAGAGATGATCTAAGGCAATTATGCCATAATGCCAATATTTGATAAAGGTGGATTATTCATAGATGAGTAATTATATTTTTATTTTCTGCATATTTTAATTATTTTATAATAAAGGTATGTTGTAAATGAGATAAACAAATCAACTACTAAAATGAATTAAAGGCAATAAGAAGGAACAGAGGAGTTTGACTATGAATCAAAGAAAGATGGTTGGGAACAGCATGATTGATGGAGAACTTTTTCCTTTGGCATTTTTTGAATATAGCTCCTCAAGAAAAGATTTAAATATTAAAAAAAAAAATAATTTGCAGTATAGAAGCCAGTTGGAGGACAAAAAAAAAAAAAAAAAGATTGAAAATACAGACTTGAACCTTAGCATGTGGCTCTTACATATCTCCCTCAAAAAACAAAACAAAACAAAACATGCCCTACCAGTGTATGAACCAGGAAGTCATGGTTGATTCCCAGTCAGGGCACATGCCTGGATCACAGGCCCGCTACCCAGTAGAAAATATGTAGGAGGCAGCTGATCAATGATTCTCTCACATCATTGATGCTTCTATCTCTCTCTTTCTCTCTGAAATCAATATGTATATATATATATATATATATATATATATATATATATATATATTCTATCTAATAAAGAGGGAATATGCAAATTGACCGCCATTTTGTCACAAAGATGGTGGCACCTATCGCCACAAGATGGCAGTACCCACTCTCCTCAGCCCCCACTGGAGTCGTCCTTTTAGCCCTTGATATGGTGAGGGGCAAGCAGGCTCCAGCAGAGAGCAGACAACAGGCCCCTGCAGAGAGAAGATGCAGGGCCCTGCTTGTCCCTCACCATAGCAGAGAGGGGCAAGCAGGCCCCCTGCAGAGAGCCCATCGTGTGATATCACGCTCAGTAGGCTTCCTGCTGCTTCTGTGGGAGTCAGCAGGAACTGCAGTGGAGCCGTGCTGCTTCCATGGGAGCCGGGAGGGTCCCACACCAACTTCTCAGGAGGTGGGAGGGAACTGCACTGCTTCCCTGGGAGGTGGGAGGGACTGCACTGCTTCTCAGGGAGGCAGGCTCACCGTCTCCTCTCTGGGCCTGCGCTTGGCCATGGAGACTGGGAGGACTGCCTGAGCCAGGCGCAGCAATGAAGCAAGCTTTCTGCCAGGCCGCTCACATTGCCTGCTCTCAGCAGTTTTCTCCCTTCTCCCCTCTCAACTGGCTTCTATACTGCAAATTACTTTAAAAAAAAAAATATATTTAAGTCTTTGCCATCTTCAAAAAATGCCAAAGGAAAAAGTTCTCCCGGCGACTGGGGGACTCCAGCAGGGCTGAAAGGACTGGGTGCTGCCATCTTGTGGCTATGGATGCTGCCATGTTTGTGACAGAGTGACGGTTAATTTTCAAGTTACTTTTTTTATTAGATAGGAGATATATATAATAAAATACGTTTTTTCCCTATAGCTCCTCAAGAAAGGACAAGGACCCTAACCGGTTTTGCTCAGTAGATAGTGCGTCAGTCTGCAGACTGAAGGGTCCCAGGTTTGATTCCAGTCAAAGGCATGTATCTTGGTTGCAGGCACATTCCCAGTAGGGGGTGTGCAGAAGGCAGCTGATCGATTCTTCTCTTTCATCAATGTTTCTAACTCTCCACCCCACTTCCTCTCTGTAAAAAAAAAAAAAATAAAAAAAATAAAAATCAATTTTATATATATATGAAAGGACAAGGACTGTTTGTGTTTTTTTTTAAAAATAAATTTTTATTGTTCATATTATTACAAATGTTCCTTCTCCCTCCCCCCCACCATTGCTCTCCTCCATCAGGTTCCCACCCCACCCTCTGCCCTTTCCCCACTCCCCATTGTCCTCATCCATAGGTGCACAGTTTATGTTCAGTCTCTTCCCACATCCCCCTCTCCCCTTTTCCCCAAGAATCATCAGTTCACTCCCCTTCCATACCTCTGATTCTATTATATTCAACAGTTAATATTGTTCATCAGATTTTTAAAAAAATATATTTTATTGATTTTTTACAGAGAGGAAGAGAGAGGGACAGAGAGTTAGAAACATTGATGAGAGAGAAACATCGACCAGCTGCCTCTTGCACACCCCTACTGGGGATGTGCCCGCAACCGATGTACATGCCCTTGACTGGAATCAAACCCGGGACCCTTCAGTCTGCAGGCCTATGCTCTATCCACTGATCCAAACCGGTTTCAGCAGATTTTTTTTTTTTTTTTAATTTCCTTGGTTTTTAGATTCACTTGTTGATAGTTACGTATTTGTTGTTCATAATTTTTATCTTTATTTACTTTCTCTTCTGTAAGAACCCCCTTCAGCAATTCATATAATTCTGGTTTGATGTTGATAAACTCCTTTAGCTTTTTTTTTTATTAGTGAAGCTCTTTATCTGACCTTTGATTCTGAGTGATAGCTTTGCTGGATAGATTATCTTTGGCTGTAGGTTCTTACTATTCATCACCTTGAATATTTCTTGCCATTCCTGTCTGGCCTGCATGGTTTCTATTGAGAAATCAGCTGACAATCGTATAGGTGCTCCTTTATAGGTAACTACCTTCTTTGTTCTTGCTGCTTTTAATATTCTCTCTTTGTCTTTTGCTCTTGGAATTTTAATTATGATTTGTCTTGGTGTGGTCCTCTTTGGATCACTTTTGTTTGGAGTTCTGTGCGCTTCCTGGACTTGTAAGTCTAATTCTTTCCCCAGGTGGGGGAAGTTTTCTGTCACTATTTCTCTCTCATCTTCTGGGACCCGCATAATTCTGATGTTGGTTTGCTTGAAGTTGTCCCAGAGGTTTATTACATTATCTTCAATTTTCTGGATTCTCTTGCCTTCTAGCTTCTGTGGAGGAGTGTCTTCTGGCTCTTTATGTTCCAAATCTTTGACTTGATTCTTGCGATCTTCCATTCTGTTTTTAGGACTCTGTAAAATATTTTTTATTTCAGACAATGTATTCTTTATTTCTTGTTGATCCCTTATCATTTCTTGTTGATTCCTTTTTAATTCTAGTTGATCTCTTTTCATATCCTCATAGGTCTTATCGATCTTTTCTAGGAAATTCTTGAAAAACCTTATAAGTGTAGATTTGAACTCTATATCCAGTCGCTTTTTGTCCTCCATTTCTTTCGTTTGTGATCTATTTTGTTGTCGCATTTTTGCAGCTTCCCTAATGGGGCGGGGTTTCAGGGTGGAGCCTACAGCCTTGGCTTCCATCAGCCCCGCCCTATGCGGCTCCTGGATCTCAGGGTCCTTCAGTACTCGCCTCTGAAAGAAAGGTGCCCTCGATTTTTGCCTGCTACCAAACAGTCTAGGCTTTCTCCCAATGAGCCCGGTATTGGGGTTCAGTTCAGTTGGAAGTGGGATTGGAGGTGGCGTTCAGAGCAGTCTGGAGCCCCTGTCTCCTTCCTGCCAGGGCAATCCCGCGGCACAGCCAATCGTTCCTTCTCTGCGTGCAATGTGCGCGCCTCAGGGACCTCCTTTCGCCACTCCCCCAGGGTTCTGCCTTGCAGCCCAGCTCTCTATGGATGAGCCTGGGTCCCCGGGGTCTGGCCTAGAACTGGGTTTCAGAGCAGTCGGAACTGGGGCCCAGCACAGTTGGAGCTTTTATCTCCTTCCCACTAGGGAACGCCAGCCAGGCACTCAGCCTCCCTCCTCTCGGGCTCCGTCCTTTCCGCTCGCGCGAGCTGCGTGTCTTTGTACCTCAGGTTTTTACAGCTTCTCCGCGCTTCCTTCTAGCTTTCTCCTTGCTTCTCGTTGTAGAATTTCCAGTCAGTCGACTTTCCTGTAGTTCTGGGTAATGT
Organism: Pipistrellus kuhlii; assembly: GCF_014108245.1. Lineage (NCBI taxonomy): Eukaryota > Metazoa > Chordata > Mammalia > Chiroptera > Vespertilionidae > Pipistrellus > Pipistrellus kuhlii. The sequence goes on from NW_023425573.1 coordinate 73,285,772, forward strand.
CCATTTTATATTATAGTTGTATTTTATTGAAATTGTTGTGTGCGGCTGTGGCTAGGTGTTTACCTGGGCAGCCATTTGGATTCTCCCTGTTTGTGTTTTATCTGCATTCTCAGAGCCTGCCTTGCACAAGTGCACCAGGGATGGATGGGTGCATAGATGGCTGTCTGGATGATGATGGATGGGTAAAGGGTAGAAAAGTGTCAAATGTGGTGTAGTCAAACACTGTGTGCATCAGAGTGACCACAAGGTGGCAGATGTGAGTCAATGATTATCTTCAGAGAAGTTCAAATGGTAGCTACAAATTCTAAGTTCTCTCCTAAGTAGACTTATGTGAAGGAAATATGCTCAGTTTTAAGTGGAAACTGTGACTATCCTGTCATTTACTAACTTTGCATTTTGAATATCACTAGGTCAACTTAGTCTTTCCTGGAAAAGGAGCTCTTGGTGCCAAAAAAAAAAAAAAAAAAAAAGTTTCGTTGACTGAACATATATGTCCATCCTGAAATCCAAATAAAATAATGGAAAACTGTGATTCTACAAGGACAAAGAGAATGGAAGAAAAAACACAAAAGTGCTATTATAACCAATTTGTTAAACTGGTTATACTTGTTAAGATACAAGCAGAAAGCCACCTAGTTTTCTTCCTATTAATCTTCTTTAAAGTTGCTTTTTAAAGATTTTCTTTCTTCCACACCTAGGTGATATCTTGTGCAGATTCTAAGTCTCTTTTGGGCACTTTTGTATATTAGAATAACCTCCTTTTTAGATATTAAGAAGTTCAATCTAATCTAGTCTTTAATATTTTACCTAATTCATACTTTCTCCTCTTCCTTGCTTTGGTCTGACCTTGAATTTTGCAAAATGTCTATTTTTTTCTCTATCAACCCACTTCTTCCTAATTTACTGATTAATGCTTTTACCCCACCCCCATGACCCCCAGTGTCATGCCAAGGGAAACTGGAATTAGTAGAGGACAATTGTATTTGAGTGTCTGTAGGGCCTAGCATCCATGCCTCTATGTGGCCTTTCTATTGGAGGTGCTTTCAGAGGGTATTTTTTTTGTGCACTGTCTTGTGGGGCTCCTGGGCTTGCACTGTTCTCCCCATACTAACTTTGGGGAGTACCATGCAGCTGATGTCTCATGATGTTCCCTTAATTTCCCTTCCAAATACTCCTGGTACAAGCTCATTCTGTTAATGCAAAACTCTCAGGTGGAGTCATTTCAAACTCACACTTTGTTGGTTTCCCAGAGTTGTTGAAAAGACTCATGAATGTCTGTGCAATCTAAGGATGGAAGTTCAGACCATTTCCACTCTAGTGCCTTCTTTGTTCTACACAGGCGTCTCCAGACAGCCCCAGGTGATTAGAAGACACTAATGTAATGCCAATGATCTTGATCTGGCATCTAGAGGGGTTCAGGAACCTGGAGAAGGCCCTGTGCATAAATTAAATAAGAGTCCAGAGACTAAGCATAATTTTGAAAGGCATCATGGGGAGTCAGAGAAGACTTAGATAAAGGAACTAAGTTCTCCCTTGTCTCAGGACCTCTTGCCTATTATTAACACAAATTGTCCTAAGGCAAGGTAGATATACACTTCAAAGGCCAGGGTTTTAGTATACAGAATCCATTGTCAGATTAGAAGAATTATCTCCAGCTGTTCAGGTGTTTGACCAGGAGGAGGCAATATCATGTAGATTGAAATTCCCTTAGCTGTCTGGCAGCAAGCAATCATTTTATGCATCCTTCTCAGGTTTGGAGAAATGCTCCAGCTGTTCCCAGGTGAATTCAGCCCAGCCGACATGCTGGAATTGGCTTCTGGCACTAATCTCTCTGCCCCTCCACACTTTGTCCAGGTTGCAGAATGTATCAGGCCCACAGGCTTCTGCAGCTTAACAGAAGCAGCCTGGGGCTGAGATGTTGGTCTCCACTCATGGCAGTGAATCTGGGATCTTGAATGTGTCTTGAAACCTCTCTTTGTTTGGCCCAAGTTGTGGGGATTAGCATCCACTTTATTCATTTTAAAAAATATATTTTTATTGATTTCGGAGAGGAGGGGAGAGAGATAGAAATATCAATGATGAAAGAGAATAATTGACAGCCTGTCCCTGCACACCGCACATTGGGGATCGAGCCTGCAACCCAGGCATGTGCCCTGACCTCTTGATTCATAGGTCAACCACTGAGCCATGCAGGCCAGGCAAGTAACATCTATTTTAAATATTCACACTCTTATGTGTAACTTAAAAAAAAAACCCCACAGACTCTGAAGAGTCTCTTGCCTTTTTATTTCTTTCTTTGTGTATTTATTTATCTTTATGTATGGGCTAGAGATGGGAGGTGGGCTAAGGCTCAGGGCTTGTCTATGTCTCTTAATGAGTCCTATGTGAATGGATTAGCATCTTCCTTTGAAGTATGAGATTACATTTCATTCTGGGCTTTGAGCCTCAGCCAAAACTCCAAATTTATTTTTAAAACCTCACTTAACAGCCTTGTATACTCTAATTATATAATTACTAGAGGCCCAGTGCATGAAATTCATGCATGGGGGGAAGGGGGATGTCCCTCAGCCCAGCCTGCACCCTCTCCAATCTGGGACCCCTTGAGGGATGTCCGACTTTCCTTTCACAATCCAGGACTGCTAGCTCCCAACTGTTTGTCTGCCTGCCTTCCTGATTGCCCCTAACCACTTCTGTCTGCCAGCCTGTTCACCCCCTAACCACTCCCCTGCCAGCCTGATTGATACATAACTGCTCCCCTGCCAGCCTGTTTGCTCCCAACTGCCCTCCCCTGCAGGCCTGGGTCCCCCCCCCCAACTGCCCTTTCCTGCAGGCCTGGTTGCCCCCAACTTTCCTCCTCTGCTGGCCTAGTCACCCCTAACTGCCCTCCCTGCAGGCTTGATTGCCCCAACTGCCCTCCCTTACAGGCCCAGTCCCTCCTAACTGCCCTCTCCTGCTGGTCTGATCACCCACAACTTCCCTCCCTTGCAGACCTGGTCCCACCACATCTTGTTGTGGCTATCTTGTGTTCACATGGGGGCAAGATCTTAGACCACATGGGGGCAGCCATTTTGTGTGTTGGAGTGATGGTCAATTTGCATATTACTCTTTTATTAGATAAGATAGAGGCCTGGTGCACAGGTGGGAATTAGCTTGTTTGCCCTGAAGGATGTCCTGGATCAGGGTGGGGGTTCCATTGGGAAGGTGGGGTGGCCTAGGCGAGGGGCCTATGGTGGTTTGCAGGCAGCCATGCACCCCAGCAACCCAAGTGGAAGCCCTGGTATCTGGGTTTTATTTATCTTCTACAATTGAAACTTTGTAGCCTGGAGTGGAGCCAAGCCTCCTGCTTGCTCCGTAACAGCAGCCATTTCTGTTGGAGTTTATGTATCTTCTATAATTGAAAGTTGTAGCCTTAAGCAGAGGCCTGGGCTGGCCAGGGTGTGCGAAAAGCTTGGCTTTCTCCATCGCCTGGGAAACCCAAACCTTTCTCCTGCTCTCTGTGGCCGTAGCCATCTTGGTTGGGTTTATTTGCATATTTGCTCCAATTGGCTTGTGGGTGTGGCTCATGGGCATGGTGGAATGTTGGTTAATTTGCAATTACTCTTTTATTAGATAGGATAAATAATTATTAATTATAATTAACTAGAGGCCTGGTGCATGAAATTTTGTGCATTGGGTTGGGGATCCCTCAGCCCCTCCTGCACTCTCTTGCAGTCTTGCTCCTTACTGTCCACCTGTAGTTGAGGCAGGAGAGCTCCCGCCACTGCCACTGTGCCAGCTGTGATCCCGGCTTCTGGCTGAGTGGCACTCCTCCATGAGAGCATACTGACCACCAGGAGGAAGCTCATGCATTTAGCGTCTGCCTCCTGGTGGTCAGTGTGCATCATAGGGAAAGGTTGTTCTGCTGTTTGGTCAATTTGCATATTAGGTTTTTTTTATATAGGATAATAATTGGAATTTAAAAATAAAGTTATTGGGAATTAAAAAATGATAACTGAAATTAAAAATTCAATAGCAGAATTGGAAGATAGAGCCAAAGAAATATCTAGGAGGTCAGGCATCCAATAGAATACAACAAGAGATGGATTTTTCAAAGAAATAATAAAGGGGTGTCCAAATTGAAAGGACCCTCTAAGTATCAAGCATAAAGAATGGGAAAATGAGCCACACCAAAGCATATTACAATGGCATTTTAGAACACTAGAGATGAAGGGAAGAGGCTAAGATTTTACAGAGAAAGATCAGGCCACATAACAAAGAAATGAGAATCAGAATGGCATTTCTCAAGAGTAATATCAGAAGCTAGACCACAGTGTATCAGTGCATTCAAAATTCTAAAGCAAAAGTATTTTTATTTATTTTAGATTAGATTATTATTATTATTTTTTTATTTTATTTTTTAAAATATATTTTATTGATTTTTTTTGCCCCACTCCCTCCCTCCCACACATCCCCTCCCTCCCCAGAGTTTTGTGTCCATTGGTTGTACTTATATGCATGTATAAAAGTCCTTCGGTTGATCTATTATCTCCCCCAGATCTTCCTCCCCTCCCCGCTGTAATTTGACAGTCTACTTGTTGATATACTGTCTCTATATCTATCTTTTTGGTTCATCAGTTTATAAAAGCAAAAGTATTTTTAACCCAGAATTATAGCAACCAGGAGATAGAATAAAAATATACTTAAACATGCAAAATGTACTTTCTAGTTGTCTATACACAACATTCATTCTTCCTTGTTTTCTTTCTAGCAGAACTTGTTCAGCTTAGAAATGTGCTCAGTTAAATGCTCCATTTCCAGCCTGCCATGTGGATTACCATAGACATGTGACCCAATTCTGAGAATAAAATGTAAATGGATGTTTTCTAGGAAAATCCTTCAGAATTGGTAAGACACAGCACACACGTTGTTTGCCCTTTTCTGCTGTGTTCCTGCCTGGGAAAGTGACATGAAGCTGGAGTTGGAGCAGTATTTCCCCACATTTCTTTACAAGTTCTTGTTACCTGTACACATTACTCTGAATTCCATGACTTCCCACCTTCTGGTTGTGTTATCTAACTTTGAAATGTTCCCCTAAGTGAAGACAATATGTTCCCCTTTGATCAAAGTTGTTGATTCTATGTGTCTTGTTAGTGTCTGTTTTCCCAGTACCCAGTGGAGTAGCTTTTGAATAAATACTAGTAAATGAGCCAAAGAGTGAAGAAACAGCCTCCCCTTCTATCTCCTTTCAAGACACTCTCACTCTTCCTTAAGACTTTAGCACTCAAATAATACTTTATTTTAATCACCATCACTTGCTCGCAACTTCCATACCATCAACACCCACAGATCTTTTCAACCTCTGACCCCAATGTGCCTTGACTTCCCACGGGATGGCTAAATGATTCACAAGTTCTGTTCATTTTCCCATCCCTATTTCTTATCCTACAATGTTTTGTTGCCTCTCCCCAGAAAAATTACAGTCCCATGCATTACCACCAGATTTATCCCATCTGAACAACACAGCTTCTTACTTAAAACCAGCTTATTAAAAATAGTCTGTGGACTTCCAGTTTCTCCCTCACAATCTACTGGTAGCTCAACACATCTTCCTCTCCCAACCACTCCCAACCTCTCTAGATTTCTCACTCCTGCTGAAACCCATCTGGATTTTTTTCTAGCTCTTTGTGATTGTTTATACTATTCTTGCTGCCTAGAATTGTACTTCAATTGCCTCCAGCCCACAGCCCTTTCTCTCAGCCAATTGAAAACGTGCTCATTGTCCTAGAAGCAGTTCTAACACTAGAAGCACTTTATCCTTATGAAGCATTCCCCAGTGATTCTAGCAGAGTTGATCCCTGGAGCTGCTCTGACAAAAAAAAAACATTTTGCTATTATGTCTATTGCAGCATTTATTTAGACAGTGAGTAGTTACTTGACCATGCTCACTCATTGAGAATGCTCCATTTCTGCAATACTCACAGACTTAGCCCACCGTGCCTGGTGTATACACACTAAAAATTGTTAGATGAACTGGATTGAGATTCAAGGAGCTTTTCTGCCAGTGATTTAAGTCTAGTGACATATGGAAATAGGCAAGGGCAATGCATATCTATTCCCTTAGGAAGACTGCCTCATAATTATTTTTAAAGTTTTCTATTTTATCAAAGAGCCTTAGAAAATGCTCCTTTTCAAAGCTCTATCAAAGTATTATTTTTCTAATTAATTATTGCAGAGGGATAACTATTGCATAAATCAATTTTCAACTTAGTTTGATCATGATCACTAATGAAATAAATTGAAGATCTGTAGCCCCAAAGAGAATGTTTTCAGATGAATAATATATTTTATTTGTCACCAGTCCTCAGGCTCAATTTATAGTGAAATTAACTGAAAGTGGATTGAAAATAATTGTCAGCTCATTGTCAGTCTGCATTTCTAAGGCCCTGAATAGATAGAATGACGAAAGGTAATTTCGTTTTTCTTCGTAATTGCTTCTGAATAATGCCAGAGCTTTTGAAAGAGTATGAGGCTGTGCATTTTGAAAATTGCAAAGAAAATGCAAAGCTTGGGTTGAATACCAAAAATTCTCAATATGTCAGATGTAACAGAATTAACATTTCTAGGGTTCTTTGCAGTCTGTTCCACTAAAACTGTCTACAACAGATAACATGATTGTAGACTTGAGATATGAAAAACACTATTTTACATGTCAACATAGAGTTAGGACGGGATCTGAGTTCAATTACTTTTATGGGAATTTCTGAAAGGGGTTAGAATCCAATAAAGTTCTTTACTTTATAAATTAAAAAAATTGACAATTAATTTTATTAATATCATGTGTTCAGCATAGTGGTTAGACATTTATATAACTTATGAGGTGATCCCTCAATAAGTCTGGTACCCACCTGACATCATACATAGTTATTACATTATTATTGACTATATTCCCTATGCTGTACTTTACATACTCACGATTATTTTATATCTGCCAATTTATACTTCTTAAACCCTTCACCTTTTTTCACTCAGCCCCCAAACCTCCTTTCTATCTGGCAACCATCAGTTTGTTCTCTATATCTCTGAGTCTGTTTCTGTTTTGTTTTTTTCATTTATTTTGTGTTTTAGATCCCACATATAAGTGAAATCATATGGTGCTTATTTGTCTTTCTCTGACTTATTTCACTTAGCATAATACCCTCTGGGTCCATCCATGCTGTCACATATGGTAAAATCTCATTTTTTTTTTTTTATGACAGTAATGTTCCATTATGTATGTACCACTTCCATTTGTCTATCAGTGGACACTTAGCTTTCTTCCATATCTTGGCTATTGTAAACAATGCTGTCATGAACATAGGGATGCATATATCTTTTCAAATTAGTATTTTGGATTTCTTTGGATAATTACCCAGAAGTGGAATTTATGGTACTTATATTTTTAATATTTTTAGGAACCTCCATCCTATTTCCTGCAGTGGCTGCCCCAATTTGCAATTCCACCAACAGTGCATGATGGTTCTTCCATTTTCTCCACGCCTTGGCCAACACTTGTTTGTTGATTTAATCATGATAACCATTTTGCATTTGTTTGATGATTAGTGACTGTAGGGAGTGGATATAGGGTTAAGCCTTGGACTGACCTGCTGGCAAAGTCGCAAACAAGTCCCAGTTTGGAGGGCACAGCCCTCTAAGCATAATTAAGCTTGATCTTGTGACTGCTCCCTAGATATTTCCTGGGTAGCTTGTGGGCTGTGGGAGGTGCAGCAAGTGCTGCCAAAACAAGTGAAACATACAAGAACATTATAAACTACCTTGTTTGTCCCTAACTATCAAGTTTGCAGTCTGGATCTGTTCTGTGGCCTCAGCCAGGCACAGACAATCCACCTAGACTCAGCTGATTCTCTTGTCTATCTTTTTTCTCCATCCTTCACTGCCCCCTCCCTCATGTTCGCCAAACCCTTGGCTGTGCTGGCACGGCACAAGTGACATTGAGCATCTTTTCATTTATATAATATATTGGTCTATATGTCCTTTTTGGAGAAATGTCTATTCACTATGCCCATTTTTCATTAGATTATTGTGCGGGTTTTTTTTTTTTTTTTTTTTTTTTTTTTTGTGTGTGTGTGTGTGTGTGTGTGTGTGTGTGTGTGTGTGTGTGTGTTAAGTTATATGAGTTCTTTATGTGTTTTAAATATTAACCCCTTATTAGATGTATTATTTGTGACTCCCATTTGGTGGGTTTTCTTTTCATTTAGTTTATGGTTTCTCTTGAAAAACTTTTTAGTTTGATATAGTCCCATTTATTTATTTTTTCGTTTTTCCTTTGCCCAAGGAGACATACTCCCAAAAGTATTACTAAGAGCAATGTCAAAGAGTTTTCTTTTAGGAGTTTTATGGTTTTGGTCTTAAATTTAAATCTGTAATCCATATTGAATTTATTCTTTTTTTTATTGATTTTTTACAGATGGGAAGGGAGAGAGATAGAAACATCGATCAGCTGCCTCCCGCACCCACCCCAATGGGGATGGGCCCGCAACCAAGGTACATGCCCTTGACCGGAATCAAACCCAGGACCCTTCAGTCTGAAGGCTGACGCTCTATCCATTGAGCCAAACCAGTCTTGGCAGAGTTTATTCTTGTATATAATATAAGAAAATGGTCTATTTTCATTTTTTTGTATGTATCTGTCCAGTTTTCTCAACACCAACACCATTTAGTGAAGAAACTGTCTTTACCCATTGTATATTCTTGTCTCCTTTATCATAGATTAATTGATCATATAGGTGTGGATTTATATCTGGGCTCTCTATTCTGTTTCATTACTCTGTGCATTTGTTTTTATGCTATTTTGATTAACTATAGCTTTGTAGTATAATTTGATGTCAGGCAGTGTGATGCCTCCAATTTTGTTCTTCTCAAGATTGCTTTGGGTATTTGTTATTTTTTGTGTGGTTCTATATAAATTTTTAATTATCTTTTCTAGTTTTGTGAAATACATTTTGACAGGAATTATATTGACTCTATAGATTGCTTTGGGCAGTATGGACATTTTAACAATGTTAATTCTTCCTTTCCATGAGCACAATAAATACTTTCATTTATTTGTGTTTTCTTTAATCACTTTATTCAGTATCTTACATTTACTTCTTTGGTTAAATTTATCACTGCTTTTAATTTTTTAAATTACATATAAATGGGATTTTTAATTTTTTTCTTCTGATTTTTTTATTGGTATATAAAAATCAACGGATTTCCAAATATTTATTTTTATATTTTCATACTTTACTGAATTCATCAGTTAGGTTTAGTAGTTTTTTGGTGGAATATTTAGGGTTCTCTCTACACAGTATCAGTCATCTGCAAATAATGACAGTTTTACATGTTCCTTTCCAAATTGGATTCCTTTTTTTTTTTTTTTTTCTTGTCTGATTGCTGTGGCTAGGACTTCCAATACTATTTTGAATAAAAGTGGCGAAAGTAGACAACCTTGTCTTGTTTTTGATTTTAAGGAAAACAGTTTTACTTGTGGGTTTGGCATATACAATATGTTCTTTATTATGTCAAGGTATATTTCCTCTATTCCCACTTTGCTGAACATTTGTATCAAATAAATGTTAGATTTTGTCAACTGCTTTCTCTGCATCTTTTTATATTATCAAATGATTTTTATCCCTCATGTTTTCTGGTTTTGTCATCATTGGTAAGCTGGCCTTATAAAATGAGCTTAGGAACTTTCCCTTTTCTTGAATTTTTTTGGAATAGTTTGAGAAGGATAGGTTTTAATTCTTTCAATATTTGGTAAAAATCACTTGTGAAACCATCTGGTCCAGAACTTTATTTGTTAAGAGTTTTTATTATTATTACTGTCTCGATTTCATTAGTAGTTATTAGATTTTCTGTTTCTTCTTGATTAAGTTTTGACACCTGTATACTTCCAGGAATTTAATTTAATTTATCTTTTCAAAGAAACCAACTCTTGGTTTTATTGATCTTTTATATTTTTTTAGACTTTATTTTATTTATTTCTACTCTGATATTTATTATTTCCTTCTTTGTACTCAGTTAGTGCTTTTTTTTTTTCTTTTTCTAGTTCCTTTAGGTGTAAATTTAGGTTGTTTATTTGAAGTTTTTCCTTTTTCTTCAGGAAGGCCTATATTGCTATGAAATTATCTTTTAGAACTGCTTTGGCTATGTCCCATAGATTTTGGGTAGTAGGTTTCCATTTTCATTCATCTGCAACTATCTTTTTATTTCTTCCTTAATCTCATTGTTAACCCATTTATTGTATAACGGCATGTTATTTAGCCTCCACGTATTTGTCTGTTTTTCAGCTTTTTTTCTTGTAGTTGATTTCTAGTTTCATACCATTGTGATCAAAGAAGATGCTTGATGTGATTTCAACCTTCTTAAATTTATTGAGTCTTGTTTTGTGGCCTACCATGTGGCTTCTCCTGGGAAATGTTCCATGTTTGATTGAAAATAATGTATATTTTGCTGCTTTGGATGAAATGTTCTAAAATTATCAATTAAATGCTGCACATTGTTTCTACCTTCTAACAATGTAGAAAACTATAATGCACATTAACATAAGAAACACCTTGAGAAGTCTTGCTATAGAAAAAGTGTAACTTTGACTAAGTATTTCACCAAGGAATTTGATTATAAATACCATTTGATACCTTGTAAAGTACTGCTGTTCTCAAGGAAGCCTGTCTGAACAGAGGTGTGCTAGATGACTATGCTGGTTATGCAAAAGTGTCTTGATCTGTACACTTAGACATAGTCCATCCCTTGTGTTATACCTGGGAGAGGAGTACATGCATGATCCTGTGTGTATGTTAGAAAATGACACCGTAGCAATGCTGTTTGGGGCAGAATTGGCAAGACAAGTGAGGATCCCCTAAATGCAAATTGGAAAATAAAGTATTGCTATAGAGTGACCCTCAGTTGTCAACTCATCCAGCAGAAAAATTGAACGACCACTTTTTTCCAAGTAATCTATAATGTGTTTCCTTCTTGAAGGCCCCTCATAGGTCCCAGCCCAAGCCTACCTCCTCATGCTTGTCTCACACTGCTCCCTCTGTTGTTTTTTTGTGACTCAACCTTTTAATATTCTTTCAGACATTCCAGAGGTCAAGCTTTTCTCACCTCATCACCTCCTACAGGATCTTCTCTGTGATTCCTTCTTTTCCACTTCTGACATTTTTGGGGATGTTGTCCTGTAGTTCACAGCTCAGATCAGGTCCTCTTGTGGAACACTGTAGTTTTCCTTGGTATCATTTATTAGAAATGACTAATTATATGTGGGGATATTTGTTAACATCTATTGGGATATAGAATACATCTAGTATTTTCTGCTGGATGAGTTGACCTGATCCTGAAGAATGTTTACATGTTTGTAAATCCAAGGAACCACTACCCAGATCAATCTATAGAATGTTTTCAACATCCTAGAAGGCTGTGACCCTTCCCATGCAAATGATTCCCTTTTCTAACTTTTATCATCCATTATAAGCTAGTGTGTGTGTGTGTGTGTGTGTGTGTGTGTGTGTGTGTGTGTGTGTGTATAATTGATATCAGAGAGGAAGGGAGAGGGAGAGAAAGAAACATCATTGATGAGAGAGAATAATTGATTGGCTGCCTCCTACACAACCCACACTGGGTACTGAGCCCAGAACCAGGCATGTGCCCTGACCAGGAATCAAACTGTGAACTTTTGGTTCATAGGTCAATGCTCAACCACTGATACATGCCGGCTGGGCACCATAAGCTAGGTTTCCTGTTTTTGGCCTTCTTACAGATACTCTCATTTTGACTGTGGGATGGACCCAGATTATTGTATGTAGCAGTATTTTATTTTGATTGTTGTAGCATTTAACTGTATGATTGTATTACAATTTTTTAAAAATATTTTTTTACTCTCTTCCTGTCTATACTATAAACTTCAATGAAGCCTCAAAGAATATGTCTGTGTTATTGACTGGAATGTCCTTGGGCCTTGTAAGGAGACTGGCAAAGAGAAGGAACCATACTTTGTGTTGAAAAATGGACTTTTGTGTGTAATTGTTGTTGGTGTTAATCCTTTTTATCAGAATCAAGACCTGAAACATTACCCAAGGAACTCCTGCTTTGAGCCTCCACTGACTTCCTAACTGGCAGGTCAGTACACTCTCTTCAATCCTCATCTTTGGACCTCTTTTCACAACACTCTCACTATGGTTTCCATTACCATGTTTCTATGATGGTTCATGAATCTCTATCTTCATTTGTGTTAGGTCAGGCTTACTTGTTGCAAGTAACAAAAACCTGATTTAAGTTTGATTAAGACTAAAAGGAGGACTTATTAGCTCATTTGTGTAACTGGTGATTCAACCAAGGTGCTGAAAAGCTGTATTTTCTTAGGGGTTCTCTCTACATCTCTCAACTCTACTTCCCTCCACATTGACCTTGTTCTCAGACGGTCCCTCGCTACATGATCACAAGTTGGCCATGGGATGCTCCATGATTTCATGCTCCCCAGTGCCTCAAGATTCCAGAGGAGGCGAGATCCTCACAGCTGAGGCGAGGTCCTTGCAGAGCCTGCAGCTGTGCTAGGCCTGCCTAAGGCCCCTCTCTGGCCCTTGATGGGGAGGGTGGGAACCCATCTCACCAGAACTACAGGGAGTGAGCAGGATTGCTATGGCACGGGGAAAGGAAGCGTGAGCAGCTAAAGGCTCGGTGGGCTGGGAAGGGGTGGCGAAGGGAAGGAAATATTGCTCTCCTGTTAATAGTTTGATTGATCTAGGGCACCAAGGCTTTCATCCTGCCTCTTTAGGCTGCTTCTCCTTTGCCTGCAAAAAGAGGAAGTTAGACTCATAAGGCCTTCAGGCTGCCACAGTCTTTATTTTAATTCTGTAGATAATGGACAGATAAAGTAGGACCTTTGACAGTGTCTCTGGGCACAATCAGAGGGTCGGGAGAACCTGTTGCTTAAGCGCATGAGCTCTGGATTCAGGTCGCCTGTGTATGGTGCATGTCTACCTTCTCAGAACTGCTTCATGGTGTGTGGCCTGTGCAGTCTCGAAGGATCCCATGCACAGAGAGCCGCATGCATGATTTAATGCTCTGCTGTCTGTGTCTTGAAATTCTTGATGGTTTTATCTTTGAATTTATATCTTATAAGTGCAGTCTGACAAGATGTTAGAACATGTGAATAGAGAAGATGAGCTCAGTATAGGTGCCCACTGTGCCTGTCATCTCATTCCCTTAGCATTCACAATGACACGTGGGAATCAGTGAGAATCAAAGTATGTACAAGGTAAGCATGTTATGTCTGTGATTGACTTTCCATTTGAACTAGAATTTGCTTTGAATACAGAAAGAAGGCAGGGGCACACTAAGAAACACGAATGACAGGGAACTCCACAAAGACCACTCTCATAACATTTCTCTGTATTAGCCAACCACTTACACTGCAAACAATGACATAGAAGAAAAGAATTTTATAATTCCCTTTCCTTTCAGTTCTTGACTCATCAGCAAGCCAAAGGTAGAGAGTATTTCTAGAATGTGCATATATAAAGTGAAATAAAAACAGTTGAGTTAGTTTTGTGCAGCATTTCCACTGTTCTGGTAAGAGCAAGATACATTTCTATAAGCTGCAAAAGAACAAATTGTTATTTTGGCTCTTTTGTATAAAAATTAAATGCTCTTATATTTGCATTTAAAACTGACATTGTACAATATAAAAATGAATGGTAAATGTCATATTAATAACTTAAAATCATTATTGTTTTTCTTAGACTGACATTAAATAGGAAATAGGAAAATCACAAGTTCAGAGACAGATGTAGTAACTTTAATGGTACTTTTTTCTGCATTTGGAACAGTAGACCCTATATTTCCAGCAATGGACCCTGTAAATTAAGTAGAGAAATCTGCATCAGCAAATTACTTTACCTCTAGGGGCCATGGTGTTCTTAGTTGTAAATGGGCACAAAAAGTGTCTGCATCATTGGATGTCTCAAGAATGAACAGTGCTTGGCACTCAACAATCACTCAACAAACGAGCTTTTATAATAAAGATGAGTTCATATAAAGTAAGCCAATAGGTGATCTGGTGATCAAACTTAAATTTCCCTCAATTATGACCTATTGTAAACCAAATTAGTTAGCTAGTTTTCTATGTTGTACTTTCCTATGGAGGTTTAATATGACTATTCCACTGTAATTTGTTAATGGGCTCACTTATTTGACCACTTAGATGATATCAACAGAAGAGTTTAGGCAGGACAACTAAAGTCAAGAGAAAGATTTTAGGAAGAGAACTTTGTGGATCAAACTTTTCCAAATTCAAATAAAAGCTGAGAGGTAAGGATTAAGCTATTGTTCCTGTGAATAAAGAACCCAGAAAAGGTTTTTTCCTACTTCCTAACAACAGATGGCGATGTCGCTAAGCAAATGGAAACATTGCTCCTTGTTAGAGAAATTCTGTGATCAAGTATGAGGAAGCAAAGCGATACCGGTAAACAACATATGGAAAACAATGAATATTTTAATTAGGTGGTAATAACGGAATATTGAATCATTGTCTTCCACCTAACTCACAACAGTGTTATGACAGCTAATTAATAAATGATTGCAAAAGGAATGATTAATTATTTACAGTAATAATTAGAATAGCTTACATGCTTGTAATCATAAAATGTTTTTTCAAAAGTGGATGGATGCAAATGTAAAGCAAGTTACTGTTCTGCTATTGCAAGGACATTGTGGAGCCTCTTTTAGGAAGATTTCTATTATCATTCCACACTGAATTTATTAAACAGGTATCATTATGGATTTGTTCCATCCACTTGCATTTCAGCCATGAAATATAAAATCATATATGTGTATATATTTAAAAAATCTCTTGGCTTACTTATTTGAAATCATGGACATACAGATAAACATGAATGCTTCCTCATGTGGGGAAACTCTTTGGAATGCTCTCAACCATAGAACAAACCCAAACAAAATCCCGGACCAGAGGAATAAAGCCTCCCCCTCGAGACTCAGTTTCTCATGTCTGATTCTCATATATAAAAACAAAACTAAAAAAGCAAGTGTATAAGCCCAAACCTCTCCTCCTCCTCCTTCTCATTCCATATTTCAAATCTTTTTGAACTGCCTCGTGTCTTCAGGATATAATGAAATCCCTTGCTCTGGAAGGAAGCCATGAAAGATAGATTTCAAGACCTTTTTCTTCCCTCTCTGCTAGTGGCAGAGCTAATGCAGTTTACTTATTAGATGAGTCACCATGGATACTGATGCACTCAAGCCAAGTCTACCCGAGTGAGGGGAATTGGAGAATTGACTCAATTAACCTCGTAATTTAAATAAACAAAGTCCCCTTTGTTTTTGTTTGGGTTACCTGAATTTTTCAGATGAATGTCTAATTTCAGTATTGAATTATTAGCGGTAGCGCTTGCCTCAACTCTCTCATTAAATTTGCTGGCAGACCTCTAGGCTTCTTTGCTGCGAAGCATTTTAAGAGCATGTGCCCAAGGCAAATGTATTCCTGTGCTCTCTGTTTTATCATCCCAAGCATTTCTGCCCAGCATTTGAGTAAAGAATGAGAATAACTCAAGTCTAGGATGAAATATTTCTGAAGGGTAGATAACATTCAGATCTGGGAATGGTTGCTTAGAGAGATTATATATTTTCAGTCAGACAAAGACATTCATAATACCATGTTCTTCCAAACAATATGGCCTCCAACATGTCCATGTGTTTTTTCACTGGCTCCTGTCCCATCTACAGCCTGTACTGGAACTTCCAGTATGGATTTAATGGCAAGTCTTGGCTGCCTCTCCTAATCCTTCTTCTCAGGCCATGTCCCACCTTAGTCAATGTGAATTCCTTCATTTTATTACCTTGAATTTAATGCTGATGGGCATTCGGGGAGGTAGAAGAGCTTTGTAAGATAAGGCATGACTGCTATCGCCAGGTAACAAAGCATCGTTTATTGTTATTTAGTATCCAATATTCAGTGTTTTAATTATTTATCACTTTTTGTCTGAAAGCCACTGTTATTGTTAAGACTCAAAGAGAACCCTGGTGATGGTGATTGTACGGCAAGTGCCCAACATGACTATGATCTTCAATTCTTTTCATACTGTGTATATTTGAAGACTGACTGGGTTTTTGCCACTGTTTTGCTCTGTGAGCATTGAAGGCTCCTGTGGTTACCCCATCTCTAATTTCTTCCCATCCTCACTAGTAGGAGGTAGCTCTCTGGCATGTTGAGAGGCTGAGTATCTGTCTGATTGGACAGTATTTTTGTGGGCCGAAGGGCTGAATGGCAGATATGAATATTGGATGGATCTGGATTTGAATCTCATTCTTTTTCTTCAATGATGTGTTCCTTGTAAATAGACCTTACTTCCCTGAGCTTCAATTTTTGTTTCTGTGAAACGGAGATAATAGCACAGATCTTGCAGAGTAGTGATTGGAAATAACTCATGTAAAGTATCTGGCATGAGGTGTGTGTTTAAAAGTGGCCATTATTAGAATGCTCTCTGGACAACAGGAGCAGGTATTTTTATTCTCTTACTATTATGCTTCATTCTCCTTTCTCCACCTTCACAGAACTTTATCCATCAGTTCTTATGTTCTGAAAAGATGTGAGCCAACACTGTAAGGAACACAAATGGTATGTGCTGCATGGGAAAGAGTAAAAATAATAATAATAATAATACCTAATATAGATTGAGAATTTTACTCTGTGTCAAGCTTTGTGCTAAATGCTGGATCTCATTGCATCATCATAACAATTCACTAAATAAACAGTCTTTTAAAAAATATATATATATTTTTAATTGATTTTTTACAGAGAGGAAGGGAGAGGGATAGAGAACTAGAAACATTGATCAGCTATCTCCTGCACACCCCCAACTGGGTATGTGCCCACAACCAAGGTACATGCCCTGGACCAGAATCAAATCTGGGACCTTTCAGTCTATGGGCCGATGTTCTATCCACTGAGCCAAACCAAAATGGTCTTGGCTAAATAAACAGTCTTATTGTCCTCCTTATACAAGCGAGGAAAGCAGGGCTCAGAGAGGTTAGGAGACTTGTCCAAGGTCAAGGTCACACAGCTAAGAGTGGTAGAACTAGGAGTTAGACTTGGGCCTTCCCGACTCTAGAACCTGAGCCTTCAACAGCTCTGTCTCCGTGTGCACGTGGTTAGTATTAGGTGGTCCAAGCAACAGCGATCTACTTTAGGACAAGAGATCCTGTGGGGTGCAATTCTCCCCCATGGTTTTTTGGAGGAGGGTACCTTTATCTGAGTATTACAAGGCTATCTTTATTTTATCATTGAAGTATAATTGACATGTAATGTTACATTAACTTCAGATGTACAACATAGTGATTTTATATATGTACACATTATAGAATGATCACCACAATACATCTAATTATCATCTGTCACCATACAAAGTTAATGTACAGTTATTGTACGTTACATCCCCATGATTTTATTTTCTATATTGAATTTTATATCTCATCCTACCCCCCACCCCTGGCAACCATCAATCTCTTCTCTATACTTATGAATCAGGCTATGTTTAGTTTTATTTGTCTGTTTTGTTTTTAAATTCCATGTAAGTGAAATTATTATTTTTATGTCTAAGTATTATAGTAGTTCGTAATGTGTGTGTGTGTGTGTGTGTGTGTGTGTGTGTGTTCTTTATCCATTTATCCATTAAGGGACACTTAGGTTGTTTTCATATTTTGGCTATTGTATAATGCTGTAATGAACTTGGGTGCATGTGTCTTTTCAAGTTAGCGCTTTTATTTTATTCAGATAGATGCCCAGAATTGCTGGATTATATGGTAGTTCTATTTTTATTTTTTGAGGCACCTCTATACTTTTGTCCATGTCTCTACCACTTACATTCCCAACAACTGTGCACAAGGCTTCCTTTTTTCCACATTCACACCAATACCACCCAAAATTATCTTCAAATGGTAATAGTTAATGGTAGAATGTAACAGCCATAAGAAGGTGATGAGAAGTTCTTTATGAAATCACATGTCCATCCTTTTTCTGCTTGGGTTTATGCCAGGGTCTGAATCTTCCCATGTGATTCACCGCTGGTCAAGGTGTCCCTTGCATCCTCTAGTCTCATTGCTCTTACATCGGTCCTTTGGACCTCATTGTTTAAAAATCAAGGCATTTTTTTGTGCTGAAAGGGATGCCAGGAGTCCCCTCACAAGCTCTAGAGCACATGTGTCAAACACAAGGCCCGCGGGCCAAATCCGTCCCGCCAGGCCTTGCAATGTGGCCCGCACCGCGCTGTCATCACTGCACTCCGCTGCGTTTCCATCACAATGACAGTTTATTTATTTTTTTTTTATTTTTTTTTTAAAATATATTTTATTGATATTTCACAGAGAGGAGGAAGGGAGAGAGATAGAGAGCCAGAAACGTCAATGAGAGAGAAGCATCGACCAGCTGCCTCCCGCACACCCCCCACCGGGGATGCGCCCGCAACCAATGCACATGCCCCCGACCGGAACCGAACCCGGGACCCCTCAGTCCACAGACCGACGCTCTACCACTGAGCCAAACCGGCTTCGGCAGTTTATGATTGTTCAGTAAACCATTCGGCCCGCGATTTAGGCTGGATTTTAGATTTTGGCCCCTTCTCTGATTGAGTTCGACACCCCTACTCTAGAGAGAGGGTGTGAGTCATTCAAGACGACACAGATGGCCCAGCTAGAAACCAGCCTCCTGACGGCCACACTGTTCCTGTCACAGTGGCACATTGGGCCCCTGCCTTTCATGGCGTCAGGGATGGCGGTCCAGGTTTCATAGAGAGATTCTTCCAGCTCCACTTCAGGTGCTTAGTGCGTGGCCTCATTTAATACACATTTCCTTCCAGGGCAGTAAGCACTTACCAAAAGACATCACTGGTCAGTCTGCATCTCCCCCATCAAACGATACTCTATTGTCTTGCTCACAATTACAACATGCTGAGGCCCCCTTCCTCCCCTCCCCCCCAACCTGGAGCAGGGTGTTCACACTCAAAATCCTGAGGGTTTGATTAGATTTTAAAGCTGGACACACACCCTCTTCCTGCCACCCAAAACATTATGTGTTCCGCTGCAGACTCTTTGTTTTGAAATAATGTCTTTATCTAAAACAAAAATTCAGAGCCCGGTTACACAAATGCATAAACAGGTATCTGATTCTGAGTGACTTCTTCCAAAAGCCAGCCCCTTGCCCGCTGTCAGCCAGTCCCTGCTGAGTTGTTTGATGCATTCACTGCATTTTATATTACTTAATGTGGCTTATGTATCTGCCAATAAATCTGAAGCACAGGTCACAGAATATGCAGCTCAAGGAAATCCATAAAGTAGTAGAGAGAGGCTTCACCCACTGCACCCGATTGCCAAAAGCTGAGGTCATTTCCTCTTGCTGAAAATGCAGAGCTTCATAAATTACTTTTATCACCTCCCGAGCCAAGCAAACAGTTTTGCACAGATGCCAAAGGGGTTTCATTGCTTTTTCCCCCTCTCCTTAAGCTGAAAACATTTCTCTCAAGTCCCCTGCAAAATGATTATGGGTTTGTTTTCCTGGTATTATTTACATCCATGTAAATCTCGGAGCAGACACACGGTTGCATCTGGTCAGCGTCTCCAGTGAAAGAGATGCCAGAGAAGATGCTTCTGGCTGGGGCTTAATTACTCCCGTGATTGGGAGCTGACACGGCTTCCTCTACAATGTTTTAAAGCAGATGTTAGGTACGCAGAGACAGTGAAAATGATCAGGGAACCTTCGGCGAAGAACTTTATAGAAAACACTACTAAATTAACTTACAGTACATTTGTTAAACATGAGCACCTCTAATAATGACATTTCATTTAACAATGCCCTTTGTCTTTTCAGTTCATCAGTTACCTATTTCGGTAATGAACTGCAGTCATACCATTCTGATTCTCCCCTAATGTACAGGCTCAGCTCACTTCACTGCCAGTGAAGCATGATGCTATTATTCAGTTCCTGGCTTAGGAAAAAAGCTATAGAATATATCACAGTTCTAATTGGCTAACAAATATTAAACCTTATGATTGTTAAGGGCACAAAGTGATTCTGTTTAGCTTTTGATGAGGTTAAGTAAAATGAAGAAAGGGAAACGGCTTGAAAAGGTGGGGGAAAGGATTAGTGTGTATACTTTATGAGCAGTGACCCACGTATCCATTGAAAAACTGTGAGCACACATTATATTTAACAGCTCAAATGTTATCTTAATTCTTCATCAACATTTCATGCAGATAGCTTAAGACCAAACATTTTAGGTAGGATTGACAATCTGTGAAACAGAAGGCTTCGCAAATGAGAGATGGAATTTCTCTAACTGCAGCTGCACGAGGAGGCCAATGCAAGCTCCTGGAAGGCTGGGTCGTGCACGAGACATTCTTTCCCTGCCAAGGAAATGCAAGCAGATTTGGAAAATATTATGGTTATCGCAGCCCTGATTTATACTTCCCATGGAAGGTAATGAGGCCTGTGTCCAAACTTATTTCTGTCCCCTTTGCCAAGCTTTGCTGGGAATGAAAGATAGGTGCCTTCCTTGTTTTCCTTTATCCACGTGGCAGAATCCCCTCAAGCACGCCCCCGCCCCCCTCCCCCTTTGAACTCACCAAAACATCTCATTAGTAAAGGCAGCATTCGGCTCGCCATAATCTTTCCCCAGCTGAGGCAAAGCCGCACAATTTACAATAGATCTTTGGAAAACTGCTTTTTACTGAGTGCTACTGCATCTATAGATCTCTCTCAATTACCCACAGTAAATTTAGGCATTGTACAAGAGCAAATTTTACAGTCCATGAAGAGATGAAGTGAAATCTAGATGAAATTCATTGTGACAGATTCCCAGTTAGTGCTCTGATGTGTCTGTATTACAGAAGATAGACATTCTATTAGCATGGAAGCTCCCATAATGGACTGTGAATCATCTCAGGTAATAGAGATGCCAAGCAGAATGACTGAAAAGCACTATTGAATTCCATTAGAGCTCTTTGTTTTTAAATCAGTCATTTCTTGTGAATAACCAACTATACACTTCTTGACCCTATCGCCAAGTGATAATTGTGGACTAATATTACAATACATTAATCTGAGTTACTGTGCAATTAGCGTTCCAGGCCCAGGCTGATTTGGGCTTTCCTAAATGCAAAGGCTGCCTCCTCGGGACGCTGGAACTTATATTACAAATATGCAGTGTCAGAAATGGGCTGGTCCCTGATCTCATTTTTAGTTCTGTTTCAGCATCACTGGAATGGTTCCTCGGACATACTGGATACCAGGATTTTGTATTGTGACTTGTGACTTCCTGCCCTTTTCCTTTAAAATATCCTCTGCCCCAGATCAGACATCCAGGGGGAAAATAATTATGACAGGGGTAAGTCTATAAGAAAATAATTTTAAACAAGTCAGGTTAGCAAGTATTTTTTTTGTTTGTTTGTGGTATTTTTGTTTTGTTTTTAACCTTAAACATGTAGCTAATCACTAGGAAAAGAAAGCATCACATTCTGCTGCATAAAAAGCTTCACCTAATCTATCAATCAAGTATGATTGATCAGACGTAGTAATTACTGGGATAATGAGGACAGGTTTGGGTTTGTGCAATATTCTGTAGCCTTCAGGATGCCTGCATAATTACCACTTGTATAGTAGATCGAGTTATGTGAATTATTCTATTCAATTATAACATAAACACGAAGCACTTGGAATAGACAGCCCGAACAGCACACATTTCTTAATTCAATACATTTGATAAAAATGCAATAGCTTGTCATGAGGCAAAGCTGTGTTTGGCCCAAAGCTCTAAAGCTAACATATATACACTGCAACCAGAACAAATCTCTTCTCGTGTGTAGTGCCTCCCACCTGGTGCACAAGGCAGGACAGAGGTCGTTTTGAACGGGGACCAAAGTAACCAAAGTGAAACAGTGTCAGTTGAGTCACTTCAATATTTTCTCGTAAATCCCCTGGGGGCAAATTTAAAAAGAGTCCAATTCACATCTTCTTTCTACAATCACATGTTTTCACGTGGATGTGAAAACATTATCCTCGTAGTGGGAGGACCCGAGACTACCGCCTCAACAAGAGGCTCTCCTTCCTGTTGTAATGACAGGTGTAAGATTAACTTTGTTAGGTGTCTAGCCACTCATGCAAACTAAATTAAATTAATGGAACAAATTTCTCTCATAATTAAGATAAAAATTCATGTCAGCTGTAACCTTGCTGTACACTAATTATATACAAATGATTTATCATCTGCTTCGCCCAGAATATTAATCCTTACCTCATTGATAACTGCAGCCAGTGTTAAGAGATGAGAGTTGATTAACTATGACAGATTGGGCAACCACAGCCCTTGGTGCCAGCACAACCGGTGAAACCAATAATACTCAAGTAGCTGTCCATGTTTAGAATGCATCCCCATGGAAACAGATGCATGCTTAATGAAGGATACTGAGATTATTTTCAATAATGACTGATATTGGAACAGTGGGCAGAACTGATCAATAACAATTAACCACTTAGCCTGCTAAAGACATGGTTAGAGAAAGCAGGTTATTTACACATTAGTAGAACCTTATTCAAAGACGAGTCCTCCATAATGTCTCTATGCTGTATCGTTTCTGTCTCTTCCTGCCTGGGAGGGGCTCCACGGTGGAGGGATGGTGATGTGCCAAGCACTCCATCTTGTCATCTATTTATTTACTTATATGGAATTTATTGGGGTGACATTAGTTAATAAAATTATAGGTTTCAGGCATACAGTTCTATAATACATCATCTGTATATTGCATTGTGTGTTCACCACCCCAAGTTAAGCTTCCTTCCAACACCATTTATCCCCCATTACCCTTTTCTACCTCCCCTTACCCCTCTTCCTTTCTGGAAGTCATCATACTGTTTTCTGTGTTCATGAATTTTTTTCTTAATCACTTCATCTTTTTCAACCAGCCCCTAATCCCACCCATTCTGAAAAGTGTCAGTCTGTTCTCAGTATCTATGAGTTTATTCCTATTCATTTATTACTTTATTTTGTTCATTAGATTCCACATATAAGTGAAATCATATGGTACTTATCGTTCTCTGACTGGCTTACTTCACTTAGCATGATACTCTCCAGGTCCATCCAGGGTGTCACAAAAGGTAAGATTTCCTTCTTTTTTTACAGCTGAATAGTATTCTATTATGTAAATGTACCACAGTTTTTTATCCACTCATCTACTCATGGACACCTAATTAAAAAAATGGACAGAGAACCTGAAAAGACACTTCTCCAAAGAGGACATATATTGATAGATGGCCAAATAGACATATGAAAAGATGCTCAATGTCACTAAATCATCAGAGAAATGCAAATTAAAACCACAATTATATAGCACCTCACACCTGTCAGAATGGCAATCATCAATAAAACAGAAAACAACAAATGTTGGCAAGGATGTGGAGAAAAGGGAGCCTGTGAGCACTGTTGGTGGGAATGCATATGGGTGTAGCCACTGTGGAAAGCAGTATGGAGCTTCCTTCAAAAATTAAAAATGGATCTGCCTTATGACCCAGCGATTCCTGTTGCTTCTTAATGCCTGCTTATAAAATGAGTGATGGATGTTGCCAGGGGTTCTTTGGATGCTCTCAAGATAGCTGCCAAATGTATCAAGGAAAGCCCAAAAGCAACTGTAGCCATGAAAGTCACATTGCTTTGTAGGGATTTGGTATGGTGGAAAACTTTAGTGCCAAGGCGTAACTCAATTGTACAGACAATTCCTTTCATCTTCCATGATGTGCTCTTTTATTTAATTTCAAAGAGTCCAAGATGAGTTGTGCAGTTATTTAAGGAAACTCTCTGCTTTGGACCCCTGTCATACTGGATGGAAAGGGTTTTAATAACATAAATTTAATAATAGATATGGCTTTCAAAGCTATTTGAAAATTTGCACTTTTACTTTGTATTAATTTGAATCACCCCAGGAGCTGAGATTTTGTAATGCTAATTACTAATATAGACTCCCCAATTCCCTGCCCTGACAGTCAGCTTGGAGAGATCCCAACTCCCTGGGCCAAAAAGTGTTAATAAAAAGTGATTAGCTACTTAGGCCAAGTCATATTATAATAATGCATTATATCTCCCTTGAATGGGTTATGTGCATTCTCATTTCTCTGAATGAGGGAAATGGTTGAGAGTGATGGAAATCAGGCATTTTAGCTGGCATTGTTACTAAAAGAATGAAGCTTTAAAAAAAAAAAATAGGAGAATGCTTCTTTCTTTACACTGCTTAGATTTGAAGACCCTAGAGCTGAAAGTGCAAGTAAACAGAAACCTACTCTGCATATTTGCCAGGCGAGGTCATCTAATTGTTCTGTTTTGCAGACCTATGTGCAAACCCGTGCCAGCAGCCAATCCTACTCTAACATCATATACGTGTGTTAGAAGTGTTAAGTTTAGGTAAAGAAAAGAACATAGCATTTTGTGTCCTTTGGCCCGTGGGATGGACATTCCTCACTGAAATCACCAGCCACAGGGTATATGTGGCTGGGACTCCATACGGATACTAATTAATCTGAAACAACACGTATGTGACTGAACAAAAATGGATCCTAAACACCCCAAGTCAAGCGCAGCAAACAAGAAATAGGCTGACACATTTCTATCAGGAAGGCAACCAGAATGTCAAACTCTTGAATGATACCGGGCGATCTCAGCTCTGTTTTATCATCTCAGTAAATAAATCTAGAAGTGATAAACAACCATAAATACCTGTAAAGAAAGCTCCATAAAAATCAAATCTTAACTCTACCCTCATACCCTTCCCATATCACTCCCTCCCCATAAAACACACCTTTTGCTAAATCTCTGGCTGGAAATAGACTTATATTTAACACAGAGATACTGATGATAATATTTTTCTACCTACAAGGACCAGAGAACTGGAAGGAAATAAGACAACGTTCTTAGGGTTGGGACTCATCAGCTTGTTTAGCTGTCCTTATTGGAGTAGCTGTCCTTATTGGAGTATCTGTTAATCATCTTTCCAAAACCACCATGATCCCATCCCAATGTCAAGGACTTCAATCTTTACTACAACTAAAACAGTCCTACCCCAACCCTGGCTGCAAATGCAGTGGAGGCAATTACACTTTCCCTATCCTCTGAACAACACAATTACTGGGAAGATAATAAGATTATTCAGGCTTTTGCTTCTTAAAATTATACAGAGGAACACCAACAGAGTACTGTTTCTTAGGCATTCATCTTTAAAACAAATAAGGGAAGTAAAACGAGCTAACGAGGACCATGAGACAGAGCCACAGATACATTTTCTCACTTGCCTAATGAGCAAAGTGACAGACAGTGAAACAGTTCACACTTGAGTAATTCTCTAGTCATCAGCAACTGCGCAGGGCCCCTCCTCCCGAGCTTCGGAGGGGATGGAGGGGAGAGGTAATAAATAGATCCTGGCTCTGCTGGCCAGAATAAGTTATCACAAAGAGAGAGGTCTTGGGGTACGCTCCCTGAGGAAATTTAACCAGAAAAAAAAAAAGAGTCCATTAAAGGCATTTTCAGCCATACATTCAATTAGAATTAAATTAAAAAAGTGGGAAAAAGAATCACCTGCTCCTCATCGGGGGCCTCTGCCTGAAGGGGGTGGGGCGATGGGGTGGCTAAGAATCCGGAAGGCAATGACCCCTCCCCACTGAGATCTCAACCCTGCTTTTCCCTCGCCTCCCCTGGTCTGGGCCTCACCTTCCTGCAGGCTGGTTTCAGGAGGAAGTGGGGAAGGTGGGCGAGGGGAAGTGTGGTCTGGGCTGTGGTGGGTGGGGTGGGGGGGTTGTACGTGTGTGTGTGTGTGTGTGTGTGTGTGTGTGTGTGTAAGAGACGGTTAAAACTAATGTTTTTACTGACTATTGTCAGGGGCCTATGTGAGAGCTGGGAGGCAGGGATCTTAGAAATCCACTTCTTTTCCTGTTTGAGGGAAAGGCACGAAAACGTGCTGTATGCCAACTACATGGGGATAGCATAAGCCCCTTTAGCCTTGTGCTATCCCCATGCTGACATTGGGAGTGGGCTCTGTGCTATTTTAGCCATTTTACCGGGGAACAAATTATGCTCAGCAATTTGCGGAGGCTCACATGACCGGTAAATGGAAGCACTAAGATTCAAATTTCAGTCTACCTGGCCCCAAAGCCCACGCTCTTTCCACTCAAAACCTCATCCTTCTCCTCAGCAGGAGCCCGATGGAGGAGAAAGATTTGAACAAGAAGCCAGCCTGAGAAGTGCGGGCAGCCAGTGTTCCTTTTTCAGCCATGAAAACTGCCTAGAAAAATAGTAGTTCTCTGACCCATGGGTTGAGACTTATAGTTCTTTCATTTCAATTATTGTATTTTACTTTATGAAGACTGTTCCCAGTTTTATGGAGAGTGAAATAGAGGTCCAGAGCATTTGGGAAGTAGCCACAGGCCACACAGGTAGGAGGTGTGAGGTCCAGACCAGACCATGGTTCCTGGGGCTCTTCCTGACAACACACACACACCTGTCTGCAGAGAAACACTTTGTTGATATGCAAGGCTCACCTAAAGCCGATGCAGTGTGATAGGAATGGTGTCCTAAGAAGTGGGGTGAAGACTTTCTGTTGCATATCTTTTTTTTTTTTTTTTTAATCATTGGTAAAGAAGCAGTACTTGGCTATCTTCTGACTGGATTAGTGTTTGGGAAAAGTGTATCCATGAGGAGTTTCACCTTGTTTGCATGAGATAGATGCCTTAAACCAGTGGTCCGCAAACTGCGGCTCTCAAGCCACAAAATACCACGTGTGTGTGTGTGTGTGTGTGTGTGTGTGTGTGTGTATGCACGTACAGTGCAATTGAAACTTGGTGGCCCATGTGCAGAAGTCAGTTTTTGATCCTCAAAAGAAATTTCAATCGTTGTACTGCTGATATTTGGCTTTGTTGACTAATGAGTTTGCCGAGCACTACCTTAAACTAAAGAGGACTGGGTTGGTTAAAAGGAAGAGGATAAGTAAGGCTTAACATGTTGGATTCAATCCAAAAAAGGAGGAATGATTTTGATCTTATCAGAATATTGGTTATGATCCTATTGGTGCCCATACATGATCTTTAATCATAATAGCCACACTAAGGGTGTGTGTGTGGGTACTATTATTATTCTCATTTTACAAACGAGAAACCTGAAGGTCAAAATGGCATGTTTTTTTGTGTTGGTTTTTTTTTTCTTTTTTTTTTTTTTTTCTCATCACTGCCACTCTCTCTCTGGGTCCTGGCAAGTTGGTGTGACTCAAGGGCCAAAGCTCAGCACGGCGGCTCCCAGGGTACCAGATATCCAATATGTTCAGTCCTCAGCCATTTGTTTTGATGTCACTTATATCACACGTGCATATGGCTTAAAACATGTTTGAAATACTTAGCACATTCTGTATCTTTTTATCTTAGTGTTTTAATCACCACAGTGTCTTTGAAGCTAGTGTAGGCTGCTGGTTCTGGCACTTAAAAGAAAGCCTGTTTAACATGGGCCAGTGCTCCATCTTTCAGAGGTTTCTTACTTTATTCAAATTACTAATCATTTAGAGCGTCACTAAAAGCCATTCTCCCTTGCTCCCCATGCATGCTTAACCTAATTAACTATAAATGAGGAAAATGCTATTCGCATTAAAAGAAAATGTTAACCTATAAATTATCCCACTCTTGCCGGTGAGGCTACGGACTTCTTCAGAAGTCCTTGTGCTCCCCACATCCTCCTGCACTAGAATGGACCACAGAGTCTTCAGTTCACGGCGGGTCCTTTACTCTGTATTGACTATAACGCTACTATAATTTTGCAAATTATCCCCCTTGGTGTTTGCTTAAATACTCTCAGGAAGCCAGAGTAGTAAAATGGAAAACCTCTAAAATGCCCCCAGGAGCTCCCTGGGATAGAAAAATCACAAGTTACATCCCAGACTTGTCCCCAGTACAGGAAATCCTGAGCACCACCTGCCCCTATGGACAGATCCAGAATAGGAAGCCAGGAAGGTCTGTAAGCCTCAGTTCATACCCCAAAATATTCTACCTCTGGCTGACCCCACCCAACATCCCCTCTCCCCCATGCTGCCTTTCTTCTGAGCCACTGCATTAGACGGGTCAACACAAATGGGGAAAGGTCTTTTCAAAGCTCTTGTTAGCAGAAGTGCCCATAAACACATTCATCTGAAAGCCCAGGTTAATTGATCAAATCAATCCCAGCTTTAGCTATCAAGAGCTGAGGGCAGGCCTCAGGCAGAGCAGAATGTGGAGCGGGAAATTGGTTATGAGGCCTCTGGCTGGGCATGCAGATCATCCCCGGGAAGCTCTTGGGGGAAGACCTTGAGCAGCTAATGGACCCAAGAGCCAGGGGCAAAGGAGTGAAGACAAGGGGCAGCAATGCCCAAAGCAGAATATCCCACTCTTCACCTTGGTTCACAGTGGTCTCTGCTTTTAATCCATGTGATGTATTAGGTAAGACAACTCTGAGGTTGTGGTAGTTTGGGAAATGCAACTGGTCTGAACAATTCCTGATTCTCTTTTCCAGGACATCCTTGCTCCTGTTGACCTTTGATCTGGTTGTAGAGTTCATAACAAGCCCTGGTTCATTCGTGTAGCCCTGGGGAAACTCTCATCTTTGGGGGGTGTTATCAGAAGGTCCCTGCCCCTGGCCACTGTGGATTTATACCTTAATTCCTGCCCTGGGCTCTGCAGAGGGAATGATGGAGGCTGTGATCAGGCCACTGGGGGATGCTGAGTCCAAGCAGCTTTACATCCACATGTGCAGTCAATTCTTGATTATCCACACCAATGGTCTGTGACCCACGCTCAGGGAATCCCAAATAATTGACAGTTCAAAAGGATTCCTCTTTGATTTTAGAATATGCCCTGGTTTTCTGGCTGTAGATCCCCTTCTTCCACTCTGCTTTTCCTGGTAGGATGTTAAGAATCATTTAAGTTCCTTTAGCCTGGAACTTGGTCTGAGCAATGGCTTGAAGTCAGCTTCGGGCTGAAAATTTGCCTACTACATAGACAAATGATTCCCTTGCAGGCAGTTGAATTTGACAGTATCATATATTGCATAAAGAATAATCTGTCTAGGCCAGTGTTGTTCATTCATTTATTCATTCATGCATTTAACTCACATACATTGAGTTCCTACTGTGTTCTAGGCACTGTACTATGAATTACAGATATAGAGATGAAAGATTGAGCCCCAACTCTTGAGGCACATGCTAGCGGGACTTAATGGGATAATTTCTAGTATCGTCCTCTGGACCTGCATGTGCCCACTGCTCATTCATTTATCACTCCCATTTCCAGCTTAGATCTACCTAAGCTTTCATCTGAGAAGTGTCAGTATTTGAGGGGAAGAGTTGTAGGTGATTTCTAGGGAGGGCAGGGTCCCCCAGAGACAGAAAGAACCCAGACCACCCCATTTTTAAAGGATTTAGACATACTAAAAATGAACAGACGGCAACACATCTACACATATGTGGTAGATTTAAAAAGTTTACATTTCAAAAATTAATAGCTTAACACTCCGAAAGTATAGTATCAATATAACTTTATTTGGAGAAAATGTCAAAGGTCTAGATTTCAGGCCCTTTATGAATGTGAGATCTGGCTCCTCTCCCTGTTATTCCCCACTCACACTTCACCTCTGCCAAGAAAAACCCGGGCTGGTGGAGGGCAGTCTAAATAGGGCTGAGTGGAGTCATGTGAATGCTCAGAGAAACCGCTGTAAATATGAAGCAGTTGGTCCATGGCTCTGTGCCCTTTGGTCACAAGACATAGTTCTTAACAGGGCAGACACATCTTAAGTACTTTAACTCAAAAGGCATCAAATCAAGTTGTTTCTACAAAGTTGGCCTGTTCCCATGGCACTGGAAGATCCTGATAGAGTCCTTGGCTACCAGTTATATCTTCCTGGTATGACCCTCCTTTGCTGCCCTGCACACACACTAATATCAACCCTCAGTTCTCTTCTCAAAAAGCCCATCTATCTAATAATAGAGGAATATGCAAATTAGCTGGGACACCATCATGTGATGACCAAATAGGGACCTGAGACTGCATGGTGCCTGGCCGGGATGAGGGAACTCAGGCAGGGTCCCCTGCCCCCGTGCTGCGTTGGGAGACCTCAGGACATGCCCCCTGTCCTAGCTGCACACCCTGCCTGGCAGGGCTTGATGGGGGACCTCAAGCCATACCCCTCGCCTGATGTGGCTTAATGGGGGACCTCAGACCATGACCCCTGCCTGGCAGGGCTTGATGGGGGGCCTGAGACTGCACCTTCTGCCCCAGGGCTGGGCCAGGGAACCTGAGGTGGCACCCCCCCCACCTAGAGGGGCTTGATGGGGATGGGGCCGGCTGGGTCTAGGTCTCACCTAGTGCGGGTAGAGCTGGCTGGGTCAGGGTCTCCTGCGTTTTTTGAAGCATGTGTGGAAAATTAACCCCAGGGCCCACGGCATGCCATGGACTATGACAGGAGGGAGATTTTTGTATACATTTTACTAATTTTCTTTCATCTCTGACACTTCTACTATAAAGAGCAAATAGCAATATGAAAATATTTCTCTAATTAATTCCTTTTTAATGTGCACAAATTTTGTGCACTAGGCCACTAGTGGGAGATAAGGCACTTATGACAATGCAAAAATTGAGGTTAAGGGTCAGAGGTTGTCACTCACCTTACATTTTTATGTTTGTGAAGATAAAACAGTAAAGAGAACACTAAACAATTATCTGGTGACATTTCACCCATTTAAATTAGTTATGATGGGTGCTGTGTGATTTATTTTATTTTAACACCCATTGCTTATGAGCAACTTTGCAGAAACTCCCTGTTGGAGAAGATCAAAGAGATGCTTGTAAATGTGTTTTGCAGATAATATGCATGCTAGGAGGCAATTGTCTTTGTGTCTTGTACTTTATTTGAATGTTCGATGTTTGTTAATATTATACTCAGAATTATTAACTTCCATCTCCAAGATCCTGGGTCCCCTGTGGGTTAAAAAATGCAGAGTAGTTTCCAAGGTGCCTGAGATGGAAAAAGCCTTGGGCTACTTTCATCGCTCATTTGTTGTATTTGGAATATCTGTCCAATAGCCAGGCTTATGGCCTCAGCTCTGCCCTAGACCCTGTTCAAAATCAGCTTAGCCCTTCACTTCCTGGCAGAAATAGGTGTCTCATTTTTTTTTTTTTTAATTTCCTTCAGAGTTTCCAGTGCTTCCTTACTAAAAGCTCTCATTCTCTATTTCCTACATTAGTCTTTCTTTTCTATTCTCAACACCTGTTTTCTTCATTTTTTCCAACAGGAGTGATTCATGTCACACAGATTAGAACTGAAATTTCCCTGGTTGCTAAAAAGACATACAGAAGTCAATCCTTTAATATTCATATTTCCTAAAGGAGAACTTGTGGTTTAGAGATATTATCTTGGTATGTTTGTGTTTAAGGTTTGTGGGTAAAATAGTGAGAATCACAGGTGGGAAGCCAAAAGAAGACCAACAGGAACAGAAATGTGGTTGTGGTTGAAGAAGCAGAAGTTAAGGGAAGAAGATATCATTAATCCTGCTAGTTGGGAGGCATAAAGTTAGTACAAACTTTTATGAGGCTGAAGTCAGGGTCATTTTATAAAGAATGTGATAGTTTGCTATTCTTTGATGGAAAAACTCATTGTTTAAATATGAGCTAACAGTTATCAAACATTTATTATGCCAGGAACTAGATAAGTGCTTTCAACACTTAATTTCGACAATGCTTCTAGGATTAGGACCTTAAATAACACTTGTTTTGTACAGGTAGGAGGCAGAGAAGCTAAGAATTAAGCTTCAGTATGTGTGACTCGAGAATCTGAGTGTTTGACCATCACATGCTAATGGCAGAGAACTCAACCTTGGGAGTTACGCTTAGAGCAGAGGGGACAGGATGACAGCCTTTTCCTTAAATCTTATGATTAGAAGAAGGCAACTGGGATTAATAATGTAATCTGTTCCAGGTACATATTGTTGGGTAACAAATCACCCCAAAACTTACCATTTTATAGCATGTTGTCATTTTGTGCTTAGGAACCTAGGCAGGGTTAGGGCAGTTCTTCTCAGAGTAGCTTTGACTTAGATCACTCAGTAGTATTCAGTTGGTGGGAGGGCTGCCCAGAGGCTCCAAGACCTCTTCCATTGCACGTCTGCCACTTGGCAAGAGTGAGTGGAAGGCTTTGTTTAGTTGAGACTGTAATCACAGACTAGTGGTCATGCTTCTTATATGGCTACTCAGGGATCCCAGAGAGAGTACTCCAAGATACAGAAAGTGGAAGCATCCAATGTCTTAAGTTCTGGGCCTAGAGTTTGCACAACATCACAGTATTTTCCAGAAGATTGAAAGAAAAGTTCCCTCTCACTAACTCTATCCCATGCATTCTATCTGTGTCCATTTCCAGGCACCTGCCACCTCCTTCCCTAATCCTCTGAGATTTATCTCCATGAGGTCACTAAAAATCTCCTCATAACCAAATTCAAAGGTTATTTTTTCTATCTGTATTTTATGTAAGTTTTTTGGCACAGCTGACTTTCCTCAACTTTTCTGAAACTCTCCTCTCATGGTTGTTCATAGTAGCTTCTCTTCCTCTGCCTTCCTTTTATTATTTTTAAAAATTTATCTTTATTGTTGAAAGTATTACAGATGTTCCCTCTCTTCCCCCCATAGACCTCCTTCACCCCACTCCCAACCACTCTCCAGACTCTCCGCACTATTGTCTGTCCATGGACTATACATATGTGCATATACATGTATTGGTTAATCTCTTCCCAGCCCCCTCTTTCCCTCTGAAATATGTCAGTTTGTTGCCTTCCTTTTAATATATTTTATTGATATTTTACAGAGAGGAAGGGAGAGAGATAGAGAGCTAGAAATGTCGATGAGAGCTAGAATTGACCAGCTGCCTCTTGTACACCCCCTACTGGGGATGTGCCCACAACCAACATACATGCCCTTGACTGGAATCGAACCTGGGACCTTTCAGTCTTCAGACCAATGCTCTACTGCTAAGCCAAACCGGTTTCGGCTTGTTGCCTTCCTTTTAAATGTTGGTGGGCCTCAGGTCCAGTCCTTCATCCTCTTGTCATTATTCTCTACCAATGGTTTTCTACCAGGGACAATTGTGCTTCTCAGAGATAACTGGGAAAGTCCAGAGATAATTTTGGACATCACAAGTAGAGTGCTACTGGCATCTAGTGGGTAGGGGCCAGGGGTGTTGCTAAACATCCTACAATGTGCAGGACAAACCCACACAACAAATAAGTATCTAGTCCTGTCAGTAGTGCTGAGATTTAAAAAAAAAATTGGTGCTGATATTTAGAAACCATCTTGTGGTTTTAAAGAGAGGGCATTGGAAAGAGGGTGAATCTTTCTAGCTTCCCCTTCTTAGAGAGCTATCTCTGAAAAGGAGGCTCCTTCTTGTCTGACAGCATGGTATCAGGCAAGGCTTTGTGGTCAATGCATCTAGGTTTAAACCCTAACCTCCTGAAGTGGAGATCATAATTCCCATTTTGTGGAGTTGTCTTGATGACCAAAGGAGATAATCTCTATAAAATACCAAGCACAGAGTAGGTTCATAAATGTTAGTCCTTCCCTTTAAATTACATGACAAAGCTCCCTCAAGGCTGGGTTTAGCTCCCCATTGAATACTTAGGAGGTATGTACTACATAATAGAAGTTAAGAAATATTTGCAGGAGGAAGCATGAATAAATCAGCTATGTCACCTCTGTAAGAGATTGGTAATTCTTTAACTAGAGGTGGGTTTCCTCCTTCTGTTCTTGTTGGAATGAAGGTTTAGAGGTGAGTTTCATAACTCTAATTGCATATAGCCTAGCCCTATCAGTATAATAACCAGTGAGGTTTTAGGAGGCTAGGTCGTTGGCTTGGCATGCAGCCCTCCAATTAAAGGAGATGTAATTAGAGTTATGAAACTCACCTCTAAACCTTCGTTCTAACAAGAACAGGAGGAGGAAACCCACCTCTAGTTAAAGAATTACGGCAACCAACCTCTTACAGAGGTGACGTAGCTAATTTATTCATGCTTCCTCCTGCAAATATTTATTCAAAAAAAATATTCAGTCATGTGACTGTCCATAATATAAGGCAATAAACACAGCCTTATTCTCCTGTGGTCACAGCAAAAGCAGTAGAGGAGAAGAAGAAATTCAAAGGTCTATGTGGTACCTCTTGGTCCTTAATATTGATACTAACTGTAGAAGGAAAGATTTGCATGTTTGGTAGGTCTCTCTCCTTCTTTCCTTTTGCTGCCTATGAAGAAAGCATCAGCCTAACTCCCCCCCCCCCCCCCCCCCCTGAGATTCAAAGAAAGAATCACAATTGAGACTGCCCTTTGGGGATTTTCTGCAATGTGAATCACTGGCATTTAACATCTCCCTCTATGCCCCTGTCTCATGCTGATTTCTTCTCCATAGGGTCATCAATGTAAGCTTGTGGAAAAAATCTCATATGCTCTATCTCTTACTTCCTATTCAATTTAGGACAAAAACAAAATTTCATGACATGGCATAGAAACCCCCATGTGCTAGGCTTCTTTACCCTCTAAGCTTCCTCCTTCAGACTTCAACCCCTTCCCTGATCATGTCAAAGCTCCCGCACAGGACTGTGTCTCTCTCCTTTATGGCCTTTGGCAAAGGTGTACAATGGTTTATTTGTTAATGTCCTTCTGTGATTCACATCAACCTCTCTCTCACACACTCTTCGCACCATAACAGCAGGTATTGTGTTACAGATGCCATCTGCCTCTCCCCAGAGCCTGTCACATAATAGCTGCTCAGTAAATAGTTCTTAAGTACATGAATGATCAAGCAAATAGATTATATCATTAGTGGATACCATTTCCCTGCTTCAGCCAAGGATCCAAATTCACTTTTTATAAAAGATGTAGCTGCTACTTCTAAATCAAAGAAGATGTGAGATAGAAATAGAACAAGTTCATTGATGTTGGTGATGGTGATCATAATGTGTCATATTAATATGTAATTGAATAATAGAACAATTGTACCTATTCGTTAAATCTTAGTATTTCTTGAGTGCCGGGTGTTATGTTGGTAATGGGGATAAAATATGGAGCAAAATCAGACATGGCGCCTTTCATGCACTATCTTTTTCAATAGCCCATTAATTAGGTACAATTACTTCCCCATTTTATAGATGAGACATTGTGGGGGCTTAAGTAAGTTGCTCATGATCGCATAGCCAGTAAGTTGTTGCTCATAGAGCAGGCACTAGAACCCAAGAGAGATTCCAAAGTTGTTAACCATTAAATTGTTTACTTTTTGAAGACAACAGATTATATGTAGCTTGTGCGTCAACCTAAGAGATAATATCTC
Source organism: Pipistrellus kuhlii (assembly GCF_014108245.1). Classification (NCBI taxonomy): domain Eukaryota; kingdom Metazoa; phylum Chordata; class Mammalia; order Chiroptera; family Vespertilionidae; genus Pipistrellus; species Pipistrellus kuhlii. The sequence continues at coordinate 73,321,203 of NW_023425573.1, forward strand.
TCAGCAAAGGCTGCAGATACTACTAGATCTCCCAGCACCTACAGTGAATGGAGCATCACTACATGCCAGACACTGGTTTAGCTGCAATCGGTACATTTTCTCCTATATATAAAGTGATTCTACTGTAGGTGTAACTAACCTCACTTTACAGGCCAGTTAACATGGCTCAGGCAGGAGGAAGAGGCAGGGAAGATGGCAAAAGCAGTAGGGATACTTGAAAACTTTCCAGCTCCTAAAATCTTTACAATATAACTTTTTAAGTTGTATTTTAAAGGCAGGAAAACCTTTTGAATTCAGATTTTAAAAAAACACCCCTGGAATTTATAACATTGAGACACTGAATTATAGACTTTTGTAGCTGAAAAATACCTAGAGATAGCTAACCTATGCCCTTCATGGGGCTTCTGATTGAGTTTAAAATTAGATAAATCTTAGGTAGCTCAAAACTTTTATTTTATTCATATAATCTTATAATTTATAGGCCAATCACAACTTGCCATTTTATAAGCATACTCATTTAAAAGAATTAGTAACCACTTCAATAAATTTATAACTACCCTAGTATGTAAGAAAAGTGTAATTCTTTACAAATATTTCACATTTTTAATAGTTACTGATTTAGATAGGAGGTCACCCACAGGGTTCCTCTTGTGGAGGAATGAGATATGAATGAGATTTTTAGTATTCAAACATGTCTCAGGATCTGAGGCACATGCATGTTAGAGAATAAAAGCACATTCCCAAAATGATATGAAAGTCTTCCCTCACTCCTTTCCCCCCCTCCCTTTTTTTCTTTCTTTCAATCCCAAGCCACCACTACATTCTATTGTTTTGAACTAGTAAAGATAGATCATATTTTAAATCTTTTATCCTCTGGTTATTAGTAGGATCTCAAATGGTTCTGGCTCCCCAGACCATTCAAAAGGAATAACTTTGGAAAGAGAAGATGACATTATTGGCGAAATTGAAGGCTCACCTGAATTTACTTTAATGGGGGGGACCCCGATTCCCCAGGGGGAGATGTCTGCAAAGATATCACTGGGAGCTCAGAGGAAAATATTATGTTCTAACCTTTTAAAAATTAATCCAACTATTAGCAGGGATCCCAACTGTATTTCATTCAGGCCATGATCTGAAAGGTAGGATGATTAAACCAAGACAAATGTAGTGTCATAAGCAAATGTCATGCCATAGATTTACCTACCAACAAGACATTGGCATGGTTTAGGTCAGAGGTTAATTAAAGACATTGAAAGGTCATCCTGTGATTAGCTGAAAGCAGAGTTTTAATAGGGCATCAGTCCGACCCACACTGACAGAAGATTTATGCCAGCCGCGATGACACGGCCAAGAATCCTGCTGATAACAAGAGCCTCAATATTGGACTGAACAGAATGATGAATGGAGCACACGTATCCTCACACTTCTCATTACAAGCTCTTTCACTCCCGGTGGCACTTAGCAGCATTTATTTACTGGGGTTTGAAGGTGTGGGACAGCAGGACAGTATATCTAATACTTTTAAATGTAGGCTTGTGATATAAAAATGAAACAAGAGATAAGATTAGGTCTTTGAATAATTGCACAGCTTTTCTTCCAAGATTATATTCACTAGTACTAACATTATTTCCCCCCCTAATGTTCTAGTGTGTGAGCAGTTCAAGAAAATTAATTGTCTGAGGCAGAAGGTCAGAGGGAAAAAATTACTGATAAGCATTAAACATGCTATAAAATAGAACTTCACCACATTGTGCCGTCCACAGCTCTCAGGATGTGAACAAAAGATCATATGGAGAAGAGGATATATACATTTCCCCTTATGCCATATTTAGGGCTGCCTAAGTGCTGTTGTTATGTGGATTTGATTAGGTAAAGTCTAGAAAGACAGGCAAATAAATGAAATGTAAATAAAAATCAAATAAACAACTTAACAATATTGCTCAGCTGAAAACACAATGTAAGAGGAATCTAAAGCCCTGATGAATAATGTTTACTTTTCCAGGAAACTCCTTCAGCACGTTATATATTTATCTAACTACCAGAGTGTAAATTCCAAGCAGCAGCACCATGAAAATTACAACTACAAAAATTGTTATATTATAAAAAGGCTACTTTCCAAAGATTCAAACATACCTGCTGCTGAAATTTCATAATAGGAAAAATCAAACTCTTTCTGCTTGGGCCACCACCCAGGGCCAGACCAAGGGAAGAACACACCCCATCACAACCAACCCCAAGCCAGTCCTCCCCTTTATTCAGAAACAAGTCCGAGTCAGCCTGATGAACGTGGGGGAGCTGGAGACCTGCTGTAGAGTGGCTGTGAGGATTCTCCTTCCTGGTCTCAGGCAATTGCGTTTGTGGGTGGTGAATACATTTTAAGTAGATTTGCACGAACCAGCAATTCAGCCCAACACATGCAATGGCTTGGAGCTATGTGAAATGCAGGCATGTGCACGTCAACCATGTACACACCATATTAGGAACCACTTCTTGGCACTGAAAGAACTAAATAAGCATTTTGAGTGGCCAATTTAACCCATGCTGAGTGTATAAAAGCTGATAATAACGAGGAGAGTTTCCTTGTTGGCTTTTGAAAAGAGGCTCCTTCCTTACTTGTAACAAATGTTAGCCGACAAAGTCTTTAGAACAGATAACATGGCCATGCAAAAGGCTTCTTGTCACTTCCAGTCCGGTCCACCAGAGGCTCATGTATGCAGAACCTCCGGTATTAAAACGCAGACTATTGCCCAGCAGTTCTGCCTGGGACCCACGGTCTCAGCCAGGCCACTCCTTCTACCAAGTGGCCATCAGGAAGATTAGCATCATGGCAGCAGAGAACTGTATTGGTCCATTTTGTCAGTCCACATTACAGACGCCTTCAGGTGTGTTATTGTGTGTGTGTGTGTGTGTGTGTGTGTGTGTGTGTTGTAAAGGTTTTGGGGTAGTTGGAATCAGTTTATGGTAGGTGAGGAAAGTATTAATATTATGTATGTGTATAGAAAGAATAATATTTTCCAGACTACCTGTAAGAAATATATGACTGTCCCCCTGAGCTTTATTTTACTTTCAGAAAAAAACAAAAAAACAAATGAAACGAAACCCAAAGCTAACTGACTTAAACAGCCCGTGCTCACTTCCAAGGCAGACCACAGGACTGATTGGTATGAAAATAACATGATATCCTTTACTCTCTCCTTTTTGGTATTAGGAACATTTCATGGAAAATTTGGATAAATTGTGCTCTTTCAAATAAAATCAATTTAAAAATTGATGATTAGCTAGTGTTTATTGATAAACTATTCTGAGACAGGTTTTTACAAAAAATTCATAAAAAGTACAAATCATAGGTCCTGCCCTTAGTGGGCTTAAAAGGTTAAAATTCAAAAAGAAAAGTATGAGCTGCAACACAAAGTTAGACTGTATGAAGAAATGGCATAGCCAGGGCGTGGCATTTTTTTTTTTTCCTGTAAAGAAAAATAGCAATTATGTAAGGCTTGCATGCTATATGGTCTCTGGCTCAACTACTCAGTTTTGCTCTTGTAGGGAGAAAGCAGCTATAGACATACATAGAGGAGTGAAGCATGGCTGTGTCCCAGTAAAATGGTATTTACAAAAATAGATGGCAGGCTGGATGGGATGGAGGACCATGTTTTGCTGACTTCTGGCATAGTCATTAAGTAGTGTGGGTATCCAAAGCAATAAGGGAGTGTTCAGTGGGTGGAAAGGGAAGCTTCACGCGGGAGCAGGAGAAAGATTATGTAGGAGTGAGTTAGGGAGGTGATGTTCTTGGTATACACAAAGGCTACGTATAATAGAAGGCTCTGTGTAAAAAATAGAAACAAAAATGGCTTCTTCATGAGTGTACCCTAAGAGGGAAGGGCATTTCTCTTCTGACAATCAATTGCCAAGAGATTAAACGCACAAATTAGGTCCTGAGATGCATAGCCCTAAGACCACAGAACCCGATGCAGGTCGCTCCCCTTACATCAGGCTATTTTCTCAGCCTCTCTTGCTGCAGGATTGCCACGTCAGGTTCCAGGGCACAGTGATGTCAGTCCCCATGAAGAATGGATGTTACTTGAATGAGTATGAGTATTTGGGAGAATTCCTTTGCTGTCAACAGCCGTACATGAACCCAAATGACCTAGGTAGCTCTGAATGACAAAATCTCATAGTTTAAGCCAAATTCTAAGTCTAATGGGTGATGTTTGTTTAAGTGTGTTAATCAGAATACTAGTCTGCCAGATGTTCTGCGGTACAGATGTTCTGTCTCCTCCTACTAGACATCAACTAGGTACAGTGGAAAATTAAAGAACCCGAAAAGGCCTGTTGCAAAGAAATCTGCTTAACTTGTACAGCTGTAAGTTTCCCAAACATTTAACCACAGAACCTTTTCCCATGTAGCATCTATGAATATTTCATAGAACCCACTTTGGAAAACAATGCTTTAAGGAAACAGATGTTGATATCAATGTTGCTAACAGCGTCTAGTTGTGGCTTCAAGTTAGCATAGGGAGGGGGTGATGAGAGAGAGAGAGAGAGCTTTAAAAACTCAAATGTCTACTGAGGGATGTAAGTTAGGGTAACTATTTAAAGTCTACCTGTCGCAACCTATTGATACTTACACCATTCCAATTGCAGGTGAGCAGGAGTACTAAAACACTGAGATGGGAGAGCAGCAGGATATTTAAACTTGTTTTTTCTTTTTCCGTGCTGTTGATGTTAAACTTCTGGCTTTGTTCCCTTCTTCCATGTCCTACTGGAGCCTTTATTTGACTGAAAGCATGAAAGTGATTGTCATCCTGAGCTATTCTTGGCAGGCAGGACTGAGCTTAGAGGGAACACAAACGTATGATTAGCAAGTACATAAACATCCCCATCCTGGCCCCACTCCCCTCCTCCGCAGAGCAGAGGAAGAGCTGTGCAGAGGAGCGAAGCAACCAAGACTTTTGTTGCAGTATCTGGAGAATTCACTGGGAAATGGTGTGAAATTTGCTGCAAACAAGTCAGACTTTACAATGTAATGAAATATAATTCTATGTTGAAGAGGCAAGTAGTTAGCATTTTATAGCATTTTATCCCCCCCCCCTTCATGTGCTTTCTGGTTATCCTAATTTTTATACACTGTATTGCTATCTAGTGTTGTCAGTTCATTCACCTCATAGGTATTTATCAAGGACCTACTATATAACAAGTACTAGCAAACCAATGAAGAATAAGACATGATCCCTGCCTTTGAGACGCTGACGTCAAGATGGGGAGTCACTGAAGCTAATAAGTGCAGTCAAATGTTATAGATGCTATACTAAATATCTGCACAGAGACAGGGGAACCCAAGGGGAGCAGTTGTCAGTTCTGCCTGGAACTGCCAGGGGAAGCTTCAGGCAGGGATCCGAATCTAGAAAAATGAGGAAGTGGTCATGTACCAGACAGCCAAGCATTCACATTCTCCAGAAATATTTTTCTGGTTAGTTCCATGTGCACATGGATGATCAGCAAATCCTTGAGTCCATCCCACCCCTATATCCTTTTGTATTTGAGAATATTGATTCATCAGGGATTTTCAGAGTGGAGCATGCACACCCAGGGTGGGGTTTTTAAGGTGATCCACTAGAGCAGGTATGGGGGACATCCGGCCCTCTGGCCATATAAGGCCCTTTTAGTCTGGCCTTGCCAAGGCATTATGGGTGAGACAATTAAATGTTTGACCAAATATAGCAGGCTAATTTTTAATTTTGTATGGCTGTGAATGATGTTATAAATATTCAAATGGCCTTGGCAGAAAAACGGTTCCCCACCCCTGCACTAGAATGTGAACAGAAAACATCAGAACTTTAAAAATTTTATTTCATCCCTCTGAAATTTCTACTTTGAGTTTTGTAATATGCATATGAATACCATTGTAGATGTTTATAATGTATAAGCATTATTCATATACTAGAGGCCTGGCACATGAAATTCATGCGCGGATATGGTCCCTAGGCCTAGCCTGTGATCATGGCCATTTTTCCCAGCTGCCTGCAGCCAGCCTTGCCTACTGCTGACACTCACCACCAGTTCCCCATTGGCCATCGGGCGATCGGTGCCTGATGGCTGGGGAAAGGGACCAAGAGGTCAGCTGTTCCCGCCTGCTCGCCAGCCTCACCCGCAGTGGGTAGTCATCAGGAGATTGGAGCCTGCTGGCCAGGGAAAGGGACCAAGAGGTGGTCAGCGTGCCTCATAGTGACTGGTCCAGCAGTTGTTCTGCCATTAGAGTCAATTTACATATTACCCTTTTATTATATAGAATAGAGGCCTAATGCATGGATGGGAGTCCTTGTTGGGGGGTGGGGCTGGCCTGGGCTTGGGGCTGCTGAGGGTTTGCAGGCTGGCCATACCCCCGGCTTTGTCAGTATAATTAGCATATTAGCCTAGATTGGAGGTGCATAGCACCAATTGTTTTTCATTAAAAGGTGCAGGATAAAAGAGCTTTGTAGACCACATGTATTTATTATTCATCCATAAAGTAATTGCAAATATCTAAGACTTGTCTCCTTTATTCAATAAATTATTCCTCAGAGTTTTCTTAGAGATTTTTTAGTAATAATAAGACACTACTTTATGTCTATACTATATCCCAAGTTTGGTACTAGGCATTTTGCATAAAGTACCTCGGTTAACTCTTATAATAGTCCTGAGACTGAGATAACTATCCCAGCATATGACTGAAAAACTAGGAAGTATAGAAATTTAGTAATTTCCCCCAGATTAAAAAGTGGCTAAACCTGGGTTGAAGTTAGATGTAGTAAAACTTAAATCAATGTGTTGAACAACTAACAATTGCTTTTTCAAAGTAAATGAAAATAAATTACTAAGGGCTCTCTTTGTTTTGTTAAAGATATTAGAAATTAAGTATTCATAGCCTTTGCACTATAATTTTTCTATGAAAATGTGTATGTCTGTGAACAAAAGTGAACTGAGATGCTTATTAGATTAATTCTTAAGCCTTTTATAATTGCATTTTATTTTTGAAAATATATCTCTTTGATCTTGAGAGAATTATTCAGCTCTGATAATTTATCATAAATAAAAACCTTTTTTTTTTTTTTTTATTTTTTTTTTAGTACTTACTATATGTCAGACACTGAAAAAACTTTCCATGTAAAAGCAAGTCTCCAGTTAAGTTACTATTCAGAGTAATAACTAGTAAGTATTGGGGCCAAAATTTGAATACAGACAGTCTGACTTTGGCTTTAGAACCCACACTGTTAATCATTAGGCTATATTCCCTCCACAGAAAAGGGTACACAATAGTTGGGACAAGAAGGTTTATTTAGTAGTAATAGTGAAAAACTTGAAGGAACCTAAATATCTATCAACAATGCCCATCAATCGCCCCTATGGTACATCCATGTGTAATGGAATACAATAAATGCCATGCAGCCAATAAAAATGCTAATTGTATTGGTTGCCTAGGGCTGCCATAACAAATTACCACACATTTGGTGGCTTAAGACAACAGTAATTTATTCTTTCACTATGCTGGAGGCCAGATGTCCAAAATCAAGGTGTTATCAGCATTAAGGTTCTTGGGCTTCCCAAGATAGAAATTGAGAGAAAACCCCAGATAAGCTTGCAGACATACTTTATTAAGTTTATGCTTGAGCACATGGGAGGCAGCACAGAGGAAAGGAAGGTCCTCGGAGCTGGCTTGGGAGCTGGCTCTGCTTGGCTGCTTTTATAAGAAGGGAACAAAGCTATCTAGGGACAAAGTGGGCTTGCATGAAAAGGTGGGCTTACTCGAAAAGGTGAGCTTTTTGAAAAGGGCAGGCTTGCACAATGTTTCATTTCAGGGTTGGGTGACTCCCCTTTCCAACTGCAGTTGCCTGGTGACTACTTCCCACCTGGGCTGTGGGGGCGAGGTGGCAGACTGCTTGCTACCTTACCCTAGGAAGTTCCCATAGCAGTCAAATCTTGATCAACTGTGCATGGAGGCAGGTAGTTAAAACAGGCAGTTTTAGAAGGGAGACAAAATAAGTTACCTCTGTTTTTGAGTAGGAAGTGGAGGGGTGGTGACATTTTTGTGTTCCTTCTAGCCACTTGGCATCCTGACCACCCAGAATTTTCCATCCCAAGGTCCAAGTCCCTATGCTGTCTGAAAGGTGTCAGTAGGGCCAGGTCAGTTTCTATGCCAGTCAGCGTCAAAAGCTCTGCCTCCTAGGCAGCCATTGGCTCCTCACAGTTGACCCAGATTTGGTTCTGATTGGTCAGTTTCTATGCCAGTCAGCGTCAAAAGCTCCGCCTCCTAGGCAGCCATTGGTTCCTTACATTCACCCAGATTTGGTTCTGATTAGTCAGTTCTATGCCATTCAGCTTCTCTGGGCTTATGAATGGGGCCTGATCAGAAAGGCGGGGTTGATCAGCAGCTGGGGTGGGGCCTGGAGAGAAATGGAGGCCTGGCTGTTAGTCAGACCGGGAGAGAAAGACAGGCAAGTTCTGATCAAGTTGCCACAGAGGCTATGGGTCAGACTCTGCCTCTCTCTCTGCAGGCCTCTCTCTGGGTCTGATTTACAGCCCCCTAGGCAGACAGTGCTGGGTTGGGCGCTGCAGTGGCCCCAGTCAACCCAGCACTGACTTTAGGTCTGGTCGAGCCTTTGGTAGTTAGGACCCTGGCTCTTTATTATGTAGATTTTTGCTCTTTTCTTTATAGTTTTCCATACAGTCTGAAGACAAAAATAATCAGAAAACAATTTCTATTTATTTTTTAAAAACAAATCTATATTTGACTCGGAATTTCCCAATCACTCCAGCGACAGGGTATAAAATCTTATTGGACCTATGCTTCTGATGCTTACAGAAAATCACTTGGGGGAAATCATTACAACGGATTTTGCTTTTTTAGTTGCACAGAAAAACAGTTTACCAGCTCTTCCCAGGTTTCTAACCTCAAGTCCTTTGTCATTGTCCCCACACCCTTACCCCATTAACTACAAAAAACCTCTAAACTCCATTTTTTACCTCTTGGTTATGGTCATACATCTTTTTCTTCCATAGAATCTTCAGACATCAAGCAAAGGTTTGGAAAGTATTTTACAGTGTGAATCAATATCTCTTTAATTTTTTCATGCACAAAACCTCATCTTCTCACCAATATTGTGACTCCAGGAAAAGATTGCATCACACTTCCTTGTCTTCGCCTGTTGTGGTCGCCTGTCTCTCAATGCTAAGAAAACATGTGGCTCTCAGAGAGACTAATTTCTCTATGTAATGATACCTTTTAAAAATAAATGTATGACATCTTTTAAAAATAAATGTTTAGTTCCCATAACTGCCTAATGTTTTATGAGAAATTAAAAGGCTTTCCCCAGGATATATGTTTTATTTACAGCAAATCTGCTGTTTTTCTCAACATGCCAGTTGTTGATATGTTTCTGTCAGCTTCTTGGATGGAGTGGCTTCTCCACTTGCTGTCTCTGCAGTCAGAGTTCCAGTCCCTTGGGATGTGCAGACTATTCTGCCATTACCGTGGCAATTTAGCTAACGTTTTGCCACATGAAAAATACGTTGGGAGGCTCTTAAGATTTATCATAATGTTAAGAACCTTAACAGACCCATAGAATCAGAATTACTGTGAGCTCCCTACCAAACTGAGAACTCTCTGAGGGCACAAATTGGGTTTCCTTCCTTCTGGTACCCTCTGCCTTGTATCCTGTCGGGCCCATAGCACTCAGACCTCTAAGCTGAAGCCAGAACATCCTTTTTCCATCCTTTTTCCATCAGCCATGGGCTGAGGTACAAGAAGGAAGTGCCCCAAGGAGAAAAAGGGCTGGAAGATTCTGCTCACTCAGCTTCTAGGTGTGCAAATTAGTCCCTGGGACATAGGGCGTGTGTCTTGGCCCTCAGCTCTGGGCACATGGGCTACCAGTCTGTGGTTCAGGGGTGCAAGAAGATGAGCAATAGGAGAAGTAGTTTCTTCGGTGATTATGTGAGGAATAAAGATCAAGGAAAATGTCGCCAGCTCCCTATCCATCCCACCTCAGTCAACAGCCGGCCCAAAATTGTAGAACAACCTCTCTGCCTCCATCCTGCCCCCACCCCACCATGCACATTCACTGGATAAACACTCTGTGTGGCCCCTGGGACCAGCCACCCTAACACACACACACACACACACACACACACACACATACACACACACACAAATCCAGCCACCTCTGGGAGGAGTGTTGGGATTGACTGTATTTAGTGAGTGTGTGGTGAGAGAGGAGGTTGGCATAGCCAGGCCCAAATGTACTCTGAGTTTCTGGAAAGCAGGAACAAACACTGGATCCCATTTTTTTTTCCTACAAAGACTGTGAGGAGCCCAGGGGATCTTCGGTTTGCACAGGGGGCGGGCAGCTGTTGCTTCAATGCTAGGATGTCCTTCAGCAGAGGTGGCAGGGCAGATCATAAGTGCCGAAGGAGTGCTCCACCCCTCCCTGACCACATCAAAGACTGAGAGTGCCAAAGCCCGCCGAATGTCAAATGTCCGTTTTGTCACTATGGCATGTCTGAACTTGGCATTGCTTTAGCTGGTATCTCTCAGAGAAAGGGGGTGACATTGGTTAAAAAAGGAGCACAGATCACTGAGTGGCTTTTCCGGGAGAGTCTTCAGGACAATAGCAGGGGGAGCACACAGATTCCTGCCAGAAGAGTCAAAACACAAAGAAAGCAGCAGAGTCAGCTGGGATGCTGAATCACTGAACAACATTCTGCATAATTATTGGAGCAGGAAAAAAATGCCAGTGTGTTTGCATCATTTCTTGCTTCAAAAGAAGAGAAGCTAAAAGACACTGACAAAGACAGATGTAAAATTTCTGTTTCAAGATTCCCAGCTGACACTGACAGATTCTTGGGTTTTTTTTTTTTGTTTTTTTTTTAAAGGAGATGTTTTCCAACAATTAAAATCTTACTGTAAAAATAGCACAATTGTAAAGACTGGGAGAAAAGTAGCCTCAGATTTGCAACGTCCATTATCCAAAGACCTTGTACATCAATGCTGGATCTGAATTATGAAGCTGGACTGTTCCTTCATTTACATGGTATTTCCCCAAGTAGCCAGATAATATCAATATCCTGCATTTCTATAATCATCATCTTCCCAGATGGCTTCATTAAACTGTATGTTTTATGAGACCCCCTTTCTGAAATGTGGTCATCTCTGAATGAGAATGATGCTCCTGGGGCGGGGGAAAGCCGTGTTTTGCATTTATGCTGTCTTTCTATCACTCATCATAAAAATCTTCAGTTAGCAAGCACTTCCTGAGCGTGTGCACAGGCAGAGGCCAAGACCAGGCTTTATACGGTAACATGTGGAAGATTAAAAGGCATGATCCCAACCTTCCAATACCTTAGTCTCTAATCAGAATAACTTTTCCATTTCACAGTGAAAACTTGTGGCCAGAGAAGTTGAGAGAATTGGCAAAGGTCAGATGATGTATTTGTTTCAGAAATGGGAGTCCTTATTTCCAGGATTGGGTATGAGTGGTTTTGAAAATAACATCTAAAAATGTTTAAGATATTTAAAAAATGTAGTTCAGTGGAAAGGTTAAGGCTTTGGTTTTAATTTTAAAAAGTAAACATCAGTCCCAAAAGAGGAAAATAAAGAAAGTTCCTTATGTTGTCACGTAAATTTATTAACGTTACTAAGTATGGAGGAGTGTGGTAATTGCAGTTAGAGAACCAAAGAAAAGCAGAATTCCAACTCTGAAGAACCTGGCTGACTTTGAAAGTAAACTAGGTGGTGATTTCAAGAAATCAGAAGTTATGGGGATATAAGACTATTTTACTTGCCAACAAGATCATACATGAAGGCAGAAATCCCAACTCTAATACTGATCTGCTTGGGATCTTTCCTGGGCCTCAGATACCCCATTTGTTAAACAAGGGGATGAACTAAGTAATTCCTAAGACAATTCTCTATTACATAGAAAATTCAGTTATTCCATTTAAATGAGAATATGGTGTCATTTGGGACAAAAAAGTAGGGGAACAATTGTCCCGATGCTTACTTAGCTTGGTGAAGAGAAGGAACAGTATTGAAAGCAAAACCTTAGTAACACTTTCCTAATGTAAACTAGAGCATTTTCAACACATCATTTTACTGATGAAAATATATTGGATTTATACTGTCAAACTTAAAAGGCCTTAGCCAACTTCAGATGCATTTTGAGTAATGGATAATTCATCTGTCCTACATTCTATATATGTATGTTTCTTTCTTAAGCTGGGATCTTCTTCAGAGATGTCTAACTTGTAGTTCTCTAACTTATCACTATAGGACACATGTGTCAAACACAAGGCCCACGGGCCAAATCCGTCCCGCCAGGCCTTGCAATGTGGCCCGCACCGTGCTGTCATCACTGCACTCTGCTGCGTTTCCATCACAATAACAGTTTATGACTGTTCAGTAAACCATTCGGCCCGCGATTTAGGCTGGATTTTAGATTTTGGCCCCTTCTCTGATTGAGTTCGACACCCCTACTATAGGACATTCTAAATTTCAAAAAATTTTCCCCATACTATAGGACATTCTAAATTTCAAAAAATTTTCCCCACAAAATGAAAGTGAAGATTATATATTAAAATTACAAGTGTCATAAGAATTCAGAGGGTAGTACCATCATAATCATCATAGGTTATCAGGAAAATGTCAAAGTAGAAATGGGGCTTAAAGTTTGGCCTTGAGAGAATTTTAGACTGCAATTGTTGAGAAAGAGGCTTTTCGCTGGAAACTGATCATTGTCTCACTAATAGAAAGATGTAAAAGGCTGGTCAACCTTGAAGCTCTGAAAGGTCAGAGCCAACCACTTCCTATCTAATTGAGAAAATGGTAACTGAGGCAACTTCTTCATCAAATAATCATGTAAATCCTTACTGATATGATAATTCACTTATTAACTGCCTAAGGGCTATGGGTGTATCCCAAACCTGTTTAAGGGTAATGGGTGTATCCCATGGTATCAATAAAAGGATAGCAAGGCCAGAGCCTAGAGTAGTCCTCCCACTAGAGGTGGGCTCCCACCTGGCCCCCCATATCTCCAAGTTAAATTTCTTCTAGTCTCTTTCATTTGTGTGTGGCCTCTAGAACCCGAACCCTGAATCGGAATCCTGAACCATGTGGGACGTGAAAGGGGTTCCCACAGCTTTTTAGTTCTAATGTTATCTTACAAAGAGCAGGACTTCCCAAATAGATCTGAGAACCATTCTATCCAGATTGAAGTTTACACTGCTGCATGACGGTTAAAAAAAAAGAAAAGTAAAGAGGATTATAGTAAGTATGTTTGAAAAGTAATTGTAAGCAGTGTCCTGCCTTCCTTCATTTTATTGTTAAAATATCCTTTTATAAAATGATCATGGATAGTAGATATTTTTATTTCATGAAATAATGGCATCAAATTTGGCCTTCACATAATGGTCTTTTTAAAGAATTTTATTTCATTTATTGATTTTGAGGGGAGGGAAGGGAGAGAGAGAGAGAGAGAGACATCAATTTGTTGTTTCACCTATTTATGTATTCAGTGGTTGATTCTTATATGTGCCCTGACTGGGGATTGAGCCCAAACGCAATCTTAGCATATTGGGACAATGCTGTAATCAATTGAACTCCCCAGTCAGGGCCCATAGCATGGTCTTTCTTTTTCTCTTTGAAATTTTACTGGATCATGAAATTCAAAGTTCTGGGTACCACCACGTAGGTGATCATTCCTGATATTTGGCCTTTATTGCAGGCCTCACCCATATAGGCCAAGAGGTCAAGTACAGCTGTCTATCAAGGAAAAGGACCACTGCATTTTAGGATTTAATTTCCTTGTTCTTGTGATACTGTAATGGCAGTAAATCCTGGTAAGGCTTAGCCGTGATGATGATGTTAAGCTTGAGGGTTGGACCTAGGACATATCCCAGGTCTCTCAACATCACAGCACCCTAGAAAAAACATCTGCTTCGCAGACTGTTACTTGACTCTAGAGCTACATGCCACGTTGGCAGCAGGAGAGCTGCCAGCGTTGCCAAAGTCCCTGCTTTATATTGATAGAACAAAGGAGCTCTTTCACAACCCACTTTCATTCTGTTGATATAGGCTGGATGGTTGAACTTGTACTTTAGTACAGGTATGTTGAGTTCCTTTCTCAGTGCCCATCTTGGGTGTTTAAAGTGCTGCTTAACTCATTGCAGACAGGGTGGGTCCGCCCCTCTAAACCATGTAAACATTCATTTCCCGCTGGAGGAAATGAGTATGTGGACACAGTGTTTGAGTAAAAAACTTAGATATTTCTCAAGTTGCTCCCCATGTCTCCTGGCCCCTTACTAAGGAGTATAAGGGAATTTTTTAAAAAATATATTTTTATTGATTTTTTACAGAGAGAAAGAGAGAGGGATAGAGGGTTAGAAACATCGATGAGAATCATTGGTCAGCTGCCTCTTGCACACCCTTCACTGGGGATGTGCCCGCAACCAAGGTACAAGCCCTTGACCGGAATCAAACCCAGGACCTTTTAGTCCGTAGGCTGACATTCTATCCACTGAGCCAAACCAGTTTCAGCATAAGGGAATTTTAATGGTGATATGAGGGCTGGTGCTATGAAAAAAAGATGAGCTTTCTGAATTGTAGCTGGCAAACTTGATACATGTTTTAACAGAAGCACTATGACTTTTGAGCTAATATAAATATTTTGGAAAAGTATTTTAGAAACCCAAACTCTGATTTTACCTTTTTCAATTTATAGATAAAGGAAACTAAGACCCAAATTAGGTAGTGACTGGCTCAAGGTCACCCAGCTACTTAGCTGAAGTACAAGGACTTGAAGTTGATCTAGTGTTCTCTCTCCTACCTCCCTCCAATACCCCATTGGAATTGAAATCATTGCAATAGCCACTGCCAAGTACTTAACAATGGATATTTGATGGTGGTCCTTTAAGTCTGTTCCAGGGTGGTTTTCAGTTTTCCCTTCATCAGCACAGGAAGGCAAGGACATTGCACTGACTCTAATATTTCATGCTTAGCTCTGGATTCCCTTGGTTTTTATTTCTGACTCTTTCCTCAGTTTCTTGTAGGGCTTTATGATTTAATTTAATTTCAGCTTACGGCTGGCTTTGGTACCCAGAAGAGTGGTAATTTGTCCTTTAAATTATTCACCCAGGGGAGCCAGTGTTCTTAGAAAGCGCAGGAGGCGGGGGGGGGGGGGGGGGGGGGGAGAACCTATAAGCTTTGTCCCTCAGAGGGATACATGACACACGCTGATACCTCACTCACTTGTTCTCTCTCCACAATGCCTTATCTCCTGTGTTCAGCCTGGTTCCTGTAATACTGTGTATTCCTATGGAGCTTTTCACATTCACAAATAAAGCAATTGACAGAGTATTTACACACAGACTGGTGACTAATTATACACCTGCAAGCAATGCAATCACCTGGACAAGCAGCATTCCTCCACACTGGGTTCTCTGTAGGAAGGTGTCTTAAAGTTATTTGTGGAGAGAAATTTGGGGCATGTCCTGGCTCTGACATTCAACTGTCCAGCATAGGGACAGTTTATGTCATCTTGGTGCACCTCTGGCCTTCGTAAGGGCTAGACAGGTTTCAAAAGAAGAGAAAAATAGGTGATGCCATGACTCTAGTGGATCTTACTAAACTTGCTGATAAAACCAGGCAGAAATGCAGGCAGCAGCTCACAAAGAACATTTGATGTTATGAAGTCACCTGGTATACAGATAGACAGGTGATGTTTTATGAAGAATTAGAGTACAAAATGGAGGAGATTGTTGCAGTTTTCAGCTAAAAGGATTAAGATGAATAATATTAAGAGCTACTGTTTAATGAGTGCCTATTATCTGCTAAGTTCTTACATGCACTTTTTTATTTAATCTGCCATTTAATCCACTGATGTCCTATTTAGCACTTAAAATTAGCTAATTTTTAAAGAAGTAAAAGCAATGTTTTCAGATTACACCAATAACTAGTAAGGAAGAATGGGAATTAAAACCTAAGTTCTGTCTGACTCTTAATCAGGTCATTCACCCAAAGAAAGGGATGACAAGCATCAGCAAGAGGCAAACATCCACTGTGTGTATTTGTGTATATTAAAATGTGTTATGCGGACAGAGAAGAAAAGGATCAGTAGCGTTCTGTTTATAAGGAAGCTAAGAAAGGAATGTAATATTCTCAAAGTTTAATTTTCGGCAATACAGTGGGGTGGAGGCAATGGAAGAGCTCCTAATAAACTAATTTGGTTCAGAGGGCGCTCTTTGATGAATTCAAACAGCAAACAGAAAAGTAATCACGTTCAGAGATAAAACAGTAATATAAGCCTGTAAGCATGTTAGATGTTAATGTCCAGAATGAAGGGAGTTGAATGAAAAATATAAGCATTCAAGAAGGCTTTGTACAGCCCAAATCAGTTTGGCTCAGTGGATAAAGTGTCGGTCTGCGGACTGAAAGGTCCCAGGTTCGATTTTGGTCAAGGGCATGTACATTACTATAGTCCCAGCTCATCTTGAGTGATATCATCTCAGTAGAGGGTGTGCAGGAGGCAGCTGGTCGATGTTTCTCTCTTATCAATGTTTCTGGCTCTCTATCCCTCTCCCTTCCTTTCTATAAAAAAATCAATAAAATAATTTTTTAAAAAAAGGCTTTGTACACTTACATTGAGAAGGAAGAACAAGTAGCAAACGCCTTTGTGGCAGGGTGCCTGGGCTTGGCTAGTTGGATTTCACCAATCAGGTGGTGTTTTAAAAACATGTCTGCCAACTAAGTCTCCTCTCTTTGAATCTGGGCTGACCTTAGAGGTCAACTATTACCAGAGTCTGTAGACGCGATGCCACGTGACTTAAAGGTGATGCAGCTGCGACCTGGTTTGATGCTCAGCAATGGGTAACTAGGACACACACCTGGTGAGAATGTCAGACTCAAGAGTATCGCCCATAGGAAAGAGCCCATTCGCTGAGGTGGGACGTTTATCATTAGGAGGACAAAGGAACATAGGCAAGGCTTAGGAGCAAGGAGAAAAGTCAAAGTAAGGAGAAGTATCAGGTCTAAGGAGGGAAGTAGAATCAAAAGATACAAAACAAGTCATAAAGTCAGACTGGATGCAGGTCAGACTGTGGAGTGCCAGTACTCAGGGTGAAGTTATGAACACAACGATGGAAGTGATTTGGGACTGACGTGTGCTGAATCATGCAAGGTACATGTTCACAGGTGGCATAGAAATGTGCCCAAAGTTTAGGGAGCCTGATACTTCAACGTTAAAAGGATAGAGGAGGAAAGTAGAACCCCTTAGTTATTTTATTCCTACTTTTAAAAGAGTTTTTTTTTTTTTAATTGATTTTTAAAGACAGAGGGAGGAAGAGAGAGAGAAACATCCATGTGAGAGTGAAACATTGATTGGCTGCCTCTTGCACACTTTTTACTGGATATCTAGCCAGCAACATAGGCTAGATACACCAGGCAACCTTTGGTGTATAGACTGTTGCTCAACCAACCGAGCCACACAGGCCAGGGCTTTCATTCCTTCATTTTTGCCCAGCTGAAAGTTTGTCAGAACGGGAAGAGTGGCACTAACATTAGTTTGTTTTGTTTCTTAAATAAGTAGGTGAGGAATCTGTAAGAAAGCACTGGGTGGTTAAACTGCATGTCAATTTCATGACCTAGATGAGGTACATTTCTTGGACACTGAATTTTGGGATAAAAGAGAGGAACTACTGTCAACAAATTTTGAGGAATCTTGAGAAGAAAGGAAGATTGAAGATGGACAAATGTCTTATTCTCAAAATAAAGGTGAGCTCTGTGAACTTTAGGAGATGGGCTTAATATCTGGGAAATATTCTAGAATAAATCATTGAAGACATGATTTGCAAGCTGGCAAAGAAGTCAGCATAGGTTGGTGAACGTGAAATGGTTAGCTTGCATTTCTGCATGAGTGTATCAAAGTCTAATGATATCACTCAAGATGAGCTGGGTGTATTGTAAACAGAGTTCTTTCTGATGAACGGATTTCTGTGAACCAGAAGGCAGGACTGCCTCTGGAGCCTACCATAGGCCTCTGTGTTTGGCACTGCACTGTCCAAAATGTTTATTAAGGACTTGGAATTAGAGTTTGAGGGCATGATGGGATGCTGGTGCAGGCTGCAGGTAACACAAGCCCAAAGGGCTCATCATTGTGTTGAATGGTGGAATGAATCTGCACCTAAAAGATCTCAATCGATAGTAACTATGAACATGGTTTAAGATGAAGGAATTCAACAGGAAAATCATAAACCCTTTTATTTCCAGCCTTCAAACTCAATGGAAAAATACAAACACCCCCAGATTCTACCCACAAGTGTAAAAGAACAGGATAGAGAAAATGTGGGTTTGTGCACATAAAAAGGATTTAAGAGTTGTTTAAATTTAACAACTCAATACAACTTAATAGTGGGCTAAAGCTGCCAAGAATGCTACTGTGATGGGATGTTGTGCTAAAGGAAGGATCCAGAACAAAGGATGTGATGATGCAGTTCTGCTGTTTGTTCTGGAAGTGACCTATGGAGGGGTACTGACAGATTAAAGTATGTCAAGCAGAAAACAACAATTATGGTCAGGGGGTGGAGAACCTGTCAGACAGAAAATGACTACAGAAACGGGGTATATTTAGCCAGGACAAGAATCTGTGGTGAGCGCAGAGTGGGAGGAGGATTAAAGAATGTAAAGGTTGTCACATGAAATGGAGTCAAATGGTGGGTGCAGCAAAGAAGCTGAGTAGAGCTAAACCCTGGGGAACCTTCTCATACCTGGAGCTATGGAGAGAGGAACGCAGCTCCCCCAAGAGGTGAGGAATTCCTAATCCTGGAGGCATTCAACAGAAATAGGAAGCTCACTTGTCCAGAAGAAGAGCAAAGCGATTAATAATACCAACAAAACTACAACCTTTTATGATGTTATCAGACATATTCATTACAATAGGAAGTACTTCAGTGATGAGGAAATGAAAGCTCAGAGAAGTCAAGTAGCTTGTCCAAGAGTCTCCAGAGGATAATGAAGAGCAGGGTTTGAAACCCAGATATACCTCATTTTATTTTTATTTTTTAAATATTTTATTGATTTTTTTACAGAGAGAAAGGGAGAAGCATAGAGAGCTAGAAACATTGATCAGCTGCCTCCTGCACATTCCCTAATGGGTATGTGCCCGCAACCAAGGTACATGCTCCTGAATGGAATCGAACCTGGGACCCTTGAGTCCACAGACCAATGCTCTACCCACTGAACCAAACTGGTTAGGGCTCTGCCTCATTTTAAACAGGCCACATGCTTTTCCACTGCCCAGACTTCTTAAAATAGAGCTGAGCTTTGAGAGGATGCTGTATCGATCTTTAAAATAACAGCAACGACAGTGTCTAGTGGAGCTGAAGTGTCTGACAGCCCCGCTGAGAATATTAAGCATCACCAGGACTCTCCAGGCCTCCATTGAGCTATACATATTGTTTCTCAGTTTGGAATGCCTTGTGTGGTTCTATCATACTTCAATATTAAAAATAATTTAAGATCTGCTCTTGAAAAATCCAAGTCCTTTTAATTCTCTCTAATCATTATTACAGTATTAATTCCTAGCCTTTATTTAAAGAAAGCAATGCTCACCCTGGCCAGTGGTGCTCAGTGGTTAAAGCATGGCCACCCATGGACCAAGGATCTTGGGTTCAATTCCCTGTCAAGGGCATACCTTGGCTGCAGGTTTGATCCCTGGTTGGAGTGCAAGCAGGAGGCAACCAATCAGTATGTCTCTCTCACATTGAAGCCTGCCCCCCCCCCTCTCTCTCCCTCTCTCCTTTCCACTCTCTCTCAAAATCAATGAAAAAAATACTCTCAGGAGAGGATTAACAAAAATAAATAAATAAAATAAACGCATATACACACACAATGCTTTTCCAGCTCAAGGGGGACATTGGGATGGGGTGGAGGTTTTAAGCATAAAAGAAAAGAGGAAAAGAGAGAGAACTCATGAACATGGACAACAGTGTGGTGATCATGGGAGGGGTGGGGCAGTGAAGGTAGAATAGGGCATAGAGAGGATAAATGGTGATGGGAAAAAATAAAAGTAAAAAATAAAATTTAAAAGCAATGATTCTCAAATACCAAGGGAATTAAAGTCACTTAAAATAATGTCTTTATTATTATGAAAAATGCTTTCATTAGTTAGTTTTTGGCAAATCCAAATCCCAGAAGAAATCTAAACTATAAACCCAGAAGAGTTTCTATAAGTGTGTTTATGACTATCACATTACCTATCCTGATTCACATTTCTCTTGGGAAGTTTTCAACTATCTGATCATTTGTGCCCTTCATCTATTATCAGATGAAAGCCTCCTTCCTTCCTTCCTTCCTTCCTTCCTTCCTTCCTTCCTTCCTTCCTTCCTTCCTTCCTTCCTTCCTTCCTTCCTTCCTCTTTCTTTTTCTCTTTCTCTACATAAATACACACACACACACACACACACACACACACACACACACACACACGATTGGGCAAATCAGAATGAGTGTCACAGACCTGCAACAACAGTGTGGTAAATTAGCATGAGAGAAATCTCTTAGAGAACACCTTGTTGTGATTATTTCTTGTACTCCTCACCTGAGGATAAGTTTTATTGATTTGCAGAGAATTTGAAGGGAGAGAGAACTATCAATGTGAGAGAGAAACATTGATTGGTTGCCTCTGGCAGGTGCCCTGACGGGGGATCAAACCCACAACCTAGGTATGCGCCATGACTAGGAATTGAAACCATGACCTTCTGGCATATGGGACAACACTCAACCACACAGCCAGGACACTGGTAACATTTTTTACCTTAAATTGTATGGGCCCTTGTAATAACTAGTGTTGCCTCTTCATTCTTGGTCTCTATGATTGCCTCTCTCACAAATACTTTATAGTCCATAATCTTTCTTGTTGTCTTCTCACCCTGGTGTGTCATAATTCGGTGACTCTGTCTTTGAATTGTTCTGTGTTTGCTTGCTCATCCATGGTGACCTTGTTTGAGCCTTGTTTAGTTTATTTGCTGCCTGACAATACATACCATGCCTTTATATATATTCAATTTATTGACTTTAGTCATCACTGTTGCCTTACAGACCCAAAAAGCACCCCAAAAGGTGTACACCAAGGTCACCTCTAAAAGGTGAATGCCCTTCTCACTAAAGGAGAGAAGGTATTTCAGGGCTGTGGGGGCTCAATCTTCCTATTCCCTATCCAGCCTCCCTCTTTGGCCATGTTCTTCCTCCCTCCCTCCCTCACATCTGTTAACTCCTACTGAATTGTGGGTGACCTCAGTATAATGAGTTACAAGATGATAAATAACTTAAATTGAATATTATGGGTATATTATCAAGAAAATGTATATAAACTTTATCTACAAATATACCAAGGATTACCCATTACCATTTCAGAGTCTTAAACTAATACTGTAGAAAAAAATGTATTTTACCATGACCTAAAATATTTAAAGCATGGTCCTTAGATCTGCTTAAAAGAATGAAAAAAAGCACTGGATTAGGAATCAAAAGATGTGATATCTATTTTGACCCAACTATCAGTAAACATTAGGCAAATCCATCCTGTCTGTGAGCCTCTCTCGTCCATCTCACAGACTGACAAAAGGTAAGAAGACCCTGCACCTAAAGGAAAAGGGCAGCCTCTTTGCCCTGGGAGAGCCCACTCCATTCCTGGGCTAGCTGCCCCATGCACGTCTGGCCCAGCAATTAGGTGTTTGTCCACTAGGAGTTTGTTGTGATTTTGCCAGTTGGGTTCTTGTAATGACATAATGTAATATGAAATTTGTAAATTGATGAAATGAAAATATAAAAGGGCAGCTTTATGTCTGTGACAAATAAGTGAAAAGTGCTGGGGACTTGGTTAAGGTGAATGTTACTAAAGAAACACACAGATGTATTATAATAAATGTGGGCTAGGTATTTGTATAAGACTGGATACAACGTTTAGAAGGATTCACTTCACAGGCATTTTGGACTCTGTCAAATATGAGGCCATTTTAAACAAACTAAAAACAGGAAGTCTTTGTATTTACTGAGATGGGTTGAATTTGAAATGCGAATTTGCTGGAGGGCCAGCTTGTGGTACATTTTCATAGGTACTTATTTTTTTAAGTTTTTAGTTCCCTCTGTTTTGCTCATTCCCACTTATGGTTGTGGAGTAGTATTGCTTCATATTATTCTTATGCTAATAGTACTGTTCTTTGGGGTCCCACCTTTTAAATTTGAGGCCTCTGACTCCAAAGTTTAGCAAGCCCAAAGATTTTATGTTTGTCTTCTTGTCTAAAAAAACCTATCAAAACAGAATTTCAAAATTTTCCAATCAGGAAAAAATTTCAGGGCAAGAGTGGCTTCTTTCCTACACATACTTCTCTAGGGCCCTACTTTCCCTGAAAACTTGGCCTGGCAATCTCTCTTTAGTTTTTCAGCTCTTTGATGATACTTCAATTATATTCCAACAAACACTTTGTTCTCAGCAGGAAATAAAGTTTCTTTATAACCTGGCCTACAAAACATGCTATAGACTTCCCACAAGCCTCTTATGATTCTTGCCAAAAAACCAAATTGGCTTTTGAAATGGACACGGCCCTCTGGAAGAGGTTGGTAAGGGGAAGGCTCAGATTGCCATAACACACACTGCTCCTAAAGTAAACCTCAAGTCACTGGGTTCCTTTGCATTACCCTATTCTGCCTCCAGCCGGCTAAAAGACCTTACAAATTTTAGGTGCCCAAATTGTTGGTAGGTAATGATTCTATTTCACTTCTATTTCGTGATTCTTTTTCTTACCTTGTCAGTATTTTGAGAAAGCTAAATTTATATATATCAACTATCGATAATACAGTTCTTTCCAATAATCCTTCATGCGATGATAGAACTGCCATGTGGGACTATTATACACTTGATATGTAGCCAGTGGGATTGAGAAATTGAATTTTTAATTAATTTTGTTCTAATTAATTTAAATAACTGCATGTGGCTAGTGCCTGCCATAGTGGACAGTGCAGATTCTCAGACAAACTTCTGTATGATACTTCAGGATAAATATTAGCTATACAAGAAGGTTTCATAAAAATACTTTTGTAAGCATGGTAGTACCCCAAACACTAGAGACAATCCTACTTTTTTGTTTTTGGTCTTTGTTGTGATACTCTGATGAGGGCATACATAGAGTGAGGGACACAAAAGGTGAAGAAATTTTGCCTTTTTGAGATTACAGGATGGATCATTTATTAATCTACTGATCCCTTAACAGCCATCACCTGCACATCTAGCACATCCCACTTGGCACTGGACCTCAGGAGGAAAGCAAAACAAGGTTCCTGCTCTTGTGAAGTTTGCAGTCTAGTTGGGGAAACAGACAGTCAACATACAATATATACGATTAATATGCAATTTTATATGATACGATTTTAAATAGAGACAAGTGCTACAAAGATGATGAACATCTCCATACTTTCTTTTTTCTGGATGTTTTTAATTTGGGAAAGCATCCAAGTCCAAGGTTCTCAAAAACTTACTAAAGGCTTAGTAATTAACTCTTGGGCAACTTTGTTAATCTAACATTATCTCACTTCAACAAGGCAAATGAACTTGTGGGTGTTTATTAGCTAAGAAAAGAGTTTCTGTTTGTTTTGTAGTTTACCTCTTGGCCCATTCAGGGAGACCAAACATATAAGGTTAGTGGAAGAAACTTTTCTCTGAAGTCACAGATTTATCAAATTATTGATATTTTTCCCTATGTAAAAGAGCTTAGAAATATTCTAGACCAACCCCTTATTTTACAAATGAGTAAATAGGCTTAAGAAACAAATTTATTGGACGTGAATATGCACTTGCTGTCATAGCCCCAGGTTTCACCAGTGTTATATTGACTACATTACACCAACTTCAAAGTAACCCAAATTGTTCTGGTTTCTCAAAGTTCTTAGACAATTCATTTTCTGGAATCAATTAATTTGAGATTTTAATGTTTTCATGATAACAAACATTTAGTACAATTTCATAAACTTGACATGCAGATCTCATGTCTCACCATACATCCTTCCATACTCCAGGGTCTACACACAATGTTTCTCCAACTCTGAGCTCCTATCAGAATGCACTTCCTCCTTAATATCTGCTTACTTACCCTAAATGTCTACTGAAAGCTACATCTTGCACCAGAACTGTCCTCAAACTTAACCAGAAGAGGACAATAGCTCTTTGTATTTCTCCTAAGGATTTTGTACTCTGCCTTACACTGCAGTAGGAATGACTGCACTGGATGTAAGAAACTTGGGAACCAGTGCCACATAGTTCTAACTTTTTTGGCTCTTGTCCCTCCTTGCAATCAATAGATATTTAAACTAAAACAAATGCCCATTGAGGCTAAATTTTCCATAAGGTTTTTCTTGAGGCAGTTGCTAAGTGTTTGAAAAAGCTAGGATAAAGAGACAGACATGAGTGGGATGAATTGCTTTATAGAGAGCCTTGGTTTCAGGACATTTTGTCTTTTCTGGGTGATTTTTCTCTTTTATTTTTTAAAGTCCTCATCTATTCAGTATAATTGGCCCAGATATAGCGCGCGCGTGCACACACACACACACACACACACACACACATTATTTGTAGTGTAAGAACCTACAGAGATAAATTTAAGAGCTATAGGAAACATTAGAGAAAACAAGAAAGGTCATATAAATACTTGCCTGGATTCATTTTGTTGCAATTTAAATTCCTCCTCCAATTTTCATAAATAAATGTACCGACAGGAAAATATCAGAAACATAAAAATCACTTTATCATTTACCAGTTCAAAGTAAAAAAAAACAAAAAAGAGATTTGACCAATTGACAATCCTCTGCAAAGCTCTTAAGCAATTACTCTAGGCCCAAATTTCATTGAAAACTTTCCCCAAGACCACTGTAATCTGACCACATCCATATTTTAATACTGCTTCTGCTAAGTTGTACGGTTCTGTGTTTTCTCTACTTTGCTGTAAACCTCTCAAGCTCTTTCTAAGAAAACGTGTTACGTGGTCCAACCTGGTGAATGATTATCAATGAAAACCGCATCAAGTACTGTGGAATGGAGATGAAAAAAGTATCAATTGTGTACTCCTAAAAGAAATGATGACAGTAGGGAAGGAAAAAAGGTCATGAGTAAAGCCCAGCAAAAGCACAAAGGTCCAGTCAGCATCCACGGCGAGAGAAGCCGGCGGCCTGGCTCCAGAGCCCTCCGGGTTCGGCTGCGAGGAGAGGGGCAAGCTGACAGCTGCTCCTTCGAAAAAGTGTGCGTGTGTCAGCGCACGAATCTTTAACACCGCCCGCAGGGTCTGGGCACTCGTCACAACCCTTGATCGCCTGGTCAGCAAACAACAGCTGATCTGGCACCCTCCCACTTACTAGACTGTCCACGCCTACAAACAGCCGCTAGTTTCAGGCAGACCGGAAGCCCTTTTGCCCCTACTCGCGGGTCTACTTACTACGCTGGTCACAACCGGAAGCTCCTCTGCCCCGATCTTCGGTCGCGTCATCGCCGGCCGCACAGGCGCAGTGGAGCTCAGGACGAGTTGTGGGAGGGGAAAAGGAAGAGGCGGAGGGGGGCGGGGCCGTCCCAGAAGATGGCGGAGGCGGGGGTGAGTTGGGGTCCCCCTGCGAAGCGCCCGTGCCTCGGTGCTGAGGAAAGTGGTCTGAGGAAGTGGGTGGCCTTCGGGAAGAGGAAGTGCTGGTGATTCTGCATCCTAGGAACCCTGCCGGCAAGTGCGGGAGCCAGGACTGCGGATGGGGCCTGAAGGGCGAGGGGTTCCGCTCACCTGAAGAAGGGTTGGCGAGGTCCGGAAGGGGACGGCGGGGTCGCGGAGGGGTCTTAGGAGAGGCCGAGGCCCTCCTGACACTGGGAGACTGTTCGAGAGGGAAGAAGGCTGGAGGACGGCGGGACAGGCGACCCTGGAGAGCCGACGGGGGCGGAGGTCGGCGAGCTGTCCAGCATGGAGCTGTCAGGATTGGGGAGGCTTGTAACCACGGAGACCCAGGCGTGGGAGGGTGGTGGGTCCCAAAAGGTGGGCATGGCAGGAAGTGTAGAAGTCACAAGAAGCTGTGTTGATTTGGATGGAGGAGTGGGACTTGAGCATCTGGGCTGGAATCGGAAGCCTTTGGAGATGGTGTGTGGGTATGCCAGAGAACTCTTGTCCAGACCTGGAAGTCGTTGGTGGTAACTCTCACCGCGGGGTGTAAGAGTTGGTCAATGGGGTTTAGCAATCCGGAAAAGGAAAGCGGTGTGGATGACGGGGGGCAGGGAGGTGGTGCTAAAAAAGTGACCAGGACCCACGTCCTGTTAGTGTTGGAACAAAAAGTTACTGAAGTATGGTGTTAGCCAGATAGTCTAGGAAAATATACCTTGAAGAGCTTGCTGTGGTGTAGGCTTGATGAAGAAATGCTTTGGAAGGAATGGATGGACTTGGCAGCGGTAACTGGCCAGGATCAACACTGCAGGGCAGCGGAGGATTGCTCGGAAGAGACTCCCCCGTCCTGGGTGCAGGAGGAATGAAGGCGGCCAAGCCGAGGCTAGACTGTGTTCTCCGGCTTCTGGGTTTGGCCTTGATAGCAAACCACTTTGTGAAAATGAACGAAGAGAGTTCGGCCGCTAATGGGGTTCCCACAGAAGAAAAAGTAGCCATTATTCTTTCTATTTTCTGGACTTTGTGTTGTGTAGTGTGTTTTGTTCGAGTTCCCAGTAGATATCTGATATAAAGTGACCAAGCTGTGAATCTTGTACATTTGGGTACAGGTTGATTCTTTTTAAACTGACAACTGTTGCTGTTCCATATGGTGGGCTGAAAAGGAAAGGATACAACGTGATTCAGTAGTTTAAGGACAACTTGTGTTTATTGTTATTAGAACATTATAATCAGCAGGCCTTTTTAGAGACTGAGATTTGACATTTAAAAGCAGTAATGGGATGTGAATGCTGCTTGCTTAATAGTTCCTGTGTTTGGGTTTTAATGTTGAGAGGAAAGGTGAGTTTCTAAGTGTTTTCAAGGCAAATGGTTTTCTTCCTGGAAGACTTCAGCTAATGACTCTTATATTTATATTTAAATATAAGTGTGTGCTTATATTTAAGGAGAGTTAAACTTTTTCATTGATTTAAGTGTGTTTTTCTTAATGTAAATGTTTATTCTATGTTGAGAATGCCATTCTAAGTAAGAGAACAGATGAATAACAAAGATGTGAGGAGGTATTATAATTGAGTTTATTATTTAGTAGCCTGTGTGACCTAAGCACCTGAAGCCACAGGTTAATCAGAGGAAGCAAACATGCTGTCTGATTGGGTGATGAATGGCCTTGTTTGGTTGTAATTGTGAGAATGAAAATGGCTCTTAAGGTCTCTAGGAGATTTTATTTGTGTGTGTGTTTTCAGTTGCCTATTGCCCGAAACTGTTTCAGTGGCAAATAATCAACTTTGATTTTCGTTCACAAAGCCCAGGATCACTTCTAATCCTCTTTTATTCATCTAGAAGTAATATTAATCCACTAACAGGTAGTCGTATGTCTTTTCAGTTTTGATGACTTGTTATTTATCTATCCAAAAATATTTGCATTATGTTGTTCATGTCCTTTGGAAGTTTTTTTCTTTGTCAGTTGTTGAAATAAAAAGCTTATTTTGGTATTAACAGTTTATCAACATGACTCTAAGAAATGTATCTTCTGTGGCACTTAGTTATTCGTGTATAGCGTTTGTAGATGGAGGCCTTGGAGTGAACTGAGAAGTGCTGGGGATACTTATTACATGAGCTTTCACTTTAAAACAACCCATTCCCCTAGTGTATGGTTAATATTATAATCAAATGCCTTTTTAGTAATTTTAAGTGTTCCACAGTAGGGAATGAATGGTCTAGTGGAATTTCTTATGCTTTGAAGAGTCTGGCCATTTCCACGAGTTCACTTTACGTGTTTATGGTAGCAGGATCCAGGGGAACAGTCTTTTTTTTTTAAAATATATTTTATTGATTTTTATACAGAGAGAAAGGGAGAGAGATAGAGAGCCAGAAACATCAATGAGAGAGAGAGTCATCGATCAGCTGCCTCCTGCACACCCCCCACTTACTAGAATGCCCGCAACCAAGGTACATGCCCTTGACTGGAATCGAACCCAGGACCCTTCAGTCCCCAAGCCGACGCTCTATCCATTGAGCCAAACCGGTCCCGGCCATGGGAACAGTCTTGATCTTGCACTTCACTTGCCCACACTGGGTGTCATTTGCTTCTCCAGTAAGAGGAGAGAACAGCTAGATCACTCACTGCCTCTTAACTTTTTTTGGTTCGTGGACATTTTGAGTACTTGATGTACACTGTGGAACTCTCTTCCCAGAAAATACACATATGCACACTTTTTTTTATTTTTTTTGCATTAGGTTCACATATCCCTGGGAAGAGATGATCTCCAATTTCCCTGCCATTTTTTAAATTTTAGGATACTGTGATTCTCAAGCACTTTAACTTTTATTTTTGCCTATAGTAAATATGTACTATTGTATTATTATGTAGTCACAAATTTAGATTTTTGGACTTGTAAAAATTAGCTTAAAAAACTCATTCAAATAAACATCAAACAAATGTCATGTTATTTTTAAAGAGAACTATTGGGGTGAAATAGGAAGCTATAAACCAGCACTACCAGGAAAGCTTGAATAAACAGCTGTGGTAGCGTAAGGTAAACAGTTTAGAAAGTCTAAGGCAGCCTTGACAGAGAATGAAAGAGTCTCCAACAATCAGCGGCTCTCAGGGAGAGCATTGTCTCTCTGGGGGCATGTGGAAATGTGGAGGGGCATTTTTAATTGTCTCAAATTAGGGAGAGAGCATGTAGTGGCATTTAGTGGGCATGAGCCAGGGAAGTGTTTTGCAATGCTTAGGGCAGGTCCACACAGCAAGGAATTGTCCAGTCCCAAATGCTTAAGCTCTGACAACCCCTGGGGAGTGACTGTGAGATGGGGCCTACCACAACTGAAATAAGTTTTAAAACTAGTTATTTTGCTCTCTTAAAAACATTATTTATTGTACATGAAACGTCCTTTGCCAGTCATTCCCTTTTGGAAAAAAAAAATTATGAATATAAACAAATGATTTACTAGAGCAGTTAAAAATGTACGTACAGATCAACTTTGAACAACATGGGATTGGACTGCATGGGTCCACTTATATGCGGAATTCTCCCCAACCCCCCAATAAATACAACTGTCCTTGGTACTTCTGCTTTTGAATCCACGAATTCAGCCTACCATGAATTTCCAATCCATGGTTGGGAATCCACATATGTAGGGACCAACTATGCATTGTTCTATGCCATCTATAATAATAAAAGCTTAATATGCTAATTAGACCGGACAGCCGAACCATCTTCCAGACATCATTCTGACTGTCCTCCTGGATGAAGCCAAAGCAGTGGGGGCCGAGGCAGAGGTGGTTAAGGACGATCAGGCAGGCAGGTGAGTGATTAGGGGCGATCAGGCAGGCAGGCAGGCAGGCAGAGTGGTTAGGGGCAATGAGGTAGGCAGGAAGAATGGTTGGGGCGATGAGGCAGGCAGACAGAGTGGTTAGGGGCAATCAGGCAGGCGAGCGGTAAGGAGCCAGCAGTCTTGGATTGCAAGAGGGATGTTCGACTGCCAGTTTAGGACTGATCCCAGAGAGATCTCTGTGGCATCAGTCCTAAACTGGCAGTCGGACATCCCCCGAGGGGTCCCAGATTGTGAGAGGGTGCAGGCCGGGCTGAGGGAATCTACCCCCCCCCCCCCCCCCCCGTGTATGAATTTTGTACACTGGGCCTCTAGTTTTGTATAAGGAGCTTGAACATCTGTGGATTTTGATATCTTTGGGCAGTCCTGGAACAAGTCCCTCCAAGATACTATGCTAATTAATTTAGTTAAGTTTTTGGGGCAGGGGCAGAAGTTACAGATTTTCAACTGCAAGGGCATCAGCACCCCTATCCCCCACATTGTTCAAGAGTCCACTGAATATTCTTTGTCCTCTAGTAGCTGTTCTAACAGCAAAAGTGGGGGTTTGCTGTATCTACTGGAAGTTTATGAAGTGAAGAGTCAGCTGTTGGTCTAGTGCCGTGGTTGACAAACTGCGGCTCTCGAGCCACATGCAGCTCTTTGGCCCTTTGAGTGTGGCTCTTCCACAAAATACCACGGCCTGGCGAGTCTCTTGAAGAAGTGACGTTAGAAGAAGTTTAAGTTTAAAAAATTTGGATCTCAAAAGAAACTTCAGGTTGTACTGACTGTTGATATTTGGCTCTGTTGACTAATGAGTTTGCCAACCAATAGTCTAATGCAGTATGTTAAGTTGGCAATAT
The DNA here is from genome assembly GCF_014108245.1 of Pipistrellus kuhlii. Taxonomy (NCBI): domain Eukaryota; kingdom Metazoa; phylum Chordata; class Mammalia; order Chiroptera; family Vespertilionidae; genus Pipistrellus; species Pipistrellus kuhlii. Next base: position 73,351,565 of record NW_023425573.1, read on the forward strand.
GATTTTTTCCCTTAAAACATTTGTTTTACTCTTCAATCTAGTACATTTAAATGTACTTCCAGCATAGGAAGTTTATTTAGGAAGTCAAAGAGGTAGAAGAAGTGAGATAACTGGGTTGTGTGGATCAGGAAACAACTTATAGAGGCAACAGAAAGGCCTTGGAGCTTAGGAGGAAGAAAGCAAAGGTACATACCTGAGGGAAAGAAGGAGGGGGCAGGCTCAGGCATGCTCCAGAGAGAGAGCATACTAGGTTCTTTGTCTTAAGGGTTTGTGTCTGTTTTCTAAAGGTGGGCATTCTAGGGGAGTTCTCAGGGAGGATCTCAGTAGAATATTTATCAGCTTTCCAGTCGTGTCCTTTCAGGATCTGGTCTCTAGGGTCAGTGCTTGGGTAGAGGTTCATTAGTCATTGCATTTGGTCCAAATGTCAGTCATGGCATAGCTTCATCTGGTTTTGCTGCTTTTCTGGGCCTGTAGCTGAAACACAACTGAGGCCTAGGTATTATCTCTAGTTTGACCAAAACTCTGTCTACGCGGTCAGCAGACCCAAGGCTTTGCTGCTAAGATTATTGAGACAATCAGAATTTCACTACCCCGAGGACTTAATGCTTAACGGAGTGGTCGTGCCAGGGAGGAGGACACAGGTGGGTTAGGATGCTGGATGAGGCCAGTTTGAATCACCCATCTGTCTCAGTTTCCCCATTCCACTTGCCAAGGAATTTTCCTAGCTTCTTGCTATCTTGCCTCATACCCATCTTTTCAGTCATCCTCTTCTATAGATTCAGATGCCAAAAGAGAAGCCTGAGGAGTTAGGCTAGAATGGGACTCAAGGTTAGAGGAAAGAGAAGGGGTTTTGGAATCAGTCAGATGTAAGGAAAAATTCCAGTTCTAATATGGTATGATAGGTGACCCTAACTAAGCAAGTTGCTAAATCTCTTTGACTTAATATCTTCATTTGTAAAATGAGGATGGTAACACCTACTTTTAGGATTATTTTGAAGATTAGAGTTTCTCTGTGTCATGGAGTAGACCCTTCATAAATGAATACTATATCAGTAGTCATGATGATGATGATGATGAAGTTGAAGAAGAATTTAGTAGCTACTGAACATTTTGTGACTAGAACATATGACATGTGGACATGCTGCATACTACTGCAAGGACTAGTCGGCAAGACCAGGTCAGGAGGGGATATTTCTGGGCAATAAATATCAACAGGTGTTTAGAGTCTATTTTCCCTTGAATCAGCTGTAACATGTACTGTTTGCTCTAGTCCTCTACGCTGTAGAACTAAGTTATGCTGCAGACTAAGATTTGTGAGGACCAGCTTGAGGACAGAATTCTTCCCTTGAGTGTTGAGCACAGGCTTTGGATGTGGCAGAGGCTCAATAAACAAAGTCTGTTGTCTGTGCTTATCACATGACCCTGGTAAGTGGTGAAAGTTGCTGGTACTTACGAATACTCTCATTTTCACGCTGATTATTTCTAAAGTCAGTATCCTTCCCCTCAGTTTACACATGAATTTTATTCCAAAGGTAAATTGGAACTTGGAAACTCGAGTTTAAATTTAAATAGTTTAAATTATGATTATGTGTTTAGTTGCCTTTCAAAAGGCCTGTTTAACCCTATGTAATTTGTTCAGTTGCCTTTCAAAAGGCCTGTTTAACCCTATGTATTGGGTCTAGTAATAATTAATGTCGTTTTTAAACATTCGTTTAAAATCTTGCTTGGCGTTGACTTGTATTGACATAACCTTCAAACACGTGGTATCTACAGAACGTGTGAAGTGCAATTAACAAGTTCTGCTTGAAAAAGTTTGTGTTTGGTTTGGTTTTTGTTGCAAAACTAGGGCTAAGAAGATGGCGGATGAAGAGCATATTCGGCACTGCATGCTTTTTGAGTTCCAATTAGGAAGAAAAGCAAGTGAGGCTGCAAAAAACATCTGTAGTGCTCTTGGTCAAGATGCAGTTAGCGCCAGAAAATGCCAGCGTTGGTTTGAGAAATTTCGCGAAGGAAATTTTTCGTTAGATGACAAGAGTGGTCGAGGCCGTGTGTCCAATTTTGATCAAGAAGCTCTTCAAGCTCTTTTGGTGCAAAATCCTCAAATTACCCAACAAGAGCTTGCGACAACTTTAAATTGTTCACAAAAAACAATTTCCAATCAATTGCGTGCACTTGGCAAAGTCCAAAAGTTTGGAAAATGGGTTCCTCATGAGTTGACTGACAACAACCGTAATCAAAGAGACACAATTTGCAGTTCGCTCCTCTCTCGTCAAAAACGTTTGCCGTTTTTAGAGCAAATTGTTACCGGAGATGAAGAATGGGTGCTGTATGTTAATTTGAAAAGGCGGCCTCAATGGTTGGACAAAAATGAGGCTCCGCAGCCCACGCCAAAACCTGACTTGCATGCGAAAAAAGTGATGTTGTGTGTTTGGTGGAATTTTAAAGGAATTCTTCATTATGAACTTTTACCATCTAACCAAACCATTACAAGTGCAGTGTATAGTGCCCAATTGGAAAAGTTAGCCCAAGCTTTAAGAGAAAAAGAACCCGCGCTGATTAATCGGAAGGGCGTAATTCTTCACCACGATAACACACGACCGCATACTGCAAGAATCACTGCTGAAAAACTGTGCCAGTTGGAATGGGAAGTTCTCCCTCAACCTGCACATTCTCCTGATATTGCCCCTTCCGATTACCATTTGTTTCGTTCTTTGCAAAACTTTCTTCTTGGAAAAAAATTTAATAATGAAGAATGCCTCAAAAATGCATTGACCGAATTTTTTGCATCAAAATCACAAGAATTTTACAACAGAGGGATTAAAATGCTTCCTGAGCGTTGGGCACAAGTAGTAGAAAACAACGGCAACTATATTGTTGATTAAATTTTGTTGTATTGTTTAAATAAATTCGATTTAAAAAAAGTATTAGAAAACGACATTAATTATTACTAGACCTAATAGTTTGATTCAAAAGGAGTTAATCCAGCCCTAAATGGCTTATCTCAGTGGTCAAAGCATCGGCCCACAGACTAAAGGGTCACAGGTTCGGTCCCGTCAAAGATACGTACCTCGGTTGTATGCTCAATCCCTGTCCCCAGTTGGGACAAATGCGGGAGGCAACCAGTTATTGTGTCTCTCTCACATTGATGCTTCTCTCTCTGTCTCTCCCCACCCCTTCCACTGTCTCCAAAAATCAATGGAAAAAAATATCCTCAGTTGAGGATAAACAAATAAACAAGCAAAAAGAGTTAACCCAATTTCATTAAACAAAAATGAATATGTAGAGCTCCCACTGTGGGCTAGGCAGGCACCTTTCTGGGTATATAGACACACTGGAGACTTGGTAGTGAATAAGACCCATATAAAAAGTTTATAACCCATAAAGCAGCTATATATATTATTATAAGGTAGCTACTTAAGTGTCACCCTAACCTTTTAAATAAACTGCTTTGAGACTCAAAGGAAACATCATTTATGTGCTGACTTCTGATCATGCCCAGAATATATTATTGTTGGATGGAATAAAAGTAAGTTATAAAAATTGTATAGTATTTTCCCATTAAAAAATATAGAAAACACAGAAGAATATGCAATACTTTGAGAAGCTGAGTACCATGGTTAAGATGAGGGTTTGGAGCCAGATGGCATGGATTTGAATTCCAGCTCACCCTCTTATTAGGGGTATAAACTTGGTTAAGTCACTTACCATCTTTTTTGCCTCACCTGTAAAATGGATATAATAATTGTACTTACCTTTTAGGTTATTGTGAGAGTTATATGAGTGACCATATGTCGGGTGCTTAGAGCAGTTCATAGAAAGCCTCAAGTGTTGTCTTAAATATAAAGGAAAGATAACTTTGATTAGAGTGAACAAATACACTGATTGTAAGCAAAGATCTAGGTTTTAGGAGTCAGGATCTATGTGGATAAAACTCATTAGAATCTAGCTTCTTCGTTAGAATCTAGGTCATTCTTCATTTTCTTAGTTTCCTTCCTTCTGCTTCCTCCTCCAGCTTTCTCACCAAAGCTCCCATGCTTGCAAGAAAGGTGGATTGGTTCCTGGCAGGGGTGGGACAAGCTGTGGCTCTGGAGGGAAAGGTCAGGTCTAGTTTCTGTGCTTGGTGTGTGTGTAGGTGACTGAGTGGTGGTCTGCTTTTGTTAAGACACCTTTGTGCAGAAATTCAAATATATAAACATTAAACTTTAAGATGTGTCATTTTGTTCCCCACTGAAGGTTGCCCTTTTGAACAGGTCACATTTTATTGTGAACAGTTCAAGATTTTCAGTCAGAATGTATTCATTTTCTGTCAAATATAAGTTAGTGAATTTTTTGTAAAGTATAAATATTCAAGTAGGAGAAATAGATTTGATCTTCCAGATTCTAATGGAAGTATTCCATATAACATTTTCTCTGATGTGGAGCAAGCTGTCATTATTATTTTAATTTTAAGTCTCTTACATTATATATTCTATGCTAGTTAAGTATTGTACTTTATAAAAAAATTACTTAATTCATATAAAAATGTCTTTTAAACCTTTTTTATTCAGTAAATAATTTAAATAAATACATAATATTGTTATTTCATTGTTTGTCCTTTTACATTAATTGCTGTTGAAATCAGGACAATTATATAATTATTTATTAGATCATAATAATTTTTTTTCTCTTGCAGGATTTCTGGTAGGTCCTATTTCAGGGCAAGATGTGGTTCTGTTGAAACTCCAATCTGCTTTGATTCACAGACAATTCGTTTCAGCTGGGAAGTTTTTTTTTTGGTTGTTTTTTTTTTCCTGCTGGCGTACTGAATTTATGAAACCATGGCAGAAGGAGAGACAGAGTCACCTGGGCCCAAAAAGCATGGTCCTTACATCTCATCTGTAACCAGCTGGAGTGTAAATTTGATGATTCGAGGAGTGGTGCTGTTTTTCATTGGAGTATTTCTGGCATTAGTGTTAAACTTACTTCAGATTCAGAGGAACGTGACACTTTTCCCACCTGATGTGATTGCAAGCATCTTTTCCTCAGCATGGTGGGTGCCGCCGTGCTGTGGCACGGCCTCAGGTATGTGCAGTATTTCTGTAACGCTTGGGAAGAAAATGGGATGAATGAGTGTGGACTTTGTCTGAGCAATATTTTTTAAAAATTCAACTTTATTGGGGTGTAATCCTATATAATAAAAGGGTAATATGCAAATTGATCCTAATAGCAGAACTACCAAAATGACAGCTGGACCAGTTACTATGAGGCACGCTGATCACTTCTTGGTCCCTTTCTCCAGCCGCAGTCTCTGGTCACGTAATGGCCACCCGAGGAGAGGGAGGGATGGGGGAGGAGGAGGAGTGGGCAGGAACAGCCAACCTCTCGGTCCCTTCCCCCAGTTGTCAGGCACCAATCACCCTATATCAGATGGGGAACCGGGGGTGGGTGGTGGTAGGGGGCACGGCTGGCTGTGAGCAGCTCGGGAAGATGGCCCTGATCATAGGCCAGGCCTAGGGACAGTACCTGTGCATGAATTTCATGCGCCAGGCCTCTAGTTTAAATATAATAAATGTACCCATTTTAAGTGAACAGTGTGGTGAGTTTAGACAAATGCATGCATTCATGTAACTACCAGTTATTTGAATTTGTGGAGAACATTGCCTTTCCCCACACATTCTCTTGTGCCATCTTGGAGTCACTTCCCACCCCCAGCCTCAGGCTTCCACTGATCTTTCCATGACTAGGTTATTTTTGCCTGTTATAAAATGTAAAAGGAATCATCGAGCATATGCACTTTTTGGGTCTGATTTCTATCTATCCTGTGTCTTAAAAATGTCATCTTAAAAACCCTATTCCCTTCAGGATGAGCTTTCAACCTCTTAATTTTTTTCCTATCTCAACCCATCTCATGTAAGTCTTATTTTAGGTTATTTTGATGATGATCACCACTGTTGGTTTGAAGGGTATGTTATTGTTTTTTTTGTTTTTTTTTTTTAAGTAGATAAAAACCTGACAGAATAGTTTTGTTCAAGTTAAAAGCTTCATGTTGTATGTTTTGTTTGGTGGACAGTGTATAATGGATAAAGTGGAGCATTTCAGAAGCCTTAGTGATGGTGCTGATCTGTCATAATGAGTAGCTGTTTAGCTTTTTCTAATGACTAATTCTAATAGATTAATAATATTTTATATAATAAGGTCATGGAAGCCATAATTATGTAATAGAAGGGAATTGTGATGAGGGAGAAAATTGCTTTTTTTGAATGTCTGCTTGGTGTCACATACTTAATATACATGAATACAATGTAATATAAATACTTCTTGACTTTCATCCAAAACTGGAGGTTGAAGGGTACGAAGTTAGGTATAAGGCATTTTGAATGTCCTGGTGAAACTAACTAGACAATTTCATAATTCCATTACATGAGTGGAAGGGTGTTGTCATGGTGAGGCTTATTTGTCTTAATTTATTGACATCTCACTATGACAGCATTCACATAAAAAGAGAAGTTGTAAAGGTGATGGTTCTTCGTTTCCATAGGGTTATTATTATTCTCTGAAAGAATAGGTAAAATAGTTTAAACAAAGAGAAGACAGCATAAATTATATTTCATCATTCTCTGTTGTATCATGTAAAAATTCTGAAAAGAGAAAAAATGTCCCTAACAATTTTTACTAATTCTTTGTTATTTTCTACTATCATGGAACTGCTGTCTGGCCACCAACAGAAGCTTTTGGTGACTTGGAAGAACATGACTTTTAGGAATAGACAAGTGGGAAATCAGAGGAGGGAAATAGTTACTGAATGTCTACTAATGTGCCAGGCACATGCTTCCACCCCAAGGACCAACAGGCCAACTTTGGGAGCGTTGTGCCTATTTTGGGGGGGTGAGGAAGCTGAATGATAAGAGGATGTTAAGGGACCCAGGATTGCAGAACCAGTGACTGGTGCAGCTAGGTCAAATGTCCCAAGCCTCCTCTACTCTGGGTGCCTTTTTCAAAGCCTCCAGCCTCTTCAGTGGGAAGCTTGAGTGGAATGCACTGGTGTGTGTTGCACCTTCTGGCTTGGGCAGGAAAACTTAACTAAGGTTTTATTGTATCTCTGTTATGGAGAACAGGGTGATGGGGCACTTCTGCCACAAACTCACACTTAGGAAGGAAATTTCTAAATGTTAATACTGCATTTCATTCACTTTGTCCCTGCTTTCCTTTCTTTTCCTAGCCAGTAACAAACTCAACATCACACCTTTTCATTTGGGGATTTGCATTTCTTGCTTAATTGTTTCTTCTGAAAACAGTGCATTCTGTGAGGCACCCAGGCAAAAGAAAGCAGAGGCATTAGGAAATGTAGATTTCAGTCACCTCTGCAACTGGTTTTGTTGGGTAAGATATCAGATTTGGAGAAGTTGCCAAAATTGGAAAATGAATTCTTACATAATTGCTGCCTCCTCCTGGCCCCAATTTTAGGAAGAATGTTACGAAAAAGTAAATGATGTAAGAAATATCATGTGTATGACTCTGCATGTGTACGTAGCATGCATGTATTTTGTGTATGTGTTGGTATGCATTTTCAAAGCTCTCTAAGCTCTCCCTATCTTAAATAAAAAAAACAAAAAACAAACCTGATTATTGTCCTTTGATTTTCCTGTCCAACTAGTATTCACAGAATGAGGGTCTCTGCAATCTCCATTCTTTACATGTAAGCAGAAGGGTCCCTGGTTATTTCTACCTTTCTGTATAACACATAGGGCTGAGAAATTGCTACTAGTGCTTCTGGAGGGCCAACTAGTAGAGAACTCTGGTAAATTGCTTAATAATGATTAGTGTTTAATAATGATTAGGGTTTGGAGTTGATTCACTTCTTTATGTGCGTTAGAATTGGAGTTAGAAAATTCTTCAACATTATTGAGGATCATAGAGGAATCTTTTTGAATAATAACTAGAAAAAAGACAACTATAATTATGTGGTTAAAGTAAGTAGAGAAGTTGACTCAAAAATCACAAGTTACCTGATTGTGTTCATACTGATGAAACTAATTGTTTAATTTAAAAAGAAAAAAAACATATCTTTCCTGTTTAGTCATGCAGTCAGTTGCCCAATTTCTGGAGAATCCTGCAAGTCTCCTGCCTCTCTCTCTTAACTGGCACATCCAGTTTCCAAGTTTTATATCTTTCCTCTCTCTTTTGGGCGAAGCCTTCAACCACTCTGCTTGGCATTTTCAGGTCTTTTCTTTTTCTGTATCTAATTTTGTATCATCCCTCAGTCCCTCCTGGATACAGGTGTGATGACATTATTTTCCTGGTTCCCCATATCTGCAGGGTAAAGACTTATGATATGGCCCTTATTACTTTTACCTTCCTCAGAGCCTTTCTGGATGCTGGGCTCCCTTTCTGCCTAACCTCTATAGTTTGCAGGTGATACTTGTGTTTTCAAATGCTTTGGTTAGAAAGCTGTTTTCACACCATTTACCTGCAAAATGCTATTGCCTCAAGGATCACCTCTTCTGTGAAGCTTTCCTGCCACCCTAGCATTCCTGACACCTCTCCTCCTCTCAGCACATGCCAGGAGAAGACTGAGACCTCACTGGCCCTATTAGTGCTATCCCTAAACACATTACTGTGTTTAATTGTTGCTTTGGTTACTTTGGGAATGTGGTCATATCTTAATGTGTTTTTTTTTCTTCTTTTTCTTTTCTTTTTAAAATTTAAATCTTTATTGTTGAGCATATTACAGATGTCCCCTCTACCCCTCATTGCCCCTCCTTCAGCCAGTTCCTGCCCGGTCCCAGGCCATCACCATCCTATTTTCTGTGTCCATAGGTAATGCTTATATGCATATAAGATCTTTGCTTACTTTCTTCCTGCCCTCCCCACCCCCCTTCCCTCTGAGATTCCTCAGTCTGTTCCATGTTTCCATGCCTCTAATTCTACTTATTCGTTTATTTTGTTCATTAGATTTCTTGTTTGTTTATTTTAATTTTTAGATTAATTGTTGATAGTTACGCATTTATTACCATTTTATTGTTCATATTTTAAGAAATCTATTTCTTCTTATTCTTTTTCCTCTTCTTAAAAAATACCCTTCAACATTTCATGTAATACTGGTTTGATGGTGTGAACTCATTTAGTTTTTCTGGTCTGTGAAGCTCTTTATCTGACCTTTAATTCTAAATGATAGCATTACTAGGTAGATTATTCTTGGTTGTAGGTCCTTGCTATTCATCACTTTGAGTATTTCTTGCTACTCCCTTCTGACTTGCAAAGTTTCTGTAAGTAGTCAGCTGACAGTTGTGTGGGCACTCCCTTATAGATAACTAATTGCTTTTCTCTTGCTGCTTTTAAGAGTCTCTCTCTTTGTCTTTAACTTTCAGCAATTTAATTATGATTTGTGTTGGTGTTTCTCTTTGGGTCCCTCTTGTTTAGGACTCTTTGCACTTCTTGGACTTGTAAGTTTATTTCTTTCACCAGGCAGAGGAAATTTTTGGTTGTTATTTTTTCAAATAGGTTTTCAATATCTTCCTCTCTCTTTTCCTTCTGACACCCTCATGATGCAAATGTTGTTAAGTTCAAAGTTGTCCCAGAGGCTCCTTACACTATCTTCATATTTTTGGATTCTTTCTTTCTTCTTTTTTTTTTTTTTGCTCTTCTGATTGGATATTTTTTTCCTTCATATTCCAAATTGTTAATTTGCTTTTCAGAATCCTTATTTCTATTGTTGAATCCCTATGAAAGAATTCTTTATTTCAGTAAATGTATGCTTAATTTCTGTTTCATTCTTTTTCATGTCTTTGACATTCTCACTAAGATCCTTGAAAGTCTCACTAAGTCCCTTGATGTTCTCATTATTCTCTTGAAGCTCTCATTAAGTCTTTTGAAGCTCTTATTAAGATCCTTGAGTAACCTTGTAACCATTGTTTTGAACTCTGTATTCAATAGTTTACTTGCTTCCATTTCTTTCATTTGTAACATGTTTCTTTGTCTCCACATTTTGGCTGCTTTCCTGTATTTGTTTCTATATATTAGGTAGAGCTGTTATGTTTTCTGGAATTGGTAGAGAGGCCTTGTGTATTAGTGTCCTGTAGGGCCCAGTGGCTCAGTCTCCCCAGTTACCTGAGCTGGGCTGTGTGGGCTGTGTGCACAGACTTGTAGTTTAACCTTGTTTGCTATTGGCTTACTGGGAGGAATTGACCCTCAGGCCAAGTTGCTGTGCAGGAGACAGCCCTGTGGAGCAGGACTTGCTCTAGTATGGCTTTGATGCCCACTGAGTCTGCCCCTTGAGTGTGTTGCTTGTGAATGTGTAGAGTTGTAGCCTGGTATGGTCTGAAGCTATCCACCGGTGGCACTGGCTTAGGGGCCTCCTGGGAGGTGCAAAGCCAGCCAATACCTGGGGCCACTCACCAGGAGCTATGAGAGCTCTACAGACGGGTGCTACTTGTATTGGGCTAGGAAGTGCCCAGGTGAGGCTTGGCTGTGAATCAAGGCAGGCTGGTGCTGGAGCCAAGTATTGGGCCTTTTATTGGTTGGTTTGAGACATGTTGACTCCAGCTGCTGCTTGTTTAAGAGATTTTAGCAAAGTCTGAAGCCTGTGCTAGGACAGGCCATTCATATAACAAAGCAGCTACAAACAGCTTGGGTGAGGCTGTAAATTGGATGGGGCAGCATCTTAGGGAATCACCAGGGCAGAGGGAACAGTGTGGGTCATACTGATGGAAACTCAGATGTGGCTGCTAGTCAGCTCTGCAACAGGGAGCTCCCAGCATAGTAACAATGACCCCTGTAAGCACCCCTGTCTGGGAGAAAGCCATCCTGAGTTCCTCCTCCTATACCAGGCAGTCTAGTTCTTCCCCGGATGTCCTTGGATTCCCCCCAATGCTGCCATCTGGCACTGGAGCTCAGAGGAAGTGAGACCATGTAAGTTTGTGTGTGGGCCCTTTAAGAGGAGCACCTGTGACTCCAGCAGCCTCCATGTCACTCAGCCACCATGTCACTCAGCCACCATCCCCACTGGTTTTTATAGCTCAAAGTTATGGGACTTCTCTTCCTAGCTGTGGAACCCTGGGATGGGGGTCTGGTTTGTGGCTGGGACCCCCTGCTTCTTATGGGAGGCCTTAGAGATATCCCTCCCATGAAAAAACTCCACATATAGGTGTCAGACCAGCCTAGTCCATGCCTTTGCCCCTCCTACCAGTCTCAATGTGCTTTCTTCACTTCTCTAGTTGCAGGACTTCCATTCAGCCATGTTTCAGGCAGTTCTGAGTGATGATTGTACTGCATTTTAGTTGTAATTTTGATGTAGTTATGGGAGGCGGAGAGTACAGGTGTTTGTGTACACTGCCATCTTGGTTCTCCTCTTTTTTCTTTTCTTTTTAAATCCCCAGCAAATACCAAGAACCAGATTCAGTGTAGGAGCTTATTTGTTCCATGAAAACATTGCCTATCCTATAATCATTTTCCATGAAAGTATATCAGTGGTTTTCTTTTTTTTTTTTTAGCCCCATTTCTTTGAAAAATGTCTGATTTAACTATTCCTTTTAATGTATCACTGCATTAAACACATTACCATGTAAAAGTGATGATAATATTGGTGTTTTACAAACTCTTTTTGTTTATAGTCTTGATAGGCTATAACTAGTCACTGGGAAATAAATATATAGACATACATTGGAGATTTGCAGGTTTGGTTCCAAATTACCAAAATAAAGCAAATATTGCAATAAAGCAAGTTACATCAATTTTTGGGTTTCCCAGTCCATATAAAAGTTATGTTTATGTTATACATTACTCTATTAAGTGTGTAACAGCATTATATCTACAATAACAATATACATACCTTAATTAAAATGCTTTATTACTAAAAAATGCTAAACATCATTTTTGCTTGAGGTGAGTTATAATCTTTTTTCTGCTGGTGGAGGGTCTTACCTTCAATGGGAAAAAAAAAATCTCCAAAGCTCAATAAAGCAAAGTCCAATACAATGAGGCATCCTGCTATCTCAAGAAATAGGGTTTGCATTAGAGAACCATCTGGTTAACCAGGACTTGTTTGCCTATGATTTTACATAATCATATTTATAAAATAGTTTTTGTTGAAATAAGAAAGTAGAGAAAGAGGGAAAGAAGACCAGATGTACCTTTGCAGAGCTCTTACACAGTGAGGTTCACTGTGCTGTAGCCATTGCTATCAGACTCTGCCATGCCTTTATTTAAAGGGAAGAAAGAAGATATGTAATGGGAAGTGACAAGCTTCCCTGAATTCTCCCTCTCAGTGAGCAATGGAAAACCATGCATACTCAATGGATTTGATTTGTACTGCCAGGTCCCAAGGTTGGCAGCATGGTGGTTTAAATTCCTTTTGTGTTTTTGCTCTCTCTCCCCAATTCTCTCTCACTTGTGAATCTGACATCACATGCATAAAAATATAATCTATTTATTAAACTGATAAGAACAGATACTACACTTGATCTTAGCCAAAAGGCCGAGAAGCGATTAATCTATTTATTTATATCTTTGCACTTATATCTGTCTTCTCTGTGTGATAATTCTTTACCTATGGCATCAGTTGCTGAGGAAAATTGACTTGGAATGCCTAATCTTAGTTGATTTTACTTAACAATAGGCAAAGAGAGGAGAAAGAGCAAAAATGAGAGTGAGGAGTAACATCTGAACTGTTAATTTCATGACCCCTTAAGGAAAAAAAGAAGATAATATTCATTTAGATACATTTCAACTCTTAGGCATACTTACTGCCATTTTAAATTTGTAAAAACTTGAAAATGCTGTCAATTTGAAAATATTATAGGATTTTATAGCCTAGCCTTTTAAATAAGAATATATAGTAAGTTCTCATTTGAAGTCCTCATAAGTTCTGCAACTTTAATTGAATGACAGACAACAAATTCAGTCTATCATAGGCTAATTGATGTAAACAAGAGTTTAAGCTTCTATAATGTTACAGTGAAATGGCAGTGAATGAAGTGACAGTATTCAAGGCCCAGTTATAATATAAAACCTTTAAATTTACTAGAAGTTTTTGCACCTCTGCATTACTGAAGTTTGTTGCTAATCTGTTGATGGTCTATGAACCATCTATAATCAGCAAATGTCTAACTCAGTGGTCGGCAAACTCATTAGTCAACAGAGCCAAATATCAACAGTACAACAATAGAAATTTCTTTTGAGAGCCAATTTTTTTTAAACTTAAACTATATAGTAGGTACATAGTTAGGGTACTCCTAAGCTGACCTTTGCTAAAAACTCAAGGAGCCAAAGAGCCACATGTGGATCGCAAGCCGCAGTTTGTCAACCGGTGGCCTACCTCAAAGGGAACCTTTAAGTGTTTTGTGGGTTAGAAAATGCATGCATTATTGCAGCCTTTTCTTCATGCTGCTCTACTGCTCTGCTGGCCTGTGAGTTTTGAAACTAATTGATTTCCATTTTCCTTGAAGATCGAATGCATCTTTTGTGAGGTATAGGTAGCCACAACCAGGCTAGGGAGAGCTTCCAACCCTCGGGGATGGAGATTTTGGTACAACAGTTTCATGCTAAGCCAAAGGTAGTATAAGACATTTTAAACATGCTCTTCAACTGATGGTGACAGTTGTGTCTTTGTTTCCTAGCAAGCACTAGCATTCTGATTTTAGGAAGATTAACAGGAAATAGCTAGTAGTTTTGTTTTTGTAACTTTAATCGGTAGAAATACATTTTCCTTATAATTTGTTAAAGAAAGTTTGGGTTCATTAAAAGTCTTTTTTTTTATGACTAAGCATTTCAAATCTTCAACTAAATGAATAATTAGTTGAGGTTTAACAAGTAAGTTAAAAATTGTGTGAGAATATTTTGATACTCAACTGTGGACATTTTACATATATTTATTAATTACACAGTTAGCAATCAAGGATGTTTTACAAAAGAAGTGTACTAAAATTATATATTTTAGTAGTGAATTTAAAGTTTTGCCAAAAATATGTAATTTTTATGTTTCCTCCATTTTTCTTATGTGCAGAATGAGTCTTATATGTAGATTTCTTTGAGTTATTCTGCTTTGCCAACAAGACCTAGAGTCTCATTAGAGGGCCAGGGTGGAAGGGAGTGTGAGATCAACGGTAGATGCAGCAGACTGAGACAAGAAGCCAGAGGTGACCTATGGAATGGGTCAGCCATAGCCATCAGAATATTGTGTATATGGTGAGCTAGTTGTACGTGGTGACTTCCTATCTTCTCTGAAGATTTGTGGCGTTTAATAGAACGTTTCATGGTAATAATATAGCTTAGAGAGAACATTGCTTAGCTGCCAAATTATTTGATGCTTCTCAGGTCTCAGAAACATTAGTATTAGAAAATTAGCATGAATCTAGTCCATTCTGCTAAATTGTGAATCATAGACTGAAGTAGTGTTTTGTCTATTATATTACAATCATTTATAATGTTTCAGTGGTGGTCTCATTTATTTTTCTTTTGGGAGGTAGGTTTAAAACATCAGCAATTGACATTAAGTAACTTGAAGAGCTTTTTTAAAGAATCTTTCAAATGCTTATGGTGGTTGTAGTGACTCTTAAGTTTCGCCAGTATCACATTGGAGATAACATAATTTTTTCTCTTTTTTTTTGCAGCGGTGATTGGGTTATTATACCCCTGCATTGACAGGCATCTAGGAGAACCACATAAATTTAAAAGAGAGTGGTCCAGTGTAATGCGGTGCGTAGCCGTCTTTGTTGGTATAAATCATGCCAGTGCTGTATCCTTTTTGCCGTAATGAAATGCATAATAACAAAGCAGCTCCCTACAAACCAAAGGTTAAGGCCCCTTGCAACTTCACTGTTGTCAAATTGTGATATGCCCACTGAGTCATAAAAAGAATGTGCTTCGTATTGTCAAAACATCACAGTAGCATCTATATGTGTGGGATTTAGCCTTTCATTTAAGTCCCATTCTTTCCATATAACTTAGAAAATTTTCATGTTTAAAACTTTTACATGTTTTTCTTAAGTTAGGTTACTAAATTACTTACATATAGTTTTGGTAAATCTAGGATTAAAACAGGTAAATTTTCAAAGGATCCCTTTCCTCTTTTTTCATTTAAGGTTTGCCAGTAAAGTCTTGTGGCTTCAGGTGTTGGTTTTTTGTTTTAAATTTCAGGAACCTATAATTTTAAAAAAAGACTGTTATTTATTGGTTTTGATAAACACCAGCAAACCACATAAATGTTCTTAAAGGTGGCATTATAGAAATAATACGGCTTAGATCATGGTCAAAAAGAATGTTTTCCCCCCCGAAGAGATGTGTGTGTGTTTGTGTGTGTGTGTATTCTTTTCTTAGTCCTTACCTGAGGATATGTTTATTGATCTAAAGAGAGGGGAAGGGATGGAGAGAATGAGAAACCTCAATGTGTGAGAGAAATATCGATTGGCTGCCTCCCATGCATTCCTAGACCAGGGATCAAGCCCACAGTTTAGGTATGTGATCTAACTGGAATTGAACCTACAACCTTTTGGTGTATGGGATGACACTCCAACCAATTGAGCCACCCAGCCAGGCCAGGGATATATTTTTACAATTTGATTATTTAAGAATTCTGACATTTCATTTAGTGATTAATGATCATTTTATAATGTCCTAGCTAGAAGGACAAATAGCTTCTACTAGATGTACCAGTTAATAATGCGGAATTTTTTCAATAGATGGAGTTACACATATGTTGATATATATGCTATTTGATACGTATGCTATTTTGTTGTATTGACAACAAGCTTCAAAACTTCATGTCAAATTTGTTGAAGTTGTTAACATCAGAGATATTTTTATGCTTAAAAATGTCTAATTCCATGCTAAAAAAAGAGCATTTGCAGGAAGTTTTAATTCATTACTTTATTTTGAAGAAAAAGTTATCGTATATATACTTCAGCTTATGGTGAACATGCTCTATCTCAAAATACTTCTGAATGCTGGTTTAAATGCTTTAAAAGTGATGATTTCCATGTGAAAGACAAAGAATGTACAGGTCAACCGAAAAAGTTTGGAGACCAACAATTACAAGCATTAAAATGGGTGCCACATCAACTGAAGAAAAGACAAATGGAAAGCCAAAAAGTCATCAGTTAAATGTTGCTTCAGCAACATGAAAGAAAGTCTTTTTTTGCATTGAATTGTGACTGGCGATGAAAAGTGGATTTATTTTGCCGAGACCCGTTTGGCTCAATGGATAGAGCGTCGGCTTGGCGGGACTGAAGGGTCCCGGGTTCGATTCCGGTCAAGGGCATGTACCTTGGTTGCGGGCAAATCCCCAGTAGGGGGTGTGCAAGAGGCAGCTGATGGATGACTCTCTTTCATCAATGTTTCTAACTCTCTATCTCTCTCCCTTCCTCTCTGTACAAAATCAATAAAATATATTTAAAAAAAGAAAAAAAAAGTGGATTTATTTTGAGAATTCCAAATGCACAGAATCATGGGTTGATCCAGGTCAACCACCAACATTGACTGCAAGGCCAAATTGCTTTGGAAAGAAGACAATGCTCTGCGTTTGGTGGGATCAGGAAGATGTGGTGTATTATGAGCTTCTAAAACCAGGTGAAACCATTACTACTGATCACTATCCACAGCAAATAATCAATTTGAACCATGCTTTGATTGTGAAATGACCAGAATGTACTAGAAGACATGGAAAAGTAATTTTGCTTTATGATGACGCACCATCACACACTTCAAAACCAGTTAAAGACACGTTAAAAGATCTTGCCTGGAAAGTATTAACCCACCTGCTATATTCACCAGACCTTGCTCTTTCAGATGACCACTTGTTTGATCGATGGCATGTGCACTTTCTGAGCAGCACTTCAAAATGTACAAAGAAGTGGAAAATTGGGTATCTGCATGGTTTGCCTCAAAACAAGAAAAGTTCTACTGGGACAGTATTCACAAATTACCTGAAAGATGGGGAAAATGTGTAGTGAGTGATGGACATTACTTTGAATAAAGCACTTTTGATGTTTCTCTTGAAATTATCTTTTTTTCTTTGATTACAAAATCCACATTATTAACCGGTACACTTATCAATAGTATTTCCCTTTTTCCCTTCTACCACTCAGAAAAAAATGTCTACCCCCAGAGAAAAAGTTTTTGCCCTCTTAAGGCTTTCATTCTGTCATCCTCCCTCCTTTCTTCTGCCTACCCCAACTTCCCTTTGTAGAAGAGGGTCTGGGAAATGCTAGTGGAGTCTTCCTCTTTTAGAAGATGTTGCTTGCAGGATGGTTGTGGTGGAGCCTGTGGTATTGGGAAGAGCGGGGAGTGTGGCTCACGCTGCCCACCATTTCCTCTGGTAACTGCATTGGGCTTAGGGCTGGTAGTTGTTTGGAGAGAGGGTGGTCATGTGGCAGTGAGATTGCTATGCCATTTGCAGAAAGTATTGAGGTGTTTTGGAGAAGCTTGGGAAGAGGAACCAAGAAAAGAGCAGGGTCCTCTAAACTAAAAACACATTGCACCTGCCTTTCTGTTCCCAGTGTTCTGGCCCTTGGAGATCTGTGAGTTTGGAAGGCTGTCAGTGGGCTGTTATATTATATTGGTTTTCCATTTCCTTTTGTATTAAAAAATTTCCCAACATTTTTTGTTTGGGGAAAATTTTTGACATTTAAGATTTTATAGCAAACAAACCCAATGATTAGGAGGGTTTAAAAAGATAGACTCATGGAATATTGTATCTAGAAGAAAACTTAGAAATTACCTAGTTTCACATTTTCTGTATTAAGATAACACAAGTGAAAGCTGGCGAGGTTAGATGCTGTGCCAAGTCTTCCATACTCTAAGTCTGTCCTACAGCTGAGACCAGGCCCCAGAGATCCTGACTCCAATCTGGGGATGCTCATTCTATCAGCATCTCCACAAGTGTGTAAATGCTCTGTATATGGTGGACTAAACCTTTTCATCTCAGTTCAACTACTTTTAAGTTGAGAAATTTAAATAGCCTTTTCCTAGAATTTAAAAACGTATATATATCTAATTTAAATTTTTTGCTTTGGTCTTTCTCTCTCAATCAAATACTTAAATATGGCAGTCTTAGGTGGACCTCCTTTAAGCACATATTTATAGCATAGACTTAAATTAATTTGACTTCATAAAATCACATGGTACTGTTATTAAGGTTGATGTTTTACCTGTTTACCATAGAAGCCTCCTTACTTTGTTTTGGTTCTTAATGAAGTTTAAAACTTAGTTAGCAAGACAGAACTCAGTTAATGTCAAAGTCTACTCTTCACAAGAATGTTTTTGCATAGAGAAGTCAGAGCTCACAAGCTTCCTTCATGGAGTTTGAGGTATTAAGACTGCTAAAGAATAAGCAAAACTTTTTCAGAAAGCATACGCTACTCGAGGTTTCTTGATAAATCTAGCCTCAACAGGAAGTGACCTCGAAGGAGAGGCCTCTAACAGCTGAGAAGTAAGCACACTGTGCTCAGGATACCAGCTGGTTGGATGGGGGAGTGGGGGAGGGGGGGTAAATAGCAGGGTGTTAAAGGGAATAGGAAATGGTTTCAGATCGTCTTTTGAACTTCTGCTTTCTTCTCTCCAGTTGCTTGCATGGCGAGTTTGGTGAGATATGTAGTCTCCTCTGGAGAGCTGGATATAGAGCCAGGATGTGGCCTTTGGGACATAGATAATGTCCTTTTAATAATACTTGAAATTCATTCCTTAAAGTTTAGTGTAATCCTCTAGCAAAGAAATGGGAAAATTGAATGTGTAAAGCTGCGTTTTGCTCAGAGATTTTAGAATAGAAAAGGGCTGTACATTTGTGAATTGATGCTTAAGTAGGTGATGGAAATAAAATATCATTTGTGCTAACTGTCCTATACCAGAATGTCTCGGGCACCAAAATAGCTTGGCAGGTTGCAAGATAATATTCACTTCAAGGCTTTATCCTCAACAAATTAAAACTAGAACAGTTGACATAATAGAAAGGGATACTGTGTCCTTGGTACTCTTGTTTCTGAACTGCATTATTATAAAATGTGTCTGCCAGTAAATCATGCAGAGAATGTGCACCCTGTTAAATAGCTGTCAGCTCTTCTATTTTCGAGTTCCTGTATGACTCTCAACTAACTCTCAACCTGTTTGAGAAGTAATATTGGTTTTCTTTTTATTAAAAGTGTGTTTCTGTAGTAAATCTTGTGTTCTGAGGCTTCCCATTAACATTTTTAGCAAAGAAAGCAGTTCTCATTTAAAGAGTCCGATCTTATAATTGGTAATGTATATAAAGTGTTTGTTTGTTTGTTTGTTTGTTTTTAGGAATTACAGGTTGGTAGTATTAATTGAAATATTATGCCTTCTATGTGTCTTTAGTAAATAACAGAGATAATTTTAATCCCATCTAATCTCATCCATTGTATTAAAAGACTGAATGCACTGCAGAATAAGCAATTCCCTTTTTAATAGTAGCACATCTGATTTTAGAAAAATGAACAGATGTATTATTTGTTATAAGTTTTAAGATGATTCTTTAACACTGATCTCAGAAAGTGGACTTTGATAACAACATACAGTTGTCTCTCACACTGGCTGCTCTCTCCATTGGACTGTGGTGGACTTTTGATAGATCTCGAACTGGTTTTGGCCTCGGAGTAGGAATTGCTTTCTTGGCAACCTTGGTCACTCAACTGCTCGTCTATAATGGTGTTTATCAGTAAGTGTTCTTTTTGGTGCTTGTTTGCTAAAATAGATAAATGACAACTGAATTCAGATTGAGATTTAAAATTGGGTTAGCCATGTTAATCTGAAGAGCAATTTATTTCTATTATAATTATTTAAATAAGTATTGTACCATTAAAAACATTTCTATTATTTTAGATATACTTCTCCAGATTTTCTCTATGTTCGCTCTTGGTTACCATGTATATTTTTTGCTGGAGGCATAACAATGGGAAATATTGGTCGACAACTGGCAATGGTAAGCTCCTGCTTATTTAATCACTTTTGTGTTATTGAGATGTAAGATAAGTTTTCTCCAAATGACATTCCTTTTTTAAGGGAAAGCAATTTGTGAAGACAGCATTCTTTGATTTCTCTCTGTGATGCCATTGAAATAAATCATTTGGAAGAATTTAATCATAAGAATATTAAAAGTTGAAGCAAAGATGGATAGGAAAGCTAAAATGTGTTATGGTGATCTGATTTATCTTCCACCCTTTTTGTAAATTAATTTGTAGGTTTCTGCTCTTCAAAAAGGAACACTTTTAACAGTGAAAAGAGGTTTTATTAATAATGACATTGCTACAATGACACATTAGAATTAGCTTCAGCAAATCAAGATGTTTGATCATTTTAGTTAAGAAGGGAGGGACATTGTTGATAACCCCAGTCATATGTGGCAAGGGTCCTGGAGTAACATTTATAGACCATACCAGTTTCACCAAATGGTTGCTACTTTAATCAGTAGGAGAATTGAGTGGTTTGTG
Organism: Pipistrellus kuhlii; assembly: GCF_014108245.1. NCBI lineage: Eukaryota > Metazoa > Chordata > Mammalia > Chiroptera > Vespertilionidae > Pipistrellus > Pipistrellus kuhlii. The sequence continues at coordinate 73,371,976 of NW_023425573.1, forward strand.
AAGCTGTCTCTTTGATAATCTACCCAATTATTCTAAGTGCATTGGTTTCCTTTATTTTGAATTGTGAGTGTACATTTTTATAATTGTACTTTTAAAATACTGGTATTGTTTTGACTAGAAGTTTTTGCTAATGTAATATATTTTTCTTTAAATTGTAAAGTGATTTGAAAGAAATATTACCTTAATTCAAAAGTGTCAATCTTATCCTTAAGTTTGTGACCTTTCCTTTGCTGGTTCATCTTATTATACTATGCACTCAAACAAACCTCGTTTGCTTTCTTTCATATTCTAGGACTCATCTAAATCATATACTGTCCTTATTTGCTTGTAATAAGAAAACCTCATCTTTCCTCTGCTTTTGGCTGTGCCTCCACTTCTAGAATGTGAAGTTTTCCCCCTATCACATTTGCAATTTAATCCTAATAGTTGTCTAACTCTGAGATTCTTTGAGGAATAAAATGTGCATAGATTAATAAAGAATTAATTTTTAGATTGTTTAAGTTGCTTTTCAAAATAAACCTTTACATTTTAATCTTTTAACTTTTTCAATTTTGCAGTATGAATGCAAAGTGATCGCAGAAAAATCTCATCAGGAATGAAGAGGCAAAAATATATTTTTTGTATAGAAAAACAAGATGAAAAGGGCATGTAAATGATAGATATACCAATGAAACTACGGACTATAAAATTGCCAGGATGCAGTTTTTACTGTGATTGTCATATATATATATGTATATACATGTATATATATACACACACATATATTCCTGCAATCTGTGATTGCTTCCTCTGTAAATCAGCTACAAACCTTGTGTATTTGACTTAAATAATTGTAAGATATATATGCACTACATTAAAAATGTTGATTAATAGATTAAATTTTTAAATTAATTTTTTAAATATACCATATATTGTATCACAATGTTGATGTGCCAAAATATTCTCTTACTGTCATGCAGAGTATAAGAATGCTTTGAACAATTATAAACTTAGTGTAATAAAATAAGAAGAAAGCCAAAAAACAAATGGAAAACTGGTATATTCTCTTCCTCTTACTATTGTTCCTGTTTATTTTTCTAATTACAGCAGTTTGAGTTATGGGCGTCCTAATGTGTAGTTACTTTCTATACAGTGGGACAAAAGTAGGTTTACAGTTGTTCATATGGAAAATAATACAATAATTGATAAATAATAATCTAGGAATAAACTATTTCACATACAACTGTAAACCTACTTTTGCCCAACCCTGTATTTTAATGTCATTTCAGAGAACTTAGGATTTTTTTAATATATAATGAAGATGAACTTCCATAGTACATTTTTCAAACCTGTATTACTGGAGAGAATCCAAAGAGTAATTTTCTGTTTTGGCAGATTTTACTGGCAGTAAAAGTGATGAGCAGAAAAGGCTATCAGAATTAATTTTTTTTCCTCCAAACCTAAGTGTATATGTAATTAAAAGTAAGGCCATTGGGGAATTTACCTAGAATAAATGTACGTTATAGAAATACAAAATGCCACAAAGTGTTGAGTAATATTAACTGTCATTCGCAATATAGAATCCTGCTGCTTTTGCACATGGAACACCTAAGAAATCCCAAACAGATCTAAATGAAGTTTCTTATTCTTTTGGGTTCATTCTTAGGTTCCATAATCTATTGGGCTGTATAAAATAAACCACTTACTTTGTGCTGGGCCATTGTCAGAGGAATGTCATCTAGGGAATGGATGGGCACATAATTTCCTATCTACTCATATGCCCATTAGTGAATAATTCAAACCTGTTTAAGAATGTATTGAGATGGCATATTATGCATGTTAGAAATCTTGATAACAGTTTTGTGCATATATATATATTTTTTTTAACACAGCTAGCATCATTTAAATATGGCTTGAATATATTTCCCTCAATTTTTAGTTTTGAAATTAATGGCAGTTTTCTGATACACAAGGGTGAATGAAATCTTCTGCTTACTCTGCGTTTGTGTGTGTGCGAATGTGCTGTACTGAGAGAGAGAGAATGTGTGTATGTACATATATGGATGTGCATGTGCCCATGCTCTTTTGACATGTTAACTAGAAATAAAAAAAAAAATGGATATAAAACCATTGCTGTCAGACTGAGATATTATATGCCAAATTTTAATATGCTTTTTACATTTTAAGGCTGAAAGTGTTAAAATCCTAAGAGGATTTGATATTGAATAAATGTAAACAATCTTAACTATAGTGGTGGTTAACATACTACTATAATTTATTATTCTATATTCCAGATAATGTTATTCATTTAGAATAAAAAAAGTATATTTTTAGAATCAACTTTGTAAGCACTATAAATCTTTAATAAGTTATAAGGTCTATTATGTGTTTACTTTGAAAATTGCTGTTAAAAGCAAGATGTATTAAATACATAATTATATTCTCGGTTAAGAGTCTTTTTTTCTTTCTTGTGTTAAGTCATAGAATATAGTACTGAGGATTAATTTAGTAAAATTAAGATGTATGGTTGATTTTACTAAGATATGATGAAAGGAAATTAAGTTTAATTTTACAGTAATTGAATGATGTCATTTTGGTGTTCTTAAATTATTTTCAAATCATCTAGAAAATATGAAAAATATGACAAAAGTAAAATTGATTTGAAATTTTGATAAGTATTTAGATAAATTACATCTTCTTTTTGCAATAAAAGTAAGTAGTAAACATTTTTTAACATTGTTATATTTGCAGTGCTTTCTTTTTTTTCCTGTCATCTACATTTTTATTTAGAGTAATATATGGCAGGATATAAATACATAACAGCATGCCTTTTTTTATTAAGGGTAGGCTTTTGTATAACTAAGATTTGTGGTCAACATTTTATATAACAAAAGAAAAGTAAATCTATAAACTATCAGAAAAGGAAAATAAACATTTAATCTAAATTATAGAGGGCAGTTACAATGAAAAACTATCACTTTTCTAACTCAGGTTTACAAAAAAAAAAAAAAGTTAACCATGATAGTATCACTCCTAACACTGAATATCCAGAACCCAAACTTAAGAAGTTGGCTTGAAAATAGGAGATAATAATGTTCTTGAATCAAAAGCACATGTAGGCAAAAACATAATATTGACAAGTGGTTGCATTATTGGGACTTGTTGTAAGCTAAATACATGTGAAGTCATTCCTGAGAATACAGTGATCTATGGTGTAGACTACCTTTGTCAGGTGCAGACTGAGCAATCACAGCCCTGGGCACTGCAGCTGGATTTCCTGATGAAAATCTTGCCAAACTACCACCACTTACAGAAGACTATGAAAGGACACTCAACTCCAGTTAAGAACAAAGAACAAGCCATGACATCAACATTTTGTCTTTCATCACTATCTTTTGAAAGGGCCAAGTGTTTATGTTCTTTTAGCAGGTCATAACATAATACAGGTTGACTTTATTTTATAAACCTGAGTTAGGAAAGTCATGTTTTTTCATTGTAACTGCCCTCTATAATTTAGATAAAATGTTTATTTTTTTTCTGAAAATTTACAGATTTACTTTTCTTTTGTTATATAAAATGTTAGCCACACATTTTAGTTACACACAAGCCTGCCCTTAATAAGAAAAGGCATATTGTTACGTATTTATATCCTGCATATACTACACTAATCACTGTTGGTCTCGTTCTGCAACGATTTGTACTTTTGGGTGGATTATTGTCTTAGGTCCTATACAACTTTCTACACACAGCTACTCCAAAAGCAATCTCCATCCTGTTTTGAGTCTTCTCCACCTGTTTTTGCCCGGGTCTCCAATTGGAGCTGAGATTGACACAAGCACCTGGGTGAAATGATCTCTACTGCATTGCTTTCTTGCTTTTATTATCTAAAGTTACAGAAATTGAGGAGCTGAACTGGGACTACACAAGAAAACAATTAAAATTAGCCAGAACCCTGCTAACAATATTACCTAATAAAAGAGAAACATGCAAATTAACCATCACTACACCCACAGCCAATCAGAGTGAGTATGCAAATTAACACAACAAAGATTTAGTTTAATTTGCATAAGCTTGCACAGAGTGGTGTGAAGCCTGCTATGATGGCAAAGAGGGCTTGGAGGGAGCTTACTGGAGAAGTCCCTCAGACAGAAGCCAGGACATGCTGACTCTGGGAGGCCCAGGAGTGGGGATGTGCTGGCTCCTGGGGAGAGGGGACTTGCTGGCATATCGTGCAACGGGCCTCTAGTTTCATTATAAAATTTGTTTGCACTGAACTACATTATCATCTTTAAGGTCATTGACATCTTTGAGTGATGGATACATTTCACACATCCAGACTTAGTCAGCATCATTAAATACCTCTCTGGTTTTCTTGGCTCACCTGCATAATGGAGTATATTCTTTGCAAGATAATTCTTTCAGTAATGGTCTTTGAACAGTAGAGTTTTATCTTTGTGTGTCTGAAAAAGTCTATTTCATCCTTGAAGAACAATTTAGCAGGGCATAGAATTCTAGGCTCACAGTTTTCTCCCTACTCCCATCTCCTTGAAGATTATATATATATATATATATATATATATATATATATATATATATATATATATATATTATATTGGTTTCAGAGAGGAAGGGAGAGGGAGAGAGAGAAACATCAATGATGAGAGAGACTCATTGATCGGCTGCCTCCTGCATGCCCTCAACTGGAGATCTAGCCCACAACCCAGGCATGTGCCCTTGACCGGAATTGAACCCAGGACCCTTCAGTCCACAAAGCCAACATTCTATTCACTGAGTCAAACCAACCAGGACTCTGAAGATTTTTAATTCATTGTCTCATCTAATATGACAAGTCTTCTACTGGTGTAATTTCCTTTGTAGATAATCTGTATTTCTCTCCAGGAACTGTTACATGACTTTCTTTTTATCTTCAAGGTTATTTATATTGATTTGTTAAGTTGTAGATTTGTTTTTATTTTTCTTGCTTATTGTTTGGTATGCACTTTCAATCTGTGGGCTCATGTCTTCAGTTTTGGAAGATTCTTAAATGTGATTGCATATTGGAATAATATGGGAACATATAAAATATGCTGATACCTGGCTTCAATCCCCAGAGTCTGATATAATTGGTCTGAAGTGTGCCCTAAGCATTAGGATTTTCTATAATTCCCCAGGTAATTCTAATGTGCACCCAGGTTTCTGATGACTGGTGTAATGCATATAAAATAAGGTGGAGGGTTAGAGAGAGGAGATGAATGGTGACTTTGAAAATGAAGAGTGATGGACACATTCAGTTAAATTTTGGATTAAATCATCTGAACTTAGTGACTAGAGTGTAAAGGTTAAGGAAGAAGAAGTATTAAAGGTAACCTAATTTTTCTTTCTTTCCCAAGAAAGAAAGCCTAAAGAAGTATGCAGACAAGTAGGTGAATGGGTAAAGATAATGAGTTGGATGTATATTGAAGTTGAGATATGGAGGGGACATCTGGGAAAGATGACTCATAAAGAGTGGGATATTTGAGTCAGGGTTGTTGGATATAAATGAGGGCGTCATCAGCATGTGGCAGTAATAAATGAAGCTGTGGGAGTGGAGTTTATGAGGTCACCCAGGGAGCATGTTACAGTGAAAAGAGGAGGTCTGAGGCACACTGGCATGCTGGCAGTGGAACCAGTGGAGGAAATAAAGGGGGTGTGGTCAGAAGTAGGAGGGAGAACAGAAGAATGGTATGGATAAAGCCAAGGCAGGAAGGTGTTTTATGCAAAGCCCAACTGGTAGTATGAAATGCAGTTAGAAGGAATAATTACCTTAGAGAACAGAGGTGAGATCTTATGTTGAAAAATGCTTTTTCTAACCTATTTTATCTTAAGAATTTATTTTCATTGTATACACATAACATACAAAATATATTTCAGAAAAGCCTGATCATATAGTAAGACATTTATTGTAAGTGACAGGAACTGGGGGCAGCTAGAGATCTTGAAAGAATGGTGGAGATTTGAAAAACATCTATGAAGAATGGACACAGGAAATGACTAGAGATGAAGAATTGTTAGACAGTTTTGAGGTCATTGAGGACCCAGGTGAAATTAGAGATCAGATAAATTTGGAACCAATTGGCATGGTTGTGCCCATCTAAGTGGGCTCAGTAGCCCAGAAATTTAAGCAAATTGTGATGAAATAAATTGATTCTAGTTGGGGTTTCACTGGTAGACATGGGACAAGGCTATGTGAAAAATTAATGTTGCATTCCATGATAGATCAAGAGATTTATCATGGGACCCAGGCAAATCAGAGAAGGAAGTTGAATCAGCAGAGCTGACCTGATGGCACAAAAGAACAGGGTGAGGTAAATGGAGGGCAAGTCTTAAGGAGGTTAAAACCCTCTTTAATGGGAGGGTTGACAAGTTTGGAGCTCATAGAGAGGAATTCAGTGCAACATTTCCAGATCTTGAGATCCAGGGTGTGATCTTAACAACCATGTTTACAGAGTTCACTGAAGTGGGTGGAGATGGACAGCAGTGGAGGAGAGAGCCAGGGCCTGGGTGACTGTTAATACTAGTGTCAGTGTTTCTTGGAATGACTCAGGTCAGGTGGAAAGGGAGGGCTTGTCTGTAGTCTCATGACCTGTAAGTGAAATACCCAGATGCTCTGATTGTACAGGCAGACCTTGGAGGTAGTGCGGGATCTGTTCCCGACCACCACAATAAAGCCAGTATGACAAAGTGTGTTACGTGAATATTTTTTCTTTCTCAGTGCATATAAGTTATGTTTACACTACCTTGTAATCTACTACGTGTGCAATAGCATTATGTCTGAAAAGTCAATATAAATGCCTTAATTAAAATATACTTATTGCTTAAAAAATGCTACCCATCATCTGAATTTTCAGCAAATCATAATCCTTTTGTTGGTGGAAGGTCCTGCCTCAGTATGGATGAAAATGCAATATCTGTGAAGCGCCATAAAGTAAAGCTCAATCTAAGGAGGTCGCCTGCATTGATGTTTTAATAAGAGGTTTTTTTTTTAATCCTCCTTTTATTTATTTACTTTTAGTCTTTTAGCCCTGTGCTAGGTGTTCTGAAATTTCATCACGGAAAGTTTAGGAGTGGGTCTTTTTCTATTAATACTGTTCAGTAAAACATCATCTCTTTAATTCTGGGCAATATTTTTATTCCTTTGTTTACTTTCTCTATTTTTTGTTTCTAAAATGCTTGTTTTTGTTTTTTGTTAATCTTCACCAGAGGAATTTTTTTCCATTGATTTTTTTTTCTTCTTTTTTTTTTTAGGGAGAGTGGAAGAGAGGGAAAGACAGAGAGAAACATCCATGTGAGAGAAACACATTGATTTGTTGCCTCCTGCATGAGCCCTGACCAGGGCGAGCCTGCAACCGAGGTACATGCTCTTCACCAGAATCAGACCCGGGACCTTGGTCTGCAGGCTGATGCTCTATCCACTGAGCCAAAATGGCTAGGACTAAAATTTCTTTAAGGGATCTTTGATCTTTTGTTTCTGTTTTCCGTGTATCCCTTACTTTTTCTCTGTTGTGCGACATTCTGGAAGAATTGCTTAAGTGGATCTTCTGGCTCCATGAGTTGCTCTGCAACTGTATCCATCCAGTGTTCAGACCGTCAGTTGAATTTAACTTCAGCCATCACAGTTTTAATTTTCAAGATCTCTTTTGTGTGTGGATAAGTGTGTTGTCATTCTTGTATTTTGTGAGGATATTCATTCTACAGTTCTAAACTCTTCTTTAAAGAACCATTGCCGGCATGGGGAGGATGAACCTGCCTGGCCTTGACTCTGTGTGTGCCCAGCATTGCCTTGGGCACACTGCCCTGCCCCTCTGACCTTAGTGCTCACACTTCCTCTCGCATTGGCGGGGAGACACGGTGCTGTCTGCCTAGTTGGAGGTGGGTCAGTAGAAATGCAGAGGGTTGGCCAGAGAGCCGCTTCTGCAGGAGCCTGCTCAAACCTGCCAGATCATTTGTCCTCGACATTTCTGGCCCCTGGCACCAACCATCTTGAGCTTCGAATGTCCCTGTTCAATTTCAGCAAGCCTTCTCCTGAGTGTTTTGAGCTGCAGTTTCTCCCCATCTATCTGCTCTCAATGTTTTCTTGCTTTCAGGAAGTTCTTGTGTCTAATCTATGGAGGATTCTTCTCATTTGGCAGAATAGATGTGGATTTCTTTTCTTAAAAAAAAATAAAAATGCATTTCCCTACTCATTCTATGGATTTAGGATAGGGGAAAGGAGCCACAGCTTGATGAGTCTTCTGCCCTGACTCAGCCTTCCCCACCACTTCTTTATACCACAGGACCATGCCATCTGCCTGTTCATATTTCTTTACATTTCTAAAAGTCCATTTAGTTGCGAGCCGAGTTTAATAGGTGAAGTCAGTGGTCTCTTACTTGGTTTCAATAAAAATTGAGGCATTGATCCTCTCCACTCCCCCCCCCCCCCAAATACGGTTAGCTCACTGCATTCATTGTGCCAGGAAGTGTAAGTAAACTAGTGCCTGTTCTGTATGCCTCTCTTCTTTTTGATCACTGATGAAATCTGTGAGACCTGTCATCTTTCTTTGTGATTTACAAGACAGACTTTCCAGGGTATGTCAACTGTTCTGAAGACAATGTTGTTAAGCATCAGATTTGGCAGATCAGATAGATAATGATGTGCCTGGGAAAGCCTGGGCTATTGATGAAACCCATGTCAAAACTGATTGCCATGTTCTAGTGTGTGTGGTTTCCCTTTCTCTGTGCCTCTGCCGCTGCCTCTGGGAGCATTTCCACAAACAAGGGGCAGTTTTGATTCCAAACTGAAACCATGTGCCAGTGCCACTGTGTCCTGTTCGGCTTTCTCATGGCTGGGCTTGTAGCTGCTCAGGTGCTGAGGCTTCTCGGGGCCTGGGGAGGGGGCTTTAAATGTAATGAGCACTTAGGAAAAGCACGGCCTTTAAAAAATAGCCTGTTTTATTCCTGCTTTGAAGACAAATTCACCCAGCACTACTGTTTCCATGAGCTTGTTCCATTTGCAAGATTTGTCTCTTCCAGAAACAGTTTTCGAAGAAGCTTGTATGTGATCCTGGACCAATTCATTGCGATGAGCAATGGAGTAGACAGAGGAAAGTAAGAACTCAAGGGCTAAGTCTGTTTGTTTTAGAAGAAAAGTTTCTAAAATGCATTCCCTGGGAATTTCTGCCATTGAATGGAACTCTTTTCTATTCCCTTTATACTCATCACATGTCACTCCTAGATCTTCTGGGAATGTCTGTTCGACCAAAGTGTGACAGTGGCAGTTCTGTTTTAAAACAATTCTTTCTGCTTCTCCAAAAGCTTGGGGTTTCCCAGCATTGCGTTACAGAGACAACGGCCCCCTCCCCACCCCATCTCCCCGGAGCAGCTGGCTGCGGCTGCTCCCAGGCTTGGGGAGCCTGCAGACTGACACGTGGAGGGGGGGGGGGGTGTTTAAGATCTGTGTAAAGACAAATTCCTGTGGAGTTTTCTATGCCTGAGATCTAGTGTGTGTCAGTATGCCTGTATAAGAGAAAGCAGGTTAGCATATGTTGAAGCAACTCTTTCCAAATTATATATAAAACACCAGAGGCTCGGTGCATGAATTCATGCAGCAGTGGGGTCCCTTGGCCTGGCCTGTGGGCTCTGGCCAAAACTGGCTCCAAAATCCCCTGAGGGATCCCAGATTGTGAGAAAGTGCAGGTCAGGCGGAGAGACCCCACCAGTGCAAATTTGGGGCTGGGGAGGGACACAGGAGGCTGGCCAGCCAGGGAGGGACCGCAGGAGGGCCCCAGGGCGTATCTGGCCAGTCTTGCTCAGTCCCAATTGGCCAGGCCCCAGCAGCAAGCTAACCTATTAGTTGGAGCATTTCCCCCCTGGTGGTCAGTGCATGTCATAGCATATTATGCTTTGATTGGTTGAATAGCCGACCAGACACTTAGCATATTAGACTTTTATTATATAGGATGTAGCAAAGTTGAGAAGGTTCAGTGGTTTATCCCAGAAAAAAATAAACTAGTGATCTTTAAAACAGTGCTGCTCCTTTGGCCCCAAACTCACTGCAAGGGGACAGGGATGTGTAAGGCCTTCCCCAAGACAGGAGCACCACCATGGCAGCCACGTAATGTCTCACACACCTGGCGTGGTGTTTGTAGCGCTCTCTTTCTTAAGAGGATATGTTTCTTCCTAAGTGATTCGCTGTGAACACAACTATAAGAAAATATAGTTTTAGGTGGTAAAATTAAAATTACAGTCTTTACATAAACTATAAACTGTACTTCAGTCGTGGAGTGGTGGGAAGGAAGGAAGGGGCTCACACGCCTTTTTTCTTTTTACCTCTGAAAGAAGTGAGGGCAGGAATGATTCAAGCATTTCCTTGGTGCCTCCTATGAACATTTCCCCTCCTCACCCCACTGCAGACGCTGCAGACGTTGGCCAGTTTACAGCTGCCAGTGTGGATGTTTTTCTGAATGGCAGGACAGGGTTTCAAACTGTGCTTTGACTCACTGCAGTGACCCAGTACCCCCTTGTCCCCACACTGTACCATCTCTGCAGGTTCCTGCAAGCCGTTTCTCACATGCAATCCCAACGCATTTCCAAGGCTGTCACTGAGAGACTTGGCACTGTGGGCATTGATGACACACATGCACCCTGACTGCAGACATGCTATGGAGCCTGGGTTTTAGAAATTAATGACGGCATTCTTAGAAAGCCGAGTAACTCCAGGCCTTGGTGAATGCCAGGCTGTGGGTCTCCTGCCTCCCCATTACTGATGTTCCGCTGCAACCTCCACACGCACAGCCCCACATGGAAATCGGACAGAATAGAAGGAGATAAATTTTTTAAACAGGCTTTGACTTCTGACCTTTTGAAAGTTCAGTGTGAGAGAGTCTGATTTATAGTGCCGGGTGGTACAGTTTGGATGTGCCCCGTAAGACTCGAGTGCTGGCCTTGTGGGGTCCATGCAGAGGGGCGTGCGGGTGGAGGTCTGGAAGAGTGAGACACTGGTCAGGACCGGCCTCCGAAAGGCTGGGCACAGGTGCTGACCGGCTGTGAGGGAGGGTCCCACTCAGTGGGAGGACGTGAGGGCATTGCTCTTTGGGTGGGAAGGACAGGAAACCACACAGACAGACAGGTGGCCGCACTCTGAAGGGCTGAAGATGTCAGGGGAGAAAGGGGAGGCTGAGGGAGGCAGGAATTACAAGGGGATTTACTTCTCTTGGGGGATTTCACTGGCTCCCATGAGAATTGTACGTGCTTCTGCTTAGGCAGCATGCAGATCGGCCCGGGGTTCCCTTAGGAGACCTGCAAGTGGGGGCCGCCGGGGGACCACACTCCACAGCATTCCTGCCATTAACGACATATCAGACTGCGACTGGGAAAGAGCCCAGCGGCTGATCCCGATGTGATCGATGTTATGGGAAGTTGGGCAGAGCAGGGAGAGAGTCGGCCCTGGCATCGGGCTCCAGACCTGAACAGCGGGTGAGTCACTTGGGCGAGTCTCCCCAGCTTTCTAACCATTAGCGTTTCCTCTGTAAAATGGAGACACACTGCCACACTGTCACCTTTCTCTGAGAGCTGTACCGGTAACTGTGATAATATGTAAATGGACATCAGTGACATATTAGTTCCTTTCCTGCCGCTGCTTCTTTACTTCAGAGCATGGCACGTTGGCATTTCCTCTGTGCGGACCCTGCCGATGTTTCCATCCCAGTGAAAGGTGGTGCAGCGCCTGGGCCCATCCACTGCGCCCTGTGCCACCCGCGAGCTGCTGTCCTCAGGTGGGTGCCAGGGAGGGCCGCTGGTGGCCTTGTGTTGCGTAATCGCTAACTGGGCTGGAGGGCTGGCCAGGAGGGACCGGGTGTTTTCCCGGGAGGGGAAGACAAGGTGCCACCGATGGCAGGAAGGCACCAGAGGGAAGGAAGGAGTGGGGAAGAGTAGATAGGTTTTGTCAGCATCTTTTTTTTTGACGAGAGATGATGGCTCTGTCCTCCTGCTTTACGATGTCACCACCGTGAGAGCGCAGTGTCCTGAGGAAGAGTTACATTTTAATTAGCCTTAAGGTACCCGGTTTCTAACGCATCACCTCTCTCCTCCAGGCCTCAGCGGCTCGGATTCCTTTGCCCATGTCCGCCACCTGCCTACCCCTTTCATCTGCATCAGAAGGAAACCACGGAGCAGCCCGTGCTTCCCATTACCAGACCTCAGGATAGTAATTGTCACGGTCTCCCCGGTTACACATTGCGGGAGAAGTGCTTCTCTTTCAATAGCGCCTTGTCAAAACGCCAGGCACAGTTTGTTTTTGACATTTGCTGCTACCGTTAAATAATAGTCTTGCTTCTGTCATAGCTAATGTTGACTTGAAGGCATTCGGAGGGCATTTCTCAACTCCAGCCTTAGTAGTGAGACCTGGGTCTTGACAGATACTTTTCCTGTTCACCCAAGGCAGCGGAATGGAAGGGGCGACCTTTGCCTTTCTAAGCTTGATACAGTTTCAAATGGGCACACGCCACTTAGCACTGTAGAACTAATTGTGCACATGTGTGTACACACACACACACACACACAAGCCAGAGCCCTGAAGTTTTGCCAACCTAAGGATGACATTTGTATCAATTAAGTAGTATCCCATTATAAGACCCCTTAACTCCAGTGGTTCTGCCCTGGTAAACCTTTGTCTGTGGGAATGTCATACTTAATTATCTCTTTGGAGATCAATAAGCAGTTTTATTGTTTCTGCATTTGCAATGGAGCAAGCCCCCGAGAACGGCCCAGCCAGTAGCATGCACCGCATGGCCCTGCAGAGAGAATCCTGGTCTTCCCACACAGCAGTGTCTTCGGTCACTGTGTCCATTAGACTCTGCATTGTGCGCCCTTTCCCCTACAGTTGGGTGTAGGCATCTTTGGGATTTTTCCTCCAATGCCTTACAGAGGAGCATGTAGACATCTCTTTCTAATGGGATCATCATTTCCAAAATATTCACCATTTATGAGGTAACGGAGGGAAGGATAAAAAATTAGGCAGAGAACTGAGTAAGAATTCCATGGAACTGTGTAGGAGTTGGCGTTACTTGTATGTGAAGAGGCCAAGAAATGTGCGGTTGGTTTCAAAATAAATTCCAAAGGAATAGTTAATTAGACAAGTCTGTTGTGCAGTTTCAGAAAAATAGACATATACCAGTCATTGGGATTTCTGATAACTGAGACAACTTGGGCTTGGAGCTTTCCCTGCACAGCAGATTGTAAACCTAGTGGGTAAGTGTTGACCAGGCTCTGCAGCGCACTTTGCTTTAACTACACCTCTGTCACAAAACACATCTTTACATTTTGATAAATAATTTTTAGAGATTCTCAAAGTTATGAAATCTGAACATGTGAATTCTTAAACTAGCACCTCTCCCTCACTCCCTCTCCCTCTCCCTCTCTCTCTTTTCTGAGGCTGGTAATTGTTTGGGAGACTGGTTTTAAAGAGCAGCAGCTTTTCTTCTAAGAAGACTATGGATTCATTTAGTGTCAGGATGACGTGATCCTACACCGATTCATATCTGTCACATAATGAATTGTAAGGGTCACAGAGAAGACTGGTGGAGCTGGAAGGGACCCTAAATTCATGCAGGGTGCCCCAGTCTTGTCATTTTGCAAATGGCATCGGTTGAGTGCTCGTCCCTGGTCACTGAGCCAATTAGTGGCAGAAAGAGACATTTTAGTCACTTTAACCGGGCACCAACATTTCAATTCATGAACAAGGTAGACTTAATTTTATAACTATGGAAGATTTACAACAATGTTGACAACTGGTAGGCAATGAACACTCATGAATTATGAATGTTTCTATTATGAAGGACAATGATTTGTTACCTTAAGTTACAACTAGTAAATAACATTGAATATCTATTATATGCTTTACATATACCACCTGGCTTAATAACCCATTTAAACCATGGGGTAAATATGATTATAAAGATATAAAGTCAGTCCTTTCTATGGAAAGAAACAGAACTACAGAGATCAAACGTAATGTGCCGACGTCACCCAGGAGAACACAGCTGCGGGAGGAGCCGGCCCGCACTGTCCCAGGCTGCACCTGCGCTGCTTGTGAGGTCAGCACAGGAGTGCGTTGGTGGATCCTGGCTGATTCCTATGAAATGGGATGTGGAGCTTAAACATAATGTGGAAATCATGCCTTGCCCTTCCTAAGCAACTTTAAATTTCATTTGGAGCGATGAACAACTGTACAACTCTTGGCTAAACAACAGGTTCTGAGCCCGAGAATCACTATTTTTTGCTGAAATAAGTTGGATGTCTTAAAAGAGAGATGTGGGGAATGATTATTTGCATCATGAGATTAAAGTGGAGATATTTTAAAATCAAGGAACTGGGTTGTTTTCATAATGAAGAAGTAGGATGTAAAGCAGCAGATACATTTTCATTTATAACTTAAATATGAACCTCCAAGCCACTCTGTCTTCTTCAATTTTAAAATTGAAGTTGGCATAGATAAAACATTAAAATGTTGTCAGCATGTCCATAAGAAAATAATAATGAAATAGATGCATTGTTTTATAAATTCTCATTAGAATTGCATATGAAAAAAACATCACAAATATTATTGATGAAATTGGAAGTAATTGCTGCATATTATTCATTATATTTTAAAATTCATGACCTTTATGAAGGAAGGCAAGACAGAAAAAAATATGATTAGGCTAATTATCAGAATGGGGACTCTAATTAATGAATATAAATGCAAGAGGTTAATTATTTCCTCTCCCTCTGCCCTACAATTATATTTGAAAAGGATAGTCCTACATACCACATGAAACTTCACTCCTCCCTAGCCACGCCCTTCCTAACTAGGCCAATAAGGAGACTGGAGGCACAGGCCATGTGGAGGGATGGGGTTAGCTGGCTCAGTGGGAAGCCTGCTGACTTGTCGTACCTCTATCAGTTGGGATCTTAGGGGTTATGCATGACAGAATCCCTGGTTCAAAAATGACTTAAGCAAGAAAGAAAGTTATTGGCTCATGAAACTGAAGAGCAGGATTGGCTTCACATTATAGTTAGGATTCAGTTTGCAAAAACAGACATCAGGATTCAGCTTCTTTTCATCCCTTTGCTCTATTTACTGTATTGGCATTTGTCTGGGCTTCACAGAGGCAGGATGGTGCAGGCAGCTCCAACTCAGATGCTCTCCCATCCACATCTATCTCCCAGTAGTCTCTGCAAAAGTCTCATCATATCTATTGGCTCTGGTCAGGTCAGGTCCAATGCCAAATCCATCACCATGGCTGGTTCTCCACAAAGAAGATAGGATATAATGACAAAAATGAGGGTAAATATCTATATAAAAAAGTGTCCTCTATCAGAGCCAAAAAATAATATTGAAGTGGAAGCTGCAAAAGCAGGAGAAAGTTGTTAATTATGGAGAGAATCAGAGACTATAAGGAAAGAGAAGAGAGAGAAAAACCATCTGATGTCTTCCTACTTCCCATGAAACCTATGCTTTCGCTCCAATAAACCTCATAAAAAAGGATTTACACTCACTGTTTTTCTCTTCTTTTAACTAAATAACCAAAACTAAGATAGTTTGGTAGTTTTCCCTCTACTGCATCAGGATGGATTCTGAGTAATATGTAAATTACAGATGCCCTACAGATAACCTGTGTTCATCAATAGTAAGAGAAGCCTGTTTAAAGCACCCAAATATTATTTGGAGCAATTTGATACATGGTTTGAACTAAATGATCTTGGAGGACCCAGGAAACCTGCAGTTCTGAGGGTGTTTGGTTCTCAGAATATATCTACACTCAGTTTCATGCAAAATTCACCCTTTTTAATACTTCCATCACTTTTATCAGATACCTTGTCATTTATGACTTGAATTTAAACCAAGTGAGACAATTCCCAGCTCAATTTTCTCACTTGGTAGGAGAGAAGGCTGCTGATAACCTGTGTTGTAAAGCATGAATTGCTCACACCTCCTTCTAACTATATTCTTTTTTTGCAAATAAGAATATATAGTCAGTGGGCCCAGAGACACTATTAGAACAATTCCCTTGAACCTGAGCTAGGCAACAACCAAATCATTTCCATCTCTTGAAAACTAGGAAAATTAAGAAAGGTGAGAAATTCTCCAATTTTTCACCTGCAATTATCCTTATTTGGAATTTACCAAATTCTAGGTTGGAAAGCTTGGAAGATCCATTTGCTCATTAAGATGCTAGGAATGCATTTTATTTTATTTTATTTTATTTATTTATTTATTTAAAAAATATATATTTTATTGATTTTGTACAGAGAGGAAGGGAGAGAGATAGAGAGTTAGAAACATCGATGAGAGAGTCATTGATCAGCTGCCTCTTGCACACCCCCTACTGGGGATATGCCTGCAACCAAGGTACATGTCCTTGACCAGAATCGAACCAGGGACCCTTCAGTCCCCAAGCCGACGCTCTATCCATTGAGCCAAACCGGTTTCGGCTAGGAATGCATTTTATGCAGTTTCAGCTGCAGACCCCAAAGAGGCAGTTTGTGGGACAAATCTTTTCCTGATGCTCTGATTGAGAGAAAGATCAGTGTTTCTGTTCTCATTCTCCATAGAGATTCTGTACAACTAGAGGAGAGGTTTCCAGGGCTGCTTATTGACCCCATCTTGCTGGCTCATCATGAATGAAACCTGTGGAACAACACTAACTCTAGCATCAGAATCAGGTTCCCTAACCTGAGTTTTCAAAAGCCTCTGTGTGGAGTTGTTCAGGAATACCACATCTACTCATTTGACTTAGGTCCCTACCCTAGCCAGTTATATAACTTTGATTTTTGGCAAGCCAAATAATTTCACTGGGATAAGACATCTTTACAATTTCAGAATGAAATTCTCTTATCTTGCCAACACCATTATGTCCTTTCTTAGTAAAGTTGATACATTGGGTCAGGCTCCCTCCAAATGTCAAAAACTACTTTCTCTTTTCATAATTACTGGAATAAGTATGGAATGAAGAAAAAAAATCTTGCCATCTGAAGCCAAGCTTTGTAGGGAGATGTTAGATCACTTTTGGCAAGAGAGAAAGGCTCTCAGAACTGGGCTTAGATGTAAGAAATATGTGAAACTCACCCCTTTATGTGTTGATTTTTAATGATTATCTTCTCCCCTAAGGATTGATTAGTATTCTTTTCCATTGGCTATCTTTAGTTTCAACTTGTCCTGGGAAAGTGCCTGTTTCCACGCCTGACACCCATGACCCATAAACAAAGAATGAAGGTCATGTGCATGGGGGATGCCTATTAAAATACATCCTCCAAGAAAGATTAATCCCATGTAGAATTTTAGTTTTCTGTCATTTTAATATCTTAATCTTATTAAAAGTGAACTTATTCTCTAGCTGCATGGTTTATTCGGGAATTAAAAAGTATACCTTATTGGCTTCCAGTCAAAATGGCAGCATAGGTAAATGTGGTACTTATATCATCCTTCAACTACATAAAAATACAACTTAACTACAGAACAACCATCATTCAGAACCACCTGAAATCTAGCTGAATGGAAGTACTACAACTAAAGATATAAATAAGAAGCCACATGGAGACAGGTAGGAGGGGGTGTAGATGCTGAACAGGCTGGTCCTACACCCACCTGTGGTAGATAAAAATTGGAAGGGATATTTCATCTGTGGAGGTACCCCCTGAGGAGTGAGGGCTCCCCGTCCCACATCAGGCCCCTCATCCCAGTGTTTCAGTGCCAGGAAAAGACCTCCCCTGCTTGGTTGGGTAGTTCAGTTGGTTGGAGTGTTCTCATGATACACCAAGGTTGTGAGTTCTATCCCCAGTCAGGGCCCATAAAAGAAGCAACTAATGAATGCATAAATAAGTGGAACAACAAATTGCTATTTCTCTCTCTCTCTCTCTCTCTCTCTCTGAAATAAACCAATAATAATAAAAATAACAGTGATTGTGGCTGAGGAAGATGGAGGCTGCTGGAGTCACAAGCATTCTTCTTAAAAGGCTCACACTCATGGGCTTATTCAGACTCACTCCCTGAGTTCCAGTACTGGGGAAGCATCTCAAAGGGGACATATAGGAAGATACTGAAATGTCTGATCAGTATCAGGGAGAGAGCTGGAGGGGCAGCTTTCTCCCAGACAGAAGTGCTGGCAGGGGCCATTGGTTCTCTTCTGAGCCCCTTCTCCTACAAAGTAAGCAGATGGGCACCATATTTGAGTCTTTAGCAACTGCTATCCATACTCTGGTGATTTCCTGAGACGCTGATCCATCAACTTGGGGGTCCACCCAAGCTGTTTCCAGTGGCTTCTCCATACTAACGGCCTGTCTTGGCTCATGCTTCAGACTTTCCTCAAATCTCTCAAACAAGCAGGCTCTGGCCTTGATGTGTCCTGTAGCCTCCCTAAGTGACCCCAGATCCAGCCTAGTGGAAGCCAGTCTTGGTTTGCAGCTTGGCCTCTCCTGGGCACCTAGTAGCAGCCATTTATAGATGGCTTTGTAGATCGTGCCAGGTGGTCCTGGGCAGAACACAAAGGGTGGTTGTCTTTGGCCTGTACCTCCTGAAAGGCCCCAAAGCCCGTGCACCTGGTGGACAGCTTCAGATCACATTAAAACACTACCCAAGCACCTCCACAAGCAACACACTCATGGGGCAGACTCAGTGGGCACCAAAGACCCGCTGAAATAAGTCCTACTCCATGGGATCGGCCTCTGCACAGCTGATCCTCCACAGTGGTTGCAGCCAGTCCTTGCAACCCAATGGCCTTAGGTCAATCTGTCTCATTAACATGCCAATAGTAATCCAAGATTAACTACAAGAGGCTGGTGCACATAGCCCACACAAGGGAATGCACCTGGAGTGCCCAGCTTGGGTGAATGGAGAGGCTGTGCCACTGGGCCCTGTAAGACACATACTACACAAAGCCACTCTTCCACATCTGGGAGATGTAGCAGGTCTACTGAATATTTAGGAACAAACATAGGGAAGCAGCCAAAATGCAGACACAAAGAAACAGGTTCCAAACAAATGAACAGGATAAATATCCAGAAAAAGAACCAAACGAAATGGAGGCAAGCAAACTACCAGATAGTGACTTCAAAACAATGGTTATGGCCAAGCTGGTATGACTCAGTGGTTGAGTATTGTGACCTATTGACTAGGAGGTAATGGTTTGATTCCTGGTCATGGCACACATGCCCAGTTTGCAGGCTCGATTGTCAGTAGGGGGCATGAAGGAAGCAGCCCATCAATGATTCTCATCATTGATGTTTCTATCTATCCCTTTCACTTCCTCTCTGAAATCAATAAAAATATATTTTAAAAGGACAAAAACAATGATTGTAAGGATGTTCAAGGAACTTGTGAAATTTGAAGGAACTTAGTGAGAACTTCATCAGCATAAAAAAGTTATGGAATTCTGAAACACATCCAGCACAGCCAGCGGTGAACCTGAGGAGGGGTGATGAAGGATTAAAGAAGACAGACAATAGAATATAGTTGGGGCTAGGTGGATCACTTGTGCCTGGATGAGGACACAGACCAAGCCTGTAAGCTGAAGCTTTATTTTATAGTCAGAGCACACAAAGCAAAACAAGGGAAGTGATCAACATGTTTACAATGTTCTTGCAAATTTCACCTTGTTTTGGCAGCACTTGCTGCACCTCAGGCAGCCCATTAGCTACCTAGGAAGGAACAAGGGAGGAGTATAAGGTCGAGCTTAATTATACAGGAAGGCTCTGCCCTCCAAGCTGGGACTTGTTTGTGGCCCCACCACAGGTCAGTCTGAGGCTTGACCTTATTGCCACTTCCTACAGAACCCATAAAAAATAACCAGTCAGAAATGAAGGATACACTAACTGGAATGAAGAATAATTTACTTGGAATCAACAGTAGTGTAGATGTAGCTGAGAATCAAATCAGCAATGTGGAATATAAGAAAGCAAAAAAACACCCAATCAGAACAACAACAATGAAAGAATTTTAAAAATTAAGATAGTGTAAGGAGCCTCTGGGACAACTTTAAGTGTGCCAACATTAGCAATGGGTGCCAGGTGGAGAAGTGAGAGAGCAAGAAATTGAAAATCAATTAAAAAAGTAATGACAGAGAACTTCTCTAACCTAGTGAAGGAAATAGATATTCAAATCTGGAAGCATAGAAAGTCCCAAGCAAGTTGAACTCAGAGGCCCACACCAAGATACATTATAGTTAAAATGTAAAAAGTTAAAGACAAACAGACAATCTTAAAAGCAGCAAGAGAAAAGCAGTTAGATACCTACAAAGTTTCTCAAACTTTCTCAAAGTTTGCAGACCAGAAGGGATTGACAGGAAATATTCAAAGCAATAATAATGAAGAACCTACAATGAAGATTGCTCTACCCAGCAAAGCTATCATTTATAATTGAAGGACAAATGAGGAGCTTTTCTGACAAGAAAAAGCTAAAAGCAGTTCATCACCACCAAATCAGTATTCCATGAGATGTTAAAGGATTTTCTTTAAGAAAAAGAAGGAAAAAAAAGAAAGATCAAATAATATGAACAATAAAATGACAATAAATACATATCTATCAAAAATTGAATCTGAAAAGCAAAATAAATGAGCAAGCAGAACTGAAACAGACTCATAGATAGAACATTTAAAAATATATTTTTATTGATTTCAGAGAGGAAGGGAAAGGGAGAGAGAGATAGAAACATTAATGATGAGAGAGAATCATTGATTGGCTGTGTCCTGCACACCTTACACTGAAAATTGAGCCCTGACATGAACCATGACCTCCTGGTTCATAGGTCAACACTCAACCACTGAGCCATGCCATCTGGGAGATAGAGAGAATATTTTCATGGTGCCAGATGAGGATTTGGGTGAAAAGGGTGAAGGGATTAGGAAGTACATATTGGTAGTAAGCATAATAGTTATGGGGATGTAAGGTTCAGCATAAGGAATATTTGTATATACAGTGGTGCCTCGCATAAAGAACGCCTCGCACAGCGAACGCTGCACACAACGAACTTCATTTCATGATTCATTCAATGAACTTCGTTTCACACAACGAAGTCGCCCGAGCTTCCACGACTGCTTCGCCCGAGCTTCCACGATCGCTGCCAATGTATTGCATCCTTCCGCGCAGGCACTGCAGGCAGTCGTTAGTCACTGCACTTAACTTAAGCACGTATCTCGGCAATCGTTCTTCATTACGAATTAAATCACGCACGTATCACGGCAGTCGTCCTTTTAAGTTAAACTCAATATTTTTTTTATATCATGATGTATCTAAATAAAAATAATAACAAAAAATTTATCTTTTTTATGTCATCTTAGCATATTTTATGCTACAGAACGAATTATTTTTTTTAACATGTATTGTTATGGGAAAACGCGTTTCACATAACGAACTTTTCGCATAACAAACTTGCTCCTGGAACGAATTAAGTTCGTTGTGTGAGGCACCACTGTATGTAAAACCCTAATATGCAAATAGACTGAATGGCAGAACAACCGAACAACTGAACACTGGTCACTGTGATGTGCGCTGACCACCAGAGGGTGCATGTGGAACATGGAGGGCATTGGCAGCAGGCAGCAGAGCACATAACATGGCGGGCATCAGCTGAGGTGAGATGGTGGAGCAGATGAGTGGGGATACCATATCAAGGGGGGGCACCAGTTGCTGTCATCATCGCAAGCCTCTGGTGATTACTGAAATTTTTTTGCTCCCATGTGCCATGATCCTGCCTGGTGTTCACACCTGCTGCCAGCACTGGCCCCACATGCACCTGCACCTGGTGCTGGAGCCGCTGCTCGCACCCATTACTGGTGCCCATAGCTGGTCCTATGGCTCAGCACCATCAGTGGATGTGAGTGGTGGCTGCCAGCCCTGATTGCCCCTGAGGGCTTCTCCACTTCCCCGTGCAATCAGGGCAGTAGCCACCACTCGCACCCACTGACAGCGCTGGCCCACTTTACCTGCTGCTGGCACTAGCTCCAATCACTCTGCACCATCAGCAGGTGTGAGTAGGGCCTGCACCATCTGTGTATGGGAGTGGTAGCGTGAGTGGGGCTGCTGGCAGACAGAGGAATGGGGGCCGCAGTGGGAGGGCCTGGTGGGGTATGGAGTATTAGAACTGCCCCTGTGCACACCACAGCCTCGCCATCCACAGTTCCTTTTAAGGTGCATGAGTTCATGCACTGAGCCCCTAGTAGTCTGTAACATTCCAGTAACTATGTATGGTGTCAGATGGGTATGAGATTTATCTACTCACTGGGATGGACACCTGAAACCAATGTATGTCAACTCTAATTGAAAAATAAAAATAAATTATTTTAAAAAATGAATACAACTATTTAGGTAGCACTAGATTAAAACATCTCTACATTGACTGTGGTGTTAGCCCTGCAGCCCTATGAAGTTAGGCGGACAGGAGTTGGTACTTAGTGATTAGTCCGTATCATCCAGCAAATTACAAGATATTGCTTCTATGCATAATGAGGGGCAGTTACATATGGTGGGAAGGCTCTAAATAAAGGTCCAAATATCAGGGACATAGTTTTATTTTTAGCTTTGCTGGTAGTTTGCTGGCTGACTCAGCAACTTAAATTCATTTCTAACATAAAACCACTGGATAAGCCGGTCTCTAAAAGAGCAACAGAGCATTATGACTAAGGTTGGGATCCTGCCTGTGCTATTCAATTGCAGGTTGAATGTGGGCAAGTTCTTTATCTCTACTTGCCTTGTTGTTTGACCCATAAAAATGAGGATATTATGAGCTGATGTGAGGATTAAATAATCTAAGACATTATATAATCTAAGCACCTAGAAGAGATCTTAGCTCACAGTAAGTGTTAAAATGTTATTTAGCAACATCACCATCTAAAACCCCTCCAACCTGTGAAAGGACCTTGCCCTGCCAACCATGGAAATATATAAAAGGACTGGCTTTTCCAACATGGTTTCAGAAACCACATCTATGCCTGAAAAAGTTAGAAACTACAACATTATCTGATTAAAAGTTTATTCTTCCTCCTTTCAAGTAATACTAATAAAAATAAAAAATGTATAGACTTTGGTCAAATTAAGGGAGCCCTTTCTTACGGTAAGAGTGAATTTTGGTTGGAGGCGATCTAATGGGTACCAACAGACCTTATGACTTCTCCACACCCCCTTCCCCTGGCACTGGCCCCTGCTCAGCCTCTCCACATCTCAGGCGATGGCAACACATTCTCTGAGACCAGCTAAACCTAAATTAACTAAGGACACAATAGACAACATCAACATCAACATAAAGGTATAGGTGATGAATAGAAATCAAACGATGTGCCCTGAAGGTAGGGAATATATTTTTGCTTTAAGTGCCATGGAACAACCACAATAAACAAAGGAAACCACAATAAATTTCAAAACTAGAGGTCATTTTCTTTTCAGAATACAGTAAACTTAAAAATAAATTAAAAACCAGAATTTTAAGA
The DNA here is from genome assembly GCF_014108245.1 of Pipistrellus kuhlii. Lineage (NCBI taxonomy): Eukaryota > Metazoa > Chordata > Mammalia > Chiroptera > Vespertilionidae > Pipistrellus > Pipistrellus kuhlii. The sequence continues at coordinate 73,395,427 of NW_023425573.1, forward strand.
AAGTTGTCATGTAAACAACTTCTGGGTTAAAGGGAAAGTACAAATCCAAATCACAGAATTTTAAAAATCAGTAAATTAAATTGATAATGAAAAGACTACATAATATGTTCTGTATCTAGAGGCTAGAACTAAAGCAACACTTACAGAAAATGTCATGGGCTAAAATAGAAAAGAAATAGTTATACAAGGTATGAAAGGAATGAAACTGAGAATCACCTCAAAAATTAGCAAAAAAAGAAAAATCCAAGGAAAGCAAAATGAACAAAAAAATAAATAAATAAAAGGAATAATGAATTGGATGTTAGGAGTTGGGGTTGACAGAGTAAATAAATGAATTCTTGGATCTTTGGAGCAAAATCAGTAAGATAGGTAAGCATTCTCAGAAACCAAGAAAGAGAGAACAAATGCAACAAATTAGTAACTAAATAAATAACAAGAAGGAAATAATGCAAGAAGCAAAGAAATTTTAAAAACAAGTTTGCATAACTTTATTTGAAAGAAGTGGATACTTTTCTAGAATATTATTTACAGGAACCAATTCCAGATTATCTAAATAAGCTAATTTTCATAGAAAAAGGATGAGAAAATTGTAAAGGAATTAATTTTTAAGAAGTACCATGGCTAGAAGTTTCCCAGGCAATTGAAACAAAGCTTAAAGAGTGGATGAGCTCATTATTTAAATTGTTCTAGAACACAGACAATGAAGAACAGCTTCCAAATTCTTTTCATCCAGCAAAGATAGCACTGATAACTGATGCTGTACAAAGAAGCAACGATGAATGAATCTCACACATGAATATTGATGCATAAATCCCAAGTAAAATATTAGCAATCAGAATGCAGCAGCACACTAACAGAATAATACTTCATGATCAAGTGCCGCTTATTCTAAGAACAAAAGACAGTTAATCAAAATAGACCTAAGGAGAAAAATCATATGATCACCTCTATAGATACTGAAGATGAATTTGACAAAATTCCACACAAGCTTGTATTTGCATAAAGAAACACTCGGAGGACAGTTGAGAAACTAATGAAATGGGTGGTCATGGGGCAGAGAGCGGGAGAAGGCAATGGGGCAGAGGCAAGCACGAGTGGGCAAGTTTCTCAATGTACCTTATATCGCTTTTCTTTAGAGCCATGTGATCCTTTTAGCCATTTGAAAATTAGAGCTCTTTGAAACTGACAAATATTATTATTTTTGCTACCATTGAATTCTATGCCAGGCACTTTGAACTGTGTTTTTGCTGAAAAATGAAGCTTCCAGTGAATCCCTTGTAGGTCAGAGGTCACCAAAATAAAGACCAAATGTGCTTGTCACTCTCCTAAACTGTCTCTCTGTGCCATCTTGACCATAGGATGTATGCTGATCTTGTTCTTGCTTTAGCACAAACTATCCTGCTCATGGGCTTTGATAAGTCCCAAGCCCACAATGCTGGTCTCTCTGCCTTTGATGAGAGGAATACAAAGCCCTAAAGGATATACTCAAGTCATTCTGGCACAGCCTGGCCTCCAATCATTTAAAAAAAAATCTTTATTGCTTAAAGCATTGCATATAGTATTACTAGTACATATGTCTCCTTTTCCCCCCATTGACCTCTTCCCGGCCACCCCCACCCCCCAGCACATGCTCTCACCCCCCTAGTGTCTGTGTTCCTTGGTGATGCTTATAGGCATTCATACAAATCTTTTGGTTGGTCTCTTACTACCCCCCCCCCCTTTCCCTCCCCCATTTCTTCCTTCTGAAGTTTGATGGTCTGTTCAGAGGTTCTCTGGTTCTGGCTCTATTTTGGTTCATCAGTTATTTTGTTCATTATATTCCACAAATGAGTGAGATCATGTGATATTTATCTTTCTCTCACTGGCTTATTTTGCTTAGCATAATGCTCTCTAGGTCCATCCATGCTATTGCAAATAGTAGGAGTTCTTTCTTTTTTTACAGCAGTGTAGTATTCCATTGTGTAGATGTACCACAGCTTTTTAATCCACTCACTGCTGATGGCTGTTTCCAAATCTTAGGTATTGTAAATTGTGCTGCTATGAATATAAGAGTGCATATGTCCTTTCTGATTTCTTGGGATGTATTCCTAAAAGTCAAATGGGAGTTCCATTTTTAATATTTTGAGGAAATTCCATACTGTCTTCCGCAGTGGCTGCACCAATCTTCATTCCCACCAGCAATGCATGAGGGTTCCTTTTTCTCTGCATCCTCACTAGCACTTGTCGTTTGTCGATTTGTTGATGATAGCCATTCTGACAGGTGTGAGATGGTACCTCGTTGTCGTTTTGATTTGCATCTCTCAGATGATTAGTGACTTTGAGCATATTTATACATATCTCTTGGCCTTCTGTATGTCCACTTTCAATAAGTGTCTATTTAAGTCCTTTGCCCATTTTTTAATTGGATTGTTTATCTTCCTTTTGTTAAGATGTATGAGTTCCTATAAATTTTGGAGATTAGGCCCTTATTGGATATAACATTGGCAAATACATTCTCCCGTGTGGCAATCTTTCTATTACATGTAGCTACCTTCCTAGAAAGGAACAGTGAAGTGGTTAAATGGGCCGTGTTGCTCAGGACTATAGAAAGGGTCCTTGGAAACCCACTCCAGCATGCTACAGGCATTGCCCCTCATTCATCAAAGACCTACTTTGTCCTGGCACCAGGGACACAGAGCTAAATGATTCTTCCCCTTCCTGCAGAGAACTCAGCCTAGAAGGGGACACAGGCTGGGCTACCTACTAATACCTGCTCCTGCAGACACACACAAAAGTCACAGAAAGACGCAGCCAGGGAGCTCCAGCCAGCCAAGCCTTACCAAGTTTTTATGGGGAAGTTGGAGCTGCAAGGCAAAGAGAACTCAGAGTGAGAGCAAGAGGCCTTGGCTCAAGTCTCCTTTCTGCTGGAAAGGCCCTCCACCCCCTCTCCAACCCCTCTAGCCCTCAAGTCCCCTCCACAAAGACAAGTCAGGGAGGGCACCCTCTGCCCTTCTGTCCCACACAGACTGGTGTGCTTCATGGTGTCCGCCATGCACCCCTGGGACTTTGCCCATTCCTTGGCATCCAGTTGTTGCTTGGTAAATATTTCTCAAGTGAATAAATGAGTTGTAAGTTATGTTTTTTAAGGAAAGCTGGCCAGGAAGTTTTGCCTCAGCGTGTCCTCTTTCTTGGGATAAATCTCTCTGGCAAGCAAGAAAACCATTCATGTGCTTATTCATTTCTGAAAGGGACTATGTGGGGCAGAGTGTTTGAGGGCAAGACTAACCTTAAAATACTTGGAAACAGTAATGCCCTGACCTGAGTCCACTTAATTATTTTTGTTTTCTTTGCTCTGCTTCCTCTCTGCTCTTCACTCCCCACACAGAACTTCTCCTCTCCCCATAAACCATAGCAAGGATATCAAGGGAGTGGTTGTTTAGGTGCAAACACACTTCAAAGGGCTGCCTGGAGATTCTCCTCTTGGCGGGTAGTACGCATAAGCCCCATTGCTATTTACTTACTGCCTGATCTCCAGCTGCTCGCTGAACTTCTCAGGCCTTAGTTTCTCCCTCTATAAAAGAGAAATGTCATTTCTACTCTGTTTATTGGCCATGTGTGTAAAACTCATAACACAACACCTGGTACACAATAGCTGCTCAATAAACAAGAGAGGAGACTCTCATTTCATAATAGTGGTTGTTATTATTATTGGTGATGGTGATGGTGCGCTTATTGGCTCATTCCTCAGCCTCAGCACATTACAAATACCAATCAGCAGAGCCTCCTCCTTCATTCTATTATGTCTATGTGTGCAGGGAGCAGTGATGAGTAAACAAAGATATTGAGAAATTAATTGAACATACTAAATGAGTGGGCAGTGAAATGGAAATCTTGGAAAATGAAGGCTGGAAAAAATACAACCAAGTCGCAAGGGACAGCACTGCCATTTAGATATCAAAGCCTGGGTTTAAGGACTCGGGACTCTGTTGGGAGGAAATTCCTGGTGTCTGACCCAAAACCTTAAGCTTCAACTTGCTTTGACTCCTTGGGCAGACTCTCACTGTTTTCTTCCTTCCTCTCTGCTCACCTTTGTCAGTGCCTCTGGGCTCTGCTTCCTATGCCCTTTTGTAAATGTTGGCGCCTTCCAGATCTTCCTCCTCAGGGTCTGCTGCATCCACCCTGACCCACCGCCATCCAGACCAGGACCCAGTAGTCACTCTTGATTCCTCTTCTTTCTCTTTCATTCCCCTGAATCTTAATACCGGTAGTTATCAGACTTTCCATCCCCCCTGGCTCAGTCTACTTTCAGACACTAGTAACCGCAGCTAGACTTCCTGGTGGCCCCCAAATGTCTCTCTGCTCTTAACTACCACCCATCCCTTTCCCAATACATCCTTCACCCTGCAGTCAGCGTGACCCTTTCAACACAGTCTCTGCTACCCTCAGATAACAGTCAGGGCCCTGAGGCATGGTGCCCAAGGCCCTTCAGGACCTGTATCTTATTCACCTTTCCAACCATATCCTGCTACCTCCCATTTTTCTCTCCCTGACCCTCCCACACTGCAGGACCAAAGCTCTGCTCTCATCCCTCAGCATCTTTTCCCACATGCTCCTCTTGCTGGGCACACCTTCCCCCACCTCCTTACCAGAACTCAGCTCAGGGACCATCTCTAAGAAACCTTTGCTGACAACACCTCACCCCTCACTCAATTTACTCTTCTTTATTGCCCCCAAACATCAAGTACACTAACAGTATCATAACACTCATAACACTTATGACATCGGGTTATGGTTACCTAACTGTCCAGCTCCCTGTATGAGGTAATGCTGAAAAGTGGGGGCTCCAAAGCCACCTCACATGTCATGTGCTGATGTTACCACCCATTAGCTATGGGGCCTGGTACAAGTTTCTTATTTCCTCTGTGCTTCATTTTCCCCACCTGCAAAATGAGAGAGTGATCATGGTGCCTGCTTCTCAGGTTGTGGTGTGGATAAAATGAGCTCATGAAGTGGTCTGGGGACAGAGTGTGGTGCACGACTGCCCTTGCAGTGTTACCCATTATTATTCGACTGTGATCGCTTGAGGGCAAGGCTCTGCTTTAGTCACCTCTGAATCCTCCATCTCCATACTAAGCCCTGGTGCTGACCTGATGACCAGTTTGTTGGAAGAGTAAACAGTGGAGATAAATTCAAACCAGTTGTTCTGACTTTAATACTCATGCTTTTGGAATTTGGGGGTTTCAATGGCTGAGAGTTTGGTCAGCATCTTCTTAGTCTAGAATAGGGGTGTCGAACTCAATCAGAGAAGGGGCCAAAATCTAAAATCCAGCCTAAATCGCGGGCCGAATGGTTTACTGAACAGTCATAAACTGTCATTGTGATGGAAACGCAGTGGAGTGCAGTGATGACAGCTTGGTGCAGGCCACATTGCAAGGCCTGGCGGGACGGATTTGGCCCACGGGCCTTGTGTTTGACACATGTGGTCTAGAAGTTCCTTTTCCAGATGTTGGTTGGCAAACTCATGCTTGTACTTTAATTTTCAGCTTCAAAGTCTCTGCCTTCCTGACCCTTGCCTGCTGTCCCAATGGTGTGATCTGTGCCACCCATGGCATTTCTCTCATTTTCTGGTGTATTCAGCACTCTGTGAGCTCTTTATAGGCAGGGCCATTTATGATTTATATCAGTATCTCCCATGCCTAGCATGGCACTGGCCTGTGAAGGTGATGGGACTAAAATTACCTGAAACTTGGTTTCTTCAGCATGTGGTGTGCTAACAGGGCGGCATATGATGTGGACCATAGGTACAGGTGTACTGTGGATGTGGGGGCTGGGCAGGACTCCACCCTCGTATCTCAACCTTCCCCAGTGAGACATCGGTGGCACCTCTGGGGAGAGCTAGACACAGCCCCACTTCCCACCTTCTAGCACCATCCTGGCTCCACCTCCATGAGAAGATCTGCAGGCTTGAGGTAGGTTTGCTGTAGGTAACCATGAGCAGCTGTCTGTGCAGCTCCTTCACCCCCATCTTTCCAAAAGAGTAAAGAAAAGAAAAATGTGCTTTGTCCTTTCAAAAGGCTAGAAAACCCTTTTGAGCCTTCATGCTAAATGTATGTCTTCAAACTCCATGATATGATTTATCTTCAGGAAACAAAGAAATGCTTTGTATTCATAATATTTTCTCCTCCTCAAAGTCTGGCTCTCCATAGATTACAAGTCTCAGTGACCTCAGTCAGCAGCATCTCACTCAGGACAATCATGAGGCTGTGGATCACAAATGAGGCACTGGTGCTTTCCTGTCATGGTTGCAGAGTGTTAGCAATTGACACTGGTGCTAAGAATTCAGTTTCCCAGGGCTATCTGATGAGAATGGACAGATCATTTTAAGCAGTTTTGGAAACTGTATCAACTAATCTTTTTGAGCCTTGATATCCTTATCTATAAAATAAAGACCCTATTAATGTTTTGCAGAGTAATTGTAAAGACAAAATGATGAAAATGGATATGGTTATTGCCCTCAAGGAACCTCTTTTCAGTCAAACTGAGAGCCGAGTCTTTGGCAGATCAGTGTGATTGGGGCTCATGGTGGACTGTATTAATGGTTCCCATCTTCCCGCTATATCTATGCTCATCGCCACACATCTCTGACTCTGAGCTCAGTTTTGTGACTTATTTTGGCCAAGGCATAGTGTGCTATTTCTGAGACTGGAGCTCAAGACCCTTTGCATGTTTCACTTTTCCTCCGGTACTGCTTCTTTCATTCTGAGGGCATGCCTGAGCCAGCCCCACTGATTCCAGAGGAGGATGAGAGACACATGAAGCAGAGCTGAGTCACTCAAAGGCAGCCTTGATCCACCAGACCCTAACCAAGCTGAGATTCCAGCTGAGAGCATCAAAGCTGTCCTGCCAAGCCCAGTTTGGATCATTGCTGGGCCCTGCAGATGTGTGAGGAAATCAATGTTTGTTGTTTTAGCTTCTGAGGTTTAGTGTTCTTTTGTTGTTGTTGTTACACAATAATAGTTACATGATACCTGATACCATGTGTCATATCACTGGGAATAATAATGGGATTGAGAACCCACAGGCTGGTTGGGCATGAGTAGTTCTTTATGAATAGTTCACCATAAGTGTGTTTATAGGATCGGTCCTTTTGGTATGAAATCTTGTTTGTAAAAAGTCAGATTTTCAAATAAGCTTTGTGATTAAAGAAGTATTCCCAGGTGATAAATAGCAATAGAAAGAAAGTACATGTAAAAGAGTTCCTCTTTTAGATCAACAAATTACCCTAGTCTCTGTACAACTAATCAGGATTTTTCTTGTCTGTTCTCTCCTATCCCTCACTTGCTATTTATATTTGAAGGACTATCATATAATTAGTGTTAAAGATCAATGTTAACTAAAATAAGGCATCAAATACTTTTCTTATCCAACATGTTACATATCATGTATCTCACTATTCATTTGGGAAAAAAATTATTATAAATTCTTTGTCTATTAGTCTCCAGCAAACAATGTCAGATTTAATTAGTTACTGTCACTCTTTGAAGTTTTGTGGGAATATTGTTATTAGTGAAATTGTGCTGTGTACCAACTTTGTTTACATAATTCTCCCTTTGTTCATAAATTCCTCTTGAATGCCCTTCATAGGACCTAAAATGTTATAAACCATATTCACATTGATGTTTTCATCCTATTTTACCACTGATCTCAATCTTAGCTGCCTAATAGCATGAGTTTGGCCATTAATCAACCTGGAGATTAGCCTAGTCTGGCTAGTTGCTGAGTGGCCCTAATAAAATTAAACTCTCTGAACCTCTGTTGCTTAATTTCTAATTGGAGTAAAAAGTATTTAACCCATGATTGTTGTGAGTATCAACTAGGATGACAGATTAAAGCACCCAACACAATGACTAGCACATAATCACACTAAATTAATATTAGTTTTCCATTTTTGAGTCTGAGGAACAGAAATAAAAAATACCAAAGAAGAGTGAACACAGGTGAAGGGACGTGCAGGACAACATCAAGCAGACCTACATATATACTGTGGGAGAGAAAGAAAGGAAAGCAGATAAAAAGGCAAAGAATGTTTGAAAGAATAATGGTAAAATTGAAAAAGAAATTGTTTTCTCACATGATTCAATGTTGCTTAATATGATATCCAAGCTCTAGCACATGTGATCATTCCAACCCTGCAAAAGGCCTTAAAGATTACTGATATAAGAATGCAGGCAGACTGTTAGGGTTCATACTAAGGGCTGAAGAGGTACAAGATGGCCATGATGTGGTAAGGGAAGTTGGCAAGTGCTCCTTGAAGGGGCGGATCAATAAGGTAACTTAAGATAGGCAACGTGGATGGGACGAGGTGAGAAGAAGAGAGGGGAAGATCCGCAGGAATGATGTATTTAGTGCTTGGACACTGAAAAGATGTGCACTGGGGACTTGAGTTCTGAGGGCATAATTTCATAGAGGTAAGGGGCATTTTGAGGCCTCTCAAAAGATAATCTCTAAAATGACAAAAGAGCTGACAAGTAGGCCCAATGAAGAGAGCAAAAGGAAACCGGGGCTAATAAGTTGCTTAGGAAATGATGGTCTCTACATCTGGGTAGATTAGTGGGGTAAAGAGTAGGAGTCAGTGGGTCTCTGGACTAGGTTTCAGAAAAGCTGTGGCTGATCTAGCATGACTTCTTACTGCCTCAGCAAATAAAGGCATTAAGTTAGAGATTCCAAGTTGAAATATTTGCATGTGCCAGGCAGGTCATATGACAACTTATTTGGTATGAATGTACACTCATAGCAAATGATGGGTTAGGGTAGAGCACATAAAGGCACTTTGATTCAGTTAAAACAGAACACTGGGCCCGTCATACAAAATTAGTCCAAGAGTTTTCCATGTTCTGGACTATGTGTTCCCATATCTTTGAGACACTATTTAAGATTCTTGTCTTGAGTTGTGTTGGGTTCAGGTCCTCCAAGAACCAGCCTCTAAGTATTAGGCACATAAAAGATCACTACATAATACTAAAGGGATAGATCCAACAAGATCCAACCCTGGTAAACATATATACACCCAATATAGGAGCACCTAAATATACAAAAATACTTCTGTAGGGCTTTAAGGGAGAGATCGAAGACAATACAGTCATAGTAGGGGACTTTAACACCCTGCTGACTTCACTGGAAGATCTTCCAGACAAAAACTCAACAAGGAAACAGTGACTCTAAAGGACACACTGGATCAGATGGATTTAATTGACATTTATGGAACATTTCACCCCAAAGCTGCAGAATACACATTCTTCTCAAGTGCACATGGATCATTCACAAATATAGACCACATGTTAGGACACAAAACAAGTTTCTACAAGTTCAAGAAGATTGAAATCATATCAAGCATTTTCTTAGATCACAGTGAATGGAATTAGAAATCAACTACAGTAAAAACACCCCCAAACATTCAAACACATGGAGCTAAGTAGCATGTTATTAAACAATGAATAGGTTACCAATGAGATCATGAAAGCAGTCAACAACTTCCTGGAAACAAATGAAAATGAACACACAGCAACCCCAAATCTCTGGGACACAGCAAAAGCAGTCAGGAGAGGGAAGTTCATAGCACTACAGGCCTACCTCAAAAACAAGAAAAAACTGGTAATAAGTTATCTAACCCTACAACTTAAAGAACTAGAAAGAGAATATTAAGAAAAGTTCAGGATAACTAGAAGGAAGGAAATAATAAATTTTAGAGCAGAAATCAATGACAGAGAGACTAAAAAAATAACTAATGAAACTAAGAGAGCTGGTTCTTTGAAAGGATAAACAAGATTGAAGAATGGTTAGCCATACTCATCAATAAACAAAGAGAGAGGACCTAAATAAATAAAATCAGAAACGAAAACAGAGAAATAACCACTGACATCACAGAAATACAAGGATTGTAAGAAAATGCTATGAACAATTATATGCCAACGAGCTGGATAATGTAGATGAAATGGTCAAATTCCTAGAAAAATACAATCTCCCAAAACTGAATCAGGAAGAATCAGAAAACCTGAATAGGCCAATATCAACTGATGAAATAGAGCAGTTAAAAAACAAAAACAAAAACAAAACTCCTAGCAAACAAAAGCCAGGGTCCAGACGGCTTCATAGGGAAGTTTTAGCAAAAATTCAAAGAGAAACTAACACCTATACTCCTCACACTATTCAAAGGTCTGCTTGCTTGAACCATGGGTGTCTTGACGGTGGTTATCATCTGGACTGCGGGCCAGTTGTTTTTCTTTCACCACATTTAAAAGGCTTCTTTTCTGAGGACTTCATAAACTTAAGAGAAATATTGAGTGGAGACAAACCCCTGGCTAACTTGCTAACAATGGGCTTTAGACAGTACACATGTGCAGTGACTGGATGCAAAAGTGACTACAGCAGGTGTTAACTGCCGCTGAATCTCACTCAATCCTGTATAACTCTTAGTGTGCGTCCCCTGAATTTTCTTCTACAATACATCGTCCCATGTGGAATCAGGTCAGTTCACAATGGGCTGGTCATGGCCTCCATAAAAGTTTATATGCTGACTGCACAGGCTCCTCACCCAGCTGCAAGTGCTTGAGATGGGGATAGAGAGTGCCTCGCGGACAGCCGTGTCCTGGAGCATTTGCTGTGATTGCCCCACTAGGCATATGTGGAGCTGAATGAATCTTCTTTGCAGCTGCCTGCATCACTGTCTACACAGGGTCTTTCTGTGCATGGCCTGCTGCAATAATTTTGTGGCTTCTCCTTACTTTTGGCTGGAGCAACTCCTGTGTTGAGTGCCACCTTATAAATCTCCAATCATTACTAAAAAATATTTTTTTCCCCCCTGAAGACTTCCTGTATTTCATTGCCAAATGTTATCTGTGCCTATAGCCACTCTGTGATGCCAAATCCTTTTGCAACATGGATGATTTGACCATTCTGAGCCCAATTATGAATGATCTCCTCGAAGGGAATTCTTCCACGTGATTGCTCAAATGTTGGCATGATTGCATTGTGTAATTCATTTTTTGCTTCTTTCTAGCTTCCAATAGTTGTTGGGAATTCTTGGCATTACTTGGCTTGTAGCTGAATCATTCTAATTTCTGCCTCTATCTTCACATGTCTGTCTTCCTCTGTGTGTGTCATCTATATTTTCACATGACTTTTCCACGAGGGCACCAGTTATTGGATGTAGCTAGAGCCCATTCTAATACAGTCTGACCTCTTCTTAATTAATTACATCTGCAAAGACCCTATTTCCAAATAATGTCACATGTGGAGGTTCTGGGTGGATAGGAATTTGGGGGGTACACTAGTCAACCCATTGAGCTTACAGTTTGCGAGATTTTGGATCCATTTCCTTTTCCAGGCACCCCTATTTCTGCTCCCTAACTGGGGCCTTTCTAAGAATAAAGTCCCACAGAGGTGCCTACAATTCCCCAAGTCTGAAATTTGGAGGAGTTCAGAATGTGAGTACAGTAACTGGGTTCTGTCCCTGGTACTGCTATAATTAGGTTACCTTTATTCCTCTCTGAGTCATTAACTTTAAAAACTGCTGGTTCGACCCGTGACAACCAGTGATACATCATCTTTAACCAGTGTGCATCACCATGAAAAAATACTGTTCAAGTACTAATTTATTGCTCCGTGACACAAATGGTGCATCTCAAACAAACTCAGCCAATTTTAGGATGATTTCTGGGCTTTTAAAAAGGCTTCTTCTGCCAGCTTTTGGAAAAGGTTGCTTTGGAGATTATTATTTTCTGTTTCAGGACAAACCCATGAATTTGGCCCCTTAATGTTAGCTATAGTGAGACGATGCATCACTTGTCCATAAAACTTGAATACTTGGGTGTCAGAAGTGATTTTTCTGAAGTTAACTTTTCCCATACTTGGAGTTATCAGTTTCTGTCGTGCTGGTGTGTATTTCAGTTGAGGTTTTATTACATTGTGTTGGCAGCACATTATGTTTTTTACACATGGATTTGATTGAGAAATGAAACTGGAATAAGAATGAGGTAGCAGAAGCATCTGCTGCATATTGCTGTTGTCAATCAGCCTGATTGATTAAATATGGTGGCACACTTTTTTATTAAAATGGAATACTTCTCTTGAAAAGGTATATTATGCCAATAGATTATATGACTTCCCTCAAGAATGTGCCCAAGGAACTGGCCCTGTGGAGGAGGACAGTAACTACCGATCGCTGGGACAAACTGGAGAGTTCAGATCAGATGTGGCTGGCTTTGCAAATTTAAATGTGGTAGTGTATGGAAGGAGTGGCCCAACATTTTCCCCTGTAAAATTCCTGAGTTTGACTGGGTCTCCAGACACTGTTCATTCATTTGCTGATGTCCTGGAGCCCACTTGGTTGTCAGGCCACTGGCATGACCCGATGTTTGAAATAAGAGCAAATATTCTGCCTGATGGACTGAAGTTCCGCTTCTCTCCTTTTCCATTCCAATCTATTTGAGCTGTCCGCCTGTTTATAAAGCAGGAAAACTGACACCCAAACAGAGACAAGAACAAAGATTCTGGAGAATGAGTGTAGATAGATCATACCATTGACCTGGATCAAGACCCAGCAAACGTTCTCTCTGTGTGCAAAACACTGACTTTTTGAGCAGCTTCAAAGAGGAAGTGGTGAGGGGTTGGTATTAGACCATCACCACGCAAAGAGGTGAAGCTGGAAACCAGGACTGCTCCCTGGGGGACAAAGCAATAATTTAATAGGTCCCATTCAGTGTTTTTCTTCTCCTTTTTTTTTTTTTTTTTTTTTTTATTTTGGTTATCCTCATTGGAGGATAGATACTTTTTTTTTCTATTGATTTTTATTTTTATTTTTGAGAGAATGAGACGGGGAGGGGGAGAGTGAGAAAAAAACATCGATGTGGGTCTGGGGATCGAATCTGCAACCCAGGTACATGCCCTTGACCAGGAATTGAATCTACAACCATTTGGTGTACAGGTTGACGCTCTAATCCAGTGGTTCGCAACCTTTCTAATGCCATGCCCCTTTAATACAGTTCCTCATGTTGTAGTGACCCCCGACCATAAAATTATTTTTTTTGCCACTTTATAACTGTAATTTTGCTACTGTTAATGAATCATAATATAAATATCTGTGTTTTCCCATGGTCTTAGGCTACCCTGCTAGCGGTTCTCAACCTGTGCTTCTCAACCTGTAGGCTAAGCAATGCTGGCCGGAGACTGTTCAGGTTTTTACTTGTTTCTTTTTAATATTTATTATTTTTTAATTAGAGTTGAGTTATAGTATAGTTTCAGGTGCACAACCCAGTGATTAGACATTTATATAATTTACAAAGTGATCAGTCTTAATGCGCGTGATTTTTTGCTTCACTGTGTCACTTTCCCTGGCTGGGGCTGAGTCTTGGAGTGTTGAAGCCCCCCCCCCCCCCCCCTTCCCCAGTCAGCCTAGATTTCAGGAAGCCTGCTTACTCATGAAGCCTGCTTACTCATGGCCCCCAGCAAAGTGCCTCCCATTGGAATAGGATGGTGACTCCAAGGCTTTGCATTAGTGTGGAACACAATGTTGCAGAAGAGGGCTTCTCAGAAAAAGTTTTCGATAAGGAAAGACAAACCTTCGGAGTAATTCCTTGAACATGTAGAACGCTTCTGCTGCAGGGCTGTGTCAGGAACAATCTTGCAGGATTGAGATGTTTTCAGCTGTATCCAATTTAGGTTTTGGCTTTTCTTACAGAGGGATTGCTCCCGAAACAATCTTTCTCACTCCCCCACCCATTCCAAAGCCTGTTTGTAGATTCTGGGATTGCTAACAGATTTTAAGAATAACAAGAAATCTCTGAAATACCATGCAGCTAAAAGCCAAAAGCAGGATCACTTGAGAACTTGCTTTATATTAAAACAAAATATTTTGTCAAGAGGTGGTCTTCAGCTGTCAGTCCACTTTCTTCTCTGGACTCAGCCATGAAGGGTGAAAACCCCACCAGGACTTGCAGATTTAAACTTGGGACTTCCTGTTGGATCCATAGACCTTCTTTTAGGGCATGACCTTCTCTTTTCATCTGGTTCCTTTGTTGGCATCGTGGATTCTGTCAATGCCGATCCATGAGTAGAGGCCACCTGATGATGTCAGGATCAGAACACCCAGTGCGTTGTTGGAAAGTACACAGCCATTCTGAATATCCAGCCAGGACTCTGGAGTTTGCCATTGCTAGACATCAGAGCAGGTAGGATATCACCAACCAAAGGGGCCGGCAGATATGTGGGGGTAAAGCAAACCATTGAGAGAGGTCCACAGAACAATCCAAATATGATGTCATGACCAGATTCAAAGGCTAGTGATAGAAAGTAACGTGTCAGTCCCTAATCCAGATCCTAATCCAGTGGCTATTTGGACAACTTAATATTTCTCACTTTCCTCATCTGTAAAGTAAATATTAAGCACCTTTCTTACAGAAGTATTGGGGGGATACAATAACATTCTATATAATAAAAGCTTAATAAGTTAAGTGTCTGGTCATCTGGTGACCAGTCGACTGTTCAACCAATCAAAGCATAATATGCTAAGGCCACTTAACTGCTTGCTATGACATGCACTGGCCAACAGGGGGGCAGACACTCTGACCAGGTTAGCTTGCTGCTGGGGTCTGGCCAATCAGAACTGAGGGAGATAGGTCAGACACACCCTGGAGCCCTCCCACAGCCCCTCCCGGCTGGCCAACCTCCTGCATCCCTCCCCTGGGGCTATCGTGCACCAGTAGGGTCCCTCAGCCTGACTTGTGCCCTCTTGCAATCTGGGACCTCTCAGGGGATGTCAGAGAGCAGGTTTCAGCCTGATCCCGCCGGCAACTCCCCTTGGGAGGGTGCCAGACACAGGGCTCACAGCTGGTAAGCACTACTGCTGCAGCGGGAGCCTCTCCCAATCGGAACTAATTGGGCAGGAGTCCGTGGTAGGTGCAGTGGGGCAGGGATGAGTGGGAGCAGCAGGTAGGAGCTGCAGAAGGCATTGAACTGTGGGTTTTGGCCTGATCCCTGCAGGTCACCCAGAGAGACCCCACCTGGGCATGAATTCATGCACCAGGCCTCTAGTAATGTTAACGAAATCTCTTGTGTAACACACAGTAAGTGCTTCATATGTTGTAGTGACGACTATGCTTTCCTCTATATAATGTCCTCCCTTCAAAGGCAGAGCAGATATGAATCTGAGGAAGTCTGAGCAAATACAATAGATCAGGTGAAAAACTGACTGGGCTGTTGGTGGAGTCTAAGAAAGAGATGGTCTGTTTGGACTTAGCCCTGGGCCCAGACTCTTAGAGCAAAAATTGAGTGGACGTGCACTATCTGTTTTTCCCCTTCTCATTTGTTGGTATCGATAGTTTTGCAGAAGTTTTATCAGTCTTAGTTTTTACCGCTATTGTTATTGTCCCACATTTTTGTTGAAGTATAACATACTTATAGAAAAGTGAGTAATCATAAGCTGACAACTAAAATTTTCAGAACTGGAGCACAATCATGTAACCAGTAGCCAAATCAAGACCAGAGCAATTCCTACCCTGTAGGCATCCACTTTCTGACTACTAACACCTGAGATCAGTTTTACTTGCTTTGACTATATGTAAATAAAATAGTAAATTAATCTCTTTTGTGTCTGGTTTCTTTCACTCACCAATTGTTTGTGAGATCCATCCAGACTGTGGCTTGTATTTCAAGTTTACTTATTATGAATACATGTCGCGAGTGTTCCACAGTGTGGATATAGCAGTATATTGACTCTGTTGTTGGAAGGTATGTGGGATGTTTCTAATTTAGGGATATTATGAACAACTAGAGGCCCAGTGAACAAAATTTGTGCACTGGAGGGGGGAGGTCCCCTCAGCCCAGCCTGCACCTTCTACAATTGGGACCTCTTGGGGGATGTTTGACTGCTGGTTTAAGCCTGATCCCTTTCACAATCCAGGACCACTGGCTCCTAACTGCTCACCTGACTGCCTGATTACCCCAAACTGCCCCCCTCTGATGGCCTGGTCAACCCCAACTGCCCCTTACCCCCACCAGCCTGGTCACCCCTCACTGATCCCCTCTGCCAGCCTTGTAGCCCCTAACTGCTTCCCCTTGCCTGCCTGGTTGCCCCATGTAGCCTGTTAGGTCATCCGTTCAGTTGTTTCAGTTGCAACGGTCATTTAGGCTTTTATGTATGTTTATAGATGTTTCTTTGACCATCCTTGAACTTTTCTTTTGTGCACTCACTTCTCTTGAGTTTCTCCTTAGGAATGGAATTACTGGGCCAGCTATAGTACATGCTGTCAAGCAGTATTCTAAGATGGTTGTACCAATTTATTCTTCCCCACAAGGTATGCAAATTCTTATTGTACCATGTCTTCCTCATCACTTGATATTGTATCTCTGTTATTTTAACTTTCCTGGTGGATTCAGTGTGCTGAACTGTGACTTTATATTTTCATTTACCTGGTAACAAATGAAGTTGGGCACTTTTTTAAGTTGGAAATTTGTGGCCTCAAGAAGTTAGAAATTCTCTTCAGAGACATCCAACTAACAAGTGATTATAAATGACAAGTCTCATGACAGGACATCAGCACTGCTTCTCCGAGCTGAGATGTGTATTTAAGCCACAGTGATCAGAATAGAGGAGGCAATGGCTCCTCATGCTCTGTGTCATGTCTTTGCATCTTGGTAGCATGTTCCATTCTGAACATTATGCTTTAAGAAGGATGAGGATGAATGAAGGTATGTTTGCAGGGGAGTGACCAGGTAAGCAGTCATTATCAGGAACAGTAAGAAGAACTGGGGTAATTTAACCTATAGTGAGAAGACAAGGGTGGGGGGAGAGACAGAAAAATTGCCATTTAATTTATGGGGGGCTGTCTTTTGAAAGAGGGGTCAGGCTTATCCTGTAGGATCCATGAAACAAAATAAAAAATATAGGCATAAAGATAATGGGATGGCAAAGTTCAAACTTTTGTTATCTTGCTCTTTCTCCTGGCTTGGCCTTGTGTTTGCCTAGATAATAAGGTCAGGGCAGTCTCCCTTGTATGTAACAAAAATGTTCTCATCTAATTTGCATAGGTTAGTTAGGTTTTGTAAATAGGGCACACCTGAGAATACAAATAGCACCTACTTTATAATGTCATCCTTCCAGCAAATATTATGCAAGGTCTAGATCTGAGTTCTTCACAAAGCTATTACATATTTATTAATATATTATTTTAAAAAGGTACTTACAAAGCAAAACTAATTAGAGACAGAACAGGAAAGCAAAAATCAAACAAGGAACACAGTGTAAGAAAACCTTTTATTGTGCTCAATTGACTTAAGGTGAATGAGAGATGCTGATGGCCTGGAGGAGGGCCAAGTTTGCACAAGGCCAATGAAGTTTGAGAAGTCCCCACAAGAATACAGGAAACAATTTGATTTTAAAGGAAGGGGTGGCTAAGCAATGGCGATTGAAAAGGAGCAGGAAGGCAGGCCTGACAAAGGAGGGAGACAGGCTCAGTGCAAAGGCAAGGAGGATGAGAACCTTGAGGAAGAGAGCACAGGATGAAAGAAGTGTGAGCAGGGTGTGATGGAAGAAGGTTTAGAAAACAAACAGTGGGAGTTATTTCAGATATATTGATAATCCATCAAATATTGTCTGGGTGCTTAATGTAAAATGTCAAACACAAAAACATTTATTTTTAACTTTACAGATATGTAAATGTTATACTAATTTAAATATCTCTCAAAAAGAGTACCTAATTCATAGTTGATTTTGACATGTATTTTCTCAACCAGTGGATTCTGAAAGTACAATTTCCAACATACATGAGTAAGGAGAATGTTTTTGTCATTTAAAAGGTTTCTTATACTTGCAATCACTGGTAAGAAGTTAGTGTGAAGTATGGTTGTTGGTGTCAATCTACAAAAAAAAAAAAGGAAATACAGAGCATTAGGAGGGAGAAAAATAGGCAAAGTGTGACAGGGAATTTGGGTTACTCGTCATTTTCAGGGCCAAAAGGAATCTAGGAGTTTATATTCTCCATCCTCCTACTTCTGGCCAGTGACAAACCCCCTTGGACAGATGACAATCTATGTTGATCTCTATCATTGTCTGGATTTGTTTTCCTTTTTTTTTTTTTTTTTTTTTTTTTTTTTTAGTGGAAATCATTGCAATAGGTACCACAAGAAGTACAAAAATAAATAAATTGTGTCCCTGTTTTCTGAAAGGAGAAATATACTACTTGATCAGATCCTTCCTTTTGAAATCTTGCAGCTCTCTCTACCAGGATATCTTTACTGAATCTAAGGTTAGATATCTTTCCTGAATCTTAAGTTGACTTCCGAGAGATTGTCGTGGAGTGGTCCCAGGATCTATATTTCCACAACCATTTCATTACTGTCCACAGCACTCGTGCAATGGCATTGGGGAAAATGTAATAAGGACACTGAAGGAACCTAGTGGGAGTCACAACTATGAGAAAGATGCTCTTCCTCACATTCACACACACACACACACACACACACACACACACACACACACACACCTCTTGCAAACTGTGCACCTGTAAAACAAGCTAATCAATGCTGGGAGAGGCAAGCAATCAAACAAAAAAGACAGTTTAGAGAAGGCTCCTGTTTTCTCACTGACAGGACACACATTAACTAAACTTAGCAACAGCTGCTCTGGTGGGAAAATATTTTCTTTGGGCTTTCAACATCTTTTGATCATCGCCCCCACCATTCTCCCAGGATATATCTTAAAAATTCCAATGTGGTATCTCTATTTCAGCAGTCAGCTAAATATTCAGGGCAATGCAGGAAGCATTCCATTCCCTTCTGAATGGAAGGATGGGGTCATTTTGCTTTTCCAATCAGGCCAGGAACTCTGGATAGAGGAGCATTGTCATCCACCAAAATAACATACCCAGACAGAAATTTCTTGAAACTCATGACTTTTGAGCTAAGCTTTGAATAATGAAATCTATCACACCTCCTATCACAGCTGGTGCATATGTTAGTACCTCAATTCATACATAGTTATTGATTAATTGAATTAATACACACCAAAAAAGCATACATACATATACTTAGCAGAAAGATAATGCTATGCATATGACAGTGAAGGTGAGGAGTTGAATTAGCCTCAGAGGATCAAAAGGCCAGATGTGTTGGGATGGATCCAAAAGCTGTTCCATGGAATTGGGAGGGTGAGAGAGGACTGTAGTTTGAGAACGGTGAGGACTGAAGAGCACTATATATTCAGAATCACTTATTCAAACATTTACAAGATGCCACAAAAAATGAGATGGCCCCTACTCATAAGGAACTCACAATCTGCTGGAGAAGGTAAGTGCAAATCACACAGATTAGAACAAAGTGGGATGAGTGATAAAATAGAGTAGTCGTGATGTTTTGTAGGCTTAAGTAGAACTGCCACTAATCACATCTGTCCATTGGTAAGAAAAGGCTACCTCTAAAGGTTAGCCAGGTAGAGGATGTGATATGATGTTCCTGGCAGAGGAAATTACATGTACATGCATGAGAAAGTGTAATAAGTCAGGTCAGTGGGTATTAACTATGATCACAGATTAGAGTCATCTATAGACTTTAAAACAACCAACCAACTTCCACTTATGGCTATAATTGAATAGCTTGTATGACAGTGTACTCATCAGTGAAGATAACTGTGAAACCTCTATCAAAGGACATAAAAGATCCTGAAGGCATTGGAGAATAAGCCAAGCAGCCAGGCCTTATAGGTCCAAGATTCTAGAGAAAATTTGAACTCAATATTTTCTGATGTATTTATTTCTTTTAAATATGCATATATATTTAAAAATTTAAAACTTATTTTAAAATTATAGTTGACATTCAGTATTATATTAGTTTTAGGTATAGTAGTTAGACATGCATTTAATTGATGAAGTGATGAATAAGTCCAGTACCCACCAGGCATCATAGTTATTACAATATTAGAGGTCTGGTGCACAAATCCGAGATCCCTCAAACTGGTCTGTGCCCTCTCACAATTTGGGACCCCTCAGGGGATCTCAGACACGGTTTCAGCTCTATCCCCATAGGCCAGACTGAGGTACTCCACCAGTGCATGAGTCTGTGCACTGGGCCTCTAGTATGTATATAAGATCTTTGATTAATCTCTTCCCAGGTGGATGAGGGCATGAGTAGGGGGTGGAGTGGGGACAATGGGGGGATAAGGACACAAATGTAATACCTTAGTCAATAAAGAAAATAAAGAATTACAGTGCATGAAAATTAAAGCATAAAAATAGAAACAAGAGTAGAGAGCTAAAT
This sequence comes from Pipistrellus kuhlii, assembly GCF_014108245.1. Lineage (NCBI taxonomy): Eukaryota > Metazoa > Chordata > Mammalia > Chiroptera > Vespertilionidae > Pipistrellus > Pipistrellus kuhlii. The sequence goes on from NW_023425573.1 coordinate 73,415,710, forward strand.
AAATCTAAGGTTGTTGCACTATCTAGGCAAGAGTAAAACTATCAATCTATAGTAGGCTCTAGAAAATCAAGGCTATGCAATGCAATCTCTAAGGCAACATCAGCATCACTTGGAAACTTAATAGAAGTACTAGAGGTCCAAAGCACAAAATTCGTGCAAGGGGCTCAGCCCTCACAGCCTCAGCTCTATCTGGAAGGTTCCCTGGGAGGTCTTCCAGAATGTCATCCAGACAGTCTCATTCTGCTGTTTGGTCTAATTAGCATATTAGCTCTTTATTATATAGGATAATATCCTGGGTTTTCCCCTAGACATGCTGAGGCAGAAAATCTGAGGTGAAGCTCTGAATCCTGCATTTTCAAAAGACTTTCAGATGTCTGTTGTGTGTTAAGTTTGAGAACCACTGCTTTACAATAACCATTGAAGAATAAAAAAAAAAAGTATAACAACCTAATACTAATATAGAGGGAGAATGGCATAATAAGAATATTTGATTAGTCCAAAAGGAGGTGAGAAAGGGAAAATAAAGAATGAGTGGAGAAATGGGACAACTAGAAAACAAATAATAAAGTGGAGAATTTCCCATGTGTTCTAATAGATACAGATTGACCACAGTTCAGGATGTGACAAATAACTTTAATATCTAGATTATGGGTCTACTTCTATTGTCTATTTCTTTCTCTTGTTATTCCTCCAGGCAAATAAAAACCTTTTCACAAAAACAAAACAAAACAAAAAACACCATCCCCAAAGAGTGTCACCAGTGAATTCCTTCAACTACTTAAAGACACAATAAGATCAACCAAGTCCCAGACTCTTTCGAGTTTAGAGAAAAAGAGAACAATTTAGAACTTTTTTTCTGAAGCCATAGGAGAATATCTGTATCACTTTGGGTGGCAAATATTTTTTAAAACATTTTTATTGATTTCAGAGAGAAAGGGAGAGGGAGAGAGAGATAGAAACATAAATGATGAGAGAGAATCATTGATCAGGTACCTCCTCCAAGTCCCACACTGGGGATCAGGCCTACAACCTGGGCATGTGCCCTGACTGGGAATGAAACCCTCAACCTTCTGGTTCATAGGTCGATTCTCAACCACTGAACCATGCCAGCTGGGAAATATTTTTAAGCCAGATAAAAAATCATAACAAAAAGGTTGATTAATTGTACTTTATTAAAATCATTAAAATTAAGAACTAAAAACTTCAAAGAGCCACATCCTGAGAAAAGATATTTAAAATACATATATCCAACAAAGAACTTTTGCACAGATATATAAAGAACTCTTATAAACTAATATACAAAAAAAAAGGCAATTCACTGATGATTGACTGGTCCAAATGGCCAATAAATATATTTTCAAGGAAATTATAACCACAACATGATAAAACTGCACAGTCATCAACATGGTTAAAATTTAAGATGAAACTCAAAATACCAATTTTAGAGAGTGTGGGACAAATGGAACTTTTTCATATGGTTGGTGAGAGTGTTAATTTATATAACACTTTGAAAAACTATTCAACATTATCTATAAAAGGGAATAAATAAATATTCTGTGATTTACCAATTTTATTGCTAGGTGTACATATGTAAACATGTGGACATCAAAAGAAATGTCAAGAGAATATTTGTAACAACATTATCTTATATAATAAAGGGCTAATATACAAATAGACGGAACAGTAGAACAACCGGAACAACCGAACAACTGATCGCTATGATGTGTGCTGACCACCACGGTGTGTGCGCGGAACATGGCAAGGGTTGACCATGGCGGTGTGGTGGAACAAATGAGCAGGAGTGCCAGACCAAAGCAGGGTACAGGTAATTGTCATCTGGGTGAACCTCAGGTTACTGAAAATCCTTTGCTCCTGCCTAGTGCTTGCACCCACTGCTGGTGCCAGGGCTGCTGCTTGCACTCACTGGCAGTGCTGGCCCCACTCACACCAGCAGCTGCTGCTAAAGCTGCTGCTCGCATTTGCTGTCGGTGCCCAGCGCCATCAGTGGGTGTGAGTGGCAGCTGCCATCCCTGATTGCCCCTGAGTTCTTCTCCACTGTCCCCTGCTCTTCAAGGGTGATCAGGGCAGCAGCTGCCGCTCGCACCCATTGCTGGTACTGGCCTCAATCACTTTGCACCATCAGCAGTGTGAGCAGAGCCAGTGCCATCAGTGTGTGGGAGCAGTGGTGGTGGGAGTGGTGTTGCTGGCAGACAGGGGAACAAGACCCACCCTTTTGACTACTGCAGCTTCATGACCTTCATGACCTTCACATTTCCTTTCAAGGTACATGAATTCGTGCACTGGGTCCCTAGTTCATATATAATATTCCTCAATGGAACAAACTAAATGCCCATGAAGAGTAGAATGGATAAATAAATAATAATAATATATTTACACAATAGAATTCTATATAACAATGGGAATAAATTATTGTATGCATAAAAACATTGATGAATCTCTGAGTAGAGGAAGTCAGAATCAAAGAATGCATACTACATGGTTCCACTTATATAGTTAAAAAAATAGGCAAAACTTATCCCTGGATGGGTATTTCAGCTGGGTGGAGCATCGTTCCATATACCAAAATGTTGCAGGTTCCATCCCTAGTTGGAGCATGCACTGGAGGCAACCAATCAATGTTTCTCTCTCTCTCTCACCCTTTCTCTCTCTCTCTCTCTCTCTCTCTCTCTCTCTCTCTCTCTCTCTCTCTCAAAATCAATAAACACATATCCTTGGGTGAGGATTAAAAAACAAAAAACAAACAAAAAAAAAAACAGGCAAAATTAATCTATAGTAATAGAAGGAGGAGTTCCCTAGAGAAGAAGGCGTATAGGTGATTTCTGGGGTACCAGCAATATTCTAAGTCCTGGTGGTGGTGATACAGGTGTATTTGCTTGGGGTTGGCAGATCTGAGCTTGAATCCTGGCTTATTAGGGGTATAAACCTCAAACTTCTTAACCTTTTCAAGATCTATTTCTTCATTAGTAAAGTTCAGATAATAAGATCTTCTAAGCATAAATGAGATGACATAGGCAAAGCTCTTTGCTCAAAGGCTGACCTGTGCTAGATGCTTCACAGATATTAGTTCTTTTCACCTCATATTGAACTGCCTATTTTTTCTAGACAAGATACTACCCCACCTCCTCTTCTATTCCACCACTGTGCATCATTCTTTACAAAAGGGTTTATCCTGCAATGGGGCTGTCAGCTACCTGTGCAATAGAAATGCAGCCGATGGCAACTCAATAGAGTAATGATATCTAACTGATCTGAGATCAAACCTACAACCATGACTGTATTGGGCTGGCTACGGGCTGTGTGTACCGAATGTATGCCTCAAGTGTTAGGGACCTTTTCTAGTTCCAATCTCTTCACCAGGAGAGTGTGGCCTTTCTGCTGTAGATGGATGCCTGCCCTTTTTCTCCATCCAGTCTCTTGGAGAAAGGGAAGAGGCAATGATGTGGGTACTCCGTGTATTTACTGAATCCCAGTTTGCAGGATTGGATTTTACCTCCCTGGACTCTCCCTGCAATCCCTCTTGGATCGAGTGTCCTTGGCTTCCTGTCCTAAAATGCTGGAGGGTGAGGGTCTGGCAGCTGTGAAACATCTGCCACCGCATTCCACCTTCATTAGAGAGGTAGACAAAGTGATATATGTGTGAATTTTTCCAAGAGTGTGTGTGTGTCTGTGTGCACTCGTATAAAATTTCATCTTTAAGGCCCTCTTGGAGTCCAGAGGATGAAAGTCTACATAGAGTTGACGCTATCATTATTACAGCGAGACCCTCATATTGCTTTGGCAGATATAATGTTTCCCAAGCATATAATGTTGTGTGTGGTTTTTTTTTGTGTGTGTGTGTGCTTTTTTTCACTTAAAGAGGCAGCCTAGAGCACATTCCAGTTTGGAAGATTTTCCTTTCTAGATGGTGGTTTCCTCCTCCAATTCTTGGGAAAATGTTGTCACATTTATTTATTTATTTATTTATTTATTTATTTATTTATTTTTACCCGAATGATTGACATCCTGGAAAAGAGCATACAGAGGTCCTGTAAAGATTTAATTTTTATGAGTTTCCTAATTCTTTCCGGAAAAACAGGTCATTGCTCAAAGTGACTCTATGAGTGAAGAGCCCAGTGGGAAGGCTGAGGCCAGGGCCAAGGGTACAGAGTTCACGTTTACTGGTGCTGCTCGCTGTGCATTGCAGGCTGGAAGCTCAGGGCCTGCAGGAGAGTGTCTCCAATCAGAGTCTGTTTGAATGCTGGTTCTATCTCTTCTTAGTTGTGTGTCCTTTGGCATTCAGTCTCATCCCAGAAAGCAGGACCACAATCCTGGCTCCATAGGATTAAATAAAATAGTGGTTCTCAATTAAGACCATCCCCCTTGCTCCTAGGGGACATTGGGCAATGTTTGGAGACATTCTTGGTTGTCAGACATTGAGGTGGGGGGACTGGCTTCTAATGGGTAGAGACCAGGGGTGCTGATAAACATGTTATAATGCACAGGACAGCTTCTCACAACAAAGAATGATTAGGCCCAGAATGCTAATGGTGCCGAGCTAGGGAAACCCTGGTGAGCACTTGGGCAGAGTGTCACTTAGCCAATCTTCTGTGCCTCACCACTTTCCTTGGCCTGTGATTTCTCTCCTAAGCATTCTTCCTGCATAGGACTTCCTTGGGATTGTAGATGTTTTCTCAGTGAGTTCCCTCTCCCCTTCTCCACAGTGATTGTTTTAGAGATCCTGTCACATTCCAATAGCTCTGTCCTGTTGCTCTTAGAAGATGATAAACTTCCAAAAAACACACACAACACACAAAACAAAAATGCACACACAAAAAGCACACAATACACCTGATGAGAATTCATTCAGTTTTCTGTCCCGAAACACACTAACCTACTTTATCTGTACCTCTGAGGCAGTACCTGCTGTTTCTAACCTAAGCCACTCCTATTTGCCAGTGGAGTCCTGATTCTCCGTGAGTGCTGAGTGGAGATGTCTTCATCTCAGAGATGAAGTAACAGTACATCTCTGGGCTCTGTCAACCTTGTACTGCTTAACTAACAGTAAGGTAGTAGGCAGTTGGCTAGCATGAGCAGAGCAGGAACAATGGCCAGATGCAGAGGGTCCCAGAGTGGAGACCTGGTGCCTGGCAACGGGCAAAGCTATATGCTCTTGTATGACCACTCCCTTAAGCAGTAACCCCTGGATATGCCATCTAGGCCTCAGCTGTGTTTCAGCTCCAGGACCAGAAAAGCAGTAAAACCAGGCTGAGTGACACCATGGCTGACATCAGAACCAGCTGCAATGACTAATGACCCTCTGTCCTGGTGCTGAGCAATCAGTGGAGACCATGACCCTGAGGAGATACACCTGGAAAGTTGATGAATGTTCTATTGAGATCTTCCCCTGAGACCTCCAGACAAAAGCCCTCAGGTTGGAGGACTCTGCAAAGGTTTCTCTATGGAACCTTTCCTCCCTCTTCTCTCTCTCTCTCTCTCTCTCTCTCTCTCTCTCTCTCTCTCTCTCTCTCTCTCTCTCTCTCTCTCTCTCTCTCTTCCCCTTCCTCTCTCCTTCCCTCACTCCCTCCCTCCCTCCTAGCTCCAAGGGCCCTTGTTTTCTGAGCCTATTTCTTCTATGGCTCACTTCTTCTACCTCTGTGACTTACTGAATAAAATTTCTCTTATACTTTGAGTCTTGACTCTGAATTCTCTCCTAGCCAGAACTCAAGGACTGAGGCTGCGGAACTGAGGTTAATACCTTGTGTCATTTTTCTTCCTCTAACAGTACAAAAAGCTGCCTCCTGACTTCTAAAATTTTAATTCAAGTCACAATCCTAGAGGATTGTGATCCTAGAGATATACTGTTACTTGAACCTGAGAGAGTTTCTAACAGATACAGCATCTTCTTCAATCCTGTTCCAGTGAAATACCTTCTAGATGCTTTCTCTCTTCATTTCCCTCAGCATCTCCTCTATAATTGCTTCCTTCCTCTCTTCTATATATTTTTTAAACTTTTCCTTTCTACTGGCTTTTGCTTTTGACTCTTGAGATATGCTCAAGACTCTCCCACCTTTAAAAACATTATTCCAAAATCCTCTCTATGTTCACCCCCCTGCCTATCATCTTTACTGTCAGGAAGATCCTGGTAAGTTTTTCCTGCACTAGTTGTCTCCTCTCTGCCTCCCCACTGGCAGTCTGCATCCCCTGGAACTTGCCCAGGTCACCTTCCCTGCCCAATAAATCCTTCTCCAATCTTAACTCACTGTGGTGACGCCTCTCCTTTCCTGGCTTTCTGTAACCCTGCACTCTCTGTGGGGCTTCCTCTGGCCACTCCAGCTGACTTTGTCTCTTGTACTGACTTCCTTTTCTCGAAGAGGGTTCTCTGCCAGCTCTCCTCTCTTCCTCTTTGCTCCTACTCTCTGAGAAATCTCAAGCACAGCCATTTATTATCCATATACTCCCACATTTCTGTCTCTGACCCAGTACCTTACTGATTTGGGGCTGCACAGCCATCTGTTCTCTCACAACAGCACTTGGATATTTTCCAAGAGAGTCAATCTTGATTTTTAAAAAAAGGCTGGGTGGCTCAATTGGTTGGAGTCTCAGCCCATACACCGAAAGGTTGTGAGTTCAATTCCTGGTTTGGGCATTATGGAAGGAAACTGATCACTGTTGGCTTTTCCCTTTTCTTACCTACATGCCAATTTTTCATGGATGCTGTGAGACATATTCTCTAAACCTCTCTGGTTTCCCTGGTCCCCTATAATCTTTCCCTTAGTTAATTTCCTGCAATTCTCTCCTAACTTATCTCCCCATCTCTACCCTGTTCTGCTCTAACCCATTCTGCTTTCTGAAATGATCACGATTGCCACTATCCTGCTTAAAACCCTATATTGGCTCTTATGATATGGTCCAAACTCATTACCATGACTCTGTCTTCTGGTCACTTCTCTTACACTCTGAGGCAGTGCAGCTCTTAGCCTCCATTCTCCATAGAACCTTCCACTCCCACCCCTCTGCCTCAGCCCACCCCACCTGGACTCTACTTGCCTCTGAAAGCTGAGATGTCACCTCCCTCTACTGAGTCTCTCCTCACTTACCTGCCTGGATTAGAAGTCACTCCCATTTCATACACTGTCTCCCACCTGGGAGCACTGAACCCATTGAATTAAAGTCATTTCTTTGTGACTGTGTACTTGTTCAATTGCAGGCACCATGAGGGCAGACCTCGTGTCTGACTAGTTCATCATCTGTAGATGCTCATTAAACACTTGTGGGCGACAGGACTAAAAGGATGCCAAGGGTCCTTCATCGCACCACACAGATGACCTCTCCTTCTGTGCCCCACTTCCGACCCCTCACCCTGTAGAGTTCACGTGCATTTCTTTCTACATGCAATCTTATCAACTATGAGGCGGCATTATTACTTACACTAGAGGCCCAGTGCATGGATTCGCAATCCAGGACCCCGAGGGATATAGCAGTGCGCCAAGCTTCAGGTGGCAGGGAGGAGACCAAGCTGGTTCATGCCACTCAAGCTCATCCCTGCCGGCTGCTCAGTAGCATTGCCAGGGAGTCAGAAGAGGCTCCTGCAGCCACAGCTGCGCTTGCCAGCCATGAGCCCAGCTTCTAGCTGAGCAGGGGAGCCCACTGATCACAAGGGGGCAGTTCCTGAATTGAGCGTCTGCCCCCTGGTGGTTAGTGTGCAGCATAGTGACCATTGTTCCAGTCATTCCAGTCATTTCAGTCATTAGGTTGTAATGGTTGTTTAGGCTTTTATATATATAGATTGTAGAGGTAAAGTTCAGAAAACTGAAGAACTTCCCAAGTTGCACTGCTGAACAATGGCAAGCCAGGATTCAGATGTTTTGTCCTTTAAGCCCTGTGCTCCTGCCTCCACAGTAATCTTTATGAATGTTTTATAGAAGCATTTTATTTACAAGGTTGTTTAGCTCTTTATGCAAATTCTCTGTATATTGCTATCTACAATGTTGAGATGTGAAACTGGTCATTTTGTGTGTGTGTGTGTGTGTGTGTGTGTGTGTGTGTGTGTGTGTCAGGGAGAGTTTCAGGAAATGCTTGCTGATAGATATACTGAAAATTCTAAGTTGTAGCTGGGGGCAGTTTCTGTGGGGCGGGGTAGGAAAGGGGGGTATTCTTTAGGGCTCATTCCAGGACTCTGCTCTTCATCCCTGCAAATGAAAAAGTTTGTCTCTAACCACAAACTCCATTTCTGGCACAAATCAGGGGTACAATAAGTGTTAGTCTCTTCTCTATGGCCTTCAAAAACTTTTATGAAATTTCTCTAAGAACTCTCCAAGGACCTGGTTTCCTGAAGCTTGCATGGTCTAGAAAGGTGGCTTCCCACTTTGTGTTTCTGAAGCTCCTGTTATGATTGGGTGCTTCGTAAACAGCACCCTGGGACTGTTCAGCATGGCAAGTGGCAGCCCCATCAGTAATCTGGGGCCCTGCAGGACACTGTTCTTGAATGCTACAAAATAACCCTGAGTAATTTAACACTATGCTGTTTGCTGTCTTTCAAGAAAAAGATATAGTATTACCCTTTTAGTATTCATATGTCCATTTATTTATTTGCCAAATATATATATTTTAAAGCCAATGACAGGCTCTGCTCCATGCACTGGGGATACAGATCACAAACAGTTACCATGACTGGAAAGGCTTTGGGGCTGGAGTGCTGAGAAAGGCTCTCTGGAGAAATGGTGGCCCGTTGAGGTCTGGAAGAGAAGATGTTTTCTGAGGGCAGTGTGGGCAGCCCTGTGGCAGGCACTGGATGGGAACACAAGAGAAACACAAGCCTCATTCTCTGCTTTTTGGAAGCTTAAAATTAAGTTGAAGGACAAGACGGCTTCCTGTGATACGGTTAAGAAACACTGCCAAACAATAGCTTTTAGGTGTCCAAATGGATCAAATAGACTTTAGATGCTAAGGAATTTCTATAAGGTGAGATCACTGGGTTTAAGGGATCTGGGAAACTGGTGGAGAGAGTTTAGTCAATAAAAAGAGGAGAAGGCTTGGGATGAGAATCTCACCACCTAAGGCTACCTCTTAAGGAAGTGAGTTCCCCACCATTGGAGGTATTTAAGCAAGCTCAAGGGTCACTTATTGGCAAGGTTGGGTGTTCAGGGGAAGTGACAGAATTCATTTACAGAGCAGAACAGTCTGTTTTAAACTTCAGTTTTTTAAATACCTCTTTCATGATTTTTTTATCTTAGTTCTAATGTGTTATTATTTAGTTACTGTTTTAATTGAAGAGATATATTTAAAAAGAAAGCTAATGCAGATTTACACTTATAATATAAAAGATCTATAATATGCAATAAGCAAAAGAAGCAAGTTGTAACAGAATGTCAGAATAGTGATATACTATTACTAGAAAATATAAAATAAGCAAGTAATACCAATAGCTTCTGAAGTGAAATGCTGACAGGCCAAAGCATATATTGTCTATTAAAATAATAAAAATAATTTTAAAAATCAGTATTAATGATGTGCCCATTTTATATATTAGAATATATGCTATATATCTATAGAAAGAAGTAAGTAGTAAACAGCAAGAGGCTGACTTTAGAATTTTTTTCTATTTTATTTTCTAAAATTTCTCTGGGGTCATATAAGTAGTTTTTGATTTAAAAATGGTGTTAAATGACATTCTTTGATAATGGAGCATAGGTGTGACAGGTGTGAGAGGAAGGAGGGAGCAGCAAGAGTTTAAAGAGCAGAGATGGCAAAACCATGGCAGCGAAGATCAGTGATCCAAGAGAGTTCAGCCTGAGAAAGATTGGACCAGGGACTAGGGGGAAGGATCCAAGTGTGGGGTCAGAGACGGACTATAATGTCCTACAATGAGGGGTTGAACGGCAGAGAATGACTTTGGCTGGAAGAGTAGTCCTGGGTGCTGAGAGCAGCACAGCACCTGTGGGCAAAGGAGTGGGGAGGCCAGAGAAGGCATACAGGGCTGAGAGCTGAAACTGAAGCAAGGTGCTGGTGACAGGGGCAAGTGGTTGTCAGGCCTACTGCATTAGATGGTTCTAGAAGGCATCTTTCTGTTTATAATGACAAGGCTCGAGAAGGCACCTTTCAATACGCACAACCTCAATAGCTGATGTGGCAGCCCAGGCTGGAACTCAGGAGAGATCTAGGTGCGCTGAGGAAAGGCTTAGGGGCTCCCAGAAGTGAGCGTTGAGAATGGGCAGGGGGAGGTAGGAACTAGGAAGTGTCCCGCACTGGGCTGAGCTGGGGTCTAGATGATGGGGGAGGGGTGCAGGTCCAGGAATACCTGGCTGGAGTGAGCTTATCTCCTAACTGCAGAGGTTGTGTGGGCCGCCTGCTGATGTGGAACCTATGCCTGAGGTCGGCACCTGGCAAACGAAGTCACTGTTACTGAGCATGACGTAATCTTCGTGTTCCAGTGGTGGCGTGCAGGCCCCACTTTAGGAAACGCTGGTCTCGGAGGTCGCGGGACACCAGTGGGGGTATGATTCTAGGCAACCAAGAAAAGCCCTGACTAACTGGAGTAGTAGAGGTAGAGAGAGGACCATGTCTCTGGAGACAGAAATGACAAAAGTGAAAGAGATCTACTGAAGAGCTGGCAGCCTCTAAAAATTGACCTATTGAATAAATTGTCGATGCCATGATATGAAGGGAGAACATAGTCATCATTTCCCTTTTCCTGATTACTGAGAAAGGGGGTCCCTCTTAACTTGAATTTAAGAAAAACCAACATGGCCTTCTCTCCTGCCCCAGACTATTGGAAATTCCAGTTAACATAAGACATCTCTCTCACACAGCCTTACCAGTCTCCTTGGGAAGGAAGTGAAGGCCTCTTAGACACTTTACATTTGAGGTTCTGAAAACATTGTTTTCACAGTTCTGAAAACCTACGGCTGTATTTATCTCTCTGTCTGGGATTCCATCAGGGGTGGGTGTTCCTTCTCCTTTCAGACTAAGCATCAGGAAGACACATTTCCTTTTTTCCTAATTTCCCTCAGAAGAGAATGACATTTGCCTGTACAGTTCTATTTTTTTTTCTTTTGGTTTTTAATTATAAAAGCCTAGCAGCTGATTTATTATATAGGGAACAAATTGTGTCTTTGAGACCCACTGCGCTGTAATTACTTGAGTTAGCACTGCAGATATCTGTGCAGGGGCCAGCAGTCAATTTTGACTCAGAATAGATAATACACGGACTGCTATTAAGTTTAATGTAGATTAATGTGAGTTGCTTCCTTTTGCACGTATGTATGCAGGTACCAATAATTAAGATTAATTTCCACTAGGTAGCATGGCCTTCATTGTGCACGGTGCCAGAAAATGCTTCTCTAATAGCTGTTAATTGGATGTATTTGCTTTGATGGTGAAATCCTGATTAGTGTTGTTACCCTGAACTCCCTTCCTTGCTCCCCCACCCCCTGCCCACTCTTTAGGAGGAAAAAAGAGATTGACAATAGCAGCGTCAGAGCTTTGGAGGTGATGAACTCTTTCGCACCCATCTATCCAAATCCATCCTATGCCTTCCGTTTCCAGTGAATCAGTCCTAGCTGCTTCCACTTATGGAGGCCTAGTGTGTTCACTCTTACTGTGGGTGGAAGTGACTCCCATTTATATGAATGAGAAATTTGAAGTTCAGCCAAGTTAAGGCATTTTCCCAGTTCACACACTAATGAAATGGGAATCCCAGTCTGGCCTCTTTTTGAGTCAATACATAAAGATTTCAAACCTTGCCAAGATGAGTCATTATCTTATTAGCACTGCTGTGTGCCTTCCCATTTGCCTGGTCCTTTGCAGGTCTTAGAGCCTGACCTGAGGCTCCACCTCTTCTACCTTCTCTGCTTCTCTTTTCACTATTATTTCCCCTCCTCCCTGAACTGAATGGGCCAAAGTCAATTTGAAAGAAAGGGAATTCCTCCCAGTTGGTCAGAAGCACCAGGCAAAAGCCTGCTTATTTCTGTAGCAGGTCCCAAAGGCTGGTTTACTGAAGGCAAAGTTGTGGCAGCTGTAGTTCTAGAAAGATGTTTATTTCTTATCATTAATTGCTCTCTCTATCAATATTCAACCATGAGAGTTTCCTTTCTTATATCATTACTAGAGGCCCAGTGCATGCAAATTTGTGCATTTGGAGGTTCCTCAGCCAGGCCTGTGCCCTCTTGCAGTCCGGGAGCCCTTGGGGGGATCTCAAACTGACCTCAGGGAACAGGCTTAAGTTGCAGTCTGGCCTCCTCTGCAGCCGGCCCTGCCTTCTATTGCCACCCTGATCCCCATCCTGCTCCACCACCACAGGTTGCCTTCCTCTGCAGGAGGTGACCAGTGGGATGGCCCTACCCCCATTGCTGCCCCACTGCTGCCATTGGTGGCCTGCCTCTGCAGGAGGTGACAGGGATGGCGCTTGCCAGCAAGCGACCGGCCCCACCCCCCATCACCCTACCACCACCAGTCATTGCCCCTTGATCGCCATCCCCTCCCTCTGCCCATTGGCATCTGCCTTGGCTGGCCTGGTGCTATCTGCTCACTTACCCCACCCCCCTGCCAGCTGGCCATTCAGTGAATTTGTATATTAGATTTTTATTGTATAGAACTAGAGGCCTGATGCACAAAATTCATGCATAGGGGTGGGGGTTCCCTCAGCCTGGCCTAGACCCTCTCCAATCCAGGACCCCTTGGGGGACATCCCTCTTGCAATCTGGGACTGATGGCTCCTAACTGCTTGCCTGCCTGCCTGCCTGCCTGATTGCCCTTGACCACTAGCCTGCCTGCCTGCCTCATCACCCCTAACAACTCTGCCTGCCTGCCTGATCACCCCTAACCACCTCTACCTACCTGCCTGATCACCCCTAACAAAACTCCTGTCAGCTTGATCACCCCTAATCCCTCTGCCTGCCTGCCTGATCACCCCTAACTGCCTCTGCTTCAGCCCTGCCACCATGGCTTTGTCCAGAAGGACGTCTGGTCTATCTGGTCTAATTAGCATATTACTCTTTTATTATTATAGATGTTCTATTTATAAAAAGCAAATATTCCTGACAACAGTAACCCAATACTAGCTTCTCCTGGCTTACTCTGGTGGTAAAGGGATTTGCACATGTGTCAAACACAAGGCCCGCGGGCCAAATCCGTCCCGCCAGGCCTTGCAATGTGGCACGCACCACGCTGTCATAACTGAACTCCGCTGCGTTTCCATCACAATGACAGTTTATGACTGTTTAGTAAACCATTCGGCCCGCGATTTAGGCTGGATTTTAGATTTTGGCCCCTTCTCTGATTGAGTTTGACACCCCTAGAACTTTAAAGAAACACACGAGAAGGAGAGAAGGGAGCCCTGGCCCAACAACTCAGTTGGTTAGAGCATTATCCAGTTATGCCAAGGTTGTGAATTGAATCCCCGGTCAGGGCACATACAAGAATCAACCCATGAATGCATTAAGGTGTAGAACAAAAAATGGATGTCTCTCCCTCCTGTTCTCTAAAATTAATCAATTAATCATAAATAAATGAAGTTGGCCTCTCCAGGTTGGTGAAGTCTCTAGAAGACCTGCAGTGCATTTTGCTGTGTTCAGCGAGAGATAACGGTTTGGTGGTAATGGTGGTGGTGGTGGTGGTGGGGCTGGTACTGCTGCTTTTGTGGTTCTGAGAAAGCACTTCTCTGGCAGACAGAACTGAGTTGGAATCTTGCCTCTGGCAAGAATGGGCTCTGTGACCTTGTCAGGTTAGTTAATGACTCTGTCTCAGTCATCTTTTCTCCAATACCACTTGATTCCTAGGTGTTTTTTTTTTTTTTTTTTTTTTTTCTTGTTTGTTTTTCAGAGAAGAAATGAGATAATCTGGATTAAGTAATGCACTGAATATCACTTTCCTTGCCATTTCTAGGGATAGTGGCTCCCACTAATGAGTTCAAGGAGAAGCAACAACCTTCATGAAATTCTTTCCTCGGGAAGCTGAATAGACACTGACAGCAAGAGCAGACGTTCTAACGTGGTCTCTTTGGGAGAGATCATTCAAATTTTTCCTCATCTGTAAAGTGAGAAAGTTAGACTCAGTCAGTGGAGTATCACTGGCATTTTGAATGGGCAATTTGTCATTCATGAGGCTGTCTCACACATTAAAGCACATTTAGCATAACCTGCTATGCTCACTAATTACCCACAGCACCTCAGTCACTGCAACAACGCACTGTCACATTTCTGAGTGCCCAACTCCACCTGAGGACCCCTGGCTGAGTGCCTTAGCCGTACATCTCTCAATGGCTCCCTGCAGCCCCTTCTCCAGAGTGTGGGGGTCCAGGAAGAAGCTGCCTTTTTGGAAATGGCCTCTGATGGTCTGAGATGACCTGTGAGAGAGGCCTGGTCCACTCACCCTCCTTCCTTCCCTACCGCGGGTGGCAGATACCAGCCTGGCTCCCAAATCCTTGCCCATCATCTGCTGGTCAAGGGACCTTCCAATTGGGAAGCGGTGAAATGCCTTGACCTCTCCTTGATCCTCTGTCCCTATGTGGCTCTAAGTTGAAAGGGATGATTAAGTCTTGTGTCCCTTCTGTTGGGATCTTATAGGCTGTCTGACTCGGTTCCGAAGTCAAAAGTATAATTAGAAAAAGTATTATTTGGGTGGTGGGGTTCAGTGGGAGAAAGAAAGGGACATCTGTAATACTTTCAACAATAAAGATAAAATTTAAAAAAGAAAGGAAAAGTTTTGATGTTTAGACAGCACGATTTGGGGGATAAGTCAAGCAGATGTGTTTAGTAGCTATAAGAGTATCTAACTGGGCCCAAGTTCTGCTTTCAGAACTCTTTTTTAATCCCACTACAATTATAAGGGAAATATATTAAACTATATATTTCCAGTAGATATGTAGCCCCATATTTGGTAACTTTGACTATGAGTCTGGTGTGGGTTTGAATTCGATTTCCATTATCAGCAGTGTGGTCTTATGTTAATTACTAAGCCTCTTGCAGACTCAGTTTCTCAACTGAAAATGGGGGAAATAAAACTGATATTGCAGGGTGCTATTGTGAGAAAAAAAGTAGATCACAAAGCAGCCAATATGATGGTAGATTTGCAATTAATGGTGCTATTATTAGGAAGGACAACAGCTTATAAAAAAACAAAAATTTTAAGCCCATAGAATGGGCTTAAATTAGAGCAAGATAGGCAAAAGTTAGCTCTGAAAAAGTATCTTGAATGTATGTATTGTTTTACCTTAGAATAAGAGTAAGAGAATGTCTGGAATTCCTGGAAATCTATGGCTTAACCCAGGGATTTTCAACTGGTGTTATGTAAGAATTTTTAAAACATATAATATCTGACTCTTTAGTCAGGGGCACTGGCTCCCCCCCCCCCCCCCCCCTTAGATTGTAAAATAAAAAGTGACAAAAGGCCCGGGCCAGTGTTGCTCAGTGGTTAAACATTGTCCCATGCACCAAAATGTTGCTGGTTCCATTCCTGGTCAGGGCACATGCCCCATTGAGGGCTCCATCCCCAGTAGAGGGCATGCAGGAGGCAGCCGATCAATGTTTCTCTTTCCCTCTCCCCCCGCCCCCCTCATAAAATCACATTTGAAATGAAAATGACAATACCCAATGTAGTCATAGATAGCCATCTGGTGTGAATGAATCAAAATTATCCTTTTTTTTTTTTTCTTGTTAGATGGCAAAAACAATATTTTTTGGTATGCTGCAGAATTTTAGTAATTGTTTTATGTGTGCCATGAGATGAAAAAGGTTGAAAATTGCTGGCTTACCCCAACAAAGGTAGAGAGGCCGCATTACCTCACCTGCCACTGCACATCTGATGGGCACAGGCATGAGCCAGGCAGGCGACCATGGGTTTGGCTGGCCTCCAATTTGCTTGTGGATCCACAACCCTCTGGTCAAGGAAGTACCATGCAATTTGACCCAAGTTGATATGCGCAGACCTTGTTAAGAGAATCAGGGCTGTGGTCCATCTTCCTAATAAGGTCACACTTAAAAGAAAGAGTTTGTATTTGCCCAAGGCTGGCAGGAGATGCTGGACTCAGAGGTCTGCACACAGGCAAATGGGCATTTCAAGATAATAACATTTGAGACATGACACATTAGCATGGGGCAGGACCTACCTGGAGGGATGGGACCTGAGTGGGGCCCACAAGATAAACCTTAGTGTGACAGCAGTGCTCATAGACTTGGGCAAGCTGGCAGAGAGAGCCTGTTGGCCTTCTCCATGGCCACTCTGACTTGAATGACCAGGAGAGATATGTGTGGCTGTCTTAGTGATACTTGATATAGAATTATTGACTTTGATTCTGTGATTTTGGAGTGTGTGAATGGTGAAAACAGTTGAGGCCCTGGCATGAATGTGAGCCTTTCCCTGCTCAGGCCTATGATAATATCTGGATTATTAGCGAAGGTGGGCAGCAGATGCTTCGGCAGCTACTGAGGCCATCATTGTTATTAGTTCTGGAATTTACCACAGTCCATTATTAAGGGGTACATGCTGGCATTCCTGTTGAGACTGAAATATTTGAGATGGAAGGATGGATGGATGCCAGGACAGGTAGATGGAAGAAAAGTGGATAAGAGGAACAAAGAAGGAAGGGAGAAATGAGTAGATGAAACCTGAAGTATAAATTGAATCAGAGTGCTCTGTGCAGTCCTGAGTTTCATGTTCAAAAATGGAAATGCAGCCTTAGCTGGTTTGGCTCAGTGTATAGAGCATCAACCTCCGGAATGAAGGGTCCCAGTTTCGATTCTAGTCAAGGGCACATGCCCAGGTTTTGGACTTGATCCCCAGTAGGGGATGTGCAGGAGATAGCCAATCAATGATTCTCTCTCATCATTGATGTTTTTATCTCTCTCTCTTTTCTCCCTTCCTCTCTGAAATCAATAAAGATATATATTTTTAAAAATGGAAATTCAGAGACACAGAAAACTCTGTCAGTTACAAGGACTACGAAGAATTCATAAAAGAAAAAGAAAAAGAAAACCCACAACTCTTCACCACATTCACGATGAGCTGGGATGTGCTCAGAGCTGAAATTGAAAGACATGCATAAAGCCAACTTGGGCACAGTCACAAGCTCTTGGATTTTAGTCCAATAATCAAAATGCTTCAAGAGGTAGTTCTATCACAAATTAAAAGGAACATTTCTTTTCATTCTTTAAATTACTATATGGAACATGAGGTGATTATGTTTGGGATTATTACTGGGACTAATGGGTGGGATTTACACAGAGTCAGGTTTAGCAGGAAATCTATCAGTAAAAGACTGTCCAGCAATGAGGCGGACCTCCTGTGACATCGGGTGCTCTTGGTCATTGAAAACGCATTGCCAGGCAGGTAGTGAATGTGATTCACTGGGTCAATGGTTGGACCAACGACCTCTCAATTCTCTATTTAACCCCCTAGGTTTTATGTTTCTAGAATCAAGAAGGACTTAGATAAATTCTTACATGGCAGATCCCATTACAAGTTCTTATTGGAGGTTGAAATATAGTCTAATACAAATTTATGGAGCAATGTCAAGGAGAACACAAGGGGAGAAGGAAGGGATAAAAGGATGCTAACATGCATTGTGCTAGGAAGGGCCTGTGCTGAAGTTTCAAGTTTGTCTCACTGAATCCTCACAATTACCCTGGGAGGTAGTTGTGATTAGAATCACTCTTACAGATGAGGAGACAGATGCTCAGAGAGGTTAGGTGACTTATCTGAAATGACACATTTAATTAGCAGCATGGATGGAATTTTGCCAGTCTTTCGGGAGCCTAACTCCAAGCTCTCTCTGCCCTGCCATGCCCCTCTGAATAGTGTCTTTGCCTGGAAATTCCCCGGGTGCTGTGTCCAGCATGGCCGTGGCCAGGTGGCCTTGGGTCTGAAGTGGTGTGTCATGCCTTACCTTCTGCTGTTACTGTAAGGAATGCTCGCCTCAGGCAGGCTCATGTGAATTGGAATTTCACTGCAATAGAGCAGTTGCAGATTTCCCCCACTGCTCAATTGAAAAATTGGTACTTAACAAATATAACACCCAACAACAACAACAAACCAAAAACATAATTGCATAACACTTTATTACTTACAGTTTTTTGTGGGCTTTTTTTTTTTTTTTTTTACTTGGATGTCAAGAAGCAAGATTCTTACCCCAGGGCCAGCTTTTCTTCTTTCTGAAACTCAGTTTTCTGAGTTACGGTACTTAATTTCAAAAGGAAGGGAGAGATAAAAAAGCTAATTATCTCTAAAGTCCTTCAGTAGGTAGAGTATCAGCCTGTGGACTGAAGGGTCCCAGGTTCAATTCTAGTCAAGGCTACATGCCTGGGTTGCAGGCTCAATCCCCATCAGGGGACGTCCAGGAGGCAGCCAATCAAAGATTCTCATCATTGATGTTTCTATCTCTCTCCCCCTCTCTCTCCCTTCCTCTCTAAAATAATATATATATATATATATATATATATATATATATATATATCTTAAAGTTTTTCAAATTATATATTATTATATAATATAATAATTAGGTATAAAGTATATATGTGCATGTATCTGTATATCTATATATACATACATATACTAGTATATGCTTCTATTAATATTTAAATCAAATCTGCTTATCTACACTAATATCTGCTACAGTAATATTGCTCAACAATCCAAAAACAAAAAATAGATTAATGTCAATTGTTTTCCTTTGAAGTCCATTATTTAGTGACTCCTGTAGTTTTACTTAAAATAATAATAAAATTAACATTTTTTTCTAATAGTGCCCTGATGGTTGGGGGCACTTCCAGGAGTACTGAAGGAAATTCACTTGATTTAAAACAAGATCATCCATAAAATAATAACCACCAGCCAAGAGCTGACCACCGTCATATGGCCTCTGGTGACAAGTCGAGGCCCTGATTCTCACGGTCCCTGGCTAGAGTAATCTCAGGCAGGTGATTTAACTTCTCTGAGCCTCAGTTTCCTCACTGGGAGTGGGGAGAATGGTGCCTGCCTCATAAGTTTATTTAGAATGAGACTTGGCACAGGTAGGCGTTCACCAGTGGTAACTGATACTGTCATCAGGGGCTTATGTCCGTCCACAGTTGCCCTCAAGGGCATGACCAGTGTGTCTTCTGTTGGGTGGGCGAGCTGCACGGGAGGGGGGCACAGACAAGCATTGCCAACCCTTTGGGGAAGAGGCAACTCATCTTGACTATAGAAATCAAGGTCTCCGAAAGGTGACCCCTGGAACAGCCACTCCCATCTGCTGTTAGCCATGCCACAGAGGGTGGGGGCCGCCCCTGCCTCCGGAAATTAGCCCTGGCCACCAGCCTCGCCTCTGCAGCAGGCAAACTCTTCCCTGAGCGCCCTTGGGCCAGCACGCCAGCCAGGAGGGGGTTAAAACCAACATTTGCAGATAAAGAGGTAAACATATTTACATTCCTCCCTTCACACTTTATGCATATGTCATGCAGTGAATAGTTTTAGAGGTGTGTTTGTACTATCTCTCCGGGATTTTTACAGTCTGGAGGACACAAAATCTCTATAAAGTGACTTATTGAAATAGAAGCAGATTGGTAAAACCGTTTCCCTCTTATGAACTGTGAAGAATGATCCTCTAAATGAAATCAGGAAGGAACTGGACAGAATCCTGTTTAATGGTCTGACAAAATGAATCACAACGATTCCAGACATCCATCACTGCTAAAAGGGAACCACAAATGATCTGTGAACCACTATATATTGATCACCCGTGTAGTACAAGTGTCGGGTTTAATGTTCACACACCATAGAGAGGCGGCAGGGACAGATGGTGCCTTAACTCTTCTTTGATAGATTTTAATGGTGAAATATTGATTTCTATCTGGCCAAGGCCTGCTGTTAGGGGCCAAAGTCATTTGTTGGGTATTGCCGGACACCGAGTCGGCCCGGCGTAATCAATCATTTTTGGCAAGGCAGGTGAAAATCAGGAGAGAAGCACCTTGGAACCCAAACTGGGGCGTGATGTGTCTGAGTCCAGCCACAGAGAGAGAGAGAGAGAGAGAGAGAGAGAGAGAGAGAGAGAGAGAGAGAGAGAGAGGGAGAGAGAGAGAGAGAGAGAGAGAGGACTCTTGGAGATTGTGCTTGTAAAGAATTATTAATGATAAGACATGTTTACTGAGGAGAGTCGCAGCGAATCAGAGCTGACATGAAATAGTCTTGGAGCCCCATGGAGAAAATGAGCCTCTTGCTAAGAGGGACTATATTTTATTTAAACATCCTTCTAAGGCTGAGAACTCAGGTAATCTGTTGTGTTACAAGCCACTGGCTGTTCTTGCCATCCAGAGAGATAACACTGAGGCACTAATAGGAACACATCAATCACAATCACGCTGCAATTCCAGTGGTGTCTCGTCCTCCCAGCTCCTCTTTAAGCTCCTTAATAACGGTGATAACATAGTTCGGGGGGCTGCTGAGAGGGG
Source organism: Pipistrellus kuhlii (assembly GCF_014108245.1). NCBI lineage: Eukaryota > Metazoa > Chordata > Mammalia > Chiroptera > Vespertilionidae > Pipistrellus > Pipistrellus kuhlii. The sequence goes on from NW_023425573.1 coordinate 73,436,127, forward strand.
CTCTCCTCTCCGAGGGTCATATTCATAAAGCGAATAGCTTGCCAAGTCAGCGCCGGGGAACCGATCTACGCGGGGACTTCGGTGCCGCAGGGAGGAGCGTGGGTGACTGGGAGGGCTGCGATCCACCGGGAGAATTTTCTGACATCTGTTGGCCCAGGTTCTGTGATGTCACTCTTGCCTCCTTCCTAGGAAAGGGCTGTGAGTTGGTGCGCTATGTAATTATTAAGTAACAAGGCTCATTTTCTTGGGCAGCTTGTAAACTGGCCTTGAAGGCAATGTCCAAATGAGCTCTCCATGTGCTGTGAGTGATGGCAGCCTCATGGGAGTAGGCGGATGGCTTCCCAAGAAGACTCCGGGATGGGGGGACGGGTGAGGCAGGGGATGGGTGGGTGGGGGTCCTCTCAGCCTCTGCAGTTCCATGTCACTCTCTAACCTCTCACCCGCAAGGTCAAGCATGTGTTTGCTGGTTTGACTTCCCCAGAGGCTCTGTGCTCCTGGAGGGCAGCGGTGGTGTCTAATTAATTGTTACATCCTCAGAACCAGCACATGGTCCTGGGCCTCACAAGATGCTCAGATGGGCATATGGCTGCATGCACAGATGCAGGTGTTAGTGTGGAAAAGAAGCCAGTTTATGCTGCTTGGCACCTTTTCAGTAGCCACATAAATACGTGTGTGCGTGTGTGAGATACACACATTCCCGAAGGAATGCAGACCTCACAAGGACAGGCCGTGTGTTTTGTACTTAGTGTGATTTATTATTTACAAGACACCGTATCACCCCGGAGCCAGATTACTTGGATCCCCATCCTGGATCTACCGCTTCCTGGAAGGTGACTTTGGACAAGTGGCTACAACTCTTGGTGCATCAGTTACCTCATCTGTAAAATGGGTTTTTCAGATGTTCTAAGAGTGAAATGAGTTCATAGGTTAAGCATTTATAACAGTGCCTCGCACATATTAGGCATAAATGTTTTATTTATATTGTATCTTTATATTTAAATTATATGCTTAAGCGTGGCATTATATTTAAAACCTTTATATAAATGAACCCGTGCGTGGAAACACCTATTGGCCTTGCGCTCAGCGCTCCAGCACGCCCGAGACAGTGCCTTTAATTTGGCAGGTGTTTTGATTCACTGTAAGTTCACGTGCTCTCAAGCCGTTATTTCATATTGGGGTTTCGGTGAGTGTGTTTATCTCCCAAACCCGTCTGCAGAGGTGCGTGTCTCCCGAACAAGTGCTAGTGTGGGTGCAGCCATACCAAGGGGTGGGCAGATCAGCCGGCTTCCCCGCGGCCCCAGCTGTGCAGCCTGCCCCAGATGTGCGTGCAGGCGGCAGATCCCGCTTAGATTATCTTGCTTACCTAATGATTTTTGCTTCGCTGCCTTGCTCGATTGTGTTCACCAGGATGGCAGGCTATTAAAATGTCAGGGCACATTGAATTGTTGTTATCCAGGAGAGAGACCTTTCCAATCAACCCGTGTTCTGGGGGTTGCATAAACTGGAGGAGGCGATTGGAGAAAGGCTTTATGGCTTCTTTACATAGTGGGGCGGGGGGGGGGGGGGGGGAGAAAGAGGGAGCGGGGCCGCGGGGAGAGGGCGCTGGGAGGAGGGGGAGGGGGAAGGGGGGACAGGGCTGAGTTAATGGCAGCCGGAGGGTGCTAATTAAATGCCATCTCCGCAAACAGGTCCTGGTGGCTCATCATTTAAGTGTGATGCTCTGGTTTGGAGAAGGGAGGGGGTGGGGTGGGGCAGAGGGGTGATCACAGTGGGCGGTGGGGGTGGGGCAGAGCTGTGGGAGGGGAGGCGGGGTGGGGAGAGGGGGGGGGGGCGAGGAGAGGCAGAAATGCCCGGCGTTGGCCGAGGGCTGGAGGGGCGCAGAGGCTTCCTCGCTCGGCGCCTGCCCGCCTCGGTGGGGTGCCAGGTCCCTCTGCACCTGGGGAGCTGGGGGGCTTTCGGGGGGACGGGGCCCAGCCACTCGCCGCGGTGCTGCCTCCGGCCAGGCCCCCAGGAGCCAGCGGGACCGTCTGGGACGTGCCTCCTTCCCCGCCACCAAGTCCTGTTTGGTCAGGGATTTGTTTTCCTGGGGGGAGGGGGGGGGAGGGGAGAAAGTCGGGCAAAGGATGTTCCTCTGAGCGCCCCGCGGTCAGGGCCACCGCAGGCTCCCGGCAGGCTCCTGCTGGCACCCAGCCTGGCCCGATGGCCTCTTCCCCTTTGTTCCATTATCTCACAAGTATTTGGCTTTGCCAGCCTAGGCCGCTTCATTTAAAAAGATGGCTTCGTTTTTTTGCGAGCGCCCCGTCCCTCCCCACAACCCCCCCCCCCCCCCCCCCCCCCCCCCCCCCAGCACCAGGGACTGGCCGGGCAGCACCGTGGCCGCAGGGTGCTCTGGGGCCCTTTGCCTTTGTCAGTTCCATCAGCTTGCACCTCTCTCTCTCTCTCTCTCTCTCTCTCTCTCTCTCTCTCTCTCTCTCTCTCTCACACACACACACACACACACACACACACACACACACACGCATGCGCTCAGCCACCCCTCTGCCAGTTTCCCTGCCTCCAGCCCAGCAAGTCACATCCACCACCATCTCAAGTTCCTCACCCTTCCAGGCTCTCACATTAGTTCCTGGTCCCTGCGCTGCCCATTCTTTCAGCATAAATCAAATCTCCCTCACAGCTTCTCCCTCACAGCACACCTGCCATCGCTCCCTCCTCGCTCCCAGCCCCTTCATCTCTCCCCCAGCTTCACCATGGCTTATGGACAATGTCTCCACTTGTCTCGAACCCTGCACAGTTGGTAGTTCATTCATTTAATCCACAAATGCTTACTGAGTGCCCACCCTGTTAGGCATTAACCTATTGTTAAGTACTGGGGGCATGACGGGAAGAAACACACGTGGTCAGGGACCATGTGATATTTGTTCCTGCAGCCTGGACCACACAGATACCCGATGCATTTTGAATGGGTGGATGAAAGAAAAAGCAAATCTCCCTGTCCTCTGAGCAGCCTCTCCTGTATTTTCTTTGCTGTTTTATTATTCAAAATACACGCTCCTTATGACAAGCTTGATAGACTTTACTTTCTCAAGTCCCTGCATATCCATTAGGTCCCCGTGAAGCCGCCTTCTGAGGTGGCTGCGGTCCAGGTCTAGCACTCCCCTTAGGAAGGCTTAGTGAGTACAGGCCAGCCGTCAGATGGCTCACTGGTTGTCGGCGGAGTCCAGACCAGACTTTCCCCAGGACCTCTGTGCTCCTAACCTTGCTCTCTCCGGAAGACACATAGGCCTCATGTCCCCCTCTGTGGTGCCTGACACAGGCTTCCCAACCAGGAAAACGGGGCTAGGAGGAGTAGGCTGAGGCCCGGTTTCCAATACTGCCCCTCCAGACTCCTGCAAGAGGCATTGCTTAGAGGGAGGTTTACGTAATAGATTGTAGGATGTGATTTTTCTCCTTCGAGTCTCCTCAACGCCTACCCTTGCCCCCAATTATCCTTCTGCAGCGTGGTAGGCTCAGCTCCATGGTAATTGGATTTTCTGACAGTCACTGGGAACTTGAGGCTGAGTGTTGTGCCCTTCACCTGGGTCAGCTTTGCCATGATTAGATTTGTCTAATTAACCGGGAGGCCTCAGGTACCTGCGCTGAGAGGCAGACAGCTCTCTCCGAATGCTTTCTGGACACGGTGCTCATGGCAGCTTTGGTCCCATGCCAGTGACTTCGGCCTCGCCCACTTGTGGCACTTGAGACCCTTGCTGTGTTAGGGAAGCCAGGATTTCTGCCATTGCCCGCCCCCACGCTGCTGCCTTGGACCAATAGCCTGAGGGCGGGGGGAGAAGAGGGGCCAACAGACTGATCCCAGCAGGGAAGCTGCAGACACTAGGCTCCTTCACTCAGCAGCTGAGCTTCTTAGATTTTATCCCCTGAGTTCAAAGTTCATATCTGTCGAGTGGGAATAATAGAGGACTGCCGTAGGATTCACAGGCAACATCTGTAAAGTGACGATAGCAATGCCTGCACATGTACCCAGTACATGTGTACCTCTCTCTGATGTGAGCACACACTAACAGATACATGTACACACACATACACACACACAGACATACACACACACACACACACAGTCACACGCTTCTTCAGCCCAGCTGGGCTCCTCTTCAGCCTTCCACTCCCACCGCACCCTTTCCTAATGTTCCTTTCATTTCCTTCCCTTTGCCCCCTCTTTCTATCGTCCTCTTTCCTTTTCATGACGTTTCCTCCTTCCAGGGCCCAGTTTCTTCCCCTTGGGCAGGTGCTGCTTCTCTCTCCTCGAGTACCTTCCCTAGCCATGTTGCCCTGTTCTGTAGTCATGCGCCTCCAAGTCTGCCTCCTGCCAGGCCCCGGGCCTCGTGAGGCAGGGACTGTGGCTTAGTGAGCCAGCAAATAGAGGATACGTAAAAGGAAGGAAGGAGGAAGAAAGGACTGTTTTTTTGGTCCAAGGTCAGTCATATGGTCTCCAGAGGGTGCCCATGGCCACCACTAGCCCCGCACACCTTTATGCAAACTCACCAGAAGTGCTTCCTTTCCCATCCAGGGGATGGGCGGGCTCACTGCTCTGGATTCAGACCCCATTAGTCTCCCTGGCTGCCATGATCACACTGCCCGTGAAAGGAGCTGTGAAAGGAGCCGAGGATGAGAGGAGGCTGCCTAGGCACTGATCTCACTCACGGTGCCATCCAAGCGGCTCAGGCTTCTCCTGTTGAAGTCCCTGCCATTGGTCTGCTCCAGGGTCTTGAGCTCCTTCCTAGTGTGACACAGCTGCCTGCACCCCCACAGACACAGATGCCTGTACCCCACAGACATGCTGTCATTTGACAGGGCCATCACCTGCCATTCTTCTTGCAGAACAAAGAAAAGGGATAGTAGGAAACTTGGAGCGCCCAGGAGGCAGCACACACTTGGAGACACTTCTGCTAACAGAGCTGCCAGACACGAAACACTTTTGTCACTCCACTCCACCAGCCATGCCCACTAGCCAATCAGAGCAAGTATGCAAATTAATCCCAACTAAAATGGCTGTGGCCACAGAAGAGGGAGGCTTGGGTTTCTCTGGCAATGGAAGAAGCCAAGTTTTCTGCCTGCCTTTGCCAGCCTAGGTCTTCACTCAAGGCTACAAAGTTTCGGTTGTAGAAGGTAAATATATCCCAGATACCAGGGCCTCCACTTGGGTCACTGGGATGTGTGACTGGCCTGCAAACCACCACAGGCCCCTCGCTCAGGGGAACCCCCGAGGGAACCCCCACCCTGATACTGGACACCCTTCAGGGCAAACCAGCTGACCTCCACTTGTACACCAGGCCTCTATCCTATCTAATAAATGAGTAATATGCAGATTGACCATCACTCCAACACACAATATGGCTACAAATGTGGTCAAAGATCCTGTTCCTATGTGGACACAAGATGGCCACCACAAGATGCCAGCAGGGGAGGGTGGTGGGATCGGGCCTAAATGGGCAGTTGGACATTCCTTGAGGGGTCCTAGTTTGGAGAGGGTGCAGGCTGGGCTGGCGGACAACCTCCCCCCCCACCCCCGTGCACGAATTTTGTGCACTGGGCCTCTAGTATTAATATAAGCAAATATCTAATTAGTCTTAAAAAGTTAGTTTATGCATGTAGCAATGATTTGTATTATTAAAAATAAAGTAGCTATTATTTCCTTCTAGAAATTCTATTAACTGTCAAGGAATACTTCAAAAAGAGGTTCTCATTTGTTCATTCCATAAATATTTGAGTCCCAGAGGATATATGAAGATGAGCAAGACATGCACTCACGTACACATGGACCAACTATGTCTTGCTCATATCCTCTGTGACTCAACTGGGCATGTTGGGAAAGAATATATAGTGTGATGGGACAAGCAAAGGGAGGGGAGATAGAGGGTCAGGTTAAGCTCCATGATGATCACCATGACCAGAGTCAGGCCAGGGAGCATGGCTAGGCTCCCAAGAGTTGCAAGTGGGGAAATGAGGATCAGTTTTCATGTTAGATCACTGGGAGGATGTGGGGTGGGCTTAGCGGTGAGGAGAGGGGTTCTGCTGAGGCAGGGAAAAAGCTAGAGAATTGCTTCTCAAAATGTGGTCTAGCACCTGCATCACCTGAGAGCTTGCTGCAAATACAGATTCCATCTCCACTCTAAATATGGTTTTATTGATTTTTATAGAGCAAGGAAGGGAGGGAAGGAGGGAGAGAGAGAGAGAGAGAGAAAGGGAGAGAGAGAGAGAGAGAGAGAGAGAGAGAGAGAGAGAGAGGAAAAGAGAGTCATCGATGAGAGAAGAACATCATAGATTGGCTGCCTCCTGCACACCCCCTCCTGGCAATTGAGCCCTCTACCCGGGCATGTGCTCTGACTCAGAATCTAACTAGCAATCTCTTGGCTCTTGGGTTGATGGTCAACCACCGAGCCACACTATCTGGGTTCCATCTCTACTCTAGAGCAGCTGAATCTGAATCAGCACTTTATTAAGACTCCCAGTAATTTGTAACCACACTGCATTGAAAGACTCTAGAAAAAGTGTGGGGCTGAGCCAATGTGGGGCAGTGGCATTGAGGATAGAAGGGAAAGAATTTGAATCCTGTTTAAGTATCTTGTTCACTGAACATGGAATAATATAGCAGGAAGTAATTGAAGAGGTTTTTTTTTTGCCAAGTTTTCTCTAGAAGCTGTTGTGTAAATGTACATTTTGTGCCATCAGATATGTAAGTTAGTTTGCGGTCCAGAGTTTTTAAGAAGTCCTAAAATGTACTAGAAGAGAATGTGAAAGATAAATTACCTATGCAGGGCTAGGTAAATACCATTTGAGTAGATAATTTGAAGTAAGTAGTGGTCTTTCTTACCTTATGGGTAGATAATGGTCTTGGGGGGTAGGGATTGGGGGCCATGGATAAATAAAAAATATAGGACCAGCGAATGGCTGGCAAAGCTGTGTGGGGATAACCTCTTCATTTTAGAACATCTCCATTCATTCAGACTTTCACATGCTGAATATTAACCCAGGTGCTGGGAATTCAGATAAAGCAGAGAGAAGTGTAAACATGTCACAAACTGAAGGTGTTTGAACAGCCAAGTGCCAGGACATGATGTGCGCAGCAAGGACAGAGTGCTCAGCACCTGGCGAAGCTCTGGCAGGTAGTAGCAGGTAGTTCTTAAACACTCTGTTCTGCCAGAACAACCCAGACTCCAAAGCCATCCTCCTGGGGGACCTTGGGCAAGTCCTGTAACTTCTTTGGCTTCAGTGTCCATATTGCAAAATAAAAAGTAACACTTCTTAGGGTGCTTATCAGGAAGAGAGGAGCCCAAGTGTGTGAAATGGTCCATAAAAGGTAATATGCTGATGATCATCATCATCACCATCATCACCGTTGTTGTTATGTTATCTTTAACTTTGTTTTTAATCTTGTGAGAGATACAGAAGATACAAAACACATTCTCAGCTCTCAGGAAATTTCCTAGCCAGAGAAAGAGGACACATTCATGGGAGATGGATCACCACCAACAGAGGCTAAATATGAGTCATCAGAGCCCTAAGCTCTGATGGAAGGTGCTCTCCATGGGCTGGGATGCCCAGGGAAGGCTTCTCAGGAGAGATGTTGTTGAGGCAAAAAGGCGAATAAGAGGTCAGAATGTCTTACAGTCACACCAGGAGGAGAGCAATAGCAGTGGAATCCTACAGATTTGATGAGAGAAGGGTGACAGCAGCCTTTGGCTCCAAGGCCCTCATTGTGCCCCCAGGAAGCAGGTGGGGAGGGGGCTTTTAGTTCTTGCTCAGGGTCACTCAGCAGGTGAGTTGTGCTGGGGCAAGAGCCCAGTCCTCAGCTCTGAGCTAGTACTCTTTCCCATCCCATAGCAGTGCGTCTGCATTACACAACATAGCCCTGGAGGAGCTACTGTGCCTGGCCTGGCTAGATTGTGAGCCAAATGAACAAGGTGGGAAGAAAGAGTCTGGTCGGAGATGAAATTCAAACTCTGTCACAATCAGCTGAATCCCTTCTAACCTGGTTTTTCTCTGTTTTTTTTTTCTCCTCTAGCTTCTGGTGGTTTGCTGGTGATCTTTGGTGTTCGTTGGTTTTCAGATACATAACTTCTACCTCTGCCTTCATCTTCACATGGTTTCTCCCTGTATGTGTGTATGTGCCCAAATTTCCCCTTTTCATAAAGATGCCAGTCACATTGATTGAAGGGTTCTGTTTACTTCAGTATAACTTAATATTAACGTGACAATTACATCTGCAAAGACCTATTTCCAAGAAAGGTCACATTTGAGGTTCTGGGAGTTAGAACTTCAAAATATGACTTTTTGAGGGACACAATTCAACTCATGATACTGGTCACACACCACTGTAGATTCAAATGTGTTACATACATAAGTACTTAGACCAGGTGAATAATTATAAATGCTAGCAACCTCCTGGGTGAGATATTTAGGGCAAGATTATTTAATCTATTCTCAAATATAGGTCTATCTGCATTCACAGTGCCAGGCTTCCCCAGATTTTGTGTGGTGCTGACCAGTGCACTGTGATGGTATGTGTGTGTATGTGTGTGTGTGTGTGTGTGTGCTCATGCACATGCACATGCATGCATGCATGTTTTTTCTGGGCAGAGATGCCCTCCTGGGAGGGACAGCAACTTGTGTAAGTCAAGCTCTGAGGTCTTAGCTCATAATGAATTATCATAGTCTGGGGGGAGGTCTTAAACAACAAACATTTATTTCTCACAGTTTTGGAGGCTGAAAGTCCAAGATCAAGGTGCCAGCCAATTGGGTCCCTGGTGAGACCTCCTTTGCAGATGCTGCCTTCTTGCTGTCCTCACATGGTGAAGAGACTACCCCTGGCGTGTCCGTTCTCATAAGGGTATTAATCCTGCTCGAAAGGGCTCCACTCTCATGACATAATGACCCCAAAGCCCCCATCTCCAAATAGCATCACCCTGGGGAGGAGAGCTTCAACCCATGAATTGTTAGGGCATCTGCTCTGTAAGGCTTTGCTCTTTCCATTCTGCCCTGCTTCTTCTCCTTATCCTGCATGTCGACCTTCGTCACATGGGCCTTTACTCCTGGCCTCCTTTCTCAACCCTGGACCACCTGGTTCCCATTCAATCTTCTCCCAGAATCTCCTTCTACCCCAGCCAACATCTGAAGTTGCCTGTGCACAGTGGGGACGGTACTGGTAGGAGTAGCTGGTGTCTGAGAGAAGAGGATCATGAGGAAGGTTCCATGCTAGAGGGAGAGTGGTGCCATTCCAGTTCCACCCCTGTGTGCTGTGTGTAGACTCTGACTCTATGTTCTTGTTTTTAAAATCCCTTTCCTTGTTGGTGATGCCCCTTCTTCCTCTCAAAGGCCTCATGCTTTCATGCTCCTGGGCCTGTATCAAAACCTTTTCTGAGAAAGAAGACAGGGTCAGTTCTTTACCGTCAATGCCAGGACAAGCCACAGGATTCTGCTTTCCCAGTCTTCTCTCTGATTAGGGGGGCCTGGAAGGCTCTTTACCTGTGGAAGTTTCTGAGGTGGGGTCTGTGAGACAGGGCCTGTGACCTGCAGGTGTGTCTATGAGATGGATGGGCTGAGCACATATGGAAACACAAATGCAGAAGACATGCATAAGTGCATACCTGCAGGGAGTTGGAGAAGGACTGAATGGAAGGCAGCAATTAGGTCTGGTGGGGGGATATGGGAAACCTGTCTGGAGGAGGTTCCAGAGGGGCAGACAATAGCTGGAAAAAGAGAAAGGTCAAGAGTGGCCCGTTAAGTATTGGAGCTGGAGCTAAGAGTTTTGGTAGGGAGCCAAGTGTGGGGATGAGAAGAGTTCTGAAGTCCACATCGAGGAGAAGTAGTGATGAGCCTTCTTATGTTCACTTTGGTGCCCAAGTGCCCCTTGCCCCCTGGATCTCATCTGCATTTCTCACAAGTCCTCCCTTTTGCAAGCCCATTATCTGGGCTGAAATGCTTTATCTGGGCTGACCTGCCTCTGCAGGAACAAAGTGTGGCCAGCAGATGGCGTCTCTGTGAATTGAAAAAACCATGGCAAATGACTGAATTTTCAATTCCCTTGGTGCCTTCAGCAGGGTATCTCAGAGCAAGATAGTATTGTACACCCCCCGCCCCCCGAACCCCAGACTATGGACCCTCTGGACCCATCACCCTCTTTCAAAGTCTTGACACCTACTATTCTTTCCTTCTGGAGTTCCTATGTCCCTCTTTGCAAATTTCAACTCATCCCTTGTGTCCTTCCCTTGGTGACACTTTCTGACTTTCTGAGGCAGAAGGAGTGATACGTTCTTTGAGTTCCCTCATGCACCACAGACCTGGGCACTACTCATCGCCAACATATTCCAGGCCAGTCCTGGCCACCCTGCAGGAGGGGGTGAGTGAATTGGGCAACTTTCTTCAAGGCACCATCCTGTGTCTTCTCTTTTTATACTCTCTGCCACGAACAGGCGAGGAAGGTAAATACCATTAACTTCATTGGGTAGAAGAGAAACTTATGGTCAAAGAGTCCATAGCCTGCTGGAAGCCCCAATCTATCCTTCTAGTGTCATCTCCTGCAGGAACCTCACATCCCTTAACGCTTACACAACCAAGTAGGATTCCTTCTGCTTCTTGGACATGCTCTATGCTGCCCTGCACTTTGCCTGTCACCATGCTATACCCTTTTCCCGAATGCCTTTCTCACATCTTAACTAATCCGAGTTTAAGGACCAGCTCAAGTGCCATCTTCTGTACTAGGATATCTCACCCTGCCTGAGTGCTGGAAGCGATGGGTCCTTGTTTATCATTGTGCTGTTTGGACTGTGAGGGTGGTGGCATCTGCACAGTGAGATGCACAGCATGTGCTCACTGGGCTGGAGGTTGCTCATGCAGGCTCAGTGCACTCGCTTGCTACTTCACTTATGCATTTATTTACTGCATCTTGCCCACATTTTCCCAGAAGGGGTTAAGGCAGCATATCTCATTTTGAAGTAGTTAAATGGTGCCTCTCAAACTATTTCATCCAAGACCCATAGTAATAAATACATTTTTACATCATGACCCTATATATACACTTTTTTTCTCCCTCTCTGGAACTAAACTTTTCCAAAACAGCATCTTCACTGACAAGGTATAACACACTCTAATATTTTCTGGTAAATTATATTCTGCTTTAAAAATACTGGCTGTGACCTGATTTCCCAGCCCACTAATGGATCATGGCCCTGAGTTTGAGAAACACCAATTGAGGCAACCAAGGAGCAGTATTCTGGGGAAGCATTGGCTGGGGGGCGAACATGGGTCCTGTCCTTGGATACGCATGGGGACGATTGGTAGACGCTGGGTCAGTGAGGAGGTCTCTGGACCTGGAGGCAGATGTGTTGCCCTGGAGGCAGATGTGTCTGGACCTGGAGTCAGGTGTATGGCCATGAGCAGTGATGAGGGTGGATGTTCTGACATATTTCCACCTCCCATTCGGTTCCCTGTAACCTAGGGCCCCTCCTGCTGCCTCCTGGGCGCCCCCTTTGAGACCAACAATGGTAATGTCCTTCCTTTCTGCTTCTCCACATCTGTTACTCCTCCTGCTACCCGAACACTCCAGTCTGCACCAAAGACTGTGGGGTGTGGAGGGGTTTGTTTTATCCATCCTTACATCCGCAGTACTTGCAGAGTGCCAGTGCGAAGGGGCTCAGTGAAGCTGGCTGCATAACTGGGTGGTGAATATATTAATGGTAACTATAGCATCAGAGTCCTGCTGAGGGAGGAGTTCCAGGGCTGCTGACTCCAGCACCCTCAGGGGTCAGGCAGGTAACATTCCAGCATGAAGCAGGGCCCGTGGGAGGCAGAAGGCGCAACATCCACGAAAGCCCTGGGAAGGCAGTGTCTCTGTGTGCACTGCTTTCCTGTTGCTGCTGTGACAAATCACCTCACCGCAAGCCTAATGGCTTAAACACAATGGAGATTTGTTCTCTTATAGTTCTGGAGGCCAGATGTCTGACTGAGTCTTCAGAGCTAAAAATCAAGGTGGTCACAGGCCTGTTTTCCTCTTGAGAATTATTGCCTTCCTCCTCCAGATCCTGGGGGCTCCTGGTGTTCCTTAGCTTGTGGCCACATCACTCTAATCGCTAGCTGTGTGGTCACAGGGACATCTCGGCTTCTGTATCCTTCCTGTAAAGATCTTTGTGACTACCATTAGGGCCCACTCAAAATAGCCAGGATAACCTCCCCATCTCAATAGCCTTAATCATAAATTCAAAGTCAGTTTTGCCATATAAGGTGACATCCCTCTGTTTTGGATGAAGACCAGAACTTCTCAGGGACTAGTCTTCAGTGTACCACACCTGGCTGAACAGAGTCAGGGAGGGTTGGAGCTAAGAGAAAGTGGACATCCTTCTGGTCCAGTCTTCTCACTACAGTCTCAGGAACAGGAGGACCAGGGCAAGGGAGTGACTTGCCCATGGTCATGTGCTGCCCAGGAGCAAGGCCAGGATTGCATTTCAGCCTTTGCCATTCCCACAACCTGTGGCTCTGGTGTATTTCTTTGACATGCATCCTCGCGGTGGTATCAAAAAATGCCAAACAAAGATTCAGCACTTGTATTTTCCACCCTAAAAGTCAGACATGTTGTCAGTTATTTCAGGACTTTTGAAGTTGAACTAATACATGGAAAGCTGGTATTACTTTGCACAGAGATGGTGCCTCCTGCAATCTGGAGGATTTTTCAAGTCCCTGTGAGCTGCCAGAGGCACCTTAAAGAAATGTAGGTACTCCTGCCTCCTAATCCTATTAATTATTCATGTGTTACTTTCCATTCAAACTACTCATATCCCAGGTACTCCACACATGCTTTTTCTTGGTTGTAATCATGCAGTTCAATAAATCCAAAGACGGTTACAGTCCTCATGTGCAGAGGGCCCAAATCCCTTCGGTTCTGCATAGGAAGGGATTAGGAGGTTTAACATTTTCCTTCTCACTTAAACCAGTGTTAGAAAAGAAATACAAGAACGAGCTTAGGAAAAAGCATTAGGGAAGATGTGATTTTGGTCAGTCCCATAGGACACCTCGCCCAATGTGTCCCTGGATATTTGTGAGGGGCAAGTCCTCCCTAATGGTGTCTCTGAATGTGCCCAAATATCCAAATATACTTCAAAAAAACCAACATGACTTAATCAATTTCTATTGATAGATGGGTGGATGAATAGGATTATTTTTTAAGTATTAGAGCAGCCTTTCTTTTTTTAAAATTAATTTTTTATTGTCTAAAGTTTTATATATGTCTCCTTTTCCCCCAATTGATTCCTCCCCAACCATTCTCACCCCAGGCAAACACCTACTGCATGTATATGAGTCCTTTGATTGCTCTCTAACATCCCCCCCACCCCCCATTTGTCTCTGGATCTATTCTTGTTCATCAAATTATGTTGATCATTATATCCCACATATGAGTGAGATCATGTGATATTTACCTTTTTCCGACTGGCTTATTTTACTAAAATAATGCTTTCCAGTTCCATCCATGCTGTTGCAAATGGTAAAAGTTCCTTCTTTTTTATAGAGGCATAGTATTCCATTGTGTAGATGTACCACAGTTTTCTAATTCACTCATCTGCTGATGGGCACCTAGGCTGTTTCCAAATCTTAGCTATGGTAAAGTGTGCTGCTATGAACAGAGGGGTGCATATATCCTTTCTGATTGGTGTTTCTGAATTCTTGGGATATAGTCCCACAAGTGGGATTACTGGGTCAAATGGGAGTTCCATTTTTAGTTTTTGAGGAAACGCCAGACTGTCATCCTCAGAGGCTGCACCAGGCTACATTCCCACCAGCAGTGCAGGAGGGTTCCTTTTTCTCCACAGCCTCACAAGCACTTGTCTGTCATTTGTTGATTTGTTGATGATAGCCATTCTGACAGGTGTGAGATGGTATCTCATTGTCATTTTGATTTGCATTTCTTGGATGATTAGTGAATTTGAGCATGTTTTCATATGTCTCCGGGCCTTATATATGTCCCCTTTTGAAAAGTGTCTTTTTAGGTCCTTTGACCATTTTTTGATAGGATTATTTATCAACCTTTTGTTAAGTTGTATGACTTCTCTTTGAGTTGGAAATTAAACCCTTTTTGGTGATAACATTGGCAAATATATTCTCCTATACCAATGGCTAGCAAACTCATTAGTCAACAGAGCCAAATATCAACAGTACAACAATTGAAATTTCTTTTGAGAGTTAAATTTTTTAAACTTAAACTATATAGGTAGGTACATTGTTATTAACTTAATTAGGGCACTCCTAAGCTGGCCTTTGCTAAAAACTCAAGGGGTCAAAGAGCCACATGTGACTCGTGAGCCGTGGTTGCCGACCACTGTCCTAATCAGTGGGCTTTCTTGTTGTTTTGTTGGTGGTTTCTTTTGCTGTGCAGAAGCTTTTTATTTTTATGCAGTCCTATTTATTTATTTTTCCTTAGTCTCCATTGCTTTAGGAGCTGTGTCTGTAAAGATACTGCTGCGACATATGTTTGCTATTTTGTGATATATGTTTGAATCTTGTGGGATTTTTTATGGTTTCCCTTCTTACAGTCAAGTCCTTTAGCCATTTTGAGTTTGTTTTTGTGTATGGTATAAATTGGTAATCTAGTTTAATTTTTTTGCATGATCTGTCCAATTTTCCCAACACCTTTTATTAAAGAGACTGTTTTGACTCCATTGTATGCTCTTGCCTTCTTTCTCAGATATTAATTGAGCATAATGGCTTGGGTCGATTTCTGGGTTCTCTGTTCTGTTCCATTGGTCTGTATGTCTGTTCTTGTGCTAGTACCAGGCAGCTTTGAGAACAGTGGCTTGGTAATATAACTTGATATCTGATATTGTGATCCCTCCAACTTTGTTCTTCTTTCTCGGTATAGCTGTGGCTATTTGGGGTCTTTTTGTATTCCAGATGAATTTTTTGAGAGGTGTTCTACTGTAGATATTTGAAATATGCCATTAGTATTTTAATGGGGATTGCATTGAATGTGTAGATTACTTTGGGTAGTATGGACATTTTAATGATGTTGATTCTACCAACCCATGAACATGGTATGTTCTTCCATTTGTTTATGTCTTCCTCTATCTCTTTTTTCAATGTCTGAGTACAGTTCTTTTACGTCCTTAGTTAAGTTTATTCTTAGGTATCTTAATTTTTTTGGTGCAATGATAAATGGGATTGTTTTCTTTGTTTCTCTTTCTTTGAGTTCATTATTAGTGTAAAAAAGGCCATAGGTTTCTTGGTGTTAATTGTGTATCCTGCTACATTGCCAAATTTATTTATTAGGTCTAGTCATTTTTTGATGGAGTCCTTGGGGATTTTTATGTATAGTAATATGTCATTTGGAAACAAGGAAAGTTTTACTTCTTTCCCAATTTTGATGCCTTTTAATTCTTCTTCTTTTCTGATCACTATGGCTAGCACTTCCAGTACTATGTCGAATAGGAGTGGTGATAGTGGGTATCCCTGTCTTGTTCCTATTCTTAGGGGAAATGGTTTTAGTTTTTGCCCATTGAGTATGATGTTGGCTGTAGGTTTGTCATATGTTATTATGTTGAGGTCTGATCCCTCTATTCCCACTTTTCTGAGAATTTTTTATCAAGAAAGGGTGTTGGATTTTGTCAAATGCTTTTTCTGTATTGATTGATAAGATTATGTGCTTTTTGTCTCTCAGTTTGTTTGTGATGTATTATATTTATTGATTTGTGGATATTGTACCATACTTGCATCCTCAGAATAAATCCCACTTGGTTATGATGTATGATCTTTCTAGTGTAATGCTGAATCTGATTTGCTAGAATTTTGTGAGGATTTTAGCATCTATTTTCATCAAGGATATTGGCCTATAGTTCTCTTTTTTTGTTGTGTCTTTATCTGGTTTTGGAATTAGGGTAATGCTGGCTTTATAGAAAGCACTTGGAAGTGTGCTTTCTTTTGAATTTTTTGGAATAGTCTGAGGAGGATAGGTTTTAGTTTTTCTTTGAATGCTTGGTAGAACTCTCCTGTAAAGCTGTCTGGACCAGGGCTTTTGTTTTCTGGAAGATTTTTATTTTTATTTTTATTGCTGATTCAGTTTCTTTGGTAGTTATCAGCCTATTCAGGTTTTTTTGTTTTTGTTTTTGTTTTTTTGTTTTTAAATATATTTTATTGATTTTTACAGAGAGGAAGGGAGAGAGATAGAGAGTTAGAAACATCAGTGAGAGAGAGTCATCGATCAGCTGCCTCTTGCACACCCCCTACTGGGGATATGCCCACAACCAAGGTACATGCCCTTGACCGGAATCGAACCTGGGACCCTTCAGTCCCCAAGCCGACGCTCTATCCATTGAGCCAAACCGGTTTCGGCCTATTCAGGTTTTTTGATACTTCTTTATTGAGTTTTTGAGAGCTTATATTTTTCTAGGAATATGTCCATTTAATCTAGGTTGTCCATTTTGTTGGAATAGAGTTTTTCATAGTATTTTTTTCATAATAGTTTGTATTTCTGTGGGATGGGTTGTTAATTCACCTCTTTCATTTCTGATTTTGTTTATTTTGGCCCTCCTTCTTGGTGAGCCTGGCTAGAGGTTCATTAGTCTTTTTTATCCTTTCAAAAAACCAGCTTTTGGTTTTGTTGATCTATTGTATTATGTGGTGTTTTTTTTTTTTTTTTTTTTTTTTTTTTTTTTTTTTGTGTGTGTGTGTGTGTGTGTGTGTGTGTGTTTTAATTGTCTCTATGTTGTTTATCTCCACTCTGATCTTTATTATTTCCTTCCTTCTGCTTATGCTGGGCTTTTCTTATTGCTATCTTTCTAACTCCTTGAGTTGTAGAGTTAAATAATTTATTACCATTTTTTTCTTGGGGTTTTTTTTGAGATAGGCTTGTAGAGCTATAAACTTCCCTCTCAAGACTGCTTTCACTGTGTCCCATATATTTTGGATTGTTGTGTTTTCATTGTCTTTTGTTGCCATGATGCTTTTTATTTCTTCTTTGATCTCCTTTGTCACCCAATCATTGTTTAATAGCATGCTATTTAGCCTCCAGGTGTTTGATTTTTTTTATTGTAGTTGATTTCTAGTTTTATGCCATTGTGATCTGAGAAGATGCTTGATATGATTTCTATCTTCTTGAATTTGAAGAGAATAAAATAAAAGGATAGAGAAAAACTAAAGCAGGAACAGAGTAAGAGAAACAGGACAAAAAAGGGGAAAAATGAGGAAGAGAGTTTTGGCATAAAGAAAAAATTAAGATAGCGTAAAGTAATGCTAAAGGAAAAATAAAAATAGAATGTAGAACACTGATCCTAAAATAAAATGAAATAAAGAAAAAATAAAATAAAACTTTAAGAAAGGTAAAATAATAGTAGTAATAATAATAATTAAAAATAAAAATCCTATATAATAAAGAGGTAATATGCAAATTGACCATAACTCCAACACACAAGATGGTCACCCCCATGTGGTCAAAAGGGCCACCCCCATGTGGACACAAGATAGCCATCATAAGGTGGCCAGCAGGGGAGGGCAGTTGTGGGCAATTAGGCCTGTAGGGGAGGCAGTTGTGGGGGAGCAGGCCTGCAGAGGGGGGCAGTTGGGGGAAATCTGGCCTGCAGGGGAGGGCAGTTAGAGGCAGCCGGGCTGGCAAATGAAGGCAGTTAGGGGTGACCAGGTCAGCAGGTGAGGGCAGTTAGGGGCAATTGGGCTGGCAGGGGAGCAGTTAGGTGTTGATTAGGCTGGCAGGGGAGTGCTTAGGGGGTGATCAGGCTGGCAGGCAGAAGTGATTAGGGGCAATCAGGTGAGTGGTTGGGAGCCAGCAGTCCTGGATTGTGAGAGGGCAATTGAACATCCCTCAAGGGGTCCCAGATTGGAGAGGGTGCAGGCTGGGCTGAGGGACACCCTCACCCCCACACCCATTCATGAATTTCATTACCAGGCCTCTAGTATAATAATACAAGAGTAAAATCAAGTGAGAAAAAAAAATTAGTTTCTTTCATAAAAGATAAAAAATGAAAATGTGAAGTAGTGAAGATTGTTCACTTCCTCTACTGTTTTCCTTGGCACATTTGTTTCCTGTCAGGTAGTCAGCACAGTATTGAAGTTCCCTGCGATCCATTGATCTTCTGTGTCATAAGCCACAGGTAGGATCTTTTTGTTTTCAAGCAGGCAGATCTCTTTGTTTCTCAGCCTGCCTTTAGTTATATTTACACAGAGTCAATTTGTGATATACCTCCTGGGTGGCAATGTTTATGTATTAATATCTGGGGCTAACAGGACTCTCTACCTAGTGTTTAGATTGCTTTCCCTGCTGCACTTAATACTGGGTTGGGGGGATGGACTGCCCAAGAGCTGGTTTTTTGTTTGTCTCTCCCCACTCTGTTCCCCAGGTTTCACAAAAACAACTCATCCCCGCAGTCTCAGTGAGTGTTTTTAATTGGAAGATCCTATGTACTGGACTTAGCAATAAAAAAACAAGGATTTAAAAAGGAAAAAAGCTAGGGGAAGTGTGAAGACTTATGTGTTTTCCCCCTGGCACTGTGCAGCTGGTATACTGGTAGAACTTCAGGCTTCCTTTCTGGGCCCAGGCCAGCTGTGGGTTAATTTCTAGAGTTCTCCTTCTGCCAGCAGCCCTGTGGACCCCCTTCCACATTCGAGGCTACACTGAACCCAATGGCCACAGATTTTGTGGGGTGCAGTCTTCCTTTGAGAATTCCAGTTTCTGCTGCCATGTTTCTTCCTCCAGCCTGGATCCCAGATCTCACCTTTCTCTACCTTTGATCCATAGATTGCCTCATCAGCTGTGTTTAATTCACCAATTCTGGGTGGGTATTTTTCAATTCAGCTGTTTCTTCTAAATGCTCTGTAAGAAGGCACAGCGCTAGTCCACAAAGTTTCCCCCAGGACAGACAGGGAGGCTGGAGTCCTGGTGTTTGTGGGTTTGCAGCTGAGGCAGTTGGTCCCTGGGCATTGTGGTTGTAGGGTCCTGAGAGATATGTAAGGTCTCCCTGATTAGAGGTAAGGTTGGGCTTATGATCACACCCAGTATCCTCTCCAAGATGATGCAGTCTCTGTGGCAGAGCTGGCAACTCCAGGAGAAATTGCAGCATCAGTAGAGGCTGTCCATCCAGGGCAGCCCGGTCTGCCAATCCCCAACAGTCCCTTAGAATATAGCTGTCATTCACTCACAAATACAAACAATCCCCACATGTCCATCACTCTCACACTATCTTGCAGCCTGCTGTCCCATCAGCAGCCATCTTGGATCCCCTAGATAGGATTATTTATCCATACATATGTACATCTATCTAAACACACACATTATTTCCCATTTTATTTAAATTTATTCTCCTAAATGATCATTTCACACATTGAGGTCAGTGTACATATGGGTGTGTGTACTTGTGTGTTCCTGTATGACTCTTTAGAACAATGCATTTTATAACTTTACACTAATCACCTCTGTGATTAGCAAAGGAGAGTAATGATAGTGGGAAGAGTCTCACATAACATTCTGGATGTGGGGGCTGCCCTTGTTTCCTTTGTGATTGTTATTAAGCCCATCTATTGACAAGGCAGGTGAAGGCTCAGTATACCTCCTGGCAAATGTCTACATGGGGAAAGGAACCTCCCTGACAAGAGCAAGGGGTTTTAAGCAGGGGTCTGGGAACCAGAGGAGGATTTAAAATGTTTGGGCTACATCCCCATGGACAGCAGGACCAATATCTATGAGGGTGCATCTTAGGCAGTCCTGATCACTTTGAACATTTACAGGAATTGGTTATGGACTTACCTTTTTCCCTACTAAATTGGAAGTTTCACACTGGACTTACCTGTTTTTCCAGCCTAAGAACCTGGCACCCACCACTCAACAAATACTTGTTGAATGCATGCTTTGCTTGAAATTTTCCTGTTCTGAGGTTTTTATGTTTTACCTTTTATAGTAGCAAACATCAGGATTTTCTGTAGCAGAAAATGCTAATTAAATATCCATAGCAGCCAGTAAGGGTGGCAAATGGACCCCAGTAAAGAGGGTAGTGAAAGACAGAAGGGAGCGCTGAATGTGGGGCATAGAGCATGCTCATCGATGCTAATGAGCAGCATTACTCTGCTCCAGCCAATGTGGACATTTGCGAATAAGTACTTAGTATTTCTAAATTATTCTGTTTTTTTTTTTCTCAAAAAAAGCAGTAAAATACTAATTTTAATGTAAAACTCTCTGGCTGGGTTAGGTCTACAGGCCACCAGCTGGAGAAATTTTCTGTCTGAAGCCATCCCCTGACTGACTAATCAATAAATCAGTTCTGTATGTGGAATAATCCAGTGCAATTGGCAATTTAACTGCCCTCTCTCTTTCTTTCTCTACCTCAAAAATATTTTATTTTGTTCCAGGAGTGTTATCAAATAATTTCTTCTGTTGTGCTACATTCATGACTAGCTCTGAAATTACTTTCTTGTGAAATGATCATTTGGGAGACTAAATTGAAATAAAATTAGAAATAACTTGTATTGGTTTGCAACTAAGTTGGTAATATTTAACAAATATTGCTTGCTAAGCAGATAATGGATTCTACACAGGACCCAAAGATGAGTTAAAGCATTATATACATATTGTGTATGCACAAATGTAATATCTAGGGCAACCAGTCAAAAGCTATACAAAGGGATACATTTAAAAACATATAGTTAAGTCAAAATGTAGTTCTAGAAAAATGTCTCAATAAAACACAAAAGGACAGAAAAAATAAAACCGAGAAATAAAGGACAAAAAGAAAAAGTGGAAAACAAAAGTTAAATTGGTAGACTTAAGCACTAACATATCAATACATAAATCCAATGTAAACAGTCTAAAAACATCAATTAAAAGGCAAAAATTGAGAGTAGATTAAAAAGGATGGCCCAACTACCTACTGTATAAAAGAAACTCACTTCAAATAAAATTATTTAGGCAGATTGAAAGTAAGAAGATGGAAGATGATATATGATACAAGCATTAATAAACAAAACAGAGGGGGCTATATTAATATAATATAAAGTAGACTTCAGAAGCAGAAAGTTGCTGGACAGAGAGGGACATTATCTAATAATGAAAGGATTTCTCTAACAAGAAGATACAACATTTCTAAATGCAACAAGCAATTGAGTTGAAAAATCTAAAGCCAAAACTGTATGTCCCTGGGCATTACTCTGACTGAACTTCAGTGCTGGGAGTTCTACGCAGGGTAATGAGAAATAAAAGGAGAAATAGACAAATCTACAATAATAAGTAGAGACTCAACATCCCTATCTCAAGAATTGATAGAACAGCTAGTCAAAAAATTAGCCAGGATATAAAAAATTCAACAATGCCATCAAACAATAGGATCAAGAGGGCATTTATAAAGTTCTCCACTCAGCAACAGTAGAATACCCATTCTTTTCAAGTGCCAATACACATTCTTTTTATATGCCAATATAGGTCATATGTCTAGACCATAAAACAAATTTAAAACAGTTGAAATCTTACAAAGTTTGTTCTCTGATCACAATGACATTAAACTGGACATTAGTAACATAAGATCACAGGAAACTGACAGAACTGAATAAAAATAGAACATATAAAAATTTGAAAGATGCAGATAAATCAGCACTGAGAGGAAAATTTATAACAATAAATACATACATCAGAGAAGAGGAAATGTTTTAAATAAATATGTAAGTTTCTACTTCAAGGATCTAGAAAAAGAAGAGCAAAATTAAACAAAATGCAAGCAGAAAGAAGGAAATAATGCTGAGAATAGAAATCAATAAAATAGAAAACAAAAAAAAGAGAAAAAAAATCACTGAAACAAAAATTTGTTCCTTGAAAAGATCAATAAAATTGACAAACCTGTAGCTAGAGTGAGAGAGAGTGTGCACAAATGATTAATGTCAAGAATGAAACAGGAGATATCACTACAGACACCACAGACATCTAAGGAATAATAAGAGAATACTGTGAACAACTCTACTCACATAAATATGACAACTTAGGTCAAGTGGATCCATTCTTTTAAAAAAAAAAAAGTACAACCCATCCAATATAAAATATATAATTTAAGTAGCCCTAGAATTATTATGGAAATTGAATTTATAATTTTAAAACTCCCATAAAAAATGTCCAGGCTCATATAGTTTCAAGAGAGAATTCTATAAAATGTTTAAAGAAGAATTAGTACCAACTTTACATAATCGTTTCCAGAAAATAGAAGAGCAGGAAACATTTCCAAATTGTCTTATGAATCTGGCATTTACTTGCTACCATACCAGAAAAATACATTATAAAACAAGAAAACTACAGTCCAACAACTCTCATAAATATAGGTGCAATAATATTTTTAACCTACCTTTTGTTTTATTTTATTTATTAATTGAATCTATTTTGTTGCCAATATTCTGTTAGAGATTACCAATTTTTAACAAAATATTGGCAAATAGAATTCAGCAATATGTTAAAAAATTATACACCCTGGTCAAGTTGGCTTTGTTCTAAGGGTATATAATCAAAAATTGCCAAAGTTATCCACCATATTAACAAGCCAAAGAAGGAAATCACATCATCATATTAATTGATGCAGAAAAGCATTTGACAAAATTCAACCTCCAATCATGACAAAACTCTTAGAAAAGGAGAAATAAAGGAAACTTCCTAAACTTGATAAAGAACATATATTTTTAAAAGACTATAGCTAATATTTTGCATAGTCATGAGAGACTTACTACTTGCCCCCTAAGATTGGGAATAAGATAAGGATGTCAACTCTCATCACTCTTATTTAAGGTAGTGCTGGGAGTTTTAGTCACAGTAATGAGGCAAGAAGAGGAAATACAGTAAAAGCATAGAGATTAGAAAGAGATAAAACTGTCCTTATTTTCAGGTAATATGATTGTCTATACAGAAAATCCCATGGTATAAAAAAAAAGTAAACAAATTTCTAGAACTAAAAAGTTCATCAAGGCCACAGGATAAAAGATTAATAAACAAAATCTATTGTATTTCTAAATATTAATAACAAGCATGTGAATACTGAAATTAAAAAATACAATACCATTTACAATCACTCTAAAAAACCAAATGCTCTTTCAACAATAAAAATAAATTTAAAAAATACTTAGGTGTAAATTTAACAAAATTTGTACATGATTTGTATGCTAAAAGTTACACAACATTAATAAAAAATTAAAGAAATGCCAAATAGATGGGGAGATATATTGTGCTCATGAATCAGAAGACTCAACATACTTAAGATGCCACCTCTCTCCAAACTTATATTTAGGTTTAATGCACTTCATTTGAAATCCTAGTGAGATATTTTTTGTAGATATAGTAAAAACTATTCTAAAAGTAATGTGGAAAGGCATAGGAACTAAAACAATTTTGAAAAAGAAAAATAAGATAGAAGAACTCAGCCTCCCCAATTTCCAGGCTATATATTACCATAATATAGCTATATATTATATGTGGTATGAGCAGACAAATAAACACAGATCAATGGAGCATAATAAAGAACTGAAATAGACCCAGACAAATAAGCTCAGTTGATGTTGGGGAAAGGTGAGAAAGCAATTCAATGGAGGAAGGATAGATATTTTAACAAATAGTGCTAGAACCCTTGACACAAAATGACTAAGACTCACACCTTAGCCCTAGTTGGTTTGGCTCAGTGGATAGAGCATTGGCCTGTGAACTGAAAGGTCCCCAGGTTCGATTCCGGTCAAGGGCACATGCCCGGGTTGTGGGCTTGATCCCCAGTGGGGGACTTGCAGGAGGCAGCCGATCCATGATTCTCTCTCATCATGGATGTTTCTCGCTCGCTCTCCCTCTTTCTTCCTCTCTGAAATCAATAAACATAAAAAATAAAAAGACACACACCTTATAAAAAATTAACAGAAAATTGATCATGAACTTAAATATAAACACAAAACTATAAAACTTTTAATTTAAAAACAGAACCGAATCATCCGGATCTAGGTAGGACTAAGTAAAGCGTTCTTAGAGTTAAACACCAAAAACAAGATACTAAGAGAAAAAATAAATACAATGTACTTCTTTAAAATTAAAAACTTCTATTAAGAGAATGAAAAGAAAAGTTACAGAGTGAAAGAAAATATTTGCAAACCGCATATCCAACAAATGTCTAGTGTATGAAATATATGAAGGACTCTTGAAAAAAACATCATCAATCCAATTAGAAAGTGGCTAAAAAGACACCTCACAGATGACAAATAATGAAAAAATCCTCAATAGCCAAGTCATTAGGGAAATGCAAATTAAAACAATGAGATACTCCTTCACACCCAGTAGAATGGCCAACATCTAAAGCACTGACAACACCAAATGCTGGACAGGTACTCTCAGTCATTACTGGTGGGAATACAAATGACACTGCCACTTTGAAAGACTGTTTGGGAGTTTCTTATAAAACTAAATATAGTCTTACATATGATTCAGCAATCGAGTGCCTTCGTATTTACCCAAATGAGTTAAATTTTTATTTCACAAAGAAATGTGCACATGTATGTTTATAGCAGCTTTATTCATAATTGCCCAAATCTGTAGTACTTCCAGACAATAGAATATTATTTAATGCTTAAATCAAAAAGACTCTTAAGCTCTGAAAAGACTTGGAAGAACCTTAAATGCAAATTGCTAAGTGAAAGAAAGTGATCTGAAAAGGCTGCATTCTGTATGATTACAACTCTAGACCTTTTGGAAAAGGCAAAACTCTGGAGACAGGAAAAAAAGATCAGTAGTTTCCGGGGTTGAAGAGGGAGAAGAAGCAGAAGAGTTGAAGACTTTTTAGGGCAGTGAGACTATTCTGTATAATACTATAATGGCGGATATTTGTAAAAACCCACAGAATATGAAATATAGTCACCTAGAGTAGACTATAGAATTCAGGTGTAAATTATGTAATTTAACTATAGGCTTATGGTGATGATGTATCATTATATGTTCATAGATTGTAACAAATGTCCACTCTGGTGTAGGATTTTGATAGTGGGGGAGGCTGTGCGTGTACAGAGTGTGCGTAGGGGGGAGGCAGGTAGGAGGTATATTGGAAATCTATGTACTTCCTTTTCAACTTTCCTGTGAACTTAAAAATGTTCTAAGTGTAAAATCTATTAATATATATATATATATATATATATATATATATATTCAACATCTAAATTAGCCATTAGAGGATGTAAGTTAAAACTACAATGACGTATCACTACATTCCTCTCAGAATGGCTAAAATAAGATGAATGACAACATCTAATTCTGGCAATGATGTGGAGAAAATGGAACTTTCATACATTGCTGGTGGGAATATAAAATGGGAAACATTTTGGCAGTTCTTAATAAACTAATCCCGAAGCTACCAGACAACCCTGGGCATTCATCCCAGAGAAATGAAGACCTATATGTCCACACAAAACCCTGTAGAGAAACAGCGACAACAGTTTTACTTGTAATAGCCCCGAAGTGGATGCAACCAGCTATTCTTCAGTGGGTGATGATCAAAAATGTGGTACATCTGTGCTGTGAAGTACTATTCAGTGGTAAAAAGGAGCAGACTATGCATCTATGCCACAGCCTAGGGGAATCTCCAGAGATCAAGCTAAGTGCAAAAACAACCCCAAGAGGTTGTATACTATTTTATTTATAAAACATTCTTAACATGACAAAATTCTAGACATGTAGAAAGAGACTAGTGATTGCCAAAGGGTAAGGGGAAGGTAGTGGGAGTGTAGTAGGTGTGAAAGGACAACATGAAACATCCCTGTGCTGTTGGCATTCCTGTATCTTATGATACTGTTCTGCAGTTTTGTGCGATGTCACCTCTGGGGAAAACTTGGTAAAGGATTTATGGGTTCTCTCTGTGTTATTTCTTACAACTGCTTGTGAATCTATAATAATCTCAAAACAAAAAGTCTAATTAAAAATACAATTTGATAAGTTAAAAGGGACTGCTGACTATTGCATACTGTGAATATACTACAATTTATTCAGTCAATTTTTACTGTCATGTTTAGGTTATAATAATCTTATTTCAGAGAGCAATGGTCTGAATGCCTTTGTAGCTAAAATTTGGCACATATTCTTACACTATATCCCTAGAAATGGGATTACTGTTCAAAAGCTATGAATTTTCCTTACACTTTTATGGCCCCTTTGCATCCGAAATACAGAAAGATTCAATACTTAGAGGCATTGAAGTTATGTAAGCATTTAAGATGTTTACCAAAAGAAAAAATTTAAATGCTGCTGGTCCTCTCTGTATTCCTCTTGAGTGACTGAGGCATAGAAAATAGCTAATGCAGTATAATAAGCACATTTTAATAACTTTTGATAAACATTTCAAAACTTTTTCATTTGAAAAATGTGGATCATAAAAATCCTTACCCTCCAGGGTTGTTGTGGGAATTGAACACATGGAAAGCACTTAGAAGAGTGTTGGCCACATAGAAAAGGCTCGGTAAATGCTAGCTGCCATTATGATTCTGATTCCGACTGGATCCAGAAATGACACAGTGCTTTCTACCAGCCGGTAGCAGGAAGCCCTCGACTCTCATCCTTGCCAACACCAGGCATTCATTATCAACCATCTCCATCTTTGCCATGTTTTGCTGTTATTTTAATTAGCATCTCTTAGATTATTAACAGGTTGGAACACATTTTTCATATATTTATTAGGCATTTATACATATTATTTTGTCTTCTCTATTTATGTTCCTCACCCATTTCTCAGTTAGGATATCTCTTTGCTGTGTTGAAGAAATTTTTACATAGCAAAGGTATTAATCTCTCATGTGGTGAATATATTTTATTACTGTGTTCGGCTTTTAACTCTTTAAATTATGTTTCTTGATACAAAAAGTTTTAAAAGCTTTAGAAAGTCATACTTGCCAAAATTTCTTTTTGGATTTGCTATTAATGATATGTCTATAAGAACTTTCGTCATAAGGAAATTATACCATTCTCTTTATTTTTCATGTTTTCTTTACTTTTTATTGAATCCTAGGTGCAAAGGATGGCTTGATCAAAATAGTCTCTTCATTTGCACATGCTTGGTCCTCTTACATGCATTCATTCATTTGATTTAAAAAATGTAAGGAGTACCCAATAACCAGGATCTTAAAATAATTTAGATTCTTCTATGTGATCTGTCCTCATCCTAGCCCCTCCCTCTATTTATTTGAGAAAAACATTCAGAAGTATGTGTTGACTCTTTTTCTTTGTATAGTTTCATCTTATTTATATGTTTTCCTAAGTATACAGTGTACTTAAGTTGTTTTATTTTTACAAAAATGGTATCATGCTGCATGTATTCTTCTGACACTACTTACCCATTTAACATTATGTTGCTCAGCTTAATCATACACCTGGGTCTCATGGATTTTTGACTGCAGTACAGACTCAGTTGTGTCCACTGCACTTTTCATACACTTTCTCCTTCATGGACATTTAGGTCACTATTATGCCTAGCACTGTTTTAAATTCACATATATATATTGCTTTATGTGTACAGGGGAAAGGTTTCTGTTGGGTAGAATTGCTGAGTTATCATCTTTTCCTTCCAAAAGCATTGTTTAAAAGATTCTGTGTGGCCACACCCACTCCAACTCTTAATAGTACCAGACCTCTAATCCCCACCTCCCCCTCAACTGAATAGTGTCATGAGCTATGTAAAATAGAATCAGTGGGTATTGGACAGAAAATGCTGTTTCATGACGTCCTTGCTTTGCATGTCCCTTGTCTCTCCTTATGTTTCTTGGCTTACATGTTTTCTCTGCTGTAAGATGCTTATTTGTGCCTTTTTTGGTCATTTTCTTTTTTTCATTTTACTCTGCACAGTTAAATCTTTAGCAATATGACATTTATTTTTGATCAAAGTGTATATTCACTCACATTTTTTTTTTTTTTTTTTACAAATGAATAGTATGTTTTTCCAACAACTGTCTTGTTTTGGAATATTCCTTAAGAAAGCTTGTAGTTTTTTGTGACGTATTTCCTTCACAATCGCCCTAAGTTTGCAATAAAGATTTAGGTTATATTGATGACAAATAATGGCTGGTCTTCCTTGAAGGGGTTGCCTTAGCAGTGTGCAAACGGCCACGCAGGCTTGTCTGGGTAGGCGCCTCAAACACAGTGTGAGTGCAGGCGAAGACAGTCTCACCTGTGGTACGACTACGTGGGACAGCCAGCATGGTGCTTCCTCTTCTCGACCCAGCACACATCAGGGGCTGGGCCAATGCCTGTTGGTTCACATGAGATGAAGAATTCAGCAAACCATCTCACTAATTTCATTCAATTGCACACCTTTCTCTCTAGGAGCTCAGTTATGCAGGCAAAGCATTGGGGCATTGGGTCCGTTGCTAATTTTCCACACACTCTTTAAAGCATATCACCAAGTTAATCTCCTTGAAAAAGAGACCTTCACACAGGAAGACAGATGTAACACTCACAAATATTCATTTGCATAATTTTAACAGACTTTCTATTTTATTTTTTTAATCTAGTTTGGCTTTGAGGGGAAAGTGTCAACTTTTGGATCCTGTGGTCTCCATGGCCAGGCAGGAAGACATGGAAAAAGCTTGCTATCTGAAGGCTAGGAACATACTCAGTGCCCTCATGCTGATCAGCACTTTTGAGAGAATCAGCAGAGCCAGGGAGTTGGTAATGGGTTCTAACAGGCTTTGTATCCTGAAATCCATATTGCAGAAGGGATCGGAATCTCCAGAAAGCCACATCTGTGTGCTCTTCGCCAGACCTCAGCAAGAAGCCTGAATGCAGCATGTCATTATGATTAATTGTGGGTAATGAGGGTCTTCCGAACCCAAGAAAGAGAAGCGTTTGTTTCTCTCCTGCTACAGTTACAGCCCCGATCTGTTTTTAAGCGCTCTGCAGAGGCAATCCCAAACAGAATAGGACCATTCTGTAGCCATCCTTTACTTCCCTGCCAGGCATTTTAGTAAATTAACACACAGGGGACCGGGAGGGACATTGTGAGTTCTTTCAAGAATGTGATAGCGAAAGGGTGTCCTGCTTCAAAGAATCTACATAAAATCAGGCTGGAGGGATCTGCTGTGAATTCTCAGAAAAGCTCATTGGCCTCTGAGGTCACATACAAATAGGACAATGATCATGGAAGCAGGTTGAATAAAAGAATTTTTTTTTTAATGGAAGCCGCTGTGTTCTGGTCATTCTCTAACCTACCAGAAGGTGGTGCAAATTCACTGCCGATCCCTAAAGGAGGATCAGGCTTTCTTTTCTCCAGCGCTGCTCCGTGCAAGTACAGTAACAGGAAAAATCACACACACACACACACACACACACACACACACACACACCTCCTTCTCATTTAAAAACAAATTAAACAGACTGAAGATTTCATCTTTAAAAAAAAAACCAAATAACTCCCCTTTATGTCCTAGAACATGTCAACTTATTTCTTGCCGGACTCACTTGATGTGGGTCAAGCTCATAAGCAGCACACAAAACGAGCACGGGTTAAGATGTGAGGGAAAGGATTTTTAATATCTTAATGTGAGGAAATTAACAGATAGGGTTTGCAATGCCTTCGGACAAGGACAAACACCGCATTCAGGAAATGGCCTTGTTGGAGATTCTAACAGACAGCACAGAGTGGTTAATGGGACATTCATTTCATTCCACTTAAAAATGCTCATTGTGTTTTAACGTTTGGACATTTAAAAGTCTCTTTGGGATGAAATCTCCTTGCGATTTCCCTTTTGTGTGGCAGTTGGTGCATTTTTGAAATGAAAATGAAACCTTCCCCCAGGAAGAGAGAAGAGCTGGAAGACCTAACAGGAGTGTTTTAAAACAAACAGAAACAAAAAGAAAACAACAACCTATCCTTAACCGCACAAGCAACGAAGCATTTTCCTGGGCGGGAGGGGCGCCCTGGCAGCAAGCCCTGCTAGGTGACCTTGTCCGCTGTGCGCTGGTGGCCGCTTTTCCAGACAAGCGTCTGTGGAGCTGTGACCTCCACCTGGAAGGGAGAAAGTTTTTTAAAATAATTACTTATGATTTCAATGTAAAATCCAATGGGCCACTTACTCATAAAATCCTTTCCTAAATCCTCCCAGTTTCCAGGGACCATTTGGTCTAAATAAATAGGGAAAGAGTGGTTTTTTTTTGTTTTTTTTTAATCAAAACAAAACAAAAACAAAACAAAACAAAACAAAAAACCCTCAACCTTTCCACGGAGAACATAAAACAAAGATCCTAAAGATAGCCGGGTCGTGGTCAGGTTAGAATTCCCAAAGACAGCGCCCTCGGGACGTGGCCTCAGCATTCTGGGTGCGTGCTGATTTTTTTTAGCCGAAATCGAGCTTAGTTTTAGCAAGTGTTACAGGGGAACGACGTATTTATTTTCCCCTAACTAAAAGCTATCTTTAAAAAAATTAATTTGCTCCTCAACTTGCCGGATTACAGTTTCATTTCACTTCGGGACCCTGCCTTGTAATTAGTTTTTTTCCTGATCTATTTCTTGGGGATGGGGGGAGTGGAAAGAAAGGAAAATACTAAAAACTAAGCCTGTAGGTTGCAATTATAGTTTCTCCATCACGCCCGGCAGGAAAAGAACCGGCACAGCGAGCCCAGGAGGCGCGGTGCCACACATCCTGCTCTCCCGATTCCCAAACCCAAGATCTTTTCTTAAAAAATTTCGGGGCTCATCGGGAAACCAGGGGCTTGCCACAGAAAGAAAATCGCTAGTAGTTTATTCAGGAGAGAGATGGGGTCTCGGGAAGGAAGCTGGAGGTTCCTAGGAGGTCGCTTTCGCTGAACCACTGACTTGGGCGCAGCTGGGCCCGGCGGGGCCGCACCCCGCGGCTCCCCTGCACGGCCCCGCGGCACCCCTGTGTCTGGCGCCCCTTTCACAGCCCCACCGGCAGAGAGACCCACCATGAGACCAAGTCCCACTGCCTGCCGTCTCCCCTCCTGCCCCCGAAGGACCCGCACAATGTTGGGGGGCTCCGCGCGCCTGAAGATGAAAGAGTTTTGTTTTAAACGCGCTCCGTGCCAAGGTCAGAGAGCGCTTCTTTCCGCCGCACCGCAGAGCGGACCTTCATTCCCCTGTCTCCTGCTCCCCAAGAAACTTTTCTTTTTCTTTTCTCCCTCCGGCCCGTTACCGCGGAGCCGGGGAGAAAAGTGCTCGCCCCCAGCGCCCCTCCGGCCCCGGAATCGTGTTTAACGGGCGGAGTAACGGGGTCGGGCCGCGCGGGGTGCAGGGTCCCGGGTCCAGGGCGAGGCTGCGAGTGGCTGGACTGGGACGCGACCGAGTCCCCAGACGCCGGCTCTGGGCGGGCACAGACGCCCTCGCCTCGGGGATCCGGGTTTGACTTTTGCGACCCTGGACGGGGACGGCCACTCGCGGGGAGCGCGGCCTTTGTCCTTCGCCCGCCCCGTCCAGGCCACAGCTCCGCGGCGCCCGGACGCACGAAGGGAACGCGCGCCAATAGCATTTTGCACCTTTCTCTGCCCGTTAGAGGGAAGGGGGGGGGGGGCTGGCGCGAACATCGAAAAGGCAGGCGGCGTTTGGGGGCCAGCGAGCTGGCGTCCGGCACCGCACGGCTGGATGGACCGGACCGGCCGCCCGGCACCGGTCCCCGACGGGCTCAGCGCCCGGCAGACGGAGGCGTCGCGGGCCCGGAACGCCCCTGGCTCCTTCACTGGCTTCCAGCCCCTCTCACACTCTCTCTCCAGGAGCTGGTATTAGCCAGGCATTTAAAACAGTGGTGTCATTCGCAATTAAACAAAAAAGTAGTGATCTCTGAGCACCAGGGACCCCCCTCCCCGGGAGGAGCCGGGCGGGCGGGGGCGCCGGGCCAGGTGGACCGCGGCGCGGGGTTAAGCGGCCGCAGACCTCGGGAAGGGCCTCACTTCCTCTTCGTTTTGTCGCCCTTTGTGTTACGTGCGGGGGCCAGCGAGGTCTGCCAATCACTCCCATTCCTCTTTCTTGTTCTGTGAAAACAGGGTCGTCACAGCAACAGGGACATGACAGGCTGGTATCTCTCTCGAGCTCCAGGGGGCCGCTAATAGGATTGAAGCAAAAGATCAAGCGAGCGGTTTCCTATTTTAGGCCGTGATAACTCCGCGCTGCTTGCATATACATGGGCCTCCCAGGACCAGGAGGCGACTTTTCATCCCAGGAAAGAGGAGCCCGTGTTCTAGCAGGGTCTGTTTCAGAAAACCCTATGGGATACACCCGCCTGTCTCTCCCCTTTCTCCCCCCTCTCCCCACCCCCCACATTTGAGGGGAGGGAAGAAGAGTTTCTTCCCTTTGGATTTCACTCCCCACCCCTCCCCCAACGCCCAAGGTGTCATTTCCTTTCATTAATTCATTTTAGCAGCTCAAAGTAAACATTCCCTTTGGAGGGAACAAAGACACCCCTTTTTTGTATTCAGTTGAAGTCCTTGGTGGGATCAGAAGTTGGCACGTCTTTTGGAGAAATGGGCCTTGGAGTGGTTTAGTCTGACACCCTCACCGCCCAGCCCCCAACACAAACCTACAAGAAGCAACCTAACTTAGGGGAACAGGGTTTCTGGTCCCCAGGCCTTTCATGTTAGAAATGCAACCTGAGGTTGGTGGGTCGGTGGGCGTGCCTGCCTGGGCGGGTGGGGGCCGTTATCTGTGTGCTGGGGGAGTAGAGCGAGGAGGAAAATGAAATGATGAGGGGGCGGTTTGTTGTCACCCCCAAAACTTGAGGAAACCCATCAAAGGAGACGGACTTAAAAAAGCCAAGATTGCCTGGGAAATCTGCATGCAAACAGCCCTGGAATAATCAGTGCCACCAACATCTGTCACCACAGCTGTTCCTTTCCGGTTGGTGAGAGAACCTGTCTTCTGCTTGTGTGCTGGCAGTGCGCTCCCAGCAACGGACCCACGTTCTTTCCCTTCCAGACAGAGTCCCCCAGGTCTCTGTGGACCTTGCTTAAAAAATAAAGCATAAGACAAAACAAGCATGCCATTGCCACCTTTAGGTGAAAATAAACAGCCTGGTAAAGTAGATTAGGAAGAAGTCTTTTTGTCATGTGGTCACAGATGGGGAAACTGAGGCACAGAGGCAACCAGTGGACTTTCAAGTTAATATCCAGGAAAGAATCAGAATTGATGAATTCAATCTGCAGTCTACTGGGTTCTGCTGGGTGTCTTCGAAACCACTGCAAAAAAAAAAAAAAAAAGTGTATGTTCTTATTGTTTGCTTTCCCTTTTTATTCAATCAAAAGATAATTATTGAGCATCCAGAATGTGGAAGGCAAATGCTTTGTGTTGTAGGAGGATGGAGAAGGAAATGTCTCTGGCCCCAGGGAATATGTCTTCTGGAGGGGCCCTGAGACAGGCGAGGGTGAGGATATAGCCAGGCGGTGCTCAGCCTGAGGTTCAGGAGAAGGTCTGACCAGGGAACATGGGGTATCTGGTGCAGCGACCTGCAGAGACGCCAGGGAAGAAGTAAACTTGGAGTTGCTGTGAGCCAAAGGCTGGCTGAGATTGTAAGAGGCAGAGGTGGGAGAAGACACTGACGATACAAACAACAGCACCATCACAAGCAAATGGCAAATTCATATTTCAGGGGATGGAGTGGGATTAAGGCAGGAATGAAAGAGGAGAGAGCTACCAGCAGGCTAAGACGTTTAGACTAGCCTGTGGATAAGGGAAGCCCTGAAGTGACAATTTGAGGGAGCATTTGTAGAGGGTGAATCTAGGACTGATGCCCAGGCAGGTTTGGGGTTAGGGAGAAAGCATGCATTCTGCCTCCTAGTGGGGAGACTACCGCAGGCATGAGGTGTGAGGCTGCTGCAGACCAGTGGCAGAGGGATGGCAAGAAGAAATGATTGTAGCAGAATTGGAGGGACTTAGGGCTCAAGGCACAGCAGCAGGTCAGGAGTGAGTGGGCCTTTAAGCCTGGGTGACCAGGGAAAATAGGCAGCCTTGTTATGTGCGAGGAATTAAAATAACATTTAAATTCAGCATTACATGCAGAATGACTAAAACATTGAGAGCTTCATAAAAACCGAGAAACTCAGATACCAACTATGATGAGCTTTTTCCAAAGTCGAAGAGCTTTCTGAGCCTCATCTAGACTCAGGATCTCAGAACTCAGGGCCTGTGTGGGATGGACAGAGAGGCAGCCTGTAGAAAGCGCATTTCCCCAAGACACACTGTTCTTCCTTAGCATTGATTTCCATTTTTATAGCATTATTGAGGAAAGAAGTTAGAGAAAGAGATCCCAGAGGCATTTTCTTTGCAACTCACAGGCATGAGAGAATGTTTCGGTGTGAAAACTGCTCTGGCATTTATTTACTTATTTTTCAGTTGCACACAATGCTTTCCTTGAGAATGTTCCAGAAGGAAGATACCTGGATCATTACACAGCCAATGCAGGCCAGAGGATAGAAAATAGTGAAAAGGCATTTAGATCCAGTTACCTTCCTGTTTATGCCAACCAGGTTGTGTGGCCAGCCCACGCACGGCACCCTCTACTCTTGGTTCCCTCATCTGAACAATGAGGTGAGTTGAATCTCTCAAAGGTCCTTTCCAGATCCAGGCTAATGGATCATTGATGCAACTCTTTCTCTAAATTTTCTCACAGTTTCTTTCTTATATTCTGCTTTGCGTTTACGAACAGAAAGAATATTTATGTCATGATTTAGATTTTATTCTAGATTTTAAAAACTTCATTTGCACTGAACTTAAGTATTTTTAAAGCATCATGCCATGCATTTTTACGTGACTTACAAAAACTGCCATGTAGCTCTAGCCGGTTTGGCTTGATGGATAGAGCACTGGTCCATGGACTGAAGGATCCTGGGTTGGATTCTGGTCAAGGGCATGTACATCAGTTGCAGGTTCATCAGCCCTGGCTGGGGTTCATGCAGGAAGCAGCAAGTTGATGTGTCTCTCTCATATCAATGTTTCTCTCTGACTCTCCCTCTTTCTTCTACTTTCTCTAAAAATCAGTGGAGCCAGGACTGGTTTGGCTCAGTGGATAGAGCATCGGCCTGCAGACTGAAAGGTCCCGGGTTCGATTCCAATCAAGGGCATGTACCGTGGTTGCAGGCACATCCCCAGTAGGGGTGTGCAGGAGGCAGCTGATTGATTATTCTCTCTCATCGATGTTTCTAACTCTCTATCCCTCTCTCTTCCTCTTTGTGAAAAATCAATAAAAATATATTTAAAAAAATAAATAAAAATAAAAATCAGTGGAAAAATATCCTTGGGTGAGGATTAACAAACAAAACACAAAAATCCCCAACAACAACAACAAAAAATGCCATGTAAAGTGAGTAAGCCAGGGATTTTACCCCCAAATGTACAGCCAATAATAATCATTTCCTTTTATGAGTGCCTACACATGCCAACATATGCTTTCCATTAAGTATCTCATTTAATCACCACAATCCCTTATCCCTTATAGGAATTGGTATCCCCACTTACAGATCAGAAAGCTGTGACTTACAGGGGTTGGAACTCACTTGCTGGGGTGTTTCTCAGCAACTAGGAGGGTTCAGGA
The DNA here is from genome assembly GCF_014108245.1 of Pipistrellus kuhlii. Classification (NCBI taxonomy): domain Eukaryota; kingdom Metazoa; phylum Chordata; class Mammalia; order Chiroptera; family Vespertilionidae; genus Pipistrellus; species Pipistrellus kuhlii. The sequence goes on from NW_023425573.1 coordinate 73,471,668, forward strand.
ATCTGGAGAAGGGCTGTGTGTAAATTAAGTGAGAGGCTAGGAAAGAAATATGAATTTGGAAGACATTTCGAGGAAGCCAGAGGGGACTTAGCTATAGCAACCAAGTTCTCTGAACCTCTGGACCCCTAGCTCTTTATTAACACAAATCACCCTAAAGCAAAGCAGATATACATATCAAAGGTAAGGTTTGGTATACAGTAGGTGCTGTCAGGTAGGAGGAACTGCTTTCTGCTATTCCAGTAGCAGATAATAACATGTAGATTGAAATGCCCTTAGCTGTCTGGCAGTAGGCAATAATATATGCAGATTTTCAGGTTTAATATTGTATATGCCATTCTAGCAGGCAATAACATAATTCTTCAGCTCTTGATGAAGGCTCAAAGTCCACCAACCTTTTGATGAACTTCTTGCATTTAGTATGAAATGCTGGAATTAACCTCCAGCACTCAATGAATGCTACCCTGTCGTTATGGCTGTCAGGACTGGAGTTTAGGTCTGCCAGCTCCATGCTCTCTAAGGCCTGGGGAAGTTGTACCAAGGTTGCCAAATGTTTCCTTCTCCTACACAATACCTCTTGTTTGTCTTTACCGTCTATATCATCAAAGGGCACTGTTGGCCAGTGTAGCTTTCCATGGGCTTTGTAACATTCTGTGGTTTTCCCATGTGAAATATAAGGGCCAATATATGTCACCAGACAGGCTGATGACAAATATTTATCAAGCACCAATACATGTTTAACACTCTACAACTGGCTTTGGAGGCCTGAGGAAATATTAAAAATGTCTCATTCCATGAGGACTTTACAATTTGAGATGAAGAAACCACTGAGCCAATAAAAGCATCAGTGATCAATATCCTAATGGAAACCATCAGACTTTATTGGATGCTCACTCTGTTCCCACTATAGCCTGGACTATAGTCTTAATCCTCATGACAAGCCTATGTCATAGGCACACTCTATACATCTTTTAGGAAGGAGAGAGTGTTTCAGTCACTGCCTAGAGGTCCCACAGCTAGAAGTGACAAAGCCAGGATTTACTCAGGACCTCTGACCACAAAGCCTTCCTCTTCCTACCTCTGCCACACAGCTTCTCTCAACAGCATTGCATGAGGGGCACGGTGGGATGCACAGACCTCTGAAAATAGGAGAATGCAAGGTCTGGAGGTGCAATGAGATGACCATCTGGGATATGCTGAACAGAGAAAGGGTTTCAATGTTTATGGTCTTGTCTCAGAGTGGAAAGTGCGAATTCTCTGGGATTTTTGAAAGTCGAAAAGAGAGAAAAATTAATGGGCAGGCAGCTTGGAATGTCAGAAAGATGGGCTTTGGGTCTGAAAATAGGATTTGAGTCTTGGCTCCATCATTTATCAGCTGTGTTTGCTCTTTCTGCACCTCAGTTGTCTTGTCTCTACATAGGGTAATGATATGTCTCTGTTCAGGTTTAAGATATGGGGTTTGAAATGTCTGACAGGATGACTGACCCCATGGCAGATGCTCAGGAACATAGTTACCTGAGGCAGCTGAATAGCAAGAGTAATAACATGACAAGAGTAATAACAAGAGTAAGTATTGACAAAACTTATAAATAGCATGTGGGTCAAAGTGAAGACTGTTGGAGAAATTGTTATTTATCCAATGTTTTCCTTGCCATGGGTTTTTATTCATTTCCTGGTGTTTTAGCCCTGGAATTAACAGGAAAGCCAAGCAGACCCAGTTCTGGTTATTTATTGCTGTACTATAAACCATTCAAAACATTTGACAAAATCCAGCACCCATTTATGATAAAAACTCTCAGCAAAGTGGGAATAGAGGGACCTACCTCACTATAATAAAGGCCATATATGACAAACTCATATATCATAGTAAATGGGGAGAAATGAAAAACATTTCCCTTAAGATCAGGAACAAGACAGGGATCTCTACTTTCACCACTCTTATTCAACATAATACTGGAAGTTCTAGCCACAGCAGTCAGACAAGAAGAAGAGATAAAAGGCATCCAAATTGGGCCCTACCTGGTCTGGCTCAGAGTATAGATTATCAGCCTGCAGACTAAAGGGTACTGGGTTTGATTCCATTAAAGGGTATGTACCTAGGTTGCAGGCTCCTCCCCGGCCTGGGTCTTGGTTAGGGCTCACGAAAGAGGCAACCAATTGATGTGCTTCTTTCACATCGATATTTCTCTTCTATGCACTTTAAAAATCAATGGAAAAATATCCTCTGGTGAGGATTTTTTTTTTTTTAAAAGGCATCCAAATTGGAAAGGAAGAAGTAAAACTGTCATTATTTATAGATGACAAAACATTATATATAGAGAAACCTAAAGATTGCACCAAAAACTACTAGATCTGATAAATGAATTCAGTAAAGTAGCAGGATGCAAAATATTTAGGAATTGGTTGCATTTTTATACACCAACTAGAAATTTGTGCATACAGGGTGGGGTCCCTCTGCCCGACCTGCGTCCTCTCCAATCCATCATCCCTTGGGAGATGTCCAACTGGCAGGATCGGGTCTAAACTGGCAGTTGGACATCCCTCTTGCAATCCAGGACCTCCCTCTGGCTCTTAACCGCTCACCTGCCTGTCTGCCCTAACCATTTTGCCTGCCTGCCTGATCCCCCTAACTGCCCTCCCCTGCTGGACTGGTTGCCCCTATTAACTTTTTTTTTTTTTTTTTTTTTTTTTTTTTTTATTAAATCTTATCCCCTTCACATACAATTGTATTTAACTTCTTTATTGGCTTCTCCCTCTCACAGAATTTTTCTTTCTTCTTTATGTAACACTTTTTCCTACTGACTCATCATTTATAAACCTTTCTTTCCTCCTTATTTCCTACTTCTGTTCCATCATCCTTCTTCCCATCTTTCTCCTACACTTACTCCCTCCCCACATTCCTTCTTTCCTTTATCTTTACCCTGCCCTGCCACCCCCTTTTCCTTCCTTAGTACCTTAATTTTTTCTTCACTTACTCCTTTGTATCTGCTTTGCTTCCTCCCCCATTTCTTCCTTCTTCCCAATCTCCTTTTAAGCTTACCAGCTCCCCTTTAAAACTTTTCTTCCCTCTCTCTTTCTCTCTCATTTTACCTTTTCCATACATTCTTCTCTACTTACTTACACTGTTTAAATATCTATCTATTTGCCTAATTATTCACTAACATTTATCTTTTTTCTTTCCTGACTCCGACTTTTAAAATCTGTCCCCAATACACAGCTATACTTGATTTTCAATATAGCTCCTACAGTTCACTCATACATCCTCTTTCCTTCTTTAACTCTACTTCCTACTGATTCCTTTATAAAGCTATTTCCTTCCTCCTTCCCTTTGTAAAGCTTCTGTTTGAGAGGGAGGGCCTTAAAGCTTCTTTTTGAGAGGGAGAGAGGGAGGGCTCAGCCTGGCCAGGTGTTCACCAAACCCCCTTCCCTAACCTCCCCGCCACTGCCACCATCCTGCTCCCATTCCCTGACCTGGAGACTGAGGCCAGCGTGGCCTGGCGCCTCCCTGCCAACAGCTTGTGCAGGGGTGGGGGGGCACTGCCCTTCTCCTGCATCTGGGAGGGGCTCCTTCCCAGCCCCTCACCAGGCACACCTGCTCTCCCTCCCACCTCCCCTTGGTTTCCACACCCCTTCCGAGTGCAGCCCCGCATTTCCTTTCCTGTTCCATTCCTGTGTCTTTTTCTTGTTCCCTTTCTATATTTCTGTTTCTCCTCTCAGCCTGTCTGCATGCAGGCCTTCCTTCCCCTCCCTCTCCTTTCTTATCCCCTCCTATCATAGCCTATCCTACCCTGGGCCTTGCAGCTGCCTGAGCAGAGGGTGGGGACACAGCCTGCTGATCCAGTCATGACGTGATGCTGTAATGGATAATTTGCATATTTCTCTATTATTAATATAGATAATGAACTATCATTATCTATATTAAGAGAAATTAAGAAAATAATCTCATTTAATAATTATATAAAAAATAGGTAAATAAAATACTTAGGAATAAATGTAACTAAGGAAATAAAAGACCTATACTAAGAAAACTATAAAACATTGAAGAAAGAAATTGAAGGAGATACAAATAAATGGAAGCATATATTGTACCCATGGATGGGAAGAATTACATTGTTAAGATGTCCATACTACCCAAAGCAATCTATATATTCAATATGATTCTTATGAAGATACCAATGGCATTTTTCATCGAACTAGAACAAATAATCCTAAAATTTATATGAAACCCTAAGCAACCACAGCAATCTTGAGAAAGAAGAAAAAAGTTGAATGTATCATGCTACTTCATATCACACTATACTACAAGGCTATGTTAATCAAATCAGCATGGTACTGGCATAAAAACAGACACATAGATCAATGGAACAGAACAGAGAGCCCAGAAATAAATCAATGCCTATATGACCAATTAATATATGACAAAGAAGGCAAGAATACACAATGGGACCAAGACAGTCTATTCAATAATGGTGGGTGGAAAATTGGAGAGATGCATGTAAAAATGGAACTAGATCACCTTCTTATACCATTTACAAGAATAAACTAAAAATTGATTAAAAACTTAAATGTAATACTCAAAACCATAAAACTTCTAGAAGAAAAACATAATATTCAAAACAATAAAACTTCTGACATCTCTCAGAGTAATATTTTTTCTGACATGTCTCCTCTGGAAAACAAAATAAAAAATAAACAAATGGTACTAAATCAAACAGAAAGCTTTGCACAGCAAAGGAAACCATCAACAAAACGAAAAGACAACTACTGAGTGGGAGAACATAATCACCAATGATGCACCTAATAAGGGGTTAATATCCAAAAATTTTAAAGAACTCATACCCCCCCCCCCCCCCCAAATATCAAATTAATAAAACAGGCAGAGGACCTGAATAGACACTTCTCCAAAGAGGACATACAGATGGTCAATATACAGATAAAAAAGATGCTCAACATCACTAATCATCAAAGAAATGCAAATTAAAACCACAATGAAATATCACCTCAAATGCCAGAATGGCCATCATCAATAAATCAACCAATAACAAGTGTTAATGAGGATGTAGAGAAAAGGGAATCCTCATGCACTGTTGGTGAGAATGCAGATTAGTGCAGCCACTATGGAAAACAATATGGAGATTCCTAAAATAGTTAAAAATGGACCCAGCAATTTTACTTCTGGGTATATACCTGAAGAAACCAAAAACACTAAGTCACAAGAATATATCCACCCCCATGTTCATTGCAGCATTATTTAGAAGAGCCAAGATGTGAAAATAACCCAAGTGTCCATCAATAGATGAATGGATAAAAATGTGATGATACAGATATACAATGGAATATTACTCAGCCATAAAGAATAATGAAATCTTACCATTTATGATAGCTAGGCTTCTTGGGAATATCTCTCACAAGGATGGTGTTCTCCCCACATGGTCTCTCTGTAAAACCACCAGAAGACCAGAGAAGCTCTCAGTGGCCTGCTTTGGTCCTATCCTGTTCTTGAGTCAATCACTCTGGACAAAGGGAACTTGTGCTTTGATTGGCCAGACCTGAACCATGTGCTTCTCCTGGGTCAACCCCAACCAAACTCCTTAGACTGAGTATGGGGAAAATGATGCTTCTCAAGGGGAATTGAAGTGGGGATGGAAAAGCAAGACTATCAATGTCCATTGGAGTTTCTTATTTCTCATGGTGCTCAATAGATGTTTGTGGATGATAAAAATGGGGGGAAATAGTTCTAACACTTCTTGCACTGAGGTGCCAAAACCAGTGGCTTCTTTGCCCAGACCAAAAGCTATACAATTTTGCGACCTTATGGGTGAAGTGAGCAGCTTGAGGGCTTAATGGACCCCACTCTTTGGCCAAGCCTGTACTAGTATTTTTCTACATCTGAACCTCTGATTATATCATCTCTTCCACTTGGAATAATCTTCCTGCCAATTATCACTATTTAAAGTTACATAACCAATTTGTAAGAGCCAATTTATGATCACTTTATTTTAAAAAATGTATTCTTTATTGATTTCAGAGAAGAAGGGAAAGAGAGAGAGAGATAGAAACATCAATGGTGACAGAATCATGGATTGGCTGCCTTCTGCATGCCCAAGGATTGAACCCACAACCTGGGCATGTGCCCTGACTGGGAATCGAACCATGACCTCCTGGTTCATAGGTTGATGCTCAACTACTGAGCTACACAGGCCAGGCACAATTATGGTCACTTTAGTCAAAGGTGAACTTCTCTCCCTCTGATCTTTATGGCCTTGCTGCTCAAAGTATGATCCAAGTGCCAACAACATCAGCGTTATCTGGGCACTTGTCCCAAATGCAATCTTTTGGTACCCATCTCAGATCTATTGATCATAATTTGCATTTTGACACAATTCGCAGGTGATTTGTAGACACATCAAAGTTTTTGCAGCACCAGAACTGTGGTTCTCACAGTGTGATCCAGGGAACCTGCAGGTCCCTGAAATTCCTGAAGGGGGTCTGAGAAGTCAAGACTATTTCCATACTGTTACTAAGACTGCATTTTCTTCGTTCTTTTTCACACACAAGTATACAGTGGATTTTCCCAGAAGTCCAGTGGCCTGTGAGTATAGAATCCTTCTGATGGATGTTGAAATGTGTGTTCTTGCATCTTAAAATTTTGTTTTAATTTGTGATATGATAAATATAATTCGATAACCCACATTATAATTTTTAAGTGTGTAGAGGGATCCTGACACCAGAAGATGTGAGAACTGCAGCTCTTGATCCTTCTGTGGCTGGGTAAGGAGTGCTGACTTTGCATCTCTGGCTTCCAGCTCTGAGCTGAGCTTGCTGTTGGTGCTTGTTACCCAGTGTCTGTGAGCACTGCCTATCTCATCTTGAGGGCAAGGGGGTTACTCCTGGGGTTACTCCTCTGGCTCCATGAACTTCCTTTCTTTGACTCATGCCTAGACACAGAGCCTCAGGAATCAAATATTTGCTAATAACTTTGAAAATCAGAAAGTTGATTAAAAACATTTTAGATTCCCAGGCCTGCATTATCCTTTCATTTGTGGCACTTTTCACTCTTTAGCTCACACTGTTCAACTCCCCATGAGTAGGGAGGAATTCTTGCTTCCATTTTAAGAAAAGCAACAGAGATTAAGAGAATGTATATGATTTCCAATATCACAGAACGAGCTGGTGTCATCCAGGACCTGAATCTCAAAATGCATAGACCAGACTCCTTGTCACTAGACCATGTGTCTGGAAGAATCCATAAATGAGCCCAGTGGGTCCAGGATGCCTTACTACCATGAACAGTGAAACACCAAGGGTGGTGAAGCCATCCAGACACTTAGGCTTGGGGAATAGAAAGCAGGGAATGCAGAAATGGGCATCTCTGTAGGAGCCTAGGCTCACCTTCCCCTTCTGGAACTCTATCCACCCATCCGGGGCTTTCCATGTGCCCCTACTGGGCTGGTTTCTGCACCTGGGGGGTTTCATTTCTTCAGCATTTGAAGAAATTTCCACCTGTATTATTCTGACTATTAATGAGGAAATTGAGGATTGAGGTTAGCTCACCAAAGACACAGTGGGCAATGGCAGGTCTTGCCTCTCTGCTTCTGCCAAGTCCCTCTTGTCCTCTTTCCTGAAGCCTTGACTTTGCTGAGGGGCTAGATTTATGACATAGCTCCTGTTAGTCTGTGGGATACAGGCATTGAGAAGGCCTATTCATGTACTGTCATTTGGAATCAAAACCTCTTTGGGTTGAACTGAAGTTTTCCCCACTCTTCTTTCTTCCCCTCTCCCTCCTTTTCCTTCCTGCCTTCTTTCCTCCCTTCCTCCCTCCTTCCTTTCCTCTCTCCCTTCCTTCCATCTTGCTCCCTCTTCTTTATTGCCTCCTTCTCATTCTTTCCTTTCCTCATTATCCTCTGTCTCCTCCTTCTCTTTAGAAGCTTGCAGAACCCTAGAAAGTACTTTCTAAAAGGATGAAATATTCTCAGGTTAAAAGCATTGCTGCTCCCGGTTCAGAGATATTCTGTGTCAAAGCCACCCTGCCCCAATGCCAGCCCTGACACACTAGCACAGAAATGGTGAGGAGCCTGAGGCTCTGAGCAGCTTATGCTTGTGAAGTTTAACTTCACACCCTGCCCCCCCAGGCACTGGAAATATCACATTCGGAATCCACTGGACTCTGTTTCAATGCCCCACTCCATCTGAGGTAAAGTGTCCATTGTGCAGCGGCAGAGACTCAGGTGGAGGGTCAGGGAGCTATGGAGAGACCAGCACATTGAAATCCAGATAATCCCTAAACCTCATTTTCCCCATTACATATGACTGCCTCTCTGCCCTGCCCCCTTTTACAGGATCGGCCAAGAAGCCACTGGACCGCTTTGCCTGGCACTCCTTTTATCTTCTTGGCCCAAGGGGGCCATGGGCTAATGATCAGTGAAATCAGGAAAAGCCAAGAGGCCCAGCTAATCCACAAATTGGATCATCCGCCCCTGAATAATCAAGAGCTGCTGGCACAAAAGTTGGTTTCTCTCTTTGATCATAGCATGCTCAGAACACACCTACATTGGCTTCCTGTGGGAGTCCTCTGGGGAATTAAAGACTGTTCTGTTTGGCCAAATAAGATTCAGATAAAGGACCAAAAGAACCCAGTGTCCCGGTGTCCCAGGGGGACTGTTTTAATATGACAGTGAGAAGAGGATTGGAATTCTAAAGTGGTTTTGTAAATTTACTAGGTTTGGTGGGCCAGTTCCTTTTCCCACTCTGGATAAAAGGTGGGAGGTCACAATTTGTATTGCAAGATGATTCTTTTTCTTAATTAAGGCTTTCTCTTGGGCTCTTTTAAATATCAGTGGTTTTCAAGCGACCTGATTGACAAAAACTGCATTTACCCATGGGTTGTCAAGAATGGATTCATGTGGAACACATACCTGAGGAACTAACTTTTAATGATCATTAAGAAACATGCACCTACAGTTGATCTTGGCTAAATTGCTGAATATAATAAATGCCCCCTTCTCAGGCTAGAAGTCCCCATGCACCATGATATTATGAGGGTGGATCCCAGAGCACCTAAATAAATGTTAGCTATTACTTTTGTTATTTCTTATTGGTAATTAATCCATATTATTTACAATACTAGGAGAAACCAAGATGGCGGCGTAGGGTAGACACCCGAATGCAGCCTACCACAAAAATTTGAATTTAGAACTGAAAAACAGGGGAGGCATTGCCCTGAAGCACCAGACGGCTGGCTGAGAGGAGGCTCTGCCATCTGGGAAGGAGAGAGAAGGCATGCTGAACCTCAGGAACTGTGAAGGTACAGAGAACTGTGTGTGCAAAAAGGCTCTGGCTTAATCCCGGTGCGGAGAGGAAGGGCCGGACCGAAATTGCTGCTGGCTTACTCCCTGCAAGCAGAGAGGGCGGGCCGGGCTGAGTTCGTTACTGACTTACTCCTGGCGCGGAAAGGGCGAACAGCTAACGCGGCTGGCTTTCTTGTCCGAGAGGAAAACAAAATCAGCCTATTGCTCTGATAAACAGCCCCAGACAGAGAGAGGCCAGACTGTCAGGCAGTGGGCAGAGATCTCTTGGAGGTGTGTGAAGCCAGAGGCCATTACTGCGGGACTTGGGGAGGTGCCGAAGGGAAAACAAAGTTTGTCTGCACCAACCCGAGACTCCGCCCTACCTGTGGCTGAGCACAGAAGCTCTCCCAGAGGCTGGCTTTCTCTAAGAAGGGACTTGCAGGAATCCAAAGCTTGTCTGCGCCTTTACCAAAGAGGTGCGAGCACGCGCGCGCCTGCAACCAATCTTCCAAAACTCTCCACAAACAGGACTTTTCTAAGGCGAGACTGACAGGGAACCAAAGATTGTCTGCGCCACCCCGAGACCCCGCCCTATTCAAGCAGAGTACGGAAACCCTCCTAGCTGAGACACTGCTGATCCTCACAGCCAATTGGCTTGGAGATCAACGCTTCCCAGTGATACCAACAATAAGCAAGGCTTAACAACAAGACTGCACACACAGCCCACAAAGGGCTACACCAAGACTGTCCACTGCAGGTAACTGGGAAGGCTGTGCTACTGGGCTCTACCAGAACACCTAGCACACAAAGCTATTCCATCAAATCAGGGAAACAACTAAAATGCAGACAAGAAGAAGGACACAAAGGAAGGAGATGGAGGAAAAGAAAAGATTGGACATTGAGTTCAAAACTACAGTTATAAGGTTATTCAACAATATCCTAAAAAAGGCCGATATTTACAATACTAGAGGCCTGGTGCATGAAATTTGTGCATGGGGTTGTGTGTCCCTCAGCCCAGCCTGCACCCTCTCCAATCTGGGACTGCTGGCTCCCAAATGCTTGCCTGCCTACCTTTTTGATTGCCTCTAACAGCTTCTGCCTGCCAGCCTGATCACCCCCTAACCATTCCCCTGCCAGCCTAATTGCCCCTAACTGACCTCCCCTGCTGTCCTGGTTGCCCCCAACTGCCCTCCCCTGCAGGCCTGATACCCCCCAACTGCCCTCCCTGCTGATCCAGTCACCCCTAACTGCCCTCCATTGCCAACCTCATTGCCCCTAACTGCTCTCCCCTGATGGTCTGGTTCCACCCCCCTCCCCCATACTGCCCTCCCTTGCAGGCCTGGGTACCCCTCAACTGCCCTTTCTTGCAGGCCCAGTTCCCCACAACTGCTTTCCCTGCAGGCTTGGTCCTCCCCAACTGCTTCCCCTTGCAGTCCTGGTTCCCCCCAACTGCTCTTCCCTTAAGGCTTGATTGCTCCCAACTGCCCTCCCTTGCAGGACTGGTCACTCCCAACTGCCTGTCCCTGCTGGCCTGATCACCCACAACTGCCCTCCCTTGTAGGCTTGGCCCCTCCCAACTGCCGTCCCCTGCTGGCCATCTTGTGGTGGCCATCATGTGTCCACATGGGGGCAGCCATCTTGTGTTTTGGAGTGACAGTCAATTTGCATATTACTCTTTCATTAGATAGGATAGAGGCTTGGTGTATGGGTGGAGGCTGGCTGGTTTGCCCTGAAGGGTGTCCTGGGTCAGGGTGAGAATTCCCTTGGGGCATGGGGTGGCCTGAGCAAGGGGCCTGTGGTGGTTTGCAGCCTGGCAACCCCCATAGGTTGGAAGCAGGTATCTGGGATTTATTTATCTTCTATAATTGAAACTTTGTAGCCCTGAGCGGAGGGTAGGGCAGGCCAGAGCAGAGTGAAGCTTGGCTTCCTCCATTGCCAGGGGAAACCTAAACCTCCTGCTTGCTCCAGCTCTGTGGCCACCATCTTCTTGGGTGGGTTAATTTGCATACCTGTTCCTGATTGGCTGGTGAGTGTGGCTTTGTTGGCATAGCAGAGGTACGGTCAATTTGCATGTTTCTCTTTTATTAGATAGGATGTGGTACTTGTATGACAGTATGCTCCTTGAATTGCACCATTCTTTAAACCTGTTTAGGTCTTAATTTCTATCTTGCAAATTCTTTGCATAAGGAATTTAGCACTTTAAAGGGATACTAAGAGATGAGTGACTCATTTTTATTCCAGAGCAATTTCTGTTTTTTTCTGTGGGAGGTAGACATAATTACAGTACAATGTGATTTGTCCTGAGATAGAGGTAAGCTAAGTATGTTTTGGAACCATGGAGGAGGAGGAGGATCTACTTTAGGGTTTAGGAAGAGGGTGAGGAATTCAGAAAGGTTCCACGAAGGAGGTAAGCATAAGCTGGACTCTTGACTCACAAGCCTTGGTGTGCATTATAATCAACTGGAAAGTTTGTTAAAATATAGATATCAGTCCCCACCCCTAACACCAGCCACTGACTGAGTGTACAGGGACAGGGTCCAGACATCTGTGTCTTTTTTTTGTTTTTTCGTTTTTTGTTTTTTGAACCCACCTGGCTCTTCTAAGTATCTGTTTTCATGGCCAGCGGAAATGCCAAAATTTATTTTGATACTTGTCTTAGTCAGTTGGGGTTACTGTAACAAAGTACCATAGATGGGGCTGCTTATATATAACAGACACATATTTCTCACAATTCTGGAGGCTGGAAGTCCAAGATCAGGGTAGCAGCACAGTTGAGTTCTGGTGAAAGCCCTCTTCTAGGTTGCAGACACTGCTCTTCTTCACAGGGCAGAGAGCAGAGAGGGGACTCCATCCTCATGGCCTCATTTAATCTAATTATTTCCCAAAGGGCCCACCTCCAAATTCCATCACTTCCCATGATAGGATTTCAACATACAAAATTTTTTTTTTGGGGGGGTTACAAGCATTCAGTCTATAATGTTAGGGTAGTATTTGTTTAAGTATTTGTTTAAATTAAGTATTAAGTATTTGTTTAAATTACAAATACATAATATTAGTGTATTTGTAATTTAAACAAACACTTAATATCCTGGAAGGTAGTAAGAGAAATTAGTGACAGCAGACCTACAGGTATGGAATATAACCCAGGACATTTGGGAGCCAAGTATGGAGACTACAACAAAGAGCATGACTACTGCCAGAGAAGGAGGCCCTAGGTGCTAGAAGAGTGCAAGACGCTTCTGTTCAAGGCTGATGCGCAGAGAATCCCACAAATACCCACTGAAGGGCAACTGGGATGCTCAGTGACATGAAGCCATATTTGGGGAGGACAGTGATGGGCCTGTGCTAGCTGTAGCTGTGCAGCACCACCAGGTATGCTTTAGACTCTATAGTATAGAGCACACAAACATCTCTAGATTAAAATCCCTCAGGGAAGAAATAAGTGCAGATGTTCCTCATTACATCCTGAACAAGTGGGCCTTCATTGCTGTCATTGGAATTAAGAGGGTGGGTAACAGGTTAAATACAAACAAGTGAGATTCAGGACTTCATAATTGATAAGGGTTTTACAATCAGACTTTAGAGTGTTGGGGAGCAAAGGATTGCAAGAGATCCCACTGTTCTCCCAGTTGGGTTCTGTGGAGTCCCAGGGGTCTATCCCATGGAGCTGCCTTCAGGCTCATCTGGCTGAGTAGGGTAGAATTTCAGGCCTCCCTCACAGAGGGCTTCTTTGGAACAGAGGAGCTCTGCTAAGATTTGCTTTATTATTATTATTATTATTATTATTATTATTATTATTTTATCCTTCTTGATATTGTTTTCTTTCAGAAAGTGTCCTGGGACTAAGAGAACAGTTTAATAGCTGCTGATGTTATTGAACCCCTTTCATGAGTCATGGTGAGACTCCAGGACATGTGTCGTCCAAGTTTCTCAGCTCCTCCTTCCTGAGTCTGCCAGGAACCTGGTCTGGTGCCCATGTAGAGCTCTTGCTGCAGTTCTGTGGGCTCATTTCCACCCAGGACCACCCAGTGTGGGCACCACTCAGCTCTGCAGACACCATGCTCGTGACTCACTGTGTCCTCTCCTGACAAGCCAAATTGTAAATGTCCTACACTTGTGCCTCCAGAGAAGTATTCACGAAATCACTATGGTGGACTTCCTGTGGGCATCACAGGAACCCACGTTAACCCAGGAGGGAATTCTCTCAGGTACCACAGCTCATCTCCCTGGAATGTTGGGTTGACACCTAAAATGCCACCAAAGTATCTGAGATAATGGTGGTGCTAACAAGATTTGGGGCCATAAACAAAGAAGGCACACTTCTCCCCAGGTGATGTGGGTCCTAGGCCATGGAAGGTGGTGATGTTTGCTTAGGTTTTAGATTATGTTCTACAGTGGCTGCTGCAGAAAAGAAACAGGGCCAGGAATTAGGAAACCCAGGACTTGAGTCTGGCTTGTCTCTTGTTAACCTCATAATCTGGAACATGTGTTTTAACCTCTATGATCAAGACAACAAGGACTGAATTGTATCAATAGCATGGATTCCAGTGTCCAGCATGGAGGGCATTCAAAGTCCCGAGAGAGCCATGTGGAGGTTGCCCTGGAGCCATTGCTTAGAGTAGGAACCATTCCCTGTTTTTCCCCTTTGAGAACTGTCTCTCCCAGTCACTCTTCCCTCAGTGAACCTCTCTCTTCTCACCCCCTCATTCAAAACACACCTTTTCTTACCTATTCAGCTCTATTCTTCTTTCCACTGAAGGTGTGATTGTGTTGTGAATGAGAGAAGCATGGGGGATTGGAGCAGAGAGGAGAACTGACCAGATTTTGTCCAGTTGTACAAAATGCTGATAGAAGAACATGGCAGCATGGTCCACTGAGTGTGTCCTGCATGCTTACCAATGGGCTGTGGCTGAATGAAGGCATGGGAACTCTAGCCAGAGAGTGACAAAATCACTCAGCAAACGTGTACTCATCGCTTCTGGCGTGCTAGGCACCTTAAGGCAAGGGACAAAAAAATGTACATACATTCTTTTCCAAAGACATTTAGGTACAAATAATGAAATACAGTGGAAGAGCTCTCTGCCACAAAAAGTACAAGAGGTGTTGCATGACAGAGCATAATTAGGAAGCCAGAGGATCGGAGACAGAAGTATGTGAGATGGAAGACCCTGGCAGTATCCTCCTGAAAGAGGAGAGCCATTCTCTTTGGTTAGGTTGGAAGTGGAACTGCAGCTTCCAGGGCTGCTGTGGACAGTGAGCAGGTGGTTCACTGCTCAGTGTGCAGCTGAAGGGATGTGGAGACGGCCATATAGCCGATGGTGCTTTCATAGAGTTGTGCACACCTGTGGGTGACTCAGAAGGCCCTGGCTGTCAGTCACACTACTATCCTACCTTCTGCAAGGTTGAGAGTTAAAGTTGGGCTCTCTGGCCTTTCATCCTCTACTCCTCACTCATGGACATGTCAGGGTACAACTGCCTCTCCAGTTTCTTCTGTGTCCATGTAGGGTGGCTCTAAAATATTTTTGGGTCATGAATTCTTTTGAGAATCTGGTCCAAAAATTTGGACCTCTCCTCCCACAAAAAGGGTACATTCACATATAAGCTTGCATACAATGTCAAAGGGTTTATCTACCCTAAGTTCATCAGTTGAGTTTCTTCCAGAGACCACTCCCCATGGTCAAAATACCCCTGCACTGGAGTGATAACCTTGGCCTTGCTCTGCCTTGTGGGGGAAGAATAAGTCACCTGACTGTTGGCTGACACCACTGTCTACATTGCTCAACTGAGTGGAGCTAACTTATTCAAAGACTAGAAGCATCAGGGATTTGGATTTGACTTCTTTATCCTCTCTTCACACTGCGTAGCTTGAGGTAGCAATTCGGAAAGAGGGTGTGTCATCTACAGTTCCAAACTCTCTCTCTTGCCAAAACTCAGGGGCTGGGGGTAGTGGAACTTTATGGGTGGTCACCTGTGGTTGGGGATGTGAGGACAAAGAGCATATTGGCAATATTGTCACTGTCAGTTCTTACACAAGTTACTATTAAAAATACATAAATAAAAACAATACTGAGATTGTGACATGAACTAAGGGTCATGATTCATTTATATCTGTGCATTGAGGCTGGTCAAGGGCAGGGTCTAGGTTAGGGGTGTCGAACTCAATCAGAGAAGGGGCCAAAATCTAAAATCCAGCCTAAATCTCGGGCCGAATGGTTTACTGAACAGTCATAAACTGTCATTGTGATGGAAACGCAGCGGAGTGCAGTGATGACAGCGCGGTGCGGGCCACATTGCAAGGCCTGGCGGGACGGATTTGGCCCGCGGGCCTTGTGTTTGACACATGTGGTCTAGGTCATGGAGAGCCTTTAGGGATATATTAAGGACTGTGGTCTTGGAAGCACCAGAGGAGCCAGTTATAAACTGGGGAACTGGGGAGTGATGTGTTAAGTGTTATCTGTTCTTTTCCCGTCCAGTCCTTTCCTTTTTCTGGAGTGGGAGGTGGGGGGAGTAGATCACTGTGATCGCTGTAGGGGAATGATTAGAGAAACAGGTTGAAGTTGGGAAGATTTTGTGGCCTCTAAACCAACACAGTGATATTCCGGACAGAAGGAGGGAGATGGATTCCAATAGAGGATTAGTGGCAAAACGTTGTAATTGATTGGATTTTAAAAGTCCGGGGGGGGGGGGGGGGAAGGGAGGGAGGGAGGGAGGGAGGGAGGGAGAGAGAGAGAGAGAGAGAGAGAGAGAGAGAGAGAGAGAGAGAGAAATATCAAGGCTGACTCCTATCCTAAGTTATTTATTTATTTATTTATTTATTTATTTATTTATTTATTTATTGCTCCTGGAGTTTTTATTAAATGTTCCAGCAGGAAACTATGAACAAATAAAGGCTCCAGTTTTACATAAATACTGTTGACCAAAAATAAAGCCTCTTGTTTCTGTAGGAGGTGGAGAAAATATAATACTCTAGATTTTTGTTTTGAATATGGCCTGAGTTAGAGGAACTTGGCGTGCTGCACACCTGTGCCTCCCTCTCAGAACCTGAGACTTCCTGGGTGGTGAGGAACCCTGTGGAGAGG
Source organism: Pipistrellus kuhlii (assembly GCF_014108245.1). Classification (NCBI taxonomy): domain Eukaryota; kingdom Metazoa; phylum Chordata; class Mammalia; order Chiroptera; family Vespertilionidae; genus Pipistrellus; species Pipistrellus kuhlii. Next base: position 73,488,031 of record NW_023425573.1, read on the forward strand.
CCAGAGCTCTGTGCCATACATAGCTGTAGGGCTTTACTGTGACTTAGGCTTCTTTTTGGGCCCCGAAGAGCTGTCTTTCCCAATGGAAAGACAAGGCCCAGGGTTTTGTGCTCCTGGCTATGGCCCGGGTGCAGCCTGTCTGCTGCAGGAGAGGCTTCTTGGACTGCCTGTCCCAACCAGAACCAGCCCCATGAACTCTGAAAAGAAGCCCAGCCCCCAGCGCTCATGGAGGCTTCTACCTAAGCCTGTGGTCCAGAGAGCTGGGGAGCAGGTAGAGATGCTGCTGTCAGAGGCTCAGGATGAGGACAGGTGGGGTAGGTGGTGTGGGCCATGGATGGAAAAGCAGGTGAATATGCAGCTTAAAAGAACCCGGCACACTGAGGACTACTCAGGCCCCCTGGAAATAGACCTGTCTTTCCAGAAACTGCCTGGCAAAGGCATGATATCTTTATGACATCTCAGCCAATTTGTCCATCACTATGATTCAAGCCCTTGCTTAGGTAAAGGGGTGGATATTGAGGCCACTGATTAAGCTAGGAGAATAGGAGGAGAGGCTAGATTCATCATAACAGATAACACATATTGAGCACTAACTCTGTGCCAGGCGCTATGCTAAGAACTCAATAAGTATAATATTTAATTCTCAGGAGAATGCTCTTGTATATTATTGCCATTTTACAAATGGGGAAACGGAGACTCCAAAAGTGAAGTCACTTATCCAAGATCATGAAAATTATATTTGGCTGTTGAAATGTGTCAACTTGGCTAGGGTAAGGACATTTCTTAGAATTCACTTTTTTTTTTAATGTATTCTAGGCTAAGGATGTGCCACAAGAAAGATTCTTGTGGGAAATTTACAAGCTGGCAGGAAGCTGCCATTTTTCTATTGCTCACACATTTGTTGCTGACCTGCTGGTTCATCACATTGGTGTGGGGAGGTTGCTAGGCCTGTAACCACTTCACTTTCCCCTGAATCCTCCTTCAGGTGTCCTGACTCTTGGGCCAGGTGTGTATTTAAGTTTGGGACAAAATCTCTGGCTTCTGCAGGACACCCACACCCTAGGCTTGGAGGAAAAAGTAGAACAGATGTGGGTTTTGCAGACAATGTCAAAGAGTTTAGTCCATCCTGGGCACTGGAGCTTATATCTGTGGATCCAGCTGGTTTTTATTCTCCACCTTCCCTGCCCAACTGCCTGCCCTGTAGGCTTCAACCTCCAGCATCAGGTGCAAAGACATCTGAGAGAGATCAGCTTTTCCACTTGTCTGTGTAAGGTCAAATCCCTGAAAAAATTCCTCTATAAAAATATACAGGCAGCCGAAACCGGTTTGGCTCAGTGGATAGAGCATCGGTCTGCAGACTGAAAGGTTCCAGGTTTGATTCCGGTCAAGGCCATGTACTTTGGTTGCGGGCACATCCCAGTAGGGGGTGTGCAAGAGGCAGTTGATTGATGATTCTCTCTCATCGATGCTTCCAACTCTCTATCCCTCTCTCTTCCTCTCTGTAAAAAAATCAATAAAATATATTTAAAAATTTCCCCCCACATAATCATTTAAAAAAATATATATACAGGCAAACATATGTGGATATGTAGGTATATGCATATATGTGTGTGAACATATACACACATGCATATCATTCATGCATATACATCTCCCAGTGGTCTGCTTCTCCGACTGAACCTGAGCAGTGATCACTGTGGATGCAGCGTGCAAACGGGTCTGATCTCAGGTAGTTGCTCCCCTGGACCTGCACACTCTCAGAAGCTCAGGTCACATGGCAGTGGGAGAGGGGTTCCACTTTGGACGGACTGAAATTGATGTACCCGTGGGACATTTGAGGGGTGAGGCCTGGACACTTGGAGATACCTAAGAAGCCTTGTTTACAAGGAAAGGGAAATCAATGTGGGCTGGCTGGTATTGGAAACAAGTTTTATAGTGGAGAGACCTGATTTAAGTCTCCAAGGCTGGTAGGAGCTGGTTAAATGAATGGGGGAGGGGAGGGCATTGTGGATGGTTAAATTGCATGAGAAAGGCCTGCAGTAGGAATGAGCAAGGTGTGAGGCGTGATGAGCCTGAGTGGTCTAGGAGAGGTGTATTGATTATATGGCCATTGTGATCTATTCAGGTTTGTGATTTATATCTCCCCAAGGATGTGGTGGGCTCTGGGCATTGTATGTAGCACCTGGTAAAGTAAGTTTTTGGTTTAATTAAATTCAGCTTGCCTCCAACAGTTGGGAGCACCTGCTATATGGTAGCCTTGTGCTGGACATAAACATAGATAAAATATGAACTGTATCCTGGGGAAAAAATCTGGTTCAAGTTATAGATGTTCAACATATTTTTGTTAAATTGGATGGAATGGAAACCTTGTGCCAATAATGGGGTTGACTCTGGACTCCTAATTCCATTTTGGGCTAATTGTGTGGATGAAATGATGAAACACAGGTCAATCTATCCATCCACCCATCTCCTCCACCCATTCATCCAATACTAGCTTGTTCTACCTGTCATTCACCTAGCTCTATCTAACAATCATCTGCTATTTTTTCCTTTTTTAAGTGGAGGAGGGCAGGTTTTGAGTAGCCTACAAAATTAGCCATACACAAAATGACAACTAAACCATAAAAGGGGATACAAAGATAAAGGGGGACAAAAAGGAAGTAGAGCACATGTGTCAAACACAAGGCCCGCGGGCCAAATCCGTCCCGCCATGCCTTGCAATGTGGCCCGCACCGCGCTGTCATCACTGCACTCCTCTGCGTTTCCATCACAATGACAGTTTATGACTGTTCAGTAAACCATTCGGCCCACGATTTAGGCTGGATTTTAGATTTTGGCCCCTTCTCTGATTGAGTTCGACACCCCTAAAGTAGAGGAACAGATTGGCAGCAACAGGAACTGAAGCAACTATTGCAGCTGAGTGTTACATCAGCACCAGCTTTAATAGGAACTAAGGCAAAGAGCCCTAATTCTCCCAATATATCAAAGGTTGTAGGTTCGATACCCCATCAGGGCGCATACAAAAGTAAACCAATGAATGCATGAATAAGTGGAACAACAAAATGCTCTCTCTCTCTCTTTCTCTCTCTCTCTCTCTCTCTCTCTCTCTCTCTCTCTCTCTCTCTCTCTCTCTCTCTCTCTCTCAAATTAATAAAAGAAGAAAGAAATGGAAACCAAGAAGAAACCAGAGGCACAGTGGGTATTCTAGTCGATGCTATCTGAAGAAAGACAAAATAGAGTGGGGAGAGAGACTTTTCTAGTCTGTGTAGGAGGATTCATGGTGTCAGGACTTCAAGAGGACAGCACAGTGGGCGGCATCTTCTGCTGCCTCTCTGCAAAGGCAGAGGAACCCTCCTCAAACGTTCCTCCTACGGACCCTCTGCAAAGGCTAAGCGCACATCATTACATCTTATTGCAGCAAGGCTCTTCCGTGGTAACCTAGGGTGACAAGGTCCAGCCATATTACACTCTCATGTTCAGACTTAGAGCAGGGATTAAGCCCAGAACACTGAGAAGAAAGGCTAGTTTGCTGGCTGTTAAGGCTCTTTCTTTCACGTTTATTTAATTTCCACCCCAGAAAGATCTCCTCATCTCTAAAATATCTTGTTGTCAACTCAGAGCTTGCTCTGACCCAGGGTAAGAGAGGTGCACTCTCGGTCAGCCTGCAGTCTTCCCAGAGCCAAAGCCGGGACCTGAAACACTGTACCCAGCAGGTTTCTCAGCTTATAAAGAATCCAGACAACCACACCCTTTTGTAACCTATAGAACAACTTGGGAGCCCCTTGGAGGATGCTGCCTCGAGCTACAGTGTCTGCAGCTGGCACTTTTCTCCATGACCAGCAGCTTGTTTGCAGTGGTGCTGGTCCAGGACACGGCCATTCACCAGTTGGACCTCATTTTGGCTGGCAGCTCCACATGTCCAGTGTGTCAGAGTATTAGCTGCCCTGATCCCCAGACCCATCTCACACTCAGAGAACCACTAGGGGACGTAAGGTCAGCTCTGAGAGCCAGCAGGGATTGTGACAGAAAAAAACGAGTGCTCCCTGCATGAAGGCCACTGTGCCCATCATACCGTGAGGATTCACTGAGCACCTGCTGGAGGAAGCTTTTAGATGTGTCTGAGTGTGTGTCAAGGAGGGAAACTGGGAGGAGAAGGGACATAAAAGAAACAAAAGGAACCAAGGAGATGGACCTGGACCTTCTGTGTTATTCAGAGGGTCTAAGGAAAGGCTGGATACTGTACAGATTATCGCAACCCTGCGAGCAGACCACCTAAGTATGAGGGCACAGCAGTGTGCCTCAGAACGGGTGTGTGACTTTGGACAAATACTTTGTTGGCAAACCTTTTTCATCTTGAAATAGCAGGAAAAGAAATGAGAATGCAGCTTTCCTGGATGGAGGTGAGGGGAAAAGGAGGGCCATGGTGTGAAAGTACATCAAGGAAGTAAAAAGAACTACATGGAAATGGAAATTGATGGTATTGGTAACATAATAATTATTGATTTGAAAAATTCCACCTGAGAAATTAATCTGCTTTGGTCTCCAGAGAAACCACTGGACACTTATGTGAAGCTCACCATGGATGTCCACTCTGAATGAAACAAGCATTTCCCCACCTTTCCTGCTCCCAGGCTTCATGGGACCACACCTGTCTGCCTCCAGCCTTCATCGGAGGCCTGTCTAGACACAGTTTGTCCGGCTCTCATATTAGGCACCTACCAGACAAGTCATCGGAGCCCCTGTCTTTTCACCAGGTGGCGTGCTCCCTATCCTCTGCCCCAGCGACGCTGCCCATCCCTGTTGCTGCCCTTCAGAGAAATCCCCCTTCGCTCAGCTCCATTCAGCTCTCCTCCATTTCAGCACACAAGATATTTGCTTTAATACTCAACACTAAAATTTTAAGCATAACAACATAATATATCATAACAATAATTAGTGTAACAATATAATATACTATGACATATAGTAATATGTAATAAAATACAGTAGATCACATACTATATTTATACTACATAGTACAGTATATATACTACATACACATCTATCTATCTATCTATCTATCTATCTATCTATCTATCTATATATATATATATAATTACTAGAGGCCCGGTGCATGAAAATTCATGCGCTGGAGTGGGGGCCCTCAGCCCAGCCTGCCCCCTCTCACAGTCTGGGAGCCCTCAGAAGCAGGAGGTGACCCGGCAATCAGGGAAAGGTGATGCCCCCACCACACCTCTGCTGCTGCCACTGCTGGTTACCTGAGCCCTGGTTACCTGAGCCTTGGGTGACCCTGGGCAGCTGGGCAGCTACCATCCCAGGCTTGCCTGCATCTAGGGCTGGCCCTGGTTACCTGAGCCTCAGACGGCCCTGGGAGGCTGGGCAGCCACCATCCGAGTCTTGCCTGTGCCTTGGGCCGGCCCTGGGTGGCTGGGGGACTGAGGGAAATGGGGGACTTCCGAGGTAGGCAGGTATGTGAAGCAGCCAGAATCAGCTGGGGGCAGGCCTGCCATGCCACACACCTGCCACCCTGGTGGGGCTGAAGGGACAGGTCACTGCCATCCTGTGGCTGTGGGTGCTACCATCTTTGAGAGTGTGGCAGTCAATTAGCATATTCCCTCCTTATTGGCTGTGGGCACTGCCATCTTTGTGAGGGCATGATGGTCAATTAGCATATTCCCTCTTTATTAGATAGGATGCCATAGAATTATTTTTCAATTTTCAGAAAAACCCACTGAGTTTTATTATTATTTAGTATTATTATTATCTCCATTTTGTATATGAAGAAACTGAGAGTCAGAGTGGTTTGAGCAATTTGCCCAAAGCCAGTATAATGAAAAGCCATGATTCTGACATGCAGATTTCTCTTTTAGCTGCTGTTCTTTCCTGCTCTCCACTGATTCTCATAATTCTGTAATAACAAATTACAGACTTCTGTAGTAATATTTTTGCCTTGGTGTTGCTGCTGTTTTGTGGTGAGATGTTTGGGGCAGGCTGTGTGTGGGGGAAGGGGGATAGGTATATGGTGTGTGTGTGTGTGTGTGTGTGTGTGTGTGTGTGTATGTGTGTGTGAGAGAGAGAGAGAGATATGTGATGTGTATAGTGTATGAGTGTTTGTGGTATCTGTTGTGTATGGGTGGTATGTGGTATGCATGTGCACAGACATATGTGTTGACTTCTCAATCCAATTTATGTCGTTTTTGAGGGCAAGAGCCAAGTCTCTATGACATTAGGTTGAGAACCCCCTGAAGCCCCTATGTGCTTCGTAAGACTGGGCATCTCATGTATAGCACATAGTGGACAACGTGAAGGAACCTGCAGGAGCAGCCATGGGTCCTCGCAACCATCTGAGCCTTCAGCTCTCTGCGGTCCCACACACTGATCCCAGGTCCTTCTGCAGCTTTTTAGAAGTTTGTTCTACTGGAGGCAAATATGAAATATGCAGCATTTTAAAAAGATGGCAAAAGACAGTATCTAATTAAAAATGTTACCTATTGTAACACAATAATTGGATGTTGATTAAAAAAGGAGAGTTTGGGTATGTGTGAGCAAATGTGTGCATGTGCACATGTGTTTGTGTAAGTGTGGGGTGTGTGTGTATGAGGAGCAACATCAAAAGCTGACAACGAGTTTACAATATTTTAGTCATGAATTTGACTTCCTATGTCTGTCTCTCTGGGTCAGTCCTCTTATGTCTGTGTGTCTGTTTTCTCCAGTGAAGATCCAGAAGAAACACTTCTTTCCTCTTCTTATGGTTATTGCAGCTGAAAAACTAAAAGCACATTACAGGCAGTAGGAATTTTATGGACCATCCATCCAAGAAATAAAATTTAGAAAGCTTGCCCTCCCCATCCTAGTAAATCAAGGAACAGAGATATGGGTGGGAAAGGTTCCCTTCCTTTTGTCGCAACTTTTCCTGTCCTCACCCCACCACACACAGACCTGCACCTCCTCTGCCACCTCAGTGCACTGTGGCAGATATATGACATGGGGTCTGGCTAAGTGAAAAGGTGGGAGCATGTCTAAGGTGCTGGGGAAGCCCCTAGGAGGGGGTATGTAACCAGGCTTGACCAATCAGGGAGGGCTTCCTGATTTTGAGGAAAATGTACCAGTTTGTTTTGAAGAAACTCATCATTTACTGCCTCCCAACAGTATTCTCTGCTTTCCTCTTCATGTATCTTTTCTTTTAGGCTGTATGTCCTGTCTTATCTACATTCCCTGAAGTGTACTTCCTCCAAGACTCACTCAAGTACCATTTCCTCACCCATGGGTCATTTCTGCATTCTCCAACTTGAAGAGACCTCCTTCTTTGGACTCTGATGGTATTTTTGTATACAGCCTCTTGTGTCTCTTTATCTTGTCTCACTCTGCTTCATTATAGGTACTTGACATTACTACCTCAACACCCCCTATTTGGTGTTTGGCTCATTATTCTTCCCCTAGCACAGAGCTGTATAGGACAGTCCTGATGCTATTTGGATTCATTGCTTTGCCTTTCTGTCCCTCTCTAGAAGACCAGGAGCCACCCAGGATGGATTTGAATGAAGGTGGGGCCAAGCTTGCTGGGCCTGATGAATAATGTGTTCAGTTAGCTCAGGACCTGAACCTCAGGAGGCTGAGGTCATGGATGGTCACCATGTGGCTCAGTAAGTGACCTTGGCCATGTGCTCTGGTTTCAATCTGAGTCCCAACTTCCAGCATTTGTCTTTAAAGTACGGGCCCTCAGTCACTCACCAAGCCGGTCTGGAGAAGAATGTAGAAGTTGGGAATATGCTTAAAAGGGGAGGAAAAAGGCTCAGGGTCAGGAACAGAGAGTCCAGTGCTGCCTTACCACTTCTGGCTGAGTGACCTTGAACAAGTCCCTTCAAAGCTCTGTGCCTTGGTTTCCTCAGATGCAAAAGATTGACATCAGATTTAGGGATTTCTCCAACTCAAAATTTTACAAACTATGAAGGAAATGGAGCTGAGCTGCCTCATTTTTGAAATGGGGTTGGAAAAGTGTGTAAATCCTAATTTGAAAGTAGCTGGCCCTGTGGTGACAGGTCAGAGCCCAGCTTTCTCCATCCTTTGACCCAAACCGCAAATATCTTCTCAGCCTTTGATGAGAAATCATGCTCTTTTGGTCAGAAGCTGAGAGAATATCAATATGAAATGCCACATTTTACAGCTCCAATGGCTTTCTTGAAAGCCTGAGCCTGCCCACCGGTCTTCTGGCTCTGAGGAGAGGCTGTAAAAGGCTTTGATTCGATAGATTTCAGGCTATTTTACCCAGAAAGAGTTTGTAAACAGAGAAGACATGCATTTTGCAGAGCATTAAAAGCTTCTGAAATTGTGATTAACAGCTCTCCGTGGTGCTCCATTTTAATGAAATGAGTGGCAGTGACATAAGAAAAAAAAAATAACAGCCCAATCTTTGTGTTTTGTAATGAATAATAAAGTACTATTTTAACCTCTTTAGGGACTTAACACCAAGTTAATCCTTTAATCCCTAGAAAAACCAATTTTGTTGACATGAAAAGGGAATATTTAACTTCATCCAATTAATTTTCTACCTTAGAGATGTCATGATTATGAAGATTAGATTGAATACATTCATTAGAACTACCATATTGTGTAGTAGGTAATGGCACTAACACCAAAAAGTAGCATCAAAAAGAAATGATATGCCCCAATTTTGTTTGATTTTACTCCTTTGAAATGCCAGGGCTTTGAGGCCTTCACATGCTAGCTCTGTTGCTTGCCTGGAGGTGCTCACATCTGCAACCACTCAGCCACCATGCAGCACTAAACCCAGAACTCGCTGACATTCCTGCAATCCCACTCCCACCCTCTCTCTGAGCTCCAAATTAGAACTGCTCTTGTGTGGAGGCTGAAATCGCGCAGCAGAAACACTCCTAACAATGAAGAGTTAGCTAAGTGTGAACTCAATTTGAAATTAGACAGTGGAGGAGTGCCGAACAATGGCTTGGAATTGAAGATAGAAGACAAATGGTTGGAGGTTTATATTTTTGCATTGAACTTCAACATGGTGACATGGGAAGGTTCTCATTCTCTCTCCACACGCCAGCTCCAGACACACTGAGTTTAGAGGGATGAGAGAAAAGAGATGATGAGAAGTGAGGATTACAATATTGCCACAAATATTCTAATGATGAAATGAGAAGCCCCCGGATTCTTCTGGCTTATGATGGTCCCTTTAAGAATGAAAACTGGGATATGGAAAATGTCAGAGTGACTTCTCACTCTTTTCCCAGCAGCCACTTTCAATAGATGTCATTTTCCACCCTACATGTCACCAAGCTGAAGACTGTCAGGATAGAACTGTTGGCACTCCTGTGTCTTGCTCAGTGCTTTCCACTGGGGAATGGCATGGCATGTCTACAGAAGTGACACTGGCATTCTTTGTGTGTCTTGTGAGAGAGCATAGTACCAAGGAGAAGCAGGAGGTTTTGGAAACAGAGTCTCAATCTTTGTCCTGCCACCTTCCATCTTGTTGTCTTAGACAAATTGCTTGGCTTGAGACTTGGTTACCTCATTTGTTAATGGTACCGACCTATTAGAGTTCTTACAGAGTCAGGTAAGGCAATGTTGTGAAAACCCAGCACAGTGCTTAGCAAATGGTAGATTCTAGTAGACAGTCGTTTCTTTCTTTCCCACCATGTAATAATCAATATCATTAATTGATTGACTACAGCATAAATAATAGAAGTTTAAGGGACCACCGAAGACACCTGATTTCCCCCCTTAATTTTGCACATGAGAAATGAAATGACTTGCCCAAGGTTGGTGGTTAATTGATTATAGAATAGGTCAGAACCACAGATCCTAACTTTTGCATTACAGCTATTTCCATGACCTCCTGGAACTGGGTTTGATTGACTGACTCTTGCTTTGGGGAAGCATTTCTCAACCAGGTCATGCTCTTCCAAGTAACTGAACTCAGCCCCTCTCTCCCTTGATACCCATCCCTCATCCTCCACCCCCTTCTAAGCACAATATTTCTAATTCCTTAAACTCTCAGTTTGGGTCCCATGCTGAGTGTACCTCCATCCTAGAACTTCCACTTAGTTTCTGGGAAGTGTTGGTTTTCTATTAGAAGTTGTTCTTTGCTGAACTTTTGCCTCCTAAGTGCCATAGCCTGGCAACTTGATAACTGATTGGAGAGTTTTTCAGTCCTAAGTAAGAATGTGTCCTCCTCTCAGTGTCCCAGCTTTCTAGGCAGGCAGAAACTGGGACTGGAGGCCAGGCATCTGCTGGTTTGCTGGAGGGGCTGGGGCTTGAGTCCTCAGGTGCAGCTCTGAGCTGAGAGTGGCAGGGAGCAGGTGCAGCTGAATGTGGCAGTGGCCTTGCTAGACCCTCTTCCTCTGAAGTTTGGCCTGTTTTTAGGATGTGATCAGTGATACTGAGATGGAGTCCTTTGGGGCTGGTACAGCAGATAGGGAGGGAGGCCAACACTGGCACTGGTGAGCACATGGTTCAGGCAGGGACAGGCCATCAAGCTCTGTCACGGTTCCTGGAAGAGTGTTGTACTGGTTCCTGCTGAAGACCAACCTTCTGAGTGTGTTTCCTGTCTTTTGGAAGCTTTAGGAAAAGGTGGTGTTTAAAGAAACCATTTGTTTGAATGGAAATTTCCAGAAAGATTCTGGAAGCAGACATATCTGCAGGGACTGAATGTGGCTGAAGGGCTAAGGAAAAAGAAAAGAGAAATATTTGGCACCAAAGGCAGCAAACAGGAAGGTGGTCCACATACCATCGGTCAGTTTCTGCTCCTGCTGAATTCACTCACTCATTCATTCATTCAACAAACATTTTCCTAGGCACCTTTCCTGTGCCATTTAGGATTCTGCAAGGAACATATCAGAAATGGCACCTGCATTATGGACCCTCTATTGTCCTTCCCTTTTTCAGAATGTTTTTGTTAGAGTTCCAAGGTTGCATAGTGAGAAATTCCCTTACTATTTGTAAAACACTTCAGCTAATACTTTTTAACCATTGATACACTGTCCTACTGACAATCCTGTGAATATATTCTAATTCTTAATTTACTGTAGAGGAAACTGGATTCTAGTGAGTTGAAATGTCTTCCCCTAAATTATGTAACAGCTAGTTCTCGACCTCCATCTCTCAGAGTAAGTTTACCCTAAACTAGAAAATTAGGGCTGATGCCCCTAGTTGCCATAAGAACAAGGCCAGACACATTGGTTCTTCACTGGCAATCTGACAAGAGTGACATCACTCAGCAAAGCTCTCCTGGAAAGCTAAGGCACCTCCAGGTACATATAGTGGATCATTCCAAGTAAGAACCACTTTCTAACAAGATTCCTTGGCACCACTGTTCTCTCAGAGGAGTTAAAGATCTTGGTCCCTCACTACAAAGCTGGCTGATGCAGAGCTGGGCCATACAGTAGATGGACTTTGGTGCCAAAGTTGTTTAAAATGGAAGTTGATGTTAGCTACATACTTTCAAAGGGTCAATGTTGCTGATTTATTGGGCTGCCCCCACCTCTGAATGCTTGACCACTGTGATGTACCTCGGGAGGGCATATTTTTATTTAGGGATTGAGACCCTCTTTATTGTAGTCATCCTTGGTGCAGTTAGCTGGAATCCCCCTCCACCCAACTCACAAAATCCCAGGACCTGCTGACTATAAGAAAAAAGGCCTTGCCCAGCCAGTATGGCTCAATGGTTGAGTATTAACCCATGAACAAGGAGGTTCAATTCCCAGTCAGGACACATGCCCAGAGCTGTTGGCTTGGTCCCCAATGTGGGGCATGCAGAAGGCAGCCGATCAATGATTCTCTATCATCATTGATCTCTCTCTCTCTCTCTCTCTCTCTCTCTCTCTCTCTCTCTCTGTCTCTCTCTCTTCCTGAAATGAATTTTAGAAATATTAGAAAACAGACCCAGTGGGACAGCCCAGGGAGAATGGCTTACCTGGCCTGTGCTGCTGTTGTGCGGGACACTGGTGTTGTGTGGCCCTTCCTCACTGGCTGCGAAAGGACGGGTCTGGGAACAGCGGCTCTCAGGGTGATGCTGTCTCCTCTGACCCACCAGGCCTACTCTGCCTGCTGTGGGAGCAACTCTAACCCTAATTCCCTTCCCCTGTCTGGCCCTTCTGCTTTCTTGTTCCCCTGCATCTCAGCATGGAGGGAGACACAGCTTTGAAGACTCTTTATGTTTTACTCCATTTCTGTGTGATGATCCATGGAGCTGGAAGATAAAGGATCTGCTCCACTGACTCCTGGACCTAGTAGAATACCAGCTCCCATGGCCCCACATCCTTGCTGAACTTGACTCTGAGGGACAGAGAAGAAAGGTCAGATCTCTGCCCCATGCAGTTTAGGAATGGAGGAAGAAGAAGACCTGAATATTTAAACAACAAAAAAGAAATCCAAGCAGAGTTAAAGGCTGGGCTGTGGGTCTTTTAAAAAACGCATTGCACAGGATTTACTCTCCCTCAGACCACGTGACCACTCTAAATGTGCCATGTTATCCCATCAGCCCCCTCGAAGTAACTCTAAGGCATATTGACCTTTATCTGCCCCTAAGTGGGTTCTGTGATGGGTCTTTTCTTTCTGAGTCAGCCTTCCCTCTTCCTGGCTTTGCCTAGTTCCCTCTGCAGTGAGGCCAAGCTCACCCAGAAGGAATCCACTAAAGGTGCAGGCCAACAGGCAAATCCCCGTGTAATTATTCACCTGCTCCTGCCCTGAGTGGGGGAGCAGTTCTTGAGCCTCATTAAAAACAAAACAAAACAGTAATTATAACACCAGTGGTTATATTTCCCCTCCACCATCCTTTCCTTTCCCCCTGCCACTCCTCCCAATTATAGTAGAATTTAAGATAAAGATTCAGACTCACTGTGTAGGCTGTAGGCATGAGAACAGAGCCTGGGTTGGAGGCCTGAGGATGGATCTGGGTGGGGTATGAAGGCACTCAGCCTTGAAAGGACCAGACCAATTGAGCAGGAGGAACCCAGGGTTAGGGACCATTCTGAGACTAGTTTTCCTGGCCTGGCCACTGCCAGATAAGGGTTTTTGAGAAACTATTACACTCCACCCTGTCTGTCATTTGCAGATTAATTTTCCCTAACTAGGCCCTCACTCTGTAGACTATCAGCATTCACCCTTGCTCACTCTGTCAATAATCCATCAATTAAGAGTTGCTAATAATATGCATTGACACAGCAGATTAGCCAGATTTAGGCCCTGTTGGTCAGCTCTTCAAGTCAATGGTTATAGGATTATCAACCCTGCCATTGACACTTGCTTCATTCTCTCTCTCTGGTCCCTTGTGAGATGCAAAAAAGAGCTTCATTCAAACCAAAGGCTCAAAAAACAAAAGAACAATCTCAGTGTGAGGTCCTGAAAAGCAATTCAGATCAAGAGAAATCAGAGGCAACCATCACTCTCCTCTCTCATTACTGCTTTCTACTCTTTTGTGGTAAAATTGTCCTTTGTGGGGAGTTTAGCTCACAGGACAGGAACTCAGAATCCTCTAATCCATCCACCCAGTGGCACAGGGCAAACTTGTCCTTATTTTCCAAGCATCAGGCAAGGATGTGATTACCACACTGCATTTCTCTTCTTCTGGTTAGTAAACACGTGGCTGCAGATGGGAACAAAGGCTTGACATAGATCTGGCTTTTGAAGAAGAGGGCACACTGCTTGTGAAGAGGGACAGTCAAGATCCCATCTAGCCTTTTCCCCTCTGCCTCCTCCTCTTCAGCAGCAACTTCAGCGTTGTTGGATAGAGATGATTTAAGCAGAATGGCGAATCCATAGCCAGGCAGGTGGGAGGCTGAGGAAGTCTAGTGCCTGAGACTGATGTTGGAACTAGGGCTCCAACGCCATCCAGGGAGCCAGCCTAGTCTAAGACAAATAGTGTAGGCATGACTTAAACACCCAGTTTTTTCATAACTAGGGGAGCGTGAAGGGAGGAGAGACAGAAAAAGTATTGGGACCAAATAGATGAGATGCTCAGGGGCCTGGAGGCTAAAGACAAGAAGGTAACGGGATAACAAGGCTCCAGTGCCCACCTGCTGCCCATGCTGTCCCGGATCATGTGTGCTGTCTACTATGTGCATGATAACATGATTCCACCTAGCAGATGAGGTGGGAGAGATAAGCATGATGCCTCTATAAACTCACAATGATTGCTGCATTGGTCTGCTAGGGCTGTGATGACAAATACCACCAACTGGGTGGCTTAAACAACAGACATTTATTTCTCACATTAAATATTATTTCACATTCACTGAAAAGACCAAAAGTAGAAAGATAAATAAAAGTTACAACAAATCTGTAATGACAGAAAGCAAAATAGTAATTGCTTTGAGTTGGGAAGGGGATTGATCCCCTAAAAGTCCAAGATCAAGATGTCTGTAGGTTCCTTCTGAGACCTCTCTCCTTGGCTTACCAATGGCCACCTTCTCGCTGTGTCTTCACATATTCTTTCCTATATACATGTGCTCGCCTGGTGTCTCTCTAAGTGCCCAAACTTCCTCTTATGAGGACACCGTTCATACTGGATGTGGACCCACCCTAACAGCCTCATTTCAGCTTACTCACATCTTTACAGGCCCCATCTCAAAATACAGTTGCATTCTGAAGTGCTGAGGGCTTCCACACATGAATTTTTTTGGTACACAATTAAGTCCTTAGTGACCCCCTAAGGACAACTCTGTTGTGAATTGGGGAAAATTAGGAGATTTTGCCCCAAGTAGATGCTTACCTTCAGGAAGGAGATGGCTTAGACAGGAAGCATTTTTTCCTGGGGCTTCTTATACTCAACATAATGCTTGTGAGGTTAATTTATGATTATTTGTGTATTTGCTGCTGGTGCATTTTTATTGCCTAATAGTATTCCATTGAATAAATATATCAATTTTTGTTTATTTATTTATCTGTTGATTAACTTTTAAATTGTTTCTAATTTGAAACAAGTGTTTTTGAGGATATCTATTTTCAACTTTTGTAGGTAAATATCTGGCAGTGGTCATGCTAGGTCAGAGAATATGTTTGTGTTTAATTTTATGAGAGAAAACTCAATAACCCCCAAACCAAAAACCAAAAGCCAAATGGTTTTCTAAAATGATTGTGGCATTTTACACTTCCACCAACGAAGTCTGAGTATTTTACTTATTCCATATATAACACTTATTAAGATTAGTTATTTCTTAAGCAATTTTAGTTCAGTGTATTACATACAAGAAAATGCATCCATTTAAATGGACAGTTTGATGGGTTTTCACAAATGAATACACCCATGTAATCACCACCATAAACAAGATACAGAAAATTTTTACAAACCCCAAAAGTTGTCACATGTTCCTTTACAATCAATCCCCTTCCCAACTCAAAGCAATTACTATTTTGCTTTCTGTCATTACAGATTTGTTGTAACTTTTATTTATCTTTCTACTTTTGGTCTTTTCAGTGAATGTGAAATAATATTTAATTATAGTTTTAATTTGTATTTCTTAATGACTATTGACCTTGACTATTGTTTTGTACTTATTAAACATTTGCATATCTTCTTTGGAAGTGTCTGTTCAAATATTTTGCCCATTTAAAAAAATTTTTAATATTTGTCTTCTTTTTCAGAATTGTTTTGACTATTCTAGATCCTTTGTATTTTTATATAAAGTTTAGAAACAGCTTATTGATTTCTTTAAAAAAAATTGCTGGGATTTTGATTGGGATTGTAAATTTAGATCAATTTAAGGAAATAAACACACTAACAATATTGAGGCTTTCAATCCATGAAGACAGTATATTATCCTTTGATTTTTTTTTCCTTATCAATGTCTATAGATTTTAGTCTGGAGTTCTTGAATAATTTTTATAGATTTTTATTTCTAAATGTATTTTATACTATTATAAATAAATGATATTATTTTTTAAATTATATTTTATAAATGTTCATTGTTAGTATATAAAAATGTAATGATTTTTGTGTGTCATCTTTCTGTCCCCAAATCTTGCTAAATTAACTGTTAATTCCAGATTTTTAATTGATTTCTTAGAATTTATTATTGTTAATTATTTCTTTTTAAAAAAATATATTTTTATTGATTTTTTTACAGAGAGAGGAAGAGAGAGGGATAGTTAGAAACATCAATGGAGAGAATCATTGATTAGCTGCCTCTTGCACACCCCCTACTGAGGATGTGCCCACAACCAACGTACATGCCCTTGATTGGAATCAAACCTGGAACCTTTCAGTCCACAGGCCGACGTTCTATCTACTGAGCCAAACCAGTTTTGGCAATTATTTATTAAATTAAAGACAATTTTATTCTTCACAATCTTAATATCTCTCGAGTCCTATAATTTGCTAGCTTTCTTTTTTGCAACAATATTGAATAGAATTAAAAGTGAGCATCCTTGTATTGTTCCTGATTTTAAAGGGTATATTTCTAATGTTTCTTCACATAGGCTGATGTTTCTTGTAGAGCTATTCTTTTGGGGGAGATCCTTTACCTGTTTAACATTTAATTCCATTCTTAACTTACTGATAATTTTGCCAATTATGGGAATTATTATTTTCAATGCTTTTCTTGTGTGGGAAACTGTGAAGTAGTTAACCCCTGCTTCTGTATCTATACTTATTATCAGACTATACAAGCATTGTATGTGAGTCAGGTTTGCAAAATTCTAATATTTTATAGAAACGTTCATTTCTTCTAACTTTTAAAATATATTGGCATAAATTAGTTGGTATTATTCTCGTATCTTTTAAATGAGGGCTTTAACTCTGTTTGTGTTTCCTTCTCTTATTTCTAAAATTGCTGTTAAGTAGGGAAAATATTGACTCCCTTAGGACTTGCTGAGATGTTCCTGAATGAAGGGTTAAATAGGGTCACTGTGTAAAACAGGTTCTTAGGATGAATAAATTACTCACAGGGGGAAAAATAAGAAATATGTGTGTGTGTCCACATGTGCACGTGGGTGTGATACAGGTGGGATTTAAATCCAGATAGTCTGAATCTAGAGCCAGAGTACTTAACCACCACATTAATATCTTTACTAAGAATGATAAAGAAGAACAAATAAGGGATATATAGAATACTCACATGCACACATATTTCTTGAGAGAGAGAGAGAGAGAGAGAGAGAAAGAGAGAGAGAGAGAGAGAGAGGATTCAGTGTGGAAGTTTCCTCATATCTCTGTGAAAATGTATGCCAAGTTTTTCAGTGGAAATGAATTCAGCTTAAAGCTTTTCAGTGGAAATGAATTCAGCTTAAATCCAAAAGGATAGACAAGGCTCGACTAGTGGTAACTATGTCAGGGGATGCATTTTGGTTCAACATAATACCTGGAGCTGCCCTAGGAGAGCATGGGTATTTCACAGGTAATAAGTTCATTGTCACTGACATTATTTAAGCAGAGACTGAAAAACTGGTTGTCAGAGTTGCTTGCTCATTCTCTAAACACTTGTTGAGGATCTAGTATGTGCCTGACATCCTGCTAGGTGTGGAGAATATAAAGATTCATAAGAGATGAGTCCTGTTCTGGTTGGATCTGAGAGCCAGGAAGAAAAATGAATAATTAACAAGAATATTGGTTTGGAACTTAAAAACCTGGGTTCCAGTTTTAGTTCTGCTACTACCTAGCTCTGTGACTTTGAATAAGGAGCTTACCCACTCTGTGTTCCTCCTTTTCCATCCATAAAAAAAGAAGATTGAACAATAATGGTGTATTTCAAACTTTAACGTATATTCATTATGATTGCTTTTATTCTAGCTATAGTGTCCATTTTCAAGTGAAGTTTTATGTGAGAAGCCCAGTGTGTAAGGTGTAGATAGGTAACAAGTACCTGTGAAGAGCTGTAGCATCCTGTGGGGTTCGAATCCCTGACTCCCGGACACCTCTTCACTCATTCAGAGCCGCCTCTCCCAGTGGCTCCTAAGTAGAACCTCAAGAACTCTTCAAAAAATAGTTGAAAATCATGAACAAGATGATATGTGAGAGTTGTATGAGTTTTAATATTTTAAATTCTATGAGTCTGTTGTTTTATCTAGTCCAGGAAGCTTCCCGGAAGCAGAGGTTTCTGTTCTGAACTCTGACGGATGAAATAAACACAGACCACCTGGCAACCAAATGCAAGACAGTCCTTCCAGCTGTGAAATGTATAGTATTTGCCTCTGCTCTCTAGGTATGTGGCTTCAAAAGGGAAGTGGGAGACGCTATCCTTGGGAATCACACATGGCTTTACATCTTAGCCTCTGCTCCTTAATAACTATGTGACTTTCAGTAATTAACCCCATGGTCAGCAAACGGGGGCTCACAAGCCACATGTAGCTCTTTGGCCTGTTGAGTGTGGCTCTTCCACAAAATACCATGGCCTGGGTGAGTCTGTTTTGAGGAAGTGGCATTAGAATAAGTTTAAGTTTAAAAAATGTGGCTTTCAAAAGAAATTTCAGTTGTTGTACTGTTGATATTTGGCTCTGTTGACTAATGAGTTTGCCGACCACGACTTAACCTCTTTGACTCTCAGTTTCCTTTACTGTAAACTAGAGTCAGTGATACCATGATGGATTGTTGTGATGTGAAGAGGATGAGAGAATATATTTTTTTTGTCACATCTCACAGTACAGTTCCAATGATTCAATTGCCTAGAATATAATAATAGCTGATAATATAGATTGATTTACCCTGAGTCCCCCAGCCTTTCCCCCTGACATTTCATAATTAAGGAATCTTTTCCAGCATTTCCATAGCCTTTGCAATTCCCATACTAGCTGTAGTCTGCCCTTCGCATGTGCTGCATTTGATAAACACACATACTTACACCATGTGCCTTCTGCCTTAAAATATAAACACTTCTACATTATTCATCAAAAGTATCATCTCGCAAGATCAGCCATAAAAAGTTCTTCACATTCATTCACACAAACAGGTTTTTGAACCCTTTCCAGAAATAGAAATTGCAGAAGCAGAGGCAAAGGCATGTTATTGTTTGTAGGTCTTTAAATATTGCCTCACAAAACCACTTTTCATCTTGTTCTCAAAGGGATTAACTTCTGAGCAGTGGGGATTAACTGATGTCAAGTTAGAAAAGCAGTCAACACTAGGGTCGACCAGCCTGACAAGATTAGTCCCCAAATAAAGAATTTACAATCTGTTTTAAGACTCTGTAACTATAACTTCCTCTGAAAGCTTTCAGTACCTTGAGAAAGGAAACGAGCTCCTAGGACCAGGGGGCCATATGGCTCACAGGCAGGCCTTGGACTCAGAAAGGCTGGGATGGCTGGACCTTCCCCTCCATGGACCACAGAAGGACGGGACCACAGAAGTGGTGAGCCCCTAAAAGGTGGCGGGAAAGATGCAGACAACCACCACTACTAAGAGCAACCCTAGGATGGTGCTAGAAACATTTGATGGGACCTGGTGAGCTCCCTCATGAAGAAATTACACTTGTCCTAGTTCCTTTATTCTAATACTTACCCACACTTTCCATCTTCCAATTTCAACTCTCTTCCTAGATGATCAACTTCACACAGCACCATGTGTCCTCCCAACCCCTGGCCCAGCCTTCAGGTCTCCTGGCTGCCTAGTCCCCCTATATGCCCAGTCCCATGTTAGGCTTGGCAAGGCTGTAAATGGACTCAGAGTACAGGTCCTGGGGTCTGACTGTCTGGACTCAACTCAACCTTGAGTCAACTGACCTATTCTAGTCTCCTCATATGTAATATGAAGATAATAGAACCAACTTCATAAAATTGTGAGACACTTAAGTGAAATAATGCATGTGGTATCCTATATAATAACAGCCTAATAAGCTAAGTGTCTGGTCATCCAGTTGTAGGTTCAACCAATCAAAATATAATATGCTAATGATATGCTAAAGCTGCTCAACTGCTCATTATGACATGCACTGACCACCAGGGGTCAGAAGCTCTAACCAGGAGGTTAACTTGTTGCTGGGGTCTGGCTGATTGGGACTGAGTGAGACAGGCCAGACATGCCCTGGAGCCCTCCTGTAGTCCGTCCCCTGCTGGCCAACCTCCCATATCCCTCCCTGGCCCCAAGTGTGCATGGGTGGGGTCCCTCAGCCTGGCCTGTAACCACTTGCAATCTGGAACCCCTTGGGAGATATTGGAGAGCTGGTTTTGGCATGATCCCACAAGCCAGGCAGAGGGACCCCACTGGTGCATGAATTCGTGCATCGGGTCTCTAGAATATAATAAATGTCTAGTTAAAAAATGAAAAACTGCCCTGGCCTGTGTGACTCAGTTGGTTAAGCATTGTCCCATGCACCATTAGGGCACATACCTAGGTTGCATGTTTGGTTCTGGTTTGATCCTAGTTGGGGCAGGTACCTTCTTCTCTGTCTTCTCTGGAAGGTTCCTCTGAAAGGCCCACAGCCAGCCTTTCATCCATAGTAAAAGGCCCATAGTAAGAGCAACAGTACATGGTTGAGTCATTCATTGGTCTGAATTCTGTGCAAACATATAGGATGGGACAAAAGCAGGTTTAGCCGAAACCGGTTTGGCTCAGTGGATAGAGCATTGGCCTGTGGCCAGGTTCGATTCTGGTCAAGGGCATGTACCTTGGTTGTGGGCACATCCCCAGTAGGGAGTGAGTAGGAGATGGCTGATCGATGATTCTCTCTCATCGATGTTTCTAACTCTCTATCCCTCTCTCTTCCTCTCTGTAAAAAATCAATAAAATATATTTTAAAAAAGTAGGTTTACACTTGTTCACATAGAAAATTAATAAATAAATACTAATACAAGGAAAAAAAACTGTTTTGTGTACTTATAACTGCAAACCTACTTTTGTCCCACCTGTATTCACAGAAATCTGTAGGTTGCCGGGCCAAGCCTCTGCCAGAAGTATAGGAGAGGCTGGTGGAGGTGATGTTTTGTGAGAGCTGGACTCTCTTCACCCTCAGAGTCTCTGCCAACATCTATCTCCTCTACTCCCTCTTCTGACTTGCCTTTGTAGTCAGTCCACAGGCCGATCCATAATCAGCAATGAAGATGATGGGCCCCACATCTTGACTGACCAACGAGTATACATCTCATCATCTCAGCAGATGGCAGCATTACTGAGGGCTATCTCCAAACCCCCTGACCTGTTACACCCACAGTTGGGGAGAATTTCTTTTTCTCCTCCTTGTGTATGTATTTTCCTCTTGAACACAAATAACAATCCAGTTGCCCCATAATTAGATTGAATTACGGAATAATTACAACCTTGTTTGCTCTCGGCAGATTACATGGTAATTATACTTGGCATTACCATGAAGAACCAAGAAATTCCAACGATGTCATTACATGGTTATTTGTACAGTACAATGCAGCAGTGTAATTATACATGCAACATTTGTTCTCCAATAGGAGAATGATTAAAACAATGCTAATGCTTCAAAGTGTTGATTAGGTGCCAACATAATATGACATTTACAATGTGAGGGGGTGTCTGGTTTTTAATTTTTTCTTTGACAGGCATAATCTACCTTCCCTCACACTCTCCTGTGCCTGCATTCATAGGCTGTGCAGTGGTCAAGAAGGTTTGGGTGACCATACACTGTGCCCTCTGCCCTTATGGGCGGTGAGGAGACTGCAGTCCACATTAAAAACCAGAGGTAGCTGGCCATTTATTACTCCCTAGGAGAATTGCTTTAGTGTTTCCACTGCATTTAAGTTTTTACACTGCCTTTCTTAAAGCCTTGATGGTGAAGAAGGCATGGGAAAAGCACGGGGCATGGGGAGAGCATGTTTGCTCCCCTGCATGTGTGCCCCTCTGGATAAGTCAACAGGGCCAGAGCCTGCTTGCGATGCAGGAGTGACCTGGCTGCAGGAGCTCATCTCTACCCGGCACACACATAGGCAACTTTCCACCTGGTCCTTCCTTCATTCTTCCAAACAGCCTTCTGAGGATCCCAACGCATGTTCTCTCAGTGAATCACACAACTATGATACCCACAAGAACTTGACTATGGCTAAAAACATCCTGTTCTCCTACAGTCTCTTCCCTGCTGAAAAATGAAATGAGGGTAAGGTGACAGTCAGACATCCACCTTCCAAGAAATGAATGTGGTTTATGTCTGTCCACATAGGTCTGGAAATCAGTGTGTGTGTGTGTGTGTGTGTGTGTGTGTGTGTGTGTGAACTCTGTATAGTCATGCAAAAAAGTTTCATTCTTCAGTTTGATGCTGGGTATCACTGAATATAATGAGGGAGGCAGGGATGATTAGAGGATGGAGGAGGGGTGGTGGAGAGGACTCTGGAAAATATAACAAATTGTATGGTATTTTTGCAACCTAGTGATCTCTGAAAGCTATTTGGAAGCCTTCCAAAAATCTAAGTTCTGGCAGATGCAAATGTCACTTATCAAAAATCTGGGAAACCAGAAAAGTTGGGTCAGCTGGGAGTGCAGACGATTGGATGAGGATGCTGACTTTACACAAAGGTATTGGGAAGCCAAAACAAGTTTGGCTCAGTGGACTGAAAGGTCCCAGGTTCGATTCAGCCTATGGACTGAAAGGTCCCAGGTTCGATTCAAGTCAAGGGCATGTACCTTGGTTGTGGCCACATCCCCAGTAGGAGATGTGCAGGAGGCAACTGGTCTATGTCTCTCTCTCATCCATGTTTCTAGCTCTCTATCTCTCTCCCTTCCTCTCTGTAAAAAAAATCAATAAAATATATATTTTTAAAAAGGTATTGGGTATATGGGGAGTCCATGAGAGAAGGAACATTGGCCAAGGACAGCCTTCAGGACTGGATTATGGTGCTGGGGAAGACAAAGCAGTCTTCTGCAGGGAGCCCAAACCTATGGTGGAAACACACCTTTGCCTATAAATATTTCAGGAATTTTTTTCTGGACAGCATTGGATATTATCTCCCAAGCTGGTTGGTGCTATGCACTATGCTGTATAAAATTACAATGAATCCAGCCCGTTTCCAGGTAGTGTGAAGGAGCCTGGGTGGCAGGTACAGATGCACAGATGGTTTCCAGGGCTGGGGAATTGCTGAGTATACACTTCGTGTAAAATTTTTCAGTCTCAGCATTTCACACAGGAACACGGGCTTTGTGGTAGCTGGGGCTGGGTGGGTTGGTAAACAGTATAAAGTCCCACCAGGTTTTCAAGGAAGGAGAGCCAGCTTTCAGAGCCCACCCACTACCTGGGAGGGCGTGCAGACGCCAGTGTCTGCTGTGTCAGCAGCCCCGAGTAGGAAATGTCACCAAAGACAACATCTTCCGGTCCCAGCATCTCCTGGGCAACTCTGGTGTCTATCCCTGAAGTCTCACTTTGTTCTTAGTTCTTCTGTGGGAGGAGCAATGTCACTGTGGCAAGGGCCTTGGAAGCTGAGAGACCTGAATTCAAATCCCTCCTCTGTCACTTGTGGAAGTTACTTAGCCGCTCTGAGCTTACTCTTCTCACCTGTAAAACAGAGCAAAACATGCTTCGCAGTTGTGGTTAGGAAGCATGTGGACTAGTGGAGGTGAAGAGCTTAGTGCAGTCTCTGGAACACACCCATTTCGGTGCTTATGGAATAGTAGCCAGAATCATTTGACATGTGAATTTCCAGTGGGCTTCTGCTACAATTAGGTGGACTTGGGGAAGGGACCTAAAGCAAAGGAGCTTGGGAAGTGGGCCCACGGTCAGGCTAGGAGGCAGCTGTTGCTGCCGGACAGCCTGCTGACCTATAGGGACAGACCATTATGTGGCCAGGTCCTGACATCACGTGCAAGGCATCCCTAAAAGTTTAATGCATTGGCCCGTGGGCAAATGAGTACTAGCCTCACATTTTAATCTTCCTTGACTTACAAATAAAATCCCAAACACTGGAAACGCCTTAGGGCCACTGGAGTGAGGATCTGGAGACCAGCCCAGCTCTGTAACAAGACACTGTTGGACCTGGAACAAGTTTCTTGATTGTTCTGGCCTCAGTTTCCCCAACCGTAAAATGAGGGGTTTAAATTGGATAGTTTCTAAGGTCTCTTCCAGCTATAAAATTTTATAACCCTGAGAAGGATTTTTTTTCCTTCCAGGAAATGTGCCCATATTGTATATTTGAGATGAGTTTAGTTTTACTGAGCCAAGCTTCATTTTACACATACATACACATACTATAAATATACACACAAGCATATGTATACACAGGCATTGAAAGAGGAAATTGTCCCCACACCTCAGTGCTTTCAATTGAGCCATCAAGTCACTCAGGTATTTATGATGGAGAGAAAAATATGCACACTGTTTCCCTCTCTTGGGAGGACCATGCCAGGAACTCCGCTTGGATGCATGGCTCATGTTTACAGAAGAAAGAGAGAGAGAGTGAGAGCGAGAGCGAGAGCGAGAGAGAGAGAGAGAGAGAGAGAAAGAAAAAGAATCGTTCCCTCTCTAGCTCTACATTTCCAGGTACCAGAAGGTCTTGTCTTCTCAGAACACTTAGTGGGTGCCAGTAATGGGTGTGCCCCTTTCTCAAGTACAGCTGGTCTTCAGCTCTCTGGGCATTTGCATTGGTTTGACTCCTCCCACACCTGCACCCTCACCCACTATCTGTTTTCTTGGCCTGTCAGTTTCTGTCTGTCGTTCATGCAACAGCTGTTCATTGCTGCAAAAAGTGTGCTAAGTGTGGGACATGGTATGAGCAGGACAGACCCAGCTTTCTCCCCTATTCTCCTGAGGGGCCAAGCTGGTTAGGTTCAGCTGGCTACCGAAAGCCTCAGTGTTTTAGTAAAATAGAAGCTTATTCTTTGCTTTGTTTCTATCAGCTCAATGTGAATATTTGGCAGGTGCCCTTCGCCATCAACACTCAGGGACCCACGCTCCTCCCTGTGGCCTTGCTGTGCCGAGGACTGTGAGTCCCTTCCTCTGGTGGATGGAGACAGTGCTAGCGGAGAACACCCATCCCCATCTGGACTGATTCAGCTCTGAAGTGTGACTCTCTTTACCTGTGGGAACTCAAGGTGCGGAAACAACACAGAGGATGGAGAGGAGCACAGACCTTGAGTGGACAGAGGTAACGAGCACTTCCCATCCGGAGCACTGCAGGCCATGAGGGGGGAGGCCAAGTGCCAGAGCAGACCCACTGGCACCAGGAGGCAGGCAGCAGTGAACCCGATATAAGAAGGTGGAGAGTGGGAAAGCAGAGGGGCTGGCTGAGCATCTTCAAAGGTCATGAGCGAGGGAAGGTGAGAGAAGTTAAGGGTGGCCAAGTGCCCTGTGCCAGAGGGACCAGAGGCAGGGGCAGGGTTCAGTAGACAAAGGAAGCTACAGAAAGCACCATGAGATGCCTGCCGCTTGGAAGATGCTCTGGCTGCCTGTGAGGGTGTGGCTCTGGAGGCAGGCGTGTCAGTGGGGGTTGTTGTGGTTGTCTTGGTGAAGACCACGTGTCATACATGGCTAAGGTGCAAGTGGTGGGATGCAGAGCAGAGGGAGGATCCAGGAGACATGTATGTAGGCTGTAGACCCCTTAGAAGTACGCGATGGATTTCCTGGTCTGGGTCCTCCCCCTCCAGGCTCTCAGTGTTCTTTTTTTTTTTTTTTTTTTTTTTTTTTTTAATATATTTTATTGATTTTTTGTACAGAGAGGAAGGGAGAGAGATAGAGAGTTAGAAACATCAATGAGAGAGAGTCATCGATCAGCTGCCTCTTGCACACCCCCTATTGGGGATGTGCCCGCAACCAAGGTACATGCCCTTGACCGGAATCGAACCCGGGGCCCTTCAGTCCCCAAGCCGACGCTCTATCCATTGAGCCAAACCGTCCCGGCAGACCCCTTAGAAGTACGCGATGGATTTCCTGGTCTGGGTCCTCCCCCTCCAGGCTCTCAGTGTTCTTGCATCACTTCCTCCACTTTCCCTCCAAGGGGGTGATGGTGTCGTCACAGCACCCCCTTCTATAGGTTAGGCCTCTAAGTTGCAGGTAATACGGTCCCCTCTGGCCAGTTTGAGCAGGGAGAGATACTGAAGGGTGGAGAAAATGTGCAGAACCACCAAGCAGACTGAAGGAACAGACTCAGGCGGCCTTCCTGGAGGAGCTCCCAGCATCGCCCTGCAGGACTGCCTGCCAAAGGAGCCTCCATCACCAGGAGCTGCGCCATTACCTGTCCCCTCCACCACCACTGCCTCTCTGGGTACCAGCAGAAGAGATGACCCACGCCCTCCCTTCCCACCCAAAGCCTAGTGCAGGGGCATCTGCGCAGTCAATTGTTCAAGTCAGGGGGAGCCGGACAATGGAGTTTTGGGGACTGTCTAGTGGGAAGTAGGTTTTACATCATGAGAACAGTTAGAATGGAAAGTCCTCCTTCTGAAGGACTGGGGCAGCCACAGTGACAGCTGCCACCATTGGGGACTGGCACCCTGTGCCTCTTACAGCATGTGGTCTCCCAGCAGGGGCCCTGGAGGCAGTGCCTTCTCTCACAGACCAAGGAACCCACTCAGAGAGGCTAATGAGCTCGCCCGAGATCACACAGCAAGCAGCTGACTGAGTCTGTCACCGAAGCCTGTCCTCTCCCCATTGCGTTTGGGAATTACAGTACTTACCAGTTGTTTATGACAGGAAACTCTCCTCAATTTGAGCCCCTCCTGCTTGTCTAATGGGTTTTGCCCAGAGCCGCCAGGCCACGAGCGAAGTGGCAGCCACCTAGAAGGGTCCGTGCCTGGCAGGCCCAGGCAGGGCTGTGCTGAGCCATCGGCGAAGGCAGGCTGCCAGGATTTAGAGCTGGCCTTGTTAACACGCAGCCTACACGGCTACTCCGGGCAATAATGGCAGAAATACAGTCGTTAAATTTTAATTAGGAAGAAAAGAGGTTCATTATAGTTGTCACTCCTCATTGTTTCCTAATTATGCTCATTGCATGATGAAATGAAAGACTGCGTCTCCCTCGCATGGATCTTGCGCGGGACTGATGGGAAAGGAAGGCAGGTCCCGACTCCCACCCCGTCTCCCTGCCTCCCCTTGTCTGAGCTGCCCCTCGATAATCTCCAACGGAACGGCCAGGAGGCTAAGAGGGAAGATTCTGGAATCAGAGCAGCGGGTTTGAACCCTGACCCCAGCACTCTCTAGAGGTCAGGCTACTTCCCACGTCAGGGCTGTTGTTCCCTTCTGTAAAATAGAGATCTTCCAACCTCCTTCCTGAGGTTGCAGTGCCGACAATAATGTTATGTGAGACAATATTCATAAAGTGCCTGGCACACGGGCAATGTCTCAGCAAGTGCCAGCGGTTTTTATTACACTTTTAAGGTTTATTATCAACTGGAGACTCACATACCAAACTGAGAAGTCTAGACTGAGCCTCCAAGTAGTGGGAAATCCCCGAAGGCTTTTTCGGGAAGGAGTGTCAGGATGGAGGGCGGGTGTTTAGACTCAGCAAGAAAGCAGCTGTATGTGGAAGAGGGAGAAAAGTCACCGCCAGTCCTACAAATCATTTTACGTAACTGGGGTCTCCCAAGACAGATGTGACTTTGACCTGTTTCTCTTGTCCTGGGTATGCTTTGCCCTGAGCCCATTGGTGCCAACGAGCCACTGGAAGCCTTGGCAGGAAAAGGCAGACTGGCTTTAGGGCTGCCTGTTGGGTAAGAGCAAAGCAGACCCATATGGGGGGGGGGGGGGGCTTAGGTCTGTCCCTGTGTCGCCTGTAGGCCTCTGCAATGTCCTGATTGCCCAAAGGCCACATATGTGAGCAGTCAACTTCTCTCAACATTAATACCTCCATCTATGTATAATTACTTGAGGCCCCTAACATAAAATTCACCTGAAGTGTGGGAATTGGGAATTTTGCACTGAGTTGGTACCTTTTTTTCTGTGTGTGAAGTTCATTTGCTCTGAAAAAGAAAAAAGAAACAGCTTAAAACGACTTTTTTATTTGATACTGAGCCAAATATATTCAGTTGGGTTAAAATGTGTAACTTCCAGAACTGACAGAAAATCCACAAGGCTGAGCATGCCTCATGTGTGGCTTGCTGTGGAGTGCTAACGCTGAAGGAAAACTGTTATCTGGACGGGTTCTCTTCCGAATTAGCCTTTCTGTTACATGTGAGGGCAGCAGTGGTCACAGATGCACCAGGCTAGCTTCTTTTGTTCCTTAGTTAAGCAGTGCCCTATAGTAAAAATATTTCTCTCCCATTTACAGAGATGGATGAGGTAGGAGTCAACCGATCATGGAACAGAGGAGAAAAGAAGACAACAGCTATTTGGATAAAATGGAGGTATTTCAAAGCCCCCCTGATATGAATCTGGGGAATTTATAGAAGCTCCTGGCAGCCAAGCTGGGACTTGGCCAGGGTTGGGGGCAGGAGCACGCTGATAGATCCCTGGTCCCTGCAGATGGCAGCCAGTGACTTTAGGATCAGTAGAGGTGTGTTCAGCCTCTGCTTCCGGGGCAGAGCAGTGTGTGTGTGTGTGTGTGTGTGTGTGTTTGGGGGTGGGGGGTTGGCAGGGTGATTTCTCAGGATTTCAGGAGCTGCTTTGTGTGCTGAGGAAGCTCTGGAGCTCCATGGCACCTGAACCCCTCCCTTGTCTGTCCACCCGTATGCCCACACAGAGAAAACTACTCACTTAGCCAGAGGTCCCAGGGACAGAAGCAGACACCTGGGCCTTCCTGGCGGTAACACCGGCTGCCTTCACCGGATTTGTCCATGATGCCTTGGATGTCTCTGGCTTCTGCAGTGGTGACTGGGCTCAGGTACCAGCCCCTATACCCACCTGGCCCCAAATGGCTTTCCTCTGATCTGTTCTGCACACTGGGCTGCTGCATACCATTGTGTTATGAAATCTTTGGGAATTATTCTCTTCACCCAAATGAGTAAACATCAGTTATGAAAGTTTTCTTAATTTTGATTTACAGTTATTCATTCTAATGATAAGGGTGATATATGTATGACATGGAATATTTGAAAAACACTGAAATAGGAAGAAGAAAAAATCCAATTACTCACCAATGGCTAACACTTTTCGTGCTTTTACGTATTTTCTTCTGACCTTGTTCTTGCTCATATTTTTATATGGTTCAGATGGCATTGCATCAACCACTATTTTCATTCATGATTATTTTTTATTTAAGATGATTTCAAAAGCATCTATGCTATGGATGTAGTTACTTAACTATGTTTGTTACTATTATTACTTAGTTTTACTATTACAAATAATTTAATACATAAGCTTTCCCAAATTTAAGATTTTTAAAAAAGTCTTAGCAGTAGAATTCTAGGTGTAAAACATCCAGGTAGTTTAACATTTTTGGAGCATAACACAAAATTGTTTTGTGAAAGGGTCAAACTGATTCACTTATCCACTGCTATCTGAATGGATTCTCTTCCGAATTAGCCTTTCTGTTATACGTGAGCCATTTATGAAATTCAGTGGGCATATTCATTTTTAAAAATAGCATCTTGTTTCTTTAATTATTGGTGGATTTGAATGTTTTCTTCTTTATTATCTGGTTGCATTTTAAGGTGTTTCTTCTAAAATCCAAATTTGGTCTTTTGCTTTCCTACTTAGAAATCTCCTTTGCCCCTACCGTGCCTACACATCAGATAAAGTTCTGTGGAGCATAATGGGTGTGAGCACATGTGAACACACATGTCAAGTCATGTTTAAACCAGAAACATATTTTCTAGGCCTAGTTTTCTATGCACTATCTATGTGACCTTGGGCAAGTCCCTTGATCTTAGTTTTAATTCCCTCACTTGTCAAAGTAAGAAAAATGATGCCAACTTCCCATAGGCAAAATGAAGATGAAATGAGATGCTCTTTATAAGGACTCCAATAGAGTATCTGCTCTATAATAGAGCTCTAGACTAGTAATTGTCATTTAGTTTATGATAATGTTCAAGGCCCTTTAGGAGAAGAATAGCTGATGTCTAATGACAACATTCTACTCACCAGGCACTGTGCTAAGCAAGCCCTTTACGTGTATTAACTCATATTAGCCTCACAACAGCATGTGATGGAGATAATTGTATGTTTTTTTAGTAGACAAGGAAATTGATGCACAGATGTTATACCGTTAGAAAGCAGCAAAGTTGGGACTTGAATCTTTAACATTGGGTTCCATCCTTTCTCTCAGGCCTCCTCACTTCTGAGTCACATGGAACATGCCATGCCCTCTTACCCCCTGCACGTACGCTTTCCCCTCCTTGAATAGGCATCTCTGTCCTTCACGTCAAAAGCATATTCATCTTTTCAGATCTGTCTGACTTAAATGTCCTCTGCTCTGTGCAGAATCAGGTCCCCTCACTTTGTGCTCCATTGTCACCTGTACTTCCCCCCTAAAACACTTACCCCATTGTCTGAGTGTATGTGTATATTTATGTAAATGCAATGTGTGTATTAGCATTTTTTTGTTTACAGATGTATCTCCCCTTCTAGCCTCTGGACTTCTGGCAGATTTCAATTTATTTTCCCATTTTCCCTAATTCCTAGTCGGATGCCCAGAGGTACCAGGTACCTCCTTGTTGCATGAATGAATGAACGGTGACATTTCAGGCACCATGAGAGGTTGAAAGATGAGAGATCTAGAAATACTGGGCTTCACGTAACCTCTCCTACTTGGGTGCTGAATAGGACTGGTGCTGATATAAGATAACCTTTCCCCTTTTTATTGGCTGTGGACGCCAGTTCACATTCCATGCAGAAATGCCTGTGGTCACCAGCTGTGCTCCCAGGTTGCCCGGAGAGCCTCAGCCACACACTGCGAGGTGTGCATTCCTTCTGGCGGAGCAGCCCAGCCGCTTCTCATCAGCCGCTTGCACTTGGGCTGCACCACATGCCTGGAGGAGACACGTCAGCTCCTGTGTGGGCTCCGGAACACCAGCCTTTCAGAACTTGTTCTGCAGGGACATAGGGCTGCACACACATGTACCAAAGGTGACCCATAAGTGGCCATGAGTGCCTGTGTGTACAAGAAAGAAGACTGAATGCAGCTCTTGGGGTTTTCAGGTGGATGTAGGAGCGAGCACAGCATGGTACAGAAGCCAGAACTGACTGTGTGGGGTGCAATATTTTAAAATATTGCATTGGCTTCCTATTGCTGCTGCAACAAACTCCCAAACTTAGTGACTTAACAGAACACACACTTATTCTCTTGCAATGCCAGAGACTGGAAGTCTGCAATGTGTCTCCGTTGGCCAGAATGGAGGTGCAATCAGCAGGGTTGTGCTCCCTCTGAGGCTCTAGGCAGAACCTGCTTTCTTGACTTTTCACATCTGGAGACTGTTCTCATTCCTGGGCTCACCCAGCCTAGTGAGCAGGTGCTGTGACCTGGTGTGCAAGCCGCAGGAGTGAAATGCAGGCCGCATGTGTTACTTCGCTCTTTCGGTTGGCACATGTGCCATCAGCTGCTCTGGACCAGGCCTATGGCATGCCCGGAGAGACAGAGGGGGCATGAGCGGTGGCCAGTGAAGAGTAACTGAGATGTGAGCACAGAATGGCAAATGCCACCAGAGGTCCATGAGGGACAGAGAAGGATCATCGCCTTTGGTGACAGGTGAGGGAAGAAATCACAGTACAGTGAATCTCCTGAGTTGATTCTTTATTTTAAAAAAATATATTTTTATTGATTTCAGAGAGGAAAAGAGAAGGTGAGAGAGCTAGAAAGATCAGTGATGAGAGAGAATCATTGATTGGCTGCCTCTTGCACGCCCCCTATTTCGGATCAAGCCCGAAACCTGGGCATGTGCACTGACATGGAATTGAACAGTGACCTCCTAGTTCAGAGGTCAGTGCTCAAATACTGAGCCATATCAGCAGCGCCCTGAGTGGGCTCTCAATGGCTGAGGCATTTTCCAGGTGGACAGTCTTGGGGGAGACAGTAGCTGGAGCAAAGGAAACAGGAGGGAGTGACATGCGAGCACCAGTCACTCCCTCTGCAATGAGACAGTTGGGTGACATCTGCACACCTGGATATGGACTCTCCGACCCTTGGTTCTCCATGAGTCCACAGCAGGTTCTAGCTGAATAATCAGACAGGTGGGAAGTGTCTGAATTGGGCATATGCCAACTTGCATATGTCCCCATCATTTTGCTGTGTCACCTCAGAAAAACTAAGTGGGACAGACAGACTTCAGCCCTCAACCTCGTGTGCTTGTGGGAGGGTCACTAAGGGGCATAGGTCCATTCCCTCCCTCTGGACCTCTGTGCTCATTGACTATCTTTCCTATATTGTACCTTTATGTTGCCAGCCCAAGCCTTCCTCAGCTGCTCTGGCTCCCCATTCTCTCTCTCAATCAGCAGGAGCTGAGCATTTGAGGGGAGGGGCAGAGGCCATAGTCTCTGGAGTCAGTCTTCCAGGAGCCCATAGTCCCCTGACCTGTCTGTACCTGTGTTTGCACATCTGTGCAAGGGGCCAGTGCAGAGAGCTCAGCCAGCAGGAGACAACCCTACATTTAAGGTGCTATCACCACACACTTAAGTACCTGAGGGCCTCCACAGCATCTCTAATGGTTTTGTGAGGTAGTTGCTCTCTCTGTCTGCTCCTGAGCCACTGAGGGCAGGCTCCGAAAGCACACTTAACTACTGGGCAAAGAAAATGGGCATGTCAAAGATTCTGCCCTTGTCTGCAGGTTTGATGGGTCTTGGGAGAGCTCATGGCTTCAGGTTTAGTTTTGGTCCACCAGTGGTGAGGTTGTTTTTTGAGAAGAACCTGCTAGAAAGAATTTTTGAAGCTTCCTACTTTGGAGGGCTAGATAGCTGCCATTTATCGATGTGTATGCAATTTCTAATTCAATGAGGGGATCAGTGATGGAGGCGGTCTTTCCCCAGGTCTCCAATGATTAGCCTTCCAGCTCTTGCATTGTTGACAGTGGTCTGGGCTCTACCCTGTGCTTCTACCTGCAGAAGGCAGCCTCTCCACTTCCCTTTCCATGTTTCTGGGCACATCCAGCACACACGTGTTCATGACTGAGTTTCTGGTCATTTTCACAGGGGTCCAGTGCCTGCGTAGCCTCTTTAGGATGAAATCCTGCCTGTGGCACTGATATTGGGGCCCTCCTAGGAACACTGGCCTTCATCTAAGATGCTGTTACTTCCTGGGGCTCCCAAGCTGTAAAGTCCTCGAGAAGCCAGACTCTTCCAAATTCCCTCCCCCTCCCCACCCCGTTCCCAATGCTCAGTTCTCATGGACCATGCAGAGAATGCTCCTGTGTGCCCTCCTCTGGACCACCCTGGGCCCCATCCAGCCCTCCTGTGGCCTTGCTGCTCACGAGAGCATCTTTTCACTTCTGCCTCCAGCTCTCCTCCCATGTGACTGGCCACAATTGGGCGCCCCCTCTCTCTCTTCTTCTCCCATCCTTCCAGGTGTGCCTGTGCCTCCTTGGTGCTCTCCCTCCAGGGCATGCCTCTGGGTTCCCCATGTAGGCCGCTGATGCCTGACTCCCTGCAGAGAACTCAGCCTGCATGCCCCTGAGAGCTCAGATCTGCAGGTTTTCGGAAATGATTCCATTGAAAAGCTCACAGGCAGAGATTATGAATATCTGACTGGGAGGCCAGAGGAAGCCAGGCCAGAGCTGAAGCAAATATGCAACACTGGGCTTGTGGACTGACACATCTTCTCCTTCCAGCATGATTCTGTCTGCTGAATTAATTGCACAGGGATTAATTCTTCTGGAAATAACTCGGATCGTCCACACATGTCAGAAAGGAGTAGTGAGGACACACCAGGAAGCTAGATTTCAGGGAGACTGCAGGGTCTTGGGTTAGAGCTCACCACAGGGGATGGAGGAATCTGAGGCAGGAGCCTCAGAATTGGGGAGCTGGTGGGACTGAATGGTTCCCAGAACAGTGGGTGTCTGTCTCTTGAACTCACCCTGGATCTATCCATCTTGTTAGTATGTGTTATGGAGAGGAACAAAAGCCCTAAGAGCAAAAATAAACCACATATTGATAAATAAAAATGTAGTTTCAAAGCTCTGAACAACTGGGTGTGGGATTCCCTCTGAAGGTGCAGCATGCAGCACGCAGGGAGGTGAGGGAGGTGAGGGAGGAGTGAGAGGGGGACCTGAGGGCTGGGGAGGAGGACTCCAGCCAGCAGGACGGTCCAATGCAGGTGGGGGTGGGAGAAGTGGGAGTGAGATGGGAGGAGCCCTGAGGGCAGACCTCAGCTCCCAGGAGGGCAAGAAGGAAGCAGTCTTTGTAAGATCTGCCTGTTGTCCCTCCCTGTACCCAACTCCTCCCCAGGCAACCCTCATTTCTTAAATGGGCTTTATTTGGTTCTACCAGTGTCAGGGAGGCTGCTGTGAGAGGCAAATGAAGTAAAGATCACGGTGCTTTGGAAATTGTTGGTGCTGAGCACAGGTACAGCAAATGGGATCATTAAGGGATTATTCAACACCTTCCTATTGCGTCTGCTGAGGGGCAGCCCTGGTGCAAAGTTTGGCAGTGGGGACACTGGGAGGCAGGGCCCCAGCCTGAGAGGGTCTCTGAGAAAGGACATCTCTTTCAGGCCCCGAAAGCCTAGGATTTTATTCCCTCTGCAGTGCTGCATGGTGCTGCACTGTGCTTTTTAAGGGCTGCTGACAGCTGTCATTAGCTGAGCATTGGAAAAGGAGCTGTGATAATCACCACTGAGTGACTGTAAACACCTGAAGTCCCCGAAGACAATCAGAGCATCAGGCACTTGTTAGCTTTTGTCTGGGCTGGAAACTTCCCTCAGGGAATGCATTTGCTATAGTGAAAACATAAAATCAATTGTATGGTTCTAATTTAATTTTAATTCACATTTTTATATGTGGAGTTCGTTAGAGGAGCTGACATTTCACTGTGAAAATCTATAAGGGCTGAATTGTCCTCGAATTAGAAGATTTTAAAAAGAAGTTCTTTACCACTGGGTTGCAATTTGTTAAAACAAACAATAGCATAACCACAGCGCAATCGGATGCCAAGATATTACTGGACTCAGCGAAAATCAAGTAATCTTTTTAGGTTCCATTCTCTCCCAACTAAGCTCTCCGGCAATGTCAGAAAATGACAAATTGCAGGATGAATCTAAAAGCAGTGCCTTCAAAAATACAATAGTTATACAAGCCATCTATTGTTAATGAAGAATATAATGCAATTTGCCTGTCTGTAATACAATTATGCAAATCAAAGGAGAAACTATCCCGAAATCTCTTTACATTCCGATTAAAATGAGATAATTTATCAAACAGAATATTACTGATTATGTTTATGTGTTGCACATTAATCCTGTTACAATAATGTATCCTTCTCCTAATGTAATGGATTTGTGCAATCTAACAGAAAATGACTTTTATACTATCCACAATTATAAAAATATTCAAAGCATATCCATCCCAGCCCAATAGCACATGTCTACAACTGTACAATAAACCTATTAAAACAAGCAGAGCTTATGAATGCAGCCTTTATCCCAATAAGGATGACAGTACATTCAATTTTATTGTACTTGTTATGTGAGCAGCTCTATAGATGCTAAATACTAGGAGTAAATTAGCTTAACCTTTTTCAACTTTTTTTTTTCTTCTGAAGAAAAAAAGAGTGGACTTAAATCTGTGAAAGTATCTCCCCCACCTCCATCTGGATTTTTGGGTTGGTCAAATATGATATAATTTTACATATGAGCGATTTCCAGGAAATCTTTCATAAATGAGTTACTCTTATTCTACTACTAGCTAGGTAGACTTGTTCATTTCCACAGAGTCAGGAAGCTGCTGTGGAGTATCACTTCCTCTGCTATTTGTCTTCATGTATGTTGGGAAATATGTATGCTTTGGATGGGAGTGTGGCCCCAGCTGCAGTCATTGCGAGGGGCAACAGCGTGTGTATCTCCATCTTTACAAGGCTGCATGTGCATCAGAGCCAAGAGCTAATGAGGAGTATTGTCAAGGAAAACAAGAGCCCAAATAATTGGCCAAGATCTCACTTGTGCTTCTATTGCCAAGGATAATCATTTTTGCATTTAAACCAATCTTCTCTTCCTTGACGACAGTCATTAGCATCTGACAGTGAGTGATAATGTGCTTAAATTTCACACCTCTTGGCCTTGTTTGTATTGTCAACATTTTCCATGTGCATACCTCCACACTAGGCATACTGGCTGACTTAAACAAATGTTTATCTTTTGTGGTAAAATTGTAAACCCCAGTATAATTGCAAGTCCTCAAATTGTTTTCCATGACTTTAAATACCTGTAAACCAGTTTTGCTTCAGATTATGCCTAAAGTATTATTCGCTCTACAAATGCCAGGGGTTCTCTTCCTGTCTTTCCACTTTGATTAGATTGACCTGCCAAGTCAAGAGAAGACAAAACTCGTGAAAAACAGCCTTCTCACGACCTTTCTAAACAGCTCAATATGCACTCTCACACACATATGAACACAAGGCACAATGGACAAATCTATTAGCCCTCATCTCAACCAGCCAGCATCTGTTGCAACTGTTAAGAGAGTATTTATTTGTTCTCTTGGAATTATGGCTGAAGAAGGAAAAGAAGGAAGGAAAAAAGGCAGGAAGGGAGGGTGCTATTTATTGTTTCACTAGAGGCCTGCTGCAGAAATATGTGCACTGGGGCGGGGGGTGTCCCTCAGCACAGCCCGCATCCTCTCCAATCTGGGACCCGACTGCCATTTTAGGGCAGGGATTGGGCCTAAATAGGCAGTCGGACATCTGTCTCACAATCTAGGACTGCTGGCTCCCAACTGCTTGCCAGCCTACCTGCCTGATTACCCCTAACTGCTTCTGCCTGCCAGCCTGATCACCCTCCTAACCACTCCCCTGCCAGCTTAATTGACACCTAACTGTTCCCTTACTGGCCCGATTGCCCCCAACTGCCCTCCCCTGCAAACCTGGTCCCCCTACAACTTTCCTCCCCTGTTGGCCTGGTAGCCCCTAACTGCTCTCCCCTACAGGCCTGATCCCCCTCAACTGCCCTCCCTCCCCTGAAGGCCCTGTTGCCCCCACTGCCCTCCCCTGCCAACCTGGTCACCCCCAACTGTCCTCCCCTGCTGGCCTGATCACCCACAACTGCCCTCCCCTGCCAGCCATCTTGTGGCAACTATCTTGTGACTACATGGGGAGGCATCTTGTGTGAAGGTGTGACAGTCAATTTGCATATTACCTTTTTTTATATATAGGTTTCATAGAAATTATTGTCACCTAGAATTTTTTTTAGTTTTTCATGCTTATTGTTTAGAAATGAAACCTTGCTATTACCCACTATTGATACCCATCACTTTTTAACAGAAATGGAGTGGCAGAGTTGGAACATGGCTTGCCATGGCTGATAGGTGTTTTCTTTTCATGGTTTTCTAGTTGGTTTGGAGCTCTACTGACTTTCTCCCCCTCAAGTGTAGACTGTCCCAAGTAAAGACATTTGATGAGGGCTACCTGGGTAGATTTTACACCCTTGCTCAGGATGTAGCAAAGGCACATTTCTACTCAGTAAGATTTCCTAGACTAAAGCCAAATGATCTGGTAGCTTTGACAGATCAAACATGGGAATATTAGGGATGTAGTCATAACAATGGGAGTCAGAAGTCTGAGGAGACAGCACATATGGAAGACATCAATCCCCCTGCTGCAGGCCCAGAAGGAGGCCACACCTCCCTTTAAGACCCTGATGTGGTTGAGGGTGTACTTACGGGTCAGGGTCGAAAGCCAATGGCAGTGAGAGAAGAAAATTTTGACCGATGGTCTGGGCTCATCAGAGCTGTGCCAGGCTGTCTTAATATGTTGTAGGCATTGGGCCTGAAATTCCTGGGCCCCTCTGATATGAAAATGAGCTGGAGAAATGAGATCAGCAGTATCTTTTAGAGCCAGTGAATCTGTGCTGAGGGCAAATACATGTCTGGTGGAAGATGGAACGATGACATCCTAAGCGGGACAAATAATTGCAAAGAGTGTTTTTTGTGTGTTTTTTCATTTTGTACTCAGTAAATTTCAACTGTGTGCCCCTCAGTGAACATATAGACACAAATCTCTACCTGGTGAAGCTTACAAATTTAGAGAAACAAAACAGGCAGTAAGTAAGTAAGCAATGTTCTATGTTAGCAGGTGATAAATGCTGAGTTAAAAACAGGACAGAACAGAGTGAAAGACATCAGTCAAGGGTGTGGCAGAACAGGATTTGCAATTTCAAACAAAATTACACTTTCGTTGTTAAAACTTTAAAAATTATATTGTTGTTTTGAATAAAGCACTTTGCTTAGTTAATGCCTCTGTTGCCATGAGAAAATGCGGCTAATTTGCATTTCCATAAATAAGTAGGAATTTTGACACACAGTTCCTTTAGGTGCTTCTCAACTGGTAACGTCTTGGTGTTTACATCTCTAAAAAAAAGTCTTCATTCCTTATTTTATCAGTTGTTCTCTTCTGCTTTGGACAATAATCAGTAGACTTAATTGGAATAAAATAGTTCAGAATTGATTTACAATAGGTTGCTTATACTTAGCTGAGGCACTATAGAGGAAAAATGGTTCAGGGATTCCTAAAAGATAGCATTAGAGACTATGCATGCCCAAGGTACATGGAAGGTGCAGTTTCTTGGTGGAATTTCCCATTTGAGCTAAAGATGTCTCCCTTGCCCTGTTCCCTGAACCAGACCCATCATCCACATAGCCATGCCACTGTTGCTCAGTCAGATTGGGTCAGAGTGAAGCCCAGAGCTCCTCAGAAAGCATGGAGACACTCAGTTCTTCAGCTACTGGGAGCCTTGGCAGTGTTCGAGATCACAGCACCTCCGGGGGCAGCCTGTCTAGGGATTGGTCAGTCAGTGGGGATTTTACAAAACTCAAGGAAGGGCAGCTGAGGGGTCCATCTGAGCTCCCAGGGAAGGACTCAGTCCTGCCTTGTGACAGTTCCTCCCCTCCCTCTGCTCAATGCTGCCTCCCCCACTCCCCAGTAGGCTTCCTGCATGCAGACTGCCTTTTCAGTGTCTGTTTCCCAGGGAACTCCATCTAAGAAACTTTATTTAGCTCTGAAAGCAGACATCAACTGCAGAATCAGCCATTTACACTGATTATGCCCTTGTACTTACACTCAGCTCCATTATCTTTCTGTCAATTTCTGTCTTTGGCTCTCCCTCCTGTATCTACTTTCACTCTCTCCATTTGGACTGCTTGATAGCTTCAGCTTCCTGGGTTTTAACCTTTGCCCCTACCAATTCTGGCCCCCCACAAAAAAAAAAATATCCCCTCTATGTTAGCCTTAGTTACCAGGACCTAAACCTAAGGGCTTGCCTTTCTCACTCTCTCTACCCTGAACAACTGATTCAGGAAGACCTCACCTCACAAGTCACACAGCACTCCCTCAGCCAACGCTGAGGCTCCTACATGCTTCAGAAGAAAAACACTGAAGACTGGGACACAGTAACCGTGAAATTATGAGCAACTCAGTGCAGTAATGGGGTCATTTCCCTACTGACGCTGGTTGAGTTTATGTGCACACACTGGCCTTCAAAGCACAGTGCACTCAAAAGGAAAGTGCAACAATTGTGGTTTTTAATGATAATATTTTCATGATGATGGATTTAGATTTGAACCCTTGGCTTAGAGGGTCATAACTGACAAAAATATACTTTGATTTTTCCTTAAATAAGCTGCCTCTGCTATAATATTACCACAGGGTTTTGTAGGCACGGTTTTTCTTGTTGTGTTATTTATTCTAAATGAAACACCACCCCACTCTAAGTGACTTTTGGTGCCCCTTAATATCTCAGGAATTCTTTCCAGGGCCTGCCTGTCTAAAATTATCCATGGCTCCAGCACGGGTGGGTAAAGTTAGTGCCTCCAAAGAGTTATAAATCCAGTGTCCCCACTGAGCCCATTGTTTTAGGGCCAAAAGTGTATGAATTGCAGCCCCAAGATTTTTTCTTTATTCTTTGTTATGAAATAGGTAACCAGATCTCGCTGAATGAAAATCCTCCTTTGAAGACTTTCTGGCATCCAACTCCACTTTCAGCTCTTGCAAACCTTATTTTGGAAAATGGTCATTTATAATATCAACATTTCTAGATCATGTTTTAAAGACGGTTACAGGCGTTTGGAGTAACCACATGCCAAAGCTGTCTACTTCCAATCTCAAAACCCCCTAGGTTGAAACCAGAGCGAAACTTCGAGACAGGCGGCCAAGAGCTGAAAAACTCTGGGGGGATATTTATAATCCCCAAATTCAACCAAAATTGTTTCCACTCAAAATTAATACTTGGAAACAGATTTTGAAGCCCAAATTTAGATTCTGCCTTCAGTTTCTTGGTTCGTCACAGAGCCAACTGTTTGAAATAAATGTCTTTGAAACTGATGGGACATTAAAATGATTGCCTGTTACACTGAAAAGATAAATAATACAAAATATTTAAAGAGATGACCCTCTTAATCCCAGAGCTCTCGTAGCCACGGACCAGGGTTTGGCTGATGTCCACAGTGAGAAAGGTCGTTACCAAGCGTGTGGACTGGACGTCTGTTTATGCATGTGATTACTCTGCAGCCCGACTGAGAGTCTCTGTTTGGTGGATGCAGTTGCAGTTCATATTTATGGGGGGAATGCGATCCGCTGGAAAGCATCTGGGCCTTGGAGTTGGAAAATCGCGTTTCAAAGTTATGCTTTATCTGTTCCAAGTTGTGTAATCTTCACAAATCATTTAGTGTCTTGAAATCTCAGTCTCTTCATATGTAAGATGAGGCTAACCAGCCTTGCTGCCTCTGCTAGAGGCTCAGATGAAGGACTAGATGTCAAAATGCTTTATCACTGCTCCAAATACATGCTCTCACGGTGTCATTCTGGTTGCTTTTTTTTTTTTTTTTTAGCTTACTTTTCAAATATCTATAATTCTTGCAATACCAGTCCTTATTTAACTAGTTAATGTATGAAAAGAGGAGTATAAATATAAAGGAAACTGGTTTCTCAAAGATGACCCTCTGTACTGTGCACTAATTAGGGCATCATCCTTGTCCTCAATATGTAAAAGGACTTTTTTCCTTCAGAGTTTGAAAGGTGTTTCCTGGTGGCTACTCATTGCAACCAATTTTAAAAGTTTTAGGTTTTGATTACTAATTTATTTTTTTAGTCATGCATTCCACAGAACTCTACTGACTTAAGATTCAGGCAAGTTCTATGTTAGGATTGCCAGATGCATTTGAATTTCAGATAAACAATGAAAAAATTTAAAGTATAGTGTACTCATACTTAAAATTACTCCTGAAGTATTGACAACCAAGCCAATGTTTTTAAATACTGTGTTGGCTAAAGCTAATATATATATCTTTGATATTCCTGAGATATTAAGGGGCACTGAAAGTCACTTAGAGTGGCATGGTATTTCATTTAAAATAAAAAACACATGAAAAGCCATGCCTACAAAACTCTGTGGTAAAATTATAGCAGAGGCAGCTTTATTAGATAGGAAATATATGTATCACAAATATATATAAATTTGTGTGTATGTGTATATATATATATATATATATATATATATATATATATATATCCTATATAATAAAGAGAGAATATGCTAATTGACTCTCACGCCATCAAAAAGATGGTGGCGCCCACAGCCAATAAGGAGGGACTATGCTAATTGACTGCCTCACCCTCAAAGATGGCAGTGTCCACAGCCAATAAGAAGGGAATATACTGCTGAAACCAGTTTGGCTAAGTGGATAGAGCGTCGGCCTGCAGACTGAAGGTCCTGGGTTCGATTCCGGTCAAGGGCATGTACCTTGGTTTCGGGCACATCCCCAGTAGGGGGTGTGCAAGAGGCAACTGATTGATGATTCTCTCTCGTCAATGTTTCTGACTCTCTATCCCTCTCTCTTCCTCTCTGTGAAAAATCAATAAAATTATTGACTGCCCTGCCCTCAAAGATGGTAGCACCCACAGTCATAAGATGGTGATGTCCAGTCCCCTCAGCCCTGCTGTGTGCTGCCTCTGGAGTCCCCAAGTCTCCTCAGACTCCAGCTGCCCGAGGCACAGGCAAGCCTTGGATGGCAGCTGCCCAACTGCCGAGGGCTGGCCCAAGGTGCAGGAAAGACTCAGATGGTGGCTGCCCAGCCACTCAGGGCCAAAGCTCAGGTGACCAGGGCCGACTGAGGCTTGCGCTGCTAGCAGTGGCAGTAACAGAGGTGTGATGAGGGCATTGCTTTCCCCTGATCTCCAGGTTGCCTCCTGCCCCTGAGGGCTCCTGGACTGTGACGGGGGAAT
The DNA here is from genome assembly GCF_014108245.1 of Pipistrellus kuhlii. Lineage (NCBI taxonomy): Eukaryota > Metazoa > Chordata > Mammalia > Chiroptera > Vespertilionidae > Pipistrellus > Pipistrellus kuhlii. The sequence goes on from NW_023425573.1 coordinate 73,530,141, forward strand.
GCTGGGCTGAGGGACACCTTCAGTGCATGAATTTTCATGCACCGGGCCTCTAATATATATATATTATAATTTGCTGATTATATGAAGTTTAAATCTAACTGGACATCCTATATTTGTATCCCAAATCTGGCAACCCTATTTATGTGCTAGGAATGTAATAGTCCCTGCCTCCAGGCAGCAGTCATCAATGGAGTAAGACAGACAACAGAGATATGAACAGATAAATAAAGCAAGTCTTATAAAAACAGACAAACCTAGCTGAAGAAGTAGTGATGAGGAGTTGGTCTTCTTGTTTTCTAAAAAGGTAGAAGAGAAGATCTCTTTGGGGAGATGAACAGAAGCAGAAATCCAAAAGTTGTGAAATATTTAAAGCTACAAGGAAAGAGCACCAAACAGAGGGCATAGCAAGTGCAGTGATCCTGGGTGGGAATGAACTTGGCATATGTGGGGAATGGTGAAAAGGCATGAGACCAGAGTCTGGTGTGGGAGGAAAGGGTGATAGGAAATGGTATCAAGGATGCAGGGTGAGGCCAGATCTCATAGCTAACAACTTGTAGATAGAGGTTTGGTTTCAGTTTGGGTTTGATGAGGAGTTATGGAGGGTTACAAACAGGGAGATGCCCCAATCATATTAATAACAGGACTCCAGATGCTACGTGGGCAACGCCAAGTGGAAGCAGGACCAGTTGGGTGCTTATTGCTGCAGCCACAGTGAAAGGTTTGGGCAATGTGGGAGCTGTGGAGGGTGGAGAAAATGCCTGAAGTGCTGACCTGTTTCAAAGGTGAGCTAGCAGGACTTCCTGTTGGGTTTGGTACAGAGAATGAAGGCCTGTCAGTATGAACAAGTGGATGGGAGGTGGTGTCATTTCCTGAGGTGGAGAAGAAGCTCATTTGGAAGAAAATGGAGCATCTGCTTATATAAGAGATGCCTATTGGATCTTTGAGCAATGGCAGTAGATATGAGGCTGAGAGTTGAATAGGAAGAGATTGGAGAAATAGCAAAATCTGTGACATCCAGGACTTCATTGGCCATAGTAAAGAATATGGATATTATTTTAATGTTACAAAATATCAATAAAGTATTTTTTAAAATATGGAGCTATATCTGTTTCTCTTCATGCCCACCACTTTGAAGGTCTAAGCCACCATTATCTCTCACGAGTATTATTAGGAATAGTTTCCTAACACAGTTGTCGGCAAACTCATTAGTCAACAGAGCCAAATATCAACAGTACACAATTGAAATTTCTTCTGCATGTGGCTTGTGAGCCACAGTTTGCCAACTACTGTCCTATCACATTCTACTCAAAGTCTGGTCCTTAACCAGCTGTATGTGTGTCACTGGGAACTTGTTAGAAATTCAGAATTTTTACTCCATACATTCTGAAAAATAATCTGAATTCTCACATCTGAGATATATTTTAGAGGTAGAATTGACAGGGTAGAGTATATATGAAGGTTAATTGGGAAAGAACAATAAAAGATGACAGAGACTGGGCTTGAACAACTGGTGTGTGTGTGTGTGTGTGTGTGTGTGTGTGTGTGTGTGTCTGTGTGTGTGTGTGTGGCTGTGTGTGTGTGTGTGTGTGTGTGGTGTGTGTGTGTGTGGCTGTGTGTGTGTGTGGCTGTGTGTGTGTGTGTGTGTGATTTATTGAAGTGTAAAATACCAGATTTTTTGTAGGGGAAGGGGAACTAGGAATTCTGCTGTGGACCTGTTGGGAATGAGATGCCTATGAGACTGTCAAATAAACATGCTAAGTAAGTAGTTGTACATATGAGTCTAGAGTTCAGAGTAGAATTCTAGGCTTGAGCATAAATGTATGAGTTGGAAACTTGAAGAATATTGAAGCTCGTGGGACTGAATGTGCTAACCTAAAGAAAGTGTGTAGAAAGAGAAAAGAAAATAGCCAGGTCTGAGCTGAATGCAATGCAGGTGTATCATACCCAAAGAAACTCTAGATCAGGGGTCAAAATGTGAAGAGTTCACCAACACCAGGCATGACAGGCAAATGAGAGAAGAGGGCTGGCTGTGATACCATAGGGAATGGTGAGGACCATGGATCTCAGAAGTATGTATACTTACTTCAATGGGTAAGCTATCATTCCATTCCTCCAGCTGATTGCCTCCAAATTTTCAAAAGAAGCCAGAAATCCAGGATATTTATGGGAGCCCCTTTAAGTGTTGGCAACCAAGCAATGCTTTAAAATACTATGTTGGCCAAATAAAATACGTCAGTGGGTGGACCTAGCCCATGAACTCCTGGTCTGCAGCCTCCGACATAAACCCTTGAAGGTATCAGATTTAACATTAGTGGTTTGGGTTATTAGTGAGAGAAGGGGGTGACCTGTAAGGTCTATGACATGGAGAAATTTATAATTGTCCTGAGATGCAAGTGTTTAGAGAGTTAGTGACTGACTCCAACTAAGCACTGAGCATCCGCATTGCAACAGGACTTTATAGTTCTCTGCTCATCGCGATGTGTGACTTTTGTGAAGCACAAAAAGTAGATGCAGTATTTTTGTGAGGAGTGGCTGCATGTAGTTTTAGTTTAAGTTGTAACGTGGTGAACTCAGGGGTGGGGTGGGGGTGGGGGTCGGAATTCTGTATGGAAAACATGTGGTTCCAGTTGGAAATGTGATTCAGGGAAAAGCCAGCAGCCTAGATAAAATTTTTACAGTCACAAATCGGGGGTTGTGGGGTGGGGGTGGGGAGGGGGGGTTAGGTCAGTCTCTAGCTGTTTCCCTGGAGCTCTTGGAAGATTTCTGAATATGAATGGGAGATAATGGGTGGTCTAGTTGAATAAAAGGACAAATTGAGGAACCAGGCAAAAATCTATTTGCTTCCTGATGGCAGCTCAGCCCCCCTTTAATCTGGGTGCTCAGGTGAAAAGAATAACATTCTTGGAAAGAAGAGACTTACATTTGCTAATGAGGTATATGCTTATATGCTCCTCTAGGCTGCAGCATCCTTAGGGCCCAATTAAAGCTATCTTTACAGGATGCATAAGCCTTTTTTTACTCTCTCCTCCAAATTTCCCAAGTATATCACACATCAGTACACAGATAGTTCCTCTAACTGGCATCAATATTCCTGCTCCTTGCTTCTCATCATGAGGGTCTTGTGATTTTATGGCCAACACTACTGGCAAAAAGAAGAGACAGAGATGGGCTTGTCACTGCTAAGAGGTCAGTGCAAACCATCACTTTTGCTCCCTTCACTTATTCTATCAGTTTATTTTCTCTCATTTTTAATATATTTTTATTGATTTCAGAAAGTAAGGGAGAGAAAGAGGGAGCTAAAAACATCAATGATGAGAGTATAATTGATGAGCTGCCTCCTGCACTCCCCCTACTGGGGATCAAGCCTGCAATGGGCGCATGTGCCCTGACAGAGAATCAAACTGTGACCTCCTGGTTCATAAGTTGAAGCTCAACCACTGAGCCACTCTGGCCGGTCTCAGCTTTACCTTCCTCATCTGAAAACAGAACTTTACAGGGACAATAGTGCCAGTGTAGTGACTGATATTCACCAGGTGCTCAATCATTTCCCCTCCTTCCGTTGTTCCCTCCTTATTTTCAAAGTCTTGGAATCAAATTGTGCATCCCCAAATCCTCCATTATTTCTTCCAGGGAGTCAAGGGTAGGATAGAGGAGGATGATCCTGGAGCTCTACCCCGATAAACCAGAATTCTCTAGATGGGAACGCATGTTGAGTGTTGTTTTTTCCCCGGAAACCCTGACCCTTGCTACACTTAATAAATCAATTAGTAAGCATGGCCCATTTATTCTACAAACTTTACTTACTTGCCATATGGTCAGGATAAGACATGATCTTGGCCCAGGAGGGAGTAGCCAGCCAATGGAATCAACCTGACTTGTAAACAAAAGTGCCATAAAGCATTGCAAATATGTATTGGGTGGCAGATGTTGGAGCCAGATCGCCCTCACATCTGGAAAGAATATGGATTGCAACATTTTCTGAGCAATGTCTTCCCCCTGCACTCACTCAGCACGTTGGGTACACAGGGCAAAATGCTCCCCTGCCAACTCCCCCTCTTGCCTGCTGCCCTTAGACCTATTAAGGCCCATCTTCCTTGAAGCTTGGTTGGTCTCTCTCCTAATGTAATGTAAGGTAATGACAGAGCAGAAGATAGTGCAGATCACTAGGCTGTCTCTCCATGTGTCACACAGGGGTACCAACCTATATGAATCTGGTTATATCAAGGGACAGAGAAGAATGCACCAGCTGGTCTCAAAGAAGGAACAAGCCAACCGCCATCAGAAGGGATCAGAGCTGGAGACTTGGTGCCATTTGGTGAACTGAACATATGACTTCCCTCCTGATGGTTCCTGAGGGAAATGCACTCTCGGGCTGACAGGCTGGGAATGAATGGCCTGCATACTCCTGTTTTCACACAGTACATCAGATCTAAGTGAAAGGTTTGTGCTGCTGCCAAGAGCAGAAAATGATGGCTCGGCATCACTTTTGGAGGAGAGGATGCTTTAAAGTGGAGCCTGGCTCCCAGGGAGCTTTGGATCCCAGGACATCTGGTCCCCGAGGCCCACCCAGTGCCGCCTCTTCCAGGCAACTCTCAAGGCCAGGAGATGCCGTGCATGCTTCAGACATCTGGGATGTTACTCAGATCCTTGCTTTCCACCTCTTAGTGAAGAGAAATGTGCTCTATAAAGCAAGATTAAATAAAAACAAAAGCTGGTCATTTATCCGAGCAAGCATAGCATGGGCTGCTTTTCACCAGAGCTTCCAGGATCTTAATACAATTGATCATTGTCTAGCCTGGCTATTAAGCAGGCTACCCTGACTTGTGCCAGGATGCCGCAGCCAGGGCAAATGCTTGTGCTCTTTTCTGGACCACAGCCTGCATCCTGAACCCCATTGCTCTGCCAAGCTTGAACTCTCCTCCAGGCCTAGTGCTGGTTGGATCCTCTGAACCACAATCAGCTCTTGTGCTTTATTCTCCATCCTTCCCCCTCTGGTGTAGACATTGCAACCCTCCTCAGATGTAGTCACCTTCAGATCTCTTCTGCTCTTCAGTGTCTTGTTTATCCAGCCTCCTCCAATGATACACACTTTCTTTCTTTGAAAGTGCTCCAGGATTTCCTTGTTGTCTGTCCTACCTCCACTTTCTTGTTGAGGCTGCCCTGTTCTTCCAGCTCTTCCCCACCCCACCTCCTCTTCCTTGAGTAATCTTATATAATAAAGAGGTAATATGAAAAGTGACCATCACTCCAACACACAAGATGGCCGCCCCCATGAGTCAAAGATGGCTGTCCCCAAATGGACACAAGATGGCCACCATAAGATGGCCAGCAGGGGAGGTCAGTTGGGAGGGACCAGGTTTGCAAGGGAGGGCAGTTGGGGGCAACCAGGCCTGCAGGGAAGGCAGTTAGAAGTGACCAGACTTACAGGGGAGGGCAGTTAGGGGCAATTAGGCCAGAAGGGGAGCAGTTAGGCGTTGATCAGGATTGCAGGGGAATGGTTAGGGGGGAATCAGGCAGGCAGGCAGGTGAGCAGTTGGGAGCCAGCAGTTTGGAATCAGGCCTAAATGGGCAGTCAGACATCCCTTGAGGGATCCCAGATTGGAGAGGGTGCAGGCTGGGCTAAGGGACACCACCCTGCCCCCACCCATGCATGAATTTTGTACACCTGGCCTCTAGTATTATAGTATATCTTCATACTTTATTTGAGCAGGCTCCAAATTAGACCACCAAGTGTCTGGATAGCAGCTAAGCACACACATGGAGGAGGTGAGGACTGGGGCAAACTTAAGGGCATATCAACCTCAGAAACTTTTGCCTGGTGAATGCAGGCCCTGTGATGCAAGATCTTTTGATTTTCAAAAAAAGATGTCAGAAACCTAAATTTTTATATAAATTTTCCATTAAAGTATTTTATTTAGTTAATATTTACATATGTTTAAAAAACTCAAATATTATTAAAGGTTTATGATAAAGCACAGTACTATCCTGTTTGTTCTTCTCTACCACCACTAGCATTATTAGCTGTTTTGGTATTTAACCATATTTCCTAATTGATCAATTTTTAGCATTGTCTACCAACCTCTAACTTTCTGTAACAGTAGTTACACAAACTCTCACTCCCACTTCCTCTTATTATCTCAATATTATTTTGCCATAATTGTTGGTTAAATCAGTACTCAAAACTTATGTCATTGTATAAAAACTAGTGGTTAAGTAGTTTACATTTTCTTTTTCAAACAACTTTTATTTTTAAATCTTGCCTTGTGATGTAATTTCCTTGTATTTTAGGGGTCATTTTGTTGGCCATTTCCCCCCAAAATGTCCCAGCAGCTCTCTCAGACACCTGTCACTATGTTGTATGCTGCCCAATGTGTTGATTCCACCTTTTCCGTGGGTAACTATGAATTCTCCTGCCCCTGTTTGAATGAGTCACTCCTCCATCTGCCACCACATAACTACCATAGTGAGACTACCCTTTGTGACTTTGAAGTGTTACAGTCTTGTATGCTTCCTTGATTTGTTCCCTATTTTGTTTTTCTGGAATACAGACTCCAGTAGCTGTCCCAGTAATGGTACATGAGAAGTAAATTTTTCACCCTGACTTGTCTAAAATGCCTTTATTCTATTTACACACTTGATTATTTTGACTGGGCATAGAATTCTTGTTTGAGAAGTCAAAATAATTTTTCTCAGAATATTGAAAGCATTGTTCTATTGTCTTTGAATCTTCAAAGTTGTCATTTTTGCTTCCCAGTCTTTACCCTGGGATCTGGTATTTTGTTTCCTTGCGCACTTTTGGTATCTTATCTTTGCCCATGGCATTCTGAAATGTCAGTTATGAGCCTGGGTTCTCTCGCATTCATTGTACTTTGTACCAGATAAGCCCTTTCAATATGGAGACTATCTCTCTTCTCTGCTGGGGCATATTCTTAATTTCCTTGATAATTTTCTTTTCTCTAGTTTATTTGTTCTCTTTGTCAAGAATATCTATCATTTGAATACGGAACTTCTTGGACTAAATCTCAAATTTTCCTAGGTTTTCTCTTTATCTTTTGTCCTACTTTCTGCACAATTCCCTCATTTCTATGCTGATTTTTATCCTGCATCAACTTGGCCAACCTGCCTTTTGTTTCCTAGCATCCTCTAGCATGAGTGGTTCCTAATTTTGATTTTCTAATACATCAACTTGGCTATCCTGGAACTACATTATCTCAAGTCACCTTCTCTGCATGGTTTGGAGCTATCACTGTCCAGAGAGATGTGTGTATGAAATGTGGGAAGTGGACACAAGCAGCAGCCGTCACCTGCAGGAGCCAGGGTTAGAGGTGGTGGGTGAGAAACAGACCGAGGTGCCAGGAGTTCCAATTTGTCTTCTTCCCCACTTCACCTACTCTCCTCCTTTCTTTGTCCTTCTCTTTTCCCCTAGTGTTGGCTCTGCTGTCCAACAGAGACGCCAGGTCTACTAGCAGGTGCTTGGATGCAAAGCCACTAACACAGGAGCCATGAAGAAACCACAGCCTTCCGTGGACTTCCACCCCAGCAACCCTTAAAGGTCCCTCTGCAGAAGCAGATTGTGTTGAATGGACTGCCTGCACCAGCACTTCGGGAGGGTGGATTAGGGGCTGTTCTTGGATCCCCCAACTTTCCTTCCAAGACTTTTCATTCCCTACCTTCTTCTGCAATGTGTGAAGTCAAAATTCCAATTTAATTTTTCCTCCCATAATATTCACAGTAGTTTTACTTTTCTCTGTGAACCCTGACTAATAGAATACTTTACTGAATCTTAGGTTCAATTTCCAGGGGCGTTTTCTTGTTCTCTGTCATTACTGTTTCTGCTAACAATGTCTTTACTGGGCAGAATAGTGTCCACAATAAGTTCAGGTCTGAAACCTCAGGATGTGAGCTATTTGCAAATAGCATCTTTGTAGATGTAATTAGCTAAGTTAAGATGGGAAGCCCTAACTGGTTGGGCTCAGTGGATAGAGCATCGGCCTGCAGATTCAAGGGTCCCAGGTTCAATTCCAGTCAAGGGCATGTACTTTGGTTTCGGGCACATACCCAGTAGGGAGTGTGCAGGAGGCAGCTGATCAATGTTTCTAACTCTATCCTTCTCCCTTCCTCTCTGTAAAAAAAATCAATAAAATACATTTAAAAAGATGGGGACACGATGGACTACAATAGGCTCCCAAACCCAATGATTGGTGTTTTTATAAGAAGGCTGTGTGAAGACACAGAGACACAGGGATAGAGGTCATATTATAATACAGGCAGAGACTGATGACACCTTGACTTCAGACTTCTGGTCCCTGAGCTCTGAGGTAATAAATTTCTGTATTACAAGCCACCCAGTTTGTGATAGGAAACTAATGCCATATCTTCTCTTGTTTCCGACTATTGAGTATATTTTTAAAGTTTACTTCTGATTCCTGCATTTTCTATTTCCTCTAGGTTTCCTTTCTTCTGCTTTCTTGTATGTTTTGTTTTTGTGGTCTTTTGCTTGTTTACTTTGGTCTCTAACTTTTCTGTTGGTAATTTTCTCAAATGACACCTGTCTGGCTGTTCACGGTTAAGAGTGGGGCACTGAGAGTTCAGGGGAGGCTCTGTGCATTCAGTTAACTGGTGGGCTTCTCTGTAGAGCAGTTAAGCAGTGAGTCATAATTTTCATTGAGGGGAAATTGCTAATGTCAGCCTACTAATGTGGCATTTCCGTGAGACCATTTCATCTCAAAAATTATCCTCTAATCTCCTATCTTGTAATTATAAGTGAAGCTATAAATGGGGCAGGGAAAAAGTACTGAGGCTACTTCCACCAATGGACAGATTCTCACTCAATTCCCTTATTTCAGCCTATGTCCCAGTGTCTCTCACACCAAGCTGTGTCCTCAAGTTTGAAGATTCTCAGATTCAGTTTCCCCAAAGAGGAAATGGGCTTGGCAAGAGAGAAGGACTAGTTGCTCAGCTGCTCAGATGTGGGAGGCAGGAACTCCAACTATCCCACACACAACTATCCATCAATTACCCTGTACCCAGCCTCACGCCTCATGCCTTCATTCAGAAGCTCTGAGCCTTCCCAGGACATTGAGGCAGGTTGGATCCTTATCAGTAGTGGGCCCTGAGTTGAACTCTGTCCACCCAAAATCCCTTATCATCCTGCCATCTATCTGCCTCTAATGTCTGTCAAAATCTTTTGTCTGCTGTTGTCTTCTCTTCAGGTCTTTTACTATTTGCAGTCCAAAATCTTTTTAATATTTTCTTTTGCTGTTATTTTCAGTGGGTGAGAGAGAAACTAAATACCTATGGGTCAGTCCATCCTGTTAAATCAAAAGTGCCCTTTCAATTTTCAAATCATAGTTCATACTCGAAACAATACAAAATGTAAGTCAAACAAAGAACAGTTAGGGCCCTATTTGGTCCGTAGATATTTTGGTCTCTGCCACGGGCTTACTGTGGAGACAAAGACAGAGACAAGGGTCCAGAGGTACCATAGCAATGACACCTAGAAGTACCAGGAAAACCAGGAAATATCAGGAAAAGTCTGGACAGGGAGGGCAAATATGCCTCTGAGTGCTCCCCAGCCAGGTATTGGCAGACCTAGGACTTAATCTGCCAGAGAAAGTGCAGGAGGAGTTAGGAGTCTCAGAGTGCTCTTGGCATGAAGCTGCCCAAGCTTGTGCTGATTATTCATTTCTACATTACAAATTATCCCCAAATTCGGTGGGTTAAAACAAATACTCATCCTCTCAGTCTGGGGCCAGGAATTCGGAAGCAGTGTGCCTGAGTGGCTCTGGCTCAGGCCAGAGGTGAGCCAGGCTGCAGCCTCAGCAGGCTTTCCCCGGGGGCTGAGGGCCCTGCTTCTGAGCTCCCGCACGCACGTGCTGCTGCAGGAGAATTTAGTTCCTCTCCAGCTGTGGGCTGGAGGCCTCAGCTCCCTGGTGTGGAGATTATCCGTGATGTGGAGCTGTTCCTTCAGAGTAAGAGACTCAGGACATCAAGCAGCACGCCGTAGGAATATAAAGGAATTTGGGGACATTTTATAACTACCACATTGGTTTACTTTGCTAACTTTTTAAAAGCCTGTGGTCTTTTTCACACAGATCTTACCTCTCTGGGATGAGTGTTGAGGCATCATTAATTTTGGGAGGTGGGAGCACATTCATATTACAGATTTTCTAATTTAATCCTCAAACAGTGATCCCTTCAAAGCTCTATGGGGCAGGTACTCTTTTAAGTCACAAAGCTCGTTTATTTACTCACAAATCTTTTTTGAGTGCAGGTGCCATTTCAGGCTCTGTGCTGGGTGCCAGGATACAGTGCTGAGCAAGCAAGGCTGATCTCATCTGCCCTGTGTCGTCATGGGGTTTCTAGTCTTGTGGGGGCGGGGGGTGGGGAGGGAAGTCCCCCTGCAATGCCCTCATCAAAGGAGGAATGATGTGGATAGGGATTATGGGAAAGAGGGAACCCGTTTCTTCTTGGCTGCCCAGTACTGCTCTGGGCCAAGAAGAGGATGCGGGGATGGGAGGAGGAGCCTCAGTCCAGGGAGGCGGTGCATCTGTCCCAGTACACACTGGGTTGAGCTCTGGGGAGCAGAGGGACAAGAGCCCTGACTGCCTTTAACTCCAGTAACCAGCATTTTTGATCCTGGGAAGAAGGCAGGAGCCAGATGTCTGAGGACAAGGACCTTTTCCAGCCTTCCTCACAACATCTGGGCAGACAGCTGTCCCTTCTACCTCTCGTTGGACTGGGTCGGGCCTTTTCTTTGCCGATGTGTCTGAGGATCGAGCAACTTGTGATCTGGGCCTCAGACAGGGACCCACGGCGGGTCCAGATGCTAACATGCACAGACATTCAGGGAGCAGTCTATGACAGGTTTGGAAACAACACTTGGATTGTTTCAGGGGCTTGGAGCAGGGACTCAAGCAGAAGCGAGCAATTTTGAGAGCCGGAGGCAAAAGGGAGGAAGGAACACTTGAATTTCCAGATGGGGTGGGCTGCCTCGGAGCTGCCGGAGCCTGGGTGGCTGAGGGGAGCTTTTCTGCTCTATTGCGGTTGTAATTAGAGTATCTGAAAGCTTGCGTGACATTGCTAATTTTAGAGAAAATGGGACACTGATATCTGAACGAATACGGGGGCTCAGGTTGCTGATTAGTACTTCCACATATCGCAGAATCAGACCCAGAAATAGTGCAGGCATTAGGAAATATTACTATTAGAAGAATGTTCGCAATGAAAATGAAAAATGTAAATGCCAACTCTTTAAAGAGGTTTAAAGAGATTAATTGGAATAATAAAACAACTAGGAGTCAAATTGGTTATGGAACTGTGCTTTGAAATGATGGATTCTATTTGAAGCCTGTTTTCTGTTGGCACATTCTTTTCGGGCTAAAATGTAAAAATAAATTAGTAAAACATAGTTCTGTAATTGAGCTTCTTAAATCCATCAAGGACTGTATTGTATAAGATATTCTGATCAAGAATTTTCCACTTGTGGTGGGAAAATAATTTTTTAAAAAAGGAACGAAAGCTGTAAGGGGAAGAGTATAGAGTAGATGTGCAGGCAAACTTGTGAGCAGAGTGTGAGGTGCAGAAATTGGTCATCAGAGATCATTTAGGGGAAACTTCCACAGGAACTGAAGATGCTTTGCTTGAAACCAGAAGGGTGGGGTGGTTTTAAGGTTACATCTAAAAATAGTATCAGCAGGAATAGGGTTGAGATTCCCTCCCCTCCCACGCCCACACAATGAAACGGAGTTGGAGATAAACTGTAAACAATGTTTAGGCCCACAGTACATAATGCAAAGGTTTATTTGTTTGTTTTGACTAAGAGAATAATTCACATGCAAAGAGCAGAAAGCAATCATTATTTTTAGAGAGAAAAGCTGAAACCAATTGGACCAATACGTGTTACATCACATTGATGCAGGCTAAATGTTATCCCCTTCTCTGCCATTGGAGAGCCCATAATGCAGGCTTATCATTTTAGAAGTTTAACTTCCAAGAGGGCAGGGAAGAATATGAACTGTGAAGCCGAGCAGAGCTGGGTTTGATCTGTGTGACTTTTTGTGCATTTTATTTCCCCGAAGCCCTGGCTCCTCTGCGTAAAGAAAATGGCAGTGCTAACACTTCAGGATTGCCGTGATTAATGAGGCCACGTGTGCACGGCACCCTGGCACACATTGCACACCCGCGAGTGCTTCTTCTTCCTCTTTACTTGAAGGGAAAAGTACGTGTGAAAGGGTACTTACGTGTGATGTGTGACCATCACTTACACTGCTGGCCATAAGCCTCCGTCTGACCCCTAAGGCTTATCAGAGTCTGTTTTATTGGACTGACCGTGGACTCAGGAAAAGTGTACAGGGAATCCTACGAAGTGTTTGCATTCCATCTTAAAGAGAACATATTAAAGGAAAATTATTAGAGTTATTAGGCTGAAACAGAAGTCTGTGTGTTATGTCTGTGTGATTCTTAGACAATCAATCAGTTACTGATAAGACATTAATCATAGTTTATAGAATATTTGCAGATAGCCTGACTTTAGCCCTTATTAGCTCTGTGACCTTGGGAAAGTCGCTTATCTTCTCTTTCCCTCTCTCTCCTGAGCTCTGAAATGGGTATAAAATAGTTCCTGCAGTGAGGGTTGCCCTGAGGTTGCTAAAGGAGATGATGTGTATGACAGTGCTCAGGGGAGGGCCCGCCACAGATTGGGAATGCAATCAACATCAGATAAAAGTTAAACAATTAGACAGGCAATCAAATAAAACCCTTATACCTCTTAAAGTGTAAAGAGTAAACCCCTAGCCTGCGGTGACTTTTGGCTCTCAGCCTGGCCCTATAATTAATCACAGTGTGATGAACTCCCAATTATCTGCACGGGTGAAGGGCACAAGTGTGGCTAATACAAAACAAGGCACAATCTAAAAGTCATTTAGCTCTTTGGCTTTGCAATGATGTCAGAGAAAGACACACACACACACACCCTCACGTTCTGTCCTGGCAAAGGTTTCTCAACTGGAATCCTTGTCAGCCTTTCAAGGAATAGGGGGCTGGGGAAAGGATATTTGGCACTTAAAAGTCCATAAGTGATATATAAAGCACGTTAAAACTTTTAAAATGCATTGTGCACACAATTAACACTGTCATTATTGTTATAATAGTTTACTTGCGGATATTTGTCATTCGATCTAAGACAACGCCTTGTGACTGAACCCTGACCATGTCCCTGCTTCACACCGCCCATCGACACAGAATTTTTGAGCTGATTGAAGACAAAATATGATTCAACTTTTTCCCCTCTAAATTTTTAAGCTGATACAGGGCTTCTCACATGGTAAGAGGTGAATTGATGACTTTCAGGGAGATTTCTGTTCGGTGAGGGTTGCATTTGGACTTGAGACAACAGAGGACTCTCAGGAAGCGCCTGGGTAGCTCCATTTCATCTAAGATGGTTTTTCCCTTCCAAGGCTTATGGCCCCTTTTGGAAAGGTTGCTCTAGCTCTTTTGCTGAAATATGTGATAGTGATAGTGAAGATGGAGTGGGTAAGAGACCAAGAGGGTGCAGGGAAAGATGTGATAACAGTCTTCCTTTTCAGAATCTCCCAGGCCTCTTGTCTCATGGAAAGCTTATTCACGTAACTAACATTTGTTTAGTTTCTCTTGCAAGTAAAGTATTGTGCTAAATGCCAGGGAAACAGATCCACACTCTGTATTAGACTTCCTTATAGGTCTGTTGCACCTCCTGCACGCAGCTCCTTGAGGGCAAAAACTGCCTTGTTTATCTTTGTGTCTCTGATCTCAGCACAATATCAGCACCACACTCAGTCCTTAGCGGATGGAAGAATGAAGGAATGAATGGACGAGGGGACACACAGTGCCACTGTCTCTGTAGGAGGCAGCAGGGCAGTGAATGCTTGCGGAGCAGTACACCTGGTGCGGTATTAGGAGTGTGGCAGGAAGAGTCTTCCTCTGTGTGGGCTCAGCAAGACTCACAGAGGAAGAGATGCGTGGCAGTGTGTGTGTGCGGGGGAGATCTTGATAAAGCCTCTGCCTTAGACAGGTGAAGAAGGAAGAGGAAGGCATCCCAGAAAGAACACGCCTGCGCTGATATGTGGCGTGCTGAGGGATGGTCTGAGGAGAGTGTCCACGTGGAAGAAGAATGGGGCAGAGATGGGACAATGAGCGGGAGCGCAAGAGCCATTGAGCCCCTTGTTCTTGCCTGTGCCTCACTGTGGATTCATTTATCAAAGGCCAATTGTTTGAACAATTTACCATGTCTCTCCAAAGTGCCCCTGACTAATTTTCCCAAGGACAGTCTCTCACACCTTCCTCTGCTCTGTAGCACCAAGAGCAGGTCAGGCACGGAGCATCACAGTTAAGTCTGTTTGGCTGGACCGATTCTTCCCAGAGGAGAGTCACCTGTACCTGGTGCTGTGCTTATGTAGCCACTGGTTTTATAGGGTTTTGACAAAGATTATATCTTTTGTCTCCATCTTTCTCTCACACACCCATCCATCCATCCATCCATCCATCCATCCATCCATCCATGATCAAGAAGGGCATCACAGAGACAACCTACTTTTATCCTCACCTGAGGGTATTTTTCCCTTCCTTCCTTTCTTCCTTCCTTCCTTCCTTCCTTCCTTCCTTCCTTCCTTCCTTCCTTCCTTCCTTCCTTCCTTCCTTCCTTCCTTCCTTCCTTCTTTTCTTTTTAAAGAGAGAGTGGAAGGGAGAGGGAAAGACAGAGAAAAAACACATTGATTGGTTGCCTCTTGGGCCTGAATGGGGGAGGAGCCTGCAACCCAGGTATGTGCCCTTGACCCCATTAGAACCTGGGACTCTTCAATGGGCAGCCCGATGCTCTATCCACTGAGCCAAACCGGCTAGGGTGAGACAACACCTACTTTAAAAAAAAAATGTGTGGTCATCACTCAGAAGAGAAGCCAGCAGAGTCGTGGTCTCCTAAAACATGGCTTGCTTTGGCAGATGTCACCTGTAAGGGTGTAGCTGCTTGATTTCTTTTCTTCATTGAGCCCTCCCCTTCCTCCCCCTCCCCCCGCCTTTAAATAAATAAAGATGTTGATGTTGACCTTCTGTATCCAGATACATCGTTCGCTGATGCTGGGTAGCTGAACTTTCCATCCAGAGATATCATCTGCGATGGCAACCACCAGGGTGGGGAGAGGAAGAGGGAGTGAAAGAAGTTGCCCTTTCCGTGTATCTGAGGCCCGCTGGGAATCCGGGCGCATCCCCTTGCCCTCAGCCGGGTCAGGAGGCTTTCTTCATATCCGCCCAACACCGAATCTTAACCCTGGGCGAGCGGCAGGGGAGGGCGGGGAGTGTGCGCCTCCACAATGGGAGGGATCAGGATAGAAAGACCCAGGGGCGACATAAATATTTCCTATTATGGGGAGAGCAAAGCCACAATGGGATCTGTCATGCCTGTGATATGAGAGATGGACAATATTTCGGGGCTGCTGCCACGAGGGCACCTGAATGGAGTTTATATTTTGTTTATGGAGCCGGATCCGAAGCCTTTTATTTTTTTGGCCGGCCTGTGTAATTCTTCTTCATGGGAGCTCGAGATGGCTGCGGAGCAGCTCAATATTCCATTTATTTTATTTATAAAAGAAATTCAAAGGCTGAAAAGATGAAGTAATTGACTTACCGGGATGACAGTTAAACCCACTAAATTTAATCTTATCCTCTCAAGTACAACACATCGCGCTTACAAATTATCGCCCGGCCCCAGGCAGCCGCGCGCAGCTCACCTAATGCAAATGGCACGGAGGAGGCCTCTGTTATTGTGTTATCTGCCTTCACTATCAGCATTAATCCGGCTTAGCTCACTTAATGATGCCACTTGTGGCACTCCGAAGGCGGCGGAGAAGTCTATAAACTACTTCCATTAAAATGCAAATCGGGCCCGGCGAGAAAATCGGGGACACGGAGAGCGGGGCGCGGGCCGGGCGGGGGATGACTGATGCCGTGATTACGGGGCGGCGGCCGGGAGGGGCCCGCTGGCACCCGCGCCGCCCGGCGCTCCAACAGGCCGGGGCGTTTAATTTCTGGAGAGATTTATATTTTTTTGTTGTCAGGAAATGAACAAATACTTATCAATGTAGGGACCGCTATCTCCGATCTGGCTGCCAGGTTTTCCTCGCCGATATTGTGTGCGCCCCACAACACAGGAAATGAAAAGCGCGGCCTCGCCCCGCGCAGGGCACCCGCGCCTCCCCGGCGCTCACACTCCCTTCCCCGCTCTCCCTCCCCGGTAAACACAAAACTCCACTCACACTCCCTTCCCCGCTCCTCCCTCCCCGGTAAACACAAAACTCCTGCGGGCGAGCGCCGGGACATTCCGAGGCTTCGGATTTTCCAGCCCGACTTGGGTTTCAGGGACAGCATGGAGGCTCCGGGCTCCCGGGCCGGAGAGGAGCTGGCTGGGGGAGGAGGGTCAGGAATATGGCATCAACAGTAACATCTGTTTCACTTAAGCGGCCTGATTCCCTTTTAGGATGAAAACCTACCCCCTTTCGGCGGGAGGAGCATGGGCCCTGGCTCTTGGGTTGACTCCGAACGAGAGGCCTCATAAAACACGAGCAGGTGATTGAGTTTCGTATTGTGATTCCGGTGTTTAAACAGTTTCACTCAAGGTCTCAGGCCTGGGGATCGTGGCATCTCCACTTGGATATGGAGCAACTGGGGGGGGGGGGGCGCCCCCTGGCCCCGCACCCCTCCCTGGCCCCGCACCCCTCCAGCTGAGGCTGCAGGCCCAGGGGAGTGGGTTCTCCAGGCTCTCGGCTGCCAGCCAATCCTCGGTGGTCAGGCTCTCAGATCTATATGCAAGGATTTATGGTCCTCGCAGAAGGATCAATACTACATTTTAAATATTACAATAGCTTTTATTGAGACGATGTTATAACAAGATTTTACCCTGCCTGGGGACCCAATTGAAATGGATTTCAGCCCTCTCATTGGTGGGCTCTGTGCTGGCTAATCTGAGGACTGGGACGCTCACCGAGCAGCTAGTCCTGCCCCAGGAGCCCGATGAAAGCAGGGTGATGCTCCCTGTGGAGGACTCAGAGGGCCCTGGGAGGGCTGCAGAAACTAGCTCTTCCCAAATGGCCTTCTTTGAGGGGCCTTGTTTTAGCCATGCTGACCCCTTCTGGCTGAGAAGTCATCTGAAGGGAAAGTGGGCGAGAGTGGGGAGGGAGAGTCTGTGCAGGAGAGGCTGAGGGGGGAGAGCGAGGTTTATCGCTGAGCCCTTGAGCAGACTGTCTTCCTGCATCCCCTAGTCCTCTCACCTGCCTGGTAACCACCATGCCCACTTCCCTCCCTCGCTGGACAGCACGCTCCCTGAGGACAAGCAGCTGCTTTGCTTGGCTGGGCATTGGCCTCTGGAGTGTAGATACCAGTGTGTGCTCCATGAGGGCTCATCGCATGGCAGAAAGAATGAAGGAAGGGACAGTATTATATTCTCACTTCCTGTCTCTGCATTCGAATAAGAATCGCCTATGAATGAATATATAAAGCACATCAATGGATTGCCCTCACACAGAGAGAAAGATCCCCTCACCCTCTTGGTCCTCTTGAACTTGGCTAGCCCCACGTAGCACAAGTATGGACTCACACCTGCGAGTCCCCTGGCTTCTTCACTGCATAGCTGTGTATCTTGAGAGAATTACTGAGCTATTCTGAGACTCAGTTTCCTTATCCCTTAATGGGAATGGGAATATCTAGCCCCATGGAGCTGCTGAGGGTCTGATGAGATGCTGTGTGTTAATGGTTCTCAGAGGAAGCATCCAGGAGATGCGTTTTCTGTGAGGTGTGTGTGGTAATACTGGGTTGCAGGCTTCCTGTTACCAACTCATAAGAGGGGGAAAAATTCAAATCAGTTTTTGACTCAAAATCTTGAATTGCATATTTTTTCTTTATTTAAAAGTTTGGCACATGTCTCCTGTAAGTGGTCCCTGTGTAAGGAGATTGAGTGTGTTCAAATTTTACGGGGTTGCTCTGCTCATTCATTATTCCTCACATACTCAGAGTGTGCTCACCATGGGCCAGGCATTGGGCTAGGAGATCAGATAGATGCAGCAATAGCAAGAAAGACAATATTTGGGTATTCAGGAAGCTTCAATTCTAGGAGGAGGGGGAGGAAAAGAAAGGAAGTGAGTAAATAAAGACTATAGTTTCAAATTGTGATAAATGCCATGAAAGAAATGGAAAGGGGGATATGATAGGGGATGTTCCACAAAACAAACACATGCAAACACACACACACGCACGCACACACACACACACACGACTCCTATTTTTTCTGGATAATTGTCCTTCTGAACAAATGTGAGAATGAGTGTGTGTGTGACAACTAGCTAGCACCTACCACAGCTGGTTTCAGTTATCTAGTGCTGCAAAACAAAACACCCTGAAATTAAGTAGCTTAAAGTATCAACATTTATTTTGCTCACAGACCAGCAGTTTGGGAAGGGATCACTGGGTATGGCTGATCCCTGTGTCAGCAACTGGGGGATCAAGGCTGGG
Organism: Pipistrellus kuhlii; assembly: GCF_014108245.1. NCBI lineage: Eukaryota > Metazoa > Chordata > Mammalia > Chiroptera > Vespertilionidae > Pipistrellus > Pipistrellus kuhlii. The sequence continues at coordinate 73,548,675 of NW_023425573.1, forward strand.
AGTGGGGTCATCTCCCATTTGCAGTTGAGAGGTTGCTTTTTGAGGTCAGCTGGGACCTCATTTGGTGCTGGGACTGGGGCTGGGATGCTTGGTCTTTTTGAGGAGGTGCTTGGCTGCCTCCTGGTCTGGGGCCTGGGCTCCCAGGGCAAGCATCCTAAGGGAAAGAGAACCAGGTGGAAGCTGTATTGCCTCTTATGAACTAGACTTTAAAGTCCTACACAGTCACTTTTACTGCATTCTACAGTATAAGCAGGGGTCTTCAAACTACGGCCCGCGGGCCACATGCAGCCCGCAGAGGAGTCTGATCCGGCCCGCCAGGTTTTTTGGGCAGTGAGCGCAGCCGAGGTGTTACAGTAGGAATTAGTAGTTCATATAGTCCGGCCCTCCAGCTCTCTGAGGGACCGTGATCTGGCCCCCACTTTAAAAAGTTTGAGGACGCCTGGACTAGAGGGTAGTCACTGAGATGGACCCATAATCAAGGGAGTAAATAGACCCTATCTTTCCATAAGAGAGGTGTCAAAGAAGCTGTGGGTTTATTTATAAACTATGCAACTCCTCAATCAAAGAGATAAAAAAGCATTAGTTTGAAAGACATTGTCAAATTATCAAATACACTTTACTCTGCCATGGCCACTGGGCAACCGTGTTTCCCCGAAAATAAGACATCCTCCAAAAATAAGGTATACCTACAGGTTTCCTTCTGAGTGAAATATAAGACATCCCCCGAAAAGAAGGCCCGGCTAGACTAAACATGAGAGATTTGGTCCACTGATTCTGAAAGAAATGGAGTCACAAGAAATTAACCAGGAAATTCAGGAATTGGATTGTTATGATGATGTTCCAGAAGATGATGACTTGATTGTCATTGAATAAATGAGTAAAATCTTGATATTGTAGGATTCACAGTTTGTCTGGTTTGTGTTGACAACTACTGTAGTACCGTACCATATACAGGTAATAAGTTTCCTTTATTTTCATTTAACAATAAATGTGTACCATATTCTTCTTCATGGAAAAATAAGACATCCCCTGAAAATAAGACCTAGCACATCTTTGGGAGCAAAAATTAATATAAGACACTGTCTTATTTTCGGGGAAACAGGGTAATCCTCCACATTTTGCTGTTCTTCCTTTTGTCAATCTCTCCTGTGTGGCCCTCAATTGTCTGCTAGAAAAAGACCAGTATCTCCTTATCCAGACATTCAAAATCCATGCATAATTGGCCTCAGACTCATTTCCTATTTTATTTCCTAAACCAATAGAGAGAGGGTGAAGTTAAGGATGGAACGGTACACCAGGTTGAGCCAGGTATTTTCACCCAAAGGAGTCATATTGTGTTTTTTTGTTGCCAACTACTTTCTTGAGCAGGTTGATCCCACCACCCAAATTCTGTTCATCCTTCAAATCTCAGACCAAGTCTTCCTCTTCCCAGTCATTTTTCCTGACCAAACATGGTTACTAAGAATAGTAACCAGCCAAGACCGGTTTGGCTCAGTGGATGGAGCGTTGGCCTGCAGACTGAAAGGTCCCGGGTTCGATTCTGGTTAAGGGCATGTGCCTTGGTTGAGGGCACATCCCCAGTGGGAGGTGTGCAAGGGGCAGCTGATCGATGATTCTCTCTCATCGATGTTTCTGGTTCTCTATCCCTCTCTCTTCCTCTCTGTAAAAAAATCAATAATAACAATAAAAGAGAATAGTAACCAACATTTATTGAGCACCCACTGTATGTTAACAAGTTTATGACAAGCTTTGCATTTATTTCCATTAAGTCTCACAACAACCTTACAAGTTACTATTTCATTGAACAGGTGAAGAAACTGAGGTAAAGAGTTGTACTCTAGACTACTCATTTTCTGTGTGGTGCGTTTAGAATCCAAATTTATCTGTCTGCCTGAGTCCAAGCTCCTTCTATTATAAAGTCTATAAAACTCGATGCTATCTGTACAAGTAGAAAGTGTTAGGTAGGTAAGTCACACTGGAAGAGTACTGGGTGGCTCTGTGGTCACCTTAGCAATACACAGACCTATGCAAATGGAAAGTGTTTGTCTTTAGCTGCATCAAGCTTAGGCCAGCCATGCTTCTAGGAATTATTATCATGATTTCCTTAGGTCTCCCAATTGGCAACTGGCAAGTAATGCCTTAAGGCTGGAGGGTATTAAATAGAACAATTGGCTCAGAGATAGGAGTCTGCTGTTTGTTCTACAGCAATAATTTTGAAATGAAGTTTAGTTGGGTTGGATAAAAATGGTCCCAAATTCTCCCCTTTCCTGTAGATATATCCCATTGCAAAGGGTCTTTGATGACCTCTTCCATTCACATAACCAAAGAGGGACCTTGAATATGGATGGGCCTCAGGAGGTCCTGCAGCATCTGCTCCCCCTTCCATTGATGAACTCTTCTTGCCCAGCTGAGAAGAAGTGGGTGAAGGGCCAAGCAGAAAGAGAGGCCTGGCCATCTCTGGTCTCCAAAAGGCCTGGAGTTGAACCCAACCCCTTCTGAACTTGGCTGTGAAAGTAAGAACTGACCAATAGTCAGCCCACCCTAGGGAAAGGGAAATGTTGTTTTAAAGCACTCGGTTTTGACGTGTTGGTCACACAGTAAAAGGTAACATACACACAGGTGCGACTCAAGCGGGGAAAGGGAACTTGGAGATCCTTTGTAACACAGGTGTGGAAATGGGTTTGCTTGGAGGAATCAAATGGAATGGGATGAGAGAGAAGGCTCATTTTCCCAGGAGTTCAATAAAGTTGAAAGAAATTAGGCACATGTAAGATGTTCAGACCAGAATTAGTATCCAAATAATGAATAAATGAGAATTATAGAATAAGAAAATTTTAGGACTGGGAGGACCTTCTGGAACCTTGTGGTCAAGAGATGATAAATAGGTTTCATTATTTTTCAGTTGATTAGTAGTGGCTGGCTGGATTGCTGTGTGGGGAATTCTGAGGCTTTGTCTATTTTCAACCAAAAAGAGGGCTGTAATTGATTAGTAATGTCTGCCATGGGTGCAGATCTTACTCCAATTACTCTATTGTGCAAATCCCTTTCCAGTCTCAGCAACTTTATCCATGCTGCACTCTATTTGGAATGTTCCATCACTGTTGCTTTTTTAGCTGACTTGTCTTTGTAGATTCATCTTTAATGTCCCTCCCTTGGAGAGGCCTTCCCTGCCTAAAATAGAACTCTCACCACCCCCAATTAATGTCTCTTCATTGCACCTATCATTATGTATGTATGTGTGTATTTGTTTTTAATCATTCTTCTTACCACCTTCTCACAATACATCATAAAATAGCAAGCTTCCTAAAGGCAAGGCCATGTTTGTTTTCACCCCAGCTGTTTACCCAGCATCTAGCACAGTGCTGGGGCACAGTAAATACTTAGTACTGTTTGTTGAAATTATGAGAAAGATGACACAGACATCAAATTTGGCTATCCTGAACTTATCCCATTTTGTCATCTAACATGAAGTAGTTAGGCCACATTCTTTGCTCACATGGTCTGTCAAACTGTAAAATCCTAGTTGTAAACCCCCAGGGCTATGAAGCACACAGGTGGATTTTAGGGGTTGTAAGCTACAGGAGGAAAAGAGCTGAGATTTTGCTGAGAGACAGATGTGCTGGAGCAGCCAGTGAATTCAAATTCAGACACATACTCTATTGATGGCAAAAGTAACGATCAGTCATGTCTCCTTAAACTTCTTCACCGTAAGCTGATATTTGGCAGGGCTGTCATAGACGCTGTTGGGAGTTAACCATTATGGGCATGCAAGGAGTATCCTGTTTTGGGCTTTGTCTCTGTCAGATCAACACAAATGGAATGTTCAGGAGTTGAATTGATGTGTGCCTGTAGCATCCTATACCCCAGGAAAGGACACATACAATGGAATAAGAAATGTTCAGGATCCTAGACATCTTCATTAATATTTTGAAAATAACATAAATTAAAGAAAAATAAAGACAGGTAAATATATTTTGTCTGACTCTCAAAATTAGAAGCAATAAAAATAATTAATTGACATATGGCCAAAGCAGTTACCCCATTTGATGTAGGAAACCTGTGTTCACCCAGAACGTCCTCAGCCGGCAGACATAGTTCACCCTTTATAGAACCTTTCATATTAGGAATGAGCATGCTTCCCTGAGGTGTCGCCTGCTCCTTGGGCAACAGAAGAACTGGCTAAAGGGAGCACACTTTTACATGACCATCAGGTGGACAAGTACAACAGGCAACTCTTGGAACAGCCGGATTGATATTCAGAAGTGGTAGGACACAATAAAAATAATTTTAGTACTTTCTCAGTTAAAATGTTTATTCTCTCTTTAGGATAAGTATTCTCTCTCCAGCTCTACCTTGCAGGACAAGGGTTGGCAAATTTTTCTGAAAAGAGCTCAATTATAAATATTTAAGCCTTTGGGCCACAAGATCTCTGCTGTAACTCTGCCATCCATGGTCGTGTAAAAGCCGGCATAGGCCATATGTAGATGAATGAGTGAGGTTGTGTTCCAATGAAACTTTATTTACAAAAACAGGCTAACTGAATGTGGTCTGCAGGCTTAGTTTGCCAATGCCCACTTTAGAAGAATGGACTCGATGCCTTTTTTCTCTGCTCTAAAAGTTGAAAACTTTAGCAGTTGATGTCCAAAAATTGCTTCCTGCCTCCTAATATACATTAACATAAGAAGCAAAGTATAGTTGAATTCCTATGATTTTAGAGTTATTAAAACAAAAGAACTAAGTTCATTGTGCCTGTAAAATGAAGGAACAGTGTCTAATATAAGAAACCATTAAAAAATTAAAGCGATGAATAATTTCCAAAATCTGCTTTTATGCAGCAGCCCTTCTGCATTTGAAATTTTCAAGTAGAATAGCTATTATTTCCCACTGATGAACCACAAATGGGTTGAAGATATTTGCATACCTTTTTACACACAATATACACCAGTAGTCTAACCTCTGATTCTTCTTACCAAATTCCATTTAATTTGTCATTAATTAGTAAATTGTTATGTGAAATGCTGCAAAGCATCTTGGGTGAAACAGCCAGCATGATGATTATTCTTCTGGAAGCTATCTGAAATTGTTACTACTGAGCAATTTCCATGAAAATAGAAGGGTCTTTGGAGCTGTTCTTTTAAAATAAGAATAAAATGAACCAAATGGGGGAGAACAAATAAAGGCAATAATAAATCAAGGACAAAGACATGAAACTAGTCCCCAAAAAAGTATCTAGGAAGAAACTATATTAGTTTTTTTTTTTTTTCAAAGAGTAGATGATTCTTTAATTTTCTTTTGAAGATACAATATAAACAAAAGAAACTAAAAATAAGTCCAAAGTAAACCTTCACATCACAGAAAGACTTTAAGGTGGCAGATGGGTAGAGGCTAAAATCTTGTCAGAGTATGGACAAATCAGGTCTCTCCCTTTTTCTGTTACACCCAACATATTTTGTAGTTGCATATATCAGAATAATTGCTTTGAGTGATTAGCTTTGTTTCTCTCTCTCTCTTCCCTTCCTCCCTCTCCCTTTCTTTCTCTAGCCTTGTTTGCTTACTTGTTTGCTTTCCTCTGTTTCCTTCTCTCCTCTTCTTTCACTTAAAACCCTATGGGCACATCATCTTCCGGATAGATGGGGATAGAGAGGATTTGCCTCCAAGTATCTTCCAGTGTTTAATTTCTCCTTACTGCCACCTCCACAACCAAGTCCAAATGAAAGGCAAGCCTCTTTGACCCTTTGCCCTCCCTTTCCTGCCTTCTCTTCTCCTGGGTTTCAATGGCTGATTGAAGGGTGTGTTAGGTTCACTGAACTTGGTCTTGGCTTCAGTTCCACCCAGAGACAAAGTCGACTTCCAGGCCAATTTCCATATGAAAGCAGATGAGAATTTCCCTCCCATTTTGGAATTCCAGGCAGCACCCTGGGCTCTGACTTCTCAGACTCACAGTTTTGGCCCAACTTTCTCCCACCCCAGAATCCTAACCCACCCGTAATCTCCTCCCACTCCCTTTCTTGAGCCACTGGCTGGCTTTCCAGTTCTTGCAGCATACTCCTGTGAACTCAACGCGAGAACTACTCACTTCACTTCTCTCTGAGGCCCACAGTGTAAGAAAAGGATTTATTAGGATTTGAGAAGGGCAATGGGGAGGTGAGGAATCTCCTGTAGGATGGGGAGGGAGGGAAGAGTCACTGCTTATTAGGGTTGAGTCTAAGAAAATTGTAAATCCCATTGCCAACTATTTGGAACAAATATAGCCGTGTTAAAGAATTTATCCAGTTGTCTGTAAATCTGGTTTGGGGTCTTAGGCAAATTGCCTCCAAAATTCTGCTTTACTTCCAAGATGTGGTTTTGCCAAACTGGAAAATAATGACAACAACAAAAATGTTCCTTTCCCCATTACATTTGGCCTGTTTGCACCCTTAAAGATGCTGTTAGCAAAAATAATATCCCCAAACCGGAGGGGAGGCAGGAAACCTGCCTCTGTTTGAAAAGTCCAGAGATGTTTGTGGGTTGACACATGAGAACATCACCCTCAGGTCCTCATCCCCCCAAATAAGAATAGTTTCAGAAGTTGCGGATTCATTTGCTGGCTTGTATTAATATGGGCACCTTGATGTTTCCACTCCAAGGTCTGTCCAGTATTAGTACCTGGTCACAATTTGGGTATGCTCTGAACAATGCTTTGTTCCTTTTTGTTGGGGAGGGAGGCACAATGATTTATGGACTTCTGATGGTGGAGCAAACACTGGAATTGTTTTTATGATGTCTCCTAAAAACGTCGCTTCTATGCGGGGTGCAGTTGTCTGGAAGACTATAAATATGGCTAGAGTTTGGACACTATGAGCTAGTCCTCCAATCCCTCCTGTGGCTATGAGGACCTACAGGTCTATGTGCATGCAGGGTGTGTGTGTGTGCATGCACATGTACATGGATACCTATGGGTTTTTGTGGGTGTGCATGTGGTATGTTTTTAACCTTGTATGGGCAAGGGTACGTGTATAATGTGAAAGTGTGTGAGATATACAAGCACATAGGATATGCACATGGATGTGCACATATGTGTGGACTACATTTGTAGAAGTAAGTGGTTATGCGTGTCAGGGAGCAGGAGAGTGTGCACCTCAGGCTGTGAGCCCATCCAACGGAACCCTGGCATCAGCGTCGCAGCAGCCGGGGGCTTGCAGGCTCTTTGTTACAGCTGCATTCCTGACGGCCCCAGACCCCGGCTCTGTCTCGAGGTACACTATGCTCTGCTGAAAGGAGAAATTATTAAAATGCGAAATGTCTGCTGTTGTGAGTCCAAGCTTCACTAAGTCGTGTTGGCCAGGTCCCCGGGAAACATCCTGGACATCACTGGAAAAGCAGGCCCTAAGCAGAAACATATGTGCCTGCCTCTGCCTGGGAATCCGATGGCCGTAGGAAATGGATCTATCGCTGTGGAAGAGGGAAGGAGGAAAGCTTGCATCGACCACGGTTTGCGGTGAAGGTGCCTGGTGCCATTTATTATGCTGACCGGTACCTTCTCTATGGATTATAATAACAGTCTGCCCTTGTGTTATCTTGCTGGCCCTCTGCTGTCCCTCATCTGGCCTTGATAGATGGGTGACAATAGGGAGAAAAGTTTAAGAATTGTGATGAGACAGCTAGGAGGGATTTCTTCATGGGATCAAATTCTCTGTCTTCCCCCCGCCCCCTGAGACCGCTGGCAACAGTAGATACCCACGTTTGTCAGTGCAACCATTTCAACTCTTGAGCAAAAAAACTTGCCATCTCAGAAATTTTGCATCTAATGAATGACTGCATTTTGTTTTTAAATTTATCCTGTGGCAACGTTTTGGCAGCATTGTTGGACTGTGGGATAAGGAGACGAAGAATTTTCAAGAAAGGATTTCCCACCCCCAACTGCTGCACACAGAGCAGCACTGTCCAGGGAGAGGTGGGGATGATTAATCACGTCCAGTTCCCTGGGACCCGCTCTCCCCTCCCTCTTCCATCCCCTCCCTTTTCATAGGCTTCTATGACAGGAACAATGATTTACTAGTTGAGAATAGCAGATATCAAGTCTTAGTTGAGAATAGCAGATATCAAGTCTTAGGTTCAATCTGGTTTCGTGTCTTTTAAATAAACAGGCCTGGCTTGCCTTGAGCCTGAACACCATTGGCTTTTCCATGGCCTTTATTCTGAGCAGCTTGTCTCAGCTCCCAGATCTTGCGTGTTTGGTCCCTGACCCCTAGACTTACTCTGTGGCCAAACCCAGAGTCTCAGACTCTGCTGAGCCTCAGTTTGTGGACTGGAGTCTCCAGCGCTGACCTCTGGCTTCCCTTCCTGACTACAGTTCTCACTTGCCTTTATGACTCTTCTGTTTGGGTTCTCTGTGGAAGTACTTTGCATGATCCTGCCTAGCACCCCTCCTGCATTCTCATTAGTTCAGGGATGGAACCCCAACTCCTGGCACGCTTCAGGTGTGTTTTGAGATTTACTACTGGAATGAGATTTCTTAGGAAATACAGAGGAAGAGGATGTTTCTTTGAGCATCTATACCATGCCAAGCGCTGTTCAAAAGAGCTTTGTGTGTGTTACCTAACACAAAAGATATGCTCCCAGTTACCCTTTGCAGAAGCTGACTCCAAGAGAGTTGACATAACCTGCCCAGGGCCACTCAGCACCATTAGTGAGAAGACCCAGACTTTAATCCCACATCTAACTTCTTTTGTTTCTGACTCTATCCAAGAATTTTTATCCTAATCACATCAGAATTTGCTTAGCCCATGTATCTGCCAAAATGTGTGCCAAAGAAGTTATCTGTAATGTTTTTACATTTAAAAATGAGATACAATTTACATACTATAAAATTCTTCCTTTTAAAGCATATGATTCAGGTTTGTTGTTGTTTTTTTTGGTACATTCACAAGGTTGTACAGCCATCACCACTGTCTAATTCCACAATATTTTCATCTCCCCTAAAAGTAACCAAACACTCATTAATAGTCACTCCTCATTCTTCCCTCTCCTGAGCCTCTGACAACCACTAATCTGTTTTTTGTCTCTATGGAGTTGCTCATTTTTGAATACTTCATATAAATGGAATCATACAGTGTAGGCCTTTGCACCTGGCTTCTTTCATTGAGCATAATGTATTCAAGGTTCATTTATGTTGTAGCATGGATCAGTACTTTATTCTTTGCATATATTCCATTTTATAGATGTAATATTCCATTGTATGGACATACCATATTTTGTATTTTTAGGATAACCTTCACAACTACCCTATGAGATGGGTGCAATTATCATCACTGTAAGTAAACTGAGCCACAGTTGCTTTAGCTTATATTCTAGGAAAGTTCTGCAAAATATAATTACTTCACATTTGTATTTTCAATTTATTTATTTATTTATTTATTTATTTATTTATTTATTTATTATTATTTTTAATTCTCACTCCAGGATATTTGTCCATTGATTTTTAGAGAGTGGAAGAGAGAGGAAAAGACAGAAAAAGTTTTGATGTGAGAGAAATACATTGATTGGTTGCCTCCTGCACATACCTTGGCCTGGGCAGGGGAGGAGCCTGTAACTGAGGTACATGCCCTTAGTCAGAATCAAATCTGAACCCAGGACTCTTTGGTCTGCAGGCTGATAGTCTATTCATTGAGCCAAACTAGCTACGGCTGTGTTTCCAATTTAAAATGCTTATTGTCCACCACTAGAAGGTGGTGGGCCAGGCTTGAACCCATGATGTAATAGGGATACAGGATGTAATACATGCTACAGTGGGGCTTCACACAGGTTGTCCCTGCCCAGAGCCCTTCCTATACTCCACTGAGGATTTTCTTCACACTCTCCCTCCTGTATCAGCTTTTAGGCCCTGCCTTGCAGTGGCCTCTTGGGCCTCAGCAGCTTTGCAGTATGGCCTGGACCACAGTCTGGCAGAAGCGGAGATGCAGAGGCACTTCTCTGGTGCAGCATTTAATTATGCATCTCAGTGGAAGTGGTGTGTCCATTCAAGTTCTCCTCCTGGGTCAGAGCTGGGGAGTTGCAGTTTTCTTTCCCTGACAGGGATCCCAAAGACTGAGTTGTTTATTAAGGATAAAAAAATGTGGAAACTCCTTTCATGTCTTGTGTGGTTCAGGATTCTGATTCAGGGTTTGGGTTTTGGAGAAGGCCATACACAAATGAAAGAGACTAGAAGAAATTTAATTTGAGGATATGGGGAGCCAGGCATGAGCCCACCTCTAGTGGGAGGACTACTGCTAGGCTGTGGCCTTGCTATCCCTTTTATTGAGTCTATGGGATACACCTATAGCCCTTAGGCAGGTAATAGGTGGATTATCATATCAGTAAAGATTACATGATTATTTGATGGGGAAGTTGCCTCAGTTACCAATGACCTTTCAGAGCTTCAAGGTTGAGCAGCCTTTTACATCTTTCTATTAGTGAGACAATGATCAGTTTCTGGCAAAAGAACATACATACTATACATTATAACAGGAAGTAGACAAATTTTTCATCAACAAAATTATATTTCATGTTAACCTCTGACTGCTCCAGTGTCTTAATGACAATAAAATATTGATTGACTGCCCATTGCGGAGCCTGTACAATAGGGCACAGGGCCTGCCCTTGAGGGGCTACATCCAGAGTGGGAGATAGAATGTGCCCAGGAAACATCATGGCCACAGCACCCTGGCCACACCAGTATGGGAAGTGATGTGCTGTAGTGGCTGGAGGAAGGAAGGGGGGGCCTTGGGTTGGAGGCAGCTGGAAAGGCCCCCTTCATTGGAAGGAGAGAAGCTGGGGCTGGAGAGGTTGAGGCCTTCAAGAAGGGCTGAAATTTAGTCAAACCCCTAGCAGAAGATAGAGGTGGAGAAAACAGGCCACGGAAAGGCGCAGGGCTAGGTGGAGCTGGGTGTGGCTGGAGAAAGATGAGTAACCAGCCTGGCAGAGTTGATAAGACCCTAGGAGGGGGCTGAGGAGGAAGGCAGGGATGAGCCTGCGGAGGACAAGGAATTTGGGTTTTACTTGGTAAGCAAACAAAAATCAAGGTGGGAGGACTGAGGCAGGGTCAACCTGGGCACGGGCGGCCAGATGGCAGGACAGGAAGTGTCCAGTAACTGGGGAAACATTTTTCAACTTTTTTGCTTCTTGAGAAATAATGGCAGAGACATGGGGCTTGGGCCCAGCGGGGAGAGTGTGCTTAGGGTGGTGTGTTCACAGGCAGCTGGAGCAAAATGCAGGAAAAAAAAAAAGTGAGATGTTGGAAACTGGCCTAATGTAGGCTGGTACGATAGGGGACACCAGAACGATTGTTCACATGTGTCCGGGACACTTGGACATCACTACTTTCAATTGCCCAATGTACTGGCCAAACCGAGGTGGAGGGCTCAGAGACAGGGAATGAAAAGTTGAGCTAGCATCTGAGACAAATTGTGCCTACACCTGAGCTTAAGAAATGTGTCAATAATTCAGCTCAAAATCTGGATAGTTCTGATGGTCCAGTTTGAAAATATAAATAAGCAACTTTCCATCTGATCGTAATGATCATTAATTGGGCTAGTAGCCTGGGCCTCCCTTTTTGGGGCAACTGTGGGGCAATGGCACTGCACACACACACACACACACACACACACACACACACACACACACCACCCTCCACCCCCCCGACCAATTGCATCGCACCTGTCTTGGCTGGCCTGGCGCCAGTGCATGTCAAAGTGTAGACTGGGTGGTCGATCTGCTTTCAGTTGTTTGGTCGATTTGCATATTATGCTTTTATTATTATAGATATGGAAACCACTCTGAGATGTTGAGTGACTTGCCCAGTGTCACACAGCTAGCAAGTAGCATGGTTAGACTCCATCCCTGTGCAGCTCGCTTACCTACCAACTCATGTCTTATCCAGACAGATGTTCAGATGTTGTGTTGCCAGAGAGGCCTCTGTGCATCTTTCTCTCCCAGTTGCCTTCACTTATGATTTCTTAATCCATACATGAGAAACACAACACATCCTGCTTGTGTTTCTTTGCTCTAGCCTAAGATGTGATGTTGAACACAAAGCCCGACTTAAAAATTTGGGATATCAGTGTCTCTTCTCAGGGTTTAGACAATGCTTTCATATCCATTTATTTTTATGCCACAACTAGATGCCCCTTGCAGGAAGATTCCTGCAATAGGGCTTTCTGCTGCAGTCTCTCCTGCCCTGCCTGCTTCTCTCCCTTCTCCCTGCCCTGCCTGCTTCCCTTCCTTCTCCACCGCCCTGCTTGCTTGCTTTTCCACAGCTTCACTCCCTTCTGCAGTGCTTGGCTTCGTTCTATGCTGTCTTCAGTCTTTGCTCTGGCCTGGATATGCAAATTAACCAGCATCTTGGTTGGATTACTTTGCATACTTGCCCTGATTGGTTGGCTGGCATGGCTTGTGGGTGTAGCGCAGGTATGGTCAATTTGCATGTTTCTCTTTTATTAGAGAGGATTATGTGGCTGAATTTTTCTGCAATTATACAACTACCTAGTGCTAGCATTTCTTTCTTTTAATCTTTACCTGGGATATGTTCCTTACTAATTTTTAGAGAGAAAGGAAGGGAGAAAGAGAGAAAATCTGTTGGTTGCCTCCCATATGCACCCAGACTGGTGGTGGTTGTGGGGATTGAACCCACAGCCTATGTATATGCCCTAACCACAGCCTTTTGGTGTATGGGACCACACTCCAAACAACTGAGATACCTGCCCAGGATGGCATTTATCTTTATATTTAAGAAATTACTCTTCCTGCAGAAAGATTTCATCATTTAAATTGAAATAGACATTGCATCTTGGCCTCTTAGTTCATGATATTTTGGGGGGAGTGCAAACATGTGTGTGCACGTGCTTGTGTGTGTATGTGCACATGTGTGTATGCTCACAATAGCCTTTGTTACTGGAAGAGAACAGCACTTTAGGGAATGGGAAGTGGTCTGGCACGGAGAACTCTCCTGTGGGTCTGGTGAGGTCCAGGTGGAGGCTGGGCTGCGGGGGTCTGTGGTGCAGGGGTGTGGTGGCGGTGGGGAAGGCTCCTGCCCTGACCTTTCCACTCAGGATTCTGGCACCAACACTGACATTCCAAGCATCCTCTCTGAGGGCACTGCCTGGGGTATGAGGCCACTCACATCAAACCAGGAAATTTCATCCATATGTTTCTGATTCATTTACACTCATAAAAATGTGATTTTTCAAGAGCAACTTGAGATGCAATAAGCTTTCAAGACTTTCTTTTCTGCTCTGTATCTCTGCTAAGGGGAGTGGACAGAGCCCTCTTGCCAACAGGAAACGAATTCAAATGGTAGGATCCTGGATGGAAGAGGCAGGAACACCAGTGAGGCTCAAGCAGATGGTTCCCTGCAGCAGAGGGTGACTGCGACAGGATACCATCCCCCTGAAACTGTGCTGAGATCTGTCTTCTGTCCCTCCCCAGGGAGCACTGGTGCAATAACCTGAGGAGAATGATGGCTTTTTTTAATTTTTATTTTTTCGATTTCTCATCTTTTCATTTGCTCTCATTACCTCAGGAACCAGATTCCCTGCTCTGCTCACTGCTCAAAATATTTGCAGCTTCTATTGTGTCTTTGTTCCTCACATTAGCTCATCATGAGCCAATTCATTTACTCTCTTTGTTTTTATTAACTGAGATATTGCCAATTGCCTACAAGAAAGGATCTCAGTGGTACAGTGCCAAACATAAAAGGAAGACAATTTCATATTAATGTCAATGTTCTTCAGCAAAAGGCCATCTAGAACAAACCTATAGTTAAGGAAGTTGGATTTACTATTCTTTGGAGAGAGAGACAGAGAGAGAAAGAGAGAGAGAGCGAGCATAAGTCGAGGGCGATCATGGAGCATCTTAGCAAGAGGGTGTTTGAAGGAATCTATGCTAGGATTTGGATTTTAGTTGAGTGACTTGGGAGGAGAGTCTAAGGAAGCTGAGGTTTGATGCTGTCAGAAAGTGAGGGCCATTCTATAATAGTGTGTCTCAGTAAATCTGATCTCTAGGGAGAAGAGACTAAATGGAGGATAAAGCTGTAATTAATCAGTAAAGAAGTGGCAGTCACGCCTTCTGGCCCACAGATGGGGTGTTCACTGTGTAGTGACACAGTGACCTTGTTTTTGTCACTGCTTAGACACAACAATGATGTGGCTTTTCATTGTGGCATTTAGCTATGATCTCAGGGTAGCCTTGTCTGAGGTTGGTATTCTGTTAATTGTTTATGTTTCAGATGAGAAATAACAATGTTTAGTTGAGCTCTGCATCAACTTTTGAATGTTAGGAGCTGCTTTTTTTTCTTTCTTTCTTTTTAAAAATATATATATTTTATTGATTTTTTACAGAGAGAAAGGGAGAGGGATAGAGAGTTAGAAACATGGATGAGAGAGAAACATCGATCATCTGCCTCTTGCACACTCCCCACTGCTTATGTGCCCGCAACCAAGGTGCATGCCCTTGACCAGAATTGAACCTAGGGCCCTTGAGTCCGCAGGCCGATGCTCTATCCA